>NC_064619.1:367088149-368338149 GCF_023898315.1 Schistocerca nitens
GGAACACTCAAGAAGTGTCAGCAACATTTATCAAATCATTTTATGTGAAGAGTTACTACAAAATTGTACCACTGCCCTTATCAACCATATAAATAACTGACTAAAGAGAGATGATGAACATATTAATGCAAGTGCTGAAAGACAAATATTTAGAAGAAATTTATTGCCAATGAGGCAAAAGTAAAAGTAATGACATAACAACTGATACTGCAGAAGCATTAAGATGGTTACAAGTGAGATCGATGGCCCGCCACTTTGATGGACAATGACAAATTGTGGTGGGCGAGCTATGACTCCACAGCTCCTGTCAACCATATAAATAACTGACTAAAGAGAGACAATGAGCACAGTAATACAAGCACTGAAACACAAGCATTTAGAAGAAATGTATTGCCAATAACATACAAGTAGAAGTCATGACATAACTGCTGATACAGCAGATGTATTAGGATAGTTAGATGCGAGATCGATGGTCCTCTGTCTAGATGGACAATGACAAATTGTGGTGGGTGATCTACAACTCCACAACTGCTGGCACTACGATAGCCAACTTCACAATACTGCTGATTAGTGGAGGTGCAGGGCATTCTACATTCCGACACAGAATACTGTGTGGCAGAACCTGTTAAGCTGTATTTACTCCAGGTTTTTTTCTCCTAATTTTCTGCTTCACATGACATATGTGTTGAGGGAAAAGTGGATTGGTTTGTAGTAGAAATTCCTAAGAAAATGCTGGTAACTGTTGTGAAGTGGGGAGTGTTGTTCTAATATGACTGTGATCTTGGTTGTATGCGAGTGTTAAATAGGAACATGGAAGAACATTTGAAAAACTTTAGCAAACAATTAAAATTCAAATTACATGTAACTAACAAAATGACAGAACATACATATACTGATTGGAAAGGAGAGGTAGGACATACCTATATTAACCTGGGAACACAGATAGAATGAACCAATGCTGATTTAAATACTCAAAGGGTCATATTTGAAAATGTTCTTTTGATAAAAATGTCAAATTATACAAACAAGACAATAAGTTAGAACCAAATACTGCCAAATCACATCAGAAAGATGTAGAGATAACAGAGATTTATCAGAACTGCAATCTACTATATTAAGTTTGAAAGAGGAATTAAATTCTGACATAATAACTAATAAAATAATTACAATGATGAGTCATACATAGACACACATACCTATCGGCAACTCAGCATCTCCACTATATGATGAGTAGCAACTTATTTTTTTCATAACATTGTTACATTCCATCCTGGATTTTCCATTGTTTGATAAAATAATCAAGCATATTTTTAAATACCTAACATGATCTCTCACATTCTTCATAAATCAAATATGGCAGTAAGTAATATTTCTAAGTTGTCTAAAGAAAAGCAAAGCATATATAAACGGGGAGAGAAAGGGAATCCTGGCAACAACAGATGTATTACTATTACATTTTTACTGTCTAAAATTGCAGAAATAACCATAAAGTGTAGAATAATAAATTTCATTGAGAAATGTAACATAATAAATAGCTCATATTGTAATCTTACCCTCCCACATATCACCATTAAAGTTCTCAAAGAAGAGCTTTTTACTTATCTTGATTATCTTATTGTTGTTGTCAATGGCTCAAAGTCTTGTCTAGAAGTACTTTCCTGTAGTAGAAAATTATGATATCTTAGGTTCGTGATGACAGAACAACTGTTGAAGAGTTGCCTGTTGTTATGAATATCTTTTCATTTTACCCCATTCTTCTAAATCCCACTGACTTTACAATTTCCACATTCAAGAGACCAATAATTATATTGTTGTTGACTAGTTTACCAAAATATGTGCATTTCCATCAGAGGTATGCTCACCACTACTCACATTCTGCAGTACTCACAATTTCCAAAGAATGTACGAAGAAAATGAGTTTACAAAACAAAACATGAATCATCATTAAAATATATAATTATTTTATAAATTAATCCAGAAATGCATTTAATTATTAGTGTTAGATTGTGCAATTAATAATACGAATTTTAAGTATGCCACAAATTTTGTAATTTCAAATTTTTTTAAAAGAGTAATTTTAACTGTTAGTATATATTGATTGTAACAATTTAGTTTCTTTTTTATACATTTTAGCCTGAAATATAATACATGGTATACAAAATCATATGAATTCTTATAATGAAAAGCTGAGATAATTGTAACCTATGCGAGATTCAAGATTAAAAAAAAAAAAAAAAAGAAGAAGAAGAAGAAGAAGAAGAAGAAGAAGAAATTTATTTTGAAGAATGTAGAAAGGTCTACCTACATGCAATGATCTATCTATGCAGAAATATTTGCAAATGTCTGTGCATTATGCAAATTTGGTATGTGCACACAACACAACTATCAATCTACGGCCTGCAGCAATGTTGTCAACGATTGCTGTGAGGTATACCGAGAATGAGCTGGAGTGTGTCAGCTGTTGGTTCTGCACAGCTAATGAGAGAGCCATGGGCAGATGATATGCTTGGAAGCAAGAAATATTGTAACATTATCATGTCAATACAGAAGCAGAATCCGGTATGTATTCGACAAAAAGTATTCTCAGGTTCCACCGTAACCAAGACCTCAGGTATCACAACATATTCAGAAGAAACAGTGAAATATTTGTGGCAATGAGGATACAAATTTCATAACTGTGGTATTAGGGTGATGGTGATGATTAAAAACAGTGATACCACAGATGATAGGCTTAGTATGCAAAACAGGTAGTGAAGAAAAAAATTAACATAAACTATTTCTTTTTATTTTATTTCTTCTTCTATTATCAAAGTGTAGACAATCAATAAAGGGCCTAAGTTTAAAAGAGATATAAGCTAACATTTTAGATGGGTACTCAATGTCAGTAAAACAGTTTGTAATTTTGGTTAATCTGAATACATTAAAAATGAATTTTTATCATAAAGTCTCTTGAAAAAAGAGGGTCATCCTATATCCAGGGTCCTCTTCAACTCAGGTAAACATGGAAAATTGCAGCACGTTTCTGGGATTGATGGTGGGTAGTTTCATGATATGGGAGGCTCTTGTAGATAAAATATGCTCCAAAATTAGCACAAATATATTTCTCATGAGAAAAAGGCATAAATTGCTGAACAAGACAGTTCATTAAAAAAAATTTATGGTCCAATTTATTCACCAATTTCCTGCTGTATATCTGTATGGTGCAGTGCAGCCAGTATACACATAGGTAGCTTCCTTAAACTGCATAAGAATGTGATTAGGTTCATTGGAAACATCTAAACACGCAGTCCTGCAGAAATTACAAAGAATTACAAATACTGTACATATATGAAGCTGTTACATTCTTAAAAATAAACTGTACTCTTTTGATGAACAATAATATACATAATTACTGTACTAGGTGTAAAGCAAACTACTACATAAATATAAGTAGACTTAAGCTACGTGACCAAACAGTCAGATATATATATTTTATAACAAACTTCCAAGCAGTATAAAGAGCCTAAAATCACTGTCTGCTTTCAAACAAAAATTAAGAAATCAACAGGTCTTCATCTGTTGCTACAGTGTAACAGAGTTCTTAGATGCAAGTAAAATAGTGTAAAGGAGATATTAGAAGCAAATATACAACATTTTTAAACAAGAGATTCATATGCAAACTCCATGTAAATAATATAAGGACAGTGTGCTGGCCAGTGAATATATGCACAACTGTATACATTTTCTTAACTATATCTGATAATACCTTGTTGAGGTATGTGTGAAATCTCTTTTACAAATGCCTGAAAAATTACACATCTATCTTTTTATGTACATATCTTGTGACACATCCCTTTACATCCTTACATATCTATCATCATTACCAAAAGTGATAAATGGATTACAAATAAATAGGTTTAGTCACGAATGATGTAGATGAATGTTTGAGCAAATTAAATATGAATCTAATACAGAATTCAGACACTGTTATGAGATTAGATGTTTTAGAACAGTGTGCAGATTCAGATGAGATAAATGTTTCAGAATGTACTTTCCCAGCACCATAGGAACATTTTAATAAATTAATTGAACAAATGGTTCAAGAAAACCTGGGAAATATAACAATATATTAGTTATTTTCTCTTTTTTTCTCGTTTTAATAAAACTATTCTTTCAGATAGTCATCCAACTATTAATGTGCTATATGTGAAGACTCTTGTATATGAAATGTACAGTCATAATGCATATGTGTTGAGTAATCAGTTTAGTAAATAACTTGTCTTCATAAAATAATATCAGTCTCTTGTCTGTGATACTTCACTTGTTACTTTCTGTGGTGTCACCGCCAGACACCACACTTGCTAGGTGGTAGCTTTAAATCGGCCGCGGTCCATTGGTACATGTCGGACTCGCGTGTCGCCACTGGCAGTGATCGCAGACCGAGCACCACCACACGGCAGGTCTCGAGAGACGTACTAGCACTCGCCCCAGTTGTACGGATGACATTGCTAGCGACTACACGTACGAAGCCTTTCTCTCAATTGCCGAGAGACAGTTAGAATAGCCTTCAGCTAAGTCCATGGCTACGACCTAGCAAGGCACCATTAACCATATCTGGAGAGAGTCTCACTTGTATTATCAAGAGATATGTACCACAAGGAAATTAAAGTTAAGTAAACCTAAGCTCCATTCTTTTCTTTATAGCATTCATAAGTATCCTGTTTCAGACCTCACGCAAGACGGCGTGAGTTGACGCGTGCCCTTTCGGCTACTTCAGTGTGGCGTAGCTAGCTGGTTACGCCACAACACTTTCCTCTTCACTTTTCCTCCTCCTAGCTGCAATGTAAGTTTCTATAGGTGAGAAGAATCACTCATTTTTATTCAAACATTGTGTCATATTCTTTTATTTTGTACCACAAATACCAATGGTATGTTACAGATAGTTTTTACAGTGGAAGTAAGGGTGAGTCTGATAGTATGCAGGCAAATAACCAGACTGGGAAATGCCTGTTTAGCCACCATTATGACTATCTCACTGAGATCACTATGAAGGTAGTATTAATACAGGATCTGCTTCCTACTTAATGTTAATACGTCCAATTTGCTAGTGCAAACAGTATGGGTCCACTTAAGAAATTCAAAGCTAACATGATCATGAAAATAAGAAACCAAACCAATTATTCCCGAAAAATATGATACTTCATGCAAACTGAAGATTTTCTGATCACTGTCAATTTAACTCTCCAGTAGAGTTTAAATACATTGTATATGAAAAATCTATATACAACAGAAAAAAAAACTGTCCACTCACATTAATGTGACCACCTGTCAGAAGCCTGATAACCACCTTTTGCAATGAGGATGACTGTGAGACATACACGAAGACAGCCAATAAGATTCTGGAAGGTACCAAATGGTATGTGGAGTCATGCCAACTCCAGTGCCTTGAACCAGCTGCACTAAGTATCTCAGCTGAGAATCCATGGTGTGAACAGTCTAATCGAGATGGTCCCACAGATCCTTGACTGGACTTAAATTCTGGGAGTTTGGTGACCAGGCCAGTACAGGAAACCCATTCTGGTGCTTTTTGAACAATGCATGTGCAATGTAAGCTGTGTGACAAGCTGCATTGTCCTGCTGGTAGATGAAACAATGCCGAGGAGAAACACACAACATGTAAGGGAGGACATGGTCCCCAAGGACAGAGACATACTTGTGTTCATCCAGTGTGCCTTCCAGAATGGTGTGATCATCCAGAGAATGCCATGAAAACATTCCTGACACTATAATGCTCCCTTCTCCGGCCTTTCAGACATTTCATACCATACTCACCAACTGTCTTCTGTCTGATGGAGCATTAAATATGATTCGCCTGTAAGGGCCACCAAGTGGACACACAGCAGTGGTAATGTCATGCAAATTCCATCCTCTGTAATTGATGAACAGCAGTCAGCATGGGGGCATGTACCAGACACATGGTGTGGAGCTCCACATACAGTAACTTTTTCTGAACAGTCATTGAGGAGACATTTTCGGTAGCCACTAGATACACATTGATGGTAGTTGCTCAACAATTGCTCATCTATTTGCCTGTACACATCTCCATACCCACTATTCACCCACCCTCCACTGCCAGTGCTGCCACCTGCCATCAGTGAGTTGTTATTGCATAATGACACTGAATCCAGGCAATACTAACATTAACATGGCTGGACCATGTAATAATTCCTTGTGTAATCAAACAATGGAAAATCCTGGATGGAATGTAACAATATTATGAGAAGGAAAGTTGCTACTCACCATATAGTGGAGATGCTGAGTCGCAGAAAGGCACAACAAAGAGACTCTCACAATTAAAGCTTTCAGCCATTAAGGCCTTCATCATCATCATCATCAACAACAACAACAACAACAACAACACACACAAACACACACACACACAAAACACAGACGAACAGACGACTGAAGTCTCAGGCAACTTAAGCCACATTGGGAGCAGCAGCACCAGTGCATGATGGGAGTGGCAACTGGATGGAGGTAAGGAGGAGGCTGGGGTGTTGAGGGGGAGGGATGGTGGGGGTGGCAGACAGTGAAGTGCTGCAGGTTAGATAGAGGGCAGGGAGATGTAGCGGAAAAGGAGAGAAATAAAAAAGACTGGGTGTGGTGGTGCGGTGATGGAATGACAGCTGTGTAGTGCTGGAATGGGAACAGGGAAGGGGCTGGATGGGTGAGGACAGTGACTAACAAAGGTTAGTCACCCATCCAGCCCCTTCCCTGGTCCCATTCCAGCACTACACAGCTGTTATTCCACCACCACACCCTGTCTTTTTATTTCTCTCCTTTTCCACTACTCCCCCCCCCCCTCCCACCTCTCCACCCCCCTCTGTCTAAGCTGCAGCTCTTCACTGTCCACCACTCCCATCATACTATACCTCCTCCTCCCCGACCCAGCCTCCTCCGTACCCCTACCCAGTCGTCACTCCCGTCACGCACTGGTGCTGCTGCTCGCAGTGTTGTTACAGTTGCCCGAGAGTGCAGTTATGTGTGCGAGTTGTGTTTGCATGAGTTTGTGTGTGTATATGTGTGTCTATTGTTGGCAAAAGCGTTAATGGCCAAAAGCTATAATTGTGAGAGTCATTTTGTTGTGCCTATCTGCGACTCAGCATCTCCGCTATATGGTGAGTAGTCCCTTGTGTAAAATTTCCAGAACTACTAATGGGTTCACATTGTAATCTGTATTAATAATATGAATCTACTGTGGAACAATGAAACTCATAGGCATTAAGGTGTTCTACAATATATAAAATAGTTAAAATTGAAGTAAAGTTTAATCACAGCCTAATATTCAAGGGTTGGACAAAAATATGATAACACCATGAGAAATGCATGCTTAAACATAAATGCAGATGCTTGCTAAGCCTGCAGGTTGCGCTGCTGTATCCGACCACAAACAGCACCAGCACCTATGCAATGTTCTCAGTATCTTGCAAGTGTCAATCATGGTCATATCACTGTTTGTGTGCTTGTGAGTTCATTATATCAGGGCTCAGTGAATTCAAACATGAGCAAGTTGCTGGTGTTTGTATGATGGGTACTTCCATAGCCAAGGCAGTCCAACTGTTTGGTATTTCAAGGGGCACCATATGGGAGATTTAAACTGCATACAGAATAAGCAGGAAATCATCATCCACTAAGTCACAATGTGGATGAAAATTTGTTAAGCGATCGTGACAGGTGATCATTAAAGAGCATTGTGACAAAAAACAGGAGAATGACAGCTGCAAAAGTCACTTCAGAACTCACCCTCAAACCATGACTGCACCAAAACAATATGAGGTGAGCTCCATAAGTAGGGAGCTGCAAGGAATACTGAAATTCAAAACCACATATTAGTGATGCAAAAGCCTGTAACAGTAAAATGTGACACTGAAACCATAAAACTTGGATTGTAGAGAACTGGAGAACGTCATTTGATTAGATGAGTCTTCTTTCTCGCTGTTTCCAACTTCTGGTCGCGTTTACATACCAAGATTGAAACATGGCAGGGGTTGAGTGATGGTTCAGGCAGCCATATCATGGTATTCCAGAGGCCTCTTGGGTTCTCTTCACTGTCACATTATTGTCACGCGTATGTGACCGTATTTGTTAATCAGGTCCACCTCTGGTACAATGTTGGTTCCCCAATGGCCTGAAAAAGCAGGGTGTCGAGACCAGTTTTGGATCCTTTTGGGATATACCAAGATGACTAGGTCCCTGATCACAAAGTCCAGGGCTGACTTTGTGAGCACAAGTATGAACTGTCATATCGCTCTCAGCCACTACAGTCATTAGACCTCAATTTTATTGAGCCTTTGTGGTCTACCTTGGACAGAAAAGTGTGTGATCATGATCCACATCAGTCACTGTTCACTGGAGTTGTCACTATTTTGAAGAAGAATGGCATAAGATTCCCATGAAAACCATACAGGGCCAGTATTTGTCCGGTCTGAGATGACTGGATGCTGTTTTGAATTTCAATGGTTTTCCTGCTTCATATTAGACATGGGTATGAATTATGTCTACAGTTTTTCCATATTTTTGTCCACACCCTGTATATTCCACTTATTCCTTTGTGTCAAATTTTAAGATCATTTAATATGTTCAAGATTGTGACTTTTATCAATCATGGGGAAATTTTATTTTCATTTCAATGACACTGTTACTACATAAGTGACAATTACTTTCTCTTGGTTTTATAATAATCCTCCTTCTTGACTGATAAATAAATAGTCAAGAAGCATTTTCTAATATGGAATATGTAGCCCGCTCTGGCTGCAATATCGGGGTATTGAGAACAATTTTGGAGTATGTGGGGGTGAATCTGGTGGCATCCATTTTGTGCTATTGACAAAACATCTTTAGCCTCCGGAGTGATGGAGGGGCAGTTTAGTGGAGTTAATGATAACAGGTAACTTTGTTTCATTGTCCAATGCTGTAGGATTTCTTTTGTGGGTGTTATCAACATCACACAGATGGTGGAGGAAGGACGGGCAAGGTAGTTGACTGAAAATATAATTTATAAATGTAATCACAAAAATAGCTTTTATGGTAGGATAATATAATTTTATAAGAAGTAACTTAAGGCAAGGATTGCTACAATGAGATACACATAACTTAACAACAATGGCTAAAATGGCCTAGATGGGTATTCTCAGGATGGAGATGTGAATCAGCAATCAGGTGTTTAAACTGTATGTCCATAAAGTAGGAGTAAATTTGCCTCAAAATACAAAAAAATAGTAATAATAACCAAAATATAAATGTATAGAGGAAGGAAAAATTATTTTCAAACAGAATGATGTGCCCAAATCCGTGCCAGATTAGCCACATAGCAAAAGTTAACCAATGTAACAGGCCCCACACATTAGGGGGTCCTGTGTCCATGTTAAAAAAAATCTTCCAATGGAAACTATAATGAGTGGCATTAGTTTACGTTCACTTCTAAAAGTGAGCACAGGCCACACCATACACTGTGTGTCATAAATCAATAACACTGTATAACTTACAGGGACTTCCCTAATGTTCTCCAAGCTAGGTGTAACAGCCTGATCAATTACCATAGGATTCTAATGAATATCAATAAGAAAGTAATTAACTGATACCATATTTATTTTTATATGTCTACTACTACAGTCAATCAACCCTGCTACATTGTAGGGCCTATTTATTTTTCTTACAATACTTTTAATACGAGCCATCTACAGTGAAGGTTCCTTTCTTGTTGGTGGACTATGGCTGAATACTGTATTGTAGTTTTGCAGTTCCTGCATTTCATTTGTGTCATTTCTTTGCTGGCCACTGTTGTCTACTAGGGTAGAATGCTACTGTTTAACAAAAAATTCCACCAATAGGATGAAAGCTGTATGGAATATTGCAAGGAAGGTAAGTAACAGATTTCCATAATATTAACAGCCTAATGGAGAAGTCAGCTTTGATAACTGAGCCTATAAAATTGTAAATAAAATTAATTCCTACTTTACACAGATAGCTGAACATCTTATACATCAAAATTTACAGAGTACTCCCAGAAATCAATCCAAACGTACTATAAATAATAAGTCTATTTCTCTATAACCTACCAATGAAAAGAGAATACTTGCTATACTAAAAGAACTGAAGCCTAAATTCTCTGTTGGTACTGACAATATCCCTGACTACATCTTGAAGAAATGTGCTCCCCTCATAGCCAGGCCACTTGTCGACATACACTCCTGGAAATGGAAAAAAGAACACATTGACACCGGTGTGTCAGACCCACCGTACTTGCTCCGGACACTGCGAGAGGGCTGTACAAGCAATGATCACACGCACGGCACAGCGGACACACCAGGAACCGCGGTGTTGGCCGTCGAATGGCGCTAGCTGCGCAGCATTTGTGCACCGCCGCCGTCAGTGTCAGCCAGTTTGCCGTGGCATACGGAGCTCCATCGCAGTCTTTAACACTGGTAGCATGCCGCGACAGCATGGACGTGAACCGTATGTGCAGTTGACGGACTTTGAGCGAGGGCGTATAGTGGGCATGCGGGAGGCCGGGTGGACGTACCGCCGAATTGCTCAACACGTGGGGCGTGAGGTCTCCACAGTACATCGATGTTGTCGCCAGTGGTCGGCGGAAGGTGCACGTGCCCATCGACCTGGGACCGGACCGCAGCGACGCACGGATGCACGCCAAGACCGTAGGATCCTACGCAGTGCCGTAGGGGACCGCACCGCCACTTCCCAGCAAATTAGGGACACTGTTGCTCCTGGGGTATCGGCGAGGACCATTCGCAACCGTCTCCATGAAGCTGGGCTATGGTCCCGCACCCCGTTAGGCCGTCTTCCGCTCACGCCCCAACATCGTGCAGCCCGCCTCCAGTGGTGTCGCGACAGGCGTGAATGGAGGGACGAATGGAGACGTGTCGTCTTCAGCGATGAGAGTCGCTTCTGCCTTGGTGCCAATGATGGTCGTATGCGTGTTTGGCGCCGTGCAGGTGAGCGCCACAATCAGGACTGCATACGACCGAGGCACACAGGGCCAACACCCGGCATCATGGTGTGGGGAGCGATCTCCTACACTGGCTGTACACCACTGGTGATCGTCGAGGGGACACTGAATAGTGCACGGTACATCCAAACCGTCATCGAACCCATCGTTCTACCATTCCTAGACCGGCAAGGGAACTTGCTGTTCCAACAGGACAATGCACGTCCGCATGTATCCCGTGCCACCCAACGTGCTCTAGAAGGTGTAAGTCAACTACCCTGGCCAGCAAGATCTCCGGATCTGTCCCCCATTGAGCATGTTTGGGACTGGATGAAGCGTCGTCTCACGCGGTCTGCACGTCCAGCACGAACGCTGGTCCAACTGAGGCGCCAGGTGGAAATGGCATGGCAAGCCGTTCCACAGGACTACATCCAGCATCTCTACGATCGTCTCCATGGGAGAATAGCAGCCTGCATTGCTGCGAAAGGTGGATATACACTGTACTAGTGCCGACATTGTGCATGCTCTGTTGCCTGTGTCTATGTGCCTGTGGTTCTGTCAATGTGATCATGTGATGTATCTGACCCCAGGAATGTGTCAATAAAGTTTCCCCTTCCTGGGACAATGAATTCACGGTGTTCTTATTTCAATTTCCAGGAGTGTATGTAACTGTTCCCCATAAGAATGGGTGCTCCAAGAAAAATTGAAGACACCAAATGTACAACTTTTGTGCAAGAAAGGGATAAAAACAGAAGTAACAAACTATGGCTCTATTTTGCAACTCTCTGGTTTTTCCGACATAATTGAAAAACTCTATTATAAAAGACTAATCAATTTCATAGAAAAAAATTATTACTTCTCAAATACACAACACTGATTCAGAAAATCTAAATCTACTGGGACTGCTATTTTCACATTACTAAATGAAGCCTTAAATGCAATAGACAGCAAAGAGCATATCTCAGCCATATTTCTAGCCCTCTCTTAAGCATTCAATGTCATCAATCACAACATCTTGCTTAGGAAACTTGAGTCTGTAGATAATAGGGGCTTAGCCTCTGAATGGATCAAATCATATCTCAAAAACAGAAAGTAAGTAGTTGAACTTGCTATCCAAGGAGGGAACAAGATAAAGTCCTACTACTCAGAAAAGCAGAGCATTAAGTACGATGCAATAGACAGCAAAGAGCATATCTCAGCCATATTTCTAGCCCTCTCTTAAGCATTCAATGTCATCAATCACAACATCTTGCTTAGGAAACTTGAGTCTGTAGATAATAGGGGCTTAGCCTCTGAATGGATCAAATCATATCTCAAAAACAGAAAGCAAGTAGTTGAACTTGCTATCCAAGGAGGGAACAAGATAAAGTCCTACTACTCAGAAAAGCAGAGCATTAAGTACGGTGTACCACAACACTCCATTCTAGGACCAATTCTGTTTCTACTCTTTGTAAATGACTTGCAGCTGACCAGACCACACCATAATTACCAAAAATTTGCAGATAACACAAATGTGATAGTAAAAGGAAGGGGCAGAGAAGAATTACTGCACGAGATTAAAAAGTTTATCACCCATATTACAGATTGGTTTTCTGGAAACAGTTTAGTAATGAACACAGAAAAACAGTAACAATGCACTTACACACAGTGCAAAATAAATGCTCACTCACACCAGACAAAGAGTTGTTTACCAGAACCCTTGAAAATGTAAGCTCTACAAGATTTCTTGGAATATGGTTCCAAGAGAATCTAAGATGGATCCAACATGCAAACTACATTACAAATAAATTGAATACTATTTGTTATACTTTCAAAATTCTGTCTGGTTGTGTGATGAAGCAAGCTGGGATAATTTTTAATTTCCCTCTTGTTTTGCCATCTGCCTCCTTTAAATTCGTTTTTTCAATTTCAACTAATTACCATTAACATATGTGAATATAATCTGCATTTTCATAAAAGAGAAAGACTGGCCCTTAGTTTTAAAGAATATAACACCAGATCTAATTTTGTGCTTAGTTTTAGGTATGTAATTGATTTTCTAATTTATTTCGACTATTCCTAGTTAGTATCTTCTGTCGCAGGGTGAAATTGTTTCTTAAATTCTATTGTTGATGTGTAAACAAATATAAACTCTGTACTAATCATAAACATTTGTAGGAACAACTAATAGTTTTCTTAAAGTATTCATTTGGCTCTATTTGAAAACAGTCAGCAGCTAATTAATTCCAAAGTAATTTCTAGTTTTCATCAAAAGTATTGTTTGCATAATGACATATGTTAATTGAATGGTTTAAACAAATAATTTAGCCTAACTCTTGCAGTAGAAGAAACTGTTAAAAAGATGCAATTTTTCAGTGTAGTCAGTTAATCGAATGAGTTAAGTTATAATTGTAATTTCTGTAAATTTAACTTTAAACAATGTGTAGTTTCAGTAGCTATTATTGTGATGATATATAAGGGCCCAATTTCTGGTCACGAGATAGTCAGTCCACAGCTGAGTTTCAGACAAGGAACCTGTGCTTCAAATTAACTGTGGAATAAGTGTTAAGCAATTAGGTCATGTGTAAAAACAATGACAGTGGCTGTTTCCATATGTATCTTTCTGTTCTTCAAGAACTGTGAACTTTGTGGTTATGTTTTTACTGTTTAAAACTATTAATGAGGTTTATTGAAAGTTATAACAATAGTGCACTGACCACATACATGTGTATGGGGTGGGGGGTGGGATTGTGAAAAGTGAAAGTAAAAGGCAGTGAAATGCATTTGTGCATCTGTCGAGTATATTATTTACAGTAGTCAGTGTACAAATTACAAACCCTATTTTTCAACCAATGTAGCAACGCTGTACGTCAACACCGATGGCAACAAATAAAATAAATAAAAAAAGGTGGAACCGCTACAGTTGCAAATTGAAAGAGACACTAAAAAATGTATACTTCACCCAGGCAGAATCTTTACTGTGATGTGGCAAAGCTTTTGGGGAAATGCAACTGCCAGCAAAATTTGTTTTATATGCCAAAAGAGAATTGTAAGAGCCTTAGAAAATGCTGCTGCAAGAAGCTCATGCAAGCTCCTATTTAAGAAACTTCATATCCTTAAACCACCATCTGTATATATCTTACGAGTAATAACATTTGTTACAAAAGGCTTAGAAAATAGCAACAGTGTTGTATTGACTAACCAGAGGATCCAACTGTATAACACAAAGAGAAAGCAGGATATACATGTTCAAAATGCATACGCAACACTAAAACAAAATGGACCACTGCAAACAGGAAACAGTTAAAATAGGCTACCTAATAACCTTAAAACAATAAAAGACACTTCAAAATTTAAAACTTCTGTCCTTAAATATTTATTGCAAAAGTGTTGTTATAGTATAGATGAACATCTGTACTTTGTATGTAAACCCGAACAGCTTAATACAGAAGTGTGTCACCTTTACTGTTTTACTTTAATAATGGTTTTTTAATTGTATAAGGTACTACTGAATTTCCATGTTATTTGCTTATATGTTTCTTTCCCTTAATAACATGAACTTATTTAGAAATAATGTTTAACTCTGAATTTTCCACAACATATTAACCTATACACCTTTTAGTTTGTTGGCATTACACATGTATTATATGAACATTTGTGTCATTATAATATCACTGTCATAATAATTTTAACCATGTATCATCTCATCTCCATTTTTGACTTGCCCTGAATCATCATCATGTGCTTCTCTGCACACAATCTATGATCTACAGGATAGATAAAATTACAATTACAACAAAAGGAGAAGATATTAAGAATCAGAAATACATATTTATCTAGTGGTTGCGAAGTTTGCTGACAGGAAAATGAGAAGATGAAAACAAGTGAAGGTGGCAGCTTATGTGAAGTCTGCAATAAATTACTAAAACAGAGGGAAACAAGTGTGAGTTGAGGACTATGGCGTGGGAACTTCTTTCACAGTGATTGTGTTGACTTTAGCACAGTGAAGTTTACTTGGTAAATACTCAAAAGAATGAATGAAGTTCTGTTGTGGTGCTTTTGAAGACTGGTTACATATCGAACTTGTGGAAGTTGCATCTGTGGCAAAATAACAGTCTGTAAGTGGAACCAGCCATGTTAGTGTGAAAAAGTGAAGGTAGGTCACAATATTGAAATCATTAACAAGCACAAAAGTTATGACCTAAAAGACAATTCATGAAATCAACTTGAAATCAACCTTCTAAACCATGTGGGGCTGAACTACTGGAAACAGAAAACAGCACTTGTGATGCAAATGATATTGTCATCACATCTGATAAAAATCATGTAGCAGAAAAAGTGGAGAGCACGAAAAATCATTGTATTAACTGTTAAAACTGACTCCACTAAATGTTATAATGCAAATCAAGAGCCAATTATTGAATCTATAACACATAGCTCTGGCACAAATATTTCGAATTCGAATCAGAGTGTATCCAAGCTCTCTGCATTCCTTAAAAAGCAAACTGAGTGTGGACATGAAAGCAACATTACAACCAGAATAGGCAAGTCAGAACAAGCAAATAATAATAAAGAGTCTGCAACATATGAAGCAATACAGAATAATGTCTCTACTAACAAAACAAAAACTGGACATGAAAAGAACATTGATTAGATTTAGATTAGATTTACTTTCATTGCAATTGACCTGTAGTAAGGAGTTCCTCCGGGATGTAGGATATGTCAGAAAAACAATAATACATGACAGATATTTACAACTGAAACAAATAAGCTAATTTACCTTCGACAGGTCCCAAGTGGAATGATCGGCACACACACACACACACACACACACACAAAAAGAAATCTGTTGGTTCTACTGAGAAATTCATCAATGGAGTAGAAGGAGTTGGCCACCAATAAATCCTTTAGGCTTCTCTTAAACTGAATTTCATTGGTTGTTAAGCTTTTTATGGCTGCTAGCAAGTTATTGAAAAAGTATGTTCCTGAATAGTGCACACCTTTTTGTACAACAGTAAGTGACTTTAAATCCTTGTGAAGATTATTCTTATTTCTAGAACTGATTCCATGAATTGAGCTGTTGGTTTGAAAAGGTGATATATTTTTAATGACAAATTTCATTAAGGAATAAATATATTGGGAAGCAGTAGTTAGTATTCCTAGTTCCCTAAACAGGCTTCTGCAGAATGTTCTTGAGTTCACACAACATATAACTCTTACTGCATGTTTTTGTGCCCGGAAAACTTTAGCTTGGCTTGATGAATTACCCCAAAAAATAATCCCATATGACATTATGGAATGAAAGAAAGCATCCCCTATGTCCGGCACAATTTGCATTTCAAATAGAGATTTGTTAAGACACTTCAGCAGTACTGTGGTGTGATCCTCCAAGTTGAATTTATTAGCAAGCTGTAATCCCAAGAATTTAACACTGTCCACTTCTTCTATCTGCTTGTCATTATATGCTAGGCATATACTTGTGGGACACCCCTTACAAGTTCTGAACTGCATGTAGTGTGTTTTTTCAAAGTTTAGTGACAAAGAATTGGCTAGGAACCAGTGACTAATGTCCACAAATATTTTACTAGCCAATCTTTCTAAGATTACACTTGATTTGCTGTTTATTGCAATACTTGTATCATCGGCAAACAAAACGAATTTGGCATCTGGTAATGTTACTGATGAAAGGTCATTGATATACACAAGAAAAAGTAAGGGCCCTAAAATGGAACACATGTAATTAGTTCCCAGTCGTATGATGCCTGATAGCTTATTACATGTCTCTTTCCTAATAACACCCTTTGTTTCCTGCCAGAGATATAAGATTTGAACCATTTTGCAGCATTTCATGTTACACAATAATATTCTAATTTACTTAAAAGGATATTGTGATTTACACAGTCAAATTCCTTTGACTGATCACAAAATATACCAGTTGCCTGCAATTTTTTGTCTAATGAATTAAGCACATTTTCACTGTAAGTGCAGGTAGCCTTCTCAATATCAGAATCCTTTAGAAATCCAAACTGAGACTCTGACAGTATGTTATTTGAGGTAACATGGTTATAAAGCCGATTCTACATTACTTTTTCAAAAGTTTTGAGAATGCTGGCAAAAGTGGAATTGGACGGAAATTTGATGCTATTTCTTTATCTCCCTTCTTAAACAGTGGCTTAACTTCAGCATATTTCAACCATTCAGGAAATATTCCACTGATAAACGACTGGTTACACAGATAGGTTAATATGTTACATAACTCAAAATCACATTCTTTCATTAACCTTGTTGGTATTTCATCATACCCACTTTATGTTTTTGATTTTAAAGATTTTATGATGGACATTATTTCTGCTGGGGTTTTGTGCCGGGGTAGCTATGATAGGACTACATAACAAATCAGAACATCTAAACAATAATAAAGAGCCCATAGTTCATGAAGCTTCACAGAATTGATGTGTGAATGATATTTCTTTACTCAATTCAGGAACTGTTGCCACTAATGATCCAAACACTCTTTACAACTCCATGAGTCTTTCAAAAGAGAAACCTTTACTCAACAAGAATACAGACTAGCATGAAGTACATTATAGGAAAAGAACTGTTCATTGTAGAGATAAAAAAGTGTCATTAACTACAACAAAACAACAAACCAATAACATGCATGAAGTGACTCAGAATGCATCTGTACAACCAAAACCTTGTATAAAACTGCACTTCAGAAACATGTACAGGAGAAGAGACCAATACCCCAAGCAGTTGCTATAGTATCACTCAGAAATTCAAGTGCCAGAGACAGTAAAAAATTTAATAATAGGCACTGGTGACGAGCAAGGAATTCTATATGGAGAGAAAATGGCGTGATTCCATTAAGGAAAAGTGGAAAATGGCTCAACAACTGAAAATGTAATCAAATTTCTGTAGAAAATGTTTCCAGGATATAAAAAATTTCAGGTAGAAACTAGGAACTAAGGGTGTAAACAACATACAGAAAGCACATTAGTGATGACAGTGATCCACTTGAAGTTACAGTGTTAATATGCAGTGTTTAAGAACCAAGGTGGACCTTTTATCATTCTTTGTAGAAGAAGAGAAACCACATGTTCGATGCATCAGTGTGAACTGGTTGGCTGAAGTAGACGGTGAGTATTAAAGATCTATTGAGTATTTGTTTATGGTAAATGCATGGTATCAAGCTACTACAATTCATGCTGGCTACCCAGAGTCCACCTCTCTGCTCATCCCTACCAGTCCCCACATACCTACCTTCTACATGCTTCCTAAACTACCTGAACCAATCACCCAGGATGCCCCATTGTGACCAGTTAATGTGCCCCCACTGAGAGAATCTCTGCTCTCATAGACCAACGCCTTCAACCTATTACCCAGAGCCTACCATCCTGTATAAAAGATACTAACCGTTTCCTCCACCGACTCTCCACAGTTTCTGTCCCTTTGCCACTCTGTGCCCTGCTCATCACTATAGATGCCAACTTCCTTTACACTAACATCCTTAATGCCCATGGCCTCAATGCTACTGAACACTACCTTTCCCAACATCTGACAGATTCCAAACCAACAACTTCCTTCCCAGTCTCTATGACCAACTATATCCTCATCCACTATTACTTCTCCTTTGTAGGCATTACCTACAAACAAATCCGGGATACAGCTATGGGCGCCCGTTTGGCACTATCCTATGTCAATCTATTCAAGAGCCATCTAGAGGAATCCTTCCTAAACACCCAGAATCCCAAACCCCTCACCTGGTTCACATTCATTGATGACGTCTTTGCAATTTGGATCGAGGGTGAGGATACCCTATCCACATTCCTCCAAAACCTCAACAACTTCTCCCCCATTTGCTTCACCTGGTCTTACCCAACCTAACAAGCCACCCTCCTAGATGTTGACCTCCACCTCAAAGGTGGCTACATCAGTATCTCTGTCCATATCAAACCTACTAACCACCAGTAATACCTCCACTTTGACAGCTGCCACCCACTCCCTATCAAGAAGTCACTTCTATACAGCCTAACCACTCATCGTCATTGCATCTGCAGTGATGAGCAGTCCCTCTCGAAATATAATGAGAGTCTTACTGAAGCCTTCACAAACTGTAGTTATTCTCCCAATCTTGTACAAAAACAAATCTCCCATGCCTTATCCTTCCCGTCTCCCACCACCACACAAAGTCCGACCTCTTACCACAGAGCAGCATTCTCCTCATAACTCAGGAGCACTCAGGACTGGAGAACCTGAATTACATTCTCCATCAGGGTTTTGACTACCTCTCACCATGCCCTGAAATGAGGAATGTCCTGTCTACTATCCTTCCCACCCCCTTTGTCATCTAATTTTGACAAAGGCCTCACAGGCTGAAAGCTTTATTTGTAACAGTCTTTTCGTTGTGCCTATGAGGAACTCTGCATCTCTGATATATGGTGAGTAGCAACTTTCCTTTTCACAATATTGTTACATTACATCCTAGATTTTCCATTGTTTGATTGTACAAATGCAATGTACTTGTTTTATCAGAAAGTGAATACATGTATTACAAATAAGAAGAGTCTGAATCATTCAGCAATAGCTGGTTTCTGAAGTAACTGCTCAGGTTGATATCACAACAGAAGAAAAGGAGTCTGAAGCCAAGATATCTGGGACACTGTACTACTGCAACTACTTCCAAGTGCAAAAACCTACAGTTTATAATCTATGGCAACCATAAAATACACACATGTGGACAGTTTGCAGAAGCATGATACATTGAAGCCATTGACTTCATGAACTCCATTGTCATCATCCTCAGGAACTCCCTGTTTGTTCTACTGGTCCTGTGTTACCACCAGTGTGAGTGATTATAAACTGTAAATAATAGAGGGAAACATTCCAGGCAGGAAAAATATATCCAAAAACAAAGATAATGTGACTTACCATACGAAAGCGCTAGCAGGTTGATAGACACACAAACAAACACAATCATACACACAAAATTCTAGCTTTTGCAACCAACGGTTGCTTCATCAGGAAAGAGGGAAGGAGAGGGAAAGACGAAAGGATGTGGGTTTTAAGGGAGAGGGTAAGGAGTCATTCCAATCCTGGGAGTGGAAAGACTTACCTTAGGGGGAAAAAAGGACAGGTATACACTCGCACACACACGTCTGCTTGTGTCTGTGTATGTGTGGTTGGATATGGGTGTGCGTGCGAGTGTATACCTGTCCTTTTTTCCCCCTAAGGTAAGTCTTTCCGCTCCCGGGATTGGAATGACTCCTTACCCTCTCCCTTAAAACCCACATCCTTTCGTCTTTCCCTCTCCTTCCCTCTTTCCTGATGAAGCAACCGTTGGTTGCAAAAGCTAGAATTTTGTGTGTATGATTGTGTTTGTTTGTGTGTCTATCGACCTGCCAGCACTTTCGTATGGTAAGTCACATCATCTTTGATTATAAACTGTGTTCTACCTACATGAAGTAGGACAGAAAAAGTGCTCACAAAATTAAAGAAGTGTGTGGAAACAGAACACTTAAATACAAAACCCAAAAAGATACAAAATTAAAATTTATAAAAATATGCCTACACTATTACTGTTGTATAGAAGTGAGAGTTGGCTAAATAAAAAGAACAATGGCAGCAAAATACAGGTAGCAGACATGACATTCTTGAAGAGAAAGAAAGGGTGCATAAGATTTAATAAAGAGTTTAAAAAAGATAGTGGTGTTTGAAAAGATTTGAATGTGTACTATTAATAAAGAAATAAATGAATATGGGTCTGTGGAGGTGGAGGGGGGGGGGGGGCGGGGGGACAACATGTGAATAAAATGAGATATGAAAGACCACCTACAAACATCCTTGAACTACATCCCAAAATGATGAAAAGACATAGATCAACCATGTAAATGAAAGAAATACATTTTATGAAGGCAGAACAGGCATACTCCTTACCCCTGCACACAAGTAGACGATGAAAGAAAGTCTCGAAGCATGATTGCTGCAAACACTGCTGATTGTATAAGTTGACTACAAGTAAAACAGGGGATAAACATAACCATGCCAAACATAGCCAAACAAACAATGGAATAGTCTTACAACAAGTTCATAGTGAACAGCTGAATCTTTAGTTTCTGAAAAACTCATACTGTACAACTCTAGAGAAATGGAGTGTATTAAACATGACCACAAGAAGACATCTATGGGCATACAACATATAAAACTTTGTGTGTCTAGTTCTTAAGCACCCAGATAGGTATCAGTATGAGGTGGCACCAGCACATCCATAACTTAAGCATAGAGCTCAAAGTATTGCCTACTTTCCACTTTTCTCATTGTGCTGACATCAGACTCCATTACTAGTGTAATCTGCACCCTTTTTGCTCAATACTGTAGTGTGACATAAAATTCTGAGGAAGTGCATTACAGTCAAAAAATTATATAACCCACAGAAGCCAAATGTAAGAATATTGTGTAAAACTTATAACTGGACATCTTACTTCAGGAGCTTTAAGTCTGTAGACATACGTGACAATACATTAACTCAGTAAAGGCATTTTCAATTATTAAGAGGAGTGAAATTAGGATGAAGTCGCAATTCACATTTGTAATATTATACGAAAAAGTAATTTCAGTGTCAACATTGCACCCATCTCTATGGTACTGAAAGAGGTTTCACTTTACAGTGTCAAAGTCTTTAATAGGTTATCAAAAATCAGGCAGGAAATTAGAAACTCCCATATATT
The DNA here is from genome assembly GCF_023898315.1 of Schistocerca nitens. Classification (NCBI taxonomy): domain Eukaryota; kingdom Metazoa; phylum Arthropoda; class Insecta; order Orthoptera; family Acrididae; genus Schistocerca; species Schistocerca nitens. The sequence continues at coordinate 367,109,840 of NC_064619.1, forward strand.
AAAAAATAAAGTGAATCGTAGCCTTATTCGATATTCCTGCTTTATCAAAAATACAATAAAATGAGTACCTTATTAGGTCCGCCCCCTACAATTAATCAGAACATTTGGGATTCATAGGTTTAAATTATGTTAAACACATTCATATTAAATAGATTTTAACTTTTCTGATACATAGACAGCTGATTTGTTCTCTGGAATCAATAATGTAATGTAAATAGGCAGTAATAAGTATTAGGTAAAAACAACACTGAGTAGCTTAAGAAGAAAAACTTGTTGCTTTTTACAAAGTATTTACTTCTCTACTAAAAACATGTAGAAGTGTTTTGAAATAATTCCCATGATTAACCTGTGATTAGATTTGTACTTGCACTTGGTTGCTAGTATATCTCCAAAACTACTCTGAGTTGATGTAAACTTGAGCACAGAGCTCACAGTATTGCCTACTTTGCACTTTCTCATTATGATAGATAGATAGATAGTTAGTTAGTTAGTTAGTTAGTTTGTCCATCCATTCATTCATCCAATCAATCCATCCATCCATCCATCCATCCATACTCACAATGTCAGTTCCCATTTAAGGCACAAGTGACCTAACCCACCAGTTGGGGTGCCAAGCTGATAGTGACGTCGAAAGCCCGTAAATGTGAATTTTCTGCACATGATGAACCACAATTAGTAGCAACAACTTGGGGCATCAAGGTGAGAGGTGTGCCAGGGGTGTCCAAGCACAAAATTTGTACATCGTCCACATAGCAATCAGTAACAAGAACTGACAGGGGTGAAAGTCTATGAGGAAAAAAGGGGGGAGGAGGGCACCAAACGATAAGTTGCTTGTGTGGCAAATGTTCTGAAACTGGCCCTGCACACTGTGTTCCAAAAATTCCAAAATAAATAAGAGAGGGCAGTAGAATAGTTAAATTATTATCAGCATTAATAATTATAAGAACTATATATCTGGAAATAAGCAGTTACCTTGAAAAGAAAAATAGCATTTACAACTACTCAACTGTTATTTTTATCTACTACTTCAAATGCAGCATTTATATAACTTTACACAGAACACTATCAACAATCAAAATACCAATAAAGTTATCTCCTGGTTACTGTCTGCTAGCAGCCTTTTAGAAGCTTTGCACCAAAATGTCTGTCTGACTCCAATTCAAGGATTCATTTTCTATAAAGAAAATATTTTACTTCTAGTAATGTGATTTTGTGGTCTCATAAACTGACATACAGCTTTAAGAGAGATGTGCTGACTACATGCCCCTCCATATTTGTATCCAGTGATGTCTGTGGGCTGAGGATGACATGGCGGCCAGTTGGTACCATTCGGCCATCATTTTTTTAAAAAGTGATTATGAATTTTAGAGTTAATCCTAAATTTTGCCTTATTCTTAACCAAAAATAGTGTTAGTAAATTTATATGCATGTACGTTTTAAGAATTGCAACATTTATTATGATGCTTCTGCAATTCTATCTGTAAGTCACCACAATGAGAGACTTTTCGAAGTGCATGGCCAGTAGAACTGAGCTTCCCAGCTACCTTTTTCACATATTTTTGGTAGCTCAATTTGCTGTCCATTTTACATGTGGAGTTTCACTTAGCTTGTACCCACCGACCTGTGTTTCTGGTACCTGTAAGCCATTTTCATTTATTTGCAATTGTATAATATTAGCTTTTGTAAGATTAAAAGTTAATGTATTTGCTGTGAACCTGTGGTAAACCTGTTCCATTATTCTCCTGGTGGCATCTAGTATGGATTTGTTTGGGCCCTTTGCAGCATACCTGTATATCTGCAAACATAACAGTTCTTGAAATGCCCTAGTGTTTCATTTATGTAGACCACGAATAGTAGTACGACAAGTACTGAACCTTGTGGAACTTCATATTGTAATGTTTCCACACTACGAATTTACTTTTATTCCTGTGCTGTTATTTGTTTATGTGATACTTCGATTTCTGTTGTTGAGATGCGATTCCTGCTATGCCATTAATGACATTAACATTTTTATGTTACTTCAATTGTAAATGTAACTGTAAAGAAAAACTGTTGAATAATCCTCATTCTTCTTCTTTTGAAGCTTCTCCTTCAAGAAAGGACACACGGAACATAATGTGTGAATTAATTCACTAAACAATCACTATCCAAATGGTTTGATACCTCTAAAAAGTACCAAATTCTGTATATTTCAGAGAATGGCTGGAAATAAGTAAATAGTGACAGTAGAAATTAGTGTACTCATTTCACTATTTTGAGTAACTTGAACCCTCTTTCTTCACAATTTATTGCCAGCTGCCTTCCTCAAAATCAGGGTTTCCTCGCACCAGAGATATGAACTGTCAACTCAGAGTTGGTTTTTACCATTCATGTTGTCTTAAATCACATAGTTTCTTCTCCAGCTCACCTTTGCAACTCTCTCACACAATCTTCTCTAGTTTTTCCTTTCAGTTTGTTTCGTTCTTCATTCATTATGTCACTTTTATCACGATTTCTGCCTTTTTCTCTGCTTGCTTGGTCTGTGATGACTTTCTGACATTCTTCCTGCTTACCTTCCGTTAGCTTTATGCCACTTCACAGTGTTTGCAGATGACACAAGCACTGTGATAGACAACAAAACATGCACTGACATAAGAGTTTAATGTCAACTAATTACTTATAGATGCTATGAAATGGTTCACAGCAAAGTCTAGAAGTCTAGCACTAAACCTCAGCAAAACTAACTGTATCCTACATTCCAATCACAAAAGCCCTCAGAATATTGTTATAGTGCATGAGATGCAGTGGATATAGAAGGTATACTATTCAAAATTCTTAGGTGTGCATATACCATGTGTCCACAAAGTCTGTCAGCAGCTGTGAGCCTCACGTGCCTTGCCTTTCAAGGTGTGTAGGGTTGGCAGCACACTCAAGTCTCATCTGCACATATTCTGTGGTGGGTTGTAAACAGTGGTGTTTTGTGTGTATTGCAGATGTTAGCTGGGTAAGCTGGATGCAGTAAGAATGGTTACTACTGTAGACAGGGCATTTATAAGGCATTTATAATGGAAGAGTTATAATGTGCAGGAGGAAACTTTACGGTGCATGTGAAGTGGCAATTTAAATTGCATTTTCCTGCTTCAAGATGTCCACATTGTGACAGTGTAGATGATTTGATTCAACTCCAGACATAGTTTCACTTTATGATGTATCACCAACTGTTAGGCCCACAATTTTAACAGAACAGAAGCTTGATGATATTTCGGACACTGTGTAGGGGAGCCCAACAAAATTAATGAGGAGATTATCATGAGTGTCTAAAGTCTCTTGCATGACAGCATGTAAGGCTGTAATGAAAGAGCTGGGGATGTATCCATATAAAATTACTGCTGTGCGACAATTACGTTGTATGGACCATGTGAAATGAATAGTGCATTCCATACAGTTCCAGCAATTTGTTAACCAACATGGAGTTGGTGTTTCAGATTGAACCTTTTTCACTCATGAGGCTTGCTTTCATCTATCTGGCTACATTAATTTCCAAAACTCACACATTTTGACACCAGAAAATTCACATGCCTTAAGATAAATACCATTGCATGCAGAGAATATTGAGGTGCAGTTTGCCATAATGCAAGCATGAATTATAGGGCTGATCTTTTTCGATGCTACTGTTACTTTGGTGTCTATTCTTCCCAGACATTTTATCAATTTATTGCCCTGCTGAATGAAAATGAGATCAATCATTCATTTTTTCAACAAGACAACACTACTGCTCCCACTCATATGGGACACCAGTCCCTATGACTTCTAGATGACATCTCTGGAGACAGAATAATTACAAGATGTTTCTGGCCCCCGCACTCACTGGATCTGCCTCTGCCTGACTATTTCCTTTGGGGTAAGGGTAAAACATTTATGTTTCAAAATAATAGAAAGCCAATTGATGAATCAAAGACGGTGGTAATTGATTATCTGCATTTGATTACATGTGCAAATTGGTAAAGATGTCTGTAAATAAATGTAAATGTTAAGTTTGTTTGTGTGGTCATCTTCGGCAGCAAGCACAGAAATACTTGTTTTGTAAATGTGTTCAACTATGCCTTCAACAAAGACGAAAACATTTCCAGCACCTATTGGTGAGTACAGTAGATTTAATTGTAATTAATATAATTAAGTTATTTCATTGTTTTAATTGTAATAATATTGAATTCCATCTCCCAACATTACTGCAATCACTAGCAGTGAATCCCAGCCTCTAGCTCATATAACAACATGAGTGTGCTGCCAGCCTTACCCACCCCGCAAAGTGAGATATGCAGGTCACCACTTCAGAGAGACTTTTTGGATGCACTGTAGATAACAGGCTTAATGAGGAACACCACATCCTCAAAACATTGAAAAGATTTAGCTCAGCAACATTTACCATCAGTATAATCTAAAAACTCAGAGACATAAATGTCTCAAAATCCATTTATTTTGGCTACTTCCATTCCCTAATGTGTTGTGTAATCCTCTCCTGGCGCAATTCATTGCTGTCGAAAGAAAGTCTTTACCATTCAGAAAAAATTTGGCTGAGTTGTGTGTGAAGTGCTTCCAAAAACCTCATCTTGTACTCTTTTGAAGCCAGTTGGGATATTAACCACTACCTCACAGTATCTCCTCTTGAACATGACATTCATACTACACAATCCTTCTTGATATGAAACAAAAGAGTCATACCACCACCATAATATAAGAAGGAACTGTAGCATTACAGTGTGACCTAAAGAATGTGTCTCTAGTGCAAAAAAGTATAAAATACAGTAGCACAAAAATTTTCAACTGATTTTGAAGTAATCTCAAGTCCATAATGAAGTAATAACAGATTATTTCATGCAGCCTACAGGATTTGTTGTTTCAAAAAAGTTTTTGTTCTCAAGATGAATTCTTCAACACCAACAGATATGACTATTTCACATACCTCTGTGTGTCCCATTTTAATGGCCCTTGCTGCTTTAATTACACCTTAAAAATCATATTTTTTGTGTTCTGTAATTCATGGAAATGTTCTTACTAGTCACAAATCAAACTGTATGTTCAAGTAATATCTGAATGTTGTGTTTTAACCCTGTATTGTTTATGATTTTAACACAACATAACAATGAACTGAATGTTTTGACTTGTTCCACGTACATGTGCTATACCACAATAATTGATCTATGAAAAATGTATCACAATAAATAAAAAAAAAAAAAAAATTCAGCTGCATCTTGTGATCTCTTGCAGTTTTAGTTTCCATAATTGACACATGCTTTCATTTTCTTGATATGACTTTTTCCAAGTTTAATTAATAACTTTGTCAATTAACTGCCTGTAGTGTCTCTCAGTTCATTTTTAATTTAAATGTCAGCTTTAAAAGTCAATATTCCTCCTTATTCCTGTTACACAGTTTGTTTCTGTCCTGATGAAGTTTTAGAATACCTTTGCTTTCAGTTAGCATCCTTTACTTTTTTTCTACTTGCTGTCTGCTTCTTACTCCCAATAACTGAACTACTTGAAAGATCAGTTTTTGTTTTTATGTTTGTTTATCTGCCAGCAATCATTAAATGGTCTTGTTTCAGCAGAAGATGATCTAATGTTGCATTTTTGTACCATCTTTTATTTATATCTCTGCTATAATATCTTACCTTCTGTGATCTGTATAAATCATATATCATCTCCAGTCCCTCCATTTCTGTCTTTGCTTCAACAAAGGCTGAGTAGTCAGCTGGAGGCAAATCAAATAGCATTTCTGTGTTCATGAATTCAAGACGCTGTTCATCAAGCTCAGCAAACTGGGGAGAATATTCCTGCAAATGAAAAAAATACAATGCTCTAAGAATGATGAAAACAACTTTTTTCAACAATTACATCTTAAAATTCATTATTCTCCAGAATTCAAATGTAGTTGACACAACCAGAACAATAGGCACTGTTTGTACTAGAAAAATTCCATCATTTCTTAGAAATATATGTTTACATAAAGGTGATTTATGGGTATTTAAGTACTTATTTCTGTTCAGTATTTTATCTAACAAACAACGGAAATTCAAGGATTGAATAACAACTACAGGATATGGATAGGTTGCTACTCACTATGTAGAGAAGGCGTTGACTGACAGACAGGTTTTATCCAGGAAGTTAACAAGGGATGATTCACAGAGGGAGGGGGGGGGATCACAATTAGATGGAGGAATAAATCGAATAGGGCACGGTCCAATATATGTTTTAGATTAAGTGTGAGTGATTAAGTAAGAGACGAAAAACTATTTCCACTGTAGGAACAGGGAGAAGGAGACAACATCTTTCACAAATGAAGCATGATTGAGGTTGTCTGCCACACAGTGCCTCCTCTATGTGGTGAGTGGCGATCTGCCCAGTTCATATTGTCAATATTTTTCCTAAGGAATGGAAGCAACTGTTAAAGAGAAACTATTTTAATTTGTCCTCCCCCCCCCCCCCCCCCCATGAATCATAGACCCTTGCTGTTGGTGTGGAGGCTTGCGTGCCTCAGCGATACAGATAGCCGTACCGTAGGTGCAACCACAACAGAGGGGTACCTGTTGAGAGCCCAGACAAACGTGTGGTTCCTGAAGAGGGGCAGCAGCCTTTTCAGTAGTTGCAGGGGCAACAGTCTGGATGATTGACTGATCTGGCCTTGTAACACTAACCAAAACGGCCTTGCTGTGCTGGTACTACGAACGACTGAAAGCAAGAGGAAACTATGGCCGTAATTTTTCCCGAGGGCATGCAGGTTTACTGTATCGATAAATGATGATGGCGTCCTCTTGGTTAAATATTCTGAAGGTAAAATAGTCCCCCATTCGGATCGCCGGGTGGAGACTACTAAGGAGGACGTTGTTACCAGGAGAAAGAATACTGGGGTTCTATGGATCGGAGCGTGGAATGTCAGATCCCTTAATCGGGCAGATAGGTTAGAAAATTTAAAAAGGGAAATGGATAGGTTAAAGTTGGATATGGTGGGAATTAGTGAAGTTCAGTGGCAGGAGGAAAAGGACTTTTGGTCAGGTGAACACAGCATCATAAATACAAAATCAAATAGGGGTATTGCAGGAGTAGGTTTAATAATGAATAAAACAATAGGAATGTGGGTAAGCTACTACAAACAGCACAGTGAACGCATTGTTGTGGCCAAGATAGACACGAAGCCCATGCCTACGACAGTAGTACAAGTCTATATGCCAACTAGCTCTGCAGATGACGAAGAAATTGAAGAAATGTATGATGAAATAAAATAAATTATTCAGATAGTGAAGGGAGACGAAAATTTAAAGGTCTTGGGTGACTGGAATTCGGTAGTAGGAAAAAGGGAGAGAAGGAAATGTAGTAGGTGAATATGGATTGGGGGTAAGAAATGAAAAAGGAAGCCGTCTGGTAGAACTTTGCGCAGAGCATAACTTAATCATAGCTAACACTTGGTTTAAGAATCATCAAAGAAGGTTGTATACATGGAAGAACCCTGGAAATACCAAAAGGTATCAGATAGATTATATTATGGTAAGGCAGAGATTTAGGAAACAGGTTTTAAATTGTAAGACATTTCCAGGGTCAGATGTGGATTCTGACCACAATATATTGGTTATGAACTGTAGATTAAAATTGAAGAAACTGCAAAAAGGTGGGAATTTAAGGAGATGGGACCTAGATAAACTGACTAAGCCAGAGGTTGTACAGAGTTTCAGGGAGAGCGGGAACAATTGACAGGAATGGGGGAAAGAAATACAGTAGAAGAAGAATGGGTAGCTTTGAGAGATGAAATAGTGAAGGCAGCAGAGGATCAAGTAGGTAAAAAGACGAGGCTAGAAGAAATCCATGGGTAACAGAAGAGATACTGAATTTCATTGACGAAAGGAGAAAATATAAAAATGCAGTAAATGAAGCAGGCAAAAAGGAATACAAACGTCTCAAAAATGAGATCGACAGGAAGAGCAAAATGGCTAAGCGGGCATGGCTAGAGGACAAATGTAAGGATATAGAGGCTTATCTTACTAGAGGTAAGATAGATACTGCCTACAGGAAAATTAAAGAGACCTTTGGAGAAAAGAGAACAACTTGTATGAATATAAGGAGCTCAGATGGAAACCCAGTTCTAAGCAAAGAAGGGAAAGCAGAAAGGTGGAAGGAGTATATAGAGGGTCTGTACAAGGGTGATGTACTTGAGGACAATATTATGGAAACGGAAGAGGATGTAGATCAAGATGAAATGGGAGATAAGATACTGCGTGCAGAGATTGACAGAGCACTGAAAGACCTGAGCCGAAACAAGGCCCTGGGAGTAGACAACATTCCATTAGAACTACTCACAGCCTTGGGAGAGCCAGTCCTGACAAAACTCTACCATCTGGTGAGCAAGATGTATGAGACAGGCAAAATACCCTCAAACTTCAAGAAGAATATAATAATTCCAACCCCAAAGAAAGCAGGCGTTGACAGATGTGAAAATTACCAAACTATCAGTCACAGCTGCAAAATACTAACGCGAATTCTTTACAGACGAATGGAAGAACTGGTAGAAGCCGACCTTGGGGAAGATCAGTTTGGATTCCATAGAAATATGGGGACACGTGAGGCAATACTGACCCTACGACATATTTTAGAAGCTAGATTAAGAAAAGGCAAACCTACGTTTCTAGCATTTGTAGGCTTAGAGAAGCTTTTGACAATGTTGACTGGAATACTCTCTTTCAAATTCTGAAGGTAGCAGGAGTAAAATACAGGGAGCGAAAGGCTATTTAAAATTTGTACAGAAACCAAATGGCAGTTATAAGAGTCGAGGGGCATGAAAGGGAAGCAGTGGTTGGGAAGGGAGTGTGACAGGGTCGTAGCCTCTCCCTGATTTTATTCAATCTGTATATTGAGCAAGCAGTACAGGAAACAAAAGAAAAAGTCAGAGTAGGTATTAAAATCCATGGAGAAGAAATAAAAACTTTAAGGTTCGCCGATGACATTGTAATTCTGTCGGAGACAGCAAAGGAATTGGAAGAGCAGTTGAACGGAATGGATAGTGTCTTAAAAGGAGGATATAAGATGAACATCAACAAAAGCAAAACGAGGATAATGGAATGTAGTCGAATTAAGTCGGGTGATGCTGAGGGAATTAGATTAGGAAATGAGACACTTAAAGCAGTAAAGGAGTTTTGCTATTTGGGGAGCAAAATAACTGATGATGGTCGAAGTAGAGGATATCAAATGTAGACTGGCAATGGCAAGGAAAGCGTTTCTGAAGAAGAGAAATTTGTTAACATCGGGTATAGATTTAAATGGCAGGAAGTCGTTTCTGAAAGTATTTGTATGGAGTGTAGCCATGTATGGAAGTGAAACATGGACGATAACTAGTTTGAACAAGAAGAGAATAGAAGCTTTTGAAATGTGGTGCTACAGAAGAATGCTGAAGATTAGATGGGTAGATCATATAACTAATGAGGAGGTACTGAATAGGATTGGGGAGAAAAGAAGTTTGTGGCACAACTTGACTAGAAGAAGGGATCGGTTGGTAGGACATGTTCTGAGGCATCAAGGGATCACACATTTAGTATTGGAGGGCAGCGTGGAGGGTAAAAATCGTAGAGGGAGACCAAGAGATGAATACACTAAACAGATTCAGAAGGATGTAGGTTGCAGTAGGTACTGGGAGATGAAGAAGCTTGCACAGGATAGAGTAGCATGGAGAGCTGCATCAAACCAGTCTCAGGACTGAAGACCACAACAACAACAACATTTTAATTTGTATTTGAAAATTTTGTCACTGTCTGTTAGATATTTTATTTTCATCAGTAGACTATCAAACCCATTTATATCTATGTATTTTAGTCCCATCTATATCCTTCTAGTATGTTACTTTTGACTATGTCTGTTACTTAAATAGACTGCTGACAATAAACTTCATCAGTGAATAAATGTATTGTGAAGCTGTCATTAATATTCCTATCTGCTTAAACATACGCACATAAGGTAGAAATTGTGCTGCTGGTACTATGAATACTTTACTTTGCCTAAGGGTGGAGTTATGTCAAATAATTGCCTCATCAAAATTAATGAACGAAAACATATAAAACATTGTAAGGAAAAAGATGGATTGCTACTTTTACCACTTATTGTAAAGATGATACATTAAGTTGCAGGCAGGGACAATTGAAAGACACTTACATATCCCACACATTAGCTTTCAGCCAAAGCCTTTGTCATAAAAAGAAAAGGAAACACACACACACTCATTCAAACAAGCTAGTATGACTGAATATGTGTGTGTTCCTCTTTCTTTAGCAGATGAAGGCTTTGGTCAAATGCTAACATTAAGTGTCTTGTCTAATGTTTGCAATTACCGCTAAGTCAAAATACCTGGTTTGTTCATTTTAACTCTTTATCAATACGCAAACAAAAAAAATCTTCAAATTTACAAATTTGTTTCTTTTTGTTATAGAACATTAATTGGACCTAAGATGTTTTTGATCATACAAAATCAAATGAACTGTGTATTTTCACAATTTAAAGCTGACACATTTGTGTAAAATTAGTAAACAAGTTACACAACATCATAAACAGCTCTCTCAGTGGCTGCTTCCTTAATGAAATTCATAACAATACTTGTATGGCTGTCTAAAAGATTTGTGGTGACTATCGATTTATGATAGTTGCTTCTTCGGATTGAACCTCTTTGACTCCTTCCCCATTGTGAGGTTTTGGCTTAACAACAAGTGTGGAATCTTGTTATAGTGTGTTCTAAGTGAAAAAATAAAGTGTTGTACACTACTGTATGTATAGTGGTTACTATTAACCAGTCATATGTAGTTCCACATTGGTGACCATAACTTCATGCAGTTGTCATATTTTCTTCACCACGCTACACAGTTATATTCGTGTAATAGTCATAGACAATGGATTCTGAAAGAGGCTAAGTTACTTTCCATTTGTGTGCACCAAATGTATCACAAGTTTAGCATTTGTTGCTTGCAGTACAAGTTTCAGCCACAGCTCATCTACTTGTGCTACTGGACTCATAAATGGAGCACCATAACCTGTCTGTGTGCATGCCTCCATGGCAGCAAGTCCAAGTCATGCTGCCGAATGTGACACTACGTCACCTGGACAATACAATGTGCCCGTATTCCAATTCTATGCCAGTTATGCAAGAGGATCAGTTCATGGGACGCTTACTTATTTGCCAGTGCCAGTACTGCTACTGCTGGCTTACCTACCAGCCTGCCTGCTTCTTCTGCACCATTTTGGTATATGCTGACCAGGGCTGCCTTTTCTTCCACACTGGACAGAATTGCAACTTTGTCTGAATCCATTCCTAGCACTATGTTGTTTTACGCTTCCACACCTGCTGCGCCGAGCCTTCCCTGCCACCCTCTGCTGGTCGCCACCGAGTCCTCGGGTGACATACCACTTTCCAGACCAGTGTCCTCACACCTCTGTCATTCGGCACATTACCTATGTTTCACCTGCACCTGCTGGCTTCTCATCAATCCATGCCTGCCACATCAGGTTTTTTGCGTGCCTTTTTTATGGATTCTGCACAGACCTTGGGCCACGGATCATCTAGCGCACCAGTCACTACTGTACCGTTTCCTGTGTTATGTCCACCTACACCCAAGCATTGGTTCTCTCACATGTTTCCTTCGAGGATGGTGTGCAGAATATTGATGAGTTTTCACTGGACCAATGACCCACCTCGTCATCCACCTGTTCAACTATTGATGCTGAAGTGGTGACATAAGCACAAGTCGGCCACTTACCTTGGTTTCCTGCACTCACCAAGGACAGCCCAAAGACTTGGTTCACACTGGTAGATAACATCCTCAACATTCACGGTGTGCACAGTGATTGACACAAAATTTGTAAGTCTCATCTCACATCTACATGTGACATACTGACCTAATCAGTGATTTCATACCCTCCCCATCTTCTTTCCTGAAGTAAGGAAACACCAATTTGATTATTGTTGAGCACCTCTTTCACTCGCATGAAGATGCCCTCCTGTACATCATTTATGAGGAAGTGTTAGGAGATAAAACTCTTTTGCAACTTTTGTGGCATCTGCGCACCCTTGTCTATTAGGATATGCTGCCTGATTCTGTCCTGTGGACTTTATAAACACTCAAGCTCCCACATGACCTTCACTTGCAACTGTTGTCTAATGGTAACTGATCCTCTGGATGCTCACCTCTGCATCTCAGATAGGGCATACAACATTATCAGCCATCGGCAGCTCTTACCCTGTACGAAGCTCTGTTCGTCTGATATGGTTGAGCCGCTTGCCTCACTGGCACCCCACCAGCAGCCCTCCTCCTAACGGATGAGGATACCACACATCGTGTGAGGTGTTACTGTTGCCACCTGTTGGCCAGACTTGAGCCTTGCTGGCTCCCCCTCCCACAGAACCTCCTGCTTTTGGTACCCAGCACAGTGTAACATATGGCATGACTGACTCCTGTTGTGTGCCACACTGTATTCACTGTGATGCTTCCACATCACATTTGGTGATGCGCAGCAAGGAACTACTCTCTTCCATGTGCATGTGACCCAAACACACGATTTGGTTCAGTTTAGGTGTGCTGTCCTGTGCTGTTTCTCCTCAGCACCTCCTCCCACATCAGTCACTATCTCCAGATTATCTGCCTTTCAGCAGGCTTTACGTGCAGGATCTTGCTACACAGTCCTTCTTTCTGGTTGATACTGGTACCAATTTGAGTGTGGTTCGAAGTCACTCACTCCAGCAGGTTATCTCCCATCATCGATGGTTCTACCTGCTGATAATCACTCTCCTATTGGTGTCTTCAGGGCTGTGACTCTATGACTGCAGTTCTTGCCTGACTTGTTTCTTACTTGGACTTTTTAAATGACCAATGTGGATGTTCCCATTATTGACATACATTTCCTTCACTGCCAGGGCCTCTCCCTGACCTCCGCAAGGCAGTGTTACTGCACTACTCATCACGCAAGACTATCCTATGTTTCTCCTCCCCAAAAATGGCCCATCCAGACAATTCATCTGAGCCACTTGTTTGGGCATCTACCAAATTTGCATAGCTTCCTGCGTCCCTCACAGCTGTTCTCACTGATGTCGCTCTGCAGTGCCATGACATCTTTGTTCTTCACTCCAGCGACTCTACACTGGCAGACTGTCGACATGATGAATAAATTGCAGCTAGACTACTAGGTGATGGGAGAGTTCTCTATTTCAAAGGCACCCTATATCTAGGAGTCTGGGCACTTGCCTTCGATGTCTTCACCACTGGTTTCTCAGTTTAGTGACCTTAACACTTCTTGTGTTTCATGTGCCACGCCTCAGACTTCTCTCAACATCACCCATTCTTTTGACTAGTGACTCTGCATGTCCGATTGGTGCGATTACTAGCAGTATGTGCCATAGATTGCATATTGCAGATGAATCCCCAGTATGCCACCCATCTTGCCACCTTAATGCTACCATGTTACATCATGCTAAGGCTGTGGTGCAGGAACTGTCAGACAAGAGTATTGTACACCCCTCTGATAGCACCTATTCACATGGTGCCAAAAAAGACAGTTCTTTCTGCCTTTGTCGAGACTACCACAAACTGAAAACTCTTACATCTCTGGACAGTTACTCTATTCCCCATTTTCAGGACTTCGCCCAGAAACTTAACAGCAAACAAGTTTTCAGCGTGATCAACTGGTGCAAAGCATACCATCAGATTCCAATGTTTGAGGACGACATTCCAAAAACAGTGATCACTATTCCCTTTGGATTGTATGAATACTGTTTCATGCCATATGGTCTTAAAATTGCAGCTCAAACTTGGCAACAATTTACTGACTCTATACTGTTTTTGCTCCACTTTAGCTTCGGGTACCTGAATGACATGCTCATTTTTTCTCCCTCCATCAAGGAACATCAACATCATTTTCAACAGGTCCAGCAATTTATTTCTGACCATGGTGTGGAAATCAACCACAAAAAATCACAACTCCAAAGCTCCCGCGTCCTGTTTCTCAGACATCCTTTCTCACCTCAGGGTATCAGCCTGACATCTGACCACATTGACTACATCAATAACCTCCCTCTCCTTGAAAGCTATCAAGAATTGAGATAGTTTCTTGGGATGGTGAACTTTTTCTGATGTCACATTCCCCATGCCCCCTCTCTTCAGGCCTCTTGAACAGATGCTTTGGCTGGAAACAACACTTCTGGGTCTCATTAGGTTTAGTGGCGAGAAGATATGAAATGCTCTTCCCTTGACCTCAAGATGGCCCTTACAAATGCAGTCAGGCAGGTACATATATCACTGATGCTTGCCTACCCATCACTACTGATGCGAGTGAAACCTCCGTCAGAACTGTCTTACAGCAGCATCTCTCTCAGCTTCAGCGTTTCTTCTCCAAAAAACTTTCAGCCTCCCAGTGTAAATGGACCACCTTTGACAGGGAGATTCTGGCCTTTAAAAGGCTATATGTTGTTTTCGACAGGACATTGAAGAAGGAGAAGTCACTGTGTTCACACAACACTGACTGCTGTCTGATGCTCTTTGCAACCGCTCACCTGACATACCCCCTCACCATTTCCATGATATGGACCTCGTTGCCAATATTCAATAGATATCCATTAAAGTGGGAGACTACATGTCATGTGTGTATGCTGTTTCTTCTACCATCGACCTGAATGAACTCTTGAGGCAATAGCCTTTGGATGCAGATGCGCAGGACTTAATCAATGACCCTTCATCGTCCCTTATCACACAATCCTGTCACCTCCCTGGCTCAACATCTCCAATTTAATGCAATGTTTCCATGGGTACTCTTAGACCTGTGGTTCCCACATCTCTTCACTTTCAACTCTTTTTGGCCTTACAAAAACCTGGCCTAACCTGGTATTAAGGCTACTAATAAGTTGGTTATGGAGTGCGATTTTGTGTGGCACGGCATTAACTAGGGCTGCCACAGTTGGAGCCGGGCAGGGCCTGCCTCCCTTGCCAACGTAATAAAATTGGTAAGCATGCCCAACTGCCATTAGGTCAGTTTGATAACCCTAAGAGCAGATTTCGCCATGTTTATTTTGACCTCATTGGACTCCTACCCCCTTTAAGTAGTTATCAGTATATACTATCCATTGTTGATTGCACCACCAAGTGGATCAAAACGGTCCCTCTACCTGATATCATGGCTGGCTCTGCACCGTGACTTTTCATCAGTAACTGGCTCACACACTTTCGCTGCCCTCCTCCATCACCATCAACCAAGAGCAGCAATTTGAGATGTTATTTTTGAATAAACTGTGTGATTTGTGTGGCTCTAACAAATTCCACAGAACAGCATATCATCCTCAGAGTAATGGCTTGATGGAACATTGGCACATGACTCTGAAAACTGCTCTTAAGTGCCATGATGACTCCCAGTCTGAAACCCTATCAAGGATTCTCTTGAGGATCCATACTGCTTTCAAAGACGAACTATGCACCTTTTTGGCCAAGATCTATGGAGAACGTCTTGCTCTTCCAGCTAAGTTTGTTGAGGATGACACTCCTGCTTCGTTAACTGAGCTGCCTACCTAGTTGAGCATGTACTCTCAAATGTGGCCTGCATGCAACTGCCTCCCCCTTATTGTCACTCTACGCCTCAAGTTTTCCTACAGAAAGAGTTGCCACATTGTGAGCATGTGATGCTTCATGATGATTCTGTTCAACCCAACCTTCAGCCTCCATATTTAGGCACCTACAAGGTCTTTGACTGTGGTGCAAACACTATCGACATTTGTTTCCAAGCAAATGCCATATGGTGTCACTAAATTGTGTGAAATCATCATGCAACCAGAATGATTCCATTCCCTCCCTTCTGGCTTGTTCCGACCTTCATCTGGTGTAGACTCCTAATCCCATAGTACCAACTGACAACCTGTGCTTCACCTCTCAGTGAAAGTCATGCACATGCAGTACCATGTGCTTCACCTCTCTCAGTGAAAGTGATTCGTGTGCAGTGCTGTTCACACATTTTGATGAGAAAAAGCACTCGACTGCTACGTGCTTGTGTGTGCCTGCCACCGTGCCTCAAGAACTGTCACCCTCTTCCACCCACTCAAGCACCATGAGATTCATCATTGACGTCTCAGCATATGCCATTGAGGATCTTCCTCTTCAACTGTGAGAGGGTGTGTTGTTCATTGTCCTCACTTATCCATGCTCTCCAGAGGATCCTTCCATCATCCATGTAATGCTACTTCGCACTTTCAACACTCCGCCTGACACAGATGAAGACAATACCCCTGTGTTCTGCAACACAGGTGGATGCCTTATTGTCGTCATACCGATCCTTCAGCAACACATTCCATCGTGGTGAATTCTTCTCAGGTTATCAGCTGAGTGGTGGTGTCATCTTGTCGCAATGTTTCGACGAGTTTCGACCTATCATCTTCTGATGCCAGAAGATGTTGGGTATGAAATTAATTGAAACATTGGGACAAGTTGACGCCACCACTCGACTAATAACCCGAGAAGAATTCATCAGTGGAATACACTGAGAAAGACTGCAATCGCATACACTCCATCATGACTACATTATTAGAGCAGGTCATCCCGTTCATCCTCCTTGATGGCACCACAATTTCGAGGTGTCCACCATAACAGTCCTTCATGCAATAGGTGTGATGATCAGCTGTCACTTCCTCAATTGTCACTTCTTCATGCTAAACCTCTTTGACTCCTTTTACAATCTGATGTTTTGGTTTGATAACGTGTGTGATCATGTTATACAGTGTTCTAAGTGCAAAAATAAAGTGTCATATGCTACTACTTGAATAGTGGTTACTATTAAACATTAATACATAGTTCCACAGACTAATTCTGCCTCCTGATTCATATACAACATTATATCATTTTCTCGTGCTCTTTGAAAGTTGCTTTCCGTTAGAATGTTCAAAACAGGGTACTAGAACAAATAGGCAGCCTGGGTGGCTGACTAGAGGGATAAGAATATCTTGTAGAACAAAGTGGCAATTATATCAAAACGTTAGAAACAGTCAAAATCTAAATGCAGCAGCCCATTACAAACAGTATTGTAAGATGCTTAACAATGTTATTAAGAAGGGAAAAAGTATGTGGTATGCAGATAGAATAGCTAAGTCTCAGGATAAAATTAAAACCATATGGTCAGTCGTAAAGGAAGTGGCTGGTCTGCAGAGACAGGTCGAGGATATAGAATCAGTGTGTAGTGGGAATGTCCGTGTTGCTGATAAGTCACATATATGTACAGTATTTAATAATCACTTTCTGAATATAGCAGGTGAACTAAATAGAAACCTAGTCCCAACAGGGAATCATATAGATCTCTTAGAAAAAAGTGTTCCGAGACTGTTACCTGAAATGCTCCTCCATGATACTGACAAGAGGGAGATTGAGTTAATAATTAAATCACCGAAGACCAAGAACTTTCATGGATATGACGGGGTACCTAGCAGTATACTGAAGTATTGTTCTATGTATGTTAGCCCAGTACTTAGCCATATCTGTAACTTTTCCTTTAGGAGTAGTCGGTTTCCTGACCGATTAAAATACTCGGTAGTGAAGCCACTTTATAAAAAGGGAGACATTGATAATGTTGACAATTTTAGACCTATTTCTATGCCATCAGTGTTTGCTAAAGTTATCGAGAAGGTTGTATATACAAGGTTACTGGAGCATTTAAATTTGCATAATTTGCTGTCAATTGTTCAGTTTGGTTTTAGAAATGGTTTAACAACTGAAAATGCTATATTCTCTTTTCTCTGTGAGGTTTTGGATGGATTAAATAAAAGGTTGCAAACGCTAGGTTTTTTTTTTATTTAATGAAGGCTTTTGACTGTGTTGACTAAAAAATATTAGCCTACTGCAGAAGTTGGACCATTATGGAGTAAGGGGAGTAGCTTACAATTGGTTCGCCTCTTACTTTAAGAACAGAAAGCAGAAGGTAATTCTCCGCAATATTGAGAGTGGTAGTGATGTTCAGTCCCAATGGGGCACTGTTAAGTGGGGCGTTCCCCAAGGGTCGGTGCTGGGGCCACTGCTGTTTCTTATTTATATAAATGATATGCCTTCTAGTATAATAGGTGATTCAAAAATATTTCTGTTTGCTGATGACACCACCTTGGTAGTGAAGGATCTTGTGTGTAATATTGAAACATTATCAAATAATGTAGTTCATGTAATAAGTTCGTGGCTTGTGGAAAATAATTTGATGCTAAATCACAGTAAGACTCAGTTTTTACAGTTTCTAATTCACAATTCAACAAGAACCGATATTTTGATCAGACAGAATGTGCATATTATAAGCGAGACAGAACAGTTCAAGTTCCTAGGCGTTTGGATAGATAGTAAGCTGTTGTGGAAATCCCATGTCCAGGATCTTGTTCAGAAACTAAATGCTGCTTTTTTACCATTAGAACAGTATCTGAAATAAGTGACACTTCAACACGAAAAGTAGTCTACTTCGCATATTTTCATATGCTTATGTCCTATGGTATTATTTTTTGGGGTAATTCTTTTGATTCAAAAAGGGTATTTTTGGCTCAAAAACGGGCTGTTCGAGCTATATGTGGTGTAAGTTCGAGAACCTCTTGTCGACCCCTGTTCAATAGTCTGGGAATTCTGACATTGCCCTCACAGTATATATTTTCTTTAATGTCGTTTGTTGTTAGCAATATTAGCCTGTTCCCAAGAGTTAGCACCTTTCACTCAGTTAATACTAGGCAGAAATCCAATCTGCATGTGGAATGCACTTCCTTGACTCTTGTGCAGAAAGGAGTGCATTATTCTGCTGCATCCATTTTCAATAAGCTACCACAAGAACTCAAAAATCTTAGCAGTAGCCCAAACTCTTTGAAGTCCAAACTGAAGAGCTTCCTCATGGCTCACTCCTTCTATTCTGATGAGACCGATGACCTCGCTGTCTGGTCTCCTTCCCCGAAACCAACCAACCCACCTTCTATTCTGTCGAGGAGCTCCTGGAAGAGCTAAACAATTAAGCAAATTCCAGTGTTACATTGTTGATTTTCTTTATTTAAACTTACGACTTGTCACCTGAATATGTTTTTTTTTTTATATTTCATTTTATCTGTTTCTAATATCTTGTTATAATATCATGTATTGACTCGTTCCATGACCATGGAGACTTCTCCTTAATTTGGTCCCACGGAACAATAAATAAATAAATAAAACAGAGTGAGAACAGCAATGCATCCATGACCACACACCACAATATACTCACCATAATTTCTTCTCATGTAGAAAATGTGGTATTTATTTGTAAATTAGTTTAACAAGCTAAGTAACTATCTGCATTCGGTTTTTTTTTTACTATAGGAACTAAAATAGGCATGTGCTGGCCCACGTACTGCATATAACATGTAAATTCTCTAATAAATTTCCATCAGTATTCCAGACAACATTCAAAACTTGTCACTTTTCATAAACAGTAATCTCAGTAGAACAGTCCAGTAGGCTATTGGCTAAATATCTCATCAGGTTGTTGTGGGAGGGCACAGAAATTGTGAGATTCTAGCTTGGGAGATCCTCATGAACATTTATTCAATTTAAAATTTCTATGCTCTCTACAATGATTATGAATGAGCAAATGTCCTGTGTTGTTCTATTGAATTATCGTCAGTTACCATTATTAAATATGGTTTTGATTTTGTAAATCAATAATTTATTTGTGTAACATATACCAGATTTAATTTCTGCCTTTATTTCATAATTTCTGTTTGAGGTAGTTGTTGGGCTTCATGTGATAGCAAAGAGCCCTCAATATCATACGTCATATGTTGCTCCAGGGGACTCTTCAAGAAGAAGTCTTCCACAGAAAAACATTAACAATTACATAGACAGAGTCATTTGAGATCATTTATGCTGAGAAGGTCTAATGTACTTATGTTTGGCAACAAACCACAGTGTTAACCTCAAACCTATGACTACTCACTGAAATAGGCTTAGGTAATACATGCATAGTTATTATCTGAAGAACGTGATGGTACAGCCCCCAGAAACTTCGAGAGTGGATGCATGCTGCCATGGTAAGTTGGTTGTACTCTGTGTGACAGTTGTCACTGCACAAGCTGATGTTTGACAGGAGAAATGGGGGTAGCAGTGAATCACATGGAGGCCAAGCATGGCCACCCACAGTGGAAATAGCTTTGTAGTTCATCTACTAGATGCCAGCATAATTTGAGCTCTGCTATTAGAGCAGACACCATATATGAGAAATTATTATGCTT
This sequence comes from Schistocerca nitens, assembly GCF_023898315.1. Classification (NCBI taxonomy): domain Eukaryota; kingdom Metazoa; phylum Arthropoda; class Insecta; order Orthoptera; family Acrididae; genus Schistocerca; species Schistocerca nitens. The sequence continues at coordinate 367,130,082 of NC_064619.1, forward strand.
ACCAGATGACGATGTTCACTCTGAAAGCATGTGGCTGGTTTTCCCAGTGCTGCAAAGCCGTTGGGGAGACAAATGGTGGAAAGGCCACCATCACAGAGTAAAGGTACTTCTTAAAGACTACATATGAGATATGTCTAATAAAATGAGAACTAAGTAAGATTCTGGAAAGCCAGCACCACAGAAATAAAAGGGAAAATTACAGCATGTCTGAAGGCACAAGCGTGCCCTCAGTGTAACAAATAGTTTATAAGTTTTTCTATGTTAAATGACTTATAAACTGTATGAACCTTTAAAACATTGCAACTCAGCAACAATTACATCAGTTTTCATAAATGAAGTGTCAGTGGATGGATTTACTGGAAATCTATCAGACAATTAAACCAAAACTCTGAAAAATATTAACATTTTTTAACTATAGGCCAGGATGTGTATTCTGTGCTGAAAAACTGCAGGTTTAGCCATGAGATTAATTTATATCATAAAAGTTGTGCCAGCTTTAAAGAGGCACACTAGGTACGAAAGTAGAAATGGGCTCATAACTGTTTATATTCGTTAACAGCAACGTCATCAAAAGTAATGTTTTTGATGTTAAAAGTGGAATTTATGTGAAAACCAAAGTCTGTACTAAAAATCTAAAGTCAACATCGACAAGCTGATAAAATTTGGAAGTGATTTCTTATATAATACTTGTATACATTAATAATTTATATTTTTACACAATCGGGAATCATAAATACTTGATTTGACTCATGTGAACAATGCAACTAACCGACCACTATCATGACTTGGGCAGGCCTGTTTGGGCAATATTCATGAGTAGGGTGTGAGTTGGATGGGTGGTAAGACAGTCACTCTGTGGAAGTATTAAGATTATTCTAAGTGCCAAGTTGTAGATAGAAAATTTTCACACATGCTGCCAGTGAACAAATACCGTATTTACTCGAATCTAAGCCGCACTCGAATCTAAGCCGCACCTGAAAAATGAGACTCGAAATCAAGGAAAAAAAAATTTCCCGAATCTAAGCCGCACCTGAAATTTGAGGCTCGAAATTCAAGGGGAGAGAAAAGTTTTGGCCGTACCTCCAAATCGAAACAAAGTTGGTCCATTTCTATATGAGACACAATTTAGGTCGAATGACTATACATTAAGTACATGTTAGTTGTGTTACGCGTCGAGCAGCGCGTGACCTAGATTGGGAATTTTTCGCTGCCTCTGCTACAGCGTCCTATATATTTACTTAGCTCGTGTTGCAGAAAATGTGGTTTTGCTGCTTCCGGTTCCGCAAGATAAGAGCTGATAAAGACTGGCCTGCCGCGCTGCTCGCGCGTTAGAGTCAGTCTTCCAGCAGCAGCCGACAGTGCAACAACACGAGCTCTAGTATTACTAGGCTCGTGTTGCACAAAAATATATAGGTTAGGCGACTTAGGTTATGCGATTGATCCTTATCAGTACTGTTATCGCGCGGTACTGTTAGGATTGTATTAGTTAGAGTTGGAGCTGCTTGTGTAACAGCATGTTATAAATTAAATATTTATAACCTCAATAAAATCAAACCTCAAAGTCCTTCTCAGACACACAGCCGTAGGCCATCCTATGAAATGGCCTCACGGTAAGTGAGGTCTCCTTATCAGGGTCATTAAAATAGGCACATCTACACTTAAATTTAATGATGGGTGGTCTTATCTCTATAGGTGTGGGGCTGGTGGGTGGGCACTATACATTAAGTACATGTTGGTTCAAGTCGTAAACTTAGCAGTTAAGCTTTACCAGGTAGCCATTGCTATGCGTCAGGCGCTCTGTCCGTATTTATACGGGTACCCTTCGTTTTTCACGTGCTTCGTCTGGTTTGAATTGATTGCTTATTTTTCTTTGATCTCATAAGTGTCGTTCTCTTTGTTATAGGTGTTTACGTCACTCTAGGCTGAATATGCTTTCCTGTACTGTGTCGCCTTCTGATAATGAGTGTTTACGGCCTGACGCCGCTCGCGGCATGGCTTGCTTTTGTGCGCACTACTGTCGCTTACAATGGAAAAAAAAGAGAGGAATTGTCTCATTAGTGAAACAATGACAAGAGACTGCTATTTGTTGTTACTTACACTGCTGCTTTCTTTGATAATGATCAACAAGAACCAAATAATAGACTGCATATGATAGAAGATGTTATAAACGAGAGTTTACCGAAAATTTTTCTGTTTGAAAATCTTTGCAGACGCCTCTTTAGTACATTACATTCCGCACAGAAATTAGAGTCATCTTAGATTTAAAAATCTAGTCAATTGCCGTGCTTCATTTCTGACTGTATCACTATTAGGCATAAGAATAATACGAATATAAACATGACATGATATTTATATTCATCCGCGTTTGCTGTTGTCTCACTCTAGTTTCGTAGTTTATTAGGCAGACAGGATTTAAATGAGATAGCAGCGAACACGAAAGAATACATCGCAAAATGTTTATATTCTTATTATTCTTACGGTGAAGAGAATACTGCACGTGATTCACAATTCATAAAAGTTCCTATTAGCTACCATCTCTTCTCACAGGTAGGAAAAAATTCAGAATGTAGAGTTGGCCATATTGACAAAACCCCCAAACAGTCTTGCCAGTCGGATTTTTGTAGTACAATGAAATGCTGCTACATTTGAAGATGAACAATATGGAATTTGCATTTACTTCGTTGGATAATGTATAATAATGCAGTGGTCGAAACTTGGGGCGGAGAGAAAAGTTCGTCTTCCACCTTTTTTTTTTTTTTTTTAATTTATTTACTGACGCAGAGGTTTTGGCGCCAGTATTTACCTTTGTGCTTGCAAAGCAAGCCTGTGTAGCACTACATATATTTGACGGCAGAAGTTAGTTGTGGCAGCACCTCCAACATTTTTTAGAACTTCCGCTTACTTTGCACTCGATTCTAAGCCGCAGGCGGTTTTTTGGATTACAAAAACTGGAAAAAAGTGCAGCTTAGATTCGAGTAAATACGTTAGTAATATTTTTGAGCTGCGAAAATTTTCACACTTGCTGCCAGTGAACATTTGGTAATATTTTTGAGTTGTGAACTTACAGTATTTTTTCAGCAGTGGATGATTCCGAACTCCGAAATTTTACTGGCACCCAGTGATTGTGATTTGATGGGGAATGGCAGAGAACCTCAGAGCCCACAAACACTAGAATTAGTGAAAATGAGCCAAGAGGAAATGATTACAAGTTTGTTAATTCTGGTGGGGAGTTTAAAAACTGCATTTCAAGCCAATCTAGATGGTTCTATGGGGAATTTGGACATAAAAATTGGGAGTTTGGGGAGATCAGTGAAGAGCAAAATTGGGAGTTACATAAATTAGATGAGTACATTAAAAAATGAAATAATGGCTCATATAGGCAAAAAAAAATTTTATCCATTTAATTACAGTACAGTGTTTTGAAGTGATTGTTGAAAGGTTCTACTTAAACATGGACAAATCAGTGTGCTGACCAGTTTGTTTCCTTCGAAGCATTTAAAAAATTGTTTTTGGGTAGGTACTGCAGCCAAGCAAAGTAAAGTGGGTTGTAAAATGATTTTCTGAATGGTCCAGTAAACAGTGGCGGCGGGGGGGGGGGGGGGGGGGGGGGGGAATACAGTGAGAGAATTTTGTTCGGATGGGTTAGAAAAGTTCATGGATTTAGACAGACCATTGGGTTACTCACTGTGACTTCTACTTTAAGGAGGAGATTTTCAGAAAATTTGCAGAGCAAGTTGATACATTGTCCACATGATTCTATTGAAATTTTTTACATTTTATTGAAAGAATGGACAAAACACTGTCCCACAAACCAAGTTATGGAGGGAATAATTGTGTAAACAGTCATAGTGATCAACATGATAATAAAAGTAACAGACATTGGGGAAATAGGCAGCAGAATTACAATAAGAGTGACAAATATGGATGAGAATTGGAGAGGAAATGGGGAAGTGTAGTAGTGAGAGTAAGTATCAAAGTGATTTATGGGAAAATAATAACAGGATATAACAAGACCACTGTGAGAACATGGAACTAGGAGAGGGGATTGGGATAATATATGACAAAAGGAACAGAATTTGGAAAATTAGTAACTGTTCCTAATGGGGTCCACTTTGGGACAAGAAACAATGCAAAAAAAAAAAAAATAAATAAATAAATAAATAAATAAATAAAATAAAAAAAATAGGACCAAGGTATGGGATAGTTATAGGCAGTACAGAAAGGGGTGTTTCAGGAATAATAATAACCATAGAAGGAGTAAACAGGTTAGGGAAGAGAAAATTAGTGGAATGTATGCATTTCTGGGTAATGAAAGTTTGTGCATGCATATGATTGAGGAAATGCAAATAAAAGGAGACATTTTAGAGAATCTAGAAGTCAAAAGGCAGATATTAATACTGTTGTCTGTTTGGTGAAGGAGCTAGTAGTGTAGTAAGTAATGAATAAACTAGTGTGGCTTTGGCTACTGCATTGAATGAATCAGAATGAGATGTACAACCCGAGAGGATGAATGCATGCTGTGATGTCCAAAGTGGGTGTGTGAATGACAACAGTACTAATATTAAGTTGGGTGCAGTTGAATCAGTTGCAGTGGATGCTAATGTTGTTAATGTTGAGGCCACAGTGCCTGAGTCTGGTGATTTTGTGGATGATGGGTATGGTAGTGAGTTCACAGTGCTTGCAGCAAGTGTTTCTATGTATGGAGGTGTACCTGAGAGTGCCCACTCCAGAGACTGTACATGAAGCTATTTGTAAGCAGGCAGAGATTCCTGCATCAAATCATTTTTATGAGCATGCAGTGGGCCCTGTCTAGAGTAATTGTGACTTGCAGGCTGAAACTGCATGTAGTGTTTGTTGTAAAAGCTGTATCTGATTCAGTGGAGCCTAATGAAATAAACGCCAATGATATTTATATGAGTGAAGTTTGGCAGGTACTTTTATTCATTTAACCATGAGAAATACATGGGAGAGTGATTTTGATTTAAAGGACTGGGGAGACAGGGCCAAGTGGATCCAGAATTGGGCACTTAGCAAATATGATTTTGTTAAGCAGTTAGGCGAGCAAAGTGAGAAGGATAAGGCATACTATGACATTCTTGTAGAAATATTTGATGGGGATAGAGAATTTGATGTATTCAGGAGAGGGTGTGTGTTTATGATGGAAAAAGAAAGGATGGGGTGCAATAATAATACAGTAAATAATAGTTCAGGTAGTGGAAAAGGAGACGACAATGATGAAATCCATTTCTTGATTTATGATAAACAGTCTATAGATATGAGTGAGGATAGATTAATAGAGAGTGGATGGAGAAAGATGAAAGTAAATACAAGGTCAATGATTGAATAGGTTTTTCAAAATATATTCAGAAAGTGGGCTCAAAAATATGGGAGATTGAAAAACTGACTTTTGTCAGGAAACTAGGGAGGTTGAGTGTAGGAAATATTTAATTTCAAAATGTGTTTGAGTTAGAACCTGCAAGGGATGATGAGACAGAACCACATAGTGGGGGTCAGGTGTGTACCCAGGTGAAAGATTGTATGCATGAAACAGAGGAGAACATTTTAGCTGAGACAGAATTAGAGCATGAATACAATGAAAAGTTGCAGCCAATAATTAATGTTAAAGCGGGGAAAGTATGTGACACTGCTCTGCGAGACAATGGCAATTCCATTAGTGGAACAGCAGAAGATTTTTGTAATCATATTAGGACTGATAAGACAGTTGAATTTCCAGCCACAGGGGTGAGAATTAAAAATGTTATTTGGAATTATAGCAAAACAGTGAGAAAGGAGGCTGTATTAGATATAAACATTGGGGGTGAATTGTTTAGTCATGCATTCCTGATGAATCAAAACTTAAGCTCAAATATTGTGGTAGGCATTGAGTTTTGAATAAGCATGGGACATATTTTAACTGTAAAGATCAGGTGTTGGAATCGAATGTTGGAGGAATGAATGGAGGGAAATTCAAAATTGCAATAAATGATGATGACTGAGTGGCAATCTTGCATATGGCTTAATGTATAATGAATGAGGTGGAGATTGAGGAAGAGATAAAGAGGAAGGTGAATGATGCTAAGGGTATCAATGACAATGAAAGGGCAGACTTTTATCACCTATTAAGTAGAAACAGAGATGTATTTTCAGAAAGGCCAGGGAAGTGACCACATGAACCAATTAAGGTTACAATATGTCCCATTGCAATGACATAAAGGGAGGGTATCACAACAGAATTACAGCATATGTTAGATTGGGGAATAATTGAAAGTTATGGAAGACAGTAATGCAGCCAATGCTTAGTTTTGATGTCAGGAAATTAAATAAAACAATAACAACAGAGACGAACATTAAGAAAACATGGAAAAATTGATTCGCGGCTTTAAGATTGTAAAATTAATTATAACCATAGAACATTTATTGTATCAAGCAGTCCTTATTCAAATGCATACGACGTAAAGTATCCCAAGCCAAAGAAGCCACTGGGACCAAGTAATGTACTGACTATACCTGTATACACAGCCAGTGTAAAGAAAACACCTGTTTTGCTAATATATGTTATAACTATTTTGTTGGGGGGAGGGGGGCGCAATTCTGTTGTTTTCATCCTGTTTTTAGTTTAAGTTTCTCTTTTTTTTGGGGGGGGGGGGGGAGGAGTAATTTTGATGTGAGAATGCATTTGTGTTTAATTGTGGGGCTATTATCATTTTGCTGTTACATGTAAGGATTTTGGATGGGCTGACTCAGAGTAAATATGTGCAGTTGTGTTTAAATTCTGTGAATGAGTTAAAGTGAGCAACAGATGGCAGAGAAGACAAGAATCATGGTACTATAAGTGGCAATAGCTATAGCATAGCTTAGCAATTAGTGAGTAGCTGATTATAATTTAAAAAGAAGGATATTAATTGAAATTTAAGACAGAATTGTGTTTCAAGTTTTTGTTTCGTTTTGATAATTGGGATGTACTGTTGCACTCATGCTTGTATAAATATTTTGTTTTGGAGAAACATCAAATAATTATTGGTGTGTGTGAGTCTAGCTGGTGGCCAAATTTTGAGCAGCTAATGAAGAGCAGAGTAACTTAATAGTACTTTTAAGTCACTGTTATAATGTTTCAAGGGTTGTATTTCTGTACAGGTTAATATTTTGGTTTGATTAATATGTTGCTGTGAATTAGTATATTTTTTTGAATACTGTGGTAATAAGTTTAAATTAAGATGTTAAGTAACAGCAATGGAAATTTGGATTTTTATTCAGAAGAGGGCTAGTCTGTTTGCTAATGGTTTTCATTGACAGTAGTCAACTGAGTTGTCAATTCTGAGTGTTAAGTATACCAAAGTGTAACTTCATTTTGATGGAAGAAACTTGTCTTAGTGTAGTTAAGTCATAATGACTTGGGCCTTTTTGTATTTGTGTGGAACAAGATGCTATAACAGAAATGAAAAATCTGTATTTAACATGATTTCCTTGCAAGCCCTAGAATCTGATTTTTTGTGTCAGCCCTTGTCAAAAAATTTAGTGTGGATCACGTCAAGTCTGAATGGCAGAGGGGATGGGTTTCGATTCAACTGGTACCTGGTGTTCAGACAATCATCAACTGCAGAAAGTTCAGTGTGTGACTTTTGTTTCTTGCCAAGTCGTGTCAGCTCAGTGCAAGTGGGCTTGAAAAGGTGCCTATGATCAGAGCTACATCATTGTAATGAACCTTGGTGGCTCATCAGAAGAAGACAAAAAGTGTGGCAGTATTCACAAGTAAGGTGTGAGTTGGATGGGTGGTGAGACAGTCACTTTGTGGAAGTATTAAGGTTATTCGAAAATCCATTTGCCTTGGACTTAAGAGCATTTTTTCAGCAGTGGATGATTCTGAACTCTGAAATTTTATAGTTGATCTAGAGAGTGGATTAAGACTTGTGATCTGTAAACTTTAACTTGAATCTGAAGTAAGTTGGACTTCGAATTTTTCAAGGCTTTCGAGTAAGTGGTGACTCAGCTGTGATACTGCCTGGTTATTTATGTTCTCGCATGGGATAAACAGTCACCCTTGGAAGTTTATTCAACTTGTTGCTGCAGGTCATAAGGGAAATAAATTTCATGAAACTCAAACTCCTGTAAGTTGTGAAATTTATTATATAAACCTATGCCTGCATTTTTAGTTTGTAATTGTAATTTTATATTGAAGAATTTGGGCAAATGCAACGTATGAACGGTTAGTTCCTCGAAGTTAACACAGCCAGACTTTAGAAAAATCAATTCTTTCACAGTGGTCCATGGTGGTGTGATACAAACCAAAATGTAATAAGTAGAGGGAAAAACTATGAATTAATGGTGAATTACAGAAGAGCTGAAGAAATTATGGATCCTTTATTGTACTGCCACCAATTACTGCCTTATTCAAAATATAATTCATTCTATATATGTATTTAATTTTATGAACTTGATAATTTTCCTTGTCCATAATGCAGATTGAAGGGAAATTTTTATTTCACCAAATGTTTTCTGCATTGCTACTTCAGTATACAGTTTTATTTTTCTTCTGAACTGTTTGCATCTTATCAACAATTAAAAATGTCTGTTACATGAACTGTCTTCTCCCATTGCCCCTTTCCCGCTCTTTCTTTTCAGAATATTGAATACCTACCAGTTCCAGATTTCTCTCTCTCCCTCCCTCTTTTGTTTTCCCCCCTCCAAACCTATGAAACATTCCCTAATGTTTTAATAGATGTCCTATGAAATCAGAACAGTTGGAATGGTATGAATAAAATGACTATCTGTAACCTCCATAACAGCTTTAATTACTGTGAGATTACAGAAATTTTGAGGAATTAAATTCAGGTGTGAAGTTATCTGTACCTTCATTGTACGTAAATAGCAAACATGTTTGTAATCAACATGGTGTTAAAGGTAACATTTTAAATAATAAGCAGGCACATAGTTTTAAGAGTACATATGATATTATGTGTTAGTACAAAAAGTTGTTGTGTTGTATTTTTGTTTCAGGCTTGGGCAGCATGAGGCACTTAAAGAGTTCACCAGCAGATGCCTTTACATCATTGCAAGTATGGCATGGTGTTTCAGCACTGCATGGAGTGCATAAGGTGAGCATCAGAGTGGGCAACTTCAAGAGTCATCAGTGAAGATATTATTCAACAATGGATTTGTGAATGCTATAGTAAAATATCTGCAGATCATTTTGGTCTGAATGAAATTTACACTTGATAAAGGTGAATCATTATACATAACAGTGCAAGTCATTTCAAGAACAGAGATTGGAGAAGAATTACTCAGCAATGTCTATAAAAAAGGAAAGCTAAAGCAATTTTTCATGGTTTCACCACCCAGAAACCTCTCATGTGGCAGCCACGTATGAAATATGAATTTGGAGTGAATAATTTTTACATGAAAATTACCTGAGAAGTCAAGATGTCTTAAGAAGAATAAAACATTTGAAAGAGAACTAATTTACAGAAGAATATTTATGAGTTTTTTGCTCAAATGGAAGAATATTTCATGACTTTTACTTGAAGTGTGTGGATATGAATTAATGATTGTAGGCTTCATCACCATGTATGTGGGTGCTGCTGTATAGTGATTTACAGAAAACTATATGGTAGTGTGAATTAAGCCTACACTATTTGAACAAAAGTATCTGGAGAACTATTAGTTGATATTAATATGGGATGTGACCATCCTTAACATTTATGGTGGCTAGAACTCTGCTTGGGACACTTTCAATGAGGTGTTAGAATGTCAGTGGAGTTATGGCTGTCCATTATTCCTCGAGAGCCAAAATCAGAAAATGTAGTGATATTGGAAGCTAGGATCTTTTACGAAGTCAAGTGTTATAACTTACCCCAAGAGCTTTCCAATAAGTTCAACTCAGGACTGAGCAGGCCAGTTCATTTCAGGAAAACCATGTTCCACAAACCATTGTCTTACAGAATCTACTTTATAACAGAGGGTATCGTGCAGAATAAACAATCATCATTTCAGCACTGTTCCTCTGCTGTAGGTAGTACACAATGCTGTAAAATGTGTTCACATCCTTCTGTCTGTAATGTTTTCTTAAGTGCAATAAGAGGGCCACACCCTAACCACAAAACATTGCCCACCATAATGCCACCCCCTCCAGGGTTCACAGTTGGCACTACACAAAGTCAGGTAACATTCTCTACATATTTGCTAAACTAAAACCCTTCCATCGGATGCCACAGGATATTGCATCAGTCACCACTCCGAATCATTTGGTTTGAGTCATCCTCTGTCCAGTGACATTGATCTTCATGCCACCTCAACTGTCACTTAGCACTGAATGCAGAAATGTGCGACTTACAAGGAGCTGCTCGAGCATTGTACCCCATCCATTCTTTTTAACTATCTACGCACAGTCATTGTGTTTGCTGGACGGCTGGTAGTGCTTTGGAACTCATGAGTGACCCTTCCATTGATTTCATGCAATTTTTTACACCAATCCACCACAAGACTCAATGTTCCCTGTCCAAAAGTACATGATGTCTACTTGGTCTTGGTTTAACTGTAGTTGTTCCTTCACATTTCCACTTCACAGTCACATCATGAACAGTCAACTTGGGTAGCTTTAGGTAGTTTCACATGTCCCTGATTGATCTATTACTCAGGTGACATCCAATGATTAGTCCACATCTCCTGTCTCACCCATTCTCATGTTACTGCTCCTCTACTGACAACACAATACACCCTGCCTCCTTTTATCCTGGCAGGCCTGCCTCTCGTGACATTAAGTGCTCAATTCTGCATTACATGGGGGTATCCAGACACATTTATCAGATAATGTACATAATGTTAGATTAGATTAGATTAGATTAGTTTTTCATAACATAGATCCATGCTGAGGAGATCCTCGTGGATGTGGAACATGCCCTTTTTTTTCCACACCACGAAAGAGCTGATGTTAAATGGAAATGATATATTTTTTTTTATAATATATCAAAATTGTATTAAGTGCTGTATATGTCAACTGGGAAATTTTTTTAAATATTGATAATGAATTACAGAAGAAATGAAAGTGAATTTCTCTGGACAACATTATTAAAGAATACATTGCCAAGAAAATCAACAGCATGAAAAATAGGCCATTAAATATTATCTAACAATGCAGCATGTAGAAAGATGATTTTCCATACATTGAATAAATTTAAATTAATTTAAATTGGCCTTCAGCAAAAGTAAATCAGAGGTTGCTTGCCAAAAACAAATATAGAAGATTAGTGTGCATTATAAGTTTATCGGATGCAAACTCAATCTACAAGAAGACCTGTTAAAAAGAGCAATGACATAGAAAGCAGCAGGTACACTCTTCCAATTTAACATTGATTAGCAGCCTGCAACTCCCAGTCAGCAGTTTCTACATGATGCACATAGGTAGCGCAGTCAGCAATCAACACACAGCATTTAAGAGCTATAAGATGATTCAGATGACAACCAGGGCTGCATGACAACTCCAGATGACGGGCAGACGCAGTCAGTGCTTTGTATATGATTTCTCAGTGGGGTTCACTCTATTAAAACCTGGTGGGTTCTCTTCCTTTAATCCTGGAGCAGGTGCACCTATGTCTACAGTATGCCAACCACAAATAACATTGTATTATATCATTCCATTGTCGTTTTACAATTGTGAGCTCATACGTAATCCTTCATTATTTCTTCAGCTAACACAGTGATAAAGTTGTGCTGTTGTATGTACAAGCATAGCAGCCATAATATAAGCAGCCAGCAAACTGAGAAAAAAATTATAATCTGTGCAAAAAAGATACCCCAGATTCTTAGCTAAGAGCACAATCCCACAATGAGGCAATTGTATATGAGATGATTAATGACTGAATAAGCATGTGGCTGGCATCTGATGCAACTCTGCTGTTTAATGCTGTGATTGGGTCATTACTGAGGGGTAACACTTGCACGCAGAGACAGAGTGATACAATGAAAGTTTATGTTATTATTGTTTAATTAAACAGTGATTTAACTCATATTTATTTATTGAAATAACCCTTTTGGAAGGTACAATAAATCAACCCTTTTTTTTTTTTTTTTTCATTTTCATCGCTCCTGGACTTCCTTCATCCTCTGACAGTGTCGTTCCTTTTCTTCCTGGGTCCACTTTCTTCCTTTTGCAGACCTCTTTCTTTCCTGAAATCATGCCTTTTGTGTTGCTTCTCTAAAAAGTATTCTGTTATCTATTATGTCTATTCTAATTCCTGTGATTTTCATATCTCTGTCAGTTCCAATGAACATGTGGGTTTGGATTTGTAGCTGTTCAGTAAGTTGAAGATTTGACTGGTCAGTCCGTTGTTATCCATTTGGTATATGTGGCCATAAAACTGTAGTCTTCTTTTTCTCATAGTATCAGTTAGATTTTCCATTTTCAAATAAAGCTCTCTGTTTGATCTTAATTTATATTTAATTTTACTATTACATCTAGGTCCCAGTATTTTCCTTGAAATTCTTCTTTCATCTTTTCCTAGTTTTTCAAGATCTCAAAATCTTCTTAATTTATGTATTTCTCCTGCATACAGTTAGTCATGCCTTACCACTGTTTAATAGTGTCTTAGTTTTGTGCACCAGGATAAAGCTTTTTGTTATATATATTTTTTGTCATTTGGATTGACCTTTCCATTTTATGCACTCTGTTTTCTAAAGCCATCTTTTCTTTTGTGTTACTTGCTATCCGTTTTCGTTATTTAAAACAGTTTGTTTTAGATACTGTACTGTTATGAATTTTAAAACTTGGAAGGGCATCATTAATATTTGTCATGAAATGTGTTTTTTCAAATGATATTTTTATCTGCTTGTTTCTGTAGTTCTGTGATTTGTTCTTTGGCACTATGTAGTGAGTCATTAATTAATGTCATGTCATCTGCAAAAACTGCACAATCTATGGTGATTTTATTTCTGTTTCTTCCTAGTTGAACAATCTTAGTATTGATGGATTTTCTTCTTTCTCTCACTATCTTCTCGCAGGTGCAGTTAAAAAATAGGTGTGATAAACCATCACACCGTACTCCCCATTTTATTTCAAAAGGTTTTGACAGTTCCTCCATAAATTTTAATCTTGATGTCATGTTTGTTACAATTCATTTAAATATTATTGATGTTTTATTGTTGACCCCAATTTCCTTTAAAATGCTGATTAGTGTATTTTTATCAAATGATTAAAGTGCCTTACCACATATTCCCCCCCCCCCCCCCACCATGAACAATGGACCTTGCCGTTGGTGGGGAGGCTTGCGTGCCTCAGCGATACAGATGGCCGTACCGTAGGTGCAACCACAACGGAGGGGTATCTGTTGAGAGGCCAGACAAACATGTGGTTCCTGAAGAGGGGCAGCAGCCTTTTCAGTAGTTGCAGGGGCAACAGTCTGGATGATTGACTGATCTGGCCATGTAACATTAACCGAAACGGCCTTGCTGTGCTGGTACTGCGAACGGCTGAAAGCAAGGGGAAACTACAGCCGTAATTTTTCCCGAGGACATGCAGCTTTACTGAATGATTAAATGATGATGGCGTCCTCTTTGGTAAAATATTCTGGAGGTAAAATAGTCCCCCATTCGGATCTCCGGGAGAGGACTACTCAAGAGGACGTCGTTATCAGGATAAAGAAAACTGGCATTCTACGGATCGGAGTGTGGAATGTCAGATCCCTTAATCGGGCAGGTAGGTTAGAAAATTTAAAAAGGGAAATGGATAGGTTAAAGTTAGATATAGTGGGAATTAGTGAAGTTCGGTGGCAGGAGGAACAAGACTTTTGGTCAGGTGATTACAGGGTTATAAATACAAAATCAAATAGAGGTAATGCAGGAGTAGGTTTAATAATGAATAAAAAATAGGAGTGCGGGTTAGCTACTACAAACAGCATAGTGAACGCATTATTGTGGCCAAGATAGACACAAAGCCCATGCCTACTACAGTAGCACAAGTTTATATGCCAACTAGCTCTGCAGATGATGAAGAAATTGATGAAATGTATGACGAGATAAAAGAAATTATTCAGGTAGTGAAGGGAGACAAAAATTTAATAGTCATGGGTGACTGAAATTAGTCACTACGAAAAGGGAGAGAAGGAAACATAGTAGGTGAATATGGATTGGGGGGAAGAAATGAAAGAGGAAGCCGCCTTGTAGAATTTTGCACAGAGCATAACTTAATCATAGCTAACACTTGGTTTAAGAATCATGAAAGAAGGTTGTATACATGGAAGAACCCTGGTTACGACCTGCAGATTGAAACTGAAGAAACTGCAAAAAGGTGGGAATTTAAGAAGATGGGACCTGGATAAACTAACTAAACCAGAGGTTGTACAGAGTTTCAGGGAGAGCATAAGGGAACAATTGACAGGAATGGGGGAAAGAAATACAGTAGAAGAAGAATGGGTAGCTCTGAGGGATGAAGTAGTGAAGGCAGCAGAGGATCAAGTAGGTAAAAAGATGAGGGCTAATAGAAATCCTTGGCTAACAGAAGAAATATTGAATTTAATTGATGAAAGGAGAAAATATAAAAATGCAGTAAATGAAGCAGGCAAAAAGGAATACAAACGTCTCAAAAATGAGATCGACAGGAAGTGCAAAATGGCTAAGCAGGGATGGCTAGAGGACAAACGTAAGGATGTAGAGGCTTGTCTCACTAGGGGTAAGATAGATACTGCCTACAGGAAAATTAAAGAGACCTTTGGAGAGAAGAGAACCACTTGTATAATTATCAAGAGCTCAGATGGCAACCCAGTTCTAAGCAAAGAAGGGAAGGCAGAAAGGTGGAAGGAGTATATAGAGGGTTTATACAAGGGCGATGTACTTGAGGACAATATTATGGAAATGGAAGAGGATGTAGATGAAGATGAAATGGGAGATAAGATACTGCGTGAAGAGTTTGACAGAGCACTGAAAGACCTGAGTCGAAACAAGGCCCCGGGAGTAGACAACATTCCATTAGAACTACTGATGGCCTTGGGAGAGCCAGTCATGACAAAACTCTACCATCTGGTGAGCAAGATGTATGAGACAGGCGAAATACCCACAGACTTCAAGAAGAATATAATAATTCCAATCCCAAAGAAAGCAGGTGTTGACAGATGTGAAAATTACCGAGCTATCAGTTTAATAAGTCACAGCTGCAAAATACTAACGCGAATTCTTTACAGACGAATGGAAAAACTGGTAGAAGCAGACCTCGGGGAATATCAGTTTGGATTCCGTAGAAATGTTGGAACACGTGAGGCAATACTAACCTTACGACTTATCTTAGAAGAAAGATTAAGAAAAGGCAAAGCTACGTTTCTAGCATTTGTAGACTTAGAGAAAGCTTTTGACAAAGTTAACTGGAATACTCTCTTTCAAATTCTGAAGGTGGCAGGGGTAAAATACAGGGAGCAAAAGGCTATTTACAATTTGTACAGAAACCAGATGGCAGTTATAAGAGTCGAGGGGCATGAAAGGGAAGCAGTGGTTGGGAAAGTAGTGAGACAGGGTTGTAGCCTCTCCCCGATGTTATTCAATCTGTATATTGAGCAAGCAGTAAAGGAAACAAAAGAAAAATTTGGAGTAGGTATTAAAATTCATGAAGAAGAAGTAAAAACTTTGAGGTTCGCCGATGACATTGTAATTTTGTCAGAGACAGCAAAGGACTTGGAAGAGCAGTTGAACGGAATGGACAGTGTCTTGAAAGGAGGATATAAGATGAACATCAACAAAAGCAAAACGAGGATAATGGAATGTAGTCAAATTAAATTGGGTGATGCTGAGGGGATTAGATTAGGAAATGAGACACTTAAAGTAGTAAAGGAGTTTTGCTATTTGGGGAGCAAAATAACTCATGATGGTCGAAGTAGAGAGGATATAAAATGTAGACTGGCAATGGCAAGGAAATCGTTTCTGAAGAAGAAAAATTTGTTAACTTCGAGTATAGATTTAAGTGTCAGAAGTCGTTTCTGAAAGTATTTTGTATGGAGTGTAGCCATTTATGGAAGTGAAACATGGACGATAACTAGTTTGGACAAGAAGAGAATAGAACCTTTCGAAATGTGGTGCTACAGAAGAATGCTGAAGATAAGGTGGGTAGATCATATAACTAATGAGGAGGTATTGAATAGGATTGGGGAGAAGAGAAGTTTGTGGCACAACTTGACTAGAAGAAGGGATCGGTTGGTAGGACATGTTTTAAGGCATCAAGGGATCACAAATTTAGCATTGGAGGGCAGCGTGGAGGGTAAAAATCGTAGAGGGAGACCAAGAGATCAAAACACTAAGCAGATTCAGAATGATGTAGGTTGCAGTAGGTACTGGGAGATGAAGAAGCTTGCACAGGATAGAGTAGCATGGAGAGCTGCATCAAACAAATCTCAGAACTGAAGACCACAACAACAACAACAACCACATATTTCAAGTTTCTGATTTTCCTCATTTCTATTGTGTTATTTAGATTTAGTATTTGCTCTGTACAAACCCTTCCCTTCCTAAATCCTTTTTGATATTCTCCTAGTACATTGAACCATATTAATTTTTCATTCTTTTCTTTTCTTATATATAAGCTATGTGTAAATTGAATGAGTTATAGACCCTGTCAAAGGTAATCAACAAGTTGTTTTGTAGCAAGGATAATGTTTTGATGCATCACTAAACATCTGTATGAAACAAAGTAAGAAATATGCTCTTCAATTTAATTCATGTATCTTCACACTTTTGTTTTGGGAAGTGGTAGCGTACAGATGTATGTTTGGATTCATCATGTCAGCATTGTTAAAAATGTGTATGTTAAGTGTTCATTAAAAGTATTATAAAAAGCTATTAAGAAAAGGAGTATTTATTCACACAATTAAGAGTTCAAATCCTATCTGTTCATCATTTCACTCACCACCAAGATCCTGCATCAAGAGGTTCAGTGCAGGCAAGAATAATTCATGCAGTGTATGGAGGAGAGTTCCTGGATCAGCATTACTACACTCAAGACTAAACACAATGGAATTAATGTGAAGGCAATGATTCAGACTTAATAGGCACCTATTAAACTTGGTTTACTTATACTAAAAATATTGTGCTACATGTGACAGATCAATAATTTCAATGGTTGCTGTGATTATTTGGTACTGCACACTACTGGAAGCAACAGTACGTATTGACCTTGAATGTAATGATATTGTAGGTCTGTTGATATTGGTTCAACCGAGACTGTGCACAGATTAATAAATTCCTTCAAAAATGTTTCGGCTATTCTTTCCAAATCAATTTTGCAACTATTCAAGCAAGTATTAATCCATTTCCACCTACCTATTCACTAGTTGTGGGTTGAGTATTCCTTCAGCTCTCTTTAAAAGTACCAGGGACATGATCCTATATGACACTGGTACGAGGGAGATCTCTCTATAATTGTTATGGTAAGTTTTCTTTCCTTTTTCATGTAGTGGATGTAGTAATGCCAATGTCAAGTCTGATGGTAAGCTGTTTGTTGTCCAAATTTCATTAATGATTTCTGTTAGACATAGAATAATGTTGTCACTAGTGTGTTTTTACAACTCAGCAATTATATTGTCTTCTCCTGATGCTTTATTTTTAAGTTGGTTTATGATTTCCTTTCACATTGTTGGCTTTGAGTCTGATTGTATTTGGATTGCATTATCAAAAGGAAATTCTTCTTTACGTGGATCATAGTTGTGTTATTCTCTGAAGTAGTCCTTAAGTATTCCGCAGTTCCCATGTTCTTACACTGAAGAGCCCAAGAAATTGGTACATCTGCGAAATATAATGTAGGACCCCCATGAGCACACAGAAGTGCCGCAACACAACATGGCATGGACTTGACTAATATCTGAAATAGTGCTGAGGTGAAATGACATCACGAATCCTGCGGCACTGTCCATAAATCCGTAAGAGTACAAGGGGATGGAGATCTCTTCTGAACATCACGTTGCAAGGCATTCCAGATATGGTCAATAATGTTCATGTCTGTGGAGTTTGGTGGTCGGCAGAAGTGTTTAAACTTAGAAGAGTGTTCCAGAGCCACTCTGTAGCAATTATGGATGTGTAGGATGTCACATTGTCCTGCTGGAATTTCCCAAGTCTGCCGGTATGCACAAGGGACACGAATGGGTGCAGGTGAACAGACAGAAGGCTTGTGGTGTCACCTGTCAGAGTCATATCTAGATGTATCAGGGGTCCAATATCATTCCAACTGCAAACGCCCCACACCATTACAGAACCTCCACCAGCTTGAACAGTCCCCTGCTGACATGCAGGGTCCATGGATTCAAGAGATTGTCTGCATACCTGTACCAGTCCATCCACTTGATACAATTTGAAAAAGTGACTCATTCAACCAGGCAACATGTTTATATTCGTCAACAGTCCAATATTGAAGTTGACGGGCCCACACACAGCATAAAGTTTTGTATCGTGCAGTCATCAAGGGTACACAAGTGGACCTTCAGCTCCGAAAGCCCATAGCGATGATGTTTCATTGAATGGTTCACACACTGACACTTGTTGATGGCCCAGCATTGAAATCTGCAGCAATGTGCGGAAGGGTTGAATGTTACGTTGAACAATTCTCTCCAGTTGTGATTGGTCCTGTTCTTCCAGTATCTTTTTACAGCTACAGCAATGTCAGAGATTTGATGTTTTACCAGATTCCTGATATTCATGGTATGCTCATGAAATGGTCATACGGCAAAATCCCCACTTCGTCGCTACTTCAGAGATGCTGTGTCCCATTGCTCGTGTGGCAACTATAACAACACGTTCAAACTCACTTAAATCTTGATAACTTGCCATTGCAGCAGCAGTAACTGATCTAAAAACTGCGCCAGACACTTGTTGTCTTACATAGGTGTTACCGACCACAGCACTGTATTCCACTTGTTTACATATCTCTATATTTGAATATGCACGCCTATACCAGTTTCTTTGGCACTTCAGTGTTTATTTTTAATTGCAATAAATAGTATAGCACCCATACTAAGGACTGCTGTTCAGTGCTCTGCATTAGTGAATAATTTTTCAATTTTCTGCTTGTCCTCCAAGTTTCCTTGGAACCAAACATCACCTGCATCTAACAATCAAGAGGCTGAATGATTGGGTGGAAAACACTGGTTTTAAAATTTTCACTGAAAAAATCTGTGTATGTGTTCTTTTAACAGTTCAAGTCATTTTTCAATCTTTCTGTTCTTAAAATATTATTTTAAATTTGAAGGAATTGGTAAAGTTTTTGATGATAAACTTACCTGACTGCCATACTTGCCCAATTCTGAGAGCTTGGTTCCTCCGAGCTCTCAAAAGTTTAAAGTTCGTTAGGCACAAGGCATGAGGACATGGGAAGATACAGAATGTATCTGCTCCAATGTCAGAGTATTTGCAAGTCTCAGCTCATTTATGGCTGTATGATACACAGAACAGCTTGGTTGCTGAAATCTGAAGAATGTTGATGCTGTCCACAATGAAACAACTAAGATGGTCACACAGAATGATGGTAGTGAACTGTCACTTTCTATCATATAAGAGCACATCATGTGACAGCATTTAAAATTTATTCAGTATCCCAGGCATATTTACAGCATGCAGCTGCTTGCCCTTTATATTTCACTAATCTTTTAGAAGCAGTGAGGTCCTCTGGTATTTGTCTAACGAGTTATCTTTTAGAAACTGATGTGACAGATACTAATGTGAAATTCCAAGGTGGGAGTAAATTATCATGTCCATAATTATTTTAGATTTAATAAGTGAAACATCAGAATTTTAAGGCAGTGGATTGGTGCTGGGTAATTCTCTAGGTTTCTCAATTATTTACGCCAACCATGCTTTCAGTAGGTGCCTGCTACACGAATTTACAGTTTATAATGCACAATTTTTCGAAACTTTTTCAGACAATGTGTGCTGATGACAACAGTACTAGGCAAAAGTCTAAATATTTCATATAAAATTATATAAATATAATTTTATGCAAATTAAATGATTTTCATTGGTATATTAGCTGAGATTAAGATAGGAACAACATGCTGAACTAAAATGACCACGGATAACCTGGGGAATTTGTGAAGACAGCCGTCTTGTCTCAATATATTATCAGAAACACAAGTATAAGAAGTGTTATGTACAAGGATAATATGTTTTTGATAAAAAAAATTATGGATAGAAGAAATATGTGAATAGTAAAATCAGTTTCAGGCAAATAATTTGAATGTGACTGTAGTCTGTTTGCACAACAAGGGCCAGAGGTGCGAGAAATAAAAAGAGGCAGAGAGAGATACGAAAATTAACAACAAGTGTAGTTTAGAACTAAACAACTTACATCAACAAGTTCTAAACCACGATCAAGATCTCTTTCTACAGAACCAGGACCTTCTGCTTGAAATCGACATGCAAATGCCTCACACCGCTGAGCAAAGTCATCAATCTGCTTCTGTGACATTGTAGCAAAACGTGCTTTCGTTGACTCCAGATTGTATGTACGTCTAATTGATGCCAAATACAGTTCTTCCCATTCCTTCTGCAGCTGATGTGCTTCTATTTCATCCTCATGAGGATACTAAAATAAAACACACACAAAACAATCAATTTTATTAAGATGAAGTACATAGTATTTTTTCAATTAATAATACTGCTTTTCATTTTCCCTAAGAATTAGTTTTAGTTTCATAAAACAATAACAATATTCAAATAGAAGAAATAAAATAACAAATTCATGAAAGTTCTCAAATTTATTAACAATGAAAAGCCCTTGCAATACTGACCGATGACCATAGCAGTCTGGTCTCTTTAATCCCCCAAACCAACCAACCCCCAATCCTTTTACTATTGATAATTAATTTCTTCTTTAGGAGTAACTCTAGGTCAATTTGAATTGCTTAAGTGTAAAAAATGAGAAAACATTCTGGACTTATTATAAACAGCCTCAAATAAAATTTCAATGGTAGGAAATGTTGTGCTGTTATGTATCACTACAGAAGATTGATGTATAAACGTTCATATGTCTTTCCAATGAATGACACCTATGAAAAATAAAATGGTATAACAAATTATTTTATAGCAAATCATGACTACTGTGTGATTTTATTATTTATTTTCATGTGGTGAGTCATATCAAGGGATGCAGGTCTTCACGACATGACAGTGACTGCAGTAATTTCGCGAGAGGAAGTACCTGTGTGGGCATTTCCACACATAATGGTGGCCTAAGATAAAATAGTGCACTGGTCCAGGAAAAAAAGCCAAAGCCATACAATCATTGGATTAACTTTGGAAGTCATATGAAAATTGTATTGTATATTCATTCCTAATCCTGATTTTGAATCATAAGCTTCTAGTAATGCTCTCAAGTCTGTATTTATAATTAGAAGATCCCTGTCCTGTACTGAATTGCACATTTACAGGTATATCTTATAAGACTCATAATATTATTTAAAGGTTAGTTGCTACTCGCCATATAGCAGAGATGCTGAGTCACAGATAGGCACAACAAAAAGACTGTAAGAAATAAAGCTTTTCGCCAGTAGGGCCTTCGTCAAAAATAGACCCCCCCCCCCCCACACACACACACACACACACACACACACAAATGCAACTCACAAACACAACTGCAGTCTCAGGTAACTGAAACCACACTGCGAGCAGCAACACCAGTGCATGAGGGAGAGGCGACTAGGTGGGGGTAAGGAGGAACCTGGGACAGGAGGGGGGAGGAGAGGGATAGTGGGGTAGGGGTGGCGGATGTGGGGAGCTGCAGGTTAGACAGAGGGCACTGGAGAGTTGGGGAGGGGGTTAGTGGAAAAGGAGAGAAGTAAAAAGACTGGGTGTGATGGTGGAATGAGGCCTATGTAGAGCTGGAATGGGAACAGGGAAAGGGCTAGATGGGTGAGGGAAGTGGCTAACTAAGGTTGAGGCCACGTGGGTTATGGGAACATAGGATGTACTGCAGAGAAAGCTCCCACCTGCACAATTCAGAAAAGCTGGAGTTGACAGGAAGGATCCATATGGCACAGGTTGTGAAGCAGTCACTGAAATAAAAGGTGTCATGTTTGGCAGCATGCTCAGCAACAGGGTGGTCCACTTGTTTCTTGGCCACAGTTTGTTGGTGGCCACTCATGCAGACAGACAGCTACAGCTTGTTGGTTGTCATTCCCACATAAAAAGGAGCACAGTGGTTGCAGCTCAGCTTGTAGATCACAAGGCTGGTTTCATAGATAGCTGTGCCTTTGATGGGATAGGTGATGTTTGTGGAGTAGGTGGTGGTGGTGGTGGTGGGAGGACGTATGGGACAGGTCTTGCATCTAGTAGGTCTATTACAGGGTTATGAGCCATGAGGTAAGGGGTTGGGAGCAGGGGTTGTGTAGGGATGGACGAATATATTGCCTAGTTTTGGTGGACGGCGGAATACCACTGTGGGAGGACTGGGAAGGACAGATGGCAGGGCATTTCTCATATCAGGGCATGACAAGGGGTAGTCAAAACCCTGGCGGAGAATGTAATTCAGTTGCTCCAGTCCTGGATGGTACTGAGTTATGAGGGGAATGCTCCTCAGTGGGACTCTCCTTTTCCGCTAAGGCCCCCACCTCCTCTTCCCACCTCTGCCCTTGCCCTCCATCTAACCTGCAGCACTTCACTTCACTGTCCACCACCCCTACCCTACTATCCCTCCCCCTCCCTGCCCCAGCTCACAGTGTGGTTTACATTGCCTGAGACTGCAGGCGCGAGCGCGCGCGTGTGTGTGTGTGTGTGTGTGTGTGTGTCATCCATTTTTGACGAAGGCTGAAAGCTTTATTTGCAAGAGACTTTTTTTGTTGTGTCTATCTGCAAATCAGAATCTCCGCCATATGGTGAGTAGCAACTTTCCTTTTCATAATATTGTTACATTCCATCCTGGATTTTCCATTGTTTGATTGTAATAAGAGTCACATTTATTTACAAAAATAAATATTATGCCAAATCTTTGTCTTTCAGCAAATTCCGCATAATTCTGTGAAGAAGTCCACAATTGATAATTAAAGGCAAGTAGGCATTCACTGCTTGAGATATACCAAAATTTTGAGAATAACCAATGGAACATTACATTCTGGCACCCTGGTGCCAGGACTTAGATTGATTATTGCTGGAAGAAAACTAGAATGTGGAATAATAATAATAACAGCCAAAAGAATGAAATTACTTTAGAAGGACAGTGTGGTTGTCCAAAACAACCAAGTCAATAACAAAGCCAATAACAGAGCATGAAGAGGAAACATATAGCTAAGTAAATGCACTTGAAGTCAACCATTCAAAAAGGGATGTATAGCAGATAAATGACAATTAAAGTTAGTACTAAAAAATATTTCATGCTATTATGATATGGTCCCAGGAATTTTACATTAATGTGAAATCTATTTGACCATGGCATAATAGCCTGGAGCGTATAATTAAATATAACATTTCCAGCTGTGAAAGTTCACATTTTTCAATTGAAAAAATTTTCAATTCAACCACCGCAGTATATGTTGAAGAGTATTAAGCCCATGAGTGTAATGATGGTCACCAACTGTTAAGATTGATGGTAGTATTCAACTGGTGCCCATCAACTATGCAGCAAGTAGTGGTGCCAATGACAGTTGCGTGACAGTCAACGAGCACACAGCCTCATTAAGTTTCAGTGACACAAATCATTTGGCATTACAATGCACTATGCTGCTCAACAAAGTTTAGTGAACTTTATTGAAGCCGATATTCTTCTTCTTTTTTTTTTTTTTTTTTACATTGTGTGTTCAGTAAAGACTAAGGTTTATTTTATTTTATTTTATTTATTTGTTTATTTACAGATGTTTTCCAATGAAGAGGTTGGATGACAGTTGTTTATTGGGAAAGAGTTGTTATAACATAATACTGTTTAACTGTGAACTAATAATAACTCAGAAGATTTGGAAAATGGTTAATTGCAGGAATTAATGTATGTGTTAAAGTACAGTGAATGAATTTGTCATGAGATTGTCCCTCTAAGTGGGGGAAGATGTATTGTTACATATCATTCTGGAAAGGTGATGTGTAACCTTACACTCACCTCTCCAACGAATGATACTCACAAATGATAAAACACTGTAACAAGATGTTTTAGAGAGCACCATGACTATTTGTGCATTTATTATTTATTTTCATCTGGTAGGTCATGTCAAGGGATGCATGTCCTCAAGATGTGGCAGTGATTGCAGTAACTTTGCAGTGTTGTCCCAGTGGAGGCTCCCAATGACAGCAGCATGCTTCTATATTGCTGCCCCACCAAACCCTCCTGCATCCAACTTTCAACTGTGGAATAGGGCACCAGTGGGACTAGCTATTGTGCCTCCCACTGCGGAACCTATGGAGTTTGAACATGTGCCCTTCTTTCCCTCCTCACCAGTAGCATACCCCTCACACTCCTGCCAATGTCAGCAGACTGATCATTACCCCAACCTCCACAGTTTGTCATCCTCCCAGCAGAGCAAGCTGCACTGGCGGTTGATCCACTGCCAGGAAATCTTGGGCTTTCTTCGATTCTGCTGTTGCTTGTTACACAATCTCAGGAGAACGTCATTATCAGGAGAAAGAAAACTGCCATTGTACAGATCAAAGCGTGGAATGTCAGATCCCTTAATCCGTCAGAAAATTTAAAAAGGGAAATGGATAGGTTAAAGTTATATATAGTGGGAATTAGTGAAGCTTGGTAGCAAGAGGAACAAGACTTCTGGTCAGGTGACTAAAGGGTTATAAATACAAAATCAAATAGCAGTAATGCAGGAGTTCATTTAACAATGAATAAAAAAAAATAGGAACATGGATAAGCTACTATGAACAGTATAGTAAATGCTTTACTGTACCGAAGATAGACACCAAGTCCAAGCCTACCACAGTAGTACCAGTTTATATGCCAACTAGCTTCGCAGATCATGAAGAGATACAAGATATGTATGATGCAATGAAATAAACCACTCAGATAGTTAAGGGAGCTGAAATTTTAATAGTCATGGGGGACCGGATTTTGATAGTAGGAAAAGGAAGAGGAAGAGAAGGAAAAGTAGTAGGTGAATATGGACTGGGGGAAAGGAATGAAAGAGGAAGCCGCCTGGTAGAACTTTGCACAGAGAATAACCTAATCATAGCTAACACTTGGTTTAAGAATCATGAAAGAAGGTTGTTTACATGGAACCTGGTTTTGAATTGTAAGACATTTCCTGGGGCAGTTGTGGACTGACCACAATTTACTGGTTATGAACTGTAGGTTAAAACTGAAGAAACTGCAGAAAGGTAGGAATTTAAGGAGATGGGACCTGGATGAACTGAAACAACCAGAGGTTGTAGAGAGTTTCACAGAGAGGATTAGGGAACGATTGACAAAAAGAGGGGAAATAAATACAGTAGAAGAAGAGAGATGAAACACTTAAGGCAGCAGAGGATCAAGTAGGTAAAAAGGCAAGAGCATTGAAAGATTTAAGTTGAAACAAGTCCCCAGGAGTAGATATCACTCCATTAGAACTACTGACAGCCTCAGGAGAGCCAGCCATGACAAAACTGTTCCATCTGGTGAGCAAGATGTATGAGACAGGTGAAACACCCTCAGACTTCAAGAAGAATATAATAATTCCGCTCCCAAAGAAAGCAGGTGTTGACAGGTGTGAAAGTTACTGAACTATCCGTTTAATAAGCCCCGGCTGCAAAATACTAACACAAATTGTGTACAGACAAATGGAATAGCTGGTAGAAGCTGACCTTGCAGAAGATCAGTTTGGATTCTGTAGAAATGTTGGAACATGGGACACAATACTGAACCTACAACTTATGTCAGAAGATAGATTAAGGAAAGGCAAACCTATGCTTCTAGTATTTGTAGACTTAGAGAAAGCTTTTGACAATGTTGACTGGAATACTGCCTTTCATATTCTGAAGGAGGCAGGGGTAAAATACAGGGAGCGAAAGGCTATTTACAATTTGTGCAGAAACCACATGGCAGTTATAAGAGTCAAGGGGCATGCAAGGGACGCAAAGGTTGAGAAGGGAGTGAGACCGGGTTGTAGTCTATCGCTGATGTTATTCCATCTGTATATCAAGCAAGAAGTAAAGGAAACAAAAGAAAAATTTGGAGTAGGAATTAAAATCCATGGAGAAGACATAAAAACTTTGAGGTTCTCCGATTACATTGTAATTCTGTCAGAAACAGCAAAGGACTTGGAAGACCAATTGAATGGAATGGATAGAGTCTTGAAAGGAGGATGTAAGATGAACATCAAAAAGAGTAAAACAAGAATAGAGGAATGTATTCGAATTAAACCAGGTGATACTGAGGGAATTAGATTAGGAAATGAGGCACTTAAAGTAGTAGATGAGTTTTGCTATTTGAGCAAAATAGCTGATGATGGTCAAATTAGAGAGGACATAAAAGGTAGACTGGCTATGGTGAGGAAAACATTTCTGAAGAAAAGAAATTTGATAAGATCAAGTATAGGTTTAAGTGTCAGGAAGTCTTTTCTGAAACAATTCATTTGGAGTGTAGCCATGTATGGATTTGAAACACTGAAGATAAATAGTTTAGACAAGAAGAGAATATAAGCTTTTGAAATGTGATGCTACAGAAGAATGCTGAAGTTTAGATGGGTAGATCACGTGACTAATGAGGAGGTTCTGAATAGAATTGGGGAGAAGAATAATTTGTAGTTCAACTTGTCTAGAAGAAGGGATTGGTTGGTAGGACATGTTCTGAGACATCAAAGGATCACCGATTTAGTACTGGAGGGAAGTGTGGAATGTAAAAATCAAAGAGGGAGACCAAGAGATGAATACACTAAGCAGATTCAGAAGTATGTTGGTTACAGTAGTTACTCGGAGATGAAGCATCTTGCACAGGATAGAGTAGTAAGAAGAGCTGCATCAAACCAGTCTCTGGACTGAAGGCCACAACAATAATTATTACAACCATAATACATTTCAAGAACCTTCCAGAAATGATAAATACTACATAAGAGATAATTACTGGTGGTTAGATTTGAAGCAGCAGCCTGTAGTACACCAGCCAGCAATGCTGGCTGCTACTCCTCATTGCTTGCAGTGCAGCTTGAGGTAGTATTAATAGTAGTGCCTTAAAACACAGTATCCTTCATCTTTTACAATATAGATACAAAGTATAGCTTAATGTAACATTACCTGTTATTGCACCAGCAACAGACATATAAATTTTCGTGTTAAAAATTTTGTAACATTGCAATCTGCTTTTCCCTGTTGTCATGAAATCTTTTTCTCAGTTTCTTCACTGGGGCATTTTGATGAGAGTAAATACAAGGGGGCTTGTGGGAAGGCATCCTCTTCATTTCTCTGTATCATTGCAATCACTTCAGTTCAATGGTCTCCAACAGGCTTATTTCTGATTCTAGGTATTGTCAGATGCCCTAAGCCCTTACTTTTTATAATTTTGTTTCCTTATTACAACAGCAAAGATATTCCATTTCTCCTGCCTAGAGATGGCTCTTATTTGGTCCAGTAACTGTCGTTGCTTTTAATCCATATCTTATTGATAGGTAGGAATCATGTTTTGTACGGGCTAATTTTTGAAGCTTTTTGGAAATGTTTCATCCCAAAGTATCTGATGTACTTCAAGGTACAACTTACAGAAAAAAGGTACTATTCCAAAATAAAATCTAACACCTTACTGCTGTTGTAAAGTTTAAAGTAAGGCTTATACAAAAACTGTATATTTGGCCATCCAACATGCCAGAGGCTGCTTTTATGTGTCCATTGCATTCTGAAGCATTTGTGGTATCTGGTCAATGGTAGCAACACTATGGAATGTTTCAGTATACAGCAGAGAACTTCTATATAGTGTTCCACCATTAGACCAACACTTTGAATGAAGTTGTATGTTCTGTTACGCCACTGCAAAACAGATTACAGTCATATCATGCTGAGACAATATTAAATGGTTGATTAACCACTCAGTACTGCAGTCGACACTGTACTTAGTCCTCCACTCAGTACTAGTTGACACTGTACCTATTCCACAAATGTACGACTATCGTAGCAGTATGCCATAAATGATCAGAAATAGCAAAATCTGACAGTTATCTGGTGACTCATCATTCTCACATTTTTAAGCTCAGTAATATGATGATGTGATGCCCTTTGCCGTTTCCATTTCATCTGATGACTGGTCTGAAGCTGGCAGTATCGAAGGTCCAACAGATTGCAAACAACTGTTAACCTTTGTGGCTCACCATTACACTTGGAAGCCACCCCTACCACATAATCAAAACTAACATGCACAAATTCCTGTACAATAAATGGGACCAAAAAATACAAAAAACACACAATTGGAATTAAATATTGCTTGATCTATTTAGCTTAATGGAACACAGTAGTACCAGACATCCCCGCCAAACACACACACACACACACACACACACACACACACACACACACACACACACACACACACACACACAAAACATTCAGTAACAAAGTTTGACAACACCACACAACACATCCCCTACAAAAACAATCCATTTCAAATACATCATGCTTCCATGACATCACATTAAAAAAAATAGCCTAATATTTGTAAGAACCAAGATTATAAATATGATAACTACTTGTTTCGCTCACAACATTGAGCCGTGCTCTTAGTTTCCTCCCTACCCTCGCCCTCAAAAAATGTGGCACATTTGAAAAACAGTCAAATAATTTAAAGAAACAAGATTATAAATATAATCAATAATATTTTCACTTATAAAAATCTGAGCTTCAGTCTTAGGTTCCTGCATAATCTCACCCTCAAAAAACTTACCACATTCAAAACATGTCTCAATATTTGTTAGAAATAAGATAATAAATATAATAGCTAATCGTTTCACTCACAACAATTGAAGCTATGCTCTTAGGTTCCTGCCTAACTTTACCCTTGGAAATTGTGCCATGTATGGAAAGAAACAACCAAATATTTGTGACAACCAAAATTATAAATATGATTGCCACTTGTTTTCCTAGCAACAATTTCAAGTGTGCTCTCAGGTTCCTGCCTAACCACAATCTCATAAATCATGACATAGTTGTAATAAACAGCATAGTTTACACTAGTGACTAAAACAACCACAGACAAAATTTAATAATAGGTCACTTCCATCCTTTGCATCATAAGGTCATGATGTCACAAAAGACGTCTCTCACCAAAGCAGTTGAGTGAAATTACACTGTAAGCTTGACCCAACTATTTTTTGACATAATAGTTTCTGAATCTATCTAGGAGTGACATCTCAACAATTTAAAAGATCCCCTTAACAGACCTAAGAGTTAGTTAACTCAAATGTAAATTAACTAAGTATAGTTCGCCCTCAACCTACATCCCTCCCCGAGAAATTTTCAGTACCTCAAACATGTACTGACCAAAAATGGTCACTAACCTAATTTATTTTGGCACACATCAAAATAAATGATAATATCCCTGCGGACTTTTAATTTCCCGTTTACCACGGAAAAGTTCAGTACTGAAAATATAAATATGGACCATTCTGTCTTCATTATCTTCGCCTTCAATTCTTGCAATTTACACAAACACCAAGATTTTATATGCCATAAGCTTTTATGAGCCACTTATTACTCATCCGAGTACAGACCATTGCTGTAAACTTTTATTACTCAGTTTTACCTCAATTTGATGTAAGTGCAATGTACGATATGTCTCTTGCATTTCACAGTAGTCTATTTCTGCTTGAATGGATGTTCTCTGTATTGTAGTTATTGCCTGTAATACATCTTTGAAGGTTTCTAATGAAATAATTTTTTGCTCTAGCTTTGTCTTCACATCCTGTAAAAAATATTTTTATATAATCAGCACTGCACAGAATTAAAAAACTAAATATTACATTTTATTATTATTATTTTCTTAATTTGCATCAACATACAATCATTCTATCTCTGAAAGCTTGCATATTGGACTTTGTCTTCTTTGCTAGTATTTGCCCAAGTTGAGCCTTCCACTCAGTTGCATGATGGATGACTGCGTTTATGATAGGTTTCAAGTTTATCCTGTAAGAAGAGTTAATAAATCTATTAATTTACACAAAATAGCTTTTTTATTATCTTAAATTCAGATCTTAATTGTAAAGGAACAAACAGCATTATAGTAGCTGACACATCCCAGTACATGAAAGTTGATAACAGTATATATTACTGAAAAGTACGAGGGCGGTTCAGAAAGTAACCTCCGATTGGTCACAGTGCGGGTTGTGGGGGGAGTAGCGACGCCATCTGTGCGTTCACACACTCAACAGGTCAGTCGGCGTCAAGCCGTGGTCGAGTGAACGTCGTACCTGCGCTAGTTTAGTTTTTGTGGCAGTTTGAAATGTGTGCTGCAATAGAAAACCCCGCCAAATGTGAAGTGCGTGCTGTCATAAGGTTTTTTACAGCCAAAGGATATTCTGCAGCAGCTATTCATCGTGAGCTTTGTGCCGTGTACGGACCAAGAGTTATGAGTGAAGGAGTTGTCCGTGAATGGGTACGTTTATTTAAAAGTGGACGAGAAAACGTTCATGATGAAGAGAGGAGTGGTATACCATCATTGGTGACTGACGAACTCGTTCAGACAGTTGATGCAAAAGTTCGTGAAAATCGACGTTTCTCAATGTCGGAGTTGTCTACTGGTTTTCCACAGATTTCTAAGACTCTCTTGTACGAGATAGTGACAGCAAGATTGGGTTACCGTAAGTTCTGTGCACGATGGGTGCCCAAAATTCTTACCGACCACCACAAAACTCAAAGAATGGCCTCTGCATTAGACTTTCTGTCACGTTATGAGGACGAAGGAGAACCATTGTTAAACTGAATCATGACCGGTGACGAAACCTGGATTAAGTACGTGAACCCTGAGACAAAAGAACAATCAAAGATGTGGGCACATTCAAATTCGCCTACCAAACCAAGAAAAGCCTCGCAAGATTTTTCTGCCAGAAACTGATGGCAACGGTGTTTTGGGATGCCAAAGGGGTGTTGTTGGTTGAATTCATGGAACGTGGTACGACCATTAATCAAGACGTGTACTGTGAAACAATAAAAAAGTTACGACGGGCTATACAGAACAAACGCCGTGGTATTCTGACTTCCGGTATTGTTTTTTTGCATGATAACGCCCGTCCTCACTCTGCTCGCAGAACAACGGCCCTTCTTGAGTCCTTCAAGTGGGACGTTATCAACCATCCACCTTACAGCCCAGACCTGGCGCCAAGTGATTATCACCTCTTCATGCATTTGAAGAAATGGCTCGGGTCACAGAGGTTTGATGACGACGAAGAGCTCAAAGATGCGGTCACAGGCTGGCTCCAGGCACAAGCGGGTGATTTTTATGCAGAAGGAATTTCAAAGCTTGTGAAGAGATACGATAAGTGCCTCAATCGCTATGGAGACTATGTAGAAAAATAGTACAAAGATGTAGTTGTAAGATGTATATATTAAAATATTTTTATTTAACTTGGTGTATTTTTTTAAATCAACCGGAGGTTACTTTCTGAACGGCCCTCGTATTATTACAGGCCTTTCTTCTGCCTTATTTTCTGCATGATGGCATTTTTCTTTCAAATTTTCAAATACTTATAAGTGCTTGAGAATCAGTATTAGGAAATGTACCATATTTTATTGTTACAATATGCAGGTTCCCACCACTTCAAAACTGGAAACATTTTGTGAAACATTTTAATATCTTTTTTATTTTTGAACATGATAAATATTGCTTATGGCTATCAAAATATTTATTAGTAATGATTTTCATTTTGACAGTTTCTCATTTTCAAGCATACATACAGTACTAATTTTTAAGAAAAAAGCTTTTAGAAACAGAATTTGGAGTACAACAATATAAGGAACAAGACAGAGTTCACTCAGCATAAAGATGACATGTCAAGTTTCAGGCAGGCTCAATGAAGAGAATGTTATGCAGTTAGCTTTTGGCCAAGCCTTCTTCAGAAAAGAAAATACACACAAACATGCATTCGCACAACCAAACACACCTCATACAAATATGACCGCCATCTCTTGCAGCTCAGACCAAGTGAGAAGCCATTTATAACTATTGTAAATAGTTGGTGAACTCCAATCTCCTAAAAAGATAACAGCCTGACAGAATATGGACAAGGTGGTAGCAGAGGTTAACATTCCTTGAGGAAAGACTAAATAAGAACTGGCAGATATCTCCATTCATAAAATTGCCAAAATTATCTCCAAGTGATGCCATATGATTTTTATTTTCAAGTTAAAAAACACATCAACTGTCAAGTTTTCACACATAAAAGACTTTTGTCACCAACACCAGTAGGAGTCCATATTAAAGGGTAGAATAAGGCTATTTTGTGATTCAAAGTCCATACAAGGCAGAGGCTCTCCAGTTCCTTAGGAATATTTGCCAATGCAGCTGGTAAAAGCAAAGCTCCAATAACAGACAGGTATGGTTTTATCCTTGACTGGTTTCAGTAAAGGAATGAGTACAGCCTCCTCCATCTGTCTGAATAAACTCTATTAAACCAAATTTTAATGAAACTGGAAATGGGTGATTGTCTATTTCCTCATTACTTTCACCTCTAAAATTCTGTAGATTTTATGGGACTGTGAAGTTCATGTGGTTGAAACAGTGACATTAAAAAAGTGTTCAGCCATTGGTTGAGCCATATACCTATTCAAGCTCATCAAAACCCTTTCCTCACTATGGCTGTAAGAGGGGGTATGCTGCACTTTCCCAAAAGTCTCCTTCTACTTCTACTCCTTGGCTCTACAGCCCTTGGAGGGCCTTGGCATGGATCACAATATCCTGCCATTCTATCCAGTCTATGGCTTTCCGTCTCCAGCCTCTGACACCCAGCTTCTTCATGTCGTCTTCAATTCGGTCCATCCATCTCTTTCTGGGGTGTTCCTTCCATTGTCTGCCTCCAGCCTTGCCATCAAAAATCTTCTTACACATTCTGTCTTCCTCCATTCTGACCACTTGTCCTGCCCATTGCAGTCTTCTTATTTTAATGGTAGTGACAATGTCAGGTTCTTCAAAAAGTTGTTCTAATTCTGTATTCGTACGAATGCGCCAACCTTCTTGATTGTATATTGGGCCGTATATTTTATGCAGAAGCTTTCTCTCCCAAATGCTAAGGATCTTTTCCTCATTTGCAGTCATAGTCCTTGTCTTGGCACCATACATAACAACTGGTCCTATAATTGTTTTGTAAATGAGGATTTTAGATTTTTGTTACAGAAGTGAGCTCCTAAACATGGGTAGTGTAGCAAAGTAGCATCTGTTGGCTGCTGCTATTCTCGCTTTCACCTTGCTGCTGATGTCATTTGCCTCTGTGATAATCGATCCAAGTTATTTGAAGTCTCTCACCCTTTCATACTCCTTGTTGACTATCCTGAAATTTGGTAGGTTTTGCTGGTTTGTCATTGCCATATATTTGGTCTTTTCGATATTGACTACCAGGCCAAGTTCCCTTGCACCTCTCTACAGTTGTTGATAGACATCAGCCAGCACAGCAGTGTTTCATGCGACTAATGCCACATCATATACATAGGCCAGGTACTGCAGTGAACAATTAAAAATAGTTCCTCCTCTATTTATCTCTATATGACTTTTTCTAGGCAGAGGCTGAATAGCAGTGAGGAGATACTGTCACCCTGTCTCAGTCCCCTCTTCACTTCCACTTTTCTGGATATTTCACCCTGTATTTTTACTTTAAAATTGGTTTCACAGAGGGTCATAATAGTAAGTTTAATGAGCTTCTTCGGTATTCCTGCCTCTTCCATCACATTCCACAATGTCACTCTTGTGATACTATCATAGGCTTGTTTAAAACTGATATAAAGTTGATGTATGTTTATTTGATGTTCATAACATTTTTCAAATAGTATGCTTGATGTGAATATTTGGTCAGTTGTTGACCTATTTCTTCTAAAGCCACTCTGATGGTCTCCAATTCTCTCTTCCTCATAGGGAGTAAGCCTCCTAGTTAGGATCTTGGAGAACACTTTATATGTAGTATTTAGCAGGGATATTCCTCAGTAATTCTGGCAGTTTAATTTATCTCCTTTTTTATGTATGGGGCATATTATAGCCATTTTCAACTCCATTGGCATGCTCTCCTCCAGCCAAATGTTCAGTATTACTTTATGTATTGCTTTCCACAATGCTTCCCTACCCTATTTGAGAAATTCTGCCTGGATCTGATCTTCTCCAGGTGCCCTATTATTTTTTAAGGTCTTAATGGCTTGTATCACTTCCTCCAGTGTGGGTTCTGGTGTTAAGACCTCTGGTCCATAATAAGTTATTTTCACCAGTTCTTCTTGTTCTAATCCTTCTATTTCTGGGTTCAGTAACTCTTGGAAGTATTCTGCCCATCTGTCAAGTATTTTATTACTCTCCCCTATCAAATCCCCATCCTTATTTCTACATATATTCATTCTGGATTGAAACCCAGCCTTTCCTTCTTTAATATTTTGGTACATTTCACATACTTGCTTCTCTTCTCCTAGCTGTTCAATTTTTTCAATTTTTTTCTTTTCTAGTGCTCTTTCCTTCTTTCTGCAAACCCTCTTAACTACACAGCATTTCTCATTCGTG
Source organism: Schistocerca nitens (assembly GCF_023898315.1). Taxonomy (NCBI): domain Eukaryota; kingdom Metazoa; phylum Arthropoda; class Insecta; order Orthoptera; family Acrididae; genus Schistocerca; species Schistocerca nitens. Next base: position 367,164,658 of record NC_064619.1, read on the forward strand.
CTATGTTATGCTCCTCAATTCTTCTCATACAATCTTCATCAAACCAATCTGCCTTCCTTTGAGCCCATACATTACCTAAAACCTCCCTAGCTGCCTCAATTATTGCAGTCTTACATACTCTCCACACTATTTCAATATGTTCACTTGATGTGTCGGTATTGCTCTTAATCTCCTCTTCTATTTTCGACTGATATGCTCTCTATATTTCTTCTGACTTTAGCTTCTTAATGTCAAAACTTTTCTGTTTGTGGCCTTTTTGTTTACTCAATCGTGAGATCCTTTGCCTGTACTTAATTCTCACTAGATGATGGTCTGAATTGCGGTCAGCTCCACGTTGGCTCCTAACATCCATTATGTCTGATCCATGCCTCCTGTCAATCAATATATGGTCTACCTAATTTCTAGTTTGTCCATCTGGAGACATCCATGTTTCTTTGTGTATATTTTTGTGTTTGAAACCATGTACCGCTGACTGTCATGTTTTTACTTATAGCAAAATCTACAACCCTAATTTCATTGACATTTGAGACTACATCTTCCTATAGTTGGCTGATAAGCCTCTTCTTTTCCTGTTTTTGCATTCAAGTCTCTTATTAAAACTCATCCTTCTGTTGTTCATCTGCTCCTCTGTGGGTGTATGTACATTTATAACTGTTATGTTGAAAAATTTTCCCCTTGATCTTAATATGGACATCCATTCATTGATTGGTTCAAAGTGCATTACAGTACCGAGCGAGGTGGCACAGAGGTTAGCACACTGGACTCGCATTCGGGAGGACGACAGTACAATCCCACGTCCGGCCATCCTGATTTAGGTTTTCTGTGATTTCCCTAAATCGCTCCAGGCAAATGCCGGGATGGTTCCTATAAAAGGGCACGGCCGACTTCCTTCCCCATCCTCCCCTAATCCCATGAGACCAATGACCTCACTGTTTGATCTCTTCCCCCAAACAACCCAACCCAACCCAACCCATTACAGCATGTTTCAGTACTTCAGCGATCACAAAACCTGTACCAAAGGTATTTGTCCTCCTGCCACTATAGAAGATTGTGAAATTTCCGGAGTCCACTATATCACTTCCCTTCCACCTAATTTCCGGGAGAGCCAATAGTTTTATACCATAGTTGTTTGCTTGCATTAGCAGCTGCCGTAGGGCTCCAGCTTGGTATAGGCTCCGTACATTCCATGTTCCTATGTACAAATCTCTTATCCTTTGTTTGCTGGTGTCATCATCAAAATATTTGTCCAGCTTATTCCTTTGCTGGCATTCACAACAAGTGATTTTTACAGGGAAAGATTGTTAATCCTCCGCCCAACCATTTGAGGGGTTGCCTCTTACAGCTCGCCGGGTAGCTGGTTCCATTTTCAGGGGAACATACTTAGCCTCTGTAGATCCCTCTACTGACTGCAAGATAGCAGTTGATGGTTGGGCGCACCTCTGCATTTATTCCAAGCCATTGGCATTCATACCTGTACCTGCTGGTTTTGGTCTGCCCCAGGCATTTTATTTCGCTGGTACCCTCCATATCTGGAGCATGTTCCCCTATCTGCCACTTGGGGAGGTGCCCGATTGGGGACCAACAACCCCACATGGGCAAAGGTCTCCTTACTGACACCCAAACTTGTGTAGCTGACATAGAATACTTAATGGAACTATGTATCATACCGATAGTAGTTTCTCTTCCTTTTTTTAATCACTTACTGTGATCTTGCTCCCCCCTCCCCCTCCCCCCAGTCCAAAGAGCTGATAATGGTGTGCCTCCTCTCATTGGGACTAACTCCACACTGAATTTGTCTCAAACGTTTACAGGTGTTTTGGAGGGGAGGAGGCCCACAGAGGAAGTGTTAACCTATACTTTATGCCCACTGGAGATTAGTAAATTCATTAAATCTCAATGCGGCAATGCATATCAACAAGATAAAATGATAGGGACTGTTTCTGATTTACAGTTTCTCAAAATTCATTGAATTTATTTTGCTTTCACAAAAAATTGGAAGATGCAAATGTGTCCTGAATGGCTATTAATCAATGCACAAATGTTCAGTCCCCTATCACACACTTGCTTAACATCAAATAATCAAAGTATGAACTTCTTCAAATAATTTCAAAGTTGAATACCATCTCAAAAAAATTAATGTCACCATTAACTCCAGTGATTCTAAGTCCAATGACTATCAGTATTATTCTGTTTTCCAAAACCTAGCAGATTCAACAACAATGCTGCAGTTACATTGCTCACCTTTGCACATGTTTCACTAATGCATACCACACTTGACAAAACTTCCTTGCAGATGACTGCCTGTGATCCTCTCCAGCAAAAGACTGCTCACTGCATCCTGCTGCCAGCTATTTATGGTTGAAGTGACCCTTTTTCCAAGGCAATGAAACCAAATTTTGTGCCATTATTTAAAAGTTTTTCAGATCACACATGAGTTATACAAGTTAGAGGAAATGCCTTTTCAGTGTGGATCTCCTTATGTGTTTTCTGTTGTTATTACTTCTCCCAAAAATTTTTAAATACTAAAATTATTCTCCGCACTAGAAATGTTCAACCAAAGACAGCTTGCTTGAAATTAGTAGACCATAATACAGTGTCACATCCTAGGAAACGGTACATCACATTATTTTATGTGGTTAGTGCTATTGGGAGTTTGTGCTATTTTAGGTGATCAGAACTGCAACTGCATTTCTTGATATCGCTCAAAACCAATTTTGCAAGTCAAATTTTGGTACACTTTAGGTTATGGCACCTCCATACACTGATCTTAAGATCTAACTTTCTCCTGCTGCAGTGGATCTTTTTTTAAATGTAATTTGGATTCCCCCCCATGAACCATGGACCTTGCCATTGGTGGGGAGGCTTTGGTGCCTCAACGACACAGATAGCCGTACCGTAGGTGCAACCACAAAGGAGGGGTATCTGATGAGAGGCCAGACAAATGTGTGGTTCCTGAAGAGGGGCAGCAGCCTTTTCAGTAGTTGCAAGGGCAACAGTCTGGATGATTGACTGATCTGGCCTTGTAACACTAACCAAAATGGCCTTGCTGTGCTGGTACTGCGAACGGCTGAAAGCAAGGGGAAACTACAGCCGTAATTTTTCCTGAGAGCATGCAGCTTTACTGTATAGTTAAATGATGATGGAGTCCTCTTGGGTAAAATATTCCGGAGGTAAAATAGTCCCCCATTCAGATCTCCGGGTGGGGACTACTCAGGAGGATGTCGTTATCAGGAGAAAGAAAATTGGCGTTCTACATCGGAGCGTGGAATGTCAGATCCCTTAATTGGGCAGGTAGGTTAGAAAATTTAAAAAGGAAAATGGATAGGTTAAAGTTAGATATAGTGGGAATTAGTGAAGTTTGGTAGCAGGAGGAACAAGACTTTTGGTCAGATGAATACAGGGTTATAAATACAAAATCAAATAGGGGTAATGCAGGAGTAGGTTTAATAATGAATAAAAAAAATAGGATTGCGCGTAAGCTACTACAAACAGCATAGTGAACGCATTATTGTGGCCAAGATAGACACAAACCCAATGCCTACTACAGTGGGACAAGTTTATATGCCAACTAGCTCTGCAGATGATGAAGAAATTGATGAAATGTATGATGAGATAAAAGAAATTATTCAGGTAATGAAGGGAGACGAAAATTTAATAGTCATGGGTGACTGGAATTCGAGAGTAGGAAAAGGGAGAGAAGGAAACGTAGTAGGTGAATATGGATTGGGGCTAAGAAATGAAAGAGGAAGCCACCTGGTAGAATTTTGCGCAGAGTATAACTTAATCATAGCTAACACTTGGTTTAAGAATCATGAAAGAAGGTTGTATACATGGAAGAACCCTGGAGATACTAAAAGGTATCAGATAGATTATATAATGGTAAGACAGAGATTTAGGAACCAGGTTTTAAATTGTAAGACATTTCCGGGGCAGATGTGGACTCTGACCACAATCTATTGGTTATGAACTGTAGATTAAAACTGAAGAAACTGCAAAAAGGTGGGAATTTAAGGAGATGGGACCAGGATAAACTAACTAAACCAGAGGTTGTACAGAGTTTCAGGGAGAGCATAAGGGAACAATTGACAGGAATGGGGGAAAGAAATACAGTAGAAGAAGAATGGGTAGCTCTGAGTGATGAAGTAGTAAAAGCAGCAGATGATCAAGTAGGTAAAAAGACGAGGGCTAATAGAAATCCTTGGGTAACAGAAGAAACATTGAATTTAATTGATGAAAGGAGAAAATATAAAAATGCAGTAAATGAAGCAGGCAAAAAGGAATACAAATGTCTCAAAAATGATATCGACAGGAAGTGCAAAATGGCTAAGCAGGGATGGCTAGAGGACAAATGTAAGGATGTAGAGGCTTGTCTCACAAGGGGTAAGATAGATACTGCCTACACGAAAATTAAAGACACCTTTGGAGGAAAGAGAACCACTTGCATAAATATCAAGAGCTCAGATGGAAACCCAGTTCTAAGCAAAGAAGGGAAGGCAGAAAGGTGGAAGGAGTATATACAGGGTCTATACAGGGGTGAGGTTCTTGGGGACAATATTATGGAGATGGAAGAGGATGTACATGAAGATGAAATGGGAGATATGATACTGCGTGAAGAGTTTGGCAGAGCACTGAAAGACCTAAGTCGAAACAAGTAGACAACATTACATTACAACTACTGACAGCCTTGGGAGAGCCAGTCCTGACAAAACTCTACCATCTGGTGAGCAAGATTTATGAGACAGGTGACATTCCCTCAGACTTCAAGAAGAATGTAATAATTCCAATCCCAAAGAAAGCAGGTGTTGACAGATGTGAAAATTACCGAACTATCAGTTTAATAAGTCATGGCTGCAAAATACTAATGCGAATTCTTTACAGACGAATGGAAAAATTGGTAGAAGCCGACCTCGGGGAAGATCAATTTGGATTCCGTAGAAATGTTGGAACACGTGAGGCAATACTGCCCCTATGACTTATCTTAGAAGAAAGATTAAGGAAAGGCAAACCTATGTTTCTAGCATTTGTAGACATAGGGAAAGCTTTTGACAATGTTGACTGGGATACTCTCTTTCAAATTCTGAAGGTGGCAGGGGTAAAATACAGGGAGCAAAAGGCTCTTTACAATTTGTACAGAAACCAGATTGCAGTCGAGGGACATGAAAGGGAAGAAGTGGTTGGGAAGGGAGTGAGACAGGGTTGTAGCCTCCCCCCGATGCTGTTCAATCTGTATACTGAGCAAGCAGTAAAGGAAACAAAAGAAAAGTTCAGAGTAGGTATTAATATTCATAGAGAAGAAATAAAAACTTTGAGGTTCGCCGATTACATTGTAATTCTGTCAGAAACAGCAAAGGACTTGGAAGAGCAGTTGAACGGAATGGACAGTGTCTTGAAAGGAGTGTATAAGACGAACATCAACAAAAGCAAAACGAGGATAATGGAATGTAGTCGAATTAAGTTGGGTGATGCTGAGTTAGGAAATGAGACACTTAAAGTAGTAAAGGAGTTTTGCTATTTGGGGAGAAAAATAACTGATGATGGTTGAAGTAGAGATGATATAAAATGTAGACTGGAAATGGCAAGGAAAGCGTTTCTGAAGAAGAGAAATTTGTTAACATTGAGTATTGATTTAAGTGTCAAGAAGTCTTTTCTGAAAGTATTTGTATGGAGTGTAGCCATGTATGGAAGTGAAACATGGACGATAAATAGTTTAGACAAGAAGAGAATAGAAGCTTTCGAAATGTGGTGCTATGGAAGAATGCTGAAGATTAGATGGGTAGATCACATAATTAATGAGGAGGTATTGAATAGAATTGGGGAGAAGAGGAGTTTGTGGCACAACTTGACTAGAAGAAGGAATCGATTGGTAGAGCATATTCTGAGGCATCAAGGGATCACCAATTTAGTACTGGAGGGCAGCGTGGAGGGTAAAAATCATAGACGGAGACCAAGAGATGAATACACTAAGCAGATTTAGAAGGATGTAAGCTGCAGTAGGTACTGGAAGATGATGGAGCTTGCACAGAATAGAGTAGCATGGAGAGCTGCATTAAACCAGTCTCAGGACTGAGGACCACAACAACAACAACAACAACAACAACAACAACAACAATTTGCATTCACATGTTTAGTAAAATTACATATGAAATATACAAAAGTTCTAGTAACATTCCTCTAATTGTTTGATATTAGATTAGTATTCTACATTGAATTGCCTTCCTTTTGTGTCATCACTCAGTTTTGTGGAGTTAATACAATAAAGTTAGTATTTTTCTAAATTTGCAGTCAGAGTTATGCCTCATCACTTGGTGTCTGTCAAATTAATTGTGTTACAAGTTAAGCAAGAGCTGATTTGTTTTGTTTTGGAGAGTTTTATTTGACATGTATATGTCTTATCTAGTTATAGTGAATTATGTTATTTTTAATATGACTGGGTTTCAAAGCATTCATTAGACAGCCATATTGAGTTGGTGGACATACAAAGGAGCCAACTAAGTGTTTCTGATGGAACTCAGCCACTTCCTGCCTTACTACTTTGCTGGGCTTGTCTCATGGTGAAACATTCTGGACAGACACATCACGATTATTGTCATCTGCAGAATGAACAAAGAAACCACCTCTTTACTGTCAAACACTTGCTGAGCAGCCACAGTCCCTCCTCTCAGACTCACAGACGTTCTTCCTTACTTGATTTTACTCTGTACTCAGAGGGGTGAACTATGATTATTCTCACCTCCATAATTATCTGGAGTGCCTGCAACTTTGAAGTTTGTCTGACAAATGCAATGTCATTAAAAAAAAAAATTATCCTTTTTTCAGCCACCTCCTTATCCAAACTCACCTAAAACCCATTCTCTTCAGTAAGGCTGCATGAGGGAGATGTGCTGACCCTGCTCAAAAGTCTCCTGACATCCAAGCTTTCGTACCTGATTTGGAACATTTATTGGAACTTTTGATTTCGATCTGGAAGTTTCTCTTCCTTTCTTTAATCACACACCTTGCCACAATCACAAACACTGGAGATTTTCTGCTGATGGGCTACGTTTCTATTCCTACAGAGCTGTGCGCCTGGGCTCTAATTGCTGAATGACATTCTTTAACCCACTAAGGGACAGGCTTCTTCTGATACAGTTGCTAGATTTTGGAATGGATTCTTCAGTTATGTGCTGCATCATACACTTAATATAATCCACATTTTTATCTCATATGTAGCCTTCTGAGTATTTAGCATCCATTTCTCCCTGTTAAGCATCCAATTTGGTTTCCTTTCAACCACAGCTCTATTCATTATATGGATTCACAGTGTAAAGTGGTCAGTGAAATGCAAATCTGCAGCCACTCCCCATTGAAATGGGTCTGCAAGAGTTGAAGAGCAGAAATAAAGAGTAACTGATGATGGGAACACTTTATATCTAAACAATTATGTCATCTGACCAGAATACAAAGGGTGTGTAATATAAATAGCTATTCATCTCAGTGACTTGGCTCCTGCAGCCTGTGGCACCCAAACCCCACAGCCTTTTGTGTGTTGAAGTTGCCCATTATGAGAAATGTGTGGGGAAATTACTTTAGCAGCTCTTTTACCATGTCGTCATCCAGTTTCCATTGTGGGGTGCTAGGTATAAAGACACACTCTGGCCTTCATACTTGTAATAACTTCCATTACAATATTCATGCCGGGGGACTTCAGTGGTATAATATTTCTGTACTAATTTAGATATTTGGCTAAACTTAGGTTTTTAATTAATCATAAGGTATTTATTTTGACTCTCAATGTAAATGATTATTACTTTCAGTGGCTGGTACTAAGCTCAGCATTGTGCAATGCTGTCTCTTATTGATCAGCTGATGTTTATAATATCTTTCATTCACTTAGTAGTTATGAATGAAGGAAAAAAATCATCAACAATGTTTCTGCAGGCTCTATTACCTTTTAACACAAGCACACAAACATCACCAGATTACTTAAAGATTTGTGTGAGGTGATCCTGGATCCATGTTAATGTTAACTGAGATGAACACCAAGGATTAATTTTTGGTTAGCTCACCATAAAGGATGGCAATCATTTTTTATTCATCAGTCAAACAATTGTGCATTACACATTAACAAAATGGTGTAAGTTACGTTTCTAATTCAAGTGTGTCTTTATAGCATAACCTACAATATTCACATTTTTTAGATACAAGAGGGATAATACATTACAAATTATGATTCCAGACAACTGAGTGGAGTCAGAGATTACAATGCATGGCCAGCACTTAATACTGTGCTATCCATTTAGTCTTCAGTATTCTTCTGTAGCACATATTTCAAAGGCTGCTATGTCCTTCTTTTCTGAATGCTCATCATCCACATTTCTCTTTAGTGCAAGGCTACACTCGAGACAAATGCCTTCAGAAGAGACTTCCTAACAGTTAGATTTATATTAAATGTTAATACATTTGTCTTTTTCAGAAATGATTTCCTAGCTGTCTGCATTTTATATACACTCTACTTCGGCCATAATCAATTATTTTACTGCCTATGTAGCAAAACTATCTATTACTTTGTCTCGTTTCCTAATCTAATTCTCTCAGCATCACATGATTTAATCTGACTACATTCCATTACCCTTGCTTTGCTTTGCTGATGTTCATCCTCTCTTTGAGACATTGTCCATTCCATTCAACTGCTCTTCCAAATCTTCTGCTGTCTCTGACAGAATTCTAATGTCATTGGCAAACCTCTAAGTTTTTATTTCTTCTCACTCCAAATTTTTCTTGGGTCTCCTTTACTGCTTGCTCAATGTACAGATTGAATAACATTGGAGGTAGGCTACAACCCTGTCTCACTCCCTTCTCAACAATCATGTCTCTTTCATGCTCTCTGGGATGTTCCATTGGTTTGTTACTAGGATATTTGGTGGTGAAGTATAGTCTGTTCAGGAGGTAAGACCTCTTGTTATTTAATCTTGCTCACATTATTTCAACACACTCACCAACCTTTTCTAATCAAACTTCTTTTCTCAAAGTGCCGTAGTTACAGCTGCAAGTTAACAGAACAAATACAACATCCAATTCTTGAACTAAATGTGAGGCAACTGATAAACAACATATCATATGTTGTACTCTTGTTTAAATAATTATGGGAAACAAAAGTGCTTTATCATGCAGAACATCACAATACACTAATATTGACTACCAGCCCAAAAATGGTTTCTTGTATTTAACCAATTATAACTCAGTCAGTATGTAACAAGTTTTCTCTTATTACCATGACATCATAGGCACTGTCAAGGCCACTCTTTCTCTATGGCATGTACCATATCTCCAAGGCAGGAATCGATAAAACAGAATAAACCACTCGACCAGCAGGTACCACACATGTGGTACGAACTTTACCATCATACCGGCTTCCACAAACGCTGTGTCCACACATCTCGTGATACATGTGCATAAATAAAACATATATTCAAATGTATGTTATCTAATTTATTGTGAAAATAAACTTTTTACAGTTGTGATCTTCATCCGGTGCTTCAAAAATGCTTGGGCAACACCTCACTCCATCAGAGTAGTATGAAACAATACATCCTTGACTATTATAAGTCATCTGGTTTCTGTACAATCTGTAAATAACCTTTTGGACCCTGTGTTTTACCCTTACTATCGTCAGAATATCACAGAAGGTATTCCAGTCAACATTTGCAAAAGCTTCATCTAAGTCTACAAATCCTATAAATATAGGTTTGCCTTTCCTCGGCCTATCTTCTAAAGGCAGTCACAGTGTCAGTATTGCCTCTTGTGTTCCTACATGTCTCCAGAACCCAATGGCTGGTCTCTGACAGTTTTTCCATTTTTATGTAAATAATTTGTATTAGTATTTTGCAACGTATAAAAACCGATACTATGGTGATATTCATGCTTTTTTGGATTGGTCTTCTTTTAAATTGGAATTATTACACTCTTCCTGAGAGTGTAGTCCAGTCAATTGGTGTTCAAACAGCCATTTTCATAAAAAAAAATTGCAGATTTTTTATGAATGTTTCTGCATCTTTCTGCTGTACTGATTCTGAGTTTCGTGTTTGTTGCCTTATAGGAGGTTGGCTTCACAACGGACAGATGGAGGGGAGGGGGAGTGGGGACAAAAGAAGAGAGAGAGAGAGAGAGAGAGAGAGAGAGAGAACTCAAACTTTTTGCTCAGTTTTTCCCTTCTGTATTGGGAACTGTGTATTGTTTGAAGATGACAACTCTACAAAAATAACAGTAGAAAAATTTTCTACAAAATGCTCTAGTCATGCTAGATTTTCTAGTGAGAGGTACCTGTTTGAGACAACACTAAAAAGCAGTGGTTTTTGGGCCTTTCTGTGAATGCGTCAAAAACAACCATTCCCAGATTCCTGAACTTCAAAAATGTGCATGTTATCAACAAAAATCCTGCACCATGTGAACGTAAATTAAATTTCATAAATGGATGTCTGTAACATTCAATTTTCCTATAAGGAGGAAGGCACAAAGTGAAAATTACGAAAAATTTCTTCTGCAGTCTACTGCCAAATAACCTGTCCCACCTATCTTAAGTCTGATCAGCATTATACTATCAGTGTATTACACTTAAAGGAAGGAGTTTCGAATGAATTGATGTGAAAGTATGTTTGATGAAAACATTAGCAAGTTACGTTTACGACATGTTAGGTACATGACACGAGAAGGATGAATATGAAATCTGTATGTTATAGTGTACATGTGTCATGAAATGAATGATTGGTGAGACCAGGATTGGGTCATTTCTTCGAGTAGGTTCTCCATCTGGAGAAGAAGGAATGGGCTTGTCCAGATCATCTTCATCTTCTATATTAAAACTATTGTCTATGTTGAGCACGCCCCTTCACACTGCTGGCACAGTTTCATACAGAACAGACCTGTTTGCCTACACCCGCACTGGCCTTGGCAATCTGTCTTTCATTTGTGAGACATAAGCTGAAGAAACCTATTGAGAGTTGCTGCTTTTAGTGTGGTAACAGGAGCCAACCCCTATTTCATCAGCTTCCACCCTGATTACTCTGGAACCAAAGAGTACAATACATGTGATTGATGGGGGCTGTTTGATTCCCAGATTCATGTTGTCAAGTAGACATACCTTCAGACAAATCTGTGACTCACATATCCATTATGTATGAAATAGTATAATCAAAGTTCAACGACTGCATTCAATGGGTACTTGGACTGACAATATCCTATGAAGTCCATAGAGTGCTTAAGAAGGCTGACCATAAAGCAGTAAAGGGGATAAAATTTACCAGCACCATGACACTAACAGTTTCACAAGTGAATTTTCTATCAAATGGAAAATACAAGGATAGACTTATTACCATGCTGATGGAAAAGTAAAATGAAAGTGAATTGCCTCCAAGAAGGTAGACACATTGATAAAACAGATGGCAGAATCCTTGGCTTCAGCTCACAAGAATATCACAATTTTGGTGTAAGATCTGGTCATAATGAAAAGTCTCCAGACTCACCATAATGTCTACTTCCTCAAGCCAGAGATAGGTACTATGCCTCAGCTCCTCTATCATTTGGGAAGTGCAGAGGAGGAGTGTGTTTCCACTTACATTCTCTTCCTCCATGCAATGAATGGTTACAGTTCTATGTCCATGTCATTTGACCGAAACAAGGTTAAATTTCACGAGACCCCCTCCAAAAATTGAGACCTCAAGTCATATGTAACTAATCTTGAAAATTTCTCCGGTATTCAGCTGGGTAGCATCATCCAAAAGGCGCCATATTTTGACAAGCTGACTTCTTGCCATCTTCAGGTGTTCTTGGAGCCTGACTGATCTCTGATGGATACCAAACTTTATATAACCTCCACCCCTCTCCTGCATCCTCTTGTCTGGGAACTTCTGAGCAGTCTGCGACCAATGGAGGAGGAAGGACGGCACTGGGTGGTGGGGGAAGCGCGCTACCGCACTACAGATCATGGGCCGCAGTCCTTCCGCGGCCATGGCCACTTGCTGAACTCTGCCATCATGGTGACAATTCTTCTTCTTCTTCTTCTTCTTCTTCTTCTTCTTCTTCTTCTTCTTCAGGTGTCATGACAGGAGCGGATTTCCATGTAGACTGTTGTTGTGTTTTAATCATACTCAAAGCTGGATCCCAAGCCTTGCTTAACTGGAAACCGCTGTCTTTACTAGTTCATCATGCAGCCAGATCTCACTGCCTCTTGAGGATACAGTCCTAGAAGGTGTTTGATTGCTGTAACACCTTTCTGCCATCGTAGTGCGTGTCATGTCCATGTGAGATGCAGTGCTCTGCCATGGCAGACTTGGTCAACTGTGCATTGTGTGTGTGGCATTTATGTTCACTACATCTCTCCTGTACTGTCCAGATGGTCTGGCCTACGTACATTTTCCCGCATTGGCAGGGGATGCTGTAAACTTCCAGTTTCCAGAGTCCTAAGTCATCCTTGACTGATCCTAATAATGTTTTCATTTTGGATGGAGGGTGAGACTTGCACTTGAAACTGTATTTTCTGAGTATTCTGCTGATGTTTGCCAATGTGTTCCCGACATACAGTATAATCGCCGTCGCAACTGGTTTGTCTTTGTCATCGGAAGGCTGTGGTCTTGGCTTCTACGGTCTTAAGGCAAGTTTTATCTGCCAGTTGATGAAACCATTCATGCAGAATACATCCTGCAAGTGCTTCAATTCAGTTGCTAGGCTGTCACAGTCTGAGATTTTGTGTGCTCTGAACACCCTCTCGCTGTGAAGCAGCATGACAGCTGCAGGCATGCAAGTACAAATCTATACATGGTGGTCCATTGATCGTGACCGGCCCAAATATCTCATGAAATAAGTGTCAAACGAAAAAACTACAAAGAACAAAACTTATCTAGCTTGAAGGGGGGAAACCAGATGGCACTATGGCTGGCCCACTAGATGGTGCTGCCATAGGTCAAACGGATGTCAACTGCACTTTTTTAAATAGGAACCCTCATTTTTGTTACATATTCATGTAGTACATAAAGAAATATGAATGTTTTAGCTGGACCACTTTTTTCGCTTTGTGATCGATGGCGCTGTAATAGTCACAAACATATGGCTCACAATTTTAGACAAACAGTTGGTAACAGGTAGGTTTTTTAAATTAAAATACAGAACATAGGTATGTCTGAACATTTTATTTCGGTTGTTCCAACGTGATACATGTACCTTTGTGAACTTATCATTTCTGAGAACGCATACTGTTACAGCGTGATTACCTGTAAATACCACATTAATGCAATAAATGCTCAATATGATGTCCGTCAACCTCAATGCATTTGGCAATACGTGTAACGAGATTCCTCTCAACAGCAAGTAGTTCACCTTCCGTAATGTTCGCACACGCATTGACAATGCGCTGACGCATGTTGTCAGGCATTGTCCGTGGATCACGATAGCAAATATCCTTCAACTTTCCCGACAGAAAGAAATCCGGGGACATCAGAACCGGTGAACGTGCGGGCCATGGTATGATGCTTCGATGACCGATCCGCCTGTCATGAAATATGCTATTCACTACCGCTTCAACCACACATGAGCTATATGCCGGACATCCATCATGTTGGAAGTACATTGCCATTCTGTCATGCAGAGAAACATCTTGTAGTAATATTGGTGGAACATTACGTAGGAAATCAGCATACATTGCACCATTTAGATTGCCATCAATAAAATGGGGGCCAATTATCCTTCCTCCCATAATGCTGCACCATACATTAACCCGCCAAGGTCACTGATGTTCCACTTGTCACAGCCATCATGGATTTTCCATTGCCCAATAGTGCATATTATGCCAGTTTACGTTACCGCTGCTGGTGAATGACGCTTCCTCGCTAAATAGAACGCGTGCAAAAAATCTGTCATCATCCTGTAATTTCTCTTTTGCCCAGTGGCAGAACTGTACATGACATTCAAAGTCATCGCCATGCAATTCCTGGTGCATAGAAATATGGTATGGGTGCAATCGATGTTGATTGAGCATTCTCAACACCGACGTTTTTGAGATTCCCAAGTCTCGGGCAACTTGTCTGCTACTGATGTGCGGATTAGCCACAGCAGCAGCTAAAACACCTACTTGGGCATCATCATTTGTTGCAGGTTGTGGTTGACGTTTCACACGTGGCTGAACACTTCCTGTTTCCTTAAATAACGTAACTATACGGCTAATGGTCCGGACACTTGGAAGATGTCGTCCAGGATACTGAGCAGCAAACATAGCACACGCTTGTTGGGCATTTTGATCACAATAGCCATATATCAACACGATATCGACCTTTTCCGCAATTGGTAAACAGTTCATTTCAACACAGGTAATGTATCGCGAAGCAAATAGCGTCCGCACTGGCAGAATGTTACATGATACCATGTACTTATACATTTGTGACTATTACAGCGCCATCTATCACAAAGCGAAAACAGTGGTCCAACTAAAACATTCATATTTCTTTATGTACTACACAAATATGTAATAAAAAAGAGGGATTCATATTTAAAAAAACGCAGTTGATATCCATTTGACCTATGGCAGCGCCAACTAGCGGGCCAACCATAGCGCCATCTGGTTTTCCCCCTTCATGCTAGACGAGTTTCGTTCTTTGTAGTTTTTTCGTTTGACGATTATTTCGTGAGATATTTGGCCTGGTCACAATCAATGGACCGCCCTGTATGTGTCGGCTTATGGTAGATGCTGTGTCCTATTGTGCCATCTGGTCTTCGCTTGATGAGCACATCCAGAAATGGAAGCTGGTTGTTTTCTTCTAACTCCATTGTGAACTTGATATTCTGGTGAAGCGAGTTCAGATGCTGCAGATTGGAGGCATTGTTGTATGTGCAGCCAGATTACAAATGTATCGTCCACATATCGAAAGAAGCAAGAGGGCTTGTAGACTGCTGACTTGAGTGCTTCTTCTTCAAAAGCCTCCATAAACATACTGGTCACTACTGGTGACAGCGGACAGCCCATCGCTACTCCATCTGTTTGTTCATAGTAGTTCCCATCGAACAGAAAGTATGTTGACGTAAGTATGAATTCAAAAACTTCCATTACCCTTGGTCTGAAGTTTTCTTCTATGAGGCTTAGGAAGTCTCTTAGAGGTACCATAGCAAAGAGGGATACCATGTCAACCCTCATCATGAGGTCTTCTTGGTTCTTGGTCCAATTGGAAGTTCTGGAGCTGCTGGACGAAAAGTGCGGAGTTTCTGATGTGGTGTTGACATTTGCCCACAAAGGGACTGAGCATTGACATTAGGTGTTTTGCTAATTCATATGTTGGTGCTTCAGTGTTGCTTACAATCGGGTTGAGATGTATTCCATCCTTATGTTCTTTAGGTAGTCTGCAAAGTCTAGGGGGTGCAGCTGCTCGTGGACAAAGTTTCTTCACCGTCTTCTTATCTTTGAAGGTCTGCTGGAGAAGCTTAATAGTCTTCCTTTTCACTCTGTTGGTAGAATTATCTTCGATTCTCTGGTAGGTGTCGTCTTCTAATAGGTCATACAATTTTTGCTTGTATGAATTACATGGTAGTAGGACTGTGCAATTCCCTTTATCTGCTGGGTTGACAACAGTTTTGGCATCTTCTCGGAGCTGCTTCAGTGCTTTCCTCTCTTGCTTGGAGATGTTTAGCTTTGCGGTAGCTGCCCTGGTGAGTACATGGCATGTTTCCTATCATATTTCCTCTGCAGCATCACATGGAAGTGCAAGAGTGGCCTGTTCCACCGCACTGATGAATTGTTCTGTTGGTAATGTTGCCGGTGTTCACTGCTTTTTCATCCCAGCCAAAAGAAATAGCAGGAGCATGTGAGAAATCTCTGGTTGCCCTTTATGGTGGTAACCACCCAACTGCAACTTCAACAAGAAGAGGTACATCTACATCTACATCTACATGACTACTCTGCAATTCACATTTAAGTGCTTGGCAGAGGGTTCGTCGAACCACAGTCATACTATCTCTCTACCATTCCACTCCCGAACAGTGCGCGGGAAAAATGAACACCTAACCTTTCTGTTCAAGCTCCGATTTCTCTTATTTTATTTTCATGATCATTCCTACCTATGTAGCTTGGGCTCAACAAAATATTTTCGCATTCGGAAGAGAAAGTTGGTGACTGAAATTTCGTAAATAGATCTCACCGAGACGAAAAACGTCTTTGCTGTAATGACTTCCATCCCAATTCGCGTATCATATCTGCCACACTCTCTCCCCTACTACGTGATAATACAAAACGAGCTGCCTTTTTTGCACCCTTTCGATGTCCTCTGTCAATCCTACCTGGTAAGGATCCCACACCGCGCAGCAATATTCTAACAGAGTACGAATGAGTGTAGTGTAAGCTGTCTCTTTAGTGGACTTGTTGCATCTTCTAAGTGTCCTGCCAATGAACCGCAACCTTTGGCTCGCCTTCCCCACAATATTATCTATGTGGTCCTTCCAACTGAAGTTGTTCATAATTTTAACACCCAGGTACTTAGTTGAATTGACAGCCTTGAGAATTGTACTATTTATCGAGTAATCGAATTCCAACGGATTTCTTTTGGAACTCATGTGGATCACCTTACACTTTTCGTTATTTAGCGTCAACTGCCACCTGCCACACCATACAGCAATCTTTTCTAAATCGCTTTGCTACTGATACTGGTCTTAGGATGACCTTACTAGATGGTAAATTACAGCATCATCTGCGAACAACCTAAGGGAACTGCTCAGATTGTCACCCAGGTCATTTATATAGACCAGGAACAGCAGAGGTCCCAGGACGCCTCCCTAGGGAACACCTGATATCACTTCAGTTTTACTCGATGATTTGCCGTCTTTTACTACGAACTGCGACCTTCCTGACAAGAAATCACGAATCCAGTCGCACAACTGAGACGATACCCCATAGGCCTGCAGCTTGATTAGAAGTCGCTTGTGAGGAACGGTGTCAAAAGCTTTCCGGAAATCTAGAAATATGGAATCAACTTGAGATCCCCTGTCGATAGCGGCCATTACTTCATGCGAATAAACAGCTAGCTGTGTTGCACAAGAATGATGTTTTCTGAAACCATGCTGATTACGTATCAATAGATCGTTCCCTTCGAAGTATAAGCAGTATGTGTCATTAGCTTACAAACCATCAGTAAACATGGTTCCAAAACCTTCCACTGAATCTGCAGCTCAGTAACACACATTGGGTGCAGCACTGGATCAAAATCTACTTGGATCCATGTATTTTGGGTGGACGTTAACAAAAAATGTAGTTGGCTGCCATTACCACAATGAAATACCCCACTCCCAAAAGGCGTTTCCAGCTAATATATTGCAAATGCAAGACAGACTGCCAAGATCAGAGAGGTGTAGGTGAGCAAGACTGTTATGCATGAAACTGTGCCAGTAATGTAAAGGGTCATGCTTCAGGACAAAGACAATTTTGATACAGAAGATGAACATGATCTGGATAAGTCCCTTGCAGTATCATTGTCATAGGAGCTTCTCCTTGTCACCTTCATCTCTTGAATGTTTCACTTCTTTGTACAAATGAAGCACTTTTTCCTCCACTTAGCATGATCAGTAGAATGATTTAAAAATTTTGGAGCAGCCATACAAGATTAACTTGATTCATGTGTTGGCCTTCAATGACTCCTACATGCAGCTCTACTGTGACATTCCACAATAATGCAGCCAAATGTTTGCCATTTGAAGCATCAGATTAGGTTTGGGATGTGTGGCCAAACTTTATGGTGGATATAAACTGCAGTAATATGTTAAAGTAGTACAGGTGTACTGAAGGTTAACATAAATACTGATGTTTTCCCATTACAACCATTTACTTTTCTCATAAATTTTTCATTTCTGTAGCACCATTGTTTTCCATTGTTCTTGTAATTCTTTGGGATCTGTCCAATACATCTGGACAGATAACTACACTCTTGCTAGAGAAAAGAGGATTATCCATTTTGGCTATTATATGGTAGCTGCCTAATGAAATGAATATATTGTAGTATTGGCTGCAAGACTCAGTCTGGAGTATTTCAGCTGCCCAGTACTAGTTTCCTTCCCATCAGGGGTATTTTTTGTGAGATTTGGCTCCAAAGTAATCCTGTGAGTAACTAGAAAAGTAACTCAGGCAGGGCCATAGCTCAGTTAACCTGAGCAAGCCTTGTGCAGCTTGAGCATGGCAAGTGTCCCAGAGGTTGCTCATTGTCACTATCTATCCCTCCCACACACCTCATGGGCATGTAGCACAACTTGAGGGTCTTTTCCTCCTTCTTTCTTTCTAATTATGGGGAGAGAGATATGAACCTTTCTTGTAAGCTTGTGGTTAATCTAGATCCCTATTTGTTTCAAAAGCTTGGAAATCCTTTATCAAGAGAGCAGCCATAAAGCACATTTTGATTTCAGCAGATCACCATCTACTAAACCTCCAGCAAAATACATGAGAGATATTCACAAGCTGTGTTCAGTGTACTGTAGCCATAACCATCCTACTTGGATTGAGCATGTTCCCAGTTTTTGTCATTAACAGCTTGCAGTACTCCACCAGTAGACTCTCGTCATATATTCAATTAAAAAAAAAGCTTAACTTCCACAATTTACATTTATTTCTGCACTGGAAAATGATGCTATAGTGAAAAAGGTAATGAAAAAGCACGGGGAACCTGGAAAAAAATAAGACACAATAGTAGGGTGAAAAAGAAATAAGAGAAAATTGGGGATTTATTTTTGATGAAAGCACATGAAAAATCTAAACTAATGACTGCTGAGTTAAAGAAATTCTTCGACATATACATATAACCATCCAAATCTGCCAATACTATACTATCTATGTCATTCCGTTACTGTGTTAATGAAGACTAAGCAGTTTATTTTACTATGATACTATTCTGTGATGCTTGTTCTCAAAGATTAATGATGTGGAAAATACTCATTTCTTTGGAATAAAAACTTGTAACTTTTCATTGTTAGTGTGAATGAATAAGTTAGAATGATATCCAGAAATGATAAAAGGGACTGTGAGGGATGAATGACAGAAAACACCAAAAGTTATGGGGAGATGAAATGAGCATCAAAATCCCAAGTTCGGGAAGTAATAAAATATAAAATAACATAGAACAAATGTTTATAATATAAGCTTTCTGTAGCATAGATATGGTAAAAAGATTCATTAGATGGAATGATTGAGAGACTAATAAAAAATTTTTAATGGAATGTTATTCTACATTGAACTATTTTATAAATTACTTGACTGGCAGAAGCACATACTCGTTAGTGATTCATCATTCCTTCCAGCTTTCACCACTGGGGTACTGTACCTCCATTTTGTGTTATGGTGAAGCAGCAATAATTTCTATTACAGGTGCTTTGATTCTCTGTAGTGTAGAAAAGGGGCACTGTTCATGGCAGAAATCGATTCTGGTGAGATTTAGTAAACAGTATTCTCACCTGAGAATGGCGACCTTCGGTACTTGAAACAGCAAATGAGCCACGCATATCTCACAATCACAACTAGGTGCTAAGGAGTAATTACAATTGGAAGGATGTAAGAATCTTAGTCTTAAAACACAATGGTATTGGACCAACCTATCAAGAAGGTGAAGGTGAGCAATAGCCATTAGGTAGGATGGCTGAAGATTAATTTCTAGGGCTCACTGATCTTTCCATTTGACAGAAGGGTGCATGGGGTGTGAGCTGTGATTGGGAGACTGTCTTTCCTGTCTATATTCTTTCTTTCATCAGTCTCAATATCCCTGATCAAAGTTTTTCTTTCCTTCCTTCCTTCCTCTATGGGGTAACCTGCTATTAACCCTCTTTCCACCTTCACATGGCCTATCAAAATTCCGTAAAGCATTATTTTCTAATTTTTGAATGTATTCTGAGGACATGGACGACACAAACCTTCAACACATAGCACACATCATGCCCTCTAGGTGGGACTGCCAAAATTACATCACTTACTGTCCTGTGGTGTGGAAGCTTTGCAAACTGTGGCATTCTGACACGGAAGACTGTCAAATCCCTGCATATCCATCAATAATCAATTAAATTGCACCAAACGAAATAGTAGTGATTTGGTTCTTATGTATGGGAAATCTTACTGAAACTGCCTTCCAGGTACTTTATTTTCAATGAAAGTAGAATGTTACGAATATAATAGAGGGAAACATTCCACGTGGGAAAAATATATCTAAAAACAAAGATGATGTGACTTACCGAACGAAAGTGCTGGCAGGTCGATAGACACACAAACAAACACAAACATACACACGAAATTCAAGTTTTTGCAACAAACTGTTGCTTCATCAGGAAAGAGGGAAGGAGAGGGAAAGACAAAAGGATGTGGGTTTTAAGGAAGAGGGTAAGGAGTCATTCCAATCCCCGGAGTGGGAAGACTTACCTTGGGGGAAAAAAGGACAGGTATACACTCGCACACACACGTCTGCTTGTGTCTGGGTATGTGCGGATGGATATGTGTGTGTGTGTGCGCGCGCGAGTGTATACCTGTCCTTTTTTCCCCCAAGGTAAGTCTTTCCGCTCCCAGGACTGGAATGACTCCTTACCCTCTTCCTTAAAACCCACATCCTTTTGTCTTTCCCTCTCCTTCCCTCTTTCCTGATGAAGCAACAGTTTGTTGCGAAAGCTTGAATTTCGTGTGTATGTTTGTGTTTGTTTGTGTGTCTATTGACCTGCCAGCACTTTCGTTCGGTAAGTCACATCATCTTTGTTTTTAGATAAAGTAGAATGTTAAATGCACGTGTTACAAGATTTGTTACAACAGAACATTGCAGGAGAAAACGTACAAGATAATGCAGGAATGTGGTTCATGAAGGTGCAGTCTGCAAGAGAAAGCATGAATAAACTTTGCATAGCTTGGCAGAAATTGCCAAAAATACCACTGCTGTGTCACCAAATGTCACAGCCACATGAGCACTGTTCATGGTCATGTGAATGTCATCCAATCATTTTCAGCTGCACGTAGTCTGTGAACTGCAGTGTCCATGTGTAAGATGTGCTTCCCTTACCACTATGCTTTGCATTTCTTTTTTTCTCTTTCTGGTCTGTGCAATTTCGGGTCCTATTACTTCATTTGCTCAAATTATTCATGAGAGACCACCGTGTATCTGGTTGAAATTTCTTGTTAATTATAAACAAAACTGACAATTATAGTCACCTCTCACATTCCTCATTTGTCAATCTTTTTAAATGCTCTGTCCAAAATATGTTCATTGTCAGTAAAATTTAGCTCCAGACTGAATGCAACCACTATTTCATCCGCTATTCATTAACAAGGATAATGGAATGTAGTCAAATTAAGTCGGGTGATGCTGAGGGAATTAAATTAGGAAATGAGACACTTAAAGTAGTAAAGGAGTTTTGCTATTTGGGGAGAAAAATAACTGATGATGGTTGAAGTAGAGAGGATATAAAATGTAGACTGGCAATGGCAAGGAAAGCGGTTCTGAAGAAAGAAATTTGTTAACATCGAGTATAGATTTAAGTGTCAGGAAGTCGTTTCTGCAAGTATTTGTATGGAGTGTAGCCATTTATGGGAGTGAAACATGGACGATAAATAGTTTGGACAAGAAGAGAATTGAAGCTTTCGAAATGTGGTGCTACAGAAGACTGCTGAAGATTAGATGGGTAGATCACATAACTAATGAGGAGGTACTGAATAGAATTGGGGAGAAGAGGAGTTTGTGGCACAACTTGACAAGAGGAAGGGACCGGTTGGTAGGACATGATCTGAGGTATCAAGGGATCACAAATTTAGCATTGGAGAACAGCGTGGAGGGTAAAAATCGTAGCGGGAGACCAAGGGATGAATACACTAAGCAGATTCAGAAGGATGTGGGTTGCAGTAAGTACTGGAAGATGAAGCAGCTTGCACAGGATAGAGTAGCATGGAGAGCTGCATCAAACCAGTCTCAGGACTGAAGACCCCAACAACAACAACAACATTCATGAACACAAATTTATAGCTCCACAGCTATATCAGTGACCTTCAATTACATTAATATTTGATTATCAGTTTAATTTTCATTGTTGTTGTTGTGGTCTTCAGTTCGGAGACTGGTTTGATGCAGCTCTCCATGCTACTCTATCCTGTGCAAGCTTCTTCATCTCCCACTACCTACTGCAACCTACATCCTTCTGAATCTGCTTAGTGTATTCATCTCTTGGTCTCCCTCTACGATATTTACCCTCCACGCTACCCTCCAATGCTAAATTTGTGATCCCTTGATGCCTCAAAACATGTCCTACCAACCGATCCCTTCTTCTAGTCAAGTTGTGCCACAAACTTCTCTTCTCCCCAATCCTATTCAATACCTCCTCATTAGTTACGTGATCTACCCACCTTATCTTCAGCATTCTTCTGTAGCACCACATTTCGAAAGCTTCTATTCTCTTCTTGTCCAAACTGGTTAGCGTCCATGTTTCACTTCCATACATGGCTACACTCCATACAAATACTTTCAGAAACGACTTCCTGACACTTAAATCTATACTCAATGTTAACAAATTTCTCTTCTTCAGAAACGATTTCCTTGCCATTGCCAGTCTACATTTTATATCCTCTCTACTTCAACCATCATCAGTTATTTTGCTCCCCAAATACCAAAACTCCTTTACTACTTTAAGTGTCTCATTTCCTAACTCAGCATCACCCGACTTAATTCGACTACATTCCATTATCCTCGTTTTGCTTTTGTTGATGTTCGTCTTATACACTCCTTTCAAGACACTGTCCATTCCGTTCAACTGCTCTTCCAAGTCCTTTGCTGTTTCTGACAGAATTACAATGTCATCGGCGAACCTCAAAGTTTTTACTTCTTCTCCATGAATTTTAATACCCACTCCGAATTTTTCTTTTGTTTCCTTTACTGCTTGCTCAATATACAGATTGAATAACATCGGGGAGAGGCTACAACCCTGTCTCATTCCTTTCCCAACCACTGCTTCCCTTTCATGCCCCTCGACTCTTATAACTGCCATCTGGTTTCTGTACAAATTGTAAATAGCCTTTCACTCCCTGTATTTTACCCCTGCCACCTTCAGAATTTGAAAGAGAGTATTGCAGTTAACGTTGTCAAAAGCTTTCTCTAAGTCTACAAATGCTAGAAACGTAGCTTTGCCTTTTCTTAATCTTTCTTCTAAGGTAAGTCGTAAGGTTAGTATTGCCTCACGTGTTCCAACATTTCTACGGAATCCAAATTGATCTTCCCCGAGGTCCGCTTCTACCAGTTTTTCCATTCATCTGTAAACAATTCGCGTTAGTATTTTGCAGCTGTGACTTATTAAACTTACAGTTCCGTAATTTTCGCATCTGTCAACACCTGCTTTCTTTGGGATTGGAATTATTATATTCTTCTTGAAGTCTGTGGGTATTTCGCCTGTCTCATACATCTTGCTCACCAGATGGTAGAGTTTTGTCATGACTGGCTCTCCCAAGGCCATCAGTAGTTCTAATGGAATGTTGTCTACTCCCGGGGCCTTGTTTCGACTCAGGTCTTTCAGTGCTCTGTCAAAATCTTCACGCAGTATCTTATCTCCCATTTCATCTTCATCTACATCCTCTTCCATTTCCATAATATTGTCCTCAAGTACATCGCCCTTGTATAAACCCTCTATATACTCCTTCCACCTTTCTGCCTTCCCTTCTTTGCTTAGAACTGGGTTGCCATCTGAGCTCTTGATATTCATACAAGTGGTTCTCTTCTCTCCAAAGGTCTCTTTAATTTTCCTGTAGGCAGTATCTATCTTACCCCTAGTGAGACAAGCCTCTACATCCTTACATTTGTCCTCTAGCCATCCCTGCTTAGCCATTTTGCACTTCCTGTCGATCTCATTTTTGAGACGTTTGTATTCCTTTTTGCCTGCTTCATTTACTGCATTTTTATATTTTCTCCTTTCATCAATTAAATTCAATATTTCTTCTGTTACCCAAGGATTTCTATTAGCCCTCGTCTTTTTACCTACTTGATCCTCTGCTGCCTTCACTACTTCATCCCTCAGAGCTACCCATTCTTCTTCTACTGTATTTCTTTCCCCCATTCCTGTCAATTGTTCCCTTATGCTCTCCCTGAAACTCTCTACAACCTCTGGTTCTTTCAGTTTATCCAGGTCCCATCTTCTTAAATTCCCACCTTTTTGCAGTTTCTTCAGTTTCAATCTGCAGGTCGTAACCAATAGATTGTGGTCAGAATCCACATCTGCCCCTGGAAATGTCTTACAATTTAAAACCTGGTTCCTAAATCTCTGTCTTACCATTATATAATCTATCTGATACCTTTTAGTATCTCCAGGATTCTTCCAGGTATACAACCTTCTTTTATGATTCTTGAACCAAGTGTTAGCTATGATTAAGTTATGCTCTGTGCAAAATTCTATAATTCTATAATATATAATATAAATTCTCTAATTTTCATTATACATAGTATACTCAGTCACTATGGTAACACCTGGTAGATCTGAGTTATTCAGAATGCACTATCTCTAGAGTAAACATGGAAAATTGACAGTTAACAGAAATTCTGATTTAAAATGATTTCCAACACTTACTGGGCCCATTAGTACTGCTATGTTGTGATCAAGCTGTAGTGTGTCCATATTTCCTTAGCCACATGGCTTGGAAACTTGTCTATTACCTCACATTCAGTGAGTGCTTGTCCTCACAATGGTGAGTGAGGAGGCTGCTGGCCACGTTTCTGCACTGCTTGTAAGGTGAGTGTTGGAGAATAAATGCCACTCACGTGGGTTTGCCACACAGATGCAATTTTCTAGTATGAGGACATGGTCATAAAAATGATCATGGGCAATGACATTTCAAGTGACTGAAAACTCATGATTATATGTTACAATAAACAATCCCATGAATGTAATTGTACTTCTATGCAACACACATTGGAAGTTAAAACTGTGTGCCCAAAAAAGTACTTTTTGTGGCCAGTATAGTACAAATTTTGCTCTTCATGCATGCCTCGTGGATCAACTCAAAGCTTCAACTAGTCATTTATTACAAGGAGTTAGGGGTTCTCCACAAAATCAGTGTTGTTACAAATATTGAGCTATACTGCTCATTAAGTACACACTGTGTTGGCCATTCAAGAGAAGTTAAAACTGTGGGTTCAATTAGGACTTGAAGTATATACTTATTTTTCATTGGAAATGCACATAGACTCAGTAGTTGCAATAATTCAACCTTATGTATGAGTATTTTAAGACTTTTTATTCTAGAGAAGTACATTACACACTTATGTTACCAACTCACTCAAACCACTGACTTCACCTAATAGATTATAGACCTTGAGCATTAACAGAAGCAGTTGGAGGAAAATGAAAGCCGTAACTTGCAACTAACTTCCTCTCATTACTTCATAACTCTGTATATGATCTCCAAAAGAGCACACAATTTTCACTTTTCATATAAGGTATACACCAATCAACTAGAACATTATGACCACTTACATAATAGCTGGTATGTCTGCCTTTGGCTTTGGTAACAATGGTGATGCATCATGGCATGGAAGCAATGAGGCCTTGGTAGGTTGATGGATGTAGTTGGCACCACATCTGCACAAACAGGTCACCTAATTTCCATAAATTCCGGGGAAGGGGAATGATGAGCTCTGAGGACATCCCAGATAGGTTCAATCGGATTCAGATCCCCACGAGTTGTGTTCTTCAAACAACCCCATCATACTCCTGGCCTTGTGACATGGCACATCATCTTGTTTAAAACTGCCACTGCCATCAGGACACATGACTGTCACAAAGGGGCGTACACGACCTTTAACCAATGTACGATACTCCTTGGCTGTCCTCATGCCTTGCATGAGCTCCACTGGACCCATAGATACCTTTGTGAATGTACCCCAAAGCATATTGGAGGCACCACCAACTTGTCTCCATCCAACAGTACAGATTTCAAGCAGCTGTCCCCCTGGAAGATGACTGATTCATGCTCTCCCATCAGCATGATGAAGGAGGTATCAGCATTCATCAGACCATGCAACACTCTGCCACTATGCCAAGATCCAATGCTGACACACGTGCCCATTTCAGTCGTAGTTTCCGATGGCATGTTGTTAACATTGGCACATGCTTGGGTCATCAGTTGTGGAGGCCCATCATTAGGAGTGCTCAGTACATTGTATATTCAGGCACACTTGTACTCTGCTCAGCAATAAAGTCTAATGTTAGTTCCACCATAGTTTGCCACCTGTCCTGTTTTGACAGTCTGCCAAGCCTACAACATCTGACATCTGTATTGAGGGGTTGCCACCCAACCCCATGATGTCTGGATGTGGTTTCACCTTTATTTCGCCATGTGTTGAAGACAGTCACCACAGCTCCTCCAACAACTGACAAGTTGTGCAGCTTCTGAAATGCTTGTGCCGAGCCTCTTAGGCATCACATTCTGCCCTTGGTCAAACTTAGATAGATCATACACATTCCCCGTTCTTCACATGGAGAGCATGCTCACTGATACTATGTGCACTGTATGTGTGTCTGATGAGCAGTCATTCCTCATCAGGTGACACTGCTATTCTCTGGATGGGTTTCTATCAATGACAGGTCAGTGGTCGTAATGTTCTGGCTGATCAGTATAATCTCAGATATAATCTCAGAACATTAATTCAATTTTGATTCCAAAGACACTGTGGAGTGTTGAAAGGACTGCTGATTACTTTCTTCTCTGATGTACTTTGGTTTCCTTTGAATTAAGCCATACCACACTGAAAAACCTTTTGGTTACCATTCATATTTTTAAGCTTTGGTTTACATTATGAGAACTAATAATCTCCTACACAACATGTTATGCAGTTCACTAATGTAATCTATCTCTGTTAGTTGGAAGCAAAGTATTAACAAACTATAACATCAATGTAAAACTCTACACCACCTTCTGGAGATCATAAACTCCACCTCTCTTAACTCATCTAAGAATGATTATCATACTCTGCATTGCATAACAAAAGCTATGGATAATATTTATTGATGTTCCATTGTGCTTCTCTTAAAATATGGAACTTTAATTCAGCATACTGTACTTACACTAATCAACATTTCTGAATACAAGTTTTAACATATGCCACAAATTTTAAATGCAGTATCAATGCTTTAATAAGTGAATGAGTGATTCAGCTACCACAACCACAGACGATATGGCTTACTACTGAGCATGTGTTACATACCATTTTCATTATATGGAGAAGAATGTGCTCTAAACTTACCTCATACTTTTAATATCTACATATGGCTGAATATCTTGAATTTCATTTATGACACGAGTATAATATCCAAATTTTTCATCATACGCAAGTAATGTAGGGTTGTTGGCAGCAAACCTTTCATTTGTTAGAGTCTTATCAAACATCCAAAGTTTTCTGAATTTTCGCCACCTTTAAAAAAATCATTGCAGCAATTAAATTCCATTTCCATGAGAATAATTATTAAATCATAGAACACATTAACATGTCACATCATCATAGGTACAAGTAAATAATTTCATACACTCCATGTATGAAAAATAAACAAAACACATCAAAGCTGAATACTTTCTGACAACCAGTGACAATGCTGTACAATCAAATGGAAACACTATTAACAGCAAACAGAAGCTCTATAACCACTGATTTCCAAGTCAAGTTTTGATCAGTATGCACATACAGGAATTTTGAACATCAGTTTTACAAGGTTAACCAAGAAAGTAAATTTCCATATTTTTTAAAACAAATACAACATACTTACATTAAAAACTTTACTGCCAACAGGCATAAGAATGTTTGAGCTATTTTCAACATCGTCACCAAAAGTATTGAGTCACTTGTGATATCGTGGGATCAACTTTTGTATTCCTGTGTCATAGAAATCTGCCACCTGTGAAAGGAACCAGTGTGTGACAGTCATCTTCAGCTCTTCATTGTTGTCAAAACACTGGCTGGAGGACAGAAATTTCTTGAGGTGCATGAAAAGACAGAAATCACTGAGAGAAAGATCAGGACTGTATGCTGGATTACCAAGCAGCTCCCAGCAAAACTTCTGCAAAAACATCTGCTGTGTACTGAGCTGTATGGGGATGACCACTGCCATGGAGTAGCACAAGACTTGCAGTAAGTATTCCACACCTCTTGTTCTGAATGATACATCACAGTTTCCGCAATGCTTCACGGTAATGATCAGTGTTCACTGTTTCACTTCTGGGCAGGAAGTCAATGGAAAGAATCCCTTACCATCCCAGTACACTGTGCACATCACTTTTTGCACAGTCTGTCTGAATTGCATCATGACGAGAGATCCACTGTGATGCCAGTATATTGACTGCTGCTTGCTTTCCAGGGTCAAGTGAGAAATCCATGTCTCATTGCCCATGATGATCCTGTCAAGGAACTTGTCACTTTCATCATGATATCTCTGCAGAAATGTCAGTGCTGCTCCATAGTGTTTCATTTTGTGCTTGAGTGTCAGGCTTTTTAGCAATCACCTGGCACAAAATTTCTTGAACAGCAGGTGCTTAGTGACAATTTCATGCAACAGGGATTATGATGTCTACAGAAAATGGCTGCTGAGCTCCATAATCGTGAAGTGATGGTTCCCCAGGATGCACTGCTGCACCATCTCAACCAGGTGGTCATTGATGAGGGGTGGTTGCTCACTATGCTCTTCATCGTGCACACTTTGACAACCTTAAAAAAAAAATCCTACACGAGTGATGCACCATCTGTTTGTTCATGACATTCTGACCATTGACCTGACAGAGATAATAATGAATTTCAACGGGCACTATGTTTTGTGCATTAAAGAACCTTATCACTGACTGAACCTCACATGCAAGGGGAGAACGAATAAGAGATGCCATTTTGGGGCACTGCTGCCACAGTACTAGCACCAGGTGGGACCTGTCTGGCCATCATTTGATTGTCATTTCATAGATCTATTGCATTTGTGCAATTTTGCTGGCTAAATACATCAAATTTAAAAGAAACAACATCGGGAAACTTACTTTCTGGATATGGCACATACTTACGTCTTTTCCCCATTCTGTATTACTTTGATGATATATCCTGATCTGAACAAAACTGAATGAACCACAATTTTTCCAAGGTAAAGTGATAAAGAACCAATCAGTAATACCTTCGATATGAAAAAACATGGGTTAAAATTGTATGGGCATATTAAAAGAATGGAACCAACCAGATCAACTACACAAACTGTGAAATTCTATGGAACTTTTTTAGGTTAGATGGCCTCGGGCAAGTACAGAAAGGGCAGCAGCCTCAAAGGGTGCGGAGCAAAGTCAGGACATGCGGGGACCAAGCAGCAATCGGTATTGTAATTGTAAACTGTCGAAGCTGCGTTGGTAAAGTACCTGAACTTCAAGCGCTGATAGAAAGCACCGAAGCTGAAATCATTATAGGTACAGAGAGCTGGCTTAAGCCAGAGATAAATTCTGCCGAAATTTTTACAGAGGTACAGACGGTGTTTAGGAAGGATAGATTGCATGCAACCGGTGGTGGAGTGTTTGTCGCTGTTAGTAGTAGTTTATCCTGTAGTGAAGTAGAAGTGGATAGTTCCTGTGAATTATTATGGGTGGAGGTTACACTCAACAACCGGGCTGGGTTAATAATTGGCTCCTTTTACCGACCTCCCGACTCAGCAGCGTTAGTGGCAGAACAACTGAGAGAAAATTTGGAATACATTTCGCATAAATTTCCTCAGCATGTTATAGTCTTAGGTGGAGATTTCAATTTACCAGATATAGACTGGGACACTCAGATGTTTAGGACGGGTGGTAGGGACAGAGCATCGAGTGACATTATACTGAGTGCACTATCCGAAAATTACCTCGAGCAATTAAACAGAGAACCGACTCGTGGAGATAACATCTTGGATCTACTGGTAACAAACAGACCCGAACTTTTCGACTCTGTAAGTGCAGAACACGGAATCAGTGATCATAAGGCCGTTGTAGCATCCCTGAATATGGAAGTTAATAGGAATATAAAAAAAGGGAGGAAGGTTTATCTGTTTAGCAAGAGTAATAGAAGGCAGATTTCAGACTACCTAACAGATCAAAACGAAAATTTCTGTTCCGACACTGACAATGTTGAGTGTTTATGGAAAAAGTTCAAGGCAATCGTAAAATGCGTTTTAGACAGGTATGTGCCGAGTAAAACTGTGAGGGACGGGAAAAACCCACCGTGGTACAACAACAAAGTTAGGAAACTACTGCGAAAGCAAAGAGAGCTTCACTCTAAGTTTAAATGCAGCCAAAACCTCTCAGACAAACAGAAGCTAAGCGATGTCAAAGTTAGCGTAAGGAGGGCTATGCGAGAAGCGTTCAGTGAATTCGAAAGTAAAATTCTATGTACAGACTTGACAGAAAATCCTAGGAAGTTCTGGTCTTACGTTAAATCAGTAAGTGGCTCGAAACAGCATATCCAGACACTCCTGGATGATGATGGCATTGAAACAGAGGATGACACGCGTAAAGCTGAAATACTAAACACCTTTTTCCAAAGCTGTTTCACAGAGGAAGACCGCAATGCAGTTCCTTCTCTAAATCCTCGCACAAACGAAAAAATGGCTGACATCGAAATAAGTGTCCAAGGAATAGAAAAGCAACTGGAATCACTCAACAGAGGAAAGTCCACTGGACCTGACGGCATACCAATTCGATTCTACACAGAGTACGCGAAAGAACTTGCCCCCCTTCTAACAGCCGTGTACCGCAAGTCTCTAGAGGAACGGAGGGTTCCAAATGATTGGAAAAGAGCACAGGTAGTCCCAGTCTTCAAGAAGGGTCGTCGAGCAGATGCACAAAACTATAGACCTATATCTCTGACGTCGATCTGTTGTAGAATTTTAGAACATGTTTTTTGCTCGAGTATCATGTCGTTTTTGGAAACCCAGAATCTACTATGTAGGAATCAACATGGATTCCGGAAACAGCGATCGTGTGAGACCCAACTCGCGTTATTTGTTCATGAGACCCAGAAAATATTAGATACAGGCTCCCAGGTAGATGCCATTTTCCTTGAATTCCGGAAGGCGTTCGATACAGTTCCGCACTGTCGCCTGATAAACAAAGTAAGAGCCTACGGAATATCAGACCAGCTGTGTGGCTGGATTGAAGATTTTTTAACAAACAGAACACAGCATGTTGTTATCAATGGAGAGACGTCTACAGACGTTAAGGTAACCTCTGGCGTGCCACAGGGGAGTGTTATGGGACCATTGCTTTTCACAATATATATAAATGACCTAGTAGATAGTGTCGGAAGTTCCATGCGGCTTTTCGCGGATGATGCTGTAGTATACAGAGAAGTTGCAGCATTAGAAAATTGTAGCGAAATGCAGGAAGATCTGCAGCGGATAGGCACTTGGTGCAGGGAGTGGCAACTGTCCCTTAACATAGACAAATGTAATGTATTGCGAATACATAGAAAGAAGGATCCTTTATTGTATGATTATATGATAGCGGAACAAACACTGGTAGCAGTTACTTCTGTAAAATATCTGGGAGTATGCGTGCGGAACGATTTGAAGTGGAATGATCATATAAAATTAATTGTTGGTAAGGCGGGTACCAGGTTGAGATTCATTGGGAGAGTCCTTAGAAAATGTAGTCCAGCAACAAAGGAGGTGGCTTACAAAACACTCGTTCGACCTATACTTGAGTATTGCTCATCAGTGTGGGATCCGTACCAGATCGGGTTGACGGAGGAGATAGAGAAGATCCAAAGAAGAGCGGCGCGTTTCGTCACAGGGTTATTTGGTAACCGTGATAGCGTTACGGAGATGTTTAATAAACTCAAGTGGCAGACTCTGCAAGAGAGGCGCTCTGCATCGCGGTGTAGCTTGCTCGCCAGGTTTCGAGAGGGTGCGTTTCTGGATGAGGTATCGAGTATATTGCTTCCCCCTACTTATACCTCCCGAGGAGATCACGAATGTAAAATTAGAGAGATTAGAGCGCGCACGGAGGCTTTCAGACAGTCGTTCTTCCCGCAAACCATTAGCGACTGGAACAGGAAAGGGAGGTAATGACAGTGGCACGTAAAGTGCCCTCCGCCACACACCGTTGGGTGGCTTGCAGAGTATGAATGTAGATGTAGAAAATAAAAATTGAAACAATAAAATGGAATGTCATTGTAAAAGAAGACCCAAAGGACATGGGAATAACACAACTTGATATGTAGAAAATTAATAACTGGACAGTTAGCAAGGAAGGAAAGCTCGAGAAGACCAGAACAACTTAGTCTGATAACCAGAAAAGAGCTCGTTCTGAGAGTATGAAAGTGTTATGACACAAAAGTTTAAATAACATGTTAAAAATGCTCCTTGTAGTACATCACATGGTCCAGTAGTGCACAAACATGAATAACAGCAACAATACTTTTTAATATTTCATTAATTGCACCTTCCGTTGTTTAGGACTGTTGGACATGATTTGATGCTTGCATCATCAGTGAAGAGCACTATTCTGCACTTTAGAAGTGTAAGACTGGAGGTCATTTAAATATAACGAAAACAACAGTGGTCCCAGAACTGAAACATGTGGAACACCAGTAATAAGAAGATACATCATCAGGGTTGCACACTATCTAACATGACTCTTTACTTATTATCAGGTAAACATTACATGAAACACATAGTCATAGTACTTCAAACACAATAAGCTCCAAAATAATGTTGTGATTTGCACACTCAAATGCCTTAAATAAATCACAAAAAATCTAGGAGGTGAAATATTGCTATTCATATATTTTAATATATTCTCAGTGAAATGATAGATGGCATGTTCAGTGGCAGAGCCCTTCTGGAACTGAAACTGTGACAAACTCAGTATCTTATATTTGCAGATACGCTTAAACAATCTTTTTCCATACTTTAGAAAAGAAGGTTAATAGTAAAATAGGACAAGAGTTATCTCTCCTACTACCTTTCTTAATTAGTAGTCTAACAACAGCATATTTCAGACTGGCTGCAAAGATATCTTGTAAAAATAAAGCACAATATTGTGGCTGATTACAGTAGCTATAAGAGAAGAACACACTTTTAATATTTTGCTTGAAATGTTCTAAACTCCACAAGAACTTTGCCCTTTAAGAGAATTAATTATTTTCCTGATATCCCTGAGGAAAGTAAGGGTCTTGTATCAGTGGCCAGAAACAGTAGTCATGTGCATCTGAGTTGTCCTGGAAAAAAAAAATATATATATAAGATGATGAGACTTACCAAACCAAAGCGCTGGCAGGTCGATAGACACACAAACAAACACAAATATACACACAAAATTCAAGCTTTCGCAACAAACTGTTGCCTCATCAGGAAAGAGGGAAGGAGAGGGAAAGACGAAAGGATGTGGGTTTTAAGGGAGAGGGTAAGGAGTCATTCCAATCCCGGGAGCGGAAAGACTTACCTTAGGGGGAAAAAAGGACAGGTATACACTCGCACACACACACATATCCATCCACACATACAGACACAAGCAGACATATTTAAAGACAAAGAGTTTGGGCAGAGATGTCAGTCGAGGTGGAAGAGTAGAGGCAAAGAAGTTGCTGAGAGACAGGTGAGGTATGAGTGGCGGCAACTTGAAATTAGCGGAGATTGAGGCCTGGCGGATAACGAGAAGAGAGGATATACTGAAGGGCAAGTTCCCATCTCCGGAGTTCGGATAGGTTGGTGTTGGTGGGAAGTATCCAGATAACCCGGACGGTGTAACACTGTGCCAAGATGTGCTGGCTGTGCACCAAGGCATGTTTAGCCACAGGGTGATCCTCATTACCAACAAACACTGTCTGCCTGTGTCCATTCATGCGAATGGACAGTTTGTTGCTGGTCATTCCCACATAGAATGCATCACAGTGTAGGCAGGTCAGTTGGTAAATCACGTGGGTGCTTTCACACGTGGCTCTGCCTTTGATCGTGTACACCTTCCGGGTTACAGGACTGGAGTAGGTGGTGGTGGGAGGGTGCATGGGACAGGTTTTGCACCGGGGGTGGTTACAAGGATAGGAGCCAGAGGGTAGGGAAGGTGGTTTGGGGATTTCATAGGGATGAACTAACAGGTTACGAAGGTTAGGTGGACGGCGGAAAGACACTCTTGGCGGAGTGGGGAGGATTTCATGAAGGATGGATCTCATTTCAGGGCAGGATTTGAGGAAGTCGTATCCCTGCTGGAGAGCCACATTCAGAGTCTGGTCCAGTCCCGGAAAGTATCCTGTCACAACACGTGGAATGTTTCCCTCTGTTATATATATATATATATATATATATATATATATATATATATATATATATATATATATATATATATGTGTGTGTGTGTGTGTGTGTGTGTGTGTGTGTGTGTGTGTGTGTGTGTGTGAGGGGGGGGGGGGGATCAACAAAATATTTTTGGATTACTGTTTCTCAGGAATCTTAGGGGGGGGGGGGGGGGGGGGGATCAACAAAATATTTTTGGATTACTGTTTCTCAGGAATCTTAGAAAAAAATGGAGTAACCATAACCATACAATGTTTTCTTTTCTTAAGACTTGTCTGAATGGTTTCCACTTTCTTTTCTTCCACTCCTTTTTCTGCTTTCATGGTTTGTGCACCCTCAATCACACTCTGGGGCACGTTAGATTCCTTTAAATTGTTGGTGTTTTTAAGTGCTTTCTTCAGTTTAGCAAAAGCAGTATAATTTGCATGTAATTGCCATCTATACCTAATCAGCTTGGAGTCAATGGGCACAGAAAGAAATGGGGTATTGTCCCAAAGCATCACTGTTTTGTCTTCTCATAATGTGTGTTTTGAAATGGAATTTTTTTCTCTCTATGTCTACATTTGCACAAGACAAAGTAAGAGGAGCCTTAAAACTTTTTCAAAAATCTGGATACTTTAAATCTTTGGATGATTAGCTTCTTTTTAAGAACTTCTGCTGCCAGCAACTGTCAGTATTTTTGTTACCTAAAGCTGAGTATCTTTTTCAAATTGTAGAACCTGCCACTCATCTCATCTAATATGTAATATTGCCAGGTATCAAACAGTGTCATTTTTGCAACCTTTAAAATGTCACTGTAGATTCTGCTCGTTATTCTTTCTTTCACATCCAAAAGCCTAAAGCTTTTCAGTGGTGCACTTGATAAGCATGTCTTTCATTCATATTTGCAAGTTGTGACAAAATGTTTTTGGGCACCCTTTAGAATCCACAACTTGTCACATTCTTCCAGTTTACTGAGCTCTTAAGTTACTTGCTCACTACCAGCTAGTCATCCAAGAGGAAGTAGATTATCCAATGTAAAGAATTGATTATGAAGAACTTCAGAAATACTCTTAATTTCTCTCAATAGCAGAAACCTTCAATACACAAGCCAAAAAGATTTGAATAATGTTTTTTATTTCTGTTTGCAACTTGTGAATCAAAGGTGTTGGGCTTTCAAAACATTGTGTTAACTCACTGAATAGTTCTGCAAATTAAATTATGAAATGAAGTTCTGCTTTCACTAACGGGTTTTTAAAGCATTGTAGAATATGGACTGAACAGTTGCAGAGTTATTTTTCAGATGGTTATGCTTAAGGAAGTAATATTGAATACCACAACATTGTTCCAAAATTCTGTAGGCTGAATGCCCCAAAAAATAAACTACCTTGTGACTGTATGTCTCAAAAACTTCATATGTGGAACGTTAAACTTCAGCTGAATTCCTTCAAATCCTTCCCAGCAGTTAGGCCAGCCCCAAAAATAATGGTAAAGATTGACCAGAAATTCCATTCATGTATCAATAGCAACATACCTTTACTACATACGCATTATACATTGTATGATGTTGCAAGTACTAGGTCTCCTGAACATCAGCATTTAAAATCTTAAATTTTTTTTTAATTGTCTTTAGGTCCATCTGATCCCAGTACAGGAATTTCTGGAGGTAAAGAAAAAAAATCATTTGGAGGGGATGGAATATCCAGTGCAAATACTGTGGGGTACTTCAAAGAAATCTCAAAACGTCTTAATAAGCTGACTAATTGCAGCATTAGAGAAAACTTGTATCCAACTGTTCTAAAATTTAGTGTCCTGAAACCAGTATATAAAAAGGGAAGTAAGGAAGATGCCTCTAACTGTAGACCAATATCATTAATTACTAACTTCAGTAATATATTCAGAAGTATAATCCTGCCCCAGCTTATTGCCTTTTTCACAAAACATTAACTGCTTATAGATCACCAGCATGGCTTTAGAAATGTGCTAAGAATGACCCCAATAGTAACACAGTTCTACCATGAAGTGTGCTGCCTGCTGGACCAGAGGATGCAAATTGCAGGTATATTTTTTGACCTGACATAAGTATTTGATACAGTAAACCATAGGTTACTTCTAAAACAACTGAAATCATATTATAGGGGGGATCCATTCATGTATCAATAGCAACATACCTGTTGAATTCTAACCAATGCACTAAACTGACAAACAGATTAGATGAAATAAATTTATAAACTTTCAAACCACCAGCAAAACAGCAGGACAAGGTGTACATCAGGGCTCAATCCTTGGTCCATTTCCTTTCCTCATGTATATTAATGACAGTTATAATGTAACACATTATTATTATTATTTCTTTCTTTTCTCAGACGTTATGTCTGCTTAAAAATGGAAAGCGACGCGGACCTTGATCAAGCGTGACTTCCTTTTAACTGTACGGTATATGTTATATTGCATTTAGGAACTTTCGGGTAATTGAACATGTATCAATAATTACGGATTTCTGTAGTTGTATATATAAGTTTGGATGTAGCTGTATTGCATTGATCTACTGGTGGATATTGTGTGGTATGACTCCTGTAGTTGATAGTATAATTGGTATAATCTCAACTTCATCCTGATGCCACATGTCCTTGACTTCCTCAGCCAGTTGGATGTATTTTTCAATTTTTTCTCCTGTTTTCTTTTGTATATTTGTTGTATTTGGTATGGATATTTCGATTAGTTGTGTTAATTTCTTCTTTTTAATGGTGAGTATGATGTCAGGTTTGTTATGTGGTGTTGTTTTATCTGTTATAATGGTTCTGTTCCAGTATAATTTGTATTCATCATTCTCCAGTACATTTTGTGGTGCATACTTGTATGTGGGAATGTGTTGTTTTATAAGTTTATGTTGTAAGGCAAGCTGTTGATGTATTATTTTTGCTACATTGTCATGTCTTCTGGGATATTCTGTATTTGCTAGTATTGTACACCGGCTTGTGATGTGATCTACTGTTTCTATTTGTTGTTTGCAAAGTCTTCATTTATCTGTTGTGGTATTGGGATCTTTAATAATATGCTTGCTGTAATATCTGGTGTTTATTGTTTGATCCTGTATTGCAATCATGAATCCTTCCGTCTCACTGTATATATTGCCTTTTCTTAGCCATGTGTTGGATGCGTCTTGAATGATGTGTGGCTGTGTTAGATGATACGGGTGCTTGCCATGTAGTGTTTTCTTTTTCCAATTTACTTTCTTCGTATCTGTTGATGTTATGTGATCTAAAGGGTTGTAGAAGTGGTTATGAAATTTCAGTGGTGTAGCCAATGTATTTATATGAGTGATTGCTTTGTGTATTTTGCTAGTTTATGCTCGTTCTAGAAAGAATTTTCTTAAATTGTCTACCTGTCCATAATGTAGGTTTTTTATGTCGATAAATCCCCTTCCTCCTTTCTGCTTAATGTGAATCTTTCTGTTGCTGAATGTATGTGATGTATTCTATATTTGTGGCATTGTGATCGTGTAAGTGTATTGAGTGCTTCTAGGTCTGTGTTACTCCATTTCACTACTCCAAATGAGTAGGTCAATATTGGTATAGCATAAGTATTTATAGCTTTGGTCTTGTTTCTTGCTGTCAATTCTGTTTTCAGTATTTTTGTTAGTCTTTGTCTATATTTTTCTTTTAGTTCTTCTTTAATGTTTGTATTATCTATTACTATTTTTTGTCTGTATCCTAGATATTTATAGGCATCTGTTTTTTCCATCGCTTCTGTGCAGTCGCTGTGGTTATCCAATATGTAATCTTCTTGTTTAGTGTGTTTTCCCTTGACAATGCTATTTTTCTTACATTTGTCTGTTCCAAAAGCCATATTTATATCATTGCTGAATACTTCTGTTATCTTTAGTAATTGGTTGAGTTGTTGGTTTGTTGCTGCCAGTAGTTTTAGATCATCCATGTATAGCAAATTTGTGATTTTGTGTGGGTATGTTCCAGTCATATTGTATCCATAATTTGTATTGTATTATAATTATTATTATTTCTTTCTTTTCTCCCTCATTCTTTTTTTCATAATAATTTTGTACCATAGATAACAATGCTACAGAAACAAAGGAGGTAGAGAGATGCTCTTCAATTGTTTAATTGCTTTAGATTTGTCTGTCTGTCTCTAAATTGGTAGTGGGTAGACATGTGACAAGTTCTGCCACATTGTTATTGTTCAGAAGTGTGTATTCTAATTGTGCAGTACAAAGTAGTAAAGAAAGTTATCAAGACAGCAAAGTTTATTCATTCATTCACAGCGATGATTCCCATCTGTTAATCTCTCCCTGACGCGCCGAGAATCCTGCATCTAAAGTATCGAAGCAGACAAGAATAATTTTCGTGAGCAGAAGAGGAGTGATCCAGAACCAGTATTGTCACACGGAGCTCTATTCACAATAGTGGTAATAAGAAAAAGAAGTACACAAATTTAAATTTGAACAAATGTCCTGAATATTGAAGGTCTGTTTACATTAGTGCCAGTTAAATTTCACTCAGGATATGCATACCTTCCAACTTTTTTCAATCATTCTTTTGAAATCTTCCTTTTAATTATTTAAGCAGAAAATTTTTGTTCAGTTTTAGAATATATATATTACAAATATATATATTACATTTTTTATCTCCCCTCCCCTGCCCCTATTCACAGTGTACAACCTTTTAACTCTCATATTATAAGCTATGCAGATGACACTTCACTCTTATTCTATGGCAAAGAATACAAAGAATTAGAATCTTTTGCTACTAGTGCTGTAAAAGAATTAACAAAAAATACTTCAATGATAAGGGTCTCCTCAAGACGAATGTCAGCAAATCTCAGTTACTGGTATTTAAAACTGGCAGTTCTCATCACACCAATGAAAGTAACAATAACAGAGAAGGAAAGATGCTACTCACCATATAGCGGAGATGCTGAGTCACGATAGGCACACAATTATAGCTTTCAGCCATTAAGGCCTTTGTGAGCAGTAGACACACACAAACACACGCAAACATACACTCACGCAAACACAACTTGCACACATGTCTGCAGTCTCAGAGAGCTGAACCACACTGCTCAGCTCTCTGAGACTGCAGACATGTGTGCAAGTCGCGTTTGCGTGAGTGTGTGTGTTTATGTGTATCTACTGCTGACAAAGACCTTAATGGCTAAAAGCTATAATTGTGTGAATCCTTTTGTTGTGCCTATCATGGCTCAGCATCTCCGCTATATGGTGAGTAGAAACTTTCCTTCTCTGGTATTGTAACATTCCATCCTGGATTTTCCATTGTTCAATGTAAGTAATACCTTGGCTACAGAAATGGGTGGTTGTAAATTCCTAGGTGTGTATGTGGATGAAAATCCACAGTGGACAAACCACAGTAATTTTGTGCGTGTAAAAGTATCTCCTTAGTTAGCTGATGAAAATAGCTCCTAGTCAAACATTAGAAATAGTTTACTATGGAACAATGGACACATTTTTTAACTATCACATTGAATTATGGAGCTGTGCAGCTGACATTCACTTAAAAAGAATATTGCTGTTGCAGAAATGAGCAATGAGACTTATAAATGAGGAACGCAAAAGAGAATCATGTTGTGAACTATTTGTGCATCACAAATACTTGAGTAGCCTAATATCCAACCTATCCAACCCAGACATCTGTCCTCCCCACCAAATTAGTTATCAGTAGTAGTTATCAGTAGTAGGAATTTCCCACTCAGTCCATTGGAGAAGTCCATCTCTTTCAGAACTATATGCGAGTATGATAAATTTCACACTGAAGTTCACTGTTCACTTCAGAAGTCGACAACTTGATATCAAAGTCAAACATTTGCTGAATTAAGTAATGTGGACCCATGGTAAGACTATACATGATCACATGAAATCCAGAATCAGGCATGGCAACTGCCTGTACCATATAATAAACATGCTAACCTGTATTTCAGGTTTTGAAGCATTTTTACCAGATTCATCCTGATAATTAACAGTTAAGTGAGTGCAATGGAACAATATGTTTCACTAGCTACAGAAGAAAAGTGTATAAGAAACATAGAGAGAAAAGGCTGTACTAGTTTGTGATCTACACTGCTCCATTTTTTCATGTATTGCAGGTAATTATCAATTGTTGGAAAGAATTATAATGTCAGAAATAATGTAACTGGCCTTAAGCTAATAATTTCTGAGATGCAGGACCTTAAGAAGTCGTAATGTAGGCCACATTACTGACTGAGAGATGGGCAAATTCTTAATCATTACTGATTGCCTCTGCTATTCTGCTGACAAAAACCAGGGTTGGTAGTTGGATTATTGGCTTAAGGACTGTATGAGACGGGGTTAGAGATTCACTATTCAAAAATACACACAAAACACAAGAAATTAAATATTAATGTAACATTTGAACTAACAAAGCAAACACATTTCCAAATTCAGTGCTGTGAATATAATCTTATAATTACAAAGGATAGTTGCTACTCCATAATTTAATCATAGCTAACACTTGGTTCAAGAATCATGAAAGAAGGTTGTATACATGGAAGAACCCTGGAGATACTAAAGGGTTTCACTTAGATTATATAATGGTATGACAGAGATTTAGGAACCAGGTTTTAAATTGTAAGACATTTCCAGGGGCACATGTGGACTCTGACCACAATCTATTGGTTATGAACTGTAGATCAAAATTGAAGAAACTGCAAAAAGGTGGGAATTTAAGGAGATGGGACATGGATAAACTAACTAAACCAGAGATTATACAGAGTTTCAGGGAGAGCATAAGGGAACAATTGACAGGAATGGGGGAAAGAAATACAGTAGAAGAAGAATGGGTAGCTCTGAGTGATGAAGTAGTAAAAGCAGCAGACGATTAAGTAGGTAAAAAGACGAGGGCTAATAGAAATCCTTGGGTAACAGAAGAAACATTGAATTTAATTGATGAAAGGAGAAAATATAAAAATGCAGTAAATGAAGCAGGCAAAAAGGAATACAAATGTCTCAAAAATGATATCGACAGGAAGTGCAAAATGGCTGAGCAGGGATGGCTAGAGGACAAATGTAAGGATGTAGAGGCTTATCTCATGAGGGGTAAGATAGATACTGCCTACACGAAAATTAAAGAGACCTTTGGAGGAAAGAGAACCACTTGCATGAATATCAAGAGCTCAGATGGAAACCCAGTTCTAAGCAAAGAAGGGAAAGCAGAAAGGTGGAAGGAGTATATACAGGGTCTATACAGGGGCGATGTTCTTGAGGACAATATTATGGAAATGGAAGAGGATGTAGATGAAGATGAAATGGGAGATATGATACTGCATGAAGAGTTTGACAGAGCACTGAAAGACCTAAGTCGAAACAAGGCCCTGGGAGTAAACAGCATTCCATTAGAACAACTGACAGCCTTGGGAGAGCCAGTCATGACAAAACTCCACCATCTGGTGAGCAAGATGTATGAGACAGGCGAAATTCCCTCAGACTTCAAGAAGAATATAATAATTCCAATCCCAAGGAAAGCAGGTGTTGACAGATGTGAAAATTACGGAACTGTAAGTTTAATAAGTCACAGCTGCAAAATACTAATGCGAATTCTTTACAGACAAATGGAAAAACTGGTAGAAGCCGACCTCGGGAAAGATCAGTTTGGATTCCGTAGAAATGTTGGAACATGTGAGGAAATACTGACCCTATGACTTATCTTAGAAGAAAGATTAAGGAAAGGCAAACCTATGTTTCTAGCATTTGTAGACGTAGGGAAAGCTTTTGACAATGTTGACTGGGATACTCTCTTTCAAATTTTGAAGGTGGCAGGGGTAAAATACAGGGAGCGAAAGGCTATTTACAATTTGTACAGAAAACAGATGGCAGTTATAAGAGTCGAGGGACACGAAAGGGAAGCAGTGGTTGGGAAGGGAGTGAGACAGGGTTGTAGCCTCCCCCCGATGCTGTTCAATCTGTATACTGAGCAAGCAGTAAAGGAAACAAAAGAAAAGTTCGGAGTAGGTATTAAAATTCATAGAGAAGAAATAAAAACTTTGAGGTTTGCCGGTTACATTGTAATTCTGTCAGAAACAGCAAAGGACTTGGAAGAGCAGTTGAACGGAATGGACAGTGTCTTGAAAGGAGTGTATAAGACGAACATCAACAAAAGCAAAAACGAGGATAATGGAATGTAGTCGAATTAAGTCGGGTGATGCTGAGTTAGGAAATGAGACACTTAAAGTAGTAAAGGAGTTTTGGTATTTGGGGAGCAAAATAACTGATGATGGTTGAAGTAGAGAGGATATAAAATGTAGACTGGCAATGGCAAGGAAAGCGTTTCTGAAGAAGAGAAATTTGTTAACATTGAGTATACATTTAAGTGTCAGGAAGTCGTTTCTGAAAGTATTTGTATGGAGTGTAGCCATGTATGGAAGTGAAACATGGACGATAAATAGTTTGGACAAGAAGAGAATAGAAGCTTTTGAAATGTGGTGCTACAGAAGAATGCTGAAGATTAGATGGGTAGATCACATAACTAATGAGGAGGTATTGAATAGAATTTGGGAGAAGAGGAGTTTGTGGCACAACTTGACTAGAAGAAGGGATTGGTTGGTAGGACATGTTCTGAGGCATCAAGGGATCACCAATTTAGTACGGGACGGCAGCGTGGAGGGTAAAAATCGTAGAGGGAGACCAAGAGATGAGTACACTAAGCAAATTGAGAAGGATGTAGGCTGCAGTAGGTACTGGGAGATGAAGAAGCTTGCACAGGATAGAGTAGCATGGAGAGCTGCATCAAACCAGTCTCAGGACTGAAGACCACAACAACAACAGTTGCTACTCACCACATAGCAGAGATGTTGAGTCGCACATAGGCACAACAAAAAGGCTGTCAGAAAATTAGTTTTCAGCTAACAAGGCCTTCATCACAGACAGAACATACACAAACTTACACTCACTTAAATGGAAAAAACACACACACACACACACACACACACAAGACAGCAGTCTCTGGCTGCTGAGACCACACTGCGAGCAGATGCACATGATGGGATAGACATCCGGGTTGTGGGTGTAAGGAGGGGGCTGTGGCAAAGAGGGGGGGGGGGGATGGCAGGGTAGCCGAGAGAGATGGAGAGATGGATAGAGGGTAGGGCAGCCAGGTGCAGTCAGGGGGTCAGACAGAGGGTGGGGGCAGGGAGGAAAGGGATGTAAGCAGAAAAGGAGTGAGGTAAAAAGACTGTGGGTACGCTGGTGGAATAGGAGACTGTGCAGTGCTGGAATGGGAACATGGAATGGGCTAGAGGGTAAGGACAAAGACTAACAAAGGTAGAGGCCATGACGGTCGCAGGAATGTACGACGTACTGTAGGGAGAGTTCCCACCTGTGCATTTCAGAAAATCTGGTGTTGGTGGGAAGCATCTATATGACACACGTTGTGAAGCAATCATTGAAAGGAAGGATGTCATGTTTGGCAGCATGCTCAGCAGCAGGGTTGTTGACTTGTTTCTTGGCCACAGTTTG
This sequence comes from Schistocerca nitens, assembly GCF_023898315.1. Classification (NCBI taxonomy): domain Eukaryota; kingdom Metazoa; phylum Arthropoda; class Insecta; order Orthoptera; family Acrididae; genus Schistocerca; species Schistocerca nitens. Next base: position 367,208,402 of record NC_064619.1, read on the forward strand.
TCAGTGGCCATTCAGGTGGACAGACAGCTTGTTAGTTGTCATGGCCACATAGTATTGCAGCACAGTGGTTGCAGCTTGGCTTGTAGATCATTGATTGGTTTCACAGGTAGCCCTGCCTTTGATGGGATAGGTGATGCTTGTGATCAGACAGGAATGTATGGTGGTGGGGGATGTACAAACTGGTCTTCCATCTAGGTCTGTTAAAGGGATATCAGCCAGGAGGCTAGTGGTTTGAAACAGGAGCAGTGTAAGATGGATGAGGATATTGTGTAGGTTCGGTGCATGACAGAATATGGCTGTGCGAAGGATGGGAAGGATAGTGTGAAGCAAATTCCTTATTCAGGGCACTACCAGAGGAGAATGTGATTCATTTGCTCCAGTCCTGGGTGGTAACTGAGTAATGATGGGAATGCTCTACTGTGGCCATATGGTGGGCCTTTGGGTGTGGTGGGTGACTGGAGAGATAAGGCACAGGAGATTTCCTTTTGTACAAGGTTGGGAGGGTAATTATGGTCTGTGACGGCCTTAACGAGACTCTCAGTGTATTTTGACAGGGACCACTCACCACTATAGATGTGCCAGCCATGGATAGCTAGGCAGTATGGAAGGGACTTCTTGGTATGGAATGGGTAACAGCTGTCAAAGTGGAGGTATTGCTGGTGGTTGGTAGGTTTGATATGGGCAGAAATCCTGATGTAGTTCTCTTTGATGTGGAGGTCAACAACAAGGAAGGTGGCTAGCTTATTGGGTTGAGTAGGACTAGGTGAAGTGAATGGGGAATGTGAATAGGGTGTCCTCACCCTCGACCCAGATCATGAAGGTGTCATTAATGAATCTGAACCAGGTATGGAGTTCTTGATTCTGGATGTTTTGGAAGGACTACTCTAGATGGCCCATGAACAGGATGGCATAGAATGATGCCTGCAAGAGCAAATAGCTGTATCCCAGATTTGTTGGAAGGTAATGCCTTCAAGAAGTCACCCTTGTTTTGCCAATGGCCTTGTCAAAGAGGGTGGAGGAGCGGGCAGAGGTTCAGGGCACTCTCTTTTCCTAGGGGTAGGAAACTGCCCCTAAAGGCACAAGGCGGAATAATCAGCAGTGATCAATAGTATGAGAATGCTGAAGGCAATGGAAACCACTGCCTTAAAAACATGTAATGTGTACTCACAGGACATGTGGCCTGTAACTGAAAAGTGTGGTGATGATCTCTCCACTGGCAAAAGGTTCCGGAATAGTCCCACATTCGCATCTCCAGGAGGGGACTGCCAAGGAGGAGGTGACCATGAGAAAAAGACTGAATAATCAACAAAAAGATAATGTTCTACGAATCAAGGAATGGAATGTTAGAAGCTTGAATGTGGTAAGGAAACTAGAAAATCTGAACACACAAATGCAAAGGCTCAATCTAGGTATAGTAGGGGTTAGCGAAGTGAAATGGAAAGAAGACAAGGATTTCTGGTCAGATGAGTTTAGAATAATATCAACAGCAGCAGAAAATGATATAATGGGAGTAGGATTTGTTATGAATAGGAAGGTAGGGCAGAGAGTGTGATACTGTGAACAGTTTAGTGACAGGGTTGTTCTTATCAGAATCGATAGCAAATCAACACCGACAACGATAGTTCTGATATATATGCTGACATCGCAAGCTGAAGACGAAGAGAGAGAGAAAGTATATGAGGATATTGAAAGGCTAATACAGTACATAAAGGGAGATGAAAATCTAATAGTCATGGGAGACTGAAATGCAGTTGTAGGAGAAGGAGTAGAAGAAAAGGTTACACGAGAATCTGGGATTGGGACAAGGAATGAGAGAGGAGAAAGACTAATTGAGTTCTGTAACATGTTTCAGCTAGTAATAGTGAATACCCTGTTCAAGAATCACGAGAGGAGGAGGTATACTTGGAAAAGGCTGGGTGATACAGGAAGGTTTCAGCTAGATTACGTCATGGACAGACAGAGATTCTGAAATCAAATGCTGGATCGTAAAGCATACCCAGGAGCAGATATAGCCTCAGATCACAATATAGTAGCGATGAAGAGTAGGCTGAAATTTAAGAGATTAGTCAGGAAGAATTAACACGCAAAGAAGTGGGATACACAAGTACTAAGGAATGAAGAGGTATGTTTGATGTTCTCTAAGGCTACAGATACAGCAATAAGGAATAGCTCAGTAGGCAGTACAGTTGAGGAGGAATGGATACCTCTAAAAAGGGCCATCACAGAAGTTGGGAAGAAAAGCATAGGTACAAAGAAGGTCGTTGTGAAGAAACCATGGGTAACAGATGACATACTCCAATTGATCAATGCAAGGAGGAAATACAAAAATTTTCCAAGAAACTCAGGAATACAGAAATACAAGTCGATGAGGAAATAAATAAATAGGAAGTGCAGGGAAGCTAAGACGAAATGACAACATGAAAAATGTGAAGAAACTGAAAAAGAAATGATTGTCAGAAGGACACACTTAGCATACAGGAAAGTCAAAACAACCTTTGGTGACATTAAAAGTAAGGTTGGTAACATAAAGAGTGCAACAGGAATTCCACTGTTTAGTGCAGAGGAGAGAGTCAATAGGTGGAAAGAATACACTGAGAGCCTCTATGAGGGGGATGATTTTTGTGATGTGATAGAAGAGGAAACAGGAGTCGATTTAGAAGAGATAGTGGATCCAGAACTACAATCGGAATTTAAAAGTGTTTTGGAGGCAGAAGGAATAGAAAACATCCCCTCAGAATTTCTGAAATCATTGGGAGAAGTGGCAACTATTCACACTGGTGTTTAGAATGTATGACTTTCGGAAAAATATCATCCACACAATTCCGAAGACTGTAAGAGCTGACAAGTGCGAGAATTATCGCACAATCAGCTTAACAGCACATACATCCAAGTTGCTGACAAGAATAATGTACAGAACAATGGAAAAGAAAATCAAGGATATGCTAGATGACAATCAGTTTGGCTTTAGGAAAGGTAAAGACACAAGAGAGGCAATTCTGACGTTACAGTTGATTGTGGAAGAAAAACTAATGAAAACTCAAGACATGTTCACAGGATTTGTCAACCTGGAAAAAGCCTCCGACAATGTCAAATGGTGCAAGATGTTCGAAATTCTGAGGAAAATAGCCCGGGTAAACTATAGGGAGAGATAAGTGATATACAATATGTACAAGAGCCAAGAAGGAATAATAAGAGTGGATGACCAAGAACGAAGTGCTCAGATTAAAAAGGGTGTAAGACAGGGATGTAGTCTTTCCCTACTACTGTTCAATCTGTACATCGAAGAAGCAATGATGGAAATAAAAGAAAGGTTCAAGAGTGGGATGAGCTTTTGGCCAACAGTGCCTTCATCTTATTTTGTACATAACACTCAGATTATTTTTTTTTTACTTTTACCGAGAATATAATAGAATTTAAAACTTAATTTTTTTTCACCTCCCACAACTTCCCAACTGATGCTCTTGTAAAATATTCACAGGATTATGAAGTGAATCCCTGTGCGTTGAAAACGAACACCTGCAAGCATGTTCATATCAAAAGTGGACATCCACACATTGTTGTTAAAAAGACATATATCTGTATTTTCAAAAACAATTTTAACCTGTTTATATAATGAAATTGATATTGGGTTCTTTGCACAACCACTTCTGCAGAATTAAAGTTAATGATGCCTAAAGCAGCATGGAAATATATTAGCTCCACACTTCATTTATCTCGGTTTGGTACAGATGACAAATATCCATCTTTGACTACAAGCTACTCACTTCACAACATACTCTTTATAGATATTTAAATTACTTACGTTTTTATGAGTCAACCAATTGAAGTTATTGAGTGCAGTGATGTACATGAGCACACCACCAGAACAAAATATAACTACTTTTAGAAAAAGACAAAATTAAAAATGACAGATAGGAGCCCATACATCAATGGTTTAATTTGGTTTAACAAACTCCCAAACTATTTCAGAACATATAATGAGACTGATTTCAACAATAAACTTATAATCTTTTCTAACAGAAAAATGTTTGTATTCATTCAATGAATTCTAAGACAGCACTTGTGATATCAACTAGTAGCATATCAGACAAAGTAATAAAAATATAAAATAAGATGCAACTACTGTAGTATGTAACACATTCTGTAAATATAATTTTTGTCATATTATCCTGTTTGATTTTTGTAAAAGCCATCACTGTGCTGGCTCCGTGCAAAGAAAATGCAAATAAATAAATGCATACCAGAGTGATGCAAAACTTTTGTTGATGTGTGTAGTAAAGGATGGACATCATTTTTTTAGCACGGTTACAGAAAATTAGAAAAATTATATCACCTTTTCAGGGCTAGAACCTCAGAGCTTCGATGAGGGTATATTTTCTAATGAGCATGTTTGATTTCTGCAGTACACCAGCAATGTTCTGGTTTATCCCTTTTCAGTACCCCCACCCTCAAAGTAGCCAATGGTTTGAATACTTTCACTGTGGCTGTTTTTTTTCGCTTCTTCACAGTTATATATTTATTTATGTTTTTTGACTCCTCTCATACATTTCACATTAATCTTGCCACACTATTTTCTTTTCATGTCTTCCTTTAATTTTATATTAATTTACTCATCACTGTCCACTTTTTCCATATTGTAACTTGTTAAATGTAAAACTGAATTTCTCAAATTTCCATAACTATTATTTTGTTGTTTATTTTAATTTTGTCCTGTCCTTTGACTCAAGGCCTTGGGTAACATGGCTACCTAGTTAATTATCCATATTGCCTCATGTAACCATTTCTGTTGTCTTACCAGATGAACTGCTTTTGGTTCTAAAATTTAGACATTTTGTATGTTTCTGCATATAATCAGTAAATAAGATGGCTCAATCTATTTTACATATACCACAATGAAAACAAGAAAGTAATTATACAATACCTAGTAAGATATTGTGCCAACTCTGCGATGACACTTGTTACTGTGTCTTGTACTGACAGTACCAAGTCAACAACAACTTGTATCCTTGTTACATCTTCATAAAATGAATACAAATACTCTTTTCCCGTAGCTGCATCTCTTACAGGTGGACACTCAATGCATGTCTGCCTCTTCCATCGTGGTAACAACATCAACCTGAAATGGTTTTCTTCGTGCAGATTAATCTAATTATAGCAGTCATTAAGAACAAAAAATTATAAAAGAATAGTAAGTGAATGGCATGATAGATGGATTATTGTGATTTCCTTCGGGTAAGACACTATCATTATTACAAGGATGATCCAGGAACTAAATTCAACTAAGCTATACATAAAATAATAAAATAATCCAATCAAATTTATTAAAAATTTAAAACGCACCTCTGGAAATCCCACGATGGAATAATGACAATATTGTGAAAAGGATAGATTGCTACTCACCACGCTGCTCACCAACAGCAGATATTTTGAGTTGCAACCAGGCACCAAAAAAAGGCTACTAAAAACATAAGCTTTTGGCCAGTCACATGTGTGTGAACTGTGTTTGCCTGATTGTGTGTGCATATGTCGTCTATTTCAGAAGAAGGCCTTCTGGTCAAAAGCTTAATGTTTAGTAGTCTTTCTGTTGTGCTGAAGCTTAATGTTTAGTAGTCTTTTTGCTATGCTTGTCTGTGACTCAACATCTCTGTTATATGATGAGTAGCAATTGATCCTTTTCGTAATATTGTCATTAAAACTACACCTCTGAATTACTTACATCTAAATAACAAGAATCAGGAATAAGGATTTATCATATCTTTTTAACGAGTTGATAAACTGTCTCTGGCTAATAATTTGAAACCTAAGATTGCAGCTAGCCAATGACAACATCTTAAAGTTCTTCACCATAGCACTGGGAGCCAAGCTACTTTTTTAAGGTGCATGATAACATGGAAGTCACTAAGAGCTAACTGGAAATATTTCCCCATCATAACGAAAAAGTAGAGATCCAGAAAGGCAGTAATCCAATCAGTTTGTGGTTCTCAGGATGGAGTTTTGTAAGCTAGCCAGCACACACATTTAATGTGTCCACTGAGTCTTTATTCATTTATTTTATTTATTTATTTATTTAGCCATCTGGGGACATTTTAAAATTTATGGATGTTGTCAGTTTGTGTATATTCATATAGTTATACAGTTTGTTGTTACATGTAGTTAAACATTGTGACATATAAGTTATTTACAATCGTTTTTGCTCCTTATCAAAACGTTATATACGGTTAAATATCATGAAACAAAGTTATTTACAATCATTTTGTACTAAGGCATTCACTTATAATGTAAAAGCAGTGTTCCTGCAAAAACAATTTAAGATTTTTCCTCATACGGTACATGTTATCTGTTTCTTTTATTTTATGTGGCAGTTTATTATACAGTATTACACCTTCATAGAAGAAGCTATTTTGAGTCTTATGTTTATTCTTCCTGTCTAGGTGAAGACAGTGACTTGTTCTTGTACTACAGCTATGAAAACTGCTATTTGTGCCATAATTTTCTATATTTTTGTTGATGTACACTATGTTTCGAATATAAATTCACACGGAACAGTTAGAATTTCCAACATTTTGAAAAGTTTTCTGCAGTGGGCCAACTTACTGCTTTTCGTTACAATTCTTACTGCTCTATTTTGTGTTTTAAATACTGTTTGTAAATTCTGAGCACTGTTTCCCCAGAAAATAATACCATAACTGATTACTGACTGAACACAACTCAAGTATACAGTTCTCAAACATTCATTACTGCAAGCGGATACAAGGACTAAGTGCATAACATGTTGTGGATTTCTTTTTCGAAAGTTTCATAGCATGTTCATTCCACTTCATTTGGCCATCAATGTGCAACCCTATGAATTTTGTTGTAGGTACATCATCTATGGAGATGTTATCTAGTTTTAAATTTAAGGGACTCCATTTTCTGTTCATTCTGAAGCATGTTGTACTTGTTTTCTTTATGTTGAGAGTTACTTTGTTTCCTGAGACCATTTGTGAACATCCCTCAGCACTTCAGTAGAATTTTCCAGCATTTGTGGTGGTGTCTTACAGGTGATTACTATATTGCTGTCATCAGCAAACAATATCTTCTCTCCATCGCTGATATGTTGTGGGAAATCATTTATATATAACAGAAACAATACTGGGCCCAGTAAACTTCCTTGAGGGACCCCAATAATGAGATATTGTGGATCAGATATATGTTTCTCAATGTACTTTGATCCACTGGACACATGTGCGATCTCTACTGACTGTACTCTGTTTTCTAGATATGAATGAAACCATTTGAGGACCATTCCCCTTACTCCTAGTGCCTCTAACTTATGCAGCAGCTTCTGGTGGTCAACTGTATCAAATGCCTTAGACAGGTCTAGGAAAAGGCAAGTAACATAGCTGTTCTCATCTAGTGCTTCTAAAACTATTTTTGTAAATTGTGCTACAGACAGGTGGCTACTTGTGTCATCGTACCAGACATTCATTCTTCCACTCTTAAAGAAACAGCACTGTTGACAAACAATAACTTCCCACATCACATTTGGTCCATATAAATCAAAAGTTCCATAATGAATGTCTACAGCTTTAAGATTTTTTGATACTAAAAACTGTATTATAGAACACATTTCATATTTGATGGCATTGTCAGCTGCAGTACCCACTTTGAACAGCTACTACAGGCAAATGAGAAACAATGTGGTTTCCTTGCTGTCACACTCTAAGCACACTGGGCTTACTGTGTGAGTCACAGCAGCAACTGTTCAGTCTCTCCCCACCTTTCATTTCCCATACTACACAAAAATAAGGATTTCAATTCAGACCCTCATAAAGACTGAACAATGTAAACTTCAGTCTGTAAGGTCAATAATATAAGGAAAATGATAGATTGTTACACACACACACACACACACACACACACACACACAAATTCATTCATACAAGCAAGCATGCCTTATTCACACGTGACCACTATCTCCAGCAGCTCAGACCAGAATGCAACTGTCACATCAATGAAAGCAGCAGCCTGAAGCAGTTGAGGAACAGGAAGGGACAGCAGAGTATGGGCTGGGAGAGAGAAGAGTGCTGTCTGTTGGCCCAACCCCTTCAGTTGTTACTTTTCTTCACATGGCAGTTGTATTTCAATCCAAGCTGCTGGAGATGGATCATGTGTGCATAAGGGGGGTGTGTGTGTGTGTGTGTGTGTGTGTGTGTGTGTGTGTGTGTGTGTGTGTGTGTGTGTGTGTGTGTGTTTTTCCTTTTCTGAAGAAGGCTTTGACCAAAACCTAAACATGTAACAATGTTTATACACTCCTGGAAATTAAAATAAGAACACCGTGAATTCATTGTCCCAGGAAGGGGAAACTTTATTGACACATTCCTGGGGTCAGATACATCACATGATCACACTGACAGAACCACAGGCACATAGACACAGGCAACAGAGCATGCACAATGTCGGCACTAGTACAGTGTATATCCACCTTTCGCAGCAATGCAGGCTGCTATTCTCCCATGGAGACGATCGTAGAGATGCTGGATGTAGTCCTGTGGAACGGCTTGCCATGCCATTTCCACCTGGCGCCTCAGTTGGACCAGCGTTCGTGCTGGACGTGCAGACTGCGTGAGACGACGCTTCATCCAGTCCCAAACATGCTCAATGGGGGACAGATCCGGAGATCTTGCTGGCCAGGGTAGTTGACTTACACCTTCTAGAGCACGTTGGGTGGCACGGGATACATGCGGACGTGCATTGTCCTGTTGGAACAGCAAGTTCCCTTGCCGGTCTAGGAATGGTAGAACGATGGGTTCGATGACGGTTTGGATGTACCGCGCACTATTCAGTGTCCCCTCGACGATCACCAGTGGTGTACGGCCAGTGTAGGAGATCGCTCCCCACACCATGATGCCGGGTGTTGGCCCTGTGTGCCTCGGTCGTATGCAGTCCTGATTGTGGCGCTCACCTGCACAGTGCCAAACACGCATACGACCATCATTGGCACCAAGGCAGAAGCGACTCTCATCGCTGAAGACGACATGTCTCCATTCGTCCCTCCATTCACGCTTGTCGTGACACCACTGGAGGCGGGCTGCACGATGTTGGGGCGTGAGCGGAAGACGGCCTAACGGTGTGCGGGACCGTAGCCCAGCTTCATGGAGACGGTTGCGAATGGTCCTCGCCGATACCCCAGGAGCAACAGTGTCCCTAATTTGCTGGGAAGTGGCGGTGCGGTCCCCTACGGCACTGCGTAGGATCCTACGGTCTTGGCGTGCATCCGTGCGTCGCTGCGGTCCGGTCCCAGGTCGACGGGCACGTGCACCTTCCGCCGACCACTGGCGACAACATCGATGTACTGTGGAGACCTCACGCCCCACGTGTTGAGCAATTCGGCGGTACGTCCACCCGGCCTCCCGCATGCCCACTATACGCCCTCGCTCAAAGTCCGTCAACTGCACATACGGTTCACGTCCATGCTGTCGCGGCATGCTACCAGTGTTAAAGACTGCGATGGAGCTCCGTATGCCACGGCAAACTGGCTGACACTGACGGCGGCGGTGCACAAATGCTGCGCAGCTAGCGCCATTCGACGGCCAACACCGCGGTTCCTGGTGTGTCCGCTGTGCCGTGCGTGTGATCATTGCTTGTACAGCCCTCTCGCAGTGTCCGGAGCAAGTATGGTGGGTCTGACACACCGGTGTCAATGTGTTCTTTTTTCCATTTCCAGGAGTGTATTATGGCTTTCTGCAACTCAACATGTCACCTTTACGGCGAGTAGCGATCTATCCTTCTCTTTATATTGCTGATACTCCTCATAATATCATTTATTGTTGCTTTACCATATCATAACATTTAGCAATCATAACTGTGACATTTACAACGGTAAACACAAATGAGGAAATGCATACACTCAACAGAACAAAAAACTTGACTTTCATGTTGGCACTTAGTGAGACTGGCAGTTTATGGGTGGTTGCCCAGATTGTTGGATTTTAGGGAAGAGAGGAAATGACTACAGCAACATTTAGAAGGTAAGATGTGAGAGGCTTGAAAAAGGTATGATTGTAATTGGGAGCAGGAGAGAGGAAGACAATAGGATTTCAGTAGCAGAAGCAAACTGAAACCTGAATCGTGTGGTAATTGCAGAAATGAGGAGTGAAACATGAGAGAGATAAAAAATGAATAGGTAGAGAGACATAAATTGTTGAAAAAAGTACACTTTCAATGACTGTGTTCAGTGCTACTAGACTACAGTATGTGCATACTGAGGGGCTGTAGTAATGTTGATCCATCTGTCACAATCATCGGTGATCAGGTTGTACTCAGGAGGCCGGTCTGTTCACCATCTGTTTTGACTAAGCAAGCAGTAACTGTGCTGAATTTAGAGGTGAAAGTATTTGCAATATTCATTCTAGTGTTCAACCATGCCCCACCAATGAGTACATACTCCTGTTGAACAGCTTTGGCCATTTGGATAGGGTTGCATTGTGGGCCTGCAGGAAGCTAGATGGATGTATTAATGGACTTCTGCACATGCTGAGTACACTTTTTTCAACAGTGGTCAACATTCCCACAGCTGTAGAAAATGTTCTGGATGTCCATATAGTACAGAAGAACATCAAGATTGATTCATTGTGCATGCAAATGTGGCCAACCAAACATTATCCAGGGATGAAATCCAGGCACATGTTGCAACTGCTCTGCCATCAGTGATCATTGGGAACTGTCACCTTGCATCAGGATCAAGATCATGTGTGCTGCTGGTCAGGCTACAACTAACAACACAACACCGTGAACCATGTCTACCCTGGTATCGAGAAAGAGTTGACTGGAGAGTGGAATGGTGCTCTGTTGACTTCAGTGATGAGAGTAGATTCTGTCTATATGCAAATGATGCACATACAGAAACATGGCATAGACTTGATCAAGATGAACTCCTTTGTATTCACTTAGTTGCTGAGGCTCAATGTACAGTGGAAGGGTTAAGTATTACGGATTGTAGTTGCTGTTACTGCCAATCTGGTTTTGCACCATGTTGTTCTCCTTGTTCAGTATGGCTGGCCAGGCAAGTCTCGAGGCAGACCTTCAGATCCTTTGCGAACTATTACGCTTTTTGAATTCCGACAGGTTTACATCAGTGAGGGATCGGAGTCCATCTGACATGCTGCACGGCTATCAGCCATGCACTGTCCTGCATCTGCTCATGCTGGCCCACCAATGCCTGTCGGTGCAGCCCTCATCCCAGTTTGCTCCTTGTTCCGCAGTCAGGGCTCAGGGTTTCAGCCCTTGATGAAAGTGGATTCCAGCCATGGTTAACAGCTACTGAGGTCACCTCCTTTGGTGCATACCAGTGATGGGCTGGTGGTGCACCACAGTGAGAGCCACGGGTCTGCAGCCACCTTGTCCCTCAGCACCTGCCCCAGTCTCGTGGGGTGCCCTGCTGTGGGGACGGACCCGTCATCTTGAGAATGTTGCTGCCTCCTGTCTCTCATCTGGGGTTCAACCCCCCCCCCCCCCTCCAGTTCCTGCTGAAGGACCTTCCCACGATGCTTCCCTGCCATCTTCACCAACAGCACAGTTGCACCACACTGAGATGCTTGTCACTGGTCCTCTCTTATGGTACTTTATTGGGGAGCGGCCACCATGTTTGTTACAGCTGCGCCACTTCCACTCCCATTCATCACCAGTTCTGGCCCGAAATATCCTTCCACTGCCACTGTCACTGCCTACAGCATCTGCCACAGAGGGCACGGATGTGTTAACAGTCACCCTGACACCCACCCATCAGTGAAGCACCCTTTCCGCAAGGGCACTAGGCTGCTCTGTCATGCTGTGCTTCGAATATTCTGCCAACAGCATATGTGTGGGCCAGCCACCAGAGCAACACCGCCTGGACTACAGGCCTGTGAGCACCCTGGTGACATTGTGATTTTCACCTGCTTTATTTCATCATCGGTTGTCCTCGGTGTCGATGTTCTGTTTTGCTATATTGGCTAAAAATGAAGGAGGAAGTTCAACACTGACTACTTTAAATGATGTCGCCGACAGGTGCACATTTGTGTTTCACAGTTCTTTACTTTCATTGTTCACAATCCCCCAATAATACACAGTTATATGGCCAGTGCACTATTGTTTAACTTTCGATAAGCCTTATTAATACGTTGCAGGCAAACATCCACATAATGCTACAATAGTTTACTGTATGAGCAGTAAAATCCTAACCACACATTTCACAGTCTTTCAAATAAATTGAACAGACGCTGCCATTGTTTTAACACATGGCTTAATTGTGTTACACTTATTTCACAGTTAAGTTGATGCATTGTTGTTGTTCTAACCAACACAGGTTTCTTGTTTGAAACTCGGCCATGGACTGTCTCAGGACCAAAAATCAGGCCCTTATATATCCTCACAATAACAGGCACTGAAACTATACATTGTTTGATGTTTAATTTACAGAAATTACAATTAAAACTTAACTCCTTCAATTAACTGCATCATCATCATCATCGTCATCATTATCATCTAAGTCTGATTATGCCTTACATCATTCAGTCTGGAGCATAGCCCCCTTATAAAATTCCTCCATGATCCCCTATTCAGTGCTAACATTGATGCCTCTTCTGATGTTAAGCCTATTACTTCAAAATCATTCTTAACTGAATCCAGGTATCTTCTCCTTGGTCTACCCCAACTCCTCCTACCCTCTACTGCTGAACCCATGAGTCTCTTGCGTAACCTTGCTTCTCCCATGCGTGTAACATGACCCCACCATCTAAGCCTGTTCGCCCTGACTGCTACATCTATAGAGTTCATTCCCAGTTTTTCTTTGATTTCCTCATTGTGCACACCCTCCTGCCATTGTTCCCATCTACTAGTACCTGCAATCATCCTAGCTACTTTCATATCCGTAACCTCAACCTTAAGGTAACCTGAATCCACCCAGCTTTTGCTCCCATACAACAAAGTTGGACGAAAGATTGAACGGTGCACAGATAACTTAGTCTTGGTATTGACTTCCTTCTTGCAGAAGAGAGTAGATCGTAGCTGAGCGCTCACTGCATTAGCTTTGCTACATCTCACTTCCAGTTCTTTCACTATGTTGCCATCCTGTGAGAATATGCATCCTAAGTACTTGAAACCGTCCACCTGTTCTAACTTTGTTCCTCCTATTTGGCACTCAATCCATTTATATTTCTTTCCCACTGACAATACTTTCGTTTTGGAGATGCTAATCTTCATACCATAGTCCTTACATTTCTGATCTAGCTCTGAAATATTACTTTGCAAACTTTCAATCGAATCTACCATCACAACTAAGTCATGCGCATATGTGAGACTGCTTATTTTGTGTTCACATATCTTAATTTCACCCAGCCAGTTTATTGTTTTCAACATATGATCCATAAATAATATGAGCAACAGTGGAGACAGGTTGCAGCCTTGTCTTACCCCTGAAACTACTCTGAACCATGAACTCAATTTACCGTCAACTCAACTGCTGCCTGACTATCTATGTAAAGACCTTTAATTGCTTGCAAAAGTTTGCCTGCTATTCCATAATCTCGTAGAACAGGCAATAACTTCCTTCTAGGAACCCGGTCATATGCCTTTTCTAGGTCTATAAAGCATAGATACAATTCCCTGTTCCACTCGTAACACTTCTCCATTATTTGCCGTAAGCTAAAGATCTGGTCCTGACAACCTCTAAGAGGCCTAAACCCACACTGATTTTCATCCAATTTGTCCCCAACTGATACTCGCACTTTCCTTTCAACAATACCTGAGAAGATTTTACCCACAACTCTGATTAAAGAGAGACCTCTGTAGTTGTTACAATCTTTTCTATTTCCATGTTTAAAGATTGATGTGATTACTGCTTTCATCCAGTCTGATGGAACCTGTCCCAACTCCCACACCATTTCAATTATCCTGTGTAGCCATTTAAGACCTGACATTCCACTGTATTTGATGAGTTCCAACTTAATTTCATCCACTCCAGCCGCTTTATTGCACTGCAATATATTGACCATTTTCTCCACTTCCTCAAATGTGATCCTATTTCTATCATCATTCCTATCACATTGTACATCGAAATCAGAAACATTACTCATCATATTTTCACCTACATTGAGCAACTCTTCAAAATATTCCCTCCATCTGCCAAGGCATCAACAGGATTCACCAGCAGTTTTCCTGACCTGTCCATAATACTTATTTCCTTCTTACCTCCCTTTCAAGGACTGCTAATTACACTCCAGAATGGTTTTCCAGCAGCTTGACCCAAAGTCTCCAACCTGTTTCCAAAGTCTTCCCAAGATTTCTTGTTGGATGCTGCAGTTATCTGTTTGGTTTTGTTTCTTTCTTCAACATACCTTTCTCTGTCTACCTGAGTTCTAGTGTGTAGCCATTTTTGATACGCCATCTTTTTCCTTTTACAGGCTGCCTTGACTGTGTCATTCCACCAAGATGTTTGCTTCATCCTACCTTTACACACTACTGTTCCAAGACATTCTTTAGCCACTTCTAGTACTGTGTCCCTGTACCTTGTCCATTCCTTTTCCAATGACTGTAATTGCCTACATTCAACTAACTGGTACCTTTCTGAGATCACTGTTATGTACTTGTGCCTGATTTCCTTATCCTGAAGTTTCTCCACTCTTATCCTCCTACATATGGACCTGACCTGCTGCACTTTTGGCCTCACAATACCAATTTCACTGCAGATTAAATAGTGATCAGTGTCATCAAAGAATCCCCTGAATACATGTGTGTCCCTCACAGCCTTCCTGAATTACTGATCTGTTATTATATAGTCAATGACAGATCTGGTTCCCCTGCCTTACCAAGTATACCGGTGAATGTTCTTCTGCTTAAAAAATGAGTTTGTGATTACTAAGCCCATACTGGCACGGAAATCCAAGAGTTGTTTCCTGTTCCTGTTTGCCTCCATATCCTCTCCAAATTTACCCATAACCTTTTCATACAGTTCTGTTTGATTTCCAATCCTGGCATTAAAATCACCCATGAGCACAACACCATCCTTGTCCTTTAGTCTAACAACTATGTCACTGAGTGTGTCATAAAAACTATCCATATTATCTTGATCTGCCCTTCACAATGGGAATATACTGACACAATCCTAATTTTCTTGTTAGACACTGTCAAATCTATCCACATCAGTCGTTCGTTTACGTATCTTACTGCAACTATGCTGGATTCCATTTCTTTCCTGATGTAAAGCCCTACACCCCATTGTGCTATTCCTGCTTTGACTCCTGACAGGTAAACCTTGTATTCTTCCAATTCCTCTTCTTTCTCACCCCTTCCCCAAATGTCACTAACAGCCAAAACGTCTAACCCCATCTTAGTTGCAGCCTCTGCCAACTCTACCTTCTTCCCGGAGTAGCCCCCATTGATATTAACCCATCTCGTTACCATTCGTTTGCCGAGTTGTATCTTAGGAGTCCCTGGTTTGTCAATCGGAGGTGGGGCTCCGTCACCTCCAAAGGTCCGAGGCATTTTGCTCTGATTGTTGCCTGCATCATATTTAAAGTACCAGGGAAGCAGGTTGCTAGCCTTACTTGCCCCGGGTCCCATTGGGTTTTACCCCTAACGGTTGAGGGACTAACCGGTGGATTTGGTAGTCTTTGCCGTCTGAGCACAAAGGTGACCACGACTCAGAATATGTCCGAGATGCCCAGCCTTATTCCAAAGTAACTGGTATCCTGACTGTCAGGACCACTTACTTGGCCACTCATACGTTGCCCGTGGTTCATGAACTAGGACATGACAACAGGAACCCACACCATGAACCATCAATTACATGCATACATCGAAAAATTGCATCTTTTTAACAGTTTCTTCTACTGCAAGAGTTAGGTTGAATTATTTGTTTAAATTATGAAATTAACAAATACAGTTATGCAAACAATACTTTTGATGAAACTGGAAATTACTTGGGAATTAATTAAGGGCTGGCTTTGCCAACATGTTTTCAAATAGATCCAAATAAATACTTAAAGAATGCTATTGTTTCGTCTCCCAAATGTTTATAATTAGTACAGAATTTATATTTGTTTATAAGTCAACAACAGAATTTAAGTTATGAAACAGTTACTGATTTCCTGGTAATTTTTCTTCACACTTTGCTTAATCTGTGAAACACTGAATTCATTAAAACTAGTTTCAAAGGTTATTTAAGTTCAAAATTATTTCAGGAATAGCTATATTTGTATAACAAAATGGTTCTATAGATATCTGTGCAATTGTCGAAAAGATGCTGTAGGTCTTTGAAATAAAAATCCTGGAAACCCAAAAATCTGGTGAGAATGATAAACATTTTAGACACACAGAGTGAACGAAAATTTATTCTTCAGCAAGGCAAAGTTGTATGACAATATGAATCAGTAAACCATTACAAAAATTCAGACAGATACATAATGCACACAGCAATACAGAACAAGATATTGAGATTTTGTCTCACTGTAGAAATCAAGCTATTTCTTTGCAACAATTTAACAAATTTGTGCACAAACTACAAGGCAAACTTCACTTAAGTAAAACTATGCTCTCTCCGCTTTGTGGAATACCTTATCAAAATAAATTTGGACTTTTTAATGAAAACATAATAAGCATAATACATGGGGAAGATGAGCTTCTCATGTAACTAAAAGTAACTGAAAAATTGAAAGGTAGTTCTACTTCTGTTTTATGTGCAACAAAACATCATTTGGAAGTCACAGAAACTGAACATATATACCTAAAAGGATAACAGTCATTATGATATTACTGTAGGCATAATTTAAGGAAAGGAGAAGTGGCTATATACATAAAAAGTGGAATAAAATTTCAGGCCATAGTGATAAATGAGTACTGCAGTTATTTTAGTTCTGACAATCTAAAGGCTGATGGCAGAACATTTTAAACTTCACCAGGTAATTAGAGTGCTTGTAATAGTTAGTAGAAATAATTAGGGAATCATTATATGTGCCTACTTCAATATTAATTTTATCTTGGATAACACTCATTTTACTAAAAGTACTGGTTGAGGGCACTGTTGGCCAACATTGGTTTGTTACCCATAGTCATGTTCCCAGCTAAAAACGGATATAGAATAAATTATCAATCACTGTTGCACTAATTCCTGCTGTCTTTCATGAAACAGATGTTAACTCCATAGTAAATGGTTTATCTTGTGGCGTCGATACAAACATCAACCCGCAAAAGGAGGACTTTCTCCACTTGTGAGTTCTTTGGACAAAAAGTTTGAGATGATTCAGTATGTTTATGCTACTTGTTGTATATACATGTGTAGATGCTTGTACTTAAATATACATCTGTATCGAAATATAAACTGGAACTTTATATGAAGAACACCTAGAGGCCACTGTCAAAACTCTAGTGCCACCTACGGTTACTGGCCAATGAGCAAACTATACCAGATATAATGCTCCGAGTGGTGTGGTCTGCTAAGCTACCCATCGATCTCCAGATACACCTGCTACCACATTCTTCAGAGTCAATCAGATCGCGCTTATAGATTGCCGATCAGTCATACTCTCCCCGTAACAGCATTCTCTGCCACAGGTTGGTATGCCTGCACCGGAGATTCGCCTGTTTGCTAGTAGGGGCACAGCCTGCTCCACAGCTTTGTCTTCCATGATGCCTGGAGGGCTGCACTCATACTCCCCACTCTCCAAATATTCCCAGATTGTGCACATCCCGTATGTGCCAGTATCCTACCCAAAGAAATCGATAATGACAAGTGCCACCCCCCCCCCCTCCCCGAGTCTCTGCCTCCCCCACATCCAACTCAACCCGTACTGCTGGTTTCACGAGGTCTTTTGCGATGCAGCACAGAAGTGAAGATCACCTTGCCAGCACCGAAATGCTGTCCGCAGGGCACAGAAGATGCAGGCACCTGCAGGGGATCAGACAGGCATCCCCCTACACTACACTCTGTTACATTCATCGCATTTTCCCCACTGGCCGATTGAACATAACAGACATTTCTTCAAAACTCAATTTTTTGGTTTATACTGCCGCCTACATAACATATATATGTAATCCTTACGTCGGTGGCTCTGGCCACATCCTCTCCTCTGAGCAATTAATGCTTTGACCCTCAAAACTTCTGGTTCAGACAAAGTTAAGGTTCACCTATCACAACCCTTGTGTTTCCCCTGTACTTTTTACATAGCTGACATAGACAAGACAATCCTAGGGAGGATTTCTTGTCAAACCAAAAACTTCCTCCAAACATCATTCAGGGAACAGTGCTGCACCATCCTACGAACACACACATACAGTGCACACACTTTTCGCTTCCCACTCAAGTGTTCTCATGGCAAATAGTTTGGTGTGCCAATGTTCCACCCTCATAGAGTGTGAATGTTTTACTGTCAGAGTGCGAGTCTGTGATGAAAATCAGTCAGGAGAATGACGAGTTCCAACGCCGCTTTTTACTCACTTCCAGCAAGCTCACCTCTGCCCGCATTCAGCTGCAGAACCTACAAGTCACGGAGCCAACGAGTTTCTTCCTCTGGCTCCAGCTCAGCTGCTTCTCAGGTCAGTCCTACGAAACATTTTGCATGTGACGAACTGGTTTTTGTGGCAGGCACACCGCCCACACCATGAATGTCCTTCCCTGTGTCATGTGTACCACACAGTGTGCCTGAACGCCAACCCTGCCCTCACAAAGCGACACGCTCACCTCCTCCACGTGGCCTGACACACTGCATGTTGATAAACAATCTCCCTCTCCTGCACGCCAGCCACATGACTCAGCCAACACCTCTGTTTGTCAAGCTCACCCAGCAGTGCTCAATCCCATGCTTTTTTCACGTGCACTAAGGACAGTTGACACTCACCATGTGTTCCTGCTCGTTGCTCACTGTGCACACTACCAGTTTCCCAGCATTCGCGCACATCACACCCCTGAGCCAAACATGTCACTTTCGCACTGCCATTCCCTACTCGCTTAAATGGTCGTATTTCAATCCATGGGCGTACTCTCCATACGACGGACATGTTTGTTAACCAGTTAACCAGTGCAGCATTCAGTATTCTCTGTCATGGATGGGACAGTGCACAAGATAGTTACTACTGACGGCTCTCCTATATGGCATAAAGTCATACACCTCATCCCTCTTAAATTATGTGTGGCACAACAGCAAATCAATGATCTGTTTGTGCAGGTATACTACAGCTGTCAGACAGTAATTGGTTGTCGCCTATTCACCTCGCTACCAAACACGGCAGCTCATTTTGCATGTATGGGGACTACAGGCGTTTAAATGTGAGGATCATAACAGACAATTATCCAGTGCAAAACATCAGTGACTTCACCCACATGTTATTGGGCACTTCAATCTTCACTGTAACTGACTGTAAACATGCCTACGACCAGTTACCCGTGGCACAGGGGGATATACTCAAGACTGCAATTATCACACCACTAGGTTTCTTCCAGTACAGAACATGCTGTTCGGTCTTAAAAATGTTGCCCAAACGTGGCAAACATTTACTGACTCCACACTGTGAAAGTTCAAGTACTGTTTCGCATACCTAGACAACATACTCATGTTAAGTAAGACAACCAAGGAGCACGAGTGTCACTTATCCACGGTACTGAAGACCTTGAGTCCAACAGTGCAGAAATTAACAAAGATAAGTCACAATTACGGCAGACATCTGTAACCTTCTTCAGCTACACAGTATCTGTCGATGCTATAAAACCCCCAAAAGCTCGTGTGCAGGCCATCTCGTCTATGCCACCCCCTTTGACTTACAAAGAATTGTGCCAATTCTTTGGCACTGTCAACTACAACTGCCATCAATTGCCCTCATCGACTATAGTACAAGCTACTCTCATGGATGCACTGTCAGGCAAGCAAACCTTGGGACTCTGACCCATCCGTTGGACCGACCCCATGCTCGATGTCTTCAAGGTGCTAAAGGTTTCTCTAGCCCAGACTGTGACACTCGCCCACCCAGACCCCCCTGCCAAACTATTCATTACCTCGGATGCTAGTGAGACAGCAGCGGAAGCTGTCCTGCAACAAGGTTCCAGTGACAACATATCACACCTGCACTTCTCCTCTAAAAAACTGTCTGCCACACAGAAGACATACTCCGCCTTCAATAGGGAGCTCCTGGCCCTGTATGAGGCTGTTAAACATTTCCACCTTGATGTTGAAGGACGCACATTCTATATCCTCATGGACTACAAAACATTCACAGATGCCTTCCAAAAACCTCCAGAGGACCCTTCTCCTCGTCGTTTCCACAATTTCAACTTGGTGTCTCAGCTTACGACAGACATCCGCTATACCAAGAACACAGATAATATTGCTGCCGATTTTTTCTCATACGTCAATGCAGTGTCCAACACCATCGATCTGTCTAATCTAGCTGCTCTCCAGGCAACAGATGGGGGCACCGAAGCAACCCTTGCGGACCCAACCAACTCACTTGTATTCACCAAGGCATTATTCCCCGGCGTCACAGACGATGTCTGCTGCGATTCTTCAACTGGGGTCTTACAGCTGGTGTTGCCAGCTCCCCTACGCCATGAAGTTTTCGATGCCTTACACAACCTTGCATACACAGGCATTCGTGCCTCTACCTGGCTCATTACCGAGCACTTTATCTGGAAAGATATAAAAAGAGAATGCCACATGTAGGTTCACAATTGTATCCCATGTCAGCACAACAAAGTCGGCCACCATACTGTTGCCCCACTGGGTAAATTTTGCATTCCTCCAGGATGTTTCAGGCACATCCATATTGATCTCATCAGCCCCCTTTTGCCATCAGAAGGTTTTAGATAAACCTTGTCTTATACTGATCACTTGTCCCAATTTGTGGAAGCCATACCTTTGCCAAACATCACAGCCAAGACAGTTGCCAATAGTTTCATCTCCTCTTGTATCATCCGGTTCGGCTGCCCAGCCACAATCACAGCTGACCAATGCCAGCAATTCGAGTCATCCCTTTCACTTTGCTGTGACGCATGTGTAGTATCCGCAAAATCCACGCCACCTTGTACCACCCCCAGAGCAATGGTTTGGTAGAACAGTGGCACCACACTTTATAAAGACTGCCCTCAGATGCCATAACTGCCTTTGGCCAGAAGCTCTACCTTGGGTCCTTTTAGGGTTGAGATCAAAGCACAAACCAGACATCCAGGTGGAGGTGGTTTACGTGGAAAACCCCATCCTGCCAGGTGAACTATTCCAGCCCATGGCTCAGAATGATTTCCCGCTCCCTCCCTCTTCCCAGACTTCAGTAGCCACTTGGGTACGCATTTCAAGCACATATGTCTCTATCCATGGGTTAGCCACACCCCGCTGATCTCCTACCTGCCTGCTTCTCTTTGGGACTGTTGCCACATTATAGGATGACACCATACACCAACCTTTACAGCCCCCCTACCAGGGCCAGTTCAAGGTTCTGCAACGTGGGATTCAACATCCAGCATTCTTGTCAAGAACACCCTACAGTCAGTTTCACTGCATTGGGTCAAACCTGCATTTGTGGACTCTGATTCTCTGGCATCAGGCTCTCCCGACATGACTGATGACCCAGGCCCCCGCCATGTTTCGGACTCCTTGAATGATATGGCACAAGTCACTCAAGCCCATGGTCCCTCACCGGTGTCCAGCCCTAGTGACTCTCGTTTTGCTGGTTTCCCAGATAGTTCAAGTGACTCTCCTTTTGCAGGCTTTCCAAACCACACCGCCCATGCTGAGGTCAAACCTCCTAAAATCGCGTTTCACGCTTCAGTTCCACCACATCGTGTACAAGACATCTCGCTGATAGCAGATAACGGCCATGTCCTCATCCTTCTGATGGACTCGAACTCTCCGTTATCAGATGAGCACCTGGAACTCGAGGTACTACAGCGCTTCGCCCTCCCTCAACACTGCTACCCAACCCTCCTATGTGCCATAACCTTTCCACTCGGTGAGATTCGAATTGTCTCTCCACACTTAGGTTCTTCTCCATACTTCAGCCCACCGGCTTTCTCTCGAGCCGGCTGTCACCTCGCCCGATCACGCCATCTGCAGGACTTTGTGATGGACCTATGACTTCATGTTCCACCACCAACTTCATCGCCGGACGTCATGTAGGTAACAATCATCCAGCTTCCGGACCCCAGGACGTCCTTGAATACGATGCAGACACTATCCCCCTCCTCCCCCCAGGACTAATCACAAGTTCTCCGTACTGTAGGGGAGGGGAGAGGAGAGAGAGTGAGTTGTGTGGCATCGATATAAACATCAATATGCAAATGAGGACTCTCTCTCTGCTCGTGATTTCTTTGGACAAAAAGTTCGAGATGATTCAGTCTGTTTATGTGACTTGTTGTATATACACATGTAGATGTTTGTACTTAAATATACAACTGTTTCGAAATATAAAGTGGAAGGGCTTGAGTTCGGGATAGTAACCCATCACATTCCTACTATCTGACTATGACGATCTTAGGGCAATAATAAATCATCTTCATTAACCATGTTTAGTTAAAGAAGAGAGAAAGCCCAGTTACTCAGAATTGTAAATGCTGATTCAGCTATACCATTCAGATGGAATTTACTACATGAACAATGGAAGGAAGTATATTAAGAACACACAGGAGATGAGAGTTTAATATCTTTCCAGAAAATTATTCTTACAATGCTAAAAAATTCACTTTTCCTTTAAAACACTCCAGAGATAACAAAAGTGAAAACATAGAAAAAGTTGCCAGAAGATTTTCAGCACTCAAAGAAATCAGGCAGAATATCATAAATCCAAAGATGTGCCTTACAAGACACTTCCATATTTTATCGAGAGTCTTTGGACTCAGGTAAGTAACTTAAAGTTCACATTATTGCTTATATCAACCAGTTTTTTATTCCAGAATGTGAACAGATGACAGTGATCTCTAAAACGAGTGAGGTTACATAAGTGCTTAGCATGAAGTAGTAGATAAAAACAGCAGCTGGAATTACAAAAGGGGTGCAGTGATTTTTTTTATTTTATTTTTTTTTATTTTATTTTTTTTAACCATCTACTTTTCTCCTGCAATAATTTATTATTTGTACATTTCACATAAGCAGCCTACAGTGCCTCCTTCTGGCTGCTAATGTACATCTTGACTTGGCTGGCAGAATGAGATTTATGGAACATGATGTATCAATGAATGAATAAAGACAATAACAAAAGCACACGGAAAATTCCTTAAAATACAGCAACATAAGAAAACCAGTCACTAAATCTGTTCACATCACAGCAAGGTTTGTAGGAGCCACAGCAGACCCAATGAACTCTGCTATGGAACTTTATATAAAAAAAAAGTTTATAATCAACCAGCTATTTCCTGGCATTCTAATTATGTATCCACAAAAATAGTAATAAATAAGGAAACATTAAGTGCCTTTCAAACATCACTATTAGCTGTAGAATGGCAGCCTGGATTACAGGAATCTGGTGAATTTCAAGAGTTCTTTCAGATCATTAAAACCAAATTTGACTACATATGTCCACAGAACACCAAAAACTGGCATAGAAGCATGTCACAACAGAGGTAAAATTAGTGAAAGAAAAAATGTAAAATTAAACAATTGAAAATCCTGTATGGAATAATGACAATATAATGAAAAGGATCGATTGTTACTCACCATATGGTGGAGATGGTGAGTTGCAGACAGGAACAACTAAAAGTCTACTAAACGCGTAAGCTTTCAGTCAGAAGGCCTTCTTCTGAAATCAATGACACACACACACAAACACACACACACACACACACACACACATATTCGTGCAAATGCAGCTAACACATCTGACCACTGTCTTGGGCTGTCTGGGCCAAACTGTGTACTGTGAGCAACTAAGCATGATGGGAGCAGCAATCTGGGTGGTGGGGCTAAGAAAGAGGCTGTGGTAGGGAGGGGGAGAGAGATCAAGGTATGGGTGGGGGACGATGAAGTGCTGTTTGTGACAGCCTACAGAGATAAGGTGGAGAGAGGGTAGGGCAGTTAGGTGCAGTAGGGACATTAGACGGCGGGTGGTGGTGGGGAGGGAGGAGCACAAAAAGGAGAAGAGTAAAAAAGACTGTGAGTCCACTTGTGGAGTATGACAGGAAAGGGGACAAGTGGGTAAAGGACAATGACTAATGAAGGTTAAGACCAGGAGGGTTTCGGGAACATAGGATATATTGCAGGGAAAGTTCCCGCTTGCGCAATTCAGAAAAGCTGTTGTTGGTGGGAAGAATCCATATAGCACAGGCTATGAAGCAGTCATTGAACTGAAGGATGTCATGTTTGGCAGCATGCTCAGCAACACGCAGGGTGATCCATTTGTTTCTTGGCCACAGTTTGTCAGTGGGCATTCATGTGGACAGACAGCTTATTAGTTGTCATCCCCAAATAGAATTCAGCACAGCAGTTGCAGCTTATCTTGTAGATCACACAACTGGTTTCACAGATAGCCCTGCCTTTGATGGGACAGTTGATGTTTCTGACAGGAATGGAGTAGGTGGTGGTGAGAGGATGTATGGGTCTTGCATCTAGGTCTATTACAAGGGTATGAGCCATGAGGTAAGGGGTTGGGAGAAGGGGTTGTGTAGGGATGGACGAGTATACTGTGTAGGTTCGGTGGATGGCGGAATACCACTGTGGGAGGGGAGGGAAGGATAGGGGGCAGGACATTTTTCATTTCAGGGCATGATGAGAGGTATTAAAAACCCTGGTGGAAAACGTGATTCAGGTGCTCCAGTCCTCGGTGGTACATGTTATGAGGGGATTGCTCCTCTGTAGCTGGACGTTGCGACTTTCAGAATTGGTGGGTGACTGAAGTAAAAGGCACAGGTTGGTTGGTTGGTTTAAAAGCGGGAGAAGGGACGAAACTACTAGGTCATTGGTCCCTTGTTCCTAATAAAACAATGCCACAAGTGTGAGAATAAAATGGACGAAAGATATAACACAAAACAGAAAGAAAGGAAAAGCCACAAGTACGAAGGGAAGGCAATGAACACCAAAAGGAACAAAAGAGGACAAGAAAACAGCAGAGAGACGCTAGAAACAGAAGAGAGTAAAACATGAAAGCAGATTACAGTGGCTGACCAAACACGAGAATAAAAAGGGAAAGCCAGCCACTCTGCAACACATTAAAACCTCCACCTTAAAAGCACTAGGGTGAAGGACACAGAGGGACAAAGGACATGCACTAAAACCTACATAGAAGTATAAAACCCACTCATGGATAAAACGTAAAACTAAAGCTGCTGTGGAGGCATTGTCACCTATCACCAAAGGAAGGGTGCTGGGAAAGTTAAAAGTCTATCGTACAGCGGCTAAAAGTGGGCAGTCCAGCAAGAGGTGGACAACTATCATTTGTGAGCCACAGCGACACTGAGGTTGGTCCTCATGACGGAGTAGGTAACCACACGTTAGCCATGTATGGCCAATGCGGAGCCAGCAGAGGACAACTGATTCCCCGCGAGAGGCCTGCATGGAAGACTTCCACACATTCATAGTCTCCTTAATGACATGCAGTTTGTTGTGTGTGCTGTTATGCCATTCTGTCTCCCAAAGCCAGAAATCCCTGCGGTGTAAGACAGAACGCAGGTCAGCTTCGGAGATGCCTATCTCTAGAAGCGGTTTCCGTGTCGCCTGTTTGGCCAGCCTGTTGGCAAGTTCGTTGCTGGGGATTCCAACATATTCTAGGGTCCACACAAACACCACAGAACGGCAGGACTGTTCCAGGGCATAGATGGACTCCTTGATGGATGCTACCAAAGGGTGGCGAGGATAGCACTGGTTGATAGCTTGTAAGCTACTCAATGAGTCAGTACACAGGAGAAATGACTTGCCAGGGCATGAGCAGATGTACTCAAGAGCACGAGATATGGCCGCCAGCTCTGCAGTGAAAACATTACAGCCAACTGGGAAGGAGTGTTTCTCAATATGTCCTCCATGAACATATGCGAGGCCTACATGACCATCAACCATTGAGCCGTCAGTGTAAACCGCTTCAGAGACCTGGAACACGTCAAGAATCGAGAGGAAGTGACAGCGGAGAGCGACGGGGTTAACGGAGTCCTTAGGGCCATGCAAAAGGTCCAGACAAAGCTGCGGCCAAGGCGTACACCATGGAGCCGTACATGAACGGACAGCAAGTAGAGGTGGTAAAAGGAAAGACTGCAGTTCGGAGAGAAGGGACCGCACGTGAACCGCAATCATTAGCCCCGATCTGGGCCGCCGATGTGGGAGATGGACTGCTGTGGGTGGGAAAACGAGATGGTAATTCGGATGCTCAGGGGAACTATGAATGTGTGCTGCGTAACTGGCAAGCAGTTGTGCACGTCTCATCTGCAATGGAGGGACACCAACCTCCACCAGTACACTGGTAACCGAACTTATCCTAAAAGCTCCTGTCACTAATCGAACCCCACAGTGGTGCACAGGGTCGACTAAACGCAACGCTGAAGGCACTGCCGAACCATAAACCACACTCCCACAGTCAATTCAGGATTGGACAAGGGCTCTGTAGAGCTGCAGCAGCGTACAGCGATCTGCACCCCAATTGGTGTTGCTCAGGCAACGGAGGGCATTGAGGTGCTGCCAGCACTTCTGCTTAAGCTGATGAAGATGAGGGAACCAAGTCAATCGGGCATTGAAAACCAGCTCTAGGTATTGATATGTCTCCACTACAGTGAGTGGATCGTCATTAAGGTAAAGTGCAAGTTCCGGATGAACGGTATGACACAAGTGCATGACACACGAATTTGCAGCTGAAAACTGGAAGCCGTGGGCTAGAGCCCATGACTGTGCCTTGTGGATGGCTCCCTGAGGCGCTGTTCAGCAACAACAGTACTGGAGCAGCAGTACGAAATGCAGAAGCCATCCGCACACAGAGAAGGTTGGATGGAGGGCCTGACAGCTGCTGCTAGACCATTAATTGCCACTAAAAATAGAGAGACACTCAATACAGAGCCCTGCAGGACTCCATTCTCCTGGATATAGATGGAACTATGGGAGTCACCAACTTGGACACAGAAGGTACAGAGCGACAGAAAGTTTTTGATAGAAATCGGGAGTGGTCCCCAGAGACCCCACTCATACAATGTGGCAAGGATATGATGTCACCAAGTTGTGTCATATGCCTTACCCAAGTTAAAAAAGACGGCAATCAGGTGTTGCTGTCTGGAAAAGGGTGTTTGGATGGCAGACTCGTTGGACACAAGATTATCAGTTGTATAGCGACCTTGGCGGAAGCTGCCCTGACATGGAGCCAGCAAGCCACGTGACTCCAGGACCTAACCCAACCGCCAACATACCATAGGATCCAGCAGCTTACAACGAATGTTGGTGAGGCTGATGGGCCGATAGCTATCCACATCAAGCAGGTTTTTACCGGGTTTGAGCACCGGAATGATGGTGCTCTCCTGCCATTGGGATGGAAAGACACCACTGCATCAGATCTGGTTGACGATGACGAGAAGATATTGCTTGTAGTCAGATGAGAGATGTTTAATCATCTGGCTGTGGATGCGATCAGGCCCAGGAGCTGTGTCAGGGCAATGTGCAAGGGTACTGAGGAGCTCCCACTCTGTAAATGGGGTGTTATAGGATTCACTACAGCATGTAGTGAATGAGAGGACGCTCCCTTCCAGCCGCCGTTTGAGTGTATGAAAGGCTGGGGGGTAATTCTCTAATGCAGAGGCTCAAGCAAAGTGCTCAGCAAAGTGCTTGGCAATCACGTTTGCGTCAGTACATAACTCGCCATTTATGGTAACACCAGGGACAGCTGTTGGGGCCTGGTACCTGAAAAGACGTTTGATCTTTGCCCAGACTTGGGAAGGTGATGTGTGGCACCCAATGGTGGAGACGTATCTCTCCCAACACTCCTTCTTCCGCTGTTTGATAAGGTAGCGAACACAGGCACAAAGCCGTTTAAACGCTATGAGGTGCTCCAGGGAAGGGTGCTGCTTATGCCACTGTAGAGCTCACCAACATTCCTTAATTGCTTCAGCGACTTCCGGCGACCACCAAGGGACTGCCTTATGTCTTGGGCACCCTAAAGAGCGAGGGATTGCATTTTCTGCTGCAGAAACAATTGTGCTAGTAACCTGCTCAACCATCACATCGATGTTACCGTGTGGGGGAGATTCAGCGGTGACAGCAGAGGTGAAAGTCACCCAGTCTGCCTTGTTCAAAGCCCATCTGGGCAGGCATCTGTGTGCCTGACAGTGCGGCAGTGACAGGAAGATCGGGAAGTGGTCACTACCACACAGGTCGTCATGTGCTCTCCAGTGGATAGATGGGAGAAGTCCTGGACTGCAAATTGATAAATCAATGGCCGAGTAACTACCATGAGCCACAATGAAATGTGTGGCAGCCCCAGTATTTAAGAGGCAGAGGTCGAATTGCGACAGTAAAGTTTCAACATATCTGCCTCGGCCATAAGCATGATACCGCCCCACAAGGGGGTTATGGGCATTAAAATCTCCCAGAAATAGGAAAGGTTTAGGGAGTTGATAAATCAGTGCAGCTAATACATTCAGGGGTACTGCACCATCTGGAGGAAGACATACATTGCAGACAATTATTTCCTGCGTCGTCCTTATTCTGACAGCTACAGCTTCAAGAGGGGTTTGAAGGGGCACATGTTCACTACAGACCGAGTTTAGGACATAAACGCAAACTGCACCTGACACTTGATTATAGTCACTATGGTTCCTGTAATATCCCTTATGGCCATGGAGAGCAGGGGTCTGCATTGCTGGGAACCAGGTTTCCTGGAGGGCAATGCAGATACCAGATGTAAAGCTTAACAGTTGCCATAGCTCAGCCAGGTGGTGGAAAAAACTGCCGCAATTCCACTGAAGGATGACATCGTGAGACTGGGAAGGCATGCAACATTCGGTGAGGTAGTTTATGCCTCAGAGTCACCTGCGGCCACCAATTTATTGCCTGAGCAGCCTATATCCATTGTGTCTGAGGGTCTGGCGAGATCTAGGTGTTCAGCGGACGCCAAAATCTCCACCCCATCCTCAGCCACAGAGCTTATAGTGTAGCGAGACTTTGAATTTCGCCGCGCTACACTCGTTCCCTCAGATAAAAAATATCCCGTCACAGCGGTATGAGCGCTCGACGGCAGAGAAACTACTAAAACTGTAACTCTTTTTTTTGTTTTCTATTCGTTTCTTAATTGTCTCTTGATAGCCGAAGCTTAAGGCAGACGTGATCTGATGAAGACGTTAAACAAAACTTATTAGCTAGTCTTTATCTGATTTTAATGTGTAGACATATTGTGAAAGTTGTTAAGAAATTCGGAGGATGGAAGTAGCAAAGTAAATTAAATTGCATACAGTATCAAGATGATTTTAATTGGTATAAATTAGTGATTCCTGGACGATTTCAAGATTTCGGAGCAGACTTTTCACGCAGAACTGAAGGAGATTTTTGAAGACCTGGACGCCGCACGAAAGAAGACAAGTTAACCTGGTAAAGGATGATTTATTTACGCCATTTCCCCCTGTCAGTTACATTTTGTTATTCTCTGTTTCCTTTCAGTAAGTTTTGTAGTGGAAATTGGTTTAACTTTTGCTCAAAAACGCCACAAGGACCACCCCAACTATAGCTTTTCTGTAATACGAAGTCCGATTTGCTTTTCATTTTTCCCTTTTTTCACGGTCATTAACGATTTTAAAAAAAAACCATTTTCACTTACGATTTCTTCCCACATTTTCAACCTTTTTCTTTTTCTTTTCTTCTCTCTTATTTTTCTCTTTTTATTAACCACTACAACTGGCTCCCGTGACAGGACGCAATTTTCGGATGTGTCGTTTTTGAGCAAATTTGAAACTTTAATTTGTATTTTTTCCCAACAGAGAATAACCAAAAACCCTGAACTTTAAAGGTAACTAAAACACCAACTTTATTGTACCTAAGCAAATGATCATGCAACAAAATTGTAAAGAATTTTTGTCACTAATTCAATCTGTTTTTCTTTGCATGGCATATATTGATGCAAAACTTATTTTGAGACCTTTTGGTGATTATCCGATGGAGATGTATTAAGAAAATCCATATTTTGACGAATACGATTTACGCAGAAGTGATTGACCAGCCGCTGCAGGACAGAAAATTTAATGGTGAGTGACACAATTATGTTTCATTCAAACATTCAATAGCCAACTGCAGAATCCATTTTCCCTTTCCATGCATGCTGTAGTTTTCTTCTAGATTTTTCCAAAATTATCTACCTCTATTGTAGTTTGTGGTAATTATAGTATTGTTGTAGCATATGAAGATCGTGAATTTGACCGTCAAACAGTAATTTGTTACGAAACATTTTGTCCGCCCTGCTGCATTTTTCTCAACCATTGTTTGCAATAGAGCAATCATTTACATTGACGAGAAAATATTTCAACCTAAATTTGAGTCAAATCTTTATTAATCAGACTCATATTATTCCCTTTTGACCTACGATTATACATCCTATTGCAATGGAACGTGGTAAGGTAGAGACAGTTTCGGCAGATGAGTTAAAGTGAAGTAGATTCATCTTTCAGCCAACAAGAAAGTCCGCGTTTCCCTCCATGGACGAGTTCACAGATCAATGCAATGATTTTGCCTCAAACTCGCAACATTTGTGATAATACACAGATGGCGACTTTAAATGACGAAATGTGGAATGGACGCGAGACTAGACCGTCAGCGCCATTGTTAACATCAATGTCAGAACCGAATATGAGACAAATTCAGCAATGTGACACAAATCGGACACAGGAAACTGACAAACTGGACCGACTATTAGAGTTATTTGCAGAAATGAAACGAGACGTTAGTCAGAAAATTGACATATTAAACCATACTATGACCGAAAATTTTGAACGAACGACAAAACAGATGACAGAATTAAATAACACCACTCAACAGCTCAGCCAGCGATTTGAGACATTGTCCGATCGAGTCACTAAACAGGAAGAAACTTTGGTTACATTCACACACGAAACAAAAAACAATATCACCCGATGTGAGAATCAGTGAACTCAAATAGTTAACGTGCAGCAGGAAGTGAACACTCGTGTGGAAGAGTTAGCTCAGGCCCACACTTCAGCTAGCTCCACCCAAGAAAAGCTGACTGAAGAAGTGGGAAATATTACCCAACAACTCACAATGGTAGTTCTTGAACAAACCCACCTCAAAGAAAAGATAGAAAAATTAGAAGACCGAGCGGACCTCGCGTCACTAAACAACTACACCAACATGGCCGAAAGAATTGTACACGAATGTAAATTGTGTGACGACTATCTGGACAAAAAACTTGAAACAATTACACGGGACATACTTTCAAAAGCAAAGACACATGTTAAAGACGAGACAAAACACACAGAAGACGAAGTGACAAAATTACGAGACAATGTTGTGCCGTGTTTGGCGATTGGTGCAAACGCATCGCTAGGAAACGACAAAACAGCTAAAACCATGGCTAATGACACAGACAGAACACCTATTGTGAAATCACCTATTTCCAATCAAAATTACAATGTGCCGCCTTCTTTTCCACCAAACGAGCAATATTACGATACGACACCTAGAGTAGCAAGTGACACAAACTACGTCAATACAGTTATGCCAACCGGCATGGCCGATGACACGTTTGTAAGACATGGACATTTCCAGACATTTTCCAGTGAGGACAAGCACAAAGTCCACCCTATTGTGTTTATTAGATCATTTGACGGTGTTTTTCCACGTAGTTGGTCAGAAGTCGATAAAATCAGATACGTCACCAATCTCATGAGAGGACGAGCAGCTAAGTGGGGTGCCGCTATGAAACGGCGGTGCCTTACGTTTGAACAGTTCGAACAAGCCTCCTTGGACGAATTCTGGTCCGAGAATGAGCAACAGAGCCTAAGGAGAAAAGTGTGCAACCCCGAGACCTATGACCCTAAAAAAGAGACATTAAGACAATACTTTGAGAGGTACCTAGACAAGACACTGTACTGGTCCAAACCAGCCGACTTGCCAGCGATAATTGACACTTTAAAGCGCCACGTACCCTTTCCATACCGAGACAGATTAATAGGAGTACCGGAGAATGACGTTAAGACTTTCTTAAACTTCTTAGATCAAATGGACGTAGTTTACAGAGGCGATTCACGCCATTCAAATTTTACTCATATTAGTAACCAAAATCAGCACCCACCCCAAAGGAACCGTAGTGACGGTGGTTGGTGGAATCATCCGTCCGCGCCGCGACACAATACGATGCCTGCGCGCGAAACATATTCAAATAGAAACGTGTATGACAGTAGGAACAACCGCAGAAATTCGTGGAATAATAATAATAACAATAATTATCACCCATACCAAAATGGTAACTACAAGCAAAATGAAAATTACAGGCAGTACAACAACAACAATAGGAGACGTGAGAATAACCGGTACAACCCGGGCTACTTTGACAGGAACATGCCGTATAACAGACATAATTACCACCAAATCAATAACAATCCCAACAATCACCGACAGAATATGTGGAACATACAAAATTCACGCATGACAAATCATAACCCTCCACGGAATCCATCGCTGTTCTCCAGCACAGTTATGCACTCCCCGCCACGAAGTAGCAATAACAATTACGGCGCGCCATCAGCTGATGCGTGGGCGTCAACCGGCCGGAATGTAAACATAGTGGAGCTGGTCAATGAACCCGGCCAAACACAGCAGACGACGGAAAACAGTCGACGACCGAGCTAAGCGCTCGTGCTTCGGTCGTGAGGTGTTGTAAGAGCGCAACGGCTGAGACGGTTTGTTTCCTCAGGTACAACGACAAAATAACAGCAAAACAGGAGTTAACAAACCTATCAGGTTGATGACCTTGTTCTTTTGCGTTCACATCCCAAGTCTATCAAAATTAAAACAACTGAACAGAAAATAGCAGCTATTATATTCAGGTCCTTGCAGAATAGCAAGCGTATCTCACACAGGTTGTTACCCCCTAGAATACCCGTTATCTCACAAGCCGAGGGGGCTGCATCCCTACAGGCATTTTAAACCCTTTGTGCACTAAGACAACATAATATAATGATAACTAAGTTGAACATGAGCAAGTTGCTGTGAAAACGAGATCATAAATATTTGTATTGAATACACGAATATTAAGTTATACAGCCTAAGAACACAAACATTAATTTATGATAATTATATACTGCAGTTACACTTGTACACATAATTAAGAAGAGAATGTAAACCCAGGTGAGTACACTTACTGAATGAGAAAAGAAATTCATATAGGAATGAGATCTACACAGGTTACATTTGTTGTTAATTGTAAATTATAAGGTGAATCAACAATTAGTTATTTCAAGGCACTCTAATGACAGGAGATAATAGCTGTTGAAATCAGTAATGACATAGGTATGTAGCAGAATGAATGAGGATGTAAGAATGAATGATCAGTATGAATGAGTTAATACTTAAGTTAATATAAAAAAGGTAAGTTACTGTGAAGTAGTTGATGGAGACAAGAGATTATTTGAGGAAAATATTATTGGAAGTTTATGAGAATGGAAGTGCCCCACGTATGTGATATATTAATGTTTGATGAGGAATATGTTTAATGTATAAGGACATATATATATATTATGATGAATATGTGAGTAAGGAATGAGTGAGAATGTTTTGGTAATATTGTGCTACATAGAGAAGTGAGTAAACAGTCTACATCTTTAAGATTACATAAGAATTTCAGTTTGAAAGAAAACATTTGTGATGAGTTAGAACACGTGAGTACAAGGCGTTAAAGGTGAATCTATTTACAGTGCCCTCGAAAATGAACGAATGCAAGAAAAGCAGAGTGAACATAATGATGATTACAGCTGTGGAAAGAAGTGTAATAAGAATGTAACTTGGAAACACATTAGCCTTAATTTATTTCAGAAGTGTAACTTAGTAACCTTTCGTTAAGTTTTGTTAAGCCATTATGTGGGAGAAAACATTTATATTTCGTGTTCAGACAGGAGAATGATATTTTAAGAAACTTAAGTTGAAATATATATTTTTACACAGCCCTCATCTGAATACATTTGTAATTTTTTTTTTTTTTTTTTTTTTTTTTACGAAAGTGAAATTTAGTGCCATCTTAGCTTTTATTATACTTACATATGACAGAAAACCCTGAGAAAGCAAAAGATAGAGCTATTAAGGCCGTTTTGCGATTCGTACAACACCTCCACTTAAGCGAACAGATGACAAAATTATATCTACGTTGAAGACATTTGACTTTTCAGGCTATGCAAGGTAAGTGCAAAGGAGCAGTGACCATCCGTGCAGCCGACGTCGCGCAACGGACACTGAGAAAGAGACATTTTACTGTCAATTATAAGACTACGTTTATATATATATATATATATATATATATATATATATATATATATATATATATATATATATAATGTTTAACCTTCATTAAAGTAGAAGAAAGTTCATGGTTGAACTCCTGAGAGGAAATTTGATATGTCATTATATAATACACATTATGAGAGAGACAATCTCTGAGATATATTTTCCATTTGTATAGACGGTATCCACAAGAAGTGGAGATATCGAGGAAGTACTGAGCAAATATGTGATTTACCCATGCAAAGATTTGTTAAGGTATAATACACTAAGTCATATAAACAATCACAACACAAACAGAGAATTTGTCATGATGTTACACTACACAGACTTGACGTAAGGACACTTACATTTACCCATGATTTGGTAAATTGTAAGCACCTCCTTTCACACACCCCTTGAAGGTGATGCAAACGTTATAAAGTATTATGTTCTCTTTTTTATGTATTAGCTGTAGGATTTGGTAGTTTATATGTAGTGAATAGTTTTCTTCCAGTCTATCTTTCTTTCTCCATTATCCTACCACCTCCTGCAGCTGGGTATTGTTTGTTTGTGGAATGTAAGAATATATTGTGTGACAGTAAACTTTGAGGTATGAATAAAAAGACATGAAGAAAACTGAGTATGGCATTACAAGCCTGGTCAACCACTAGCCAAGAAATGGAATCAAAAGAAAGAGATAAATAATAAATGAAGGAAAGCCCGTGGTTTTAAACATTAAGTCTTATATCCCTTGGCACGCCAAAACCTGAATAAAAAAAAATTAATACCCCAATAAAAGAAAGCCAATGGGACTTTGTATAATTTTTTAGTGTAAATATTTCACATGCAGATTCTTGTAAATTTATATGTATTTGTATATGTGTTAAAACTTTGCATATTGTCAACATATTTTGAAATGTGACCACGAAATGTAAGCTTTCAGAATTAACGATGTAAACATGCTTGGACAAAGTGAACTTTGTTAAAATGTAAATATGGCAAAAAAGTGTTGCAAACTGTGAATGTTATAAACGACGAATTTTGTGTTATTTGTGAAACTTATGGTGCATAAACCAAATAACTGTTTGTAAATCGATATAAACTGCAATTTACTTCGACGATAATGAGGATTTTCACACTGCAACTGAACGTTTGTTGGCGCGTGTAAACAACGTGATGATACACCTACCTTTGCGAACATCGACGCCGTTGTTCCTGGCCGGCCTTCAGATGCTTAGGAGACAATAAACTCAGCACCTGTCGTAGGCGATGTGGAGGCTAAAAACTGCATCGACCATATATGCCCCGGGAACAATAGTCATGAAAACGCACAAGGACCTGGAGTGTTGTGTCGTTAACAGACGACACAGACATTGCTTCAGATCACGCACACGCTCAATCTTATGGTGTCCCCGGACTTAACACGCCATTTATGCTGGAATAACAACTTGTAATGAACACTATGTGAGAGTGAATACTGTTCAAGACTGTCATAGCACAGCGATTTTGAAACTGCCGCACGCGAAATTCAGTGATGCTACTGCGCGTGCGCAAAGACTACGTGCTGCCAGAGATGCATTGGGAAACCAACTCTGGGAGCACACAACATTAACTGCGTTGGCGAGCAGCTTCAAACAAACTGTATGTAAATATATATATTAATTGTGTACAAAGGATCCAAACTGTAATAATTTTATTTAGTATATAGGTTTAGAAAGTAAGCGGATGCACGTGGCCTTTCCAATGAAAATATGCATATATTGACTTTTAGGTTTGCTAGCCTGCGACGCTAAATGTTTTAGCGTGACAGTCGAGGGGGCGATGTAGCGGGACTTTGAATTTCGCCGCGCTACACTCGTTCCCTCAGATAAAAAATATCCCGTCGCAGCGGTATGAGCGCTCGACGGCAGAGAAACTACTAAAATTGTAACTCTTTTTTGTTTTCTATTCGTTTCTTAATTGTCTCTTGATAGCCGAAGCTTAAGGCAGACGTGATCTGATGACGACGTTAAACAAAACTTATTAGCTAGTCTTTATCTGATTTTAATGTGTAGACATATTGTGAAAGTTGTTAAGAAATTCGGAGGATGGAAGTAGCAAAGTAAATTAAATTGCATACAGTATCAAGATGATTTTAATTGGTATAAATTAGTGATTCCTGGACGATTTCAAGATTTCGGAGCAGACTTTTCACGCAGAATTGAAGGAGATTTTTGAAGACCTGGACGCCGCACGAAAGAAGACAAGTTAACCTGGTAAAGGATGATTTCTCTACGCCATTTCCCCCTGTCAGTTACATTTTGTTATTCTCTGTTTCCTTTCAGTAAGTTTTGAAGTGGAAATTGGTTTAACTTTTGCTCAAAAACGCCACAAGGACCACCCCAACTATAGCTTTTCTGTAATACGAAGTCCGATTTGCTTTTCATTTTTCCCTTTTTTCACGGTCATTAACGATTTTAAAAGAACCATTTTCACTTACGATTTCTTCCCACATTTTCAACCTTTTTCTTTTTCTTTTCTTCTCTCTTATTTTTCTCTTTTTATTAACCACTACAATAGGTAGCGGTGGTGTGGGTGCCACCGCAATTTACTTGGTCTTAGGGGGTTTTCTTTTTGGATTTATCTCACTGCTTCTTGGGTTTCCCTGGCTGGAAGGACTTCATTGGCACAATCTCCGGGACTGAGGATGAGCATGAAGCTCTACGACCAGCTGCTTTTGGACTCTTCAGCCACTGGCAGATGTCATCTTTCCCACTAGAAGAAACCTGGGAAGGGAGTGACCCAAGGGACCCCTTCCTAGCGAGAGAAGCCGAAGAAGACTTATGCTTCTCCAGCTTAGAAGTGGGGATGGATGACCCCAATGCTTTGGGGTGGGGAGGGGGGGGGTTGCTCCTAAAGTAGGTGGAGCAGGAGCAACAGGGAGGGATATGGCCCCCACCATCAAGGGGTCAGATGTAGTCTTCCGGCTCTGAGAGGTGACTGGGTTGGTAGAGCTGATGGCGCCAGAACTGTTGTAGCAGCAGAGTGATGATGTCATACGCACAGGATGCAGGCATTCAAAGTTTCTCTTAGCCTCAGTGTAGGTCAGTCGGTCCAGGGTCTTGTACTCCATGATTTTCCTTTCTTTCTGGAGAAAGGCGAGCAAGGCGAA
This sequence comes from Schistocerca nitens, assembly GCF_023898315.1. NCBI lineage: Eukaryota > Metazoa > Arthropoda > Insecta > Orthoptera > Acrididae > Schistocerca > Schistocerca nitens. The sequence goes on from NC_064619.1 coordinate 367,245,920, forward strand.
TGGTGCTATCCACAGTTGACACAGATGGCAGGCGGGTCACATGGAGTATTGGGATGTGATGGGCTTCCGCAATCTCGGCATGTGACGTTGGAAGTACAGCGGGAAGAGATATGGCCAAACTTCCAGCACTTAAAGCACTGCATTGGGGCAGACCATCACCTTGACCTTCTCGGGCAATGTATCACCCTCAAAGGCCAAGATGAAGGCAAATTGATTATCCTTCGGACCCTGGTGGACATGCTGGGTGAAATGTACACCTCGCCGCTCGAAATTGGCCCGCAGCTCATTGGCAGACTGCAAACGAAGGTCTCTGTGAAATATGATACCCTGGACCATATTTAAGCTCTTATGGGGCGTGATGGTTACAGAAACATTCCCCAGCTCGTCACAAGCAAGTAACTACCATGACTGGGCAGAGGATGCTGTTTTGATCAAGACTGATCCAGATCTCATTTTGGGCAAGCCCTCCACCTCCCCAAATTTGTCCTCTAAATGCTCAACAAAATACTGAGGCTTCATCGTCATGAAAGATTCCCCATCAGCTCTCGAACATACAAGCTACCGGGGCGAATAAGATCTGCTGCCATCCTTAGCCTGATGTTCGTCCCATGGTGTGGCCTGGGAGGGGAATGATTTGGGGTCATACTTCCGTGCGTTGAATGAAGCTCATGAACACTTAGACACTGCTGGTGTTTCACCACCAGCAAAAGATGGACTACGCTTCATAGTGTGTCATCCGCCCTGATGCCACCCACTCTGACCAGGGGCCCTCCCCACGGGTGCCACCCAGCCGCATCAAAGGCCACCTGGCAGGATGGCCACTGCCGGGAGTCCTGATGCCCCAGGGGGATGGGCATCTACCCCTTGGCATACGTGGGGAGTTAATGGCGCAGGCATCAGCAGAGTGATCCATGCTGGATATCAGGTGCAAAGCAGTTCACGGTCATCGTCGATGCAGAAATCGACACTGCATAGTGCATGGTGGAAAACGCACCCAGGAAGGTGTCCTCACCCAAGAGATGGAGAATGGGCAGGACTGCAATGCAACGACGAGAAAGTGGGCAAAAGATCTTAATGCACGATGGACACGATGCACCTCGTAAGGCGCCCTTCCGCAGTTGGCTTGCTTTTCAGGAAAATTTTGAAGAATGGAGGTCAAACCCTACAGGGAACGATCACATTAAGGCAAAAACGTGTGAAACTCCTTTTAGTTACCTTGTACGACAGGCAGGAATACCTCGGACCTATTCTAACCCCTGGACCCGCAGGGGGAAAAGGCACAGGAGATCTGTTTCTGTCCAAGATTTGGAGGCCCGATCTCTGAAGGCCTTAGTGAGACCCTTGGTATATTTTGAAAGGACTGTTTGTCACTGGAGATATGGTGGCCATGGGTGGACTTCTTTATACGGAGTAAATGGCAGATGTTGAAGTGGAGGTATTGCTGGTGGTTGGTATCATTGATATGGACAGAGGTATTGATGTAGCCATCTTTGATGGTGGAGGTCGACATCAAGATAGGTGGTTTGCTGGGTTGAGGAGTACCAGGTGAAGCAAATGGGGGTAAGGTGTTGACGTTCTGGAGGAATGTGGACAGGGTATCCTCACTCTCAATCCAGATCATGAAGATGTCATCAATGAATCTGAACCAGGTGAGGGGGTTTGGGATTCTTAGTGGTTAGGAAGGATCCCTATAGAAGGTTCATGAACAGGTTGGCATAGGATGGTGCCATGAGGTTGCACAGTGCTGTACCCTGGATTTGTTTGTTGGTGATGCATTTGAAGGAGAAGAAATTGAGGGCAAGGATGTGGCTGGTCATAATGACCAGAGACAAGATTGTAGGTTTGGAATTTGTAGTGTATTGGGAAAGGTAGTGTTCAATAGCAGCTAAGCCATGGGTATTAGAGATGTTAGTGTAAAGGGAGGTGTCATTAATCATGACAAGCAGGACACCTTTTGGTTAAGGACCAGGAACTGTGGAGAGTTTGTGGAGGAAATGGTTGGTATCTTTAATATAGGAGTATAGGTTGTGGGTGACAGGCTCAACATGTTGGTCTATGAGTGTAGAGATTCTCTCAGTGGGGGCACACTTACTGACCACACTTACTCGTTGAGTTTATGGACTTTAGGAAGCATGCACAATGTAGGAGTGCGGGGAGTGATAGGGGTGAGGAGAGAGATAGACTCGGGGAAGAGGTTCTAGGATGGCCTAAGGGTTTGAGGAGAGACTACAGATCCTACTGGATTTCTCGATTAGGATCACTGTAGCAGGGTTTGTAGGTGAATGACTCTGACAGCAGTTCAAAAACAACAGTGGTGTAGCACTTGCCAGCAGGTAGTATAATAAGGTCAGAATCAGATTTTTAAGTGGCGGATTGTGGTTCTTTCTGTGGATGTAATATTAGTTTGCATGTTGAGGGATTTGGAGAATGATGGTGAGGCAAGGTTCGATGATAGGAAATTCTGGAAGTTAACAGGGGGTGATTGGGTGTCTGGGGGGGGTGGATCACGGTTGGAAAAAGGAGTCAACTGAGTTAGGCAGGGTTCAACATTGGTGTTCAGTTGAGTCTGATTGGTAGGGTTGGTGGCAAAAAAGTGTTTCCATTATAGGGACTGGGATAAGGGGAGAAGGTCTTTTACGACTACAACATGATTGAATTTGGGAGTGGGGCAAAAGGTATGGCCTTTGGAAAGGACTGATATGTTTTTTCGAGGAAAGGTTCATGACTGTTTTGGGTCTGTTTATGTTCTGGATTCTGTATGGTGGTGGGATGGAGTTTTCGAGGGTAGGATAACTGTAGTAGCTCTGAGAGACAGGGAATTGTCAGTTGTGAGGGGATGTGGGGAGATGGATAGTGGTAGTCCAAGGTGGGAGTAGGAAGCAAAGAGGGTGGAGAGTTTTTGAGGTGGCATAGTGCATGTTGCTCTATTTCATGGAGGGAAAGGGTTCCTATGTGTGATATGGGATCCAGGAACTTGGGATTGCATAGCAGGAGAATTTTAGAGATGGAGAGGAGGTACTGGAAGGAGATTTGGGTCTGATTGACATGGTTTTGCAGGACTATGTCGGTGAGGGTTAAGGTTCAAATGGCTCTGAGCACTATGGGACTCAACTGCTGAGGTCATAAGTCCCCTAGAACTTAGAACTACTTAAACCTAACTAACCTAAGGACAACACACACATCCATGCCCGAGGCAGGATTCGAACCTGCGACCGTAGCGGTCGCGCGGTTCCAGACTGTAGCGCCAGAACCGCTCGGCCACCAGCGGCCAGCGAGGGTTAAGGAATGGCAGAATCTGAACAGATGAAGGTCATTGTGGAAGGAGGGGTTGCAGCTGGAAATGGGTAATTTGGTGGCAAAGCCATTTGGGGTGGGGGGGATATTCAATAAGCCAAGCGACAATGCAGGAACAGTATGTGGGACTGGGTTCTGGCTAGGGATAAGGAAAATTTTCTCTACTGATGTAGTTGAAAGGAGCAAGGATCTACTGTGGAGGATAAAAACTTGCAAAACTGCATAAATAATACAAACATAAATGCAAAAAAATGGGAAAAATCGCAAAAATACGCCAAAATACATGAGAAAAATCACAAAAAGGATGGAATGGATGAAGTATGGGGAAAAAAGAAAAAATGTAGTATACTAGTGAATCGAAAAAATTAAAATGCAGTATACAGCAATCACATGATCGCTTCAAAGCACCAACTGGTTCAAGTTCAAATGAAACGTTTTACAGCAAATAATTGCAGGCAAAAGAATTTTTAGTATGGATGTAGAAGAAGCTGAGAAGTAAAGCAATGATAGCTTCAGTGAAGGATTTTGCAAACAATACAAAGAAGTCAGTTCTTTAGCAGCTTTACTGGAAGATGCAAATGAAAATGAATTGTACTTGGATGAGGCATTAACATGTTTATAGATTCCATCATGAATCTGGAGGCGCCTGGAGAAATAATTTGCACAAGAGAGGAAAACAGCAAGTCCTCTGGTTAGTACCTTAGTCTGTGCCCACTACTCATAAGATGTACTTGAGGCTTTAAAAGCCAAGATAAAGTCTTTATCATGAAATCTTTCAATAATCATATCCAAACTATCTTGTATCATCTCAAATAAGTGATGTTTATCTTCAAAATCTCGAGATGCACAGTTTTCAACAGACTTCAGTATACTTTCAGCATTACGAAAATTACTTACTTTCATAGGAAATTTGTATATATTTGACACATTATTTACTAAAGTTCCCTCATAAAAAACTAGAACTTCCAACTTTCCATTAAATACTATAGCATAACACAACTGAGGTACAGATCCTGATGTGTCTATGTTAGCAAAAATTACATTATCTGTCTTGCTGATGACTGTCCAGAATGAGGAAAATTTGATTTTATTCCCCCTGCTATCTGACATATATTTGAAATTTTATTTTCACTTTCACATTGCTCAGTAGATTTCACACTTTCATTAATGGCTTGCTAAAGTTGTGCTCTTTCCAGATGCTTTCACTTTTCATCAGGTGTTTGTCATAAAGCCAGTTGCAATGATGGATGTGCAACCAAAAAATATTGATGGAACTCGTCCTTGTTTTATCCTCGGTCATTTGAGATTGGCAATTAAAATGCATCCTGTTTTCTCGTAACAGTAGCTTGCTGTCCAAACAATACCTTCCAGTTGGAAATGCTTGTGACAAATCTGTAACAGCACAACAAAAATCACTATTACTATCTTTTGTCAAAACATTTACATTAATGACTAATACTCTACAGCCAGTTTCATACTAATCTTGTCCGCTGTGATACACAATAAAAAACAAATTACACTGGGATTTTATACAGAACTGATTTTAAAAATAACTGATCAATGTGGTTCAGTCAAAATAAATAACACATTACAGATTTATCACCATTTACTTACTTGATGTGAAGGTCCAAAATCCTTTTTGGGTATTGCAGCAAGCCAGTCATTTCTCAGCTTCAATTTGGAAAATTGGAACATGTGCACTTTCATTTCTTCTTGGGATTTACAATTTCCTTGGCAGCAGGGAACACAACACTTGCATCCCATATTCAAAATAGAACAACACGCTTATACTGTATGAAATACATCACTTTCCATACAACAGACTTGCAAACTGAAACTCTGCACAACAAACAGTCCACTTTTAGTGATATCATGTTCCAATATTGCCATTGTGCATTCACCTGTGTATGTAGAAGGTATCGCGGTGGACCACATGACTTGTGCACATGGCACAGAATCTGCTGTGCTGTCCACCAGAACCTCCTCTTTATAAGTGCAGTGCAGCAGGCACTCGCTCTCATACATGTTCATAATTATTGTCAGCAACTGCTTGTATCAGTACCTATGTTTGCATCTATGTTCCCAGCTGTTGTTTGCTTGTATGTAAAAGAAGAGTAAACTTTGGTTTATTATGGCCATGCTGTTGTTTGTGTCTTCCAGTATCATACAGTAGGTACACAAATGAGAAGAGAAAATTATAAGGTAAATTGCCGTAACTACCAATTTTGTGTGTGCACCGCTTCATAGTTTGTGCGTGGAGTTTGTGCTTGATTTAGCCACTAGGGGCTATGCAGTCTGCTAATACAACAGCAGTTTCATACGCAGCCTGCCAGCTGTCCCCCCTGTTGGAGCTAAATGCTATATAGGGTGGAGTGCAAGGCTCTGCCAGCCACGTGTGTATGGTTAATTGCATTGGACCTTGTCTTCCATGTGCTTGTACTATTCAAGCAATAAGTTACAGAGTTCTTGGGTTAGAAAATATATCTTCGGTGTTGATCGTCATGTTTATTTGATTAGCAGCTAATTGGGGATTCTGCTATACACTGAGTGACTGTTGTTTGTCACATTAGTGTTGAGCTACAGATGAGGTACCTAACTAATTCCAAATTCACGTGACTGATTGGATAATATTGACCAGACAAGTTGACAAAATGGAGATGAGAGACAAGAGGTAGACAGAATAAAGGACATATAATAGGACAAAATATTTTAAACCATATGTCAAGTTTGTTAGTTGTCCTGCACCAATGTATTTCGGTTACTAAACACTGGAGTGGCATTGAAACTAAAAACTTAGGGCACTGAATCTACTTATTATCAGTATTCAAACCTCTCATAAGAGATGTGAAGAAGGAAGCTTGGGTGTTGCAGAACAAGTGTTTCAAGAATCCTTGCTGCTTGCCATTGAATATATCACTTTGTTCCACTTGCACCATTACATTTGCATGAAGAGTATGTTCTAAAATTTTTCTGCAGATAGGGGTGAGTGATACAGGATGGCAGGTCTGTCAATCAGATTTTCTCCTTTTATTTGAACTGTGTTCTCTTCCAATCAATGGAAGCATTCTCTGCCCAAGGTATGTGTTCAAAATTCCATTGGAGTACTGACACTTACAGCACTTTCCTCTGCTTTCAATATTGTTAGTAGTGATACTTACATCTCTCACCTTTAGTGATGCAGCAATACAACAATGATAAAATTCTTAAACATACCTTTCTTAAAGGACATCTGAAGCCACAATTCAACTTTTTGGATTTTATTGCACAACTGTCCATTTTGATTCCTGTGTGGGGATGCAAATTTTCACACCATCAGCAGCCTTAATATATAACTTAAATTTGTTTGGGTTTTGAGTAAGCTCTATTATGAAAATTCTTTGTGTTCCATTCCCTGGGTTTTGAATGGGACCTACTAAGTTAATTATTTAAGTGTTCCATTCAATGGGTTGTTGAGTGGATCCAGTATGGTAATTATGTTAAGTGTTCCATCTGATAGCAACAGTATAGTGTTGTACCTACTGTGCAGTAACTTTGTTCTTTAAGAAATATCCTATTATTGTTTGATTATTAAGGGTCATCCTTTCACGAATCATGCACCTTGCTGTGGTAGTATGGCTTTCATTACAGCTGCACTGTTCGTACAATCACACCAGTTTCTGAAGAGAGGCTAGCCAATGTGTGGCTCCTGAAGACAGGCAAACGTCTTTTCAGTAGGGGCAAGGGTAATAGTCTGGATGGTTGGTTGCCATTGCAACAACAGCCTATATGGCTATAGTATGTTGCTGAACATACATTGAACATACCTGCAGACTGCAAACTGAAGACTTCTTCTAGAAAGAGAGAAATTTAAAAAGATGGGCTGTGGATAAGAATTAGTAGGGAATTTCAAGGGGAACACTAGGCACTGACTGACTGATTGACTGTCTGAAATAGGTGAAAAGAATATCAGTGATTCACTTTCAAAGATGAAATAGTGAAGATAGCAGAAGAATTAGTAAGCAAAACAAAAAGACCCAGTAAAATCACTGAATAATGCAAGGGATATTGAATTTTCTGATAAAAGGACAAAATATAAGTATCCAGCAAATAACACATGTAAGAGGGAATACCACTGTCTACAAAATCAGATAGACAACAAGTGCAAAAGACACAGCAGGTATTGCTAGAAGATAAATGCAAAGTCATAAAATCCACCATGACTACGGTAGGGGTAAAATATTAAGATGGTGCATAAGTTGACACCGTTTTTGTTTTGAAAGATGGTATTCCAGCTTCTAAGGGTTTATTTATCAACTGTCAATTTTTATTTGTAGTTCACTGTAGCTGTTTGAGTTTATATATTGTCATTTGGATTTGGTGAGTGGAGCTGTGAATGCCAGAAAATGGAGTGTGATGTAAAGAAATTGGAATATTTCCAACACATTCTTCTGTTTGAGTTCAATAGAGGGGTCACGGCAGTGGAGGCAGCCAGAAATATTTTTGCCGTGTATGAGGAAATCCCACTAGACAGAGCACGGCAAGAAAATGGTTTTCTCTTTTTAAGGAGGATTGATTTGACATTAGCGACTCTACACATTCATAAAGACCTTTGGGATTTGGTGATTGTTTGAACACATTAAACCACAACGAACCGACTCAGGGCACTCGAGAACTGACAAACGTGATGAACTGTGATCATTCCACCACATATGACATTTGCATGCAATGGGGAAGGTTCAAAAATCGGGCGTCTCGGCACCACATGCTCTAAGACAAAAGCACAAAAATCAGCAGGTGGCCATATGTGCATCTTTGCTTGCGTGTCATCATCAACTGGCTCATGAATGACACTGACCATTCCTATCCTGTATCATTACTGGTGACGAGAAATAACTTATGTCTGCTAACGTAAGGAAGAGGAAGGAATGGTTGAGCTCAAACAAAGCAGCAATTCCCCGTACAAAGACATGCGTGTATCCACCATGTGGTGGAACAGCAACGATGTGGTGTGCTATGAATTGCTTCTCCGAGATGTAACCTTCACTGCTGACATTTTCTATAAAACAACTAAGATGTCTTGCAGGTGCAACCCAAGAACAGCAACCAGGAAAACTGCATGAAGTAATGCTTCTCCATGATAACACCCGCTCCCATTATGCTAGACTGACAAAAAGCACTATACAGGAGTTAGGTCATGAAGTCATTCCCCACCCATCTTATTTACTTGCTCTTGCGTTATCAATTTTTCACGTTTTCTGCTCTATACTGAGCAATCTTCAAGAAACTGTCTTTCCAGATGAAAATGCACTCAAAACATGGCTTGATGAGTTCTTCTGTCTCACAACCATGTGATTTCTCCAGCTGTGGAATCGAAAAGTTACCCCCAGCATTGGATGACTAAAGTCTCTGTTTCATATATCTGTTGTGTTTATTAAACTTATGGAAAAGCGATACAAACTTATGCACCAATCTAACAGAAGAGCTATACACTGGATATGAACTAGAAGACAGTATTATTGAAAGGGAAGAGGAATTAGATGAAAATGAGATGGGAGATCTGATACGGCACTGAATTTGACACAGCATTGACAGACCTAAGTCAAAACAAGGCACTAGGAGTGTACACATTCCCTTAGACTTATTAACACCCTCTGGAAAACCAAGCATAATGAAATTGTTTCACTTGGTATTCAAGATAAACGAAACAGGTGTAATATCACCACATTTCATGAATAATCTTGATTTCAAAGCAGCAGGTCAGTCAGCCATGGTTGCAATACACTACTGCAAATGATTTACAAAAGAACAGAAAGACTGGCAAAGCTGAACTCAGTGAGGATTAAGCCAGGTTCTGGAGAAATATAAGAACACATGAGGTTATACTTATCCTATGATTTACCTTAGCAAATAGGTTTACAGGGGCATTCAAACATTTATATAATTTGTAGATTTAGAGAAAGATTTGACAATGTTGACTGGAATACTCTGCTTGTAATTCTGAAGGTACCAGGGATAATATAAAGGGAGTAAACGGTCATCATAAACTTTTACTAAAGTCAGACTGCAGTTGTTAAAGTGAAAGATATAAAAGGAAAGCAGTAGTTGAGAAGAGAGTAAGACAGGATTATAGTTGATCCCCAGTTTTTTCCATCTGTACACTAAGAACACAGTAAAAGCCACTATGGAGAAATTCAGAAAGGGAATCAAAGTTCAGGTAAATTAAATGAAAACATTAAAAGTGATTACATTGTAAATAATTCTGTCACGAACTGCAGGACTTTGATGACCAGTTGAATGGATAGTGTGTAATGAAATGGAACACCTACAGCCATACTTATGACATTATTTATTATATGGTTAACAGTTTTGGTGCTCTGTACATTATCTTCAGGCATTAAATGACACATAGGGGGTTAATTCCAATCATATAAACAATTCATCAATGGCCAAAATCCATGAACTGGCTTTTACAGACTATCTGTAATGACGACATTGTGTCTCCAACTATCAACTACCAAGTCGGTAGTCGATGGTCGAGATACAAAATCATCATTACAGGTAGTCAGTGAAAACCATCAACTACCAAGTTGGCAGTTGATAGCTGGAGACACAATATCATTGTTACAGGTAGTCTGCAAAAACCAGTTTACAGATGTTGGCCACTGATGAATCATCTATACAATTGGTGTTAACCCCCTCAGTGTCAGTTAATGCCTGAAAATGGTGTACTGAAGTACCAAAAATGGTAGCCATATAGTAAATAACATAATAAGGATGGTAGTAGGTGTTTCATTTTATTACATAAGTGAATGGAAGTAAGGGAATGTAGTCATATTAAATCAGGTGATGCGATGGGCTTAGATCAGAAAATGAGACACTAAAATACTAAATGAGTGTTGCTACTTGGGCAGCAAAATAACTGGTGATAACAGAAGTTGAGAGAACATAAAACACAGATTAGCAGTAGCATAAAAGCATTTCTGAAAATGAGAAATTTGATAACATGGAATACAAATTTAAGTGTTAGGAAGTCTATTCTCAAGGTATTTGTTGGAAGATAGCCATGTACAGAGGTGAAACATGGATTATAAATAGAATTTTTTGAAATGTAGTGCTGCAGAGGTATGTTAAAGATTAAGTGGGTAGATCGAACAACAAATAAAGTACTGAATTGAACTAGGGAGAAAAGAAATTTATATCCAACTTGCCTTAAAGATGGATCAGTTGATGATTCATTCCTGTCACCTGTCAAAACAACTGCTTTATTGATTATTGTGGTGATTGTTTTTATTTATTTTTTTAATTTCTCCAAAATAAGATCTTCGCTTACAACAAGGTTAGTGAACTGAACATTCTCATGGATGGCCATCATCAAAATTCTCTATTGTATTCAGCAGCCTTTGGTACATTTGTGCCCCTCTTGTGTGTGTGTGTGTGTGTGTGAGAGAGAGAGAGAGAGAAAGAGAGAGAGAGAGAGAGAGAGAGAGAAACATAGGTGTGGAACAGAGATACATGGTTAGTAGAGGTTGGTCAGTTATTACTGTTTCCAGTCAACATATTACTGTTTTTTTGCATACATATCAGAGTATCTATTCACAAAAGTTTGCTATTTATTACAGAATGTTTTTAGATGTAAGTAAGGTGGAAAACACTATTGTTGTGACGATACCTCATAGATATGACTTGATCTATAATTCATGTGTTAACAAAGAGATTTGTAAAACAAGTATTAAAATCAAACAACTATGTTCCATTTATGCTAAATGCAATGTAGTGGATATTAGAAGACTTGAAAGAAATTTGCACACTGCACATGGTGAGCATCTAAATTACCATGGGAAAACATTTTTGTGTCAGGAGATAAACAAAGTTGTAAATGAAATACGAGCACGCAGCAGCCTTGTCTTAAAAGACAGTCCCACAGAGCATGACTGTACACCTCCTTTTTTAGAGAAAACGAAATTGCAGATGAAGGAAAGTTAGAAACCACACTAAGTGGAAACTGCAGCAGTCTATTTCATTCAGATAATTGTGCAACCCTAGATCATGTAGCGAAAATAAATGAATACATAAGTTCTGTGAAAGTAGAATACCATTATGTAGCAGTGACAGTTTCCTCCTCCTTCATATAAATGTACAATCTCTTAGGTGTAAAATCAATGAATTACAACACCGGCTAGATAAAATCAACTGCAGTGTTCTATGCATCAATGAACACTGGATGAAAGACACTGAAATAGACTTGTGTGTTCCTCCTGGATATTCGTTAGTTACAAGCTACTGCAGAAAAAGTATTACACATGGTGGGGTTTCAACATATGTCAAAAGTAACCTTGAATTGCATTACTCAGTTATAGACCTTAGTAGAATATGCCTTGAAGCTACAATAGAAGTAGCCGGTGTGGTAATGCACGAACAGAAAACTGTAGTTGTCTCAATCTATCAAATCTGAGGCTCTGATGAGATAGTATATATAGAAAAAATTAATACTTTAATATTGTTGCTGTCAAAATATAAACAGCATAGAATTGTAATTGTAGGTGATATTAACATAGATATAAGGGCAAAGAGAAAAAATGTAATTCATATGATTAACACTCTGAAGTCATTAAACTATTACTGTCTCAATGAAAAACCCACTAGACTGAACGCATGCCTTGATAACATAATTAGCAATGTACAAAGAGACTCCACACAATGTGATGTAATAGAATTAGGTATTTATCAGATCATGCAGAGCTATGGCTTCAAATAGAAAAGTCAGCCTTCAGTTCTACAGAGAGAGAAGTGACATACAGAATTCTAGGTGAATCCAATGTAAATAAAATGATAAACCAGTTAAAAGAAATGGATTGGACTCATGTAATGGATAACAAGAAAACGATTAATAAATGTTTTTCCATTTTACTGACAGAGATCAAGCATATAGTAGAAATGACATGCCCCTTGGTAACCAAAAGGTACCAGAGTAATATTACTCATAAGCAACAAAATACTAACAAGTGGTACACCCCACAACTTAACAAACTCAGAATACTACTGATGATTATGAAAGACAAATCTCATAACAGTGATAGGGACAAGGAAAATTACACTAAAATGAGAAACCTTTACAGATTATAAATAAAAAATGCTAAGTGCTGTGCAAATGATGAATATATTTTAAATTCTAAAAATAAATGTAAAGCTGCCTGGACTGTCATTAAAAGGGAAATTAATAATACCAATAAAGAAAGGAGTATCCCTATTGACTGTAATATTCTCAATGAATATTTTGTAAATAGCGTCACCACCCCACCCATCAATTCTGCCTCTGATGCAGAAGCATTGCTCACTTGTGCAAAACAGACAAGAAGTGAGAAGTTCACTTGGACCCGAATCACATTAAATGATATTCATACGTCAATAAACAAATTAAGTAATTCCAAAACAGAAGATTATTATGGACGCAGTAATCTCATCATTAAATGTATAGCAAAAGAAGTTGAAATGCCACTATCAAACAGAGTACTTGATGAAGGAATATTCCCCAACTGTCTTTCACAGTTACATTGCCTGTGTATAAAAAAGGTGAAAGAAACCTCCCAAATAACTACAGACCCATTTCAATAGTACCAATCATATCCAAGTTAGTAGAAAATTGTGTGCATAAGCAGATATACAGGTATTTTGAAACCAACAAAATTTTAAATGAACAACAGTTTGGCTTCAGGTCACACCTGTCAACCGTAAAAGCAGTAGAAGCTTTGGTAAGCAATGTTTATGAAGGGTATGAAAAAAGGGTATCGATGTCTGGAACACTTATTGACCTAAGTAAAGCTTTTGACTCGGTGTCACATGACATACTCATCAAAAAGTTAAAATACTATGGCATTGAAGATGACACACTCCGACTATTCAGATCTTTTCCAAGCAATAGGTTACAACTTGTATAAGCAAATAAGCAGAGGTCAGAAATACTCCCTATAGAAAGAGGAATACCCCAAGGCTCTGTTCTTGGACCTTTTCTGTTCATTGTCTATGTTAATGACTTCTCGAATTACACACCGTGTAAGAACATACTATATGCTGACGATATGACATTAATAAGTACAGGAGAGAACTTACAGAGTGTACTGGAAAAAAATAGAGAAATGATGCAAATGGCTAATTACTGGTGTCAGGCTAACCAACTGTGCATAAATCAAACAAAAACAGAAGAAATAATATTTAATCTCAAAGAACTAAAAATGAAAACAAAACAGTGAAATTACTTGGACTAATCATAGACCAAAAGCTCTCATGGGAAGGACACACCAATTATCTATGTAGTAAACTAGCACGAGTACTTTTCTTATTGTATAAATTAAGAAACAGTGTGAGCAAGCAATTGCTACTCCACTCATACTATGCTTTTTTTCATTCCCAACTGCAATATGGAATATTGCTTTGGGGTAACTCCCCAGGGGCTGAATGTATTTTCAGATGGCAGAAGAAAGCAATCAGGTGCATGGAGGGGTTAGCACCCAGAGAGCCCTGCAGAAATTATTTTAAATCTCTTGGCGTAATGACAGTGCCTAGCATGTACATATATAACTGCCTAATATATGCCAGAGAAAATCTGAAAAAATTGAACATGAGATGTGATGTGCATGCACACAGTAGAAGAAACAGTCACCTGCTGGACTTGCCTTCCACAAGACTTGCTGTAGTCCATAATAACTATAAGTATTTAAGCATAAATTTTTTCAATAAGTTACCATGCTCAGCTCGTACAGTACCACTAAATAAATATAAGAATACATTGCAAACCTGGCTAAAAAACAATAAAATCAATAGAACTGAAGAATTCTTAAAAACTAATCATCAAAATATATGTTTTACTTAAGTTATGAAGAAAATGTTTTTATATTATATAAGCTAGTTATTTACTGTGATTCTTTTCTTATGTGTGTATTTAATTACTGTATAAAACATTGTTTTACATAATGCTAAAGAAAAGGTCTTTAGTTCCTTCTCTCCCCTTTCTGTAACTATTTGAATATCGTACTGAAACTAAAACCCTCTGTAAACTTTGATGAAGCCAATTGTATGAAAAATATTGAAAGGCTAATAAAAATATTCTATTCTATTCAACTTCACAGTGTCTTCATGATTCAGGTGCGTGTGTTAGCTGAGCTGTATACCGTACCATGAGTTTTTTCTTAAATTATTTTCATTTTATCTTAGAGGTACCAATGCTTTGTCTTTCCACAAAGAATGTCCAGTTCCAGTACCGGCTGGGTACAATTACTTCCTTTGGTCATCAGCAACTTGTAGTGTGTGACCATCTACATCTATGTCTATTCTCTGCAAACCACTGTGAAGTGTATGGCAGGTGGTACAACCCATTGTACCACTTATTGGGATTTGTCCCCATTCCATTCACATATGGACTGTGGGAAGAATGACTGTTTAAATGCCTCTGCGCATGCTGTAATCAGTATAATCTTGTCCTCATGATCCCTATGTGAGCGACACATAGGAGGTTGTAGTATATTCCACGAGTCATCATTTAAAGTCTGTTCTTGAAATTATGTGAGTAGGATGCCTCAGTATAATTTATGTCTATCTTCAAGAGTCTGCTAATTCAGTTTCTTCAGCATCTTTGTGACACTTTCCCACAGGTCAGACAATCCTATAACCATTCATGCTGTCATTCTCTACATGTTTTCAATATCCCTTGTTATTTCCATGTGGTACGTGTCCCACATGCTTGAGCAATATTCTAGGATGGGTCTCACAAGTTATTTGTAAGCAATCTCCTGTGTAGATTGCTTGCATTTTCCCAGTATATTACTAATATAGCCTATACCTTTACACACGACTGAGCCTATGTGATCGTTCCATTTCATACAACTAACATAGTGTGATATAAACATATTTTTAGAAGTTGGCCGATTCCCGCAGAGGCTCAATGACACTATGGTCATAGGATATTATGTTTTTCCATTGTATGAAAACGTTTCTGAACATTCAAAGCAAGCTTCCAGTCTTTGTACCACTTTGAAAGCCTATCAAGATCTGACTGAATATTTATTCCCCTTCTTTCAGAGATTGCTTCATTATAGATATCTGCATCATTTGCAAAAATCTTAGGTTACTATTAATATTGTCAGCAAAGTCTTTAATATACAACATGAACAGGAAGGCTACCGGCAAACTTCCCTGCAGCATATGCTAAGTTACATCTACATCTTGATTTAAATCATTTACAAAATTGAGTGAAAGAGATGCACTATGACAGATGGCAGTCCACGTTGTATCTTCTAGTTCTGAAATTTTGGTCTGGGCTGAAACATTGTTTCCTAAGTACAGAACGCATCCTACTTTATAACAGTTGATTATGTAGAGATGAAGTCTTACACAAGGAAGACTAGCACAAAGTGCTCCATCTGGCCAACCTTCGGACTAAAGACCACAACAGCAATGGCAATATTAAAGGATGACTACTGAAATGCGTATTACCAATTAATTTTATATTCATCATACAAACACGTTTCGCATTTGTTATATTCCATTTGCCGGTTACGAAGTTATGATTCTCGTAACTAATTGTAGAACAGCTAACAACTCTTAAGAGATTGACTAGCGAACGTACTAATCAGGCTCTCAGATCTGTGGGTATGGCTTGTGGTATTTTAGCCTGGCGGCGATCTTTAAATATTGCCCGGACCGTTCTACTGGGAGATGTAATTTTATGTCCATGGATTAAAGCTTCTTGGCTACTTTGAAAACGCGTTAATTTCTGTAAACACTACAGCTCTGGAATCACCAGAACATTTAGTGTTCTACATGAATATTCAAATTCAATTACACTAGGGCTATACATCCGTCCTCTCCTTGGGAGACGTTGCATCTTTCAAAGAAACCGCCACATAAGAATCAATATCTTTGAAATAACAAGCTGTTGAAGGAAGAGACGCAGTAGAAATGTGTAACTTTTTTTACACTTCTTGTAACTCTTCTAAATATTCAGAACGAAGTTTTCGCTGCGCTGATCCAAAGATATTTCAATTCCTGTAGGCAAAATATATCTTCTTTAAGTACAGTAGAGCATTGGTTGGCTACAGCAATCAGCTTTCTGCGGTATGTTGGTTGCCCTGTGGTGTTGAAGACCGTGCCCGTTTGTCGCAGCTTCGCAACTATTTTGTTTCGATCTTCTTTTGTGCAATATATACTTCCACAAAAGACAATTGAGCATCATATCAACGTATTTATAAAAACACAAGTAAGTACATATGTGAAAAAGAGAACCCAACATTTATGTCCCCCAATTTCAGTAAGATGGGCTATTGAACAGCTCCACATCTTTAAAGTTAATTACGTTTCCTGCGATACACGTAGGAAGTACATTCCTCTTATAATTCACCACAATGCTGAGAAGGCCCATAAATAAATTGTATTAGGACATGGAAGAGCTATTGATTCTCTACCTCCTTGATATCCAGTTTTAAAACAAAGAACGTAATGTGAACGGTATAATATGCCATGGTTTTTAACGGTCAAATTCCGAAATTCAAAATAAAAAACTTGAAAGGAGATATAAAAACGTTATATTTCAGTGAACTAAGGGTAATATGATGTTATAGCTAGTAAACCCATACGTAATTTAAAACGCAGTTTGCAGGGTGATGAAATTATTTTACATAATTCTCACTTCCACTACAGTTTGTATTTCCTCCTACAGAACAAATGACGAACATGTTTATTTGTTGGACTTGCGAATGTGTTTTGTTGTATGGGATACCGAAATGCGGCCTTTTGAAGTTTCTGAGGAACGGACATCGTTGCTGAAAAGTATTGACTGATAATAAGACCTATTATTTTTTACGTAGTGGAACGCACTGAGCGTTGCAATACTGAAAACGTGCTACCCTTGGTGAACATCACTCCAAAACACTGCAGCCTTTCCCTTGCACAATACGATGACTTGTTTCTGCGCACTGTTTGAGAAAATACTTTTGACTACTGGTTTAGTTGCAACCATGGTTTAATTGATACGCCATGGTCAGGACAATACAGTATGTCTATCATTAAATATTGATTCCGTCTTCATATTTCCACCGATAAAACCCATGATTAAACATTATAGTCTATTTGTCGCACTGATAGTTCATACTACCAATCAGCGAAACTTTTAGTAACCATAAATAAATGTTTGCATTTCAATAGCTTAAAAGACTAATCCATCGTTCCTAGTCATTAATTTATAGTCCCGTCTTGAGAAAGATATGATGCGGGAAAAGTCAAGTATGCAGCCACTACAAAACAATATAATTGAACACACTGGAAACACTAGGCAGAGACCCGGGTTCGAATTCCGGCCTTGGTGCAAATTTTCATTCGTCACTGCAGTCAGCAAATGTATACATCATAATGTCATAGATGTTTGGGACTTGAAAAGTCCTCCGGAACCATATACTATCATTTGATTTGTTAAAAGACTGGAAAAATATGACCATTCACTACTTAGGCATGGGCGCCTTTGCAATTACTACTATTACCTATAATGTGATTAAATACTTTGTTAAAAGTTAGCCGTCTAGACTCCAAATATGGAGCGAAAATATGCAAGCAAGTATGCTTTTTGTGTGGAGATTTCATCAAATTGAGCAAATTATATTTTTGTCAGTAGTCAACAATGGTTCAGTTCTAATGTGCTGCTCATTTGGGCATCAATACATTTTACAATTGAACTTTTATGTACTCACAGATGTGTAAATTATTAATTTGTAGTTATATAATTTGTATTATATAGAATTAACAGTTGAGCTGTTGGCTGCAAAGCAGTTTTAAGCCTTTTGTATGACTAGTGTTACATTTCAGAAACAGTATCGCTGTCCAACAGCTAACATGACTTTCTGAAAAGTTCAAGATCTTTTGTGTTTCATTTCTTTAAGTAAGAGAAGGGAGCATATCAGTTAACAAACCATATAGGTTCTCACTGACCATTGTTTTATTCAATTAGACATGCATGTAATCACAGTCATAAAATATGAATAGTACCGTCTTGTTTTTCAGTTAGTTCAGCAAATTAATATCCCTCATAACTTCATTAGCCGAATCTACTCAAAGAATGAGCTGTAGTCATGGCAGTGTATGTGGTGGTGTTCTGAATTTAGAAGACTTTGTAGTAGTCTACCATGCCCAACAATCATACTAGCTGCTGTTTAAAACAATCATGCTATAGTGGGGTGCATGTAAGGAGGCGGCAGTGTGATGCATTCTGCCCAGAGAGAGACTGAAAATACTTTGTGGCGGTGCTGGTGTGCTCTCTGTGGGCGGTGCCAGTCTGATCGCTGTGTCTTTCTCATGCCTCATACTCCAGCTGTTGCCTGCCCTGATAACCTTCAATTCAGGGATGAGTGCTACACCCTGCCATTGTTTCTGCTAGCAGAATTTATCTGCTTGGAAAACTATCACGGTCACTTTTTATTGCAGTATTACTTTGTAACCCATTGGCTCAATAACCTCTCAATACATGAACTAAAATGAACAAGTGTAAATGTTCTACATGCATCTGCATGTGCTACAAGCAGATGCAGCAGAGTGGCACTACTGGCTGGAGCATCAGGTGCTGTTATGTTCGTTACCACTGCGCATTGCCCCACCGCCTGTCTTGTGTACAAACTGTTATAGCTGATATGTATTAAATCTGGTTTACAGCAACCAGTAGGGTATTTAAATATGATATCATTGGGGTAAGTGGACTGAAAGTAGACCTGATCATGGAGGTGCCAGAATTACTGTAATTTTATTTGTTGAAAACTCTTCAACATGGGTCTGAAAACAAGATTTCACAATGAACAATATTAAATTCACACATAGAAGCTTATCAAAATTATTTGTTAGAACATACACAGGCCCAATGCTTCTTTGATAGTTAATAATGAGCTTACAACATAAAGACTGATTCCCTGCCCTGTGTCAGATGAATGGCTGATGCAGTTGCTGTTAAACAGGTTCATATTGTCTGTTGAAAAGTTTCATAGCTGAATGGTTGGGTTGTTAGGCCAGTGTCAGAATTTTTAGTTGATTAAATAAAAGTGTATGTGTGTCAGATGAATGGCTGATGCAGTTGCTGTTAAACAGGTTCAGATTGTCTGTTGAAAAGTTTCATAGCTGAATGGTTGGGCTGTTAGGCCAGAGTCAGAATTTTTAGCTGATTAAATAAAAGTGTATGTGAATTTCATGAATTTATCACAGCAAGTACTTTCTGAAAGGCTTGCTTTTGAATTACAAGTATTCTTCATGATGATGTAGGACTGACACGTTCAGTTGTATTTATATGGTTTTGTTTTATAGGCAATCAATTTTGTTGTTAAATTGTACCATCTTCAGGCTCCTGAATTCAGCAAACGTATTTTGTCATAACTGTACAAAACTCACTATCAGTAGTTACTTTTAAAACTGATTGTAAATTAATTCCATTAAACTAAAACAGTTCCAGTTTTCGAGTGTACAAGTGACTAGCAAAAGTGTTAAAACCTTAGCAAAACAAAAGAGCTATGTATAGTGTGTTACCAATGACAGTGCAGTGTACTCTAGGTGCTCGGTTATGAAGATATCCTTCATTTGTGGAGTGCTATGTATACAGGTTTACTCTCACTTGTTACTTGTTCCCTTATTAGGTTATTGAGGCAAAGTGGGTGGAACATGGTAAATAGCTGTATGCAATCTATTACACTACAAATATTGACTTTACCACACACTGATAGTTTAACTCTGTGTGTGTGTGTGTGTGTGTGTGTGTGTGTGTGTGTGTGTGTGTTTGTGTGTGAACTACAAAAGAAGCAAGGGTGGCAGGTAGTTGTCTTCTTTCAGCTTTCAGTTTCAACATGAAAAAGATAAATATGCACTGTACTATAATACCATTTCAGTTCTAGATTATATTTCCAAATTTAATATATTGACTCTTCACAGTACATAATACTTGGATTCTTGAGGTTAACACTGCCTCTCTTCATTTTTATCCTCATTTATATTCATATGTCTTAATGGAAAATTAGATTCAAATTGATGTAATAATGTATTCAAAGAGGAATGGTCATGTACAATATCTGCATGCTTCGTGGATATCTCTCCACTGTATAGTAATTTTAACATATTATACCACAGTTCACGATATTTTTACGCACTTTTGATAGCAATTTTAGCAGTTTATACTGCAGTTCATGATATTTTTAAGCACTTTTCAGTATAACTGTTAATATTACATGAACAATTTGTAGTCGTGGAAAATTTGAATACAGAGTTGGGCATTTCAGCTATTGCTTTCCTGCCTTCAATTTCAGTTCCTGTCTCATTCACTAGGCACTGGATACTAACTTTGGTGCCACTAACAGCCTTTATAGACGACCACAATTTCTTTGTGTTTTGTGAAATATCATTTGACAGTATTCAGTTATGGTAGTCATTGAAGGCATTACATATTGCTCTCTTGACACCCAAACGTGTTTCAGTCACCTTCTCTTTATCTATAGTCCTACACCTGTTTTACACTTATTATGTACTAATCTCTTTTTCTTTAGAAGTTTCTTTACAGTTCCTCTACACCATGGAGGATCCCTCCCATTATGAAATGTTCTGCTGGGCACATATCTGTTCAGTGCATGATCAATTATTCTTTTAATCTTAAGACATAGTTCCTCTGCATACTCCCGCCATGTGCTGAAAGTGTAAAATTCCTCTATGAGCTATGACACTACCGCTTTTTTTTTTTTAATCTAATATATATATATATATATATATATATATATATATATATATATATATATATAAAGAAAGAAAGATAGAAAGAAAGAAAGAAAGAAAGAAAGATAAATCTAAAAAGAAAGAAAGAAAGAAAGAAAGAAAGATGATGAGACTTACCAAACAAAAGCACTGGCAGGTCGATAGACACACAAACAAACACAAATATACACACAAAATTCAAGCTTTCGCAAGAAACTGTTGCCTCATCAGGAAAGAGGGAAGGAGAGGGAAAGACGAAAGGATGTGGGTTTTAAGGGAGAGGGTAAGGAGTCATTCCAATCCCGGGAGCGGAAAGACTTACCTTAGGGGGAAAAAAGGACAGGTATACACTCGCACACACACACATATCCATCCACACATACAGACACAAGCATATATATATATATATATATATATATATATATATATATATATATATATAGGGTGTTTCAAAAATGACCGGTATATTTGAAACGGCAATAAAAACTAAACGAGCAGCGATAGAAATACACCGTTTGTTGCAATATGCTTGGGACAACAGTACATTTTCAGGCAGACAAACTTTCGAAATTACAGTAGTTACAATTTTCAACAACAGATGGCGCTGCAAGTGATGTGAAAGATATAGAAGACAACGCCGTCTGTGGGTGCGCCATTCTGTACGTTGTCTTTCTGCTGTAAGCGTGTGCTGTTCACAACGTGCAAGTGTACTGTAGACAACATGGTTTATTCCTTAGAACAGAGGATTTTTCTGGTGTTGGAATTCCACCGCCTAGAACACAGTGTTGTTGCAACAAGACGAAGTTTTCAACGGAGGTTTAATGTAACCAAAGAACCGAAAAGCGATACAATAAAGGATCTGTTTGAAAAATTTCAACGGACTGGGAACGTGACGGATGAACGTGCTGGAAAGGTAGGGCAACCGCGTACGGCAACCACAGAGGGCAACGCGCAGCTAGTGCAGCAGGTGATCCAACAGCGGCCTCGGGTTTCCATTCGCCGTGTTGCAGCTGCGGTCCAAATGACGCCAACGTCCACGTATCGTCTCATGCGCCAGAGTTTACACGTCTATCCATACAAAATTCAAACGCGGCAACCCCTCAGCGCCGCTACCATTGCTGCACGAGAGACATTCGCTAACGATATAGTGCACAGGAGTGATGACGGCGATATGCATGTGGGCAGCATTTGGTTTACTGACGAAGCTTATTTTTACCTGGACGGCTTCGTCAATAAACAGAACTGGCGCATATGGGGAACCGAAAAGCCCCATGTTGCAGTCCCATCGTCCCTGCATCCTCAAAAAGTACTGGTCTGGGCCGCCATTTCTTCCAAAGGAATCATTGGCCCATTTTTCAGATCCAAAACGATTACTGCATCACGCTATCTGGACATTCTTCGTGAATTTGTGGCGGTACAAACTGCCTTAGACGACACTGCGAACACCTCGTGGTTTATGCAAGATGGTGCCCGGCCACATCGCACGGCCGACGTCTTTAATTTCCTGAATGAATATTTCGATGATCGTGTGATTGCTTTGGGCTATCCGAAACATACAGGAGGCGGCGTGGATTGGCCTCCCTATTCGCCAGACATGAACCCCTGTGACTTCTTTCTGTGGGGACACTTGAAAGACCAGGTGTACCACCAGAATCCAGAAACAATTGAACAGCTGAAGCAGTACATCTCATCTGCATGTGAAGCCATTCCGCCAGACACGTTGTCAAAGGTTTCGGGTAATTTCATTCAGAGACTACGCCATATTATTGCTACGCATGGTGGATATGTGGAAAATATCGTACTATAGAGTTTCCCAGACCGCAGCGCCATCTGTTGTTGAAAATTGTAACTACTGTAATTTCGAAAGTTTGTCTGCCTGAAAATGTACTGTTGTCCCAAGCATATTGCAACAAACGGTGTATTTCTATCGCTGCTCGTTTAGTTTTTATTGCCGTTTCAAATACACCGGTCATTTTTGAAACACCCTGTATATCTGCTTGTTTTAGCTGTCCTTTGTACTTTGGTAACTATTGGTGCCACAATCACATCATGGTCACTGATCCCAGTTTCGATGTGGATGTCCTAAGAGAGGTACAATATATTTCTATCATGAGTAGGGTTCCTAACTGTCTGTTCAAGGTAGGTTTCAGAGTTTCACAGGATGTATTATAACACCCACCACAATCAACTATCTGGCCTAGTTAGTTTTCAAAGAAGGTATTTAGTAATGTTACACAGGATGTCTTCTCATGCTCACCACTAACAAAACTGTAAATTTCCCCAGTTAACTGTTGGACGATTAAAGTGTCCAATGGTGATAATAGTATGTTGGGGGAACTTCTGTTCAAGTGAACTGAGGTTTTCTCTAAAGTTTTTGGTTACATCAGGAGATGAGTCTGGTGGGTGATGGAAGAATCCAATTATCGTTTTAGGCCTATCCTCATGCTGAGTTTTGCGCAGTGTCACAGGCAGCTTCAACTTCTATCTTGATGGATTTGAGTTTCTTGTCTACTGCAACAAATACACTGTCTTTGTTTCCCATTTGCCTATACTTTCAATATACACATAAATTTTTCCCAAAAATCTCACAGCTATCAAATTTCATGAGCACTTCAAACCCTGGCACTTTGTTGCGAATGCTTCGGTAGATTCCTATTAGGATGTTAATAGTGTCAGCTGTGGGAGGCATTTCTTTTGATCTTACACGGATACTTCTGGATTTACTACAGCTATCATTATCTGGATTGGATGGAGAGTCACCTAATCTAAAAAAAGCCTTGTGTCCACCCCACACACAGTCAGCTACCTGAGTGGCAACAACTGATGTGTAGTCCACACCTGACCTATTCAAGAGGACTCTACAGTTCTTTACCTTATGCCGCAAACACAGCGCAGGCAAATCTTAAATATGTGAAGGACTATCAAAGTACTGTAGACAGAATGGACATTCCTGGTGTACAAGTATTTTCTGTTTGAAGCAAAGTGTCATTTTCAGGTGGTGCACACAGATTTTGGTGGTTACTATAGAGACTCCAAACTGTGTACCCTACAAGTTATTTTCTGGCACTGTTAAACAATAACCCAAACTGCCAAAGTTCTAATAAAACCATTCACTGAAAAACCTGTTAATATGAACAGAGGGAGACAGCGCTGAGGTGTTTTCTGGCATGATTTAAGTAATCTGAATTGTTGTTGTTTTTATATATACACATTTTCCCAGTTTCCCAGAAAGTCTTCTCTTGTTTTTTTTCCCATCTTTTTTTTTAATTTTTTTTTTTTTTTACAGTCCGTCCAACATATGGCATGCTACATTTTCAGGGAATGTGAGATGTATACCCGTTTTTTCTGAGATCCAATCAGTTTTCATACAACACAGTAAGTCTTTCAATTTTACTGGAGGGACCGATATGGGACCTACATTTCAGATCATTTTTTCAGAGTTTTCTTCTGACCTTCCCAGAAATGGTACCAGTATACAGAACATATGCAATTCTAGCTACGTCTTCACTGGTATCGATTAACTGTTATTTTTCAAAGCTTCCTTTGGGTGTCTTGAGTTCTAAAAGGAATTTCTCCATGATTGTTATTGATGGCTTGTTGCATAAACATGGATGGACTTCTTGCACACTAAATTTTATGATCTAAAATAGATCCATCCAAGTAAAAAAAATTCATGAAGGAAAGAACAAGTGGGTTAGCTAGCAGTTCTCAGTGTTTTGGTCGAGCAGCGGATAGGTTCCTGGGACATTGCGTACTTTTCCGCTGTTTAGATCAAATAGGCTGCTCTACTGAATTTTTCACATACAGTGAGATCGGGTGACCATGGAGCCCAGTAATGTAAGGATGAATCATTTGGTCCAGTGTGACTGATCCATTGTTCAGTAATCCTGTGATTTAAAAATTCCCGCACTTGCAGATGCCAATGTGGCGGTGCCCCATGCTGGTGATAAATGAAGTCATTCAAATCAGTCTCCAACTCATATCGGCCTATGTACTTCCTGTAACAATGTTCTCGACAAAGAAAAATGGGCCATGCACCTTTTCCCATGAAACTTCAGGAAACGCAGAATATTTTGGAGAGTCCCCTCTTGTGTTGTACAACTTCATGTGGTTGTTCTGTACCCCATATCCTCACACTATGATAGTTCACCTTTCCATTTAAATGGAATGTTGTCTCTTCACTAAGTACTAAGCATGGAAGAAAACTGTCATCCTCCATCTTGCTGAGAATGGAATTACATAACTCCACACACTGTTGTTTGTCACCTCCACAAAAATCTTGCAGCTGAATTTTGTATGGTTTCATCAATGCAACACACACCAGATGGACATCGAGGGCATGTTGAGCTGCATGATGAACAGCTTTCTGTGGACTCCTTGTAAAAATATGGTGCATGTGTTTGGCACCTGTGTCAGACACTTGGGGACAGCCCGGCCATTTGCTTTTACACAAGCAACCTGTTTCTCAAAATTGTTCATGCCATTGTCTAATGCTTTGTGCTGTAGGAGGATCCACATCATAACTAATACAAACATCACACGGAACAGTTATTACTAACCTGTACTGTGCAAAATGTAGAACGCAAAACGCTTAACTGAAGTTGACACACACTGCTGCTACCTAACAGGAACCATGTAAAACTCGAGATTTTTCTCTTTCCAACAGTACGATGTTCATGCACGTATCTCAAATAATGTAATAGTTATGATTTTTTAAAATTGGATGATTCTTTTTGATACACCCTACATGTCTGTTCAGACTGTGTAGCAGCATGGAAATAAAAATGAAAGACGTGCACAGTATTGAAAGCGTATACTTTCTATATTCGGAACAATAAATCATTTTGGTAAGTTTCATAACTGACACAGCTTAATTCAAATATCTTTGAATTAACTGTATCAACTGGATGTTAGAGAATTTGCTGTTGCCTCCAATTTCTGGAGAGTGATTGACATTCAGCTGCTGATAAGAAAAGATACAAGCAGCAGTGTGAGATGTTGTTTTTATATATACACATTTTCCCAGTTTCCCAGAAAGTCTTCTCTTGTTTTTTTTCCCATCTTTTTTTTTAATTTTTTTTTTTTTACAGTCCGTCCAACATATGGCATGCTACATTTTCAGGGAATGTGAGATGTATACCCGTTTTTTCTGAGATCCAATCAGTTTTCATACAACACAGTAAGTCTTTCAATTTTACTGGAGGGACCGATATGGGACCTACATTTCAGATCATTTTTTCAGAGTTTTCTTCTGACCTTCCCAGAAATGGTACCAGTATACAGAACATATGCAATTCTAGCTACGTCTTCACTGGTATCGATTAACTGTTATTTTTCAAAGCTTCCTTTGGGTGTCTTGAGTTCTAAAAGGAATTTCTCCATGATTGTTATTGATGGCTTGTTGCATAAACATGGATGGACTTCTTGCACACTAAATTTTATGATCTAAAATAGATCCATCCAAGTAAAAAAAATTCATGAAGGAAAGAACAAGTGGGTTAGCTAGCAGTTCTCAGTGTTTTGGTCGAGCAGCGGATAGGTTCCTGGGACATTGCGTACTTTTCCGCTGTTTAGATCAAATAGGCTGCTCTACTGAATTTTTCACATACAGTGAGATCGGGTGACCATGGAGCCCAGTAATGTAAGGATGAATCATTTGGTCCAGTGTGACTGATCCATTGTTCAGTAATCCTGTGATTTAAAAATTCCCGCACTTGCAGATGCCAATGTGGCGGTGCCCCATGCTGGTGATAAATGAAGTCATTCAAATCAGTCTCCAACTCATATCGGCCTATGTACTTCCTGTAACAATGTTCTCGACAAAGAAAAATGGGCCATGCACCTTTTCCCATGAAACTTCAGGAAACGCAGAATATTTTGGAGAGTCCCCTCTTGTGTTGTACAACTTCATGTGGTTGTTCTGTACCCCATATCCTCACACTATGATAGTTCACCTTTCCATTTAAATGGAATGTTGTCTCTTCACTAAGTACTAAGCATGGAAGAAAACTGTCATCCTCCATCTTGCTGAGAATGGAATTACATAACTCCACACACTGTTGTTTGTCACCTCCACAAAAATCTTGCAGCTGAATTTTGTATGGTTTCATCAATGCAACACACACCAGATGGACATCGAGGGCATGTTGAGCTGCATGATGAACAGCTTTCTGTGGACTCCTTGTAAAAATATGGTGCATGTGTTTGGCACCTGTGTCAGACACTTGGGGACAGCCCGGCCATTTGCTTTTACACAAGCAACCTGTTTCTCAAAATTGTTCATGCCATTGTCTAATGCTTTGTGCTGTAGGAGGATCCACATCATAACTAATACAAACATCACACGGAACAGTTATTACTAACCTGTACTGTGCAAAATGTAGAACGCAAAACGCTTAACTGAAGTTGACACACACTGCTGCTACCTAACAGGAACCATGTAAAACTCGAGATTTTTCTCTTTCCAACAGTACGATGTTCATGCACGTATCTCAAATAATGTAATAGTTATGATTTTTTAAAATTGGATGATTCTTTTTGATACACCCTACATGTCTGTTCAGACTGTGTAGCAGCATGGAAATAAAAATGAAAGACGTGCACAGTATTGAAAGCGTATACTTTCTATATTCGGAACAATAAATCATTTTGGTAAGTTTCATAACTGACACAGCTTAATTCAAATATCTTTGAATTAACTGTATCAACTGGATGTTAGAGAATTTGCTGTTGCCTCCAATTTCTGGAGAGTGATTGACATTCAGCTGCTGATAAGAAAAGATACAAGCAGCAGTGTGAGATGTTAAAAATATAGTATTATATAAAGTGAAATGTGGACAGTAAATAACACAGAGACGAAAATAGAAGCTTTTGAAGTGTGATGTTACAGGAGAATGCTGAAGATAAAATGGTTAGATTGTGTAATAATGGAAAAGGTATTTCATGAAATAAAGCGGATCTTTATGGCTCAAGTTGACAAAATGTTTCTGAAGAATAGTTCATTTCATTATGGAGGTAAGCCGGGGGGGGGGGGGGGGGGGGAGGTAAAAACTGAAGCCAGACCAAGTAAGCAGTGTATGTAAGTTGCAGAACATAATGAAGAGGTTTGCAAATGAGGGACTAGTATTGAGTCACATCAAACGAGTGTTCTAACTGAAAAAAGACTACAACAAATAACAATTTAGTTTCCATTGAAACAAACAGAACACTTTTTTTTTTTTAATTGTGTTATTATTAAACCAACAACTAATGAGTCAATCACAAGGTTTCAACTTGTTATTTTTAATGATGTTTTATATACTCAGTTTTGTGTTGGCCATTGAATATTGTAAATTATGCTCTAAAGTCATTCAGTGCTTAACTTTTATTTCCATGGCTCAAATGGTTCAACCACGCAGGACCCAAGAATTAGGAGGTAATTTTACAACTATCACCTGAAATGTTAAATTTTACAGATAAATTGGAAAAAAAAGTAAGGCGTTACTGAAACAACTGTTAATTTTAATACAAATGTAACGTGATGAAGTATATTTCCATTGTGGCATGGCTACTGGTATGTTACAAAGAAAACGATCACTGCTTCGGAGTGGAGGCTGCCAAAGACCATGGTAGGGATTTGCACTCGTAATTCTTATTGTTAATATATGGATATTGCTCATCCATAAATTATGAGGCATGCAATACATTATCTCCAAGTGCCCCTCCATGCCTGCAACTCACTGTTGTGGCTAACAATCAGATGTTACATTCATTGGTCAATGGGCGCCTCTCACAGATTTGTTCATTGTCATGACTTTAAATGTATGTTCTAGTTCACACCATTTGATGTGCTGTGTGTGCGTTCTGTGTTAAGATATAGTGTTTTTCCTGCACTGTGAAGTTCAAAGTGCTGACAAGGCAATGTCGTGTGAGAGGGACTGATTTAGAAATATGATTCACATGCTCAAAAGAACAAATAACAACTACATCATGAGCAGTTTTTGAACTAATGAAAAAAAGCACTTATGAAAAGTTTCGTAGACCAACATCTCAAAAATTAAGAATCAAACTGAAGTATGCTTAAATGGTGGTGGCATTAACATAGCCTTTCTTCATGTGGTGCTTGAGATAAAAACGATAATTAAATATTGAATGTGAACCTCCTGCTAGCACACATTCAGGTAGGCCTACTAGTAACAATCGTGACATAATTGTTAATCAAACCCAGGTTCTTGGCCTAATACATTAACATGGTTATAGATGGTAGATGAAATTGTACAGAAAGCGTTTACCAAAATTGTAATTTTTTATTATCCTTTAAATGTGAACAGAAGAAAATTGCAACTAATTTTTAAATAAGAACTTTACCAAAGGAAGAAAAAAGGCATTCAAAATGGCTTGTGTATTCAAAATCACCTGACAAAGCTTTTTGTTATTGTTGTAAACTTTTGAGATCTCCTTGAAACGAGCTGTCAAGCGATGGACTCTATGATTGGGTTCATTTAGGAAATTGCCTTCAAGAGCGTGAACAACCGTTTAACCACATAGAGTGTACAAAGAATGGACATAATGTGAGATATGGTTGAAACAAAAAAGTTAAATTGATCAATTTAACTTTGAACTATAAAAATACAAGATACATTGGCATCAGCTTCTAAAGAAAATTATAACCACCATCAGGTACCTGGCTCAATATGAACTTAAGAGGGACCAGCAACGAGATCTACCCAGATAATAATAGTAATTTCCTGGGTTTGATTGAAATGATAGCATACTTCGACCCTGTTTTGCAGGGAAAATTTTGAAAAAGAAACTAAATATCTTTCAGTCTACATCTACATTTATACTCCGCAAGCCACCCAACGGTGTGTCCGCAAGCCACCCAACGGTGTGTGGCGGAGGGCACTTTATGTGCCACTGTCATTACCTCCCTTTTCTGTTCCAGTCGCGTATGGTTCGCGGGAAGAACGACTGTCTGAAAGCCTCCGTGCACGCTCGAATCTCTCTAATTTTACATTCGTGATCTCCTCGGGATGACTGTACACTTGACAAGCCACAATGAACAAATTATACTTATTGTTAAGGTTGTAAACTTATCAGAAGACGCAGTGACTTTCTGTGAATAACTTCGAAACCCTTTTGTTGAGATTAGACCAACTAGGTCTCAATACTCATGACTGCAGAGGCAAAAGTTATGATTATGGCGCAAATGTGAAAGGTCATTGAAGCAATATTCAAGCCCAAATCCTAAAGTGTAATCCCAGAGCCTTTTGTATTCCAGGTGCTAGCCACAGTCTTAATTGTGTGTTATGAGATGTGTCAAAATCTCCAACAAAAGCAGTAATATTTTTTTGTGTAATTTAAAGAATATACATTGTTTTTGTTGCATCCACTCAGGGATGTGATATTTTATTGAACAGGGTACCACCTTTAACAGTGAAGAAGCTTTCAGGTACTTCTTGGGAAAGTATGGTGAAGAGTGTCAAAGCTCTCAGGTACCAGGCAAGAGAAGTAAGAGATATCCTACTTGAGATAAGCAACTGCACTGTGCACTGATGAATCGAAAACAAAGAGTGAAACACACTCACTTGCTGTAGATGATAAGAAAAGTTTATTGTAAGCATTGCCACATGGTATGATCTTCTCTTTGCCATTAACACAGCAAATGAGGCACTTCAAGCAGAAAACATGGATGTGAAAGTAGTGACTAAATCCTTCACATGTTTAGTGACGTTTATTGAAAATTTCTGTGAAGAAGCTTTTGTTAAAATGCAGATAACTGTGGAAAAGGTAGCTGAAAGTTTACAGATTGGGCAAAAATTTCAAGAAAACAGAATTAACAACAGGATAAAGCAATTCCGTTATGAAAGTGACAACAGGGTTTGGTGGGCACAACTTCCAGAGGAGAAATACAAAATTGATTTTTTCTACACATTGTTGATACAGTATTAAAATATTTGTTTTCTTCAGAAAGTTTAAGACACATGCAGGATGAAGAACTGAAAATGCCATGTAAAAAAAAAACTTTGAGAAAGAGCTAAGTGTAAACCACTAATAATGAATGTTCAAAAGATATTGCTGCATCACAACTTTTGACAGAAATCGAAATGTTCAGAGAAATGGTGCCCAGAGATACAAAAGCTTCAGTGCTAAAATTGAAGTACTTAAATGAAATTAGATACCCATTTCCTAACATTTCTACTGCCTACAAAATTTTGCTAACCGTGCCAGTGATGTGATCTCTGCTGGAAGGAGCTTTGGACATTCGAAGCTGATCAAGAATTATTTCAGAGCAACATCTCACAAGAACACACATGTTCTCTTGCCATGTTGTCAGTGAGCATGAAAAGCAGAAAAACCAGTGTCCATAACTTACAAATCATATAATTTCAATTCAATCCAAAGCACAGTGAAGTGATGAATACATTTAAGGGTTTATCCTAAACAATGTCTGTGAACCTTATTTGAATTTGAGTTTCATTAAATTCCAAGAATACTCATAGGTGAACTAGTTTTTATTTATAATATTTTATTGATTATCAGACCTATTAAGATTCCTTCCACTGAGAATATTTTTCTATCATAACAGTAGGCCTACGTTGCAATTGTGTTTCATCTGTGTTGGGGGAATAAATGATAGACATGGAAGAGCCCCGTGGAGAAGTCTTGCACAGGGCCCTGTGCCAGCTAAGGCCAGCTCTGGTGTACAAAATCAATATTCTTTAGGTTAATAATATATACTCACTACCAACCTTTCATCTAAATGTTACCTTTTCTTTGTAAAAATCAATTTCACTATCTTAAAATATTCCTTTAGCCACTGAAAATGGTCCTATAATTAACAGTTGATTTTCCAAATCTCGATAATAGTTGTGTATAAAACTTTCTAATTAATTACATTTAATGACTATTGTGACTTGATGGACAACATAATAAATAAAGGGAAAAGTAATGCTGGCCTGGAGTATTTAATAAACTAAATTGTACAATGTGTAAAAACCAAAAGTGTGGCTTTACAGAAAGTTGGGATTGATCAGGCAGACCCCACTAATTCACAGCCAGTCTTGACTCTCTGTCACCTATTCAAGTAATTGGAAAAAATTATACTGAACAAAATATTGGAAATGTAGACTATATCATCATTAAACAGGATTTTGCTCCAGAAAATTATGCTGTGTGTGAGAGAATGGTTATAAGTCAGGACAAATTACAGGTCATTATTGCTTACTACACTTCATCCAATGTCTACTGCAAAATAGGTGATTTCGTAGTCACCTGACCAACTTGTAAAGTCAATGCAGAATTCAGAAGAAGGGTCTTCATGAAGACAGTGTGCTAACTCCATGGCTGTACAGTATCTACACTGATGACAATCCAGTTAAAATGAACTCAAGAGCTTCAGTTTATATCAAAGGCACAACATTCCTGCTCAAGGAAGTATGTTTGAGGATGTGAAGAAGAAATGTTGGCTACAGCCCTCGAAGACCTGGCAGACCACCATGATAACAATCACCTAAAACCTAATCCAACCAAAACAGGGCTGTGCGTTTCACCTGAGTAATGGACAAGCTAGAAGAAAGTTGGATGTAATGTGGAGAGGAAAACAAGTGGAACATTGTGACATTCCTAAGTATTTCAAGAGTAACACAGTGCCACATATCACTTTCAAAGTCAGTATGAGAACATGAAACTCAAAGTCTGCAGCTGAAATACTATTAACAGAAGCTTACCAACAGTACACTGGCGGAACAACCAAATGTCGTATGTACATCTGCTCCAACTCAATGCTTTTCCCTGACAGAATACAATATGGGAGAACTCCGCACATGTCATATAGGTTGACACTGCTCTCGTGAGGTAGACTGCATCTTAACAGATTGCCTATGAACAATACTAGGTGACTAACTCTACCATCTTGTACACACAGTATCCCCTAATGTTAAACAATCAGTGGCAAAGCTAAATAAGAGAAAGTATAGTGATCAGCCCAGACATTCCACATTTGAAAGTGAGCACAACTTCCAACTGCATCATTTCCTTTCACTCATTAAACAGAACTCTGGTAAAACAAGACACCTGGAAGATGTATTCAGAGCCTAAGGGAAGAGCCTGCTGCTGTTTCCAACAACCTTACCAGACGTGAAAGACCTTGAATAGCCTGCAAACTGAAATATGTCATCTCTGTGACACGTTGGGAAACATTACTCAAGATGCAATCTTTGAATGTGGAAAGCTTAAATATGTAGTACATCTATTGGTCTGTTTGAAGATACCTGTATTTTAGGAATCAAGACTTAACAAATTCTGCACCTCAAAATCAATACGTCGTGTAGAAGCCACCTGTACACGTATTGTAAATACTCTGTAAATAACTTTTTGTACTTTCCAGGGTACAAAAATAAACACAAAGAACTGAAAGTTTACAATCAGCGTACAGCACCAGCTTTGACTTATAACAGCAATATATCGACTTTAAATGTGGAAACCATTCAGAAACTGACAGATCCTCAGTGGCAATGAAGAACTGCATAATGGAAATTACTTGGGGAGAGGGGAAAACAAACAAATAGATCAGAGAACAGATGAGAATGTAAGATATGATGAGGACTGTAATGCAAATGAATTGGAGATGGGTGGAATATGTAGCCAGTTAAACAGTTGGTATGTTGGTGAAGAAATTTATTGGGTGAATTCCAAGTAACAAGGGGATCCTAGGCAACAGCTTAATGGAACCAAGTTTATTCCTAGAGAAAATATTGGGGACCAGTGTGGATATGTTGGTATGTTGGTGAAGAAATTTATTGGGTGAATTCCAAGTAACAAGGGGATCCTAGGCAACAGCTTAATGGAACCAAGTTTATTCCTAGAGAAAATATTGGGGACCAGTGTGGATATGTGTAGCAGGAGAACATAATGTATGGAAAAGCATAGAGGAAGCTTGACAATCATGATCTAATAGATACTCGAGTCTTATGAATTAGTGACAATGGGGATTATTTTTAACAATAATTTACTCATAACTAAACCATTATTGAATCACTTTGATTTTTACCCCCTTCAGGAGGTAATTGCCTCCATATTGGGAACAATGTTCAACACAATGAGTGAGTGGCAGTATTTTAGGTTATTCATAAACAATGAAGTTTCGGGCACCTTTTTAAGGAGTTAAGCACTTTAACTTCCAACCAATTTTTGGTCCATACATTCTATAATGAACTTCTTATAACTATTCCATCACAGTTCAAATGAAAGTATCCATAATTGTTGTGCTAGCTTGTGGCTCAGAAAGGTGATGTAATGTGTACTTTTTTCTTTTTAAGTTGGTCTGGGAGCTTAGTTAACTTTAAAACCAAATTCCACAAATCAGTTAGTGCTGTTATTAAAGTAAAGTCGCTTTTACTACTCTATACGAACATTTGAAAATAGTCAACATGTTTCCATGGATGTAAAAATGGGTTATGTTCAGCAACTAGGACAAAGAATCATTTCTCACCATATTGCAGTTTGGTACTTAAAGCAATTGGCTATGGAACATATAACTTAGATTGATGACACTTTTGTCCACTCAGAAATGTCTTTTGCTAATACCACACACAAAATATACTTTTGTAAAATGTACCATCCAATCTCACCACTATCAGTACATTTCACTGAAGGTTTATCAAAAATATAAATAAAATTAGCTTTGATTCATGAAACTGTGGCTATTGGGTCCGTTACATAATTTAAAATTTAGGAATGTCATTATTTACAACAGATGGAAAATAATTACCATTTCTATAGTCAGTTGAAATACTGAAATGTTTTAAGATGGGCACATCTTGTGTATGCAGACAATGTCATACATGGGGCAACCACAGCTATGACTAGTCATTACAGTTTTGTATAGTTTATGAAACAAGTAAATTGTACAGATGCAATAATTTCAAGTGATCAAAGACTGATAAGATACAGGAAAAAAGTGCACACAAAGATAGAAAGAAACAATATCTTCACACAGGAAATCGGAAATGTAGATTTTGATAATTTATTTATGAATAGTGATGTTGTACACCAGCTTAAATTGAGAAAAACATTTAGAAAATTATGCGTACACCAACAGAGAAGAATCAGGTCAAAATTTGACAAAGATGGGATCAGGTGCAAATGTAGCTAAAGGAAAAAAAAAAAAAAATTCAAATGGAACAAACTAACTATTAAAAAGGCAACTGAGGTTTGTTTAGTAAACATAAACTGGAGCATTGCAAAATACACTCCTGGAAATGGAAAAAAGAACACATTGACACCGGTGTGTCAGACCCACCATACTTGCTCCGGACACTACGAGAGGGCTGTACAAGCAATGATCACACGCACGGCACAGCGGACACACCAGGAACCGCGGTGTTGGCCGTCGAATGGCGCTAGCTGCGCAGCATTTGTGCACCGCCGCTGTCAGTGTCAGCCAGTTTGCCGTGGCATACGGAGCTCCATCGCGGTCTTTAACACTGGTAGCATGCCGCGACAGTGTGGACGTGAACCGTATGTGCAGTTGACGGACTTTGAGCGAGGGCGTATAGTGGGCATGCGGGAGGCCGGGTGGACGTACCTCCGAATTGCTCAACATGTGGGGCGTGAGGTCTCCACAGTACATCGATGTTGTCGCCAGTGGTCGGCGGAAGGTGCACGTGCCCGTCGACCTGGGACCGGACCGCAGCGACGCACGGATGCACACCAAGACCGTAGGATCCTACGCAGTGCCGTAGAGGACCGCACCGCCACTTCCCAGCAAATTAGGGACACTGTTGCTCCTGGGGTATCGGCGAGGACCATTCGCAGCCGTCTCCATGAAGCTGGGCTACGGTCCCGCACACCGTTAGGCCGTCTTCCGCTCACGCCCCAACATCGTGCAGCCCGCCTCCAGTGGTGTCGCGACAGGCGTGAATGGAGGGACGAATGGAGACGTGTCGTCTTCAGCGATGAGAGTCGCTTCTGCCTTGGTGCCAATGATGGTCGTATGCGTGTTTGGCGCCGTGCAGGTGAGCGCCACAATCAGGACTGCATACAACCGAGGCACACAGGGCCAACACCTGGCATCATGGTGTGGGGAGCGATCTCCTACACTGGCCGTACACCACTGGTGATCGTCGAGGGGACACTGAATAGTGCACGGTACATCCAAACCGTCATCGAACCCATCGTTCTACCATTCCTAGACCGGCAAGGGAACTTGCTGTTCCAACAGGACAATGCACGTTCGCATGTATCCCGTGCCACCCAACGTGCTCTAGAAGGTGTAAGTCAACTACCCTGGCCAGCAAGATCTCCGGATCTGTCCCCCATTGAGCATGTTTGGGACTGGATGAAGCGTCGTCTCACATGGTCTGCACGTCCAGCACGAACGCTGGTCCAACTGAGGCGCCAGGTGGAAATGGCATGGCAAGCCGTTCCACAGGACTACATCCAGCATCTCTACGATCGTCTCCATGGGAGAATAGCAGCCTGCATTGCTGCGAAAGGTGGATATACACTGTACTAGTGCCGACATTGTGCATGCTCTGTTGCCTGTGTCTATGTGCCTGTGGTTCTGTCAGTGTGATCATGTGATGTATCTGACCCCAGGAATGTGTCAATAAAGTTTCCCCTTCCTGGGAAAATGAATTCACGGTGTTCTTATTTCAATTTCCAGGAGTGTATGTAAAACTAAATGCAAAAATTCAGGTCTGTGTCTGTGAGGTTCTGAGCAGGTATAATGAAAACAATAAGAATATGATTGAAACAAAATAGAAATTTACGTTTAGTAGACATCGCATTTGATACATTAAAACAGCAGGTGGTACAGTAACTAATAATGGATACAAAAGCATTTGGTGATTTCATTAAATGTTTATGTAGTGCAAGATAAAAATCAAAAACCCAGATAATTAATAATTAAAACAATGACATTTCAGAGGAAATGGCATATGAGATGTGTAAAGCCATTACAGGAAAGGCACCGGTGGATGGTAGTGCTTCCATTAGAAATGATTAAGGATCAAGAAAAGAACAAACTAGCTTTAGAAGTGGATATAGGCCAACAGACTGTTTGCTAGTTCCAGTTAAATAGGACGACTTGTGTGTTATACAATACAAACACTTCAGTGCTATTCATCTTCAAGTGTTTCTAGTCTACAACATCCTGTTCTAAATGTAAATGCTGCTATAGTTCTATATGAAATTTCTACTTTTAGGGCTGTTTTGAAACAAGGAGAATCATTCCTTGTCTCTCAAGTTTGTCTTAAAAAATAGTCGAGTGAACACATTTCCTTGGTGATAAACACACAGCTAGTTGTCAAACTATCGCTGTACTGTAAGATTCAGGTTAATATTTGGGTAATGAATGAAAATTGTAATATGAACAGGTAAAGGTTTTTAAGTGCAAATTTAAAAGATGTTTTTGGTGAAGGTGACTGAAAGTTTCAGGTCATTTGACTGGTGGTTGTTATATTTTCTTCTCTTTTAAAAAAGAAGACATCATAAGTTCTGCATGCTGTTTGAACTGACCAGATAAAGCGGTATTTTTCGTTAAAAGTACTTAAAATTTTTACCAAAATAGTCTGCAATTCTGTGGAAGTAAAAAGGGGGGGGGGGGGGGTTGGTTGGTTGGTTTGGGGAAGGAGACCAGACAGCGAGGTCATCGGTCTCAGCATTTGCCTGGAGCGATTTAGGGAAATCACGGAAAACCTAATCAGGATGGCCGGACGGGGGATTGAACCGTCGTCCTCCCGAATGCGAGTCCAGTGTCTACCCACTGCGCCACCTCGCTCGGTAAAGGGGGGGCGAGGGGACAGACAGAGAGAGAGAGAGAGAGAGAGATGGATGAGGTTGTCTTATGCATGGCAACAGAGAGGAGGGGCAAACGCCTCATGTTGCCAAGCCTTGTTAAGTGTTGCTGCAGACGACTATGTATAAAATTGTAATGCTACTGAAATATGACCATGTCATGGTCTGCAGAACAGCATTTATTGCTGTCCAGTATTATTCATCGCAAAGTATCTGGAAGTGATTGAATTTGATTGGCTATATAACTAATTCAGATCAATGCACCAGATGTTTGTATGCAATGTTTTTGATATTTTACTTCACTGAAAACTTTTTAACTGGGAATTTTGGAATTACTGTTTCATTTCTGTGTTAAAATTATTGAAGAAACCTACAACACATTTAAGAAAACATGTAAATACATTTGTCAAAAAGTTCAAATTTTTTTGGTCAGCATATGTGGATCAACAACCCAAGAAATGTTCATGAAAGAAATCAATGGAAGTGAAGTATTTTGCTGATTCACTGATGAGACTACTGACAACTCTTGGAATACAGTATATCAAAGCAAATACAGATATTAGCTTTACAATAAAAGAATAATTCATAGACTTCGTTAGGTAAATTAATTTTATGCAGAAAGAGTGGTGGAAACTTCCTGGTTTAGGCTTTGAAAGGGTTCAGGATGTTTGGTAAAAGACACAAAAGGTGCATATTTTTGTTGTGCTCCCAGCTAATAAAGATAGTATTTTGTGCTCTCACCAGTATGCCAAAAATGACAAATACTATCTAAACAACAAAGCAGGTAATCATTTTGAGGGGACAATCCCAGTGCTAAAAGGAATGAGTTCTAAACATTCCAGGTCTGAAACAAAATTATCTTAAAAATACATGACTATGTAATTGTTTTATAAAAATTGTGTACATCAAGGAACCTCAAAGTATTCTTTCCACTGACAAGAAAAACTGGAAAGAGTTACCCATAGCAACATAACCACTAATGTTCATCAGGTATGTTTATCATACCCCAATATTGTTGACATCTTGAGCAATTTGTAACTTGATTCCCCCCTCCCCCCCCCCCCCCATGTGCTCAGTGAAATCAGAAGGCAGATTTTCTGAAATTTCCAAAAAGTTTTTTTGTGGGTTGTATTCCAATGCAGAAAACGCCTGTCAAGACAAATTCAGGTTTCTAGCACATTTATGGCTGCTCCTCCTGCATACTACAGAGTAGCTTTTCATCATGATGAAATTGAAAATGTCAAAAGCCTATGTAGTAATAAAGAAGTCAAACATGAAGGGGTAATAATAGTAATGAAGTAGTACTGAAAAATATCAAGGATCGATTTGACCAAGCTCTGCATGATCTGATGGGGGATGGGAGGAGGAGAAGATAGATATTGACAATATACTAGCAGAATTAATAAAAATGTTTGAGAAAATGTGAAGAATTCCTAGTTCAGCATTATTGTAAACTATTGTGAGAAAGAAAAAATTCATGAAAACTTCTATAAGAATAAACCAACTGGCTTTCTGAACAACTGAAAAGTGATGGAATATATGTAAAAAGGGAAATGCAATGCCCAGTCTCGATAAAGGGTTAGTGAAAGAAATGGAAAAAAATAACAATATCAGGTCAGATGAACAGAGGGTAATTTCACTAACAGCAGAAATTGAGTAATGCTAGTAGAATTCATCAGAGACAGGAAAGTAGAGCAAGGGATTAAGTTACTATGAAAAGTTCAGAAAGGTAGTGTGAGTAATCCACTAAATTACAGGCCCATATCATTAACGTCGATATGTAGCAGGATTTTGGAACATATCTTGTGTTCGAACATTTTGAATTACCTCGAAGAAAACTGACTATTGACACACAGTCAACATGGCTTTAGAAAACATCGTTCCTGTGAAACACAACTAGCTCTTTACTGACATGAAGTGTGGAGTGCTACTGACAAGGGATTTCAGATCGATTCCATATTTCTGGATTTCTGGTAGGCTTTTGATCATGTACCACACAAGCGGCTCGTATTGAAATTGCGTGCTTATGGAATATCGTCTCGGTTATGTGACTGGATTTGTGATTTCCTGTCAGAGAGGTCACAGTTCCTAGTAATTGACTGAAAGTCATTGAGCAAAACAGAAGTGATTTCTGGCATTCCCCAAGGTAGTGTTACAGGTCCTTCGCTGTTCCTTACCTATAAAAACGATTTGGGAGACAATCTGAGCAGCCGTCTTCGGTTGTTTGCAGATGATGCTGTCATTTATCGACTAATAAAGTCATCAGAAGATCAAAACAAACTGCAAAATGATTTAGAATAAGTATCTGAATGGTGCGAAAAGTGGCAGTTGGCCCTGAATAACGAAAAGTGTGAGGTCATCCATATGAGTGCTAAAAGGAACTCATTAAACTTCGGTTACATGATAAATCAGTCTAATCTAAAAGCTGTAAATTCAACTAAATACCTAGGTATTACAATTACAAACAACTTAAATTGGAAGGAACACATAGAAAATGTTGTGGGGAAGGCTAACCAAAGACTGCATTTTATTGGCAGGACACTTAGGAAATGTAACATACTTACTAAGGAGACTGCCTACACTACGCTTATCCGTCCTCTTTTAGAATACTATTGCGAGGTGTGGGATCCTTACCAGATAGGACTGATGGAGTTTATCGAAAAAGTTCAAAGAAAGGCAGCACGTTTTGTATTATTGCGAAATATGGGAAAGAGTGTTACAGAAATGATACAGGATTTGGGCTGGAAATCGTTAAAAGAAAGGCGTTTTTCATTGCGACGGAATCTTCTCACGAAATTCCAATCACCAACTTTCTTCTCCGAATGTGAAAATATTTTGTTGACACCGACCTACATAGGGAGGAACGATCACCACGATAAAATAAGGGAAATAAGAGCTTGTACGGAAAGATATAGGTGTTCACTCGTACGGAAAGATATAGGTGTTCATTCTTTTCGCGCGATATACGAGACTGGAATAATAGAGAATTGTGAAGGTGGTTCGATGAACCCTCTGCCAGGCACTTAAATGTGATTTGCAGAGTATCCATGTAGATGTAGATAGATAAGATTATTCTAATCAGAATCAACAATTTATCATCATCAGTAGTTGAGGTATTTAATGTCATAACCAGAAGATGAAGAGAGAGAGAAAATATGTGGGTATATTGGTGAATAATTCTGTATGGAAAGAGAAATGATAATGTAATATTCAAGGAGCATTGGAACACGGTAGCAGAGGAAGGAAAGAAGAAAGAGATATGGGACAGTATGGGCTTTGTAGTATCTACCACAAAATATCTAGTAGCAACTATCCAGAGCAGCCTTTAGTGGAACGACCATATAAAACAAACAGTTGAAAAAGCAGATCCCAGACTGAGAGTCATTGGAAGAATTGTAAGGAAATGTAGCTAATCCATGAAGGAAGTGACTTAAAACGTACTTGTTCAAGTGATCCTTGAGTATTGTTCATCAATATAGGATCTTTCCCAGGAATGATAGCAGGGACAGGAAGATCCAACAGAGGGTGGTGTATTTTGTCATGGGATCATTTAGTCAGCGCAAGAGTGTTACCAACCAATCAACCAACCAAGCGCCATTGGTAGATGTTACAAGACCGACATTGGGCATCACGAAGAGGTTTACTACTGAAACTTAGAGAGAGAATCTTCCAAGAAGAATCAGACAGCATATTACTTACTCCCACATACATCTAATGTAATGACTGCACTGAGAAAATCTGTGACAGCAGAGCCAATAAAGAGGCTGGCTGACAATCCTTCTCCCCATGTGCCATTCACGGGTGAAAAAGGACGGGGATCAGTTAGTTGTGCGAGAAGTACCCTCCACCACACACTGTTAGGTGGCTTGTGGAGTGTGATGTAGTTGTAGATAAGTCAATTAAGAATGAAATACAGGATTCACAGGGAAACTAAGATGAAATAGCTGCAGGAAAATGCAAAGAAATCAAGAAAAAAATGGTTGTTCGAAGGACTGATTCAACAAACGAGAGCATAGAGACAATGAAACAACCTTCAGTAAAATTCAAAGAAAAGGTGTCAATATGATAAATATCAAGAGTGCAAGAGGAATTCCATTGTTAAACGCAGAGGAGAGAGTAGACACGTGAAAGGGTGTACTGAAAGCCCATGAGAGGAAGGAACAACCTACTGACGTGATAGAAGAGAAAATGGGGGTCGATATGGATGGCATAGAGGTTCCAGTGTTAGAGGCAGAGCTTCACAGAGCTGTGGAAGACATGCAATCAAATAAGACAGAAGGCATAGATAATACTGCTTTGAAAATTTGGAATTCATTGGGGAATGTGGCGACAAAATGGGTATTCAAGTTGGTTTGTAGAATCTATGAGCTTGGAGGTGTATTGTCAAACTCCAGAAATTATCATCCACCCCATACTAAAGATCAAGGGCAGATAAGTGGAGCAACTATTGCACAATCAGCTTAACAGCTCATTCACCCAAGTTGCGAACGAGAATAATGTACAGAAGAATTGAAAATAAAGTTGAGGATAAGCTAGGTGGTGATCAGTTTTAGTAAAGGTAAAGGCACCAGAATGGCAGCCCTGAAACTTAAGAAAAAGACACGGTAGGATTTGTTGACCTAGAAAAAGTGTTTGACAGTATGAAATGGTGCAAGATGTTCAAACTTCTCATAAAATAGATTTTAGCTATACGGAAACAGAGGCAATATACAATGTACAAGAACAAAGAGGAATCAATAAGAAGGAAGACCAAGAATGAGGTGCCCAAATTAAAAGGGTTGTACAGCAGGGGTGCAATATTTCTCCCCAACTGTTAAATCTGTGTGCCGAAGAAATGTGTTGGAAATAAGAAAAAGGTTGTGGATATGGATTAAAATTCAGGGTGAAATGATATCAGTGATAAGATTCACTGATGACATTGCTGTTATCAGCAAGCAAGGAAGAATTGCAGGATGTACTGAATATAATGAACAATTTGCTGAGCACAGAATGTGGACTGAGAATAAATCAAAGAAAGACAAAAGTAATGAAGAGTAGCTGAAATGAAGTCAGTAAGAAATTTACCATCAAAATTGGGGACCATGGAGAAGATGAAGTAACTCTTCTATCTTGGAAGCAAAACAACATAACAGGTGAAGCAAGGACGGCATAAAAATCAGGTTGGGATGACAGATGGTGATATGGAAGAGACATGCCATTTGCTAGAAGAGGAACACAGTAGGGGAAGTTGGAAAAGCTCATACCTGCTTTGAACAAGTTGGTGAATCAGTGGGCTGCTAGTAGAAATGTAGAGAAAATAGTACAGGACAAAGGTGGAATGGGATGGGAATGGCAAATGGCAAGAGGGAGATGGAGGACAGGCATAAGAGAAGAGATTTGTTGCAGGGAGAGGTTCCACAAGAGCAATTCAGAAAAGCTGGTCCTGAGATATTTCATACTCCATCAGTGAAACAAACAACCACAGGACCTACAGACAGCTGCACTTTACTTTCTCCATCTCAAAATAATGACTTTTCTCCTGCATTTCTCCTACAGAACCTTTCCTTCCCTGTTTCCCTCTTATTCATCTCACCTTTCTCCTCTGTTTCTTCTGCAGCACACTACCTTTTCTCTGTGCATGCACCTTTTTTTTCACACTGGGATGACCTTGTCTAATACCCTCCCCTGCTCCACCTCATGCCTATTGTAATCAATGATCCAATTCTTTTCACAAGAGTGTTAAGTTTAAAGGTTACATTTATGCATATTATGAAAAAAAAATTCAGACACAGTATATTTCACAGATCATTGATAAAGATGACAGTTATCAGGTGAACACATTGTCGATACCACACAGAATCAGATTTCTTGGTTTACAATGAAACATCTAAACAATGGAGACTATCAGACAGATCAGAGTTCTGATAACCACACATCTCCAAAAGCTGATGCTTTTCAAAACAATCGCTTAAAGTATATCTGGCTTTACTGTGATAAGAAAGGAGCACAAAAACAATAAAATGAAAGATCAGAAAAGTCTATAAACGGCTCACTTAAGTGGAGGTAGTTACTGACAGTGTGGAGATGGTACCACTTTATGTAGTTAGGAAAACATATTTACATATACAGTTGTTGGTCAAAATTGTGTTTACCAGTCACAGTACAGGACTGAGAATCCTCATATCATTTGAACAACAAGACCTTAGACAACTGTATGATTTTTGCCAGAAAGTCTTTATCCACTTTGAAGTCAAAATATTTTACATTAAAACATGACTACCCCAGCTGAAGGGATTAGACAGTAAGCCAGGAAACTGTAATAATCAGCAAGTGAACAAGTCAGGTAGTATTTGCTAAAATATCTTCTGAACCCAAACTGGAAGTGACCAAGAAGTGCCATGATTCAAAAGCCCAGACAAGACACTGGTTAACTAATCTCTTCATGTCTTTCCTACTCAGCTCCGAATGGCAACACAGCAATAATCACTTGGCAGCCCACTGCTGATTTCAGAAAGGAAATGAGGAATGTAGTCCAAGAGATGAGGAAGGCTGTACCT
Source organism: Schistocerca nitens (assembly GCF_023898315.1). Taxonomy (NCBI): domain Eukaryota; kingdom Metazoa; phylum Arthropoda; class Insecta; order Orthoptera; family Acrididae; genus Schistocerca; species Schistocerca nitens. Next base: position 367,290,262 of record NC_064619.1, read on the forward strand.
CACAAGAGATTGAACATGGCAAGGAGGATTGTGTTGAATTCTCTGCAAGGTGCAGCAATGTGGTGTATCTGATTTGGTGGTGACCGGTATTATGTCATATCTACAGCAGTGCTGCTGATTCCAGTTCCCCCAGAGAGAAGGAACAGTTATGTTGTTGATTGTTGCTCTAGCAAGTGTCAACTGCCCCTCTCAGCAATAGATCTGTGGTGGTGTAATGCCAAATCTTGCATATTGGTTGTGGTTTCTTCTGTGAAAGTGTGTGGTGGTCTGTAGACTTCCACTGTGCATTAAACCTATAATGGGACAACTTCCCCTTTTCTCATCATCTGATTTGAGCGGTGAAGGATGGAATGATTGATCAAATTCAGAAATCCATGTAACAATCTGTACTTATTCTGTTTATCCTCTCCCTACTTGAAGGGATGCACTTGAAACCTTGCTGTGTCCAGAAGACTTTGGACTGTGGTAAATCCATTCATGGGCTGTTCAAACACAGTGATGTGGCTCTGCAGCATCTAATTAACCTTTCTGTGGACAGATTTTGGCAGCTTTATTTCCTTGATCTGCTTCATGTATCCAGAATGGAGAGTAGTTATGTGAATGCAAATCAACTAACTCAATTAGGCAAGCTTTCTCCCCATCTGCTCCATGCTCTATGTATGATATTTGTGCCACCTTGCTATGAAGTGGAACATGTCAGCAGGTTTACAAATAGGACAAATTTTCTTGTGGAAACAAGACTACATGCTGATGATACATGTAGCTGCATATCTTTATGTCTTAAACTACAATAATAACTTGATAAATTAAAACCAACCACATACATACTATCTACTTGAAAATCTATCTTTGGAGTAGGAGTTGTTAAGCAAAAATGATTCACTGTTAAGAGCTGAAGAGCACATCAGGATTTTGATGACTAATTCCTCTGTAATGCTGAAATGTGTCTCAGCCACACATTAAGCTTACACATTTATCAGGCTGTCAGACTCTTGGGGTTGGTGGTTAATAGGGCCCCATACCACATTATTTGCCTTAAAATCCACAGAAAGGAGGAGTGGAAGGAAGAGCTATTTGATGAAGCATTGCAGCAACTGCTTGCATGATTGTAATGATGGAGAGAGGTGAGGAGTAGTATTTGCCTGTAATGAATATTGACACACCACCTGTAACCCTCTCCTCTCTGAGAAAACCTTTTCTGTCAAGGTGTAACTGCCTTTCAAATGAGGTTCTTGAATACAGACACACAAGGGTCACAGTTACTCTTCCCAAATACTAAACCCATTTATTTTCTACTGTACTAGATTAACCATCTTATTGGTGTGATTTGGTTGTGTTGTGCTTCTCGTCTTTCCACCTGCCTGACATGACACTGATGTGTGGAGTGTTGACTTTGGATAGACTTCAGTGTCCATGTACCCTTTTATTTGGTCCTCATCTGATCTCACTGACACAGCCAGAGAAACATTATCAGGTGGATTTAAATCAGTCTTTTTGTTTTTATACAACTTTGTAACAGATTACTCCTTCAAAGCAGATGTTGATGGCTTCATTGTGGCAGAAGCAATGCTTAGTAAGAATGTAATCTTTGGTTGTGGTGTACACCTTTTCTGTAGATTTTGCTGATTGTGTAGAGGATATTTTTTACATTTCTGTGCACCCGTTGTTGCATTTCCAGAGGCAGGTGTTCATGCCCATTTGCTAGTGTCTGTGTTGAAGAATATTTTTTGACAATATGTTTTAGGGATCTGATGCAAATGATAACAGAAACAATAGTTTTTGTGTGATAAGTTTTTCTCTCCTCTGGATGTAGAGGGGCATGTGTGAGTTACTAAAAACCACAGACACAAGCCAAATCCTTTCTCAAAACATGAGACACGCATGTTTTACATGTAAATGTGACATAAATAACATGGTTACTGCAGTTAATCAGTCTTATTATGTGATAGAAGCCTAAAAGTGTGTAGTTTCTTTACTGCAGTTTTCTCTTGTATCTATTATCATGTATCTGCCAGAGAAAGGTACCTATTTACATTACACATAGTAGAAGAGAGCAAGCTTGATGCTGCTAGTTAGTGAGAAGGGTAGCAAAGGCTTGGAAGCAACTAGCAACGGCACAGAGTCTTCAGTGATAATATTTGAAGTTTCACATGCTATTTATCTGTGCCTTGGCATGACATGTCATGGTGCTGTCAGGTGCATTTCAATACCAGCTTGAAAGAGTATACAAAGAGTATATGATGTATGTGCTGTAAACATGCCAGGAAAAGGAGATTGTGCTGCGGCATACATAACAGTTGAATATACGGAACTTTCATTCCTTGCTAATTGATATAAGGCCACACAGTGACAGAAGTTTAACTCTCTGAAATCCACAGTGGAAATTAAATTGTGACAAATTACAATAATTTGTAACTTCAATCAATATGCATAACAGTCATGGAAAAGCCTGTCATAAAATGTATCTATTTAAAGCCATTGAGTCCTCAAGAGTAGTGAGTTCACTAGTATGATTTTATTACTAGCACTAAAAGTAAGGCGAAGCTGAAATATTGTTGAGATTTGTGTTCTATTAAAAAGATTAAACCCAGCGTAATGGTTTGTTAGTGTATTAAATTATTCTATTGATGATACAATTTCTAAGTAATTCAAAAGGAGATGTATTGCTGTCGCTTAAATAGCCCTTTATAATGATTCTCTGAAGGTATGAATTTAGTCTGGGGGTACATATCACACCAATAAATATAGAAACAGGGCTGTGACAGATTGCTGGAAAAATTTATTCATGCCATACTTCAGTTTGAGTCTTTTGTAAGCTACAGGAAAATATGTCTATCTTATGCTGAACTTCTTTTTTCCCCCCTGCATTTGAAGTGAGAATTGTAAAAGAACCTAACCTTGCTCCGTGATAACAGTAGCATTCAAACTCTTTTGTACATTTTTTTAAAGTACAGTGGAAAATAAAAGAAAATCAATATTAGTTATGCTTTAATATTGGTAAGAGTAAATCCCAATTCAATAAATACTTACTTATCAAGAGAGCTTCTAACGCTGTGCAAAATTATGTTCAGTATAGCTGTGGGTCGTGGTCTAAGCACCACCTCAGGCACAGCAAGCATGGTGTCCACTTGTAGGAAAGCTACATTCCCAGAAAGCATTGCTCTGAAGCTCTCTAAGTTGTGCACCACAAGCCTGGAAAAAGTATTATGTTCATCAGTGTGATAAAATATTGTTAGGGCTTATAATTAAAACAGCAACCAGCCACAAATGTGGTTTGAAAAGATTTATTTGAATCCAACCAGGACCAGTTTTGGATTGCTTACAAGTCCAACTGAGGATGGATTTGTAAGATGGATTTGTAAGAAACCTGAAACTGGTCATGTTTTGATTCAAAGAAACTATACTTGTGGGTGGTTGCTCTTTCAATCATAAAACTTATCGTATTACAGCCGCTGTTCTTAAAATGTCAATTTTTGATAAAAATTGTTATTTTAGGTTCAACAAGCAGCAAGACACAGCTATGGCTCTCTCTTTTTCTTGGATGCATCACCTGAGCTGCAACTAGGATGCGAGGTGTACATCATGCTAAAATTTGCTGCTCAAATTCGTGTTTACTTACAACATAGTACTTATGTGATCAGCAACATCCCACTGCAAAACTCTTGAACAGAATAACTCCAAGCTTTGATAAGTCAACATGTACCGAAGGTATGGTAAATAATAATATTACTTCAAAAATAATGTTAGTTTATTTTTATCTTATTTGAATGCAAGCAAATAAATATAAGATGTATTTGAAAAGTATGGGTTGTTTCCATATATTTGAATTTTGCCTGCTCAGAACAAAGTTCCACAAATGCATTGCCATCTTTTGATTGTTTATAAAGCCACAGAAGTTATTTTTTTGATTCAGTAGTCATTTAATCATGGGTGAAAGGCAAACAACAATGACTTTGAAAAGGATTGCTGCTGCTAGTTGTGAAGCATGTGGTGTAATTTGATTTCTGTTAGCTAATGAAACAGTTGCTCAGATTCATTGAGAGTTGTGCCTTGTTTATGGCCATACAGCAGTTAGTGAAGGGAAGGTTAGACAAAGATGTCAAGGCTTTAAAAGCAGCCATACAAATGGTTATGATTAAGAGTGGCGTGGCAGGCCTTGTATCAGGACCAATAAAATCATGCAACAGGTGGACCATAACTGTGATCTGCTCAACAATTGGTGATCTGAATTGGCTAATGAATTACTTCATGTTGGACACATCACTATTTACATGATTGTCACAAAGAGCAATGATGGACACCAAGAATGCTTACAAACCAACAAAAAGAGCAAAGAATCTTTGGGAGATGAGTATTTTTGGACTGATATTGACAAGATAAAACTGATTTGTTTCCCCACATTGCTACTGGCAACAAGGTGTGAATGTTCCATGCGAATGCAGAATGAAAACAACAGTCAATTTAGAGGTGTCATTATAGACTTCGCCGAAACATATCATTTCAAGCCATGTCTTTACTCAAGTCGAAAAATAATGCCTAATACTTTCTGGGCACAAAAAGGGCATTCTTTTGCTTGATTTCAGGCAGCATGAGTCAACAATTGCAGATTTAAGTGTTTTGTGAAGTGTTTCCAAACAGACGGGTTATCCATAATTGATGGGGTTGGAAATTATTGTCTGGGAGAATCCTGCATGTCAGTGTGTACCCACACACTACTGTGCTCACACAAAAGACAAGATGAAATATTTCTGTTCCCAGCTTTACAACCATCCACACTACAGTCCCAACCTCACACCTAGTGTGTTCATTAATTTGAAACAATAGCTTGTTGGGCAACAGTTTGAATAGGACTTGGAAGTCAAGACCACTTTTGTCAACTGGTTCATTTCCCAGAGGAGAACTTGTCTGTATAGTTACTGAAGAAGCTAATGTAACTTTAAAAAGTGCGTTGAAGTAAATGAAAATTACAAGGAAAAGTCAAGTAGCTTGTAGGAAACTAAAACCACCAATAAGAACATATATTTTGGTATGACAAAACAGCCTTTATTTTTCAAATTTCCCTCATAAATCACATGTTTGAGGAAGTATAGCATGTTGTTTGTTGTTGTTGTTGTTGTTGTTGTTGTCTTCAGTCCTGAGACTGGTTTGATGCAGCTCTCCATGCTACTCTATCCTGTGCAAGCTTCTTCATCTCCCAGTACCTACTGCAGCCTACATCCATCTCAATTTGCTTAGTGTACTCATCTCTTGGTCTCCCTCTACGATTTTTACCCTCCACGCTGCCGTCCCGTACTAAATTGGTGATCCCTTGATGCCTCAGAACATGTCCTACCAACCAATCCCTTCTTCTAGTCAAGTTGTGCCACAAACTCCTCCTCTCCCCAATTCTATTCAATACCTCCTCATTAGTTATGTGATCTACACATCTAATCTTCAGCATTCTTCTGTAGCACCACATTTCGAAAGCTTCTATTCTCTTCTTGTCCAAACTATTTATCGTCCATGTTTCACTTCCATACATGGCTACACTCCATACAAATACTTTCAGAAATGACTTCCTGACACTTAAATCTATACCCGATGTTAATACATTTCTCTTCTTCAGAAACACTTTCTTTGCCATTGCCAGTCTACATTTTATATCCTCTCTACTTTGACCATGATCAGTTATTTTGCTCCCCAAATACCAAAACTCCTTTACTACTTTAAGTGTCTCATTTCCTAATCTAATTCCCTCAGCATCACCCGACTTAATTCGACTACATTCCATTATCCTCATTTTGCTTTTGTTGATGTTCATCTTATATCCTCCATGGCCAAGTAAAATGCATGCCTAGTGATGAAGTTGCTGTCTTGTCTTTTGGTGTGCAAGAGGCATATCTAGTTGGGTACTCAGTTCAAATAGAACAATATCAATAACTTATCTTTGACAGTTTAATTCTACACTATCACAAAAGTATACAAATGTTTAAGGAAGAAAGATATTCTGCAAAGACTGAAGATACTTGTAGTAAAATTAAGTGTTTTGTTCTTGTTGCTTTCCATCTGTTTCTGTTGCTGCATACACGCAATTCTAATTGTTTGGCACAGTTGACAGTACTGGACTGTATAGAACACCTAGATGAAATATTACTACATTTGCTCAGGTGCACACTTTACATGATCAGACTATAAGAACAGCTGTATGGAAATTACTCCTTGCAACGATGTATGTTCTCTCAGAGTTGTTGGTGTCAACAAAATTAATTTTAAGTGCTAAGATATCCTCAACGGTAGTTACTACTCTTAGGAGTAATGTGCGATTTTGCACAATTGAGGTTTGTTTAGTAATAAATTATCATTTTAGTTATCTGCAGAACTCGTAAAAAAAACTCAGTAAAAACATGAAAGGAGCAGAGCTTCTCAGTTTTCTTTATAACTATTGTTTGCATTCTGCTAAGAACTTAAAAACACTAAATTAACCTGCTTGGGGAGTTTAAGTTTGAAAGGCAATAAAATTGTAGAAATTATTTACTTAATATCAGTATTTTTACTGTCACATTGTTCAGTTTCATCGTCATTTCACCATTTTAATTGGTTTTGCATGTGGGCATGGTATATTGTTTCCTGAGATAAGAAGAAAATAAAAAATTTATTTGTTTACCATCAACAAACTATAACTACTTTGTTGCCAATTGTTGCATTGAGCATAACTTGACTGTTCTGTCTTTATGCATTAATAGCAGAGATGGTGTGCTGGAGCTCGTCGTGCGTGAACGAACAGTGAAGACAGAGGAAGTAGTAGCATCAGACCAATTATTCATCAAAACAGAAGATGATGTGCCATCACCGGACACTGAGGGAACACCGGGTTCTGAGCCAGAGTATACATCGTTGCAATCATCAGGTCGATACATGGGTGCACGGCGAGGTCAAATCCGATTCAAAGTGGTTAGTGAAGAGGATGTAGAAGCAGAAAGAGAAAGACAACGTCAGAATGACTCTAGAGATCCAACCACTCCTCGAACTCACTTTGTACGTTATGCCCGTGTTGGTGATAAGACTGTCAAACTTTGGGAGTGTGGCTATTGTGGGAAAGAGTTTCGTCATCAGTACACTCTAACACGTCACCTGCCAACACATACAGGTGAACGCAACTTTCGATGTGAAGCCTGTGGAAAAGCATTCCGTCAGCTGAGTACCTTGTCACAACACCGTGCCATACATACAGATGCCCGGCCATATGTTTGTGAGATGTGTGAGAAGACGTTTAACAGGGTAAGCATGTAGTCCATAATCTTGCTAGTAACTCTTTTATTGAATTACTATCCAAATAATAGTGAAGATATCTCCCCCACCCACCCCCAAATAGATTTTTTAGTTCATAATAGTTAAATGAGACCTCTGATTTGTAGGGATTATTGGTGATTGCATGTTTCTGTAGTTGACCAAATCTTTTTTAATTCTTTGACAAAATCAAACAATGGAATATCCAGGGTGGAATAACATCAGATGAAAATGATATATTGCTACTGACCACATAGAGGCAGCATTGAGTTGCAGAAGTCACAATGAAAAACAATATTAGGTATCTTCAGCTATCGGAATAAGCCCTTCAAGAACACTTGCAGACATTCAAATGAGCACAACTTATCCACACAAAGTGACTGTCATCTCCAGACACTAAGGCCTTTAGCACATGGCGATGACAGTGGGTATGTGTGCGACTTGTACTTGTGTGAATGTGCATGTGTTTGCTATTCTGATAAAGGCATTAGTCAGATTGCAGAATATATGTAGCATTCTTTTACATTGTGCCTGTATGTGACTCAGTGCTTTTGCTATGCGGTGAATAGAATCTATCTGCATATTGTTCAATAATAGAAAGTTCAGGTTGGAATATCAACAGTATTATGATAAGGATAGCCTGCTATTTACTGTAAAGACAACATTCATGTTGCAAGTAGGTACGAGAATTACTCAATATTTCCATTAGATTTCAGAAAACAGAAATCATGAATCCTTATCACAGCAACTGCATGGAGTGTGTGCTTCATAAACATATCTCTCACATAAGTCATACAGGCTAAAAGGCAATATCTGATCTTTAGCGATATTAATTTACTCAAACTATTTCTCAGTCTTCATCAGCAAATAAAAAGATGCATACAAACAAATGGGGGGGAGAGAGAAGGCATGTTCAGTTGCAGACAGGTACAATGAAAAGACTGTTATACTAATAAATGAAAAGCACCAGTTTGCTTTTGTTCTACAATATTATTTTTATTGCTAACCGGTTTTCAGCATACAAAGCCATCTTCAGACATTTACTGAGTATTATCACCAAAGAAGTTAAATGTTAGCAGACAACATTGGAAGAGAAGTAACACATCTAGAGTGAAGTAGAAACATACAGCGAGTAACATCTTTGCAATGAAATTGTAAAAACTGAACAGTACATAAATAACAATGGAGTTGACAGGAAAATCTTTAGCACAAAATAGGAATAGCATGCCTACATAACAGTTTCTATTAATAAACAAAACTAATGAAATAAGATAAAATTAGTACCAGACAAGGCTGCATCAAGAGGTATGAAACATGGAGAGTGATACACAACCAATTAAAAAAGAAGAGACAGTTGTCAATGTAAATACAGAATACACGAGGAACTTAAACAATTTCAATAAGATAAACAGAAATTAGTAAATGCAGGAAAATTGAGGTGTTTGAGGGAACCTACAGTTTGAGAGTGTAGTGGTACTGCATTTTAACATTAACATATTTCCTCGGAGCAACTGTCCTACATCTTCAGGTGGTTCAGCCTTGCTGCTGGCTGGGTACGACTATGACCTGGGGAAATACTGTGGAATTTGCACAATGTGATCCAGTGGTAAACCCATGAAGACTATTTACAACATATTCGCTGGGAAAGCTTAAACAGTCACAAAATCAAGAATGTTGGTTTGAATCTCGATCCAGGACGCAATTGTAAATTGTCGGGTAATCTCGCAGCAGCATACTTTACACTCCAGAGGAGATGACTAATTCTGGAAACAAACCACAGACAGTAGTTGAGCCATTTCTCTGCTACAGTTTTTTGCCTAGGAATGCTCACACTGTAAGGAATGTAAAATAGTTTCTGAGTAGTTTGCATAGTATAATGAAAATACAGAAAAACTTAAGCTGCATTGCAGGTCACTTGAATGGGCAGCTCAGCAACAAGAACATTTCCTGCAGATGGCAGGTATCTGGAATTGGTTCCTGGTCTTCAGCACAGGAAGTTTTACAGCAGTGTACACTCAACAGTAGAGCAAAAGATTCACTCTAGAAACAATCCACTTATCTGACTTCTCGTATTCAACTGATTAATTATCTAAGTACAATCATTATGGACAGGAGTTTTCATAAGAAATGCGCTATCACTTTTTCTGTAATAATGCATGACAAGATCAGTGTGAAGACAAGATTAGAATAACTGCAGCATGCACGGAGGCATACAAGCTAGCATTCTTCCCACGCTCCATAAACGAATGAAGCAGGAGGAAAGACTAATTCACAATGCAATGGGAAGTATCAGTGCCATGCACTTCACAGTGGTTTGCATTGATAGATGTACGCTCATAGGAACACCTTGAATGACTAGAGATAGGACATTCATATTCACACGACATGTACGTTGGTATGTTCTGCAGAAATAATTAGCTTTTCAGTCACCTTGGTTCAGCATATATCCTGCTGTCTAGTAGGCACATGGTCTGCCATGGCCCCTGATATCTTGTTCCATGTGCGATGGCATCAGCACCTATAAGGCATGAATAGCATCCTGTGGTATAAGCATCCATGCTGCATTCACCTGGTTCCAAAGTTCATCTGTGATGGTTAGTGCTGGGTAGTGCTGCCCCTGTCGTTTCATCATATTTTTGACTGGCACAAGTCTAGTGATCTGGCAGGCCAGGACAAAAGGCTGACATCCTGTGACACCAATAAGGTACGTGTTTGTGCAACAACATGTGGTCATTGTCTTGCTGAGAAATGGTGTCTGGGGTGTTGTGCAGAAAGTATATGGCTACGGTTTGCAGGAAGTCATTCACATTAGTCACAGGGTCCTGGACATGCACCAGCTGTGATTTGTGGTAGTAGCCAATAGCACCACATACAATAAGGCCCCAAGTTGTCACTGTATGTCTTGTGCGAGTGCAATCACTGTGATGCTGGGATGTCTGCGGCGAACCAAAATGCGGCCATCGTTTTCAAACAAACAGAACCTGGATTCGCCCAAAAACATTATCTGATGCCATTCCTGTCCCAAGTGACATCATTCCATACACCATTGTGGTCTAGCATGTTTCTGCACATTTATCAAAGGTAGGCAGAGTAGTGTATAACACGCACATAGCCTATACCATAATAAACAGTGACGTACTGTCACCCATATAGTCTATGATGTGTTACACTGTTCCATTGTTGCGCCACAGCCAAGGAGGACACAGATCTGTCCGGCAATGCCATTCGGATGAGGGATGAGATGTTGATCGTGCGGGAGGTGGTCTGGGTGGTGGTGCAACCTGACCCCTCTCTTTGTGTTCTACGGCTTTCCACGAACCATTCTGCATGGATTCGTTCCACTGCCAAAACACTTTGTCCCACAGGAGAAGCAGTTTCCTGGATGGATGCACCACTTTCTCTCGTGCCAATAATGCGCCCCTCTTTCAAACACACTGTTTTGATGATACAGTTCACGCCTATGTCTGGGAGGCACCTTGCACCATCTGATCAAGTAACACTGATCCATTACCTTCAGTTTATAGTGACAACGAGAGCAGCAGGCACATTTTACTGGTAGGTGGTGCTGCGCCGCGATATCAACGTTGACCTTGAATCTGCGGGCCTACAAGGTTCAAAACCTAATCATTTATGCAGAACATGTACATGTCCTGTGAATACGAACGCCCTATCTTGTCATTCAAGGTATTCTGGTTTTCTTGAACATGAGTGTAGATGTAGATATGTTCTGATAAGAGGTATAATTTGCGGGCAACCTGGAAACTGACAGCAATGAAGTCCAGAAAGCAGAATAATAATGAATTTTTCATTGTGTGTGACATCTTGTGTATTGAAATGTTTCAGTACAATATTTGTTTATGCAGACCCCACTCCACATCTTACTTATAGTCAGTTTAGTTTGGCAGATCAGGTGTAGTATCCAACTTCCTCTCTTTCTGTTATGCATTCTGATTGATTGCCCAGTGTAATAAATAATAATAATAATAATAATAATAATAATAATAATAATACCATATCAAATGAAAAGGAATACTTATTAACCTTGTGACAAGTATTTCTAATAGGCTAATGTAAAGGTATTTGTAGTGGACAGCACTGTTTCACAGCATTGAGAAGCCTACGTGATTAATGATGTTCACGTACATCTTTACAAAATAGTTTTTGAGGTGAGACAATTCCAATTTGTATGAGGTCCATTTTATCTCAGCACACTCTCATGTTGCCATGCTATTTGATAATGATAATGACTGTTTGTGATTTTGCTGATAACTGCACATCTTTGTTGTGGGGAATTTTAATGCATTATGTTGGTGCATGTTTATGTTAACTTAGTGAAATATTAACCCTTCATTTTTGCCCATCTTTGATTACAATATTTTATATTTTTTCAGGTATCAACACTTATATCACACAGGAAAACTCATTCTGATTATAAGCCCCATCGTTGTCCAACCTGTGGGAAAGGCTTCCACCAAAAGGGCAATCTCCGAAACCATGTGTTCACACACACCAATGAAAGACCATACAAGTGTGAACTCTGTGGAAAGGGTTTTAATCAAATGTCAAATCTTGTGTGTCATCGTGCTCACTCACACGGTGATCGTGCACGTTATACTTGTTACATTTGTGACCTAGAATTTACACGGAAAGGTGCATTACGTGCTCATGAAGAATATAAACATGGTGTGCGTTTTCGTGGGCCTCATCCTCGGGTGAGCATATATCAGATTCAGCCCTAAAATTGTTGTAGGTAATTGTATAAGTCTGTTGTACTTTGGGAGGAAAATTTATGTAGATGTTGTCAAAGAATAGAGTTCTGAATAAGTCACCTAGAACAAATGTGGAAACATCTGCAGCAATAAGAGAACATTGTAAAACACCAGAATGTAACATTCTGCAAATATCGTGTAGTTCGATCATCACAGCAGAGTGCCATTTTGGTGACCGAGGTAGCAGCCTTTCTGAACACATAAAAATCAGCATATATAGAAATAAAACCACCTTCAACTGAGAGGTTGGTTTGAGTGCTACAGCACTTCATTAGATGTGTATTTATTGGAAATTATATGTACTTGCCTTCCTCTTTTCTTATTGTCGGCACATTCACCTAATCAAGCAGGTTTCTATAGTTCTCTGTGAATTCTGCAAAACACTAGTACTAGATTTTTCTCACGCAAATAAAATTTGCTGAAGATAATGATAATTTGATGTGCCAGAATAAATCCTAGGTTCAATTGGGAATGAAATCCCAGATCTCTGGATTTTAGTCTGGTGCCTATCCACACAGGCTACATTTTAGTTACATAATGAAGTGCAACACTGACAGAACCTCCACAGCATAGAAGTGGCAAAGACAACCTGCCCATTTTTATGTCCAGATTTCTTTCAATGTTGAAAAAGTTAAAAACAATTATGAATCATCTTTCTCCACATACTACACAGAGAAGCACACTCAAGTTTCCACATTAAGGTAACTACCCACAGAGCTAGACATCATGCTTTCAAATAGTAGGTACTATCTAGTATGGTGTGAGGACCAATATGAGAGAACTCTGAAAGACAAAAAATATAAATTGTACACTAATGAGATGTAATGCACTCACTATATTGTATTGTGATAAGTGTGGTAAATGATAGGAACTGGCATCTGTAGTGACAACAGTGAAGTCAAGATGATACAATTACATTGATTTCTTGGTGCTCTGATAGAGGAGTAGAGACATATTTTTATCATTTACATAGCTTAGAAGAGTACTTTAGCAATATGCAAGCTTTACAGGGAATACTTCCACAATGATACATAAGCTGATTATGAATTCCATGTCACAAAACTTACTTTAACCTTGCAGGACATATAAAGACTCTTCTGGAATGTTGAGTTCATGCCATACAACAAAAACCATCGTGATGTATTCTCATATTTATGTATTTCACATGACTTTCATTCCACAATGCAATCTCAGGGACGTTTGAAAAAATCAGATATATACACTGATTTAAGCACAGTATAAGGATTAGCAAGTTACAAAATATAATAATACTATAGTTTCAGTACAATTTCCTCTTAATGACAACTCACATGTTTGGAAGTAGGCAGGCAGATGTGAATGTAGCCAGAGAAAACATAAAGGATAGAACCCCCTCCCCATACTAGACACTGATTCACAAGATGGATCAATTAGTGAATGTCAGCTCCTGTCTCAGGTGTGACTTTTGGCAAGAAAATGTCCAGTGGCTATGTCCAGCTTTATATGCTATATAGCAAGGTAAAATCTTCACGAGATAGGTAAATTCTTTGGCAAATGGTGAAGATGGTATTTTAGGCTGTTTTTCAACATAGTCCTCATTATTGTCAACAAATGTTGTGCAGAATCCTTTCAGTTAGTGGGTTTCATCCCTGTAGAGTTATATGGAAGGTGTGTAAAATATCTGTTGACAGATACCACAACCTCATCATCATTAGACTGAAAATATTTTCCAGTCACAAAATCTCTCAGTGTGCTACCAGATGGAAATCAGAGGATACAACATCTGGTGAATAGGATGGCTGTTCCAGCAGATTATACTTCAGTTTTCCCATTACCAAAGGATGATTGTTGGCAGGTGCATTGTCCTGATTAAAGATGATTCATTTCTTCAACAATTCTTGTTTCTTGTCATGTATTTTTTAATCCACTTGGTCCAAAAGACCTGTTAAATATTTGCAAGTAACTGTTTTGTTGTAGCCAAGGTAAACAGTAAGATGAATTACAAATACTGACCCAGCCATCCAGCAGGTGAGTTTGACCCCTTTCACTGCCACTGCTTTGATTTTTGTTTCATTTGTGGGCTGAAGTAGTGGATTGACATTTGTACACAGTACTGCTTAATGCATAAAATCAATTGGTTTAAAACATTCTAAACACTGTTCAACATTCTCTTGTCTCTGTTGTCATATTGGGTTTACAGTTATATATCTGGCTTTTGATGATTTCCTTTATCTCAAGAGGTGACAGCTGTTAGCAAGTGCTGTGCTGGAATTTTTTAACTCCTACTGTGCTCATATTTCAACTGGAACAGTGCTGATATTTTATATGTACCAGTCAGACAAGGTGCACTTGCACCGCAAATATCACAGATATGGAAAGTGCTGTTGATGTACAGTTTCCACAGAATGGATTGGTAGTCAAGGACTTGTATTGTTAGCCAATAAACAGAGTTTAATAATTCTTAGAAAGTGTATTTTCTTCTGCAAACATACACTTCCTTAAATGGAACGATGCCTATTGACATTAACAAAATAAACGTAGTATAAGAGAGATTTATACTTACTGTAAAGAAGACATGTCAACAGACAAGCACAGTTAAAATACACTCATAAAAAGCTTTCAGCCATAGTCTTCATCAGTAAAAGAAAGACACACACACACACCTTGCACACACAAAAAAGCAAGCACACCTCACACACACATGACCATCAGCTCCAGCATCTTGGGCCGGAATGCAGCATCATATGGGATGCGAGCAGCAATCTGGTATGGGCGGGGAAGGGGAAGGGATTGTGGTGTATGGGTGGAGAGAAAGATGAACACTGTTGGAGCATTCTGGGACTAGACTGCCATCATGCACAGCATTTCGAGGGAAGTGGGGCGGGGGGGGGGGGGGGGGCAAGAAGGAAGAGGAACAGGGAGAGTCAGGTTGATGCATTGGCAGGGATAGTAAAGTGGATGCATTGGCAGAGGGCTGCAAATACACAGGTTGGGAGATGTGAGTGCAGAGATGATAGGACAGAGGGGGTGTTAACTGTTGGGAGGAGGGTGAGAGGACAGTATGTTACCACAGGTTCAGGCTGTGATAATTACGGGAGTGGAGAATGTGTTGTAAGGATAACTCCCATCTGTGTAGTTCAGAAAATCTGGTGGTCGAGGGAAGGGTCCAGATGGCTCGGGTAGTGAAGCAGCCATTGAAATCAAGTATATTGTGTTCCACCGCATGTTGTTCCACAAGGTGGCCTACTTTACTCTTGACCACAGTTTGGCGGTGGCCATTCATCGTGGTGGACAGCTGGTTGGTAGCCATACCAATATAAAAAGCTGTGCAGTGATAGTAGCAGAACTGGTAAATGGCATAGCTGCTTTCACAGGAGGCCTGGGTCCTGACGGGGAAGGATTAACCTGTCACAGGAATGGAATAGGAAGTGCTGGGTGGTGGATTGGGCAGGTTGTGCACCTGAGTTTTCCACATAGGTATGATCCTTGGGGTCAGGGGTTGAGATTCGGAGTGGCATAGGAATGGGCTAGGATGTTGTGGAGGTTGACTGGGCAGCAGAACACCACTTTAGGAGGGGTGGGAATTATCTCAGATAGGATGTCCCTCATTTCCGGGTGTGATGACCCTGTTGGCAGACTAGTCCCTGCACACTCCAGTAGACAGCGTTCGTCTATCTCCCCATCCATACACTACTATCTCTTCCTAGCCCCCTCCAAATTGCTGCTTGCATCCCATGTGATGTTGCATTCCAGACTGAGATGCTGGAGCTGGCAGTCGTGTGTGCATGAGGTTTGCTTGCTTGCTTGCGCGCGCATGTGCGTGTGTGTGTCTTCTTTACGGTATGTAGCAATCTGTCTTTTCCTACATTCTTGATATGCCTACCTGGAGTTTCCATTATTTGATAGAATTAGGGAAAATCAGAATGTCAGTGGTGTCTGTCGCAGGTGTCTAGTGTGTCGTTTATGAGATATTGTGTTGTGCAAAGTTTCCACACTGATACTTGTTTGTGCCATTCAGCCTGTGTGGTTGCTAGGTATAATGTTTTTATGTTTGCTTACAATGTGCTTGCATGTTCATTGTGAACACTGTGACTTGCTGGTCTTAGTGTGTGACAGTCTAAGCTGCACGTCATGAGCGGACAGTGGAATTTACCAGTGCAGAAAAAGCTGATATGCTTACAGTGTATGGAGAGTGTAGGAAGAATGCATTTCGTTCTTGCACAATGTATGTGGCAAGGTTTTCCAATAGATATCAACCATCTCGGCAGTTATTTAGCAGCCTCTTCCACCAGTTACGTGAAAGTGGTAGCATAACACCTAGATAACATAACAGAAGGAAACAGTGATGACAGAGAAGGAGAAATTAATATTTTTGCAGTTTATCCATACACTAGCACCCACGCAATTGCAGGAGGAAGTGGCATCAGTCAGGCAAGTGTCCTATGCATTCTCCATCAACATAGTTTCCATCTCTGTCCGTCACAAGCTACATGGAAACAATTATGAGAGACATATTAACTTCTGTACATGTGCATTACAATAAGACAGGATGCTCCAGATATGTTATGTATCTTTTAGTGACAAGCCATATTTACCAGTCATGGCCAGTTAAACTGCTAAGACATGCTGTATTGGCCTGTTGATAATCCCCATTGGCTTCGTCATGTTGAACATCAGCATCCGTGGAGTTTAAACATGCACTGTGGGATACTAAACCATCAGTTCTTAAGCCCTTGTTTGCTCGAAGTACTACAGCATGTCTTAACAAATTGTTTCCAAATAGTTGGATTGGACACAACGGACCTGTACTTTGGCCAGCAAGTTCCCCAGATTTTACACCGTAGACTTTTTTCTGTGGGAAAAGCTGAAAGGAGCTGTCTACAAGGACATTATGCAGCGTGCTCAGACATCTCTGCTGCAATGCAAGCACATGTTCAGCAGTTGTTCCATACCAGTCTGGAAGCATGTATTACAGCTCCCAGTGGTCATATTGAACACAACGTGTGATAGTTGTCTCATTACTGGTCAGAATCCACATAACTAGTGTATGCACTTTATCTTTTAAAATGACTCGCACTAGAATCCTCCAACAAGCACCAATGACATTCTAAATTATCCTACTTGTAGTTCGTTATATCACTATGCATTGCTTCCTTTAAAAAATGTGTGTATTCACAAAAATATGGTTTCTAAATAGTATTACAAGCTATTTATTGGCTAATAATACGAGCCCCTGACTATCAAGCCATTCTGTGAAAACAGCACATCAATAACACTTTCCATTTCCGCAAGTGCAAGTTTTAGGTGATTCACCCTGTATATGCTACCAATGGAGTAACGCTAATGTGGCCACTGCTCTCATTGAGAAGTAAGCATGGTGGCATATTTCTCTGTAAACTCAAGCAGCAAGCACACACTTCCATGTAGCATTGACAGCATATACACTGTGTCAGTTAAACTTAATTTTGCATAATTTGATCTCAGTGGCTTCCTTGATAACAAAATCCTAATAGGGTGATACATTGTACTAATTATTCTCTCGTTGAATGTAGTTGTGTGATTGTTTGCAAGACAGTGCTTAGTATCTGCTGATTTTCCAAAGTCACAATATTTAATGTGGCATCAAGCTTATGAAACTAAATATATGGTCTGACTAGTAAATTATATGTAACCCTGAACAAAAGGAAGGCAGATGTTTTGACTTTCAGGTGGTTCTCATTGGGTATATTGTAGCTCTCAATGTACCAATTATTTAAAACAGATCTCTTAATGAAACAAATCGGAATTTACTCATACAAAATTGTGTTCAATGTGGAGATCAGTCAGGACATTGTCTCTTCGTTCCCAAAAGTGTCAGTGGAAAATATGCTGAAGCTGTTGACAAACAACTTTTCTCCGTAGACTATCAAACTGTATTCCATATTGTATTGTATTGTATTGTATATATACTTTGTATACATACTTTGATGACAGCTATGTACTTTGTCTTGTGAAAAAGTTTCTGAAATGAAATGACTGACATTTTTAGTATGGCCATATCTCATCAAAGCTCTTTAGCACTTCATGAATCATAGTGTGCAACGTAATATCATGTTTGCAACTGATCTGAGTTGAAAGCGAAAAGTTCCATATTTAGATGCTTTACTTGAATACAAATAAAGTTGTTGTGCCTAGTTTATGGGTCTACACCAATGAGTGAAGGAAAAAATAGACAGTGATGTTGAGACTTTAAAAGTGGTGATACAAATATGCACCACGAAAAGCAGAGTGGCCGGCTCAGTATGCAAACCAATGAAATTATGAAACAAGAGGGCTACAAATTATGATGTGATTGATGATTAGTGTTCTGGCTGATGAATTTCTTCATGTTGGATGAACCACTATTTATATGATTGTCAACGAAAAACTCTGCTATTGAACATTTGTTCAAGATGGATACCAAAAATGGTTACCGAACAACACAAAAAACTCAGGAGGATGAGCAATTTTGGAGCTCTGTCAACACAGTGATGAGGGTTTATTTTCCCACAGTATTATGACCACTGAGACATGGATATCCTTCACCAATGCAGGAAAAAAATGCCACTCAATGCGGTTGTGCCATTAAAAATTGCAAAATAATAATAAGAATAAAAAAAAAACCAAAATGACCACTACTAAGGGTGTTGGTCTGCTTGATTTCGTGGAACACTGAACAACAGTTACAGCTGATGTGAATTGCGAAATGCTCACCAAACTGAAACATCTCATCCAAAACCCACAGTGTGGAAAACTGTCGTCCAGGATGGTCCTCTTGCCACAACAGCATGCTTCCATGCTTCATTACTCATAGGAAAGATAAGATTCAGTACGCCCATTGAGAACTTTTTGATCATCTTCCTTGCAGTACTCAACTCACATACAGCAAGTATCATTTCCTTTTGCAACTGAAACAGTAGTTTGGCACACAACATTTTGAAGATGATGATGAGCAACTCAAGAATACAGTTGTCAACTAGTTCAGTTACCGGGCAGAGAACTTGTATAAAGTATGAGTGGAAGAATCTGGTGCAGTTCCAACATTGTGAATGGCAGTTACATGTAAAAGTGATGTAGTTGTGTGGGAACTTGCAAATGCCAATAAAAGTTGTTTCTAATAAATATATATATTTTTAAAGGCACAGCAGGAGACTCCTTGTAATTTGAGGCACAACAAGTGAGAGAGGGAGAAAAAAAAGACACTTGATGACAAATATATAAATTTTAATTTTTTATGTCAACCATTTTTACTTCCTCTTTGTACTGTAATTTTTAATCTGGGAATGTGAAGCATATTTCTTCTCTAAAGGCTAAGCCAACAATAAATAAAAAACTACTTCCATCATCAGCTCCATCTCTGTAAAATTCAACCTTAGGATTTGAGTAGCATTATCTTGATATTACATTCCCTCGTAGTTTACTTGCTTTCTTTACCAGACCTGTAAATATTGCAGTCTGTTTACATGTTGTTATGCCAGTATCTCTTACATTAGTGTAAGCATCAGTCAACAAGCACATAAAAATGATGAAACTTGTAGCTATGGAGCTGTACTTTGTCTAGCTGTAATGTGTGTGTGTGTGTGTGTGTGTGTGTTTAGCATTTTTGCTCGAAAGCAGGTCATTGTCCAAAAGCTTAGCTAGTATGATCATGTTTATGTGCCTGTTGATCACTCACTACTACAGCTGTATTGTGTGTGGTTACCTTTACTCCTTCCAGTGTATGTAGTCGACCCAGAACTTAACACTATCAGTTTATCTTACAATAATACGTTGTTTTACTTTAGGTATCTGGAAACAGCTCTTCTAGTAACAGTGCAAATGTTGTTAACACTCAAAGTGACCCAAAAACAGCAGGTGGTGTTCTTATTGATCCTATCAGAACTCGTGCCATGCAGGTGGCAGAACGTGAGGGTCAGACTCCATTTGCACTGCTTAAACCAGCAAGAGGTATCCCTGTTTTAGTTAAGGTGCACCCTGCACCTGGTCCTGGACGACGTCAGATGTTAGTGCCAGCTACTGCAGAGGATCTGCGACAGGCAGGCAAAATAACTGTTGCTCAAGGAGAAGGTGGTGGAGCTCACCGCTCACCTGGTGCAAAAGTTAAAGCTGTGCAAATAAAGGTTCCTGTTGTTGCTACTGTTGTACAGGTGGGTTAAGTTGTTATATTTATTTGTTGGGGTTTACTGAAGCCATGTTAAGCCTTCTTGTATTTGCTGGTGAACTGAACTTCACTTTCTTAAAGGCTCAAAATCCATCCATTATTTGTGAATGCACTTGTTTATGCTCTCTGTCAAGGGGACACTGTGTATTGTTTTGGTTGCTTTTCATTTATCCAGTTAAATAATTATGAAATGAGGTCCCCATACAAGTTTCTAATTTATGTAGCTATTTTTGACAACTTACGAGTAGCATGTGAGACATCATTATAAATCACTCTTGTGAATTCTTAGTAAACAAATAATGGCATATGAGGTTGTACCTACTCCTGATGGTCCATGCTATTCCTTGATCACAATATACTGTGATCTTGACATCAGGAAAACTACGAATGAAAACATTACGCTGACTGATAGAAGTAACCAACATTGTGTAGAACACACAATAATTGAATAAAGAACATGGTGCCTCATATACAAGCAGATATTCCTATCACACATTACAAAGGTAATTGCTAGAACGTTTAAAAAACTAAGTTTGAGTATTTCCTGCACTGAGATTAAAATATTCTTTGCAACTGAAACCCTTTCCCTTTAGGATGAGTGATATTCATGAAAGTGTGAAGTAGTCTCAAAGTATGTTTTATGCTTTGGCTTATATAAAGAATTATGCATGTGTTACACCAATAAACATACAAATGTATGGGCTTATCACTAGCACGTCTGTCTTGCTGACAGTCAGAACACTGCTTTATTGAAATCCAGCTCTCAGCTCAAAATAATTGATCACATCTCACTAGAGTGGGAACTCAACAGTTTAGACCAAGCGATGTTTCTGTAGGTTTAAAAGCCATTTCTCGCGGGCGTCTCTGGTTGCCTATATAATTTCATATAACTTCTGCAACTCTCACAATAAATTGGTAGGTTATGAAGTCTTTTCATTGTTTTATACAATTCTTGTCTCACATCACTCATAGCAAATCAAATGATAGTTGAGGTAAGTACGTAGTAAGGCACATGCAGTGTAATTGGTCTACAGGTGACTCTGTAATTCAAATTATATTGAGGAGGAGGGGGTGGGTGGAATTGGAACCATAAAATGCCACTCATGCCTATGGGGGGCAGCTAATTCTCTCCTACTCTGTGATGTAAAGAATTGAAATGGATAGTAGAATTAACCTCAAACACAAACTGGAATCATATTTGCTTTACAACTCGTAGTTGAGAGATGAAATTCTGAATATGTAGTAGTATTATTCTCTCTCTCTCTCTCTCTCTCTCTCTCTCTCTCTCTCTGTGTGTGTGTGTGTGTGTGTGTGTGTGTGTGTGTGTGTGTGTGTGTGTGTGTGTGTGTGTGTGTTTGCTCGCTGAATTACAGTTGAAAACTTTCCCGCTATGACAGTGATTTTCATAACAGTACTGTAAAGTGTAATTTTTCTTAAACTCACTTCTATATCTTTTTATTTAATTTTGTGTCCAGTATTACTTAAGATAATTTTAAAGCCTATTACATGGCATATCTCCCTCCTTTTTTTATCATATTTGATAAAGCCTGCAAGATCTGGACAATCAGAGGATGGGATTACTGATAATTGGGAGCTCCAAGCTAGGTGCGTTATTGGGCCCGTTAGGGACATGGCTGCCAAGAAGGGAAAGAAAACCAATATGCACTTTGTGTGCTTCCTGGATGAAGTCATTCCAGATGTGAAACAGGTACTCCTGGATGCCGTGAAGAGCACAGGGTGCAGCCAACTGCAGGTGGTTGCTCACATCGGCACCAATGAAGTGTGTCACTTTAGATCAGAAGAGATCCTCTCTGGTTTTGAGCAGCTAACAGAAGTGGTAAAGGCTGCCAGTCTTGCTTGCAAAATGAAAGTAGAGCTGGCCATTTGTAGCATAGTCGACAGAACTGATTGCGGACCTCTGGTACAGAGCCAAGTGGAGGTTCTGAATCAGAGGCTCAGACAGTTCTGTGACTGTGTAGGCTGCAGATTCCTCGACCCAAAGGATGGTTGGGTTTCGGGTTCCGCTGAATTGGTCAGGTGTCAACTATACGCAGGAGGTGGCTACACGGGTAGCAGGGGCTGAGTGGCATGAACTGGGCAGTTTTTTAGGTTAAAGGCTCTTGGGAAAACACAAGAAGGGCTTCAGTCACAAAGGATGCATGCCGAACACAGGAGGAACGTAGATACAGGAACCATTGGTATAACAATTGTAAATTTTCATAGCTGTGTTGGGAAAGTACCAGCTCCGAGTGCTGATAGAAAGCATTGATGCTCAAATCGTTATAGGCAATGAAAGCTGGCTAAAGCCGGAGATAAGTTCAGCCGGAATTTTTGTGAACTTGATGGTGTTCTGATAGTTTATCTTGTCACGAAATTGAAGTAGATAGTTCCTGTCTGTTAGCATGGGCAGAGGTCATTGTTGGCAACTGGAATAAAATAATAATTGAATCATTTTACTGACCTCCCAATTCAGATGATACAGTTGCTGAAAGGTTCAAAGAAAACTTGAGTTTGATTTCAAACATGTTCCTGACTCATATGATTATAGTTGGTGGTGACTTTAATTTACCCTCAATGTGTTGGCAAAAATATACATTTAGTTTTGGAGGTACGCATAAAGCATCATCCAAAATTGTGCTAAAAGCATTCTCTAAAAAGTATTTTGAGCAGTTAGTTCATGAGCCCACGTGAATAGTTAAAGCTTGTGAAAACACACTTGACCACTAATAATCCTGAGTTAATAACAAGCATTTAAATTCACTTGACACCTTCCTGTGAGACAATCTCCACTCCTTCCAAATTGATAATATAAGTGTAGACGAGATGTGGCTTGAATTCGAAGAAATAGTATCAGTAGCAATGTAGAGATTTATACCAAATAAATTAACAAACAACGAAGCTGATCCTCCTTGATACCCAAAACGGGTCAGAACACTGTTGCAGAAACAACGAAACAAACATGCATGCCAAATTTAAACAGACGCAAAATTCCCAAGGTTGGCGATCTTTTACAGAAGCTCAAAATTTAGTATGGACTTTAGTGTGGGATGCTTTGCTTTTAACAGTTTCCAAAACGCAAAAACTGGCAGAAAATCCAAAGAGATTCTGGTCATATGTGAAGTATGTTAGCAGCAAGAAACAATCAATGCCTTCCCTGCGCGATAGCAATGGAGATACTACCAAAGGCAGTGCTGCCAAAGCAGAGTTACTAAACAAAGCATTCCGAAATGCCTTCACAGTAGAAGGCAAAGTAAATATTCCAGAATTCGAATCAAGAACAGTTGCCAACATGAGTAAGTAGAAGTAAATATCCTTGGAGTAGTGAAGCAACTTAAATTGCTTAATAAAATCAAGTCTTCTGGTTCCGACTGTATACCAGTTAGGTTCCTTTCAGAGTATGCTGATGCATTAGCTGCTTACTTAACGATCATATACCACCATTCGCTCAACGAAAGATCGGTACCCAAAGACTGGAAAGTTGTACAGGTCACACCAATATTCATGAAAGATAGTAGGAGTAATCCACGTAATTACAGGCCCATATCGTTAACGTCGATATGCAGGATTCTGGAACATATATTGTGTTCGAACATTATGAATTACCTCGAAGAAAATGGTCTATTGACACATGGTCAGCATGGGTTTAGAAAACATCATTCTTGTGAAACACAAGTAGCTCTGTACTCAAATGAAGTGTTGAGTGCTATTGACAAAGGATTTCAGATTGATTCCGTATTTCTGGATTTCCGGAAGGCATTTGACACTGTGCCACACAAGCGGCTTGTAGAGGAAATTGCGTGCTTATGGGATATCATCTCAGTTATGTGACTGGATTTGTGACTTCCTGTCAGAGAGGTCACAGTTCGTAGTAATTAACGGAAAGTCATCGAGTAAAACAGATGTGATTTATGGCTTTTCTCAAGGTAGTCTTATAGGCCCTTTGCTGTTCCTTACCTATATAAACGATTTGGGAGACAATCTGAGTGGCCGTCTTAGGTTGTTTGCAGGTGATCCTGTCGTTTATCAACTGATAAAGTCATCAGAAGATCAAAACAAATTGCAAAACTATTTAGAAAAGATATCTGAATGTTGCAAAAAATGGCAGTTAACTCTAAATAACAAAAAGTCTGAGGTCATGCACATGAGTGCTAAAAGGAATTCGTTAAACTTATGTTACATGATAAATCAGTCAAATCTAAAGGCCTTAAATTCAACTAAATACCTAGGAATTACAGTTATGAACAACTTAAATTGGAAGGAACACACACAAAATGTTGTGAGGAAGGCTAACCAAAGACCGAGTTTTATTGGCAGGACACTTAGAAATTGTAACAGATCTCCTAAAGAGACTGCCTACACTATGCTTGTCCGTCCTCTTTTAGAATACTATTGCGCGGTGTGGGATCCTTACCAGATAGGACTGACGGAGTATATCGAAAAAGTTCAAAGAAAGGCAACACGTTTTGTATTATTGCGAAATATGGGAGAGAGTGTTACAGAAATGATACAGGATTACCGAGACTGGAATAATAGAGAATTGTGAAGGTGGTTCGATGAATCTTCTGCCAGACACTTAAATGTGTTTGCAGAGTATCCATGTAGATATAATGTAGATGATTTTAAAAATATGACTTAAGAAACTGTTTGACTCTCTATACCCCACACCAAGAGTATTACCACAAAATCAGAAGAGAACCTCTATGAGATCAGATTCTCAACTATTTTACTAAATCTTTGTTTTTTTTCCTCATTCATCTAACTAATTTTAGAGTTGTTTAGTACCTCTTGTGTATCTCAAATTTCTTCTTGGCTGAGTGGTTACAAGATTCCCATAGAAATAAGATAAGATTTATGTGTTTGATCACTGATTGTGGTATCCCGGTTAATGAAACATGTAGTTTCACATTCTGGTTTAGTGACAAACAAACTACAATATCAACAACTGTCACCAAGAAACTAATATTGAAGTGTGTAACAGAAATTCAGCACCCAGATCAGTAATCTACAAACTGCTGCTGTGTAGGACCATCACCGCAAGCTGCTCTGTGCTGTATCATAATGCTGAATCAACAGACTTGTTTTTGTTTCTGTACCATTAATTAGCCAGTCATTCATTAACCGCTGTCATATCTTGATTTCCCTTTTCCCATTAATGCCTAAATGAAGACCTACATCCACATACATTCTCCAAAAGCCACAATATGAAGGTTGGAAGAGGGGTACCTTTTACCTTGCTTCTAAATTATTTCAATCTTTTCCTTTAATCTGACCTGGTGGGAACCTCAAACACTCGAACACTACTCAAGAACGGGCCGCACAAGTGTGTGTGTGTGTGTGTGTGTGTGTGTGTGTGTGTGTGTGTGTGTCAGTCATCTGTCTTTGACAAAGGCCTTGTGATAGTCTTTTTGTTCTGCCTTAGTGTTTTTGTTGTGCCAATTTGCGACTCAGCAACTCCACTACATGGTGAGTACCAACTATCCTTTTCATATTGTTACATTTCATATCCTTTTCATATTGTTACATTTCATACTCGATTTTCCATTGCTTGAAGTTGACTGTTCATCTTGCCTGCTACCATCCTCACATGCTTGTTCCATTTCACATCACTTTGCAGCGTTACACTTAGATATTTAATAATGTGACTTTTTCAAGCAGCACAACACTAATATTGTATTTGAAGATCACAGGATTGTTTTTCCTACTCTTTTGGAGTAACTGACATTTTTCTGCATTTGGAGTAAGCTGCTATTCCTCATACCAAATAAAAATTCTAAGTCATCTTGTATCCTTTTACAGTCACTCAACAGCAATGCTTTCCCCTATACTACAGCCTCATCAGCATCCACAACCACACCCCATCCATCATATCATTATAGAGAACTAGAGTGGTTCTACCACACTTCCCTAGGACACTCCTGGTGATACCGTTGGCTCTGATGAATACTTGCCATAGAGGAGAATGAACTGTGTTCTATTACCTAAGAAGTCTTCAAGTCACTCACATATCTGGGAACCTATTTCGTACAAGTACCTTTGTTAACAGACTGCAGTGGGGTACTGTGTCAAATGGTTCAGGGAAATCAAGGAATATGGAATCTGCCTATTGCCCTTCATCCATGGTTTGCAGTCTAGCATGTGAGAAATGGGATGCTGAGTTTCACACAGCTTATGCTTTCTAAATCCTTGCTGTTTTGTGGACAGAAGCTTTTCTGTCTCAAGGAAATGTACATGTGTTTGATAAAAAGTAATGGAAACACTTTCAAAACGTGAAGTACGTGCATCCATGGCATTTCTGCTGTCTGTAGCTGATAACAGAAGGTCAAAGTAGTGCAGTTAGCTGCAATGGTTTGAGTCAGTTGCTGTATGTACTGTATGAAAGTGTGAAAGGCCAGTTCAAGTGCCCTAACAGTATGTTTAGGAAGCATGAACAACGTGTGGATCAAGATTGAAGTGCCATGTGGTCAGAGGGCACAACAATGCTTTCTTCTGGCACTGCATCCCACCATCCTTCAAGAGCACACATAGTCCCACAGGGTGAACCCAGTGCAGGAACTCCTGCGTACATGGGGTAGGCTATACTGGAACATCCACTGTATTCATATGATATGAGTCCGTGCAATTACGACCTGTTTGCCAAAATGGAGGAAGCTCTTTGTGGTAGGTTCTACAACACAAAAAAAAGATATCATCTGTGCCTTAGGCCAGTCCTTGCAAGACATCAACGTAGATGGATACACTGGCAGTGTATGATGCCTTCCTTCTCTGTGGGGGAAGGTGATTGAGACAAGGGATGATTACATTGACAACCTGTAATATGGTGAACATAATATCTGGTATGAAATACTACTGTGTTGCCAATACTTTTCATCCAACACATGTATTCCATTTGAATTTAGAATACATTCAAGAATTCTGCGCATACCGATGTTATGGATGTAGGTTTGTAATTTTATGGGCCCATTCTTTTACCAGTCTCATATACTGTAGTCACCTGCAACTTTGCACTGGTCGAGAGACTTGCAATAAATGCAAAACTGGGATTCCATCCAGGCCTGACGACTTATTTGTTTTCAACTCTTTCCGTTGCTTCTCAATGCAAGGATGCTTATTTTCATGTCCTCCATATGAGAGTCTCTGCAAAAGTCAAACATTTGGAGCTGTGTGACCTGCCTGAATGATTTTTTTAAATGCAAAATTTAAGAGTTGAGATTTTGTTTTGATGTCTCCTGTTGCCACAGCAGACTGGTCAATGAGTGACTGTATAGAAGCCTTTGATTCAAATAGTAATTTTACATAGAGAGAATTTTCTCAGATTCTGGGCAACATTGTTTGCTAAAGTGTGACAGTGGAAGTTGCTGTATATGTTGTATACTTACATCAGTCTTTTTATAGACACACGAATTTCTACTAACTTTTGCCTGCCAAGATTTCCACAGTGTTTTTTAACCCAAGAGTACAACAGTCTCTGCTTCCGCAGCATTGTACAAATTTCCTTATTACACTATAGTGGGTCTTCCACACCCTTAATCCACCAATCTGGTAGATACTTCTCGAGAGTGGGATTTATAATCAGTTTAAATTTTGCCTATAATTCCTTTGCATGCACCATACCTTAAGTAAATGCTGTCCATTCATTGTCTAAGTAGGATGTAAACAACTACGTATCTGTCCTTTCCAGCATAATTACTCTACTAGCCTTTTTACGGGATATATTAACTTCAATAAGCAACTAAGCTATGACATCAAGATCACTGATCTCTATACTGACACTATCAATAAGGTCTGTATTCCTAGATTTCTGTGAAGGGTTTGACACTGTGCCCCACTGCAGCCTGTTAATGGAAGTACATGCATATTGGGGGGTTGGGGGGTGGGATGCATCCAAATATGTGAGTGACTTGAAGAATTCCTAGGTAATAGAATGCAGTATGTAAGTGTTCATTAGGGACCAGGGTATCATCAGGAGTGCCCCGGTGAAGTGTGGTAGACCACTCTAGTTCTCTACAAGGTCTAAAATACATCCGTTTCATGTGGGTCATTGATCTAGCAGGTTAGCATCTCAATATAGTTTCTGGAAGATGCATTCATCACTACTTCACACAACTGTCTGTCCGTTCCACCTGCAGTGAATCCAGTAACGTCCTTGTCTGTACTCTGTAGGTTAAAATAGAGTCCAACTTTTCTGCACTACTGATCACAGACTTTCATTGAACAATTTTATAACTGTTATGGCAGAATCCAATGATTAATTTGAGTTCAGTTAGGATTGTTACTCGTGTCCTGGTAATTTCACAGTTAACACTTGATTTCAATCTCTACATAGACAGTATATTTGTTGAAAGCAATTAACACTCCCCTACACACCTTTCCGATACATTCAATTGGTGTTACAGTGATACGTTCCATGTCTCGTTAAATATTTCAGGGCTTCTGGCTTCGGGTTTCATACAACTCTCGGTTCTGAGATTAATTTGAGTGCGACAAAATCCTAGAGGGCAGTAAATCCAGGAATTTTGTTATGAATGCTTCAGCAGTTTACTGTTAACATCCTGACAGCCAAAGTGTCTTTACCTTGTATGCGAAGTGATTTCTCTCTCTCTGTGTATTGACCATATAATATACCCAATCTTATGTGAAATCTAACTCAAGGTGTTTTTTTCCAGAGAAACTGAAATATGCAGTGCTCCTTTTTAAGAAAGATGATAAGAGAGAAGAGAAATTCTATCAATCAGTTTCACTGCTGATATCGTTTTGCAAAATTTTTTGAGAATGTGATGTATTCTGGAATAGTATCTCACCCTATCAACAATAATATCCTCAGCAAATCACAGTTTGGGTTTCAGAGAAGTTGCTTTACTGAGAAGAATGCCATTTTCATGTTCACTCACCAGATTTTACAAGCATTGAATAATAAATTAGTGTCAGTTGTCATTTTGTACAACCTATCCAAGGCATTTCAGTGTGTGAATCACAGTATTTTCCCAGATAAATTGAAGTTTTACCAGGTTGATGGTATAGCCAACCAATAGATAATGTCATATCTAAACAAAAGAATGCAAAGGGTTGTATTTAGTAATTCAATCAATATAGTCTGGAGACTTAATTCTAAATGGGGACAAATCATGTATGGTGTTCCACTCAGTGTTGCATCCACTATTGTTCCTTATATATATGCAAACGATCTTCCACCCAGTATACAATGAGCAGAAGTAGTTCTTTTTGCAGATGACACTAGTATTGTAATCAATCCAAGCATACATACAGAAACAGAAGAAGTGGTCAAAAAGGTTCTTACAAGCATCATTACTTGTTTTCTGCGAATGTCTCACCCTCGAATTCCCCCCCCCCCCCCCCCCTTCATATTCAGTTCTGCAGACCTAGCGGTACTACACCAAAGTAGATGTAACACTTGTTGAGGAAATAATAAATAGGGTGGAAACTTCATATGTGATGTTCTCTCATAATCACCATTTAGACATCTGTTTAAGTACTGTGCATTCTGCTGCTGCTTCACGAAGTTTGTTGTAAATAATTCACTACAGTTCAAAAGGAACAATGATGTACATAATTACAATACATGAAAGAAAAATGACATTCATTACTCCACGTTACGGTTCTCTTTAGCATAATGCTGCAACAAAAATATTTTACTGCTTGCCAAGTTATATAGAATATTTGATAGAGAGCAAAACAAACTGAGAAGGTTGCAAAATGGTCCATCGAACATAAAACAAACTAACTAACTCACTAACTAATTAACTGGTAAGCGTTCATCAGAGAACCTCAAACCTGTACTTTTATTGTTAGTTAAGTGTGGGCTTCTTAGTTGAATCATTGTTTTTTATAGTATTCTCAGCTATTGTATTACATTTAAAATGTAACAGCTTTTTGTTAGTTTTTTGAAATCACCATTGATACAGTATTTTTCTGCCTTGCATTGTACCCTAAAGCACCCTTGCTGATAAATAATACTTATGTTTAGAGTACATTCTTTTTTTCTCCCTTATATTTGTCTCATAATAATTAGTTTCTATTTTGTATCATTTGTGATCTTAAATGCCACTAAATGCATCAATGATTTGCAGGTGATTGCACCAGATGGCTCTCTGAGGATTCAAGTTGAACCACCAGCACCAGAGTATGATCTCGGTTCTGATGGTGGCCGAACATTGGAGACAGCCACGGATGATACAGAAACTGATTCCATAGATAGGAAAGTAGATCATGAAGATGGAGAGACACAAACTATACAACATGTGTCACACTCCCATACGCAACCTGAAAGTGATCCAGTTTGTACTCCGAGAGATGAAATTCAGGCAGAAGAAGAAAGAAATGAGCACATGGAAGTAGAAGCTGAAACGGAACCCAGATCTATGGTAGAAGTAGAAATGAATGAAGAACCACAACAGGATCTCTTGCGTATGGCACGTGCTGGTGACATTCAGTTTGTTAAGGATGCAGGAGATGGCACATATCAAGTGCTCTCGGAGCAGGAAGCTGCCGAAATAATCAGACATCCTTCAGCAGCTGCTGTAGAGGTCAGTATATCATTACAACTGAGTTCGAAACACATTTTTTGACAAGCTGACATCGTTTCGCAACCATTACAGAAAGCCCTCAGGGGGCTCAGCATTCGTTTGCTGGTTACGGGCTTGGCGAACCCGGGGTCCTCGAGCTGTGGACTGGTGTGCGCCACCAGTCTGCAGATACCGTAAGCTCTGGGCATGCTTCAGCAACCACCGTGTGGCGCACCGGTGGAACGTTGTGTGTTGCAGGGACCGGGGATCTTGGCTCGATTGCCTGGATCGTGAGGACGGTACATACCTCTATAAAAAAACCTTCAATCTTAAGGTGTGTTGCGCGCCGACAAGATGCATGGCTGTTGAGGTGGAACAGTCGCTAGCGGGCAACCTCTGGGGAACCTGCCGCACCTCAGTTGTACGAGGCTTATCCAGGCATGCGGGGCTCTGTCTGGATGGACATAAGTTTCCCTAGCTGCTCGTGGGACGACCATGGATACCACGAATTCTTCCTCTTTTCCTCCTTCTAATTTTTCGCTGGCCAGTGGGATGGGTGGACCGCTGGTAGGCACTACTGCCCAATCCAACAAGAGGGCTCGGTTAGCCAGTCCTCCTGACTCAGGTGTCAGCAAACGTACAGCAGTTCAGAGTAACAGAGCACATACTGACAATCAGAATGTGTTTTTAATAATAAAAAGGAAAGAGGGTTCCTTTGAAAAGGTTTCGCCATTCTATATCCAAAAGGGTCTAGAAGGAATCGCTGGCACTTTAAAATCAGTGAAACGTTTATGGAATGGGACACTGCTTGTTAAAACATCAACTGCTCAGCAAGCAGTTAACCTTCAAACAGCTAAAAGCTTGGGGGAATACACGATAGATACAGAGCTTCACAGCACCCTGAACTCCAGTAAGGGTGTTGTTACCTGTAGGGATCTTGTTGACATTCCTGTAGAAGAATTAAAGAGTGAGTGGGCTCAGGAGGGAATTGTTGACGTTCAGAGCATCATGAAAAGGGTGGATGGGAACCTGGTGAAATCTGACTCCTTCATTCTTACTTTCAATACCCCCAAACTCCCAGAACACATCAAGGCAGGATTTCTTCGACTAAACGTCCGGTCGTATGTCCCAAACCCAATGCGCTGTTTTAAGTGCCAGCGTTTTGGGCATACAACTCTAGGGTGTAAAGGAGAAGCGATATGTGGCAACTGCAGTAAGGCTGCCCATGACGGAATTGACTGTTCGTCGCCTGTCAGATGTATAAACTGTTCTGAAAGCCACCCTGTTTGGAGTAGGGACTGTAGAATCTTCCTAGAGGAACGTAAAATACAAGAAATAAAAACAACTAAGCGTATCCCCTACAGTGAAGCCAAAAAGATCTTTAAGGCCATGCAGCCACCCACATTCGTTACGTCTTTTGCTTCCATTGTTCAGAAGCCGCCTCCAAAAGTCGATGCATCTACACAGACGGAGGTTGTTAGTGTTGGCACGAACACCTGCACGTGTCAGTGCACTTGCAAGGCAGCAAGTGTATCAGAGCCTGTCGCCCCTCCTCGAACAGCAGAGAAAGGTACAGTAGCTAACATTGTAGAGCCCCAGGCATCTCCGATTGCTGAGGCTGTTCCAAAGCCCAGCGTGGTCATAAACACCCCCGCTCCAGTTCTAGCAAAGCCGCCTAAACAAAGGAAAGCACACATCAAGCAGCACCAACAGGTTAAATCGGCTGGTAAACCCTCGGATCATGTTAATGTGGTCCCACTAGACGCTTAATCAGACTCTTCCCCAGAGCTGATGGAGTCTGAGAATGTGGGGCAATCATCTCGCCCCAAGACTGAGCCTCCACCTGCTGCAGTCTCCCCACCTCGGCGGAAAGAGAGGCAGAAAATACAACCCCTGTGATGGCTCCCATATTGCAATGGAATCTGCAAGGGTTCAGGACACATCTGGAGAAACTACGTCTATTGATTCAGGATAGACCTATGTGTGTATGTCTGCAAGAGACAAATTTCAGTGAAACATACACCCCTGAGCTACGTGGTTATCTTCTCCACAAAAAGGACGACCTGAGTGGACAGAGAGCTCGAGGAGGAGTAGGTATCTTCGTCAACACCGACTACCACTCCTCTCCTCTCTCCCTCACGACGAATTTACAGGCAGTTGCAATATTAGTACATGTGCGTCATATACTAACAGTATGTTCGCTTTACCTGCCCCCACATGATGTGCTCGACGAAGAGGCTCTCAGTGATCTTCTTACACAGCTCCCCCACCCCTTCATCCTCTGTGGTGATATTAATGCACACAATGTGCTTTGGGGCTCTGTGAGTACTTGCCCCAGGGGTAGAGCAATCGAGAGGCTTCTTCTGTCTTCCAATGCCTATTTGCTAAATACAGGTCAAAGCACGCATTTTTGCATTGCAACTGGGTCGTTCTCTGCCATTGATCTATCGCTTTGCTCTCCAGCCATCGCCCTCACTGCTGCATGGGAAGTGGTTGATGACTTACACGGCAGCGATCACTTCCCCATCTGGATTCACCTGCCACATGCAGTGGCACCGGAAAGGAAACCGCCTCGATGGGTGCTCCGTAGAGCCAACTGGGCACTGTATAGTCAACTAGCCCAGTTTGAACATCGGGTCAGTGTCCAGGAATGGGTGGATCATATTACTGCAGTGATCCACCGCGCCAGTGAAGCGTCCATCCCACAGTCCATGGGACAACCGAAGCGGCAGCCTGTCCCTTGGTGGAACGACGAATGCCGCTCTGCAGTCAGGGCTAGGCGGGCAGCTCTGCATAGGTTCAAATGCCGGCCAACTGTAGAGAACCTTGCAGCCTTTCGGGTGGCGAGGGCAAAGTGTCGTCGGGTTATACGAGAGAGCAAGAAGAGGTCGTGGCAGCAGTTCCTGAACACCATTAATCGTTCTACACGAAGTTCCATTGTATGGGAGACCATAAGGAGGATTTCTGGGAGAGGTGGGAGGTGCCCTATGGCTGCTGTAATGTGGAATGGTACTCTCCAAACGACCCCAAAAGATATTGCCCAGTCTATGGCGGCTCATTTTGCAGCTATTACTGCAACCGCCAGTCAGAATCCAGCTTTCCAGCCCCACAGAGTGGGGAGTGCTGAGAGGAGCTGAGAGGAGCAGTTTTGACATCCGCTCACCCAATACAGAAGAGTACAACTGCCCATTTTCCATGTGGGAACTGGATTCTGCATTGTGTGGGGCTCGTGATACATCCCCTGGTCAGGATAGAATCCACTATAGCATGCTGCGGCACCTCACAGGGAGAAATAAAGAAATCCTCCTCCGACTTTTTAATCTAGTTTGGATGTCTGGTCACTTCCCCGACTCGTGGCATGAAGCAATTTTAATTCCTCTTTTAAAACCTGGGAAAGACCGCACGTGCCCGGGTAGTTACCGTAGTGTTGCCCTCACTAGCTGCATGGGAAAGACCTTGGAGCGGATGGTCAACCGCCGCCTTGTCTGGATGTTAGAATCCAGACAACTCCTTAGTCGCTTTCTGTGTGGGTTCAGGAGGTATCGCTCCACCTTTGATAACCTGGCCCTCCTGGAGGCGGCTATACAACAGGCTTTCCTGCGCCAGCATCACCTGTTGGGAATATTTTTTGACATTGAAAAGGCATACGACACTACTTGGAGGCATCTTATCGTCAGGCAGCTCCACAAATGGGGTTTTCGTGGATGTCTTCCCAATTTTATTTGGTCCTTCCTGTCGCCACGTTATTTTCGGTACCGAGTCAGAAACGTACTGTCTAGTCGCTTTGAACAAGAGAACGGTGTCCCTCGAGGTAGTGTTTTAAGTGTGACGGTCTTTGCTGTTGCTATTAACAGTATTACGTCTGTTGTGAAAAGTCCTGTGCAGTGTTCCTTGTTTGTGGACCATTTCTCTGTATTTTGCTCTTCTTCAAGCCTTGCAACGACGACTCGTCAATTGCAACTCACTCTGCGACGTTTGAATGAATGGGCACAGAAGAGTGGTTTTAAGTTTTCAACTGATAAGTCGGTGTGTGTTCTTTTTAACCGTTCTCGTTCCATTTTTGACTTGCCTGAGTTGAGGATGAGGGACACCGTTCTGAATTTTAAAGACACGGTGAAGTTTCTGGGCCTCACTTTTGATTCTAAGCTTACGTGGCTGCCACACATTAAGGAACTGCAAAAACGGTCTCTTAAGACGCTGTCTATTTTAAAATGTCTTAGTCACCACACATGGGGAGCAGACAGGACTTGTCTGCTCCGGTTTTACAGAGCCTTTGTGCGGTCCCGGCTTGATTATGGATGCACGGTGTATGGGTCTGCAAGACCCACTTATTTGAAGCTGTTGGATGTGGTGCACCATGAGGGGATTTGGTTGGCCACTGGGGCATTCAGAACCAGCCCCATACCGAGCCTCTGTGCAGAGGCAGGTGAACCGCCTCTTCACCTCCGGCGGCGTCTACTAATGGTGCGCCAGGCCTATCAAACATTATCCACACCATACACACCTGCATACCACACTGTTGCTCGGCCTCCACTGGAAAGGCTTTTTCGCAACCAGCAACAAGGCCCTATGGGATTCGTGCAAAGGATTGCCTTTTAGAGATGGGTGTGGCCGGTTTTAATGTTTCACGTCGAGGTTGGAGCAGATATCCACCTTGGCTCCTCCAGAGACCCACACTGATTTTAAACTTGGCAAATTTTAAGAAAGACAGTACATCAGATTTTACTTTCAAATCTTTTGTTTTTTAACATTTTAGACAGGCATCATGATTTTACAGTAGTCTACACTGATGGATCCCAACAGGGGGATTTTCTTGGCTGCTCAGTCGTGTTCCCCGACCGTGTCATCAGGATTCGCCTTCCCCAGGAATACACTGTTTTTTCCGCAGAACTTCACGCGGTCCTGAAGGCATTGGAGCAGATACGGTTTACTCAGGGCAAACACTTTCTAATTTGCTCTGACTCACTGAGCGCATTACAGTCATTGCAGAACCTGTACCCAGCAGAGAATTTGGAACAGCTGATTTACGACCAACTGTACATCCTCCAACGACAGGGCAAGCAAGTGTCCTTTTGCTGGGTGCCAGGGCATGTGGGCATACGGAGAAATGAACAAGCCGACAGAGCTGCCAAGGACGCCTGCAGGTTACCGGATGTGACACAATGTTCTATTCTTTTGCAAGGTGTCGTTTCTGTGCTGCAGCGGAAGTTTATGCAATTGTGGGAGGAGGAATGGCTGGCGGTGAGGGAAAATAAGCTGCGGTTGGTGAAACCCACCATCCAGCCGTGGTGTTCCTCCTGCCGGTCACCTAGGCGTGACGAAGTGACCCTAACACGTCTTCGCATAAGGCACTGTCCTCTTACGCATGCCTTCTTACTACGGCGAGAGGAACCCCCTCTGTGTGATGCCTGTGGCGTACGAATCACTGTACGCCACATTTTAGTTGAGTGTGTTTTATATCATTTTGTTAGGGCGGAAGTTAATATTAGTGGGGATCTGCCCTCGATTTTAGCCGATGACGAGGCGAGTGTTAAGAAAGTTTTAAGGTACTGTGATGTTTCTGGGCTTCAGCCAAAAATTTTAGGTTGGAATTTTTAGTGTGTTGCCGAGTGGCTTACCACTCCTTTTTTATTCTTGTAATAGGCCAGTTCCAAACATGTGCTATGTCTTTCATTTTACCCCTTCCCCTCCGTTCTCTTGCAGTTCTCCTCATTATGTGCTGCTTTCCTCTTTGCTACTGTTGACGTGCAAACTGCCTCTGTAGACTTTCACCTATAATTTTAATCCTATTTTTGCACTTGCTGCATTTTAGTGACACTCGTCCGTTGTTGTTTCCGTTCGGGCGCTAAAGACTACACTGTTGAGCGCCCATAACACCATATCCATCCATCCATCCATTACAGAAAATAAACTTCATCAAAGCTTATCCCAATAGCTACTAATTTTTTGACAGTTTCTGTCATGTCAGCTTGTACCATATATAACATTTTCCTTTATATTTTCCCTTCAGTGCTTATATCAATATGGAGTATCCTTGTACATGCAAATAATAACAGTGGTAGTACTGATTACATCCTACAGTTCTCTTCTATACAATTCACAAATATCAAAACAGATTTTTCAGAGAGGTGAAGCCAGAAGTATACCATGGTTTCAGAATCTGCTTTTTACTGTGACAAACATTATAATGCATCAAGCAACTGTTGTTGTTGCTGTTGTTGTTGTGGTCTTCAGTCCTGAGACTGGTTAGATGCAGCTCTCCATGCTACTCTATCCTGTGCAAGCTTCTTCATCTCCCAGTACCTACTGCAGACTACATCCTTCTGAATCTGCTTAGTGTATTCATCTCTTGGTCTCCCTCTACAATTTTTACCCTCCACGCTGCCTTCCAGTACTAAACTGATGATCCCTTGATGCCTCAGAACATGTCCTACCAACCGATCCCTTCTTCTAGTCAAGTTGTGCCGCAAATTCCTCTTCTCCCCAATTCTGTTCCATACCTCCTCATTAGTTATGTGATCTACCCATCTAATCTTCAGCATTCTTATGTAGCGCCACATTTTGAAAGCTTCTATTCTCTTCTTGTCCAAACTATTTATCGTCCATGTTTCACTTCCATACATGGCTACACTCCATACAAATACTTTCAGAAACGACTTCCTGACACTTAAATCAATACTCGATGTTAACAAATTTCTCTTCTTCTGAAACGCTTTCCTCGCCATTGCGTCTACATTTTATATTCTCTCTACTTGACTATCATCAGTTATTTTGTTCCCCAAATAGCAAAGCTCCTTTACTACTTTAAGTGTCTCACTTCCTAATCCAATTCCCACAGCATCACCCAACTTAATTCAACTACATTCCATTATCCTCGTTTTGCTTTTGTTGATGTTCATCTTATACCCTCCTTTCAAGACACTGTCCATTCCGTTCAACTGCTCTTCCAAGTCCTTTGCTGTCTCTGACAGAATTACAATGCTATCGGCAAACCTCAAAGTTTTTATTTCTTCTCCATGGATTTTCAATGCCTACTCCGAACTTTCCTTTTGTTTCCTTTACTACTAGCTCAATATACAGATTGAATAGCATCGGGGAGAGGCTACAACCCTGTCTCACTCCTTTCCCAACCACTGCTTCCCTTTCATGCCCCTCGACTCTTGTAACTGCCATCTGGTTTCTGTACAAATTGTAAATAGCCTTTCGCTCCCTGTATTTTACCCCTGCCACCTTCAGAATTTGAAAGAGAGTATTCCAGTCAACATTGTCAAAAGCTTTCTCTAAGTCTACAAATGCTAGGAAGGTACGTTTGCTTTTTCTTAATCTAGCTTCTAAGATAAGTCGTAGGGTCAGTATTGCCTCACGTGTTCCAATATTTCTACGGAATCCAAACTGATCTTCCCCGAGATCGGCTTCTACCATTTTTTCCATTCATCTGTAAAGAATTCGCGTTAGAATTTTGCAGCTGTGACTTATTAAACTGATAGTTCGGTAATTATCACATCCGTCAACACCTGCTTTCTTTGGGATTGGAATTATTATATTCTTCTTGAAGTCTGAGGGAATTTTGCCTGTCTTATACATCTTACTCACCAGATGGTAGAGTTTTGTCAGGACTGGCTCTCCCAAGGCTGTCAGTAGTTCTAATGGAATGTTGTCTACTCCCGGGGCCTTGTTTCGACTTAGGTCTTTCAGTGCTCTGTCAAACTCTTCACGCAGTATAATATCTCCCATTTCATCTTCATCTACATCCTCTTCCATATCCATAATATAGTCCTCAAGAACATCACCCCTGTATAGACCCTCTATATACTCCTTCCACCTTTCTGCTTTCCCTTCTTTGCTTAGAACTGGGTTTCCATCTGAGCTCTTGATATTCATGCAAGTAGTTCTCTTTTCTCCAAAGGTCTCTCTAATTTTCCTGTAGGCAGTATCTATCTTACCCCTAGTGAGACAAGCCTCTACATCCTTACATTTGTCCTCTAGCCATCCCTGCTTAGCCATTCTGCACTTCCTGTCAATCTCATTTTTGAGACGTTTGTATTTCTTTTTGCCTGCTTCATTTTCTGCATTTTTGTATTTTCTCCTTTCTTCAATTAAATTCAGTATCTCTTCTGTTACCCAAGGATTTCTACTAGCCCTCGTCTTTTTACCTACTTGATCCTCTGCTGCCTTCACTATTTCATCCCTCAAAGCTACCCATTCTTCTTCTACTGTATTTCTTTCCCCCATTCCTGTCAATTGTTCCCTTATGCTCTCCCTGAAACTCTGCACAACCTCTGGTTCTTTCAGTTTATCCAGGTCCCATCTCCTTAAATTCCCACCTTTTTGCATTTTCTTCAGTTTTAATCTACAGTTCATAACCAATAGATTGTAGTCAGAGTCCACATCTGCCCTTGGAATCTCTGCCTTACCATTATATAATCTATCTGAAGCCTTCTAGTATCTCCAGGGTTCTTCCATGTATACAACCTTCTTTCATGATTCTTGAACCAAGTGTTAGCTATGATTAAGTTATGCTCTGTGCAAAATTCTACCAGGTGGCTTCCTCTTTCATTTCTTAGCCCTAATCTATATTCTCCTACTACGTTTCCTTCTCTCCCTTTTCCTACTGTTGAATTCCAGTCACCCATGACTATTAAATTTTCGCCTCCCTTCATTACCTGAATAATTTCTTTACCTCATCATACATTTCATCAATTTCTTCATCATCTGCAGAGCAAGTTGGCATATAAACTTGTACTACTGTAGTTGGCCACAGTAACGCATTCACTATGCTGTTTGTAGTAGCTTACCCATATTCCTATTTTTTTATTCATTATTAAACCTACTCCTGCATTACCCTTATTTGATTTGGTATTTATAACCCTGTATTCACCTGACCAAAAGTCTTGTTCCTCCTGCCAACAAACTTCACTAATTCCCACTATATCTAACTTTAACCTATCCATTTTCCTTTTTAAATTTTCTAACCTACCTGCCAGATTAAGGGATCTGACATTCCACGCTCCGATCCGTAGAACGCCAGTTTTCTTTCTCCTGATAACAACATCCAACTACAGGATGATAAATAGTTGACTGACGATTTTCTCACTCTAATGACAACTGAAGAGAGAAAACAGTTTATTACACTTTATTGGTGGGTAATGTAGTATAATTTGCAAATGAATACAATCCTTTTCTAAACACTGCAGTTTTTAATCAGTTTCAACTGTAGTACACATGTATATTGGTGCAATTTTTACAACAATGCATGCTTCATGATTTTTACAATACTGCATGCTTCATGATACACAGTGCAGTGTGCACTTCCTGCTGTATCATGTCTTAACCAATAATATTTCATTAAACTCCAAAGAATATAGTGATTACGTGCTTATATTGTTAAACACACCAAGACAGAATTTTCCCTCCAGTGACATTACATTACTCGAGGCAAATTTTCAGAGCACATTGGTAAAAAGCCTCATAAAGATTGTTGTTCCGGCTTTCTTGACAATGTTAGCTCTGAAGACTGATTCCATGGTGATGAAGTTTTAAAGTGTGGAATGTTCTTAAAAATACTGTGTTGCATAAAGTCATCACTAGGGCTATTGTTTCATTCTTTAAAGGAAAAAGTACCTTTGATCCTCACGAGTATGCATTCTGGGTGTTCACAAATTTTTGGATTCAGATAAATTTGAGACTGCGAAATCAACAGTACCCATTGTATAACAGTTATGTTTATCAACAAACTTATACAACTACAGCCACTGCCAATAACAGTAACAACATAATAAGATGCATTACTTATCTGGCAAAAGGAAGAAATGCTTCTGTGGAAATTTTGTTGTTTTGTACATAATTAAGTACAGTTTAGGGCAATAATGAAATAATATGTAAGCTTTCACAACTCTCCATTTTGCATTTTTGTGGAAGTTGGAGTTTTCATGCTTTTCCAGTTTTTTGGACAAATGTACTAGATCCCTAAGAGATGTATTAGTTCATTAATTTACTTCCACGTTGAAAATTGGATACAGTACAACCCTGGTTTTACAATCCTATGCCCACAATGTTAATTTGCACCTGATTTTGTGTCAGCATATTTATAATTTTCCCGAGATTCACATGAAAAAATGTTTGTGGACGAAAAATGATGTTGGCCATCCAGTAGTGTTTACAAATATTACATGGTTAAGTTTATTGACACCAGAGCACTCTACTCAGCAGATTTGACCTGGTAAATGTCTAAAAGTTGGAACAATTTGTGCTGTATTTCCCACCACTGCCAAGCTCTACTTGGCGTGGTGGCTGATGTGAGTAACTAGGTTCGTTGAAATGAAGATATCATGACCAATTACAAGCATTTCCAAACTGTCTCTGCTGCACAAACACAGTTTAATGATTGTTGTGATGATTGTGACACGTTTGTCGAACCATATCTAGCGTGTTTCGGCCCATGGCCACGTGGAGCGTTGCTCAAATGTTTTTAGTTTAAGCACAGTGCTGGTTACGTATTTCATTCATGCTGAGCAAAATGTGTTTCAAGAATAAACCCTCATTCAAAAACCCACAATATGCGCTTGCTATCAGTACAAATTTAACATATACCAACATCCAATCAATTTTACTACAATATATAGTGAGTAGTTTAGCATATCTGAGGAATGTGCAGGATTTATGCTAAGTGAACATAGATAAAAGTATGCCACAGTGTGCTACCACCTGGTGGCACTGATATAAAGTTCTAGTTGATTGGCACATTGTGAACTGTGTATCAAATCCATGTACTTGGGCCATAAGGCAGTTATGTCACATGAGTTGTGCATCCACAAGAGCATCTTAAACCGTGCACAACTAAAGGTGTGCTCGCGATCCTGTTGCCAAGTTTCACAGAGTCAGAGAAGCAGTAGCGTGGTAGATGTGTGTCGTATCTTTCAGATTGCAGCATCTATGTTACGTTTAACAGCATTCAAAGAAAAATAACCAATAAATTCAAAAGGTGTCAAAAGTTATGGTGTTCACATGCTCCAGTGCTCTTACACAGTAGCCACCACTGATTACAATGATAGGTATGGTTCAGTGACTTCATTATGGTTTCATTGTTCAAGGATCTTCAAAATAATTTATTAATTACTATTGTGTTGACTATGTGAAACAAGGTTCTATGATGTATAACCAATAATTACATTTTGCAAAATAGATAACAAGATGTAATTGTGATTTGTCATCATTAGCTTTGTGATATAGTAATCTGCAGTTGTTCACCATCTTTCTTGCGAATCATTCTTGTTTCCCTTAGAAACTGCTTTTCCTTACTGACTGGATGTATTGGGAAAAATGGAGGGGGATTTGATAAAGGGGCTTCTCAAAGGGAAATTGAATTTTCATCTAACCATGACTATTGATAGAAGCATGGTGCACACACATTTTGAATATATGTATCATAAGGTATCACACTAACCAAACAGTGGAAAATCAAGGATGGAATGTAACAACATTATGAACAGTAATGTTGCTACTTACCATATAGCGCACATGCTGAGTCGCAGATAGGCACAACAAAACGTTTCTCACAATAAAAGCTTTCAGCTGTTGACCTTTGTCAACAATAGATGACACACACACACACACACACACACACACACACACACACACACACACAAACAAACTCTCATCCAAACACAACTCACTCGCACGACTGCAATCTCAGACAACTGAAACCACACTGCGAGCAGCAGCACCGCTGCACGATGGGAGTGGATCCAGGCCATTCCCTGTTCCCATTCCAGCACTATAAAGATGTCATTCCACCACCACACCCAGTCTTTATTTCTTTCCTTTTTCATTATTTCCACCCCCCCCCCCCCTCCCCACCTCTCCTCTGTCCTCTATCTAACCTGCAGCACTTCACTGTCCGCCACCCCCGCCAAACCATCCCTCCCTCTCTCCACCCAAGTCCTCTCCTTACCCCCACCCAGTCGCCACTCGCTGCTGCTCACAGTGTGGTTTCAGTTGTCTGATACTGCAGTTGTGTGTGTGAGTTGCATTTGTGTGTGTGTGTGTGTGTGTGTGTGTGTGTGTGTGTGTGTGTGTGTGTGCGTGCGTGCGTGCGTGTCTAACACTGATGAAGGCCAGCGGCCGAAAGCTTTAACTGTGAGAGTCTTTTTGTTGTGCCTATCTGCTATATGGTGAGTAACAAGTTTACGGTTAAATTATTGTTACAAGGTATCACACTAAATATTTTTAATTGAAAAAGAAAATAATATACAGGATCTATATGCATTTGACATAGTGACCACTTTTCCCTCCTGCAGGGATAAAGTATTTCCCTACCTGCAGGGATCAAGTATTCAGTGGCATTGCAACAGAATCCCATGTTTGTTGTTCTGATTTCTAGGTGTCTTGTTGCTTTAATATTTGAAACGATGCCAAGCAGCTACAGCAGACTGTTTGCAACCGAATTTTTGTATTAGGCTGAATAGAACAAAGATGATTTTAGAAACTATAAATTAATTCAAAATTGTCACAAAGGGACAGAATGAAAGGTAATAGCTTTATACATAAAAAGGTTTCAAAATCAGTCTGATCTGTACTATTTTGCATGGTATGTGGACATAACTAAATCTTATTGGAGTAAACTCCATGTCCTCTTTTCCCCATGTCCATGCCCATGTTTTCCAATGAGATGCCTTGTTGAGATTGATTCACAGATGGAACTATCAAACTAAAACAAATAATATGGAACTATATTTATAGACCAAATATGTTGTTTCAACACTGGTATTGCAAAAAAGTATTACTCTACATATACCTTAGGTAACAAAAATAAAATAAATATTTTCTATTACATCAGACGACTGCAAAACAGGAAAGTTTTTTATTACAAAATGTAGTAACAAGCTTCCTCCTTCAAACTCACACCTAACAACAATAGTGGTGTATATTAGAACTAGATCACTTAGACAGCAATACTGTTCAGGG
This sequence comes from Schistocerca nitens, assembly GCF_023898315.1. Classification (NCBI taxonomy): domain Eukaryota; kingdom Metazoa; phylum Arthropoda; class Insecta; order Orthoptera; family Acrididae; genus Schistocerca; species Schistocerca nitens. Next base: position 367,333,938 of record NC_064619.1, read on the forward strand.
CAAAAAATAGGCTATGAACACTTTTTCCATCCTGACCATTTTACCCCACCTTCTACTAAATGTAATATCATATCTGCTCTTTTAAAGTAACAATAAATGATTTCATTAAAGTGTTTCATCAGATTACTTATGAGTCAAGTTATAAAGAGGATATTCAAAACTGAAAAAAATGTACAGGTTTAGAAGGAATAAAGTAAAAGTATTTTTTCATCATGAATAGACTTCAGACAATGTGAAAGAAAATGGTGGTTGATGCCACTGGTGAAAGAATTAAAATCTACTCCTATTCATTGAGTGTACTGCCCACCCCATCCCTCCTCTCTGTATCTGCAATTCAATTTTTGTAATTTAACCCGAACCCCCCCCCCCCCCCAATAAAAAGGGGAGAGAGTGGCTTTTTTTATCATCATCATCCTTGACTTCTTCTCTCAACTGGCTTCTCCTCTCATTCTTTCAACAAGTTCATTCCATTTTCTTCTATTTTATTGAGGATGTTAAATATGTTCACGGCCCCCCTAATTTCCAAATTCTGAAATCTGTCTACTCTTTTGGATCCCTTACTACTCTTAGAAACCCCATCTCCATTGCTTGTATGTGACTTTCTTGACATTTACTTGTAACCCACAATTCACTTTCGTAATCTTTGTTTACTGCCATTGTCTTATAAAATTTCAATCTTGTTTCTTTGATGTTTCTCCTCTGATGGTTAATTGCAGTATTTAAGATAAGCTTCTTGTTTTTTGCTTATAACTTTATCTAATTCTGATATCCAAATTTTTAACCCTTTCATCCTCCTTAGTTTTTTCGTTTTTCCTGAGACTTCTTCAGCAGATTTCTTAACTGTATTTTCTATGTTTTTCCATTCTCTCTTTATTTCTTCCGCTTCTGCTTTACTTCTTGATTAAGTCTCTTCTGATACAGATCTTGTATGTTTTCTGGTACAGATATTGTATGCTTTGTGCATTTAGTAGATATACTTTATAGATTTTTCCCTTCATCTTTTCGTCTGTCAACTTTTTGTTCTTTCTCCATTTCGTGTACATATCTATGGTATTTGAGATATTACCAAGGTATGGTCAGAACCTATGTTGTATCCCCTGTACACTCTTGTGTCTTGTACTTTTCCATGTAATTTTTAATTTATGATAATGTACTCAATAAGAGTCTTAAATCCTCAAGCTGAGCATGTATACTTACGGATATCTTTTTTTGCGGAACAGTGTATAGGTTATCTTTAGTTTGTTAAAAGAAACAAAATCTCTAAGCAATCTTCCATTCTTATTTATGGCATTTTCTGCCATCGTTCCCACAATCTGTAGGATAGGCTTATTCCCCACCCTTGTGTTTAAATCTCCAATCAATATAACTCAATTAATTGTCCTACTTACTTGTTACTCTGTAGCTTTTTCTTTGTTTGCTAAACTTCCGACATTCCATGTTGCTACCTTAATTGTATTAGTAATCCATTTATTCTTAACCCTTCTCTTCGCCGGATTCATCATTGGTTATCTGATCTCAATCTGAGGCTGTTTCAGGTAAGGGAAATTCACCTGGGCACCTTATGAGGGCTCTGCAAGTGTAGTTGGATAGCAGGGCTGCCACTTTGTGACCTTTCAACCTGCCTGATTTTCTTTTAAGGGTTTACTCCCCTAGGGAGGCTGGCTTCCTTATGCCAGAGTGTCCTCCCTAAAGTTTACTTGTAATGGGAGGACAGGGAAAGGGATATGGGAAGAACAGACTTAGGATAAGAGAAAAGTCACCAATAGGTTGTTGTGGGACTTACTGACAGCGTAGCCCTCCAGATCAAGAGTGTGCAAACTTCCTTGCCCACACAGACAGTGCTATGTATAAGTAGTGTCCTCTGAGGTGGGGGATTTTTTTAAAATATATATAATTGTCAAAATTTAATTAACATACAAAATGTTCCATAGTTAGCCTTATACAAATTAAAAAGAACAATCACTTTTATTGAAGGCAAATATTTGCTGTCAATTATGTATTTTCTTAATGTTGTGTTTTAACTTTGCAATATAATAGCACAGTAAAATAACATTTATACTGCCAGAAAACAAACTTTAACTTTATGTAGTATTGTAATGACTATAAATTACAGTTTACTTTATATGCAGAGATTTATAGATCTTCATTAATTTCTTGGGTCTCTTCTCTCCTAAATTATTTCTTAATTTTAACCAAGCAAGACTGCAGGTGGAGAAGATTCTCTGAATGGGTGCGATGGCAGGGCAAGAGATTAGGTACTAATAAAATAGTTGTAAGGATGGGTTAATGTTTTAAATCAGTAAATCATAGGAATTTAAATTGAACTACTTAATCATCAATATTGGGGGGGGGGGGGGGCAATAAAACCCAATTTTGCCCACTGGGTTAGGTTTTTTTAAAGAAATACCCAGGTTTTTCTCAACTGTGATCTGCAAGTATTTATGCAACTGAAGTATAAGTTATTCTCCTCCTTTTAAATATATCCATGATAACTACAGTTATTAGAATACTATAACTGATATAAACAAACCTGTTAAGCATTCTCCTCCTCCTTAATCTTAAAGATTAATGCAGTGTTAAGATTTTGACTTGATTTATGCAATGATGTGAATTAAAATGTCATATGAGTCAATAAATGCTTTCTCCTTCAGGTGCTGGATGCAGAGGTTGAAGTAGATCCATCTGAAGTCGTAACAGAAGAAATACAGGCTACCACAGAGACAGCAGAAGGGACATCTTTAGGAGCTCTAGTGGAAGCTATAAGATCTGCAGGCTACTGTGTGCACGAGGATGGCGAGCGCATAGTCATCACTTCAGAATTAGGGGATGTTGACGAAGGAGTGATTGAAGTGGAACCTCAACAAGTGGTCCATCAGGAAATTGTTTACCGGGAAGAAGGAGACTGTGAGGTTGCATCACCCCCATATGTCCTGCTTGAGGAGACAGCAGAGGTGGTCACAGAAGTTGCTACTGAGATAGTATCATCTGATTCTTGAGGTCAGTGTAGCCACCTGCCAGCTGCTCCTCAGCATTACGTTCTGCTTGAGGAGACTGGCAGAGTGGTATCTAGTGCCATGGAAACAATCTCATGAAGCACTCACATTGAACACGGCCACATAACTCAGGGAACAAGGTTAATGTAATGTGTGGCATGCAACTTTAACTATTGTGGCTTTTGACGAGAGTGCACACTAATTTAAAATGAAATAATCAAAATATTAATGTACAGAATTCTAATTAATTAATAAAAATGTTTTACAGTAACCTCCAACAGTTGCAGTTTGTTGACATTTGCTTAATTTATTATTATTATTTATTTTTTAAACATGTCCATTTATTTTTGAAACATGTCGAGGTGTAAATCTAATGCTCAGATTCGCAGCAGAAAAAATTATCCTAATTATACAATGATTTTTTCATGTTGTTGTTCTTGTCTTGGCGGTGTGCTGGAATACCCCTTTCTTCCTTCTTATTCCTTAGCACCGCTAAGACAGTAACACCATTGAAAAAATTTTATATAACTGGTACAATAAATGTTTGTCTATTGTCAAAATTGCCAGGCAGTTAGGTTTATGTCTTGAAACTCATATTTAAAAAATAATTTGAAAATTAAACAAGATACAAGTACCAACTAATTATGACTGGCAGTGGTTACTGTGAAAACACATGATAATTTTAGTAAAATTCCACTATAGATAAAAACACATAATATGGCTATAAATTATTCCCATTAATAGTATTGTCAAATTTGTACGATTTTGTTTTGTCACGCACATCTCTACTACATACTGTTCTCTCAGATATTGTTGCTTAACAGAGTGTCTTCTACAAAGGTCTGTTAGTTGTGCCTGTTCCTTTTGTATATTATATTAAGAAGAGGCGTGGTGAAAGTGTTTTGAACATCGGAACCTGTGGCAATCAACAATCTTATAATTACATACTATGTAAATAACAATGTTGCACTTTCTGAAATATTGTATTATATTCCAATCCTTGAGCATTTATCATCTTGTCATTTTATGCCTGGAATATAATTTACAGATTATCTGATATGGTAAATTGCTGTTTAACCCTATAGTATGATTTGACATTATGATGTCATGACTGAGTATTGTGTACAATTTTAAAACATAGCAAGTGTCCACAGTTAACTGTGGATTCATAGGTGGAACAACATACATTTTTATTTGAGTGTTAGATTTAAAATGTATCAGATGAACACTTACATTGTTTTTATGACGTTTTATTTCCTTTGAAAACTGAGCAGTTTGTTTTAAAACAAGTTATGTAAGGAAAAATAGAAGAGTGTGTGTGTGTGTGTGTGTGTGTGTGTGTGTGAGAGAGAGAGGGGGGGGGATGTTACTGTTGATGTAATGTTGATGACAATGATGAAAGAAGGAAGTGAACTGTTCTTCACTTTCTACCAGTCATAACTGGAGCTTGATGGTATTTTTGTGAAGCTAGTCAAGCATACAACGATGTCATCATGCAGATGAATATTTTAATACACACAAAGATTATGTATAGTCTCAAAAAATGAGAAACCTACAATATCTAAAGTCACCATAGAGTACAATTTTGTAGCATTAAATTATCTGTGATATTGTAAATAAAATTTTGTTATTTGTTAAAGCAGGCTGACTTCAGTGTTTGCCCCTGCCTTTGTGAGCTAGTCATGTACTAATTTTTCAATTGCGTTCATTAAATGAATAACATAGTCTCACGATACATTCTCTATGTAAACTTAAAATTTCTCCTGATGATAAGAAATACTATTTTGGTGAAATATTTCACATTTATACAATTCAGTCCTAAGAGAGTCTCTGTTGTTTGATCCATGAAGACCAGAAACATCAATGAAAGACAAAAGAAACCTGAAACTTATAATGAAGTATTTTGAGCATAATATTAGTCTGCGAGATCTTACATTACTGTAGCACACAGTAGCAGCAAATTCTTCAGAAATACCCATTTCTATCTATAAATATGTCTATGACCTCTCAACATGTAATGCATGATTTATGCAGTTGCATGTATGCAACAAAAAGGGATGGAAGGTAAATGCACAACACCTTAAAAAAGAGCTCTGTTGACTAAGAGAGAGAACGCATACAGAAGAAAAGTTGGGAAACCTTTATATTGCAGCCCCTCTTATAGGGGACTATTTTATACACAGAGCTGGTATCATGGTTGGTGTACTAGCACAGAAATTGACAAGGAGAAAGTTGAATTGCAGACATATGACGTGTTGAAGGTTTAGGATCAGAAGAAGGGAAATTGATTAATATTCTTGAAGAATAATAAGTAAATATTGCATTAGTGCCCTATGAAGCATTTGAGTGGAAAATACATCTTGTAGGTATTAAAAACTTAGTACAGGTTTTAATGTCATACAGTGAAATACGAGCACTGAGCAAACTGTAGTATTTCCATATTAATAGGTGGAAAAATTATAAAATCTTATTAGGGAACATACTTTTATGAATGACAGAATGCTATCAGTATAATATAAGTATGCTTCAGTTGAAGGAAAGTACAAAAATAAGTGACCAGAATTACAACAAACTTCACGAATAGCTTTGAAAATCAAGTAACACAGATTATCAATGACAGTAGGTGACCTAACTGCTAGAACTTGGTAGGCAAACTGTGGGAAAAATTAAAAATTAAAGGAGAGGAACACCTCTATGGAAATCAAGAGAAGAGTTTTTTATTATCAGTTAACTAAAAATGGAATATACAATCTTCTGAAAAAGAGATGTACTCAAAGTTATGTGGTTATCCATTTATTATTGATTATATAATCAGAAATAAAAAATTTACCATAGATTTCAAGGCGAGATGCTTATAATAGTTTCCACAATGAAACTTTAGTCTCAAAACCTGGCAGAAAATCCAAAGAGACTCTGGTTGTATGTAAAGTGTGCTGGTGGGAGTTACGAAACACAGCCTTTCAAAATTCATTCACCAAAGAAGACAAATATTCCAGAATTCAAATTGAAAACAGCTGCCAACATGAGTAACTTAGAAGTAGATATCTTTGGATTAGTGAAGTAACTTCAGTCACTTAATAAAAGCAAGTCTTCCGGTCCAGACTGTTTACCAGGTAGGTTCCTTCCAGAGTACGTTGATACAATAGCTCCATACTTAACAATATATACAACTGCTCACTAAACAAAAGATCTGAACCCAAGACTGTAAACTTGAGATAAGCTAAGCAGCCATTTTAGGTTGTCTGCAGACGATGCTATCGTTTATCGTCCAGTGAAGTCAGCAGAAGATCAAAACAAACTGAAAAACGATTTAGAAAAAATATCTGTATAGTACGAAAATTGACAACTGACCCTAAATAATGAAAATTGTGAGATCCCCCAAATAAGTGCTAAAAGGAGTTCGGTAAACTCTGGTTACACAATAAATCAGTCAAATCTCAAGGCTATAAATTCAACTAAATACCTAGGAATTACAATTGTGAACAACTTAAATTGGAAAGAACACATAGAAAATGTTGTAAGAAAGGCAAACCAAAGACAGAGTTTTATTGGCAAAACACTCAGAAAATGTAGCAGACCCAGTAAAGAGACTGCCTGCTACACTTGTCTGTCCTCTTTTTGGAGTACTGCTGCACAGTCTGGGAGCCTTATCAGATAGGAATAACGGATTACACTGAGAAAGTTCAATGAAGAGGAGTACATTTTGTATTATCCTGATACAGGGGGGAGTACATCATGGACATGATACAAGATTTGGGATGGACAACATTAAAACAAAGGTGATTTTCCTTGCAGTGGAATCTTCTCGCAAAATTTCTTTCACCAGCTTTCTCCTCAGTCTGCAAAAATATTTTGTTGATGCTGACCTACACAGGGAGAAATAAACATCATACAAAATAAGGGAAATGAGAGGTTGCACAGAAAGATATACCTGAGCCCTTTTCAGGGCCACAGTTAATGATTATATGCAGTGTGTCCCATTTATGTTGATCACCCTAAATAACTGTTTGTCCAGATGCAAATTACAAAATGTTTCAAGCAAATGTTTAGCCATCAGGGGACATCAATCAGCATGACTGCTGTCGTGGTAGCTTTGTTTTTTTAGAAAGATACGAACAACGGTATGACTCTTTTAAATGGCACCCTGTATTTTTATTCGGTAATTCATTTCCCCTCCTAAAGACCTATTTAAAAGTGTATCACAGTGTACCATTCACTGAAACACAATGTTATTAATTACATAACACAACACCAACTTCGAGCCCGGGATCACAAACTCATCCACCTGCTGGAGTTGTCAGAAAACAAATGAAAACCAAGTAAAAATATAACACAAAATTGACTTTGACTCTCCTGCACCATTGCCCAGGAGTAGAACAATCAAATGTGCTCAGAGTGGTGACCCTAGACACTGATACAGTGGTGCACTCGTGGAATGAACGAATTATTTACTGCTTCCAGTGTTGCTTGCGAAGAGAATTACAAGCAAGCACAATATGTTCCTGCATGTCCTCTGGAGTTGTTGGAATATTGCGATAGACATCTTCAATGCATCCCCAAAGAAAAAAGTCCAGAGGATTTAAATCAGGAGACCTAGCAGGCCAAGTAAATGTTCCTTCTTGACCAATCTGTCTGGCAGGATACCTTCAGTTCAGAACACGACTTGCACGCAAGTGCTGGACATCCATCATGTTGATACCACATAAGCATTCTGGTTCTTAGCGCACTTCATCCAGAAGAGGAGGAAGAATTCACCTGAGGAAGTTGTTATACACTGTGATGTTTAGACTACAATTGATGAAATAAGAGCGAATAATTGTAGTACCAAGCATCCCACACCATACATAACTCTCCATCGACACTGATGTTCCACCTGTCTAAGCCATCGTGAGTTGTTGCTGGACCAATAATGCACGTTCCTTGTATTTACATGTCCTTTGTTTGAGAAGGAACATTCAGCAGTAAACAGAACATTGGAAAAGTAGTTCGGGTTGGTGAGGATTTGCCACTGTGCCCACAGACAGAACTGTACACGATTCTGGAAATCATTCCCATGCAATTCTTGATGTAGGTGTACATGCTAAGGATGGAACTGGTGATGTGTAAGAATACAATGTACACTGGTTTTAGGAATGCCAATTCGAGTTCAAGCTGTCATGTGCTCACATGTGGATTCCTGGCAACAGAAATGAGAACAGTAACTTCAGCAGCTTCGTCTGTACTAGTGCTATGATGATTGCATTGTTGTGGGTTGAAACTTCCCGTTTCCTGATGCGTCGCAACAAGATGAGAAAAAAGCTGTCAGGAAGGTGGGTTCTTGTCAGGATATCGCTCTCTATACAGTTCTGCTGCCTGCATAGCATTTCGCCTATCTTCAACAACAACAATAAAAGAAACGTTATGTCGACGCAGTTTGTAGGAAGGACAGCCTTTTCTGTATGCCTACTGTACACAACAGTATTTAAAATGACGAAACTACTGTACTAAATGTACCTGCATATAAGAAAACAGTATCGCAATTACTGTTCTGTTGCCTTACATTCCCCATATATGAGTAGCATTTCTACCTTCTCTTCGTTAGTGTACATTCTACTCACACAACTCTTCAACTGACGATGGTTGATGGAATGACGAGTGTTCATCCTACTTATGTTTACATTTGTCCTCTGTCAGTGTCAGCACATGGACGTGTTCCATTACCTCGAGTACCTGCACTAAGCACTGGGCGTGTCAATGTTGGTGTTGTGTTAAGTAATTAATAATGTTGTGTTTCAGTGAATGGTACACTTTGATACATTTTTGAATAGGTCTTTAGGAGAGGAAATGAATTACTGAAGAAAAAATACAGGGTGCCATTTAAAAAAGTCATAATGCTGTTCATATCTTTGTAAAAAACAAAGCTACAACGAAGGCAATCATGCTGATTGATGTCCCAATGATGGCTAAAGAACATTTGCTTGAAATATTTTGTAATTTGCATCTGGACAAACAGTTATTTAGGGTGGTCAAGATAAATGGGACACAATGTATATTAACATACAAGGCATAACACCAGCCAAAGAATAAATGCTACAAGAACTATACAGTCAGCACCAGTGGCATATACTGTGCATACAGGAGACACACAGAAGTTGTGACATGCACGGACCAAAGCTAGACGGAATGCATCTCGCCATTGAAAGACCACATGATAAATATGGAAGTGCTATCTTTGTTCATCCAGATATTATCCACAGCATTAACAGAGGAAAACAGCATCGAAATTCGTACTCTAGAAGCAGTTAATTGCACCATAAAATTGCTTTATAAACCACCTGATGCTGAATTCATTGTTAACAAACCACCCAATTTTCTAAATAAACGTGCAGATTGTGATTGGTGATTTCAATGGTCATCATAGTACCATTTGGGTCTATGATAATGAAGATGAGAATGGGACGGCAGTACACGTATGGGCAGAAGCAAGTCATCTGACTGTAATCCGTGATGCAAAACTGCCTTGATCTTTTAACAGCGGCAGGTGGAGGCAAGCTTACAATCCTGACCTAATTTTTGGTAGCAGCAGTATCAGCCAACAATCTATCTGTTCCCTAATACCCAACTCGCAGCATAGACCAATATTATGTCAATTATTTGCTGCTATAAGATGACAGAAGGTATCTTTTCAGAGAAGGTTTAATTTTAAGAAGGCTGATTGGTCAGGTTTTGCGGAATTGCTGGGCATAGAAGTATCTTATATAAAACCAATACCTGAATGCTATGGAACCTTTGTGGTGGCTGTAAAGAGATGTTCGAGAATATCTATCCCTCACGGATGTTGAACATCTTATATCCCCGGGCTTACTTCAGACCAAGCCACTCTACTAGCAGAATACAGCTTCGTATTTGAAGAAAACCCTTTTAGTGAAGCAACTGTGGAAGCAGGGAACAAGCTTATTTCCTCAATAAGGGAGACTAAATGGGATAAGTGGATAAAAACTATAGAAACTTGGATCTGAAAAGAGACAGCCATAAGGCTTGGAGACTTGTGATGCACCTAAATAATGATCCGACTAAGACCATTACACTTCATAATAGCACTGCCAATCAAATAGCACATCAGTTACTGAAGAACGGGAAGCCAACACACAAATCACAAAAACCAAAATTGCAAAGGGAAGAGCAAGAGGAGAGTAATGACTTTACATCATCATTCAGCATGGAAGAACTGCAGAAGACTATCAAACAAAGTAAAAAAGGCAAATCAGCTGGCTTGGATGATATATGAACCGAGCAAAGCAAAACCTTCGGTTTAAATACAAAGAAATGGATTCTCCAACATTTTGATAACTGTGTACGCAGAAACCAAATTCCAAAGATATGCAGAAGAGTCAAGTGTTTGTTTTGCTGAAACCAGGCAAATAAGGAAATGATCCAAATAATTTTAGACCAGTTGCAGTACTATGTCATCTTTACAAATTGCTGGAAAGACTGATTTTACATCGCCTATCACCTGCAATTGACCCCTCACTTACACCTCAGCAATCTGGATTTCATCCAGGTAGAAGCTGTACTGGAAAATTGCTAAATCTCACACAGTTTATAGAAGATGGCTTTGAAGCTCAACACATGACTGGAGTGGCATTTGTTGACTTATCAGTGGCGTATGATACAGTCAGTCACCATATACTACCAGTCACGATCTACAGTCTGACCAAAGATTTAGGTCTAACCAGACCCATTGCCTCCCTTCTGCAGAATTGCAGGTTCTTCGTCGACTCAAGGACAGCGTAGTCGATGGAGACTACAGAAGAATGGCCTATGGCAAGGAAATGTTTTGGCACCAGTTCCATTTAATAGGTACATGAATGACCAACCTATAGCCCCAAACACCAGGAGCTTCTTATATGCTGATGACCTCACTCTAGCCACCCAGAGTACAGATTTTGAATCAGCGGAGAACAACCTCACGAATGCCCTTGAAGATCTGTCTAGATCCAACAACACAAACCAGCTTAAACCAAACCCTTCAAAGACCCACGTGTGTGTTTTCCATTTGACAAATAATACCTCTGCAAAACTCGCAAGTTGAAAATAGTGTGGTCAGGGGTCAAACTGGAACCCTACGAGACTCCAAAATACCTACGTGTGACACTTGACAGATATCTCATTTTCAAAAAGCACAGCATGAAATGCAAGTTGAAAGTTGCCACCAGGAACAATCTCCTACGGAAATTGGCCCGATCACAGTGGGGTAGTCAACCTGAAACAATCCAAACATCTGCAATGGCACTATGCTATTCTGTAGCAGAGTATGCCTGTCCTGTTTGGTATAATTCAACTCATGCCAAACAGGTGGATGAAGCTCTCAATGAAACCTGCAGAATTATAACAGGTTGATTGAAATCCACTCCAGGCGAATGGCTTTACCACCTCGCAGGAATAGCACCACCACTTGTTCGAAGTGAGACAACTGCGAACAAGGAAAGAAAGGCAGTGGAACAGGAAATTACCCATCCTCTGTAAGGGCATGAACTGCATCTGCAATGACTGAAGTCAAGGAAGGGTTACCTTAGGATATCAAAGGAACTTAGAACTACTGCTGAAAAAGCCAGGTTACAACTGTGGAGGACTACGACCTACTTCCCCCTGGTTGGAAAAGGAGTTGAAGCTTTACCTCCAGGCCATGACAGGGAAGGGACAATTTGGAAGTCCCTGAATAGACTGAGATCTGGAGTTGGAAGATCAAAAGTTAACTTGGCAAGATGGGAATACATGATCCAAATGATATTCAGTGTGACTGTGGAGAAGAACAGACAGTTCGGCACTTGCTTCTGTGTCGATAGTGCCCAGTCTCCTACACAGAAGATGATCTTCAACAAGCAACAGAAAATTCACTGGAAGTGGCCAAGTTGTGGTTAAAAGTAATGTAACCATAACTGTGTAAAATGTATGTACGTGTACCTGTATGTTTCTGACATGAGAATAATGATAACAGAAAGATATAGGTGTTCCTTTTTTCTACACACTGTTTGAGATTGCAATAACAGATAATTATTGTGAAGGTGGTTCAATGATCCATCTGCCAGGCACTTAAGTCTGATTTGCAGAGTATTGATGTAGATGAAACTCCAAGAGCATTTGACACACATATATACCAGTGAAGAAATGTTGGGAAGGATCATAACTTTGTTAAATTTTGACAAGATGTTGAGTAGATCGAAAAGTGAGAAAAGAAATTAAGTCTCAGTGCACAAATTTCAAGAACAATGCAGACTTTCTGCAGAAATAGCAAAAGTACCAGCCAAAGAAAAAACAGAATGAAAGAACTTTGGAGACACACAGCAGATTCAGCCTATGATGCTTTATGTACAAAATTGCAGAAAGAAAGGAAAAGATTACTATAAATGAAGACTATTGAGATAAAGTAAGACATTGATGAGAGAAGCAGGACACACAGAAATTACTTATTACAGTGTATTGTAAAGCAAAAATATCATTTAACAAGAAATAAAGGAAAATTAATGATAAAAAGAGCATAAAATTTACTGCATGGAAACATTTACAAGCAAAATCAAAATGGAGAATGATATAATTTGTTCAAAAGTCATATTGCACCACTGTCACGACTTGCATAGGAGCATGTAGAGGAACTGTGACTGAAGTTTAAAAGAGTAGCTGACTATGTATTTATGTATCTGGTAGAACAGTTCATGTTGGGGGGGACCCTGCATAGTATATAATCTCTGAAGGGACCTTCTAAAGGAACAGTAGCTATTAAAAAGTAAATGAAAAATGAACCACAGTCCCATAAATAGATAAATGCTAAACCAAATATCTGTAGCAGAACCTAATCAAAAGACTTTAATTTATCCATTTTACTTATAGTTGAGTTGGCTATTAGAGTCCATGGTGGTTCAGTTATTAGCATTTGAGCATTGTGAGTTGAACGTGTATGAGGTGACAATTCAACTCCCCCCTGAACTGAATTATTAATCCTCCCTCCCCTCCCCCATCACTGGTCAATTTATTTGATTTATATGACATTTAAGGGGCAATGCAATAATAAAAAACACATGTATTTGCATGAAGTTTCAATTTATGTTTCCCATGTCTGCATGACAAAAATGTGATGCCGACAACACATCTGACAAGTAATTTTACATTATCCTTGTGTTCTGATTGTCAGTAATGTCATTCTCATCATTGTTTATCAATGTTTGACTTGGGATTTCAAAGCCTATCCCTTGTCCTTGAAAATTTAATTAGAAATAGTAAATAGTCAAATAACAAATCAAATTCACTACAACTTCATGAAAATGCATATGCTCTGTTTTTGTTTTTTGTCATTATATTACCTCTCAAATGTCATAAATTAAATAATGTGACCAGTGATGAAAAAAATAGATTAAAAAGTAAGTATTACCAGGATTCAAACTGCCACTTCATCCATAACTCACTCGCAGAGCGCAAACGCTACCATTTGACCACAATGATTCCTGACATCTGGCAGCTTCGCACAGCTACAACGGTTACATCATACACGCATAAAACTTCTCTCGCGATTATCTCAGGATTGGCACAGTAGTGCATCTTACTACTTGCACACTATGTAGTTTTCGTGGCCTACTAAAGGTGTACAAAGTTGGAAGTAAAACCATGATCCCAACGTCATGGCGTCCCCTTGTCAGTAAAATACAGAATCACTGCTCCAGTTAATTTCCACTTCATTGTAAAGATGAGTTATATTAAACAATGGAAAGTTCAGGTTGGAATATCAACAATGTTATGAAAATGATAGATTGCCACTCATAATAAAGATGACATGTTGAGTTGCAGACAGGAATGATGAAAAAACTGTACACGAGAGCTTTTGGTCAAACTGTACTATAACTGCAATCTTTGGCCTCTCAGGCTAGAATGCGCGCATTCTTTACCATAGAAGGCTTTGAGTGAAAGCTCTTGTGTACAGTCTTTTCACTGTGCCTATCTACAAGTCAACGTGTCATATTAATCCTGGGCAGCAATCTTTCCTTTTTGTAATATTGTTTATATTAATATCAGTGGTATCAGTACTGAAAAAAATTGAACAAAGCTCCAGGGCCCAATGAAATCTCTATCAGATTCTAAACAAAACATTTTCTGAGTTGGCCTCTCATTTAACTATAATGTCCCATAGACCCCTATAACATGAACCGGTCTCTTGTAGTTGGAAGAATGTAAACAGCACCTGTCCTCAAGAAGCTTCCTAAAACTACTGTCCAATCTTTTACATCCATCTGTTGAAGAATCTTAGAACATATTCTGAACCCTCAAATATAATGAGGTACCTAAATCATAATAATTTCCACCATGCCAACCACCATGAAAACATTGATTACATGAAACCCAAATAAAGCATTTGACTTGGTAACAAACTAGTATTTATTAACAAAGTATCATTAAATAGGGCACCAAACAAAATTTGTGACTGGATTGAGGACTTCTTGGTGGGCAGGGTACAGCATGTTATATTGGTTGGAGAGTTATTGAGAGAACTAGAAGTAATTTCCAGTGTGCTCCAGAAAAATGTGTTGTGATTCTTGTTCTTCACATTGTACATTAATGAGCTGCAGCAGTATTAATACTAACCTCCAACTTTTTGCAGTTGAAGCACAGCATGATGACTGCCTGAAGAAATCTGCACAGATATTCAGTCAAATCTTGATAGGATTTCAAGGATGTGAAAAGATTAGCTTCTTGCTTTAAATGTATAGAAAAGTAAACTTGTGCACTTACAGAGTGAGTCACAATTGGAATCAGTCAAATCATACAAATAACGGATGACAGTTTGTAGATATATGAAATGGAATCATCACATAGCTTCCATTCCAGTAAGCAGGTAGTAGACATCCGTTCATTTGTAGGATACCGTATAGAACTCTCCAGGGATATTTTAACATATTCAAAGAGGGTCAGTATGTATGGTCAAAGGTTTGTTTGATTCTTAGGAAACTGAAAAAGCTGAACTGGCAGATGCATGAAGATAGACACTAAGTATCCCATGAAAAATTACTCACATAGTTTTAATAAACAGGTATAAGAGATAAATCTTGAAATATACTGCAACCTTTTTTGTATTGCTCTCATACAGACCACAAAGACAAAATTAGAGCACGAAGGCATTTAAGCAATCATTATTCCCACACTCATACACAGAAGGAATGAGAAGAAACCCTAGTAATTGGTATAATGGCACACACTCTCTACCCTGTACTTCTTAGTGGTTTGCAGAAGGTAGAAGTAGATGGACAAAACACAATACTACATGACAGCAGTTGATTTCTTAAGAGCTAAATTTCTTTTTCTTTATGTTCTGCCTTGAGCAAACACATTTTTTCTTATTTTCTATTCATTTTTTCTTATTTTCTATTCAAACATGTTTCAGTGAAATTACAGCATCATCAGTAGGATTTTCATTTGCTTTATTGTTAACACACACTGTCATTTCTGAGCTTCTAGTATATGTTAAGAAGAAAGGAAATAAACAAAACCCAGTGATGATGCTGTAACTTCTGTGAAACAAGTGTGGAGAGAACAGAAGAAAAAATTGTGTTTCCTCAAGACAGTACCTGTGCAAAAACAAACTTATTTGTAAGCAAACATGGACACAAGAGTAAGCTTCAATGTCCAGATGAGTGCTGTAAGAGACTTTTCACTATTTGACAACAGTGATGAATGTCTGGATTTTATTATTTGACTCCACTGATTGTATTTCCTGATGAAGTAAATGTTCTTATAAAACTGATAATTCTCTATGGACCGAAACAGGTAGCTGAATAAAAAAAACCGTGTCAGGGCTCTTGGAGGTAAATCATGATGTTCTTCAATGAAAGATACTCTAAAAATAATTAACAGCAAAGTATTAGACTCTCGAATTTCAAAACAGGTTATCTGACACACACAATTTCACACATTTAAAAAATCAGAAATTGGCTTATAAGTGTAAATAGATATGTTAAGGGCATAGATTTTGCATTTAAAGTGTGTTGTTACATTACATTATCATGCCAAAGAGTCAACTGTATAAAGTTCTGTGAATTTTGTCACAACTAAAGTTATAAACAGTCATCAATGTAATTAGGCCAGACACCTTGAAGTCTTTGCAGACTGATGACCTACTTTGTAATAATAATGAATCTTCTTATCAGTAAGCTTATCACCATTAAAGTTTTTAGAGAGAATAAACTTGCATTTATTGAAAAACTTACAGCATTGAAAGTGTCATACTGATTATTTAAAATTTTTCTAAGCACCTATCATTTCAACCAATGGACAAAAAAGGAAAACATTCACCGAGGCAATTAAAGTGAGTAATCTTACAGATCATCATGACAAATGTAGTCTGTAGAAGTGTAAACAGATGGAAAATCTTATTGTACTCAATGCTATTGGTCAACTATTATGGAATTGGAGTTCACATCTCCTGGCAATGTAATGACAATGCTGTGTCATTAGAGAAAGTGTATTTTGGTAGTGACTAATTTTAGAATTCTTTTGAAGACATGTTTTATGGGTAGTGTCTCTGATTAGTGACCAAAATGTCCTGAGTCCCGGGTTCAAACCCACCCACTGTTTAAGTTTTGAATAAATTAATCAACAATGGAAGCCAAGGCTCTCAGTATAGGGAATCACCAACATTCTACCAATGGGCTTGTCAAAGTGGACAGAGTTTCATAGCAACCTGTTGCCCTTGGGGTGGAAAAACTTCCTCTCAAACATGAAATTATCAGCAATGATCAATAGCATGAAGATACAGAAGACAATGGAAACCACAGCATTAAAGACACACAATATGTATCCATGGACAGTGGCCTGTAACTGAAAAAGTGTCATCATGGTCTCTTGATTGGTGGAAGGTTAATGGTTAGTCCCACATTAAGACCTCTGGAACAGGACTGTTCCCACAGGACTGTCCCCACAGAGGTAAGCATGAGAAAAGGATTGAAAACCAATCACAAAATGTCAGGAGTTTAAACATAGTAGGGAAGCTAGAAATTCTGAAAAGGGAGCTGCAAAAGCCCAGTCTAGATATAGAGGGGTCAGTGAAGTAAAATAGAAAGAAGAAGGATTTTTGGTCAGACAGATATAGGGTAATGACAATAGTATCAGAAAGTGGTATAACGAGTGTAGGATTTGTTATGAACAGGAAACTGGGGCAGAGAGTAAGTTACTGTAAACAGTTTAGTGTGTTGTTCTTTTTTCAATTGCATGTTCAATTTGTTCTGTGAAAAAGGAGCTAACTCATAGAAAGATTTAACTGTAATCTCTTCTTCATTGGTGCTATGAAAATAATCAAGTTTTTCTTTTGCTGTTGTATAATATACTGCGGTAAAATTTTGCACAATGTGGTTAATTAACAAATCTTATTACTTTTGTCATAACTTTCTCCAGTCTATACAGGAAAAAAATATTGTTAAACAAAGAGAACAGCATCCACATGGCATCACAGAGCTCGCCCTGTCTAAATCTTTGGAATGTGACGGATGCCAGAGAAGAAGTCACACAGTATAAGGAATGGCACTTCAAAAAGGAGTAAGCTATAGGAAAACATGATTAATAAACAATATGCACAGAAACCAGCATGGAACAGTAAGAATGGAAGACCAAGAATGAAGTGCTACGATTAAAACAGGTGTATGACTGGAATGTAGTCTTTCGATCCATTGTTGCAAATCTATGCACTGAAAATGCAACATCATTAGTGAATTTGTTGACTCTCTTACAACTGATAACTTGAGCCATAACACTTCATTTTGGTGACCAAGGTGAAGGAAGTGGCACTAAAAAAGAGGTATTTTGCAATAAACAAAAAGAATTTTCAAGAAATAACAGAAGAACATATGATGCCACCGAGAGCAACCCAGGCAAGCAGGCAAAGAAGATACAGGCAAGCATGTGCTGTAGTGTCAACCAATGCAATTACAATATTTAAGAAGAATTAATTCTATGATTTGGGAAAAACCTAGTAAGTGTGAATTATCACAACAGAAGAAGTAAAAGAGATCAGCTGACTATAGCAACCAGGTCAACAGTGAGAAACATTTACGTGTTGAAATATCCATCAGCACGTTAGTCAAAAAACATTACATCAATGAGACAGACGATTTCAGTATGCTGATTCTGAGACCACGAATGCAGAAGCGATCACCGAGAGTGACTCTGCAGCACCCGACCTATGTAAGAGCGTAACAGCTTTACTGCTCAGGGAGGCCACTTACTACAAGAAAACTACACAGCAGCATATCACGACACTTCTTCGCCAACACATGGTGCAGCAGCAGCATGCAGTGTGCTCAATTAGGTGATCTGTAGACAGCCCCAAGATTTTTTTTTCCAATATACATTCTGCTAATGCTTTGTGTTGGTATCACAACAGAATCAAAGGATTTCAGTGTTCTTGAGTATACATACATATTCTTGTCATTATTGTATGTCATCTACCACCAAAAACATAGGAAGCAGTCAAGACAAAATAACAGAAAAATTGAAAAAAATGGAAAATCTAGACAAATTATCAAATAGTATTGCAAATCTAAAAACACAAGATGAGGAGTTAGCTATAAAATTAGACTGTTCAAATAGTAAATTTTCCAATATAAATGCAACCTTAGATTGGCTAAGAGTTGCACACTGAAATAGGAAAACAATGAGATTTAGTACGGGAGGACGTGGAATAGCAGTTTAAAGAGGTAAAGGATGGATTTAAGACATCAAATGACCGAATCTCAGATACACATGGCTGGGTAAAGGTGTCAGAAAATTGTAAAGAATTGGTTACAGTAAATAGTGACACAAATCTTTAATTAGTGTGGGAGGACAGGTACAGTAATTTGTGGAGCTGAAAGTACAAGAAAAAGCAGATTTGGTCAGCACTGCAACTAACTCTGTGGGCAAAACAGTATCATTAGTAAACTACCACATATTTCTATAGGGCTCCCCCCCCCCCCCTCTTGGAAGTTATGGATAATAATTTTACTGGAGAACTGCTATTAAAATTATTCACATTGCTACTCATAAAAGAATTGGAGGAATTACACAATATGGTTGATGAAAGTCTACACAGACAAGCAAAATTAAGGGTGAAGAAATATAGCAAAAATGCAAATACATCTTCATTTAATGTAGATGAATTAGTACTATTTAAGGATTATCAGCCAAGTTCAAATACAAAGAAAGCGATTATTTAATGTAGATGAATTAGTACTAGTTAAGGATTATCAGCCAAGTTCAAATACAAAGAAAGTGATTATTTAATGTAGATGAATTAGTATTAGTTAAGGATTATCAGCCAAGTTCAAATATAAAGAAAGTGATGAGTAAATTTTTTCCAAGATATTGTGGAACATTTCAAATAGTGAGTATTCCACGCCCTAAAGCAGTGTTTTTGGTGGATCCCAAAACAGAGCAAGAAAAAGGATTGTATAATGTTAATATGATACAGAAATTTGAATACCCAGAAGAGATGGCAAACTCAGCAGAGTAATGTCCATTGACAGTCCCTGCCAATTTCTTCCTCTTCAACCATTCTACTGCTATAACTTACATCCCTCTTTTACTGTCTCTGTAATTTGAGTATGAAAAACATACATTATTAACTAAAAATCATAAGCTCTATCTGAGTACAAGAAAGGTAATCTTGCATTTTGGCAGCCACATTGAAAAATAGATATGCCATAGTTACTGACAGCTTGAGCTAGCTGTGCTCAGCAGCCACCAGCATGCCCATAGATTTATTGTTAGGCAAAATTTTGGCAATGATGCAACACTCATGAGCGCCCACAAGACAAAGCGGAGACCAGTCCAAGCATAGCAACAGAATGGTGTAGATAATTCTCCATCCATGAGTCTGATTCAGCTTGTCATGGGCCACATGAGTCAAGCTCAACATGAGCTTGCCACAATGCATACGGGGTTATTATTCATCCATCTCACTACACTGCAACTGCAAAGTACACAGCATCCCAAGAGTTGGGAAGATGGTTATTGATTTCGTCTGCTCGTGCGTCCATTGCTTTCCCATAGTTACATGATCGGACAAAGTGCTCAATCACTGAGAAGTGTACATTGCCCAGGAAAAGTGTTGGAGCACACCTACTCTGCAATGCCCATTACTGTGGTCAAGTGCCTGCCAGAGGACAGACTTTCCTTATTCAGGTGTATACATGGAAAAGGGAAAAAAATTCCCTGATTTTTCCCGGATTTCCCAGTTAAAAATACACTTTCTCCTGGATGAAAACACACTTTTTCCGTGTTATCAAGTGACTGTAAATTTTCCCTCGGAACTGTAAAACTTATCAATACTTTTAATGGTTATGTTTTTATACACAGGCATAGAATTTCTCAGCACTTTAGACAACGAAACTCAGGGAAGAAAACTCCTTTTGGAAAGATTTTTGACGTGCAGCAACAAGTACGCTGCATATTTTCATATTACGAAAGTACACATTCGAATTCCACCTAACACTGCATGTTACTTTCCGAACCATTGTAATCGAGATTGTGATGCGCTTTTGTAAGCCAGTCATAGCTCACATCACGTGATCCCGCCAGCCGATGGCAGTGGATATTCAGACCACAGGATACATGATGTAGTCAGCTAATAGCAACATCACTGTTAAACAGTGCGGATATAAAAACAGGAAAAGCTAATGTTTTAAATTAATATACACAATGTTGCTACAAGAAAAGCAAAGCTTTCACATATAATATTGGTCTCTAATGTTAATAAGCTGCAAGAGAAGCTAAGCTTTCACATATAATGTTGATATTTTTTGCATGTGCTACACTTTAAGATATATCACAAAAATGTGCCAGTAAAATTTTTAGCCGAGTCCAGTGACTTGTCCTCAAAGTTTTCCACAAATAAATTAGCTACCGCAGAGGAGATAGAGCTTCCCGTAGCACGACATCAATTTGCTCATAATAACGACATGAATGTCTGATCTTCTGGGCTTGAAATACTTCTAAATGGCTCGTCATCAAACGTTCTGTGATTTAAGAAATTCATCGTACATTCTCACACATAGTTCAACTTGCGTAAAAGGAAATTTACTTTGGAAGTAACGCTTTTCAAGCCACCATTCGCAATATTTTCCCGCAACCTGTTAGAAATAAGCGTTTCAATAGTCGTCAGAGTGCCAGATATCAGGCACCATCGCGCTTTGGTAGCTGCTATGATGCAGGAAGCCCGTATGTTCATACGTGTAAAATATTAAAAGATCTTACATTATGTCATAAAAGAAAAAATACATCAGAGGATACTCCAAGAGCATTGGAATTTCATGAACCATACTAAAATGGCACATTTAAAGTGCATACTTAAAGAGCACATTCATATGTCCAGATTCCCAATGAAGTAGGCCTCAATCTGATATTAAGCTTTTCAGTGTGGGTTTCGGGATGTAAATTTTCTTGGAGTACCACTAACTCATTTTTGATTCTTTATTATGGGATAATGCCATACGTGCTAGAAGATGAAAACATGCACTTGAAATGCAGCGAGCAGTTGAAATTAGCCAATACTGTGGGACTAAATACTTTGTTTCAAACACATTGACTGCCTCAGCGTAAAATATTAATAAAAACCAAATTTCTTTAGTAAACCGACAAAAATAACTTCAGTGTTCTACAAGGCGATTAACGCATGGCTGTCAGAAAAGAGGAAGTAAAATAAAATCTGAAACTAATAACATATATTAGCCTTCCGTAATTATGTGAATGTATTTTAATTCACTTGATAGCTCCTGGCCACAGAAATACATTTTGTTTTCATTTGATGTGAGA
This sequence comes from Schistocerca nitens, assembly GCF_023898315.1. Lineage (NCBI taxonomy): Eukaryota > Metazoa > Arthropoda > Insecta > Orthoptera > Acrididae > Schistocerca > Schistocerca nitens. The sequence goes on from NC_064619.1 coordinate 367,355,735, forward strand.
ACAGTAAATGAAGAGGAAACAGCAAAATCACTAAATGTAAACACGGGTCATGCGGAGACTACACTTCCCCACCGAACTCAGACTGCTCTGGGCATCAGCCTCGGATCTACAATATTTCCAAAGCGGAGCAATAGTAAGATAGTCACCTCCACCCTCCCAACCCCCTCCCTCGTGCATTTGAGATAAGATGTCAAAAATTTAAAAAAATCAAATTTTCAAAAACATGTTCATTTTGTAGCGCACATGTTTCTGAAGGGCCTGATACATGAAACATATATGTTCAAGGAAATGTATGACATGTTATTTGGTCTTAAGTATGCCAGAGTGCAGTGCCACCCCTCTTCACACAACATTCTTCTATCGCACGTTACTGTATTTTGCTCCATGGAATTGAAACGTGTATATTTTGTTCTGGGGATGCCATCAAGCTATATACAGGATGCGGTGGGCGGGGGGGAGGGGGGGGGGGGGAAGTTGGTAAGGGTTAAGGATTGGCGGAATCTGAACAGATGGAGGTCATTGTGGAGGGAAGAGTGGCAGCCGAGATGGGTAACTTGATAGTAAGGCAATTTGGGGGGGATTCCCTGGGCCAAGCAACACAAGAACAGTATGTGGGAGTGGGTTCTGGCTAGGGATAAGAAAACTTTTCTGTATTTATGCAGATGGAAGGAGCAAGGATCCATGGTGGTGGATAAAAATGCGTTAAAATATGTAAATAAAGCAGAAAAATGCCCCAAAAAATTCATAAAAGTACACGTGGGAAAAATCACAATAAGGATGAGACAGATGAGGTAAGGGAAAACAAGATGAAATCTGAGGGAGTAGGCCAATAGTGATAGGCAAAAACCAACTGAAAGTAGCATGAAGCTGCAATGAGGTCAAAGAAAAAAGAAATGAAAAGATTGTAATGTAGGTTGCAGGCCTGTGGATCGTTAAGAGTGAAGAAGGGGTACGGCAGATGTGACTAGATGAGATGTGGTTAGTATGTGCAAACTTGAATAGAGAGGAGAAGGAGCAGGGGTGGGAAGGGATGGATATGATGAGATACAAGCTCATGTTGCACAAGAAGGCATGGGAAATAACATACAAAAATATGCGAGAGTGACACAGGAAGAGTAATCAATTTGGAGGTATAGGATTAATGATATTGATGGGAGTAATGTGGGCTGAGATGTTGCACCAACAGTGCAGTCTTGTAGCTGTCCGTTGTGCACAGCCAATATGGTTGATACAGTGTGGCTTATAAGCAGAGCATGCAGTGTGGTTTCTGAGAAAAAAGAGAAACACAAGAAAGCAGAGAAAGAAGGGCAGACACTGATTATAGTAATGCATTAGAAAATAGTAACAAAGAAAAACAGCACTTGGTTACGGAATGGAAGAAGAGCCATTAGGCAAAATCAAACAATGCAAAATCCAAGATGTAATGTAACAATGTTATGAAAAGGATAACTGCTACTCACCAAATACCAGAGATTGCAGATAGGCACAACAATAAGACTGCAAGAAAGAGAGATTTCAACCAACAAACCCTTCATGGGAAATAAGACAAAACACACACACACACACACACACACACGCTTGCGCACAAACACAGCATGCACCCACATGACCACAGTAGTCTCTGTCAGCAGCACATGATGGGGGAGACAACAGGATGACGGGGGGTAAAGAGGAGTCAGGGATGGACATGGGGAGGGGTAGGCGATGGTAAAGTGCTGCTTGTGGGAACATACAGGGGTAGGTGGAGAGAGGGTAGGGCAGCTAGGTGTGGTCAGGAGGTTAGATGGAGGGTGGGTGGGTTAGCAGAAATGGAGAGAAGTAAAAAGCATTGGTGGAATAGTGGGCTATGTAGTGCTGGAATGGGAACAACGAGGAGGCTAGATGAGTAAACAATGACAAATGAAGGTTGAGGCCAGAAGGGCTACAGGACTGTAGGATATATTGTAGGGAGAGTTCACATCTATGAAATTCAGAAAAGCTGGTGTTGGTGGGAAGGATCCAGATGGCACAGGCTGTGAAGCAGTCAATGAAATGAAGAACATTGTGCTGGGTGGCGTATTCAGCAATGTGGTGGTCCAGCTGTTTCTTGGCCACAGTTTGTCGGTGGCCATTCATGTAGACAGACACATTAATGGTTCTCATGCCCTCATAAAATGCCTGTATCTTCATGAGTATAAAGCATTAAGGGACCTTATATTACGTCATAAAAGAAACAGGACATTAGAAGATACTCCAAGGGCATCGGAATTTTGTAAACTATACTAAAATGAATAATTCTGCTTGTATCGTACACTGGTTTGTCCGGATTCACAATGAAGTAGGCCCCACCTGATACAAAGCTTTTCAGTGAGGTTTTTGAGATGTAAATTTTCTTGAAGTACCATTACTATACTGTCACAGGTTTAGTTCTTTATTATAGCATAATGCCATACATGCCAGAAGATGAAAGTGTGCACCTGAAATTCAGTGAACAATTGGAAGTAGCCAATACTGTGGAATGAAACAATTCGTTTCAAATAAATTGATTGCCTGCCTCAGTGGAAAAGATTAATAAAAGCCAAATTTACTTAGCAAACTGACAAAATTAACTTCATTGATCTGCAATGACTGCCAGAAATGTGGAAATAAAATAAAATCAGAAAACTGAAACTAGTAATTTTCATTTGACGTGGGAGCAATAAACAGAGAGGAAACAGCGAAATCAGGAAACGTAAACATGGGTCATGTGGGGACTACCTCCCTGCCGACTACAATTCAGACAACTCTGCACATGGGCAAATATGGCAGCTAGGGCATGCCAGAAAAATTTTTCTCATTACGCCTGGCTGCTTACTACTACTGCCGATATAGCTAGCAGCCACAGTTCAAATAGCCGGAAGTGGCAGCAGGTACTGCTTATAGGTGACTCAACTGCACATGTGCATGAGCCCGCTGGTAAGTGCTCAAAAGAACCTAATGTAAACAGTTCTGACATCACTCTTATAGAAAGAGGCTTATTGTTGCAAAGTATTGCATAGTCTTCATCCTAAGGCCTATGAGACATTTTGCTGTTGGCAGACGCTTGTGTGTACACAGTGTTTTGTTGTTGTAAATGGAGCATTTCCTTTTACCCCTTTTTTTTATTTTTTATTTTTTTTTATTCATTGCTGCAGTATCTGGATACAGTAATATTCTTTGTTAGAGTATCAGTTCTTACCAGTCAAAATTACACAAATTTAACTGAAAACTAAAACAATGAATTCCAAAAAATTCCCAGGTTTTTCCTGGTTTTCTCCATGATGAAAAAATTCCTGGGTTTTTCCCAGGTTTCCCGGTTGTCCCAGGTCGTATACACCCTGACCAATGCACCCACAGTCTTTATACTGCTCTCCTTTTCTGCTACCCCCTGCCTCTGTCTAACCTCCTCACTGCACCTAGCCACCCTACCCTGTCTCCGCCTCGTTCCTGTGTGCTCTCATAAGCAACACTTACCTTGCTATCCCTCCCATACCCACCCCAGCCTCCTCCTTACCCCCACCATGCAGCTGCCTATCCCATCATGCACGGCTGCTCACAGTCTGGTCTCAGCTGCCAGAGACCACGCGGGCATGCATGCTCTCACTTATGTATATTGTCTATTTCCAACGAAGGCCTTGTTGGCTGGAAGCTCACTTTCTGACAGTCTTTTTGTTGTGTCTAACTGTGACTCAACATCTCCACTATATGATGAGTAGCAATCATCCTTTTAATAATATTATGAAATTGTATTAAAAACAAAGATATCCATCCACATATGTGTGTGTGTGCGAGTGTATACCTGTCCTTTTTTCCTCCTAAGGTAAGTCTTTCCGCTCCCGGGATTGGAATGACTCCTTACCCTCTCCCTTAAAACCCACATCCTTTCGTCTATCCCTCTCCTTCCCTCTTTGCTGACGAATCAACCGTGTGTTGCAAAAGCTTGAAATTTTGTGTGTGAGTTTGTGTGTTTTTTTATTGTGTCTATCTACCAGCGCTTTCCCTTTTGGTATGTCACGGAATCTTTGTTTTTAATATATTTTTTCCATGTGGAATGTTTCTTTCTATTTTATTTATATCATTAATTTGAACCCAACAATTACGTTTATTATGAAATTGGATAGTTAAAAAACCTACACACCAAATGGCGGTAGGAGAACATACACATAAAAGTAGTTTATTCTTATGCAAGCTTTCAGAGCCAGTGGCTCCTTCTCATGGCAGAAGTATTGAAGGGGAAGGAAGAGGGGTAAAGGAAAAGGACCGGAGAGATTTAGGAAAAGGGCTAGATTTTGGAAAAGTCATCCAGAACCTTGGGTCAGGGATAATTTACCTGATGGGATGAGAAGGAAAGACATTGTTGGGGGCTGCACCAGATAAGATTTGAAAACCTGAGAGCTTAAAGGTGGAATACAAGGTAAGATGGAAGACAGAGATTACTGCTAAAACATCACGCATGAGTTAACAAGAGTGGAAAGCTAAGTGCACTATACATAACTGAGGTGGGAGGAGAATAGTGATAGACAGGTTGTCAGAAAATGAATTCTAGCTGAACATGAGACAAATTGCAGCAAAGTTTGTCCCTCGCCTTCTCAGCATCAACCAACGAAACCTCAGGATTCAGACGTGTACCAAGATGCAACAAAGAGTTTGAGAGTGCCCAACATTCTTATCCAGAGTCATAACAGTTAATGAATATTGGGTCAATGGTGGTGACAATGAAATGAATCTGCAATCTTCACGAAAATGCCATCTCCAAGGCCAAAGAAAGTTTGCAGCAACATGATGCTGATCTCTCCCTCTCTCCTTTGGTCAGACTGTCAATGGCCAGTTTTACTGCGAGGTTCTGAGGCGACTGAGGGGAAATTTTCAGCACAAATGGTCAAGGTTGCGGAAAATGAAAGACTGATTGGTGCACCAGGGCCACGCACCTGCAGGCACCTCACTCGTTGAGAGAAGGAATTCCCGGCCAAAAACGACAAGGCAATAGTCCCCCTACCTACCTATTTGCCAGACCTAGCCCCATGGGACTTCTACCTATTCTTGAAGATGAAAACTGCATTGAAAGGGTGACGTTTTGAATTGACTGAAGACATATAAGTGGAATCACAATGGATCCTGAACATCATTCACCCTGTGGACTTACAGGAGTGCTTCTTAAAGTCTAAAAGTGGGAACAACACTGGGATCATTGCATAGAAGCCCTAGGTGACTACTTTGCAGGTGACAGAGGACATTATGACATAAGTATAGTTTTCTGATTTTTACAATGCAATTTTCAGGTATTTTGTTCACCTCATTATTTACTAGTTATGAGATGCAGATTACAGTGGAAAAAATGCAGAAAGATAAGAAATTAGAAAATGGGGCCTAGATATGTTGAAACAACCATAGGTTGTTATGAGTATTAAAGAGAGCATTAGGAAATGAGTAAATCACACTAGAGAAATTATTATGATGGAAGTGTTACTTGTCGCATTAAGAAATCAAGAACATAGTAATGTCAGCAGAGGAAAATACAAGCAAAATAACAAGTTCAAATCCTTGGTTAATGAAGAAGGTAGTAAATTTAATCGATGAAAATTAAAAATACAAAAATTCGGCAAATGAAAATGGCATAAGGGAATAGAGCCACCTAGAATTTGAGATTGGCAGAAAATGAAGAATGGCAAGGAATTACTAGAGAATAAATGCAAAGCTGTACAAACATACATGACTATGAGAAAATATGAATTTCATGTCTGGTAAAATTAAAGAAACCTTTGAAGAAAAGAGAAGTGGCTATATGAATATTAATAGTGTACTTGCAAGCCAGTACTAAAAAAAAATGGCAAGACTGAAAGGTGGAAGAAATATATAGAAGGGCTGTATAGAGGAAAGAAACTTGAAGACAGTATTATGGAATGGGAAGAGGAAATGCGTGGAGATGAGATTGGGGGTGTCAGTTGGAGGAAGGGATCTGATACTGTGAGGAGAATAAGACAAGAGCCCTGAAAGATCTAAGTTGAAACAAGACATTAGGAATAGATGCTTACCCTTTGGCATTTTTAAGATCCTTGGGAAAATCAACCACGATGAAACTATTCCACCTGATATTCAGGACATATGAGGCAGGTAAAAGACCACCAGACTTCAAGGATGATATAATAATGACATTACCAAAGAAGGCACATGTCCTTGAGTGAGTATATTAGAATCACAGTTTAATAAGTCAAAGTTGCAAAATATTAACACAAATTAATTACAGAAGAATGTAAACACTGGTAGAAGTTGGCATGGGAGAAGATCAGTTTGGTTAGGGCCAAATGTGGGAACATGTGAAGCAATATTGACCCTATGATTAAAGAAATTCTACCACATGTAGATTTTAAAAAGGTGTTTGACAATGTTGACTGCAATACATTCCTTCAAATTCTGGAGTTGTCTGGGATAAAATACAAGGAATGTAATGCTGTCTACAACTTGTACAAAAACCAAACAATAGTAAAAAGAGTTGAAGGACATAAAAGGGAGGCAGTAGTTGAGAAGGGAGTGAGGCAAGATTTTAGTCTATCCCTCATTTTATTCAATCCAAACATTGGGCAAACTGCACAGGAAACCACATAGAAATTTGGAAAAGGAATTAAAGTACAGACAGAAGAATTAAAAACTTAACAGTAAGATTGATGACACTATAACACTGTTTGTGAGGGCAAAGGACTTCGTGAATCAGCTGAATGTAATGGACAGTTCCTAGAAAAGAGGTTGTAAGATAACAACAATAATAGTAAAATAAGGGTAACAGGATGGTTTTGAACTACATCAGATGACACTGAGGAAATTAAATTAGGAAATCAGACCCTAAACTAATCAACATATTTTGTTATTTGGGCAGTAAGAAAAATGTTTCTTGTAAAAAGAAATATGTTAACATCTAATAAAAATTTTAGTGTAGGAGGTCTTTTCGAAAAGTAGTTCTAGCGAGTGTAGGTTTACATGGAAATAAAATATAAATTATATACAGTACAGAAAAGGAGAGATTAGATCAACCCAAAACACTTGGGATACAGCCTGCCCCACATCGAATCTGCCTCACAGATTATGAGAAGGACTTGTGAGCCGGACAATCTGGATGGGGTTTATATTGTACATCATTTCTCACATCCAACTAGATGACTACTAACATAAGCTCATACCTCACATACCCACTACACAAACATTTAGAAAATGTTCTCCCACTTGAAGATAAATTTATTCTAGACACAGATGGGCTACACAATATTCTGCTCTCAACCCATATAGAGATGCTGACCCCACAGAAGGAATGGGAAAAAACAAAGGAAAAGAAGAAGAAGACAACAGAGTTTTTCAAAATACGTTTACATATCACATGGTTAGATCTGATGACTAATGAAGATGTAGTGAATCAAATCAGGGAGAAGGCATATTATGGCACAACTTGTGATATGTTTATAGGACTCATCTTGAGGTTTTCAGGAATTAAGGAACAGGTAATTTGGTAACAAACCATAGCACTGAGAGAAATCAGGAGATGGGGGAGTGATGTTGAGGAAGACCACAGATTGACCAAAGTAAACAATTCCAATCATAGATTGCAGTAGTTATGCAGACATGAAGAGACTTGCACATACACTAGCATGGAGTCTTTCGATCCAAGACTACAACAACGTTTAATATGAGTAAAATGAGACTTAGAAATACTTTTTCACATGTATGAATAAATAAATATTAAACTTGAAATCACATATGTTGTGTAGTGATCTGCCCTTCCTGGAATATGTGTGGCATGTATTTCTTATGATCTCTTACCACAGAACAATACTGAATGTGAAGTCATCAACAAATAATAACAGTCAATTTATACTTATTAAATGGAATGCGTTCTCTGCAAATTTTGTAAAGCATGCGTTTTCTTATATTTACATGCATTTTGAGAACTTTTAAGGACAATACATGTCTTCATGTCTTTCAGGGAGAGCATAAGGGAACAATTGACAGGAATGGGGGAAAGAAATACAATAGAAGAAGAATGGGTAGCTCTGAGGGATGAAGTAGTGAAGGCAGCAGAGGATCAAGTAGGTAAAAAGACGAGGGCTAATAGAAATCCTTGGGTAACAGAAGAAATATTGAATTTAATTGATGAAAGGAGAAAATATAAAAATGCAGTAAATGAAGCAGGCAAAAAGGAATACAAACGTCTCAAAAATGAGATCGACAGGAAGTGCAAAATGGCTAAGCAGGGATGGCTAGAGGACAAATGTAAGGATGTAGAGGCTTGTCTCACTAGGGGTAAGATGGATACTGCCTACAGGAAAATTAAAGAGACCTTTGGAGAGAAGAGAACCACTTGTATAATTATCAAGAGCTCAGATGGCAACCCAGTTCTAAGCAAAGAAGGGAAGGCAGAAAGGTGGAAGGAGTATATAGAGGGTTTATACAAGGGCGATGTACTTGAGGACAATATTATGGAAATGGAAGAGGATGTAGATGAAGATGAAATGGGAGATAAGATACTGCGTGAAGAGTTTGACAGAGCACTGAAAGACCTGAGTCGAAACAAGGCCCCTGGAGTAGACAACATTCCATTAGAACTACTGATGGCCTTGGGAGAGCCAGTCATGACAAAACTCTACCATCTGGTGAGCAAGATGTATGAGACAGGCGAAATACCCACAGACTTCAAGAAGAATATAATAATTCCAATCCCAAAGAAAGCAGGTGTTGACAGATGTGAAAATTACCGAACTATCAGTTTAATAAGTCACAGCTGCAAAATACTAACGCGAATTCTTTACAGACAAATGGAAAAATGGTAGAAGTGGACCTCGGGGAAGATCAGTTTGGATTCCGTAGAAATGTTGGAACACATGAGGCAATACTAACCTTACGACTTATCTTAGAAGAAAGATTAAGAAAAGACAAACCTACGTTTCTAGCATTTGTAGACTTAGAGAAAGCTTTTGACAACGTTAACTGGAATACTCTCTTTCAAGTTCTGAAGGTGGCAGGGGTAAAATACAGGGAGCGAAAGGCTATTTACAATTTGTACAGAAACCAGATGGCAGTTATAAGAGTCGAGGGGCATGAAAGGGAAGCAGTGGTTGGGAAAGGAGTGAGACAGGGTTGTAGCCTCTCCCCGATGTTATTCAATCTGTATATTGAGCAAGCAGTAAAGGAAACAAAAGAAAAATTTGGAGTATGTATTAAAATTCATGGAGAAGAAGTAAATACTTTGAGGTTCGCCGATGACATTGTAATTCTGTCAGAGACAGCAAAGGACTTGGAAGAGCAGTTGAACGGAATGGACAGTGTCTTGAAAGGAGGATATAAGATGAACATCAACAAAAGCAAAACGAGGATAATGGAATGTAGTCAAATTAAATTGGGTGATGCTGAGGAGATTAGATTAGGAAATGAGACACTTAAAGTAGTAAAGGAGTTTTGCTATTTAGGGAGCAAAATAACTGATGATGGTCGAAGTAGAGAGGATATAAAATGTATACTGGCAATGGCAAGGAAATCGTTTCTGAAGAAGAGAAATTTGTTAACATTGAGTATAGATTTAAGTGTCAGGAAGTCGTTTCTGAAAGTATTTGTATGGAGTGTAGCCATGTATGGAAGTGAAACATGGACAATAACCAGTTTGGACAAGAAGAGAATAGAAGCTTTTGAAATATGGTGCTACAGAAGAATGCTGAAGATAAGGTGGGTAGATCACGTAACTAATGAGGAGGTATTGAATAGGATTGGGGAGAAGAGAAGTTTGTGGCACAACTTGACTAGAAGAAGGGATCGGTTGGTAGGACATGTTTTGAGGCATCAAGGAATCACAAATTTAGCATTGGAGGGCAGCGTGGAGGGTAAAAATCGTAGAGGGAGACCAAGAGATCAATATACTAAGCACATTAAGAAGGATGTAGGTTGCAGTAGGTACTGGGAGATGAAGAAGCTTGCACAGGATAGAGTAGCATGGAGAGCTGCATCAAACCAGTCTCTGGACTGAAGACCACAACAACAACAACAACAACAACAACAACATGTCTTCTATGATCAAGAGACACTGTGTCTATTCGAGGAAGTGGGAAAAATGTATTAATTGTTATGTTGCACCACGAGAGCTTCACAGACTGTTATTGACTGACACAGAGGAGCACTGAATTCACAGAGGATCACTGAATGCTGTGGAATCTATTAAAATGAAAATGTTTTAAAAAAGGAACATTTGATAGAATTATAAAACAGCAGTCTTAAGCTGGGTCTTAGTGAGACACAGTCAGTTGTTTTGTGACGTATAATAAACACTAATGGTTTTATTGTAAATGAAGAAGGAATATTGAATGCCATTGTTGTTAGATTGCATGTAAAGGAGTATCGCAGAAAAAAGAAGTCGAAGGCCACAATTGTAAAATAATTGTGAGGGATAGGTTTTCTGTTGAGAGAATACCAACAATAACAAAAGCAGGGAGTTGTTGGGAGTTGCAGGCTGAACATCAAGGATTTAATATGGCAAATTGTGGTCAACCCTCCAACTTCTATTTGCACTCCAACTAACAAATTTCAATCCCTACTATCCATGTTATAATGTGTTGTATGAGATTCTACACCAATGTATTTAAAGCAAAAAGTGGGCTCATTTTACAATGCATAACCCAGCAACAGAAAAGAAGAACCCACCAAAAAGGTATGCAGTGAGCTATGGAGGAGAGAAAGTTAAATAAAACTGCAGGGTACTAAGTTTAGGGATTCTACGATATGCATGAAAATTTTAGTGCAAAATTTTTAATACATGAACTACTACAGTTTTAAATGCATGTCGGCACATTTACTAGCTGGCTGTCCATTTATACCCAACTGCAATGTAAGTAGATGTGAATGGATTTTGGAGCACTTCTTTGGGTTCTGTGAATCAAATTGGAACAATCAACAAAACTGTTCAAGGCAAAGATTGTTGTGATGTCTGGTATCAGAGGGTATGAGGCACAGTGAAATTTTACATTTATAGTGCGAGTAGCAGAAAGGGACTCTTTAACAAAGGCAGTTTTATTTAACTGAAGTATGTGATTACAATTGATTTATTTAGAAGGCATAAACAGATCAGTTCTAGAGTGCAAATAATGAAAATATATTTCAAGTACCATTTTAGTTGGTAAATAATGCTTTTTGTTGGTGGTCAATTATACGGGGTGATTTTTTTCCCCAAACTCTAGGGATTGATCAATGAAAGGATATGGAACAGCAAATGTGTAATGAACTTACGTCCAGAAATGCACGGTTTCCATGCTAGAGACCACCGGCCTAATACTCACTGTACCATGCAGCCACAATTACAGTATGCATGGTTCCCTCCTAGAGGTTCGTACTGTTCCTCATATGTCATGCACTAGCACCCTCTCCTGCCATATTCATTGATAATGTTGTGTCCCATTCATTTCTCTTGCTGGCTCATCTTATAGTGGATCTGACACAGTGATGTACACAATGGTTCCGTATTCGAATCACGAGCTTGCCAACATCGTGTTTACTTACAGAAATGCATATGGAAATGGATGACAGGCAGAAAGGTTGTATCAGGAGACCTGTCCCCACTGACAACAACCACAGCATTCAATGTTTGCAACAGTGTTTGTGGAGACAGGGTTGTTTCAGACAGCAGGAAATCATGAAGGACATACCCAAAATGTTTGGACACCAGGCTTGGAAGAAAATGTGACTACTGTGGAAGGTGACTGCCATATCAGTACCATGCACCTGGCCTGCCAGTACAGCGTAAGCCATATGACATTTGGAACATTCTTCATGACAATCGTTGCTACCCTTACCACCTACAGTGTGTGCATGGCTTATTAGCGACGGCCTTTCCACATCAGGAGCAGTTTTGTCACTGGTTTCTTCATCAGGCAACCATGATTCCAGGATTTGTGTCATCTATCCCATTCACAGGTGAGGCCACCTTTACACTGAATGGTATCTTCAATTTTCATGTGGTATCTTCTATTTTCATAACAGTCATCTGTCGGATAGTATGCAGAACCCCCATGGTTTGGCGGCAGTGAATTATCAGCATTGGTGCAGCTGGAATGTGTGAGCTGGGATAACTGGCGACCATATTTTGGGATCAATCTTCCTTCCATGTCACCTAACAGGCCAGAACTGTTGGTGTTTCTTGTGGGTGGCCTTGCCTCCCCTGCTGGAAGAAGTGCCATTGATGATTTGAAGGGTTATGTGGCTGCTACATGATGGCGCTCCAGTTCACTTCACCATTAACGTCTGCGTGCATCTCCATTGAGTCTTCCATGGTCAACGGATCAGACAAGGGGGTACAGTTGCATAGCATTCTCGTTCACCAGATCTCACCAGTGCAGTTTGTGGTTTTGGGGCCGTCTCAAAAGTATCATGTATGCATAGTCCATTCCAGACATGGAGACACTGGAGCAGCATTTCATGTTCCCTTTCATACTGTTCGGTTGCAGCCTGGCTGATGTGAACGTGCGGGACAGAACATGGTACGGTGCGCAAATGAATGTGTTGAAACACATGGAAACCATTTTCTGTACATACGTTAACTGTGGCTGAATGGCACAGCGCATATTAGACCACAGTCTCTATAACAATGTATGATCGAATAAATGGTCTCTAGTATGGAAACCATGCATTTCCGTACATAAGTTCATTAAACATTTATTGTTCTGTATCCTCTCATTGATCAATCCCTAGAGTTTGTACACAGTGGAAAAATCACCATGCACATCTACAGTGAAATGACTGAAACTCTCCTTGATTTAAGAATTTTATTCCTTTAGTGCCTTGACATAACAGTTAGTTTACTTTCACAATTCATGAATCTTATGTCTTTATTTGTATCAAAATACAGGTATTTTGAGTTAGCTTTATTTTACTTGATTTGATTTTTATTGATCCCATAAATCCTGTTGTGTGTTGTTGTTTCACTCTCTCTCTCTCTCTCTCTCTCTCTCTCTCTCTCTTTCTCATCCACACACCTCCTCCCTCTCTACTTTTTGCTTCCCTTTATCTTCTACCATTTTACATACTTTTTTCTATCTTTGCTATTAAAAAGCCTTCGTTTTATAGACTTGAGAGTTTGTATGGTAAAAACATTCCTGCTGGATACAATGCATGTCTACCACAGATTCTGTTGCATTAAAGTGACCCGAGTTATGTACCAGATTACTGAAATTCTTGATATTTATGTTGCTTTTCACACTTTCTTTTGAATTTTTCTCAGAAAGTTATACTGTGGTGTTAAATAAAATCAGTAACAGTATTTTGCATTACATGCTCTATAATCCTTACAGAGCTGAGTGTGTGCAAGTGACAAGTACCAAAATGATAACAGAAAATACAAGTTGTTTCTAAAAGATGTATCTGATTTCAGAATACTGTATCTTGTACATAACTGAAGTTAGAACACTGGAGTAATTTTTAACTTATGTATTGAAACTTAAAGTTTACCTTGGTGCTAATTGTAGGTTGCCATTTTGTATGGTTACTGATGGAGGTCTTCGGTACAGCTAGCTCACTTGTTATTACCAAATATGGGACTCCAGAGATGGTGAAATTACAGCATCAAAAGTATTTTGCTTTCTCTGTTTCAACAGTAGCGGTTCAGTTACAACTGTGCAGTGTGAGATGCATCATGAATATGGCACTGCAACTTCTATGGCATAAAAGGCACATAAATCTCACCTTCCAACAATTTTGGGCAAACTGTGGCCTGCATAGCATTAGCAGTGAAAGCCTGAACTATAGGCATGCTCACAAATGTTGAGCCTGACTACTGTGTGCATGTTCACCAATGGAGAGCACGTCAACTATGTGTGACAGATAAACGAAAACTCTGACCTCAAGTGTAACTATAAAAAATATCCAAAGGTAAAAGGTACACCTGGAAAATGGGGCGGTTATTTTGAAAATAAAAAATGTTATAGTTTCAAGTGTAAGTTAAAAATTTATCTCCAGTTTTTGTCTCCATTCATGTAGAAGATAAAGTCTTGTGGAATCGGCTTAACCCTGTATTTTAGCAAAATGTTAAAATAGTGTCCACATTTGTGGCATTACTGACATCAGGTACTGACCTTACAAGTGAAATGAAAATCTCATGTTCCCAGAACTCATAGTAAGGTATCATAAGAGGGCAACAGCCAGTACTTGTTTGCAGGACAACACTTTCAAGTTTCATCATTACTGGTCCAGTACTTCCATATACCTCTTGCATCTTCTGAGCCTGCTCAGTGCGCTTTTTTTCCATCTCAACAAAGAACTTCTGCAATAATAAATAAATTCAGCTGATGCAATTAAAATTAAATATATATAACTCAAACATTTGTCAATGTGATAAATTCCAACTCATACAGTTAAAGTGTTACATTTCTTTGAGGTTTGCTACAATCTACATGAAAAACTAGTGCAGCCACTAAAAGGTAAAGCATCAGTCAACATGGTGTTTGATCTGAACCCCACAGTACTTCACTAGCCAAAGCACTATGATCTTGCCTTCCTACAATTCAATCTAGCTAGTTATAAAGGGATTTACAGTTTAAAGTAGGTTCTCAGCCATGGTGCAATTTGACACTTTCATATACAAATGAGAGAAAGAGTGGTAAGTGACATAAAATACCATAGGACAAAATCAGGACTGAAACCCAGACCTTTTGATTTGTAATCTGGCATTTACATATCTAACTACCAAGCCACACCTTTCAGCTGTATTAAACAATTTTTATGAAGCTTTTTCCCGTTATGTAGCAATGTTTTCTTCTTTCTTTTAGTAACTACTGACAATTCATTCCTTTAGTTACCACTGACAATTGTAATTACTGATGGAACATGGTGAACATATGCAATAACAAAGTTGGAGTCACAAACTTTGCTTATATCACACCATTGTTTTTCACCAGTTAATGTAATGGTAGATAGATACTAAATGAATGCAGAGAACTACAGAATGTAATGATCAAAAGCTTAACAAAAAGTATGTTTAATACAGCTGGAGTATGACCTATTTGTTATTCATTACATGATAAATCACTGTTCTGGACTTTTCTATGTATTAAGGTCTTCTGCTATATACCTCCATGTTGTTCCTGCATGTTTTCTCATATCATCTAATCACGCTGTATTACTTGTGACAGGCTGTAATTAAATTATATCAGCAGATAATGTCCGAGGTTTATTTCTTGAATAAAACAGAGGCACTTAAAAACTCAAGACACAGAATATTTTGTAGAAAACAATGCAAATACATGCAAAGGAGTAAAAGACCGTGTGAAGGATAGAAGTGGCAAAGATAGAAAAACATCAGACACACAGTATAACAAGCTATATATGCAACATTATGCTATCATTTCCTCTTGGAAACTTGTAAAGAGCTTTTTTGACCCACCTATCACCCACTCACCTTGGTACATATCCTATTCTAGTCATATTTACATTTCTCCTACTCCAGTTTGGTCCCTGATATAGTTGTTTATTTTTTGTGTTTCCTAGTAATTCACAATACACATCTCTTCATCATTGCTAAGCAACCGTCAGTCTACAAATGGTTTTTGTATTTAAAAGTTGCTTCTGAGACTTACTATTAAGCATGATAGTTTTCTGTTAAGTGTGTTTATAATGTATTATTCTTGTTCAAGTACAACAGGTTTTTAGGTGCATTCAAACTTGTTCTACAAATGAGGGAAGTGCCACACCTTGAATGACTAAAACAAAATAAAATTAATTTACAATATGGAGATGTCTGTTCTACCATTTATCATTTAACTGAAAAACTCTGCATCTGTTTACAAACAATGTCTGAAGGTTAACAGATATAAAGCCTACAAAAGCACAAGTCACTGAAGGAACAGTTCTGTGTAGCAGGCAATTATGACCAGCAAATTCACAAGACTCTAAATGAGGTAGCTCTTGGTAGGAAGCTAAAATTTATAAAAAAATAGTATTTCCCAAAATAGAGGTTGATGTGCGTACAATCTTTCCTCATTATTCATTGAAGTGCAAATGTGAAATTTCGCTGAAGTCATTAAAACATGGTGGAATGGTACAGTATGCCACTTGACAGAACAACGTGCGAGCAGGCAACCCCCCACACCCCCCCTTTTTTTTTCAAAAAAGGGTGAGGGGGGAGGGAGGGGGGAGAGAGAGAGAGAAAGAGAGAGAGGGGGAGAGAGAGAGAGAGAGAGAGAGAGAGAGAGAGAGATCTGTGGCTCTTGTGGATCGGCTGGTCATAATTTTCTTACATGGTATTATTTCTTTAGGGACTTGACCTCCAGTGGTCTACATACCTGTTAACCTTCAGACATCAACTGAAAATAACTACAGCCTCTTACAGATAAACCATCCTGATAGGTGGCAGAACAGACATGTCACATTATCATAAATAATTTTTGTTTGGTTTTAGCTCTTTGAGCTTGGCTAGTTATCATGTAAGTTATCCATTCCCACCGAAGTGTATCTGGACTGAAAGCATACAACATGATGTCATCAGAAAAATGATGGTCAGATAGTGTAGTGTTTAGAGAATTTCTGTTTAAATTTTAGAACCACTTGGCCTTCTACCATCTTGAACACACGATATTTTAGATGTCCATTCTGTTGTGGATAATTTAACACCAAACCTCCTGTGGTGTCTCTCTCACGTACCTGCAAGGTAGGGATCCTGGGGAAGGAGGGTGGGAAGGGTTTCCTGTCTTTGAGGCTATCTTCTTTCTCTTCTTCAATCTTAGCAACCATTTCTATTTATTTCCTTTCTTACTTCTCATTTGAGGATCTATCTATTTTTTCCCTCTTTCCATATTCATCTACTTCTATCGCAGAAGTCCTTCCTTGTTTCTGTGGTTTCCATTAACCTACATCTTATCTTCAGATAAGAAGGCTGAAGAATCAGACTACACAACCACACATCCACATACACACAAAATTACATTTATACACAAACATCAAAATTACAGACTAGAAACCAGTCACAATGTGAGAACCACAAGGTACTGTAGGGGAAAGAATATGTGTACATAAAGAAACATACACATATACACTCCTGGAAATTGAAATAAGAACACCGTGAATTCATTGTCCCAGGAAGGGGAAACTTTATTGACACATTCCTGGGGTCAGATACATCACATGATCACACTGACAGAACCACAGGCACATAGACACAGGCAACAGAGCATGCACAATGTCGGCACTAGTACAGTGTATATCCACCTTTCGCAGCAATGCAGGCTGCTATTCTCCCATGGAGACGATCGTAGAGATGCTGGATGTAGTCCTGTGGAACGGCTTGCCATGCCATTTCCACCTGGCGCCTCAGTTGGACCAGCGTTCGTGCTGGACGTGCAGACCGCGTGAGACGACGCTTCATCCAGTCCCCAACATGCTCAATGGGGGACAGATCCGGAGATCTTGCTGGCCAGGGTAGTTGACTTACACCTTCTAGAGCATGTTGGGTGGCACGGGATACATGCGGACGTGCATTGTCCTGTTGGAACAGCAAGTTCCCTTGCCGGTCTAGGAATGGTAGAACGATGGGTTCGATGACGGTTTGGATGTACCGTGCACTATTCAGTGTCCCCTCGACGATCACCAGTGGTGTACGGCCAGTGTAGGAGATCGCTCCCCACACCATGATGCCGGGTGTTGGCCCTGTGTGCCTCGGTCGTATGCAGTCCTGATTGTGGCGCTCACCTGCACGGCGCCAAACACGCATACGACCATCATTGGCACCAAGGCAGAAGCAACTCTCATCGCTGAAGACGACACGTCTCCATTCGTCCCTCCATTCACGCCTGTCGCGACACCACTGGAGGCGGGCTGCACGATGTTGGGGCGTCAGCGGAAGACGGCCTAACGGTGTGCGGGACCGTAGCCCAGCTTCATGGAGACGGTTGCGAATGGTCCTTGCCGATACCCCAGGAGCAACAGTGTCCCTAATTTGCTGGGAAGTGGCGGTGCGGTCCCCTACGGCACTGCGTAGGATCCTACGGTCTTGGCGTGCATCCGTGCGTCGCTGCGGTCCGGTCCCAGGTCGACGGGCACGTGCACCTTCCGCCGACCACTGGTGACAACATCGATGTACTGTGGAGACCTCACGCCCCACGTGTTGAGCAATTTGGCGGTACGTCCACCCGGCCTCCCGCATGCCCACTATACGCCCTCGCTCAAAGTCTGTCAACTGCACATACGGTTCATGTCCACGCTGTCGCGGCATGCTACCAGTGTTAAAGACTGCGATGGAGCTCCGTATGCCACGGCAAACTGGCTGACACTGACAGCGGCGGTGCACAAATGCTGCGCAGCTAGCGCCATTCGACGGCCAACACCGCGGTTCCTGGTGTGTCCGCTGTGCCGTGCGTGTGATCATTGCTTGTACAGCCCTCTCGCAGTGTCCGGAGCAAGTATGGTGGGTCTGACACACCGGTGTCAATGTGTTCTTTTTTCCATTTCCAGAAGTGTAGTTATATATACACTATATGGTTGTACATCACCTATTGATGTAAAAACTATCAACTATTTATATGTATCGTAGTATTTCGAGAATTTCCGCATAAATTCTAGAACCACTTGGCCTTCCACCATCTCGAACACATGGTATTTTAGATGTGAGTGGGAGAAAGGAACCCTATATACTGTGAGTCACCTGTCTGTGTGTGCTGGGGTGAAATCAGTTGCGAGCAAAAAGTCGACACAGCGGTTGGACGGCACCAACAAGTACTTGTCGGGCGATCCATGGAAGTCATGGTGAAAGCACATGGAAGAACCAAGGAACTTCTGTGTTATTCTGTGCTGTTTGTAATTGTTACTATTGTTAGTGACAAAAGAACAATTGAGATTCTAAACTGTGAGGAAACTCTTATCTTGGACTTGCTGGAGACAAGATGTATTTTAGGTTTTGTTTGTAATGGAGTTATGGTTGTTAAGCCAACAATTTACTAAATGTACTTAAATCTGTTTCTAATGTCAGGCGATAGGAGTAAATTACAAGAAGTCTAATTTTTATGTGCGAAGTGTGAATTTCATTCTTTATGAATCTCAAATATACTGATAGTTGTTGAAAAGTATTCTTCGAGTACCTAATTATTTCGCAGGCAGAGAGAGAGTCTTTATGGTTCCTGTAACTAGCATCATTCTTTGGAGAAGAAGTTTATAGAGATTCCAGAAGCCAGCTATCCAGAGAAGAAGATCAAGTAAGTTGACTCATATAAGAGAAGGGGGAAGTTTGCACATACACTTCATACACTTTAGAGGTCAAAAATGTTAGAATATATAGATAACATACACATATACCGTATTTACTCGAATCTAAGCCGCACTTTTTTTCCGGTTTTTGTAATCCAAAAAACCGCCTGCGGCTTAGAATCGAGTGCAAAGTAAGCGGAAGTTCTGAAAAATGTTGGTAGGTGCCGCCACAACTAACTTCTGTCATCGAATATATGTAGCATTACGCAGGCATGCTTCGCAGGCACAAAGACAAATACTGGCACCAAAACCTCTGCGTCAGTAAATAAATAAAAAAAAGGTGGAAGACGAGCTTTTTTTTTCTCCGCCCCGAGTTTCGACCACTGCATTTTCATACATTATCCAACGAAGTAAATACAAATTCCGTATTGTTCCTCTTCGAACGTAGCAGCATTTCAATGTACTACGAAAATCCGACTGGCAAGACTGTTTGGGATATTTGTCAATATGGCCAACTCTACTTTCTGAATTTTTTCCTAACTGTGAGAAGAAATGGTTGCTAATAGGAACTTTTATGAATTGTGAATCACATGCAGTATTCTCTTCACCATAAGAATAATACGAATATAAACATTTTGCCATGTATTCTTTCGTGTTTGCTGCTATCTCATTTAAATCCTGTCTGCCTAATAAACTACGAAACTAGAGTGAGACAACAGCAGACGCGGAAGAATATACATACCGTGTCATGTTTATATTCGTATTATTCTTATGCCTAATAGTGATACAGTCAGAAATGAAGCATGGCAATTGACTAGATTTTTAAATCTAAGATGACTCTAATTTCTTTGCATAATGTAATGTACTAAAGAGGCGTCTGCAAAGATTTTCAAACGGAAAAAATTTTCGCTAAATTCTCGTTCAGAACATCTTCTATCATACGCAGTCTATTATTTGGTTCTTGTTGATCATTATCAAAGAAAGCAGCAGTGTAGGTAGCAACGAATAGCAGTCTTTTGCCATTGTTTCGCTAATGAGACGATTCCTCTCTTTGATTTTTTTAAATTGTAAGCGGCGGTAGCGTGAACAAAAGCAAGCCACGCCACGAGCGGCGACAGGCCGTAAACCCTCATTTTCAGAATGCGACAAACAATGCATGACACAGCACAGTAATGCATTTTCAGCTTTGAGTGACGGAAACACCTATAACAAAGAGAACTGCACTTGTCAGATCAAAGAAAAATAAGCAATCAATTCAAACCAGACGAAGCACGTGAAAAAGGAAGGGTACCTGTATAAATACGGACGGAGCACCTGACGCATAACAACGGCTACCTGGTAAAGCTTAACTACTAAGCTTACGACTCGAACCAAACTACTGTGGCTGTATCGTCATTCATTCAACCTAAATTGTGTCTCATATTACAATGGACCAACTTTGTTTCGATTTGAAAGTGCAGCCTAAAACTTTTCTCTCCCCTTGAATTTCGAGTCTCAGATTTCAGGTGCGGCTTAGATTCGGGAAATTTCTTTTTCCTCGATTTCGAGTCTCATTTTTCAGGTGTGGCTTAGATTCGAGTGCGGCTTAAATTCGAGTAAATACGGTAGGTATATAAACAATATGACAATTCTACATCACCTATTGATATAAAAACTATCACCTATCTATATTTATGTAGCTATAAGAACATACACATATATTTATATAAACACTATGACAATTTCTGTGAACTATGCTGATCCTATGTTGAGTGTACGTATAAGGAGGCATGAGTAATGAAAGAGAATGCAAGCAAGATTGGAATTACTCATGATGCATAGTAGGATAGTGAGACTTGAATTATAGGTAGACATAGTATATTCTAAGGGTATAGGAGTTGCTGAGTAGAGGAGGACTCTAGGGAGTCGATGATGTACTAGAGAATGAATGTAGCTTTACCAGAATATACTTAATTGTAGTATACATAGGAATGTATACTGGGGTAATGAACCATAAGGCCACTCAGAAAGGATAGGGGGGGGGGGGGGGGCAAATCTGGCATTTGCTAAGTATATAGGGCAAGCGTACCTACCTGGAGATAGGGCGACCTGTGGCCTAAAAAAATAGAAATGTTTTATAAATGGGTGTACCTAGCAGAATGGGTAGAGGAAGTGCACTCATATGGTCAATCCACAGGCAAGGTATAGGTACTGATCCTAGGGGAAAGGGACAGTATCATGACAAAAGTCACAAAATTTTGTAGGGATTATTTTGGAACGTTTGAATTCTATACACAACAAGCATTATTATATTTCATGGAAATTTACGAGTTTCTAAAGAACACTTTCATTTTTCCCAGAGTTCCTCCAAACTATGAAGAATAGCAAAAATAATACATACTAAGAAAAGGTAGTACAATAGATGAGAACAGAAAGTAGATTACTCATGTGTCACAAACACCTGGATTTTACGATTGGAGAAAGGGAGTCCTCATAATTCCTAAATATTAGAAAAATTGAGTAACACCTTGCACAAATGCTCATGTCTAAAGAAAGTAGAGTAAGAAAACAGTAGAAAGACAGCAAGCAGAAGCCTGTTTAAGAGGGTACTCTATCAACGTACCAACACTTTCGTTTGGTAAGTTACATCATATTTATATAGAGAGAGTCACTAACAAACACACACACAAAATTCAAGCTTTCGCAACCCACGGTTGCTTCATCAGGAAAGAGGGAAGGAGAGGGAAAGACGAAAGGATGTGGGTTTTAAGGGAGAGGGTAAGGAGTCATTCCAATCCCGGGAGTGGAAAGACTTACCTTAGGGGGAAAAAAGGATAGGTATATGTCCAGAAACGCTTAATTTCCATCTTAGAGCTCATTTTAGTTTCGTCAGTGTGTACTGTACTTCCTCGATTCACCGCCAGTTGGTCCAATTGAAGGAAGGTAATGTTGACTTCGGTGCTTGTGTTGACGTGTGACTCATTGCTCTACAGTACTAGCATCGAACACATCAGTACGTAGCATCAACAGGTTAGTGTTCATCATGACCGTGGTTTTGGACAATAGCCGTGGCGCGGTACGTTTGTATCAAGACAGATTTCCAGAACGAATATGTCCCGACAGGAAGACCAAGCAATTGATCGGCGTCTTAGGGAGCACGGAACATTCCAGCCTATGACTCGCAACTGGGGAAGACCTAGAATGACGAGGACACCTGTAATGGACGAGGCAATTCTTTGTGCAGTTGACGATAACCCTATTGTCAGCGTCAGAGAAGTTGCTGCTGTACAAGGAAACATAGACCACGTCACTGTATGGAGAGTGCTACGGGAGAACCAGTTGTTTCCATACCATGTACAGCATGTGCAGGCACTATCAGCAGCTGATTGGCCTCCACGGGTACACTTCTACGAATGGTTCATCCAACAATGTGTCAATCCTCATTTCAGTGCAAATGTTCTCTTTACGGATTAGGCTTCATTCCAACGTGATCAAATTGTAAATTTTCACAATCAACATGTGTGGGCTGACGAGAATCTGCATGCAATTGTGCAATCACCTCATCAACACAGATTTTCTGTGAACGTTTGGGCTGGCATTGTGTTTATATATAAAAACACAGATGATGTGACTTACCAAACAAATGTGCTGGCAGGTCGGTAGACACACAAAGAAACACAAACATACACACAAAATTCAAGCTTTCGCAATAAACTGTTGCCTCATCAGGAAAGAGGGAAGGAGAGGGAAAGACAAAAGGATGTGGGTTTTAAGGGAGAGGGTAAGGAGTCATTCCAATCCCAGGAGCGGAAAGACTTACGTTAGGGGGAAAAAAGGACAGGTATACACTCGCACACACACACATATCCATCCGCACATACACAGACACAAGCAGACATTTGTATGTGCGGATGGATATGTGTGTGTGCGAGTGTATACCTGTCCTTTTTTTCCCCCTAAGGTAAGTCTATCCGCTCCCGGGATAGGAATGACTCCTTACCCACTCCCTTAAAATCCACATCCTTTCGTCTTTCCCTCTCCTTACCTCTTTCCTGACGAAGCAACTGTTGGTTGCGAAAGCTAGAATTGTGTGTGTATGTTTGTGTTAGGTTGTGTGTCTATCGACCTGTCAGCGCTTTAGTTTGGTAAGTCACATCATCTTTGTTTTTAGATATATTTTTCCCACGTGGAATGTTTCCCTCTATTACATTCATATCATTAATTTGAACCCAACAATTACGTTTGTTATTGTCACTGTTCCATTGCGAAATTTTTTCTGTTATCTTATTTTCTCTTTCTTCTTTTGCCAGTAGTTTCACTTTGTATTCATCTTTTCCTTTTTACCGTAATCTACTAAACTATTTTATCCCGCCTATATATACTCAATAATATGTAACCCACTTCCAAACCATAACCAAAAAAAATTTTTCCGCTTTCAACACTACCGCTGCTATAAAATCCACCATTTCTAGTTCACAAACAGTTCCTTTCACCTATTAAACAACCATTTCGGCTAGTTCTAATAACTTTCGCTTTATTTCCATTTCCGATTTCCCCACATCACTGATAATTTTTAGCCGCTTCCCACAGGTTTTAACGTCATTATTTGTTCGTCAGGCAATTGTTAGCCTCATTTTCATAATCTGCCACCACAAAACCACTCCTTTTAATACATTTACACGCAGTTTTTTCGAAATTTTTCCGAAATTCTCCTTCCTTTAACGTGTTTTGGCGGCAACACAACCACTTAACCTTTGTGCACATCGTTGTCTACCAACCCAAGTCCAATATAACCCAGCTGTAACCAACACTTTTTCGCCTTTTTTCACACCAGATCTCCAGTTACTTTCCAGTTCACATTTATCTCTCCCCATATATTTTTATTTTCATTTTCATTTCAGCCTCATGTTACACTTTCCACCTTCTAATACCATGTCACCCTCACATCACCCCCACAACGACCCCATTAAGTTATATTTACATTCCCTCGGCAAACATGCCTTCGCCATAGCCAGATTACGCTCCCATATTCTATTTTCTCAGGCATGTCTGACATTTGGCATTATCCCCAATTTCCCATCTCTGGCTGCAACCCTTCTTTCCATCAGTCCCTATACCAGTTCCAAACTGAACAATCCATTGCCCTCACCCACCTAATCCTTCTCCTACACATCAACTCAGCCAATGAACACACCCGTCAACTCCTATCCTTAATAAAAGTCCTCAATCTTTCCTCTCCCACATCCACACGGGCTGTTCAGAGCATCCTCCTACAGGCCAACCGCAAATTACAACAGCATGAGACCCTCCACCTCAGAAAACTATCCAATCTCCTGGCTTCCCACCTCCGGAAAGGCAACTCACTCACCCTTCACGACCTTTCCAGCAAAACTCAATCTCCTCTCATTGCACACAAACCCAGTCTCTCCCATCTACTCAATCTCCCACTTCCAGCTCCACTCCCTCCAAAACCTCAAAATTCCAATCAACACAATCTGGAACCACAACACCCTATTCCGTAGTTAACCTTTCCTCCAAACCTCTCTCCCAATCCGAAACTTCTGTCCTATCCAAAGGCCTCACCTTCAGCCCCACTCCCAGATTCAACCAAACAGCCCTCGTCAAAGATTTACTGTCCTACACTCGTACTCCCTGCTGGAAATATCACTTTGCCATGAAGAAAAATGATCCTAAGCCTACTCCTAATGATCCAACTCCCCAAACCACTATCCAAATCGAACCCTGCCTGGAACAGTTCCGTCCTCCGTCACAGCGGGACCCACCTACTCTTCCTCAAAATCACCCTCTCCAAACCTTCCAGGAATTTCTGACTTCCAGCCTTGCCTCTCAATCCTTCTTAAAAAACCTTAATCCTACTTCCAACATCACCACTGCTGAAGCCCAGGCTATCCATGATCTGAAGGCTGACCGATCCATCGTCATTCTTCCGGTGGACAAGGGTTCCACGACCATGGTACTTGATCATCGGGAGTATGTGGCTGAGGGACTGCGTCAGCTTTCAGACTACACCACATACAAAGTTTGCCAAGGTAATCCCATTCCTGATGTCCAGGCAGAGCTTCAAGGAATCCTCAGAACCTTAGGCCCCCTACAAAACCTTTCACCTGACTCCATCAACCTCCTGACCCCACCGACACCCCGCACCCCTACCTTCTACCTTCTTCCTAAAATTCACAAACCCAATCATCCCGGCCGCCCCATTGTAGCTGGTTAACAAGCCCCCACAGAACGTATCTCTGCCTACGTAGATCAACACCTTCAACCCATTACATGCAATCTCCCATCCTTCATCAAAGACACCAACCACTTTCTCGAACGCCTGGAATCCTTACGCAATCTGTTACCCCCAGAAACCATCCTTGTAACCATTGATGCCACTTCCTTATACACAAATATCCCGCACGTCCAGGGCCTTGCTGCGATGGAGCACTTCCTTTCACGCCGATCACCTGCCACCCTACCTAAAACCTCTTTCCTCATTACCTGAGCCAGCTTCATCCTGACCCACAACTTCTTCACTTTTGAAGACCAGACGTACCAACAATTAAAGGGAACAGCCATGGGTACCAGGATGGCCCCTTCATACGCCAACCTATTCATGGGTCGCATAGAAGAAGCCTTCTTGGTTACCCAGGCCTGCCAAACCAAAGTTTGGTACAGATTTATTGATGACATCTTCATGATCTGGACTCAAAGTGAAGAAGAACTCCAGAATTTCCTCTCCAACCTCAACTCCTTTGGTTCCATCAGATTCACCTGGTCCTGCTCTAAATCCCATGCCACTTTCCTTGACGTTTACCTCCATCTGTCCAATGGCCAGCTTCACATGTCCATCCACATTAAACCCACCAACAAACAACAGTACCTCCATTATGACAGCTGCCACCCATTACACATCAAACGGTCCCTTCCCTACACCCTAGGTCTTCGTGGCAAACGAATCTGCTCCAGTCCAGAATCACTGAACCATTACACCAACAACCTGACAACAACTTTCGCATCCCACAACTACCCTCCCGACCTGGTACAGAAGCAAATAACCAGAGCCACTTCCTCATCCCCTCAAACCCAGAACCTCCCACAGAAGAACCACAAAAGTGCCCCACTTGTGACAGGATACTTTCTGGGACTGGACCAGACTCTGAATGTGGCTCTCCAGCAGGGATACGACTTCCTCAAATCCTGCCCTGAAATGAGATCCATCCTTCATGAAATCCTCCCCACTCCACCAAGAGTGTGTTTCTGCCTTCCACCTAACCTTCGTAACCTGTTAGTTCATCCCTATGAAATCCTCAAACCACCTTCCCTACTCTCTGGCTCCTACCCTTGTAACGGTCCCCGGTGTAAGACCTGTCCAATGCACCCTCCCACCACCACCTACTCCAGTCCTGTAACTCGGAAGGTGTATACGATCAAAGGCAGAGTCACGTGTGAAAGCACCCACGTGATTTACCAACTGACCTGCCTACACTGTGACGCATTATATGTGGAAATGACCAGCAACAAAGTGTCCATTATCATGAGTGGACACAGGAAGACAGTGTTTGTTGGTAATGAGGACCACCCTGTGGCTAAACATGCCTTGGTGCATGGCCAGCACATCATGGCACAGTGTTACACCGTCCGGGTTATCTGAATACTTCCCACTAACACCAACCTATCCGAACTCCGGAGATGGGAACTTGCTCTTCATTATATCCTCTCTTCCCGTTACCCACCAGGCGTCAATCTCCGCTAATTTCAAGTTGCTGCCACTCATACCTCACCTGTCATTCAACAACATCTTTGCCTCTGCACTTCCGCCTTGACTGACATCTCTGCCCAAACTCTTTGTCTTTGAATATGTCTGATTGTGTCTGTATATGTGTGGATGGATGTGTGTGTGTGTGTGTGCGAGTGTATACCCGTCCTTTTTTCCCCCTAAGGTAAGTCTTTCTGCTCCCGGGATTGAATGACTCCTTACCCTCTCCCTAAAACCCACATCTTTGTTTTTAGATATATTTTCATTTCACTGGGTTATTACAAATGATTTAAGCGATTTCACAGCTCTACAATAACTTTATTATTTGAGATATTTTCACAATGCTTTGCACACACATACAAAAACTCAAAAAGTTTTTTTAGGCATTCACAAATGTTCGATATGTGCCCCTTTAGTGATTCGGCAGACATAAAGCCGATAATCAAGTTCCTCCCACACTCGGCGCAGCATGTCCCCATCAATGAGTTCGAAAGCATCGTTGATGCAAGCCCGCAGTTCTGGCAAGTTTCTTGGTAGAGGAGGTTTAAACACTGAATCTTTCACATAACCCCACAGAAAAAAATCGCATGGGGTTCAGTTGGGGAGCGTGGAGGCCATGACATGAATTGCTGATCATGATCT
The DNA here is from genome assembly GCF_023898315.1 of Schistocerca nitens. NCBI lineage: Eukaryota > Metazoa > Arthropoda > Insecta > Orthoptera > Acrididae > Schistocerca > Schistocerca nitens. The sequence continues at coordinate 367,383,303 of NC_064619.1, forward strand.
CCACCACGACCGATCCATCGGTTTTCCAATCTCCTGTTTAAGAAATGCTGAACGTCATGATGGAAGTGTGGTGGAGCACCATCCTGTTGAAAGATGAAGTCAGCGCTGTCGGTCTCCAGTTGTGGCATGAGCCAATTTTCCAGCATGTCCAGATACACGTGTCCTGTAACGTTTTTTTCGCAGAAGAAAAAGGGGCCATAAACTTTAAACCGTGAGATTGCACAAAACACGTTAACTTTTGGTGAATTGTGAATTTGCTGCACGAATGCGTGAGGATTCTCTACCGCCCAGATTCGCACATTGTGTCTGTTCACTTCACCATTAAGAAAAAATGTTGCTTCATCACTGAAAACAAGTTTCGCACTGAACGCATCCTCTTCCATGAGCTGTTGCAACCATGCCGAAAATTCAAAGCGTTTGACTTTGTCATCAGGTGTCAGGGCTTGTAGCAATTGTAAACAGTAAGGCTTCTGCTTTAGCCTTTTCCGTAAGATTTTCCAAACCGTCGGCTGTGGTATGTTTAGCTCCCTGCTTGCTTTATTCGTCGACTTCCGCGGACTACGCTTGAAACTAGCCCGCACGCGTTCAACCGTTTGTTCGCTCACTGCAGGGGGACCCGTGGATTTCACCTTACAGAGGCATCCAGAAGCTTTAAACTGCGCATACCATCGCTGAATGGAGTTAGCAGTTGGTGGATCTTCGTTGAACTTCGTCCTGTACTGTCGTTGCACTGTTACGACTGACTAATGTGAGTGCATTTCAAGCACGACATACGCTTTCTCGGCTCCTGTCGCCATTTTGTCTCACTGCGCTCTCAAGCGCTCTGGCAGCAGAAACCTGAAGTGCGGCTTCAGCCGAACAAAACTTTATGAGTTTTTCTATGTATCTGTAGTGTGTCGTGACCATATGTCAATGAATGGAGCTACAGTGAATTTATGAAATCGCTTCAATCATTTGTAATAGCCCTGTGTGTGTATATATATATATATATATATGATGTGACTTACCAAACGAAAGCGCTGGCACGTCGATGGACACACAAACAAACACAAACATACACACAAAATTCAAGCTTTCGCAACAAACTGTTGCCTCATCCTGATGAAAGCTTGAATTTTGTGTGTATGTTTGTGTTTGTTTGTGTGTCTATCGACGTGCCAGCGCTTTCGTTTGGTAAGTCACATCATCTTTGTTTTTAGATATATTTTTCCCACGTGGAATGTTTCCCTCTATTAATTTTTATATATATGACATGTCTGCCCAACCTCTTTGCCTCTGTATATGTCTGCATGTGTCTGTATATGTGTGGATGGATAAGTGTGTGTGTGCGAGTGTATACCCGTCCTTTTTCCCCCTAGGGTAAGTCTTTCCGCACCCGGGATTGGAATGACTCCTTATCCTCTCCTTTAAAGCCCAAATCCTTTCGTCTTTCCCTCTCCTTCCCTCTTCCCTCACGAGGCAACCGTTGGTTGCGAAAGCTAGAATTTTGTGTGTATGTTTGTGTGTCTATCGACGTGCCAGCGCTTTCGTTTGGTAAGTCACATCATCTTTGTTTTTAGATATATATTTCCCACGTGGAATGTTTCCCTCTCTCTCTCTCTCTCTCTCTCTCTCTCTCTCTATATATATATATATATATATATATATATATATATATATATATATATATATATATATATATACACACACACTGCTGGAAATTGAAATAAGAACACCGTGAATTCATTGTCCCAGGAAGGGGAAACTTTATTGACACATTCCTGGGGTCAGATACATCACATGATCACACTGACAGAACCACAGGCACATAGACACAGGCAACAGAGCATGCACAATGTCGGCACTAGCACAGTGTATATCCACCTTTCGCAGCAATGCAGGCTGCTATTCTCCCATGGAGACGATCGTAGAGATGCTGGATGTAGTCCTGTGGAACGGCTTGCCTTGCCATTTCCACCTGGTGCCTCAGTTGGACCAGCGTTCGTGCTGGACGTGCAGACCGTGTGAGACGACGCTTCATCCAGTCCCAAACATGCTCAATGGGGGACAGATCCGGAGATCTTGCTGGCCAGGGTAGTTGACTTACACCTTCTAGAGCACGTTGGGTGGCATGGGATACATGCGGACGTGCATTGTCCTGTTGGAACATCAAGTTCCCTTGCCGGTCTAGGAATGGTAGAACGATGAGTTCGATGACGGTTTGGATGTGCCGTGCACTATTCAGTGTCCCCTCGACGATCACCAGTGGTGTACGGCCAGTGTAGGAGATCGCTCCCCACACCATGATGCCGGGTGTTGGCCCTGTGTGCCTCGGTCGTATGCAGTCCTGATTGTGGCGCTCACCTGCACGGCACCAAACACGCATACGACCATCATTGGCACCAAGGCAGAAGCGACTCTCATCGCTGAAGACGACACGTCTCCATTCGTCCCTCCATTCACGCCTGTCGCGACACCACTGGAGGCGGGCTGCACGATGTTGGGGCGTGAGCGGAAGACGGCCTAACGGTGTGCGGGACCGTAGCCCAGCTTCATGGAGACGGTTGCGAATGGTCCTTGCCGATACCCCAGGAGCAACAGTGTCCCTAATTTGCTGGGAAGTGGCGGTGTGGTCCCCTACGGCACTGCGTAGGATCCTATGGTCTTGGCGTGCATCCGTGCGTCACTGCGGTCCGGTCCCAGGTCGACGGACACGTGCACCTTCCGCCGACCACTGGCGACAACATCGATGTACTGTGGAGACCTCACGCCCCACGTGTTGAGCAATTTGGCGGTACGTCCACCCGGCCTCCCGCATGCCCACTATACGCCCTCACTCAAAGTCCGTCAACTGCACATACGGTTCACGTCCACGCTGTCGCGGCATGCTACCAGTGTTAAAGACTGCGATGGAGCTCCGTATGCCATGGCAAACTGACTGACACTGACGGCGGCGGTGCACAAATGCTGCGCAGCTAGCGCCATTCGACGGCCAACACCGCGGTTAATGGTGTGTCCGCTGTGCCGTGCGTGTGATCATTGCTTGTACAGCCCTCTCGCAATGTCCGGAGCAAGTATGGTGGGTCTGACACACCGGTGTCAATGTGTTCTTTTTTCCATTTCCAGGAGTGTATATATATATATATATATATATATATATATATATATATATATATATATATATATATATATATATATATATATATATATATTTGTGTGTCTATCGACCTGCCAGTGCTTTCGTATGGTAAGTCACATCATCTTTGTTTTTAGATATATTTTTCCTACGTGGAATGTTTCCCTCTATATATATATATATATATATATATATATATATATATATATATATAGAGAGAGAGAGAGAGAGAGAGAGAGAGAGAGAGAGAGGGAGGGAAGGAGACATTCCACGTGGGAAAAAATATATCTAAATACAAAGATGATGTGACTTACCAAACGAAAGCGCTGGCACGTCGATAGACACACAAACAAACACAAACATACACACAAAATTCTGGCTTTCGCAACCAACGGTTGCCTCGTCAGGAAAGAGGGAAGGAGAGGGAAAGACGAAAGGATTTGGGCTTTAAGGGAGAGGGTAAGGAGTCATTCCAATCCCGGGAGCGGAAAGACTTACCTTGTTGTTGTTGTTGTGGTCTTCAGTCCTGAGCCTGGTTTGATGCAGCGCTCCATGCCACTCTATCCTGTGCAAGCTTCTTCATCTCCCAGTACCTACTGCAACCTACATCCTTCTGAATCTGTTTAGTGTATTCATCTCTTGGTCTCCCTCTACGATTTTTACCCTCCACGCTGCCCTCCAATACTAAATTGGTGATCCCTTGATGCCTCAGAACATGTCCTACCAACCGGTCCCGTCTTCTGGTCAAGTTGTGCCACAAACTTCTCTTCTCCCCAATCCTATTCAGTACTTCCTCATTAGTTATGTGATCTACCCATCTAATCTTCAGCATTCTTCTGTAGCACCACATTTCGAAAGCTTCTATTCTCTTCTTGTCTAAACTATTTATCGTCCATGTTTCACTTCCATACATGGCTACCCTCCATACAAATACTTTCAGAAATGACTTCCTGACACTTAAATCTATACTCGATGTTAACAAATTTCTCTTCTTCAGAAACGCTTTCCTTGCCATTGCCAGTCTACATTTTATATCCTCTCTACTACGAACATCATCAGTTATTTTGCTCCCCAAATAGCAAAACTCTTTTACTACTTTAAGTGTCTCATTTCCTAATCTAATTCCCTCAGCATCACCCGACTTAATTCGACTACATTCCATTATCCTCGTTTTGCTTTTGTTGATGTTCATCTTATATCCTCCTTTCAAGACACTGTCCATTCCATTCAACTGCTCTTCCAAGTCCTTTGCTGTCTCTGACAGAATTACAATGTCATCGGCGAACCTCAAAGTTTTTATTTCTTCTCCATGGATTTTAATACCTACTCCGAATTTTTCTTTTGTTTCCTTTACTGCTTGCTCAATATACAGGTTGAATAACATCGGGGAGAGGCTACAACCCTGTCTTACTCCCTTCCCAACCACTGCTTCCCTTTCATGCCCCTCGACTCTTATAACTGCCATCTGGTTTCTGTACAAATTGTAAATAGCCTTTCGCTCCCTGTATTTTACCCCTACCACCTTTAGAATTTGAAAGAGAGTATTCCAGTCAACATTGTCAAAAGCTTTCTCTAAGTCTACAAATGCTAGAAACGTAGGTTTGCCTTTCCTTAATCTTTCCTCTAAGATAAGTCGTAAGGTCAGTATTGCCTCACGTGTTCCAGTGTTTCTACGGAATCCAAACTGATCTTCCCCGAGGTTGGCTTCTATTAGTTTTTCCATTCTTCTGTAAAGAATTCGTGTTAGTATTTTGCAGCTGTGACTTATTAAACTGATAGTTCGGTAATTTTCACATCTGTCAACACCTGCTTTCTTTGGGATTGGAATTATTATATTCTTCTTGAAGTCTGAGGGTATTTCGCCTGTTTCATAGATCTTGCTCACAAGATGGTAGAGTTTTGTGAGGACTGGCTCTCCCAAGGCCGTCAGTAGTTCCAATGGAATGTTGTCTACTCCAGGGGCCTTGTTTCGACTCAGGTCTTTCAGTGCTCTGTCAAACTCTTCACGCAGTATCTTATCTCCCATTTCATCTTCATCTACATCCTCTTCCATTTCCATAATATTGTCCTCAAGTACACCGCCCTTGTATAGACCCTCTATATACTCCTTCCACCTTTCTGCTTTCTCTTTCTTGCTTAGAACTGGGTTTCCATCTGAGCTCTTGATATTCATACAAGTCGTTCTCTTATCTCCAAAGGTCTCTTTAATTTTCCTGTAGGCAGTATCTATCTTACCCCTAGTGAGATAAGCCTCTACATCCTTACATTTGTCCTCTAGCCATCCCTGCTTAGCCATTTTGCACTTCCTGTCGATCTCATTTTTGAGACGTTTGTATTCCTTTTTGCCTGCTTCATTTACTGCATTTTTATATTTTCTCCTTTCATCAATTAAATTCAATATTTCTTCTGTTACCCAAGGATTTCTACTAGACCTCGTCTTTTTACCTACTTGATCCTCTGCTGCCTTCACTACTTCATCCCTCAGAGCTACCCATTCTTCTTCTACTGTATTTCTTTCCCCCATCCCTGTCAATTGTTCCCTTATGCTCTCCCTGAAACTCTGTACAACCTCTGGTTCTTTCAGTTTATCCAGGTCCCATCTCATTAAATTCCCACCTTTTTGCAGTTTCTTCAGTTTTAATCTACAGTTCATAACCAATAGATTGTGGTCAGAGTCCACATCTGCCCCTGGAAATGTCTTACAATTTAAAACCTGGTTCCTAAATCTCTGTCTTACCATTATATAATCTATCTGATACCTTTTAGTATCTCCAGGGTTCTTCCATGTATACAACCTTCTTTCATGATTCTTAAACCAAGTGATAGCTATGATTAAGTTATGCTCTGTGCAAAATTCTACAAGGCGGCTTCCTCTTTCATTTCTTCCCCCCAATCCGTATTCACCTACCATTACTTACCTTAGGGGGAAAAAGGGACGGGTATACACTCGCACACACACACATATCCATCCACACATATACAGACACAAGCAGTCATATACAGAGGCAAAGAGGTTGGGCAGAGATGTCATATTACAAATGATTGAAACGATTTCATAAATTCACTGTAGCTCCATTCATTGACATATGGTCACGACATACTACAGATACGTAGAAAAACTCATAAAGTTTTGTTCGGCTGAAGCCGCACTTCAGGTTTCACATACACAGTCACAAGCAGACATTTGTAAAGGCAAAGAGTTTGGGCAGAGATGTCAGTCGAGGCGGAAGTACAGAGGCAAAGATGTTGTTGAATGACAGTGAGGTATGAGCGGCGGCAACTTGAAATTAGCAGAGGTTGTGGCCTGGCGGATAACGAGAAGAGAGGATATACTGAAGGGCAAGTTCCCATCTCCGGAGTTCTAACACGTTGGTGTTAGTGGGAAGTATCCAGAAAACCCGGATGGTGTAACACTGTGCCAAGATGTGCTGGCCGTGCACCAAGGCATGTTTAGCCACAGGGTGATCCTCATTACCAACAAACACTGTCTGCCTGTGTCCATTCATGCAAATGGACAGTTTGTTGCTGGTCATTCCCACATAGAAAGCTTCACAGTGTAGGCAGGTCAGTTGGTAAATCATGTGGGTGCTTTCACATGTGGCTCTGCCTTTGAACGTGTGCACCTTCCGGGTTTCAGGACTGGAGTAGGTGGTGGTCGGAGGGTGCATTGGACAGGTTTTACACCGGGGGCGGTTACAAGGGTAGGAGCTAGAGGGTAGGGAAGGTGGTTTGAGGATTTCATAGGGATGAACTAACAGGTTACGAAGGTTAGGTGGAAGGCAGAAACACACTCTTGGTGGAGTGGGGAGGATTTCGTGAAGGATGGATCTCATTTCAGGGCAGGATTTGAGGAAGTCGTATCCCTGATGGAGAGCCACATTCAGAGTCTGATCCAGTCCCGGAAAGTATCCTGTCACAAGTGGGGCACTTTTGGGGTTCTTCTGTGCGAGGTTCTGGGTTTGAGGAGATGAGGAAGTGGCTCTGGTTAATTGCTTCTGTACCAGGTCAGGAGGGTAGTTGCGGGATGCGACAGCTGTTTTCTGGTTGTTGGTGTAATGGTTCAAGGATTCCGGAATGGAGCAGATTCATTTGCCACGAAGACCTAGGGTGTAGGGAAGGGACCGTTTGATGTGTAATGGGTGGCAGCTGTCATAATGGAGGTACTGTTGTTTGTTGGTGGGTTTAATGTGGATGGACGTGTGAAGCTGGCCATTGGACAGATGGAGGTAAACGTCAAGGAAAGTGGCATGGGATTTAGAGCAGGACCAGGTGAATCTGATGGAACCAAAGGAGTTGAGGTTGGAGAGGAAATTCTGGAGTTCTTCACTGTGAGTCCAGATCATGAAGATGTCATCAATAAATCTGTACCAAACTTTGGGTTGGTAGGCCTGGGTAACCAAGAAGGCTTCTTCTAAGCGACCCATGAATAGGTTGGCTTATGAGGGGGCCATCCTGGTACCCATGGCTGTTCCCTTTAATTGTTGGTACGTCTGGCCTTCAAAAGTGAAGAAGTTGTGGGTCAGGATGAAGCTGGCTCAGGTAATGAGGAAAGAGGTTTTAGGTAGGGTGGCAGGTGATCGTCGTGAAAGGAAGTGCTCCATCACAGCGAGGTCCTGGACGTGCGTAATATTTGTGTATAAGGAAGTGGCATCAATGGTTACAAGGATGGTTTCCGGGGTAACAGACTGGGTAAGGATTCCAGGCGTTCGAGAAAGTGGTTGGTGTCTTTGATGAAGGATGGGAGACTGCATGTAATGGTCTGAAGGTGTTGATCTACATAGGCAGAGATACGTTCTGTGGGGGCTTGGTAACCAGCTACAATGGGGCGGCCGGGATGATTGGGTTTGTGAATTTTAGGAAGAAGGTAGAAGGTAGGGGTGTGGGGTGTTGGTGGGGTCAGGAGGTTGATGGAGTCAGGTGAAAGGTTTTGTAGGGGGCCTAAGGTTCTGAGGATTCCTTGAAGCTCCGCCTGTGATTACCTTGGCAAACTTTGTGTGTAGTGTTGTCTGAAAGCTGACGCAGTCCATTATCCACATACTCCCGACGATCAAGTACCACGGTCGTGGAACGCTTGTCCGCCGGAAGAATGACGATGGATCGGTCAGCCTTCAGATCATGGATAGTTTGGGCTTCAGCAGTGGTGATGTTGGGAGTAGGATTAAGGTTTTTTAAGAAGGATTGAGAGGCAAGGATGGAAGTCAGAAATTCCTGGAAGGTTTGGAGAGGGTGATTTTGAGGAAGAGGAGGTGAGTCCCACTGTGATGGAGGACGGAACTGTTCCAGGCAGGGTTCAATTTGGATAGTGTCTTGGGGAGTTGGATCATTAGGAGTAGGATTAGGATCATTTTTCTTCATGGCAAAGTGATATTTCCAGCAGAGAGTATGAGTGTAGGACAGTAAATCTTTGACGAGGGCTGTTTGGTTGAATCTGGGAGTGGGGCTGAAGGTGAGGCCTTTGGATAGGACAGAAGTTTCGGATTGGGAGAGAGGTTTGGAGGAAAGGTTAACTACTGAATTAGGGTGTTGTGGTTCCAGATTGTGTTGATTGGAATTTTGAGGTTTTGGAGGGAGTGGAGCTGGAAGTGGGAGATTGAGTAGATGGGAGAGACTGGGTCTGTGTGCAATGAGAGGAGGTTGAGGTTTGCAGGAAAAGTTGTGAAAGGTAAGCGAGTTGCCTTTCCGGAGGTGGGAAACCAGGAGATTGGATAGTTTTTTGAGATGGAGGGTGGCGTGCTGTTCTAATTTGCGGTTGGCCTGTAGGAGGATGCTCTGAACAGCCAGTATGGATGTGGGAGAGGAAAGATTGAGGACTTTTATTCTTTCTCTTTCCTGACGAAGCAACCGTTGGTTGCGAAAGCTAGAATTTTGTGTGTATGATTGTGTTTGTTTGCGTGTCTATCGACCTGCCAGCGCTTTTGTATGGTAAGTCACATCATCTAACATATAGGTATGATATGTTATGTTGTTATGGCTGATGTTATTTACATCATGATTATGTAAAAAATATCACACGATCAATCTGAGGAGGGAATATGTAGTGTTTCGAGATTTTCTGCATAAATTCTAGAACCACTCGGCCTACTACCATCTCGAACATACGATATTTTATATGTGAGAGTGGGATGCCAGAATCCTACCTACTGTGTGTCACATGTCTGTGTCTGCAGATTTGAAATGAGTTGTGAGCAGAAGGTAGATGCGGGGAACAAACGGCACTGACAAGTACTTGTCAGACAATCCATGGAAGTTCTAGTGAAAATATACCGTGGAACGCCTAGGTTATTCTGTGCTAATCATATCAGACCCCATTGTTATAAATAACAAGAACAATTGAGATTCTGAAGCCTTAAAAAAAACTTTTAACACAGTCTAGCTAGAGACAATACATGTTCACGATTTCTGTGGTTGTTTAACCAACTATGTTGTAAAAGTAGATAATTTGTGTCTAATGCGAGACAACATGGACGATTTACAAGAAGTTGAATATTTATGTGAGAAATAATCATTTTGTTCTTTAAGGAAGTTGAAATACACTGACAGTGAGTACCTACTTATTTTACAAGTAAGAGAGAGGGAGAGAGAGAGAGAGAGAGAGAGAGAGAGAGAGAGAGAGAGAGAGAGAGAGAGAGAGAGAGAGAGAGAGAGAGAGAGAGACCCGCATCATTCTTTGGAGAAGAGAAGTTTTTAGAGATTCGAGTAGCAGTCTAACGAGCAAAGAAGATCAGCTGAGCATTCACAAGTAAGTCGACTTGTGTAAAAGAAGTGGGAAGGTTGCAATCCAACTTCACACATTCTTGCTGTCAAAAACGTTAGAATATGTTTCAACAAGTAGACTCCATTTTTCCCTACCTCAGTTTCGAGCTCTGCAAAACTCTTCTAGGTCTGATAAAAATAGTTTTGGTGATGTGGAACTCCCTGCCTGATTTCTCTTTCAGTTCTTACTTACTTTTGCATTTAAGGGCTTCTCCAGTCTTCAGCAGTTGCCCTGTATTCCCATTTACCAGCTTTCACCATCATGGCAGTACGTCCCGTTAGCTGAGTGGTCAGCGTGACGGATTGCCATCCTACAGGCCTGGGTTCGATTTCGGCTGGGTCGGAGATTTTCTCCACTCAGGGACTGGGTGTTGTGTTGTCTTCATCTCATTTCATCCCCATCCAGCACGCAGGTCACCCAATGTGGCATCAAATGTAATAAGACCTGCACCAAGGGGCCTGACCTGCCCCGCAAGGGGTCTCCCGGCCAATGACGCCAAACACTCATTTCCATTTACCATCTGTAATTACCCCCACTTAATCTTGGCCATCCACACTTCATCCTTCCTGGAGATGACGCTTTCAGGATTGCTTTTGGCCATCCTTGTTCCATTTGCCATACTTGTTCATATCACTGAAGAACTCTATCCCCAGTTTTTTGCATTACTAGGTATTGTTCCTTATCCATCATCTCACTAATTTCCTCAGTTCTCGACTCTGTAATGGATATCTTAGCTGCCTTCCTTATTCAGTCCATCTCTACTGCCTATACTCTACTTCTCTGCCACTCTGACAGGGTCCATACTTCTGCACTGTATGTTAGTATACTTTCCATTACCGCCTGGAGAACAATCTTCTTTCTTTCTTTAGATACTGCCTTGCTTCATAGAACTCCATTTAGCATTATAACTGCTCCTCTAGCCTGCTGCTGCACCCTGCATTCCACATCTGCTTCACAGTTTCCCAAGGAATGGATAAACGATCAAAAGTATTTAAACTGCTTTACAGCTTTAATAGTTTCATACAGCAGTACTATATTCCTTCCGTCTCCTTCCACTACTAGATATTAATTCTAAACTCACCTTGTTCAAATGTTTCCATTAACTTATCATAAACCTGACATCCTCTCTACTTTGTGATATCAACACTTTATCATCAGCAAATAATAATGAGCAGAGAGTACTGTGGTGTCACAGCCAGACACCACACGTGCTAGGTGGTAGCTTAAATCGGCCGCGGTCCTGTAGTACATGTCGGACCCGCGTGTCGCCACTGTGTGATCGCAAACCTAGCGCCACCACAAGGCAGGTCTCGAGAGACTGACTCGAACTCTGCCCAGTTGTACGGACGACAGAGCTAGCGACTAGACATACGAAGCCTTTCTCTCTCATTAGCCGAGAGACAGAATAGCCTTCAGCTAAGTTAATGGCTACGAACTAGCAAGGCGCCATTAGCCTTACAGTGATTGTAATTAAAGTCTCCTTTGTGTGATGTACCACAATGAGTTATTAAAGATAAGTATTATATCAGCTACGTACTTTTCTTCATAGCATTAATTACGTATCCTGTTCCAGTACTTCACGCCCGTCTGCGTTAGTCTAGCGTGCATTAAGCCACCTCTATCTACAAGGTGTTGGCCCAGCTGCCGACACATCACATGGCAACGAGTCTACAAAGGCTCTTGTGTTTTACTTTGCCCTAATTTCTTTGTGTCATGGCTTCGCCACAATCTCCAGATGTCCTGTCCGAATTTTATCGCTTGCAGAATCAGCAGACGCAGGCGTTATTGGATGCTCTTGGACAGCTCGTCCAGGGTCAACGTGCGCTGCACACCGATGCGGCCGCCGCCGCTTCCTCGCTACCGCAGCCACAACATGCTGTTGCACCTCAATTCAGACCCTTTGATGCAACCCAAGAGACCTGGCAAGAATGGTCTCGCCAGTTTGACTTCCACCTAGCAGCCTACAGAATTCAAGGTAATGAGCGGCAGCCGTTTTTGCTTTCTTGTGTCGGTGTGTCCACCTACCGAGTGATAGTGAAGTTGTTTCCCCGGCGCGACGTAGCAACTCTGTCCTACGAAGAACTTTTGTCTGCTTTAGATGCCTATTTCAAGGAAACAGTAAATGTCGTTGCAAAAAGGTATACGTTCTTTCGTACAAAACGTACGGCCGGTCAGACTAATAGGGAGTGGGTTGCAACATTGCAAGGACTTACTAGGGAGTGTGCGTTTGAATGCGAATGTGGACTTCCTTATTCAGATACTATGGTGCGTGATGCAATAGCGCGGAACGTTTCTGATGTTCGCATACGGGAACAGATTTTGAAACTAGTTAATCCCTCCCTTCAACAAGTGATAGACATATTGGACAGGCAAGACACACTTGACTTTGCTCAGGACTCGTTTGAAACTTCGCCAGCAGTGTGTCACATTAACCGGCCCGCCGGGCCCGCTGCACGGGACGCTAGGCGGCCCTCGCGCCCGTCAGCGCAGCGGCAGCCTAGCTCACAAACACGTGCGCCGCGTAAGCAAGCTAATGCAGTGAAATCATGCCCGCGGTGTGCAACTAGACATTTGCGTGAAAATTGCTCGTCACGCCAAGCTATTTGCTTTTACTGTCATAAGAAAGGACATGTCCAAAGTGTTTGCCAGAAAAAGCTCAGATCAGACACTCACACCAATTCCAGGCCCTTTGCTTCGCGCCAGAATCGAACCAAGGAAACTCAGGCTCGTGAACCTTCGCCCATGGATATTCATGTAGTTCATTCCACCCCGTCCGGTGACAGTGTTCATTCCACAAACAGTGTGCGTCGCCGTCGACGGAAGTCCCGTCACGTCGCCCGTGATTCTGTCCCAGTGTCTGTTCCAGTTGCACAACACAGTCGCTTTTGTCGTCAGCACGACAATAAACTTTTTGTTGACTTAGACTTTGCAGGCAAAGTGATACCATTCCAGCTCGATACCGGAGCTGCAGTTTCATTGCTCAATCACGACACGTACAACCAACTGGGCAAACCTCCGTTGCGTGCCGCAAATGTTCAGCTCAATAGTTACTCAGGCCAGAAAATACCAGTGTTAGGACAGTGCAGCCTTCTTGCAACATACAAGGGACAAACAAAACTTGTGTCATTTTACGTTCTTCGTTCTTCTACTGCAGTGAACTTGTTTGGTTTAGATTTATTTCAGTTGTTTAATTTGTCTATAGTAAATCAGGTCCTCTCAGTGATTCAGACTGTGCCTTCCGCCAGTGTTTCTAGTCTATGTGAAGAATTTGCAGACATTTTTGCACCGGGCCTTGGTTGCGCTACGAACTATGCAGCACATTTGGAACTGAAAGAGAACGCGCAACCGACATTTTTCAGAGCGCGCAATGTTCCCCACGCATTGCGTGATGAGGTCGCAAGAACATTGCACGATTTAGAATCTCAAGGTGTAATTGAACGTGTGCAGGCTTCTCTCTGGGCCTCACCCTTAGTAATTTTGCCAAAACCTTCCGGAAAATTGAGACTTTGTGTGGACTTCAAGGCAACTGTGAATCCCCAACTTGTGACTGCAACTTTTCCTTTGCCCCGCCCGGAAGATCTTTTTGACAAACTGTGCCCGGGAAAATATTTTTCAAAGTTGGACCTAGCAGATGCGTACTTGCAAATACCTGTGGACGAAGAATCCCAGCGCGTCTTGGTGGTAAACACGCATCTTGGTTTGTATCGCTTCAAAAGACTGCCATTCGGGTGTGCGTCCGCACCTGCATTGTTTCAGCAATATTTACAAACTATTTGTGCGTCGGTCCCTACTGCTGCGAACTATCTGGACGACATTGTGATCTCCAGAAAGACAGAAGCCGAACATTTGCAAAATCTCAGAACATTATTTCAGGTCTTGCGACAAAATGGTCTTCGCTTGAGGAAGGACAAATGTGTGTTTTTTGCTCGGGATTTACCCTACCTGGGCCATGTAATAAATGCCCAGGGCATCCATCCGAGTCCAGACCACCTCCGTGCCATACTGGATTTGCCTTCACCGCAGAACTTGAAGCAACTACAGAGTGTGCTGGGTAAAATCCATTATTATCATAAATTTCTGCGCAATGCTTCTTCCATTTCAGCTCCGCTTCATCGCTTACGCCGTACAGGTGTTCCGTTCGTCTGGACGACGGAATGCGAACGCGCCTTTCGCCAGTTGAAATCAGCGTTACTTTCAAATACTTGCCTTACGCCGTTCGATCCCCAGAAACCCCTTTTGTTGATGGTAGATGCATCGGATTTCGGGATCGGTGCTGTGCTTGCGCACAAAGATGGATCGCATGATCGCCCTATTGCCTTTGCGTCAAAATTGCTCTCATCTGCGTAAAGAAATTATTCACAGATAGAGAAAGAGGCTTTAGCTCTCGTGTTTGGTGTTACTAAGTTTCATGATTTCTTGTATGGTCGTCACTTTACCGTCATCACGGACCACAAACCTTTGACATCGCTTTTTCATCCGAACAAGCCGGTACCTCCGCGTACGGCGCAGAAATTCATTCGCTGGTCTCTTTTCCTCTCGCAGTACCGCTACGATATCTTGTATCGGTCCACTGTTAAGCACGGAAACGCTGATGCGTTGTCCCGTTTGCCTGTTGCCGAGGATAAAGCATTCGATTCTTCCGAACTTGCTTGCATGTTCATTGATTCGGAAACCGATGACGTGGTCGAATCGTTTCCGATTGATTTTCGTCGTGTCGCTACAGCCACAGCTGCTGACCCTGTCCTTGCTCCCGTTTTGCGTTTTGTTGCTACGCAATGGCCCTTGTCAAAGTCACGGATCGCGGATCCGTTGGTTCGCCGATTTTTTGCTCACAAGGAGAGACTTTTTGTACGACGTGGTGTTTTGTTGTTGCGTTCTGATAATGATCAGTCCCGAGTCGTGGTCCCACGTTCGTTACAGTCCTCTGTCTTACGGCTTCTTCACCAAGGACATTGGGGTATAGTGTGTACGAAACAACTTGCTCGTCAGCACTGTACTTGGTTCGGAATCGATGCTGCGATTACGAATATGTGCTCCTCTTGCGTGGCGTGTGCCGAACAACAATCCGCACCGCCGCGGAAATTCTTTGCATGGCCGAAAGCCACTTCCCCTTGGCAACGCTTGCACATCGATTTTGCTGGTCCATTCTGGAATGCTCGTTGGTTGGTTGTGGTCGATGCTTTCAGTAATTTTCCTTTTGTTGTCCGGAGGTCTACCACGACGTCTTCTGCCACAATCCAAGCCTTGTCTGTTATCTTTTGCATTGAGGGTCTTCCGCAGACTATTGTTTCCGACAATGGCCCACAATTCATGTCTGCAGAATTTCAGTCCTTCTGCAAGGCCAATGGTACTCAACATCTGACGTCCGCGCCGTTTTCGCCTCAGTCCAACGGTGCCGCGGAACGATTGGTCCGGACTTTCAAGTCACAGATGTTGAAATTGAAAGAGTCGCATTCTCGGGAGGACGCATTATTGCTCTTTTTGTCCTCGTATCGCTCTCAGCCCCGCGATGGTCGCTTGCCGGCTGAGTTGCTCCATGGTCGTTCTCATCGAACCTTGATGTCTTTGCTGCATCCGCCGCATCAGGTTCCTGTGCTGCGCCAGACTCCTGCTTTTGCTCCTGGCGACGTTGTCTATTATCGCGCCTATTGCGGTTCACGGCATTGGCTCGCGGGGCGCATTCTTCGCTGCCTCGGCCGCGCGATGTATTTGGTTTTGGGGGCCTCTGGTGAAGTGCGTCGGCATCTCAATCAGCTGCGCCTCTGTCGTCGCCCGGGTTCTGCCGCTCCCCGTCTGCTTTCAGCGACGGAGCCGTCCGGTCAGCACCCTGGGGACCCATCTACTGGCTCGCCTCATCCCCAGGTGTTACCGACGCTGCCTTCCATTCTGCCTCATGGCGTCGCGCCGCCGCCGCAGCCGCCTCCGGCGCCGCCTGCAGTGGACGCTTCGCTGCAGCCGCCACGCGCCTCCCTGGGTCACGCGCCGCCGATCGCTTCCCATTACCAGCTGTCCTCCGCCATGGAACTCTTGCCCGCTCCGGACCAGATGTCGTCATCGCGCGTCGGATTCTCCGACCACATGGAGGTCGACCCTTCGGCCCCTCCTGTCTCTTTACGGGCGCATACACCGCATGTTGACGTGCACCCTGGACTAGGTTTTCAGGCGTTTCCTAGCTCCCCTCGGACCGAATGGCCGGGTGCGGGTGGCACAGCCTCGCCTGTTGTTAGGCTCCCCACCTCATCGCATACGTCAACATGGGGTCCTCCCCACGGCGGGCGGAAGCCTTATCTCACGACCGTTCGCCGATTTGCGGGGGAGGAATGTGGTGTCACCGCCAGACACCACACGTGCTAGGTGGTAGCTTAAATCGGCCGCGGTCCTGTAGTACATGTCGGACCCGCGTGTCGCCACTGTGTGATCGCAAACCTAGCGCCACCACAAGGCAGGTCTCGAGAGACTGACTCGAACTCTGCCCAGTTGTACGGACGACAGAGCTAGCGACTAGACATACGAAGCCTTTCTCTCTCATTAGCCGAGAGACAGAATAGCCTTCAGCTAAGTTAATGGCTACGAACTAGCAAGGTGCCATTAGCCTTACAGTGATTGTAATTAAAGTCTCCTTTGTGCGATGTACCACAATGAGTTATTAAAGATAAGTATTATATCAGCTACGTACTTTTCTTCATAGCATTAATTACGTATCCTGTTCCAGTACTTCACGCCCGTCTGCGTTAGTCTAGCGTGCATTAAGCCACCTCTATCTACAAGGTGTTGGCCCAGCTGCCGACACATCAAGTACCATGCTGGAAAGGAATTCCCATACCTCCACATGACTGATTCCACCATTCCAATACATGCTGTGTATATATTTTAAATAGGGATGGCGACCTACTGCAGCCCTTTCTAAGGCTTTTTGATGTTTGGAATGCCTCACTAAACTTTCTCCCTTCTTTAACTGGTGTGTACAATTGGTGGTATATTCTCCAAATTAGGGAATCTGTTTTGCTTCAACAACTATATACAGCTCCATTTCCCAATGTGCATTGATGGGTACAGAATTGTGTGCTTTTTCTAAATCCACAAATACCAGGTGTACTTCCTGACTCTTAGAATCTGCCTCCTCAATTGTTTGTCTATTTTCAGTAAGCAAAACTGGCACGTTTGGGAGACTGAGAATTTGTATTTCACGATAATGATGTCTCTTCTCACTCAATGGGAGACTGTGTGGTGCGCAATGTCCAGTCACAGAATAATCGGTGCAATATTCCTTGTTCACAGGATGACTCTGAACGGTAAATGAAAGTTTAGGAAAAGATTTCACCCCCCATTATCCAAAGTGCATGATTTTGGCAAGATGTGGTTCATGCAAGACAGAGCTCAACTCCATCAAAGCAGGAGAGTGTTTGATGTCCTGGAGGAGCCCTTTGGGAACTGCATTCTGGCTCTCGGGTATCCAGAGGCCACTGGCATGGGCCTTGATTGGCCACCATATGCTTTAGATCCGAACAAATGCAACTACTTTTTGTGGGGCTATATTAAAGACAAGATGTACAGCAATAACACCAAAACCACTGCTGAGCTGAAAACAGCCGTTAAGGATGTCATCAACAGCATCAATATAGCGAAACTTCAGCAGATCATGCAGAATTTCGCTATTCATCTGTTCCACATCGTCTCCGATGATGGGAGGCATTTCGAACGTGTCATAACCTAAATCCTAATATCCATAGTGATGTTTACATGTTGAATAAAGTGTGTGGACACCATAGTTTGTAACTAATTAACTTTTTTTTTTCTATGTGGTTCAACAATTGTCACCTAGCATGTATAACGACACCACTCTCTTGGTATTTCCTCTCGCCCCACAATCTGACTGAACAATAGTTTCACCATTTTAGGGGGCCTATATTTCTACAGTTCCATCCCAGCTCCTTGCAGTCCACATTCCTTTCCATTTCTTGGCTTTTTCGGCATCTCTTTTACTTCTTCCTCTAGTATAGGTTCTGTAGTACCTAATGTACTGCTTTTGTTGTAGACTTCAATCATGTGGTCTCTTTTTTTACTATCAGAAATTCTTCAAAGTGCTTTTTCCACTGTCCAATAGATATATATCATATTGTGGGTGCAGCATTGCCAGCCATTTTTATCTTCCTTATCATCCTCCATGCCTCCGCTGATCTCCTATATCCAAATTCCCATCCCTCTTCCTTACACTTTCTTGTTAATTTCTTGGCCATCTTTTTTTATATACCTTGTACCTATTCCAGTTCTCTTTATTCCTGGAGCTTAACAATATGTGACACAGTTTCTTCTTTTCTTGAGCCACCTCCAATAATTCTCTGGTAATCCATTCAGTTCTTACTCTTCTCTCCCTTTTCCTTTACAAAGCCTCCACCAATGCTACCTTCCTGACTGCTTCAGGAAAATTTATAGCTCATTAGCACTCCAGTCCTCCTCCACACCATCCAATCTTGATTTAATTTTTACTGATAAAATTTTTCACACTTTCTTCTCATAGCAGATGCTTCCTGAATTTTGGTTTCTCAATAGTTCTACTCCCAGCGTCCTCCTCTTTCTTTCTCCTCCTGTTCTACCTTGGTCTTAATGAGATGTTACTATACAATGATTGGACACACTCTGTTTCATTTTTTTATCCTTACATATTGCTCCTTAATTACTTGCTGCCTCAAAACTATTACATAGTCTGTGACTGATGTTAGGTTGACAGATTGACCTGTGTAATGATGTATTTCTGTGTGCTGGAACTGGCCATTTGTAACAGTGCACTTCTCAACAGAAGTTAATCAACCTCCTTCCATTAACATTTTTTACATTGTCTGCCCATGATCGTACAATGTCTCATTTAATCTTTTCCCACTTCATTTAAGTCTCACATTATTAACAATTCATATCCATCTGATCAGTCATCACCCACAGCTTGTAAGTCATTGAGGAAATCCCTCTTCTTCTCATCAGGCGCATCTTCATTAGGGTCACACACTCCATGTAACACTAATTTTATTTGATGGATTTTTAATGTTACACTGATTATCCTTTAATTCACTACCTTCCAATTAATTATTCCTTGTTTTCATTTTCTTTTTATATGAAATGATACTCCTGATTATGCTCTTTCAGCTGTTTTTTTCATTCCATGCAGTCTCCAATTATTTCTTGCCCAGTTCCTTTCTTTTTCATTGATCTTATTACCAGGTTATACATTTTCAGTACTTCCATTTCTTTAATTATGTTGTCAGTTTTTCCTGCTAACCTCTGTACATTCCATGTTCCACAAATCAGAGTCCTTGTTCTTAACCAGAGTTGATGCTTTTAGATCTGTCCAGCCTTTTTATTTTGTTTGGGAAATGAAGCAAAACCTGTTTTTACTGGGGTGGGATGCTAATTCCCTGCTGAACACCCACCAACCTGGAGGACTGGGATTTTTTTTTTCATATTTTACTCGCCAAGGGAGGCTGTCTTCACTATGGCAATTTAAGTTAATAATTTCCTGGTAATGCTTAACAAGGGCTATAGCATGACTGTTATCAATTTTTCTTTATACTAAATGCTGTAGTAAAGTTTTTGTAGAATGTAAATACTTCAGGATTAAAGAAGACCACTTGCCAAAAGGTTTTGTTTGAGAAATGTTGAGTTGTCAATATGCACACACAATAGAAGGTGGGTATGCTACATACCTTTGCCCCTAACAAGCTACTAGACTGATAGTGCCAATGCTATTTTATGGCTGGTGTGCTGGCAGTGGTAGGGGTAGTGCTGGGTGGGGTTGCATGAGTATAGGGAGATAGGGAGAGGTAGGCGAGAGGCAGGGGAGAGGGACTGGTGGTGGCTAGTGGCCAGAGGGAGGTCAGTTTGCTAGCTAGGAATGCAGGAAGGAGGGGCGGTAGGTATAGTTGTAGCGACCAGTGAAAAGCAGCATAGACTGAAGGCAACCTGGGGACATGAATTGGGAGGAGGTGAGAGGGCAGAAGGGGAAACTGTTGGGTGATGGGTGTAGTGACAGTTAATGTGTATTTCAGAATAAGAGCACTCAGCGACATCCAACGAACTTTACACATAATTTATAACCTTTTCTAAACTTTACTCACTTACAGGCTTAACATCAAATATTTAACACATTAACTCATTTATCAATCAAGTAATCAGCCATTTGAGGCTGTTTTTTATACATGAGAGATTGACCCTTTTGAGAATCAGGGTTTACTGGTGATTTTGCTACTCATTGAGTTGATAGCTTCATTCCCAAACTATTTATGTTCAATGCTATACTAAGACATCATTCCACTTATAGTGTGTTTAGCCATTTCCTCTTCCTTAAAAACTGCCTGACAAAACAAAATTAAGCACCCAGAAAACATAGTCATACTTAAATGTAACTTAGTACACAAACATAACATCAGCAAGTATGTAAATAATTAGAACTGCAATTATCTGTGGCACATGTAGTGACCATCAGAGTGCATTAGAATTGTTTGTGTTTAGTGTTGTCACCAGACCTGGTAGAGGTATAAAGGGTGAGAACAGTATCAGATGTTGAGTGGTCACTGTGAAGAACATGGAGAGGTCACATACTTGTGTTGTCAGCACCTGATGGAGTTTGAAAGAGGCCTTATCGAGTGTCTCCATTTGGGTAAATGGTTGAATCATACAACATCATAATTCCTGAATAGTGAGGCATTCAGATGTAACATTGGTACAATGTTGGACTGCACGGCAACATGAAAGCAGACATATTTGATGTCCAGATTCTGATAGGCCACTTCTGACTACTACAAAGTAAGATCATGATATTGTACACAAAGCATATAGCAACCCCTTCACATCTGCAACTGCCATCCAAGCACAAGTAATTGACTCCCTCAATACTTTGTGTCATCCTGCACCATCCACTGGAGACTAACAGCAGCCATACTAGGGAATTGTCATCCCATGTGTAGGTTGCTGTTAACATGACAACACAATCAACTATATTTGGAGTAGTGTTGTGACTGTATAGCAAGGTTGCTGATGAATCATAGTGCATTATTTACAGTGATGAATCACAGTTCTGTATTAAACTGAAGCAGCAGTGAGTATGGTGACAAACTGGGGAGAGGTCCCATTCTTCTAATGTTTTGGAGAGGTACAACAGTGTTACTCCTGGCATCGTGGTGTGGGCAGGCAATAGTAAGACTTCAGGACACGGCTGGTAGTAATTGAGGAACTCTGATGACACAGTGGTACATCACAGACATTCTGTATCCACACGTGTGACCTCTCATGTGATAGGATCGTGGTGCGACTTTTCAGCAGGACAATGCTTGTCCACACATGGCATGTGTCTCTATGAACTGTCTGTGGGAGGCTGAAGCACTCCCATGGCCTGAAATATACCAATATCTATCCCCTGTAAAACATGTGTCAGACCAACTCACATTGGTAGAATCCAAGGTGTCGCGTAGAAGTTACAACAGATATGGGCCAGCTTGCCTCAAGAGAGGATACAAGAGCTTCTCAACTGAATCAATTTAGGCATTCAGCGCAGAGGGAGTGTAATGTGACTGATGACTTCATTCATACTGGAAAGTTCTTTGAAAATTTGACTCAAATTTGCAATTATTGAAAGAAAATCACATACCCTCTCAATTGGTGAACTTTCACTTCATTTTCTGCATCCCTTCTGGCTGCTTCAATTTTTTGTCAGGAAGCATTTTGTTCAGTTTCTGTGACTTCTGTATGATGTTATGCTTAGCACATTGGTAGAAGAATCTTTCTGTTTCGTATCATGATCTGGTGCATTCATCTTTCTTACTGAATAAGCTGCTTATGTTTTGATGTTGAAAATGTGTTATGGCTGTTACCCTTTTTGCTGTCAAACCTGCTATTTATTATTTTTCTACGAGTTGTTGCTAGCATGTTTGTTGTTATTTGGCAGCTCTGTCATTCAAAAACATTTACCCTGAAAAGGCCTAGTGAAAATATTGGAAACCATGGGAAATCATGAATTCCACAATACCTCAGTTTTCTTTCTCTAGTCACTCTCCTTTGCCCTGTTTGAATATACATAAAATATGAATGACCATGTCATTCTCCTCAATAGCAACCCATTAAGGTCACTTCTGTAGAGAGCCTATAAAAATTTGTAAGCACAGTAATAGTTAAAACAATAAAGAAAAAAAAATTAAGAATAAATGAAGTGTAGGTGCAGTAATTAAATTAAACTTTATGAAAGTGATATAAATTATATATCACAGAATCGGAAACCGTCAATGGTGGATTGTTAGTTAAAAAGTGATTGTTTGTGTGATGATCAGGAATCTTTCAAAGTAATCACACTGCTTCATTTGGGAATGAAAATAAATAAAGCAAGATAAATGAAACACTAAAAATAAATGATAACATTGAGAAATACGGCAATACTTTGAATCAGAAAGTAAAAAAATAAATATGTGTAAAATCTACAAAATGCAAAATAGAAGTCAAGTTGCTTGCCAGCTAAGCAACTCAATACTTTCTGGTAAGTGTACAAACCACACTCTGCCAAAATTTAGTACACTATTATGGTGGCACTTCCTGACATCACTGAATGGGGGCTCATCTTTACTGGACAGGGAGCTGCAAATGAGGAAATATACCCACCCAGAGGCAATCAAGAATTATTGTGGCCTATCTAAGTAAACTGAAGAATAAATCATGATTAAGTGGGTGTTTTGGCCAATCAGAGCTTATTCTGCCACATAACCACTCCCTTTCCCCATGTCTCCATTTTTCTCCTTTCCAACTTCAGCATTACAGAACATAAGGAGATTATATGTTCAGTCACATTAGTTTTCTCACAAGCTAGTATCAATGACTGTATCTGCTGCAGCAGTCATTTTGTAAGTGTGAATCATTCCTGTGTGTCCCCATACCCAGCAGCACATTACTTCTTTATACTGTTTTTAGCTACTGTAAAATTCTGTAATATGGGTCATTTTATAAGTAACCCTTTTAGACAGACTAAATTGCAAAGATCCAAATGCCATATGAATTCTTTGTGCACATATAATGTGCTGAGTTACTACTGTGTTTGGAAAGTACTCCTCTGAAAGAAGGTAAAAAAATGGGGACATGTATGGTCGATGCAAATAGATAGAACTTTATGGGAACTGGTTCTTGGGTGAGTTGCAAGACTAAATTGAATTTTGAATAAAGTACAAATGCTGGCATATAACAGTGTACTTTTCATTACACAGTAAAATATAAAATACAGTGAAACATTGCACATGAGACTCATAGGGACAAACAACTGTACTGTAAGTAGCTGCACATATACCAGGGGGGAGTGGGGGCAGGAATCTGCCTAATGTGATCTTTAGCTGTAACATCAGATTAACCTAAGAAAATTAAGCTTTCTGTAATAAATCAAATCTACTTCACAATAATTAAAGAAATGCATGCTTTAACATAATGCAGATTCTTTCCAAGTCTCCACATTGCACTGTTGAATTTGACTATGAACAGCACCTGTACAATGTCCTTAATATGTTACATGGGTCAGTCATGATATAAACAGTGTTCTGTATAGTTGTAACTGCATTATGTCAGAGCTAAGTAAATTTGAACATGGGGAAATTGTTGATGCTGTATGGTGGGTGTTTCCATAACCAACATAGCCAAAAGAATTGGTGACTGAAGAGGCACCAGATCAAAGATTCATATTGCATATAGGACAAAATATAATCCACTAAGTCACAACACAGAAAAATGTGTGTGTTGAATGATCACAACAGTTAAACATGATTGTGACAAAAAAATAAGAGGACAACAGCTTGCAAAAGTCACCTTAGAACTGAATGTCACATACACGAACCCTGTCTGTGTCAACACAATGCACAGGGTGCTCCATAAGCAGGAAATTGCAGGGTGAGCTGGAATTCCAGAATCACACATCAGTGATGCAAATACCCGTAGCAAGAAAACTTGGTGCCAAAGCCATAACATTGGACTCTGAAGCGATGGAAGGAAGTAATTTGGTTGGATGAGTCTTGTGTCACACAGTTCCCAACTTCTGGCCAAGTTTAAGTCCCAAGAGTGAAACATGGCAGTGGTTTGATGATGATTTGGGCAGTCATATCATGGTATTTCATGGGTCCTAGGGTTGCTCTGCAATGCCACCTTACTACCAAGGATTATGTACATTGATGGTACAATGTTTTGTTCCCCAATGCTTATGTGGTTTCCCAAGACAACATGACTCCTGTTCACAAAACTAGCATCATATGTAACTGGTTTTGTGAGCATGAGGAGGAATTGTTGCCTCTCTCCTGGTCACTACAGTCATCAGAATTCAATATTATTGAGCCTTAGTGGTCCACTTTGTATAGCATGGTAGGTAATTACCATCCACCTATATCAGCAGTACCTGAACTTGCCACAACTTTGCAGGAAGAGTGGTATAAGATTACCCTGCAAATCGTGCAAAGATTACCATCCAATCTGAGATGACTGAAGGCTGCTTTAAATAACAACAGGTTTTCCACACCATATTAGGCATGGTAATGTGTTCTCTTTTTGGTATTTCCATATTTTTGTCCTCCTCCTACATATTCCTAATGAGGAAAATCTCAGTAACTGTAAATACAGATACACTACAGAAAATGTACTATGGCCTGATTTGCCTATATTATTATCTGCTATAGCAGGTTATCGTCTCTAAACTATAACGCATCCTGGCAATCAATTAAAAAATTAGCACATGAGAAACACAACATTGCATATTCTACTACTGTAAAATAATATTTGTACTGTGTTTATAAAAGGAAGATTTCTAAAAATTGTAACACTTTTTGAACACTTGATCAAAACCATCACTGATAACAATGATTACACCAAGTGCTATCTATGTATGTAATTAGTTAATAAATAAATATACTTTACCTTACAGGTAAGCCTTTCAACAGTATCAGGATCTGACATGTCAGGCAAAGTGGCTTGGAATAAGTTGTAACTCTCAAGTTGCTGAGTGCGTACACGCAGTTCATTGCCAACTTTCCGCACTTGGTACACCATTGATTCAAGCGTGCGCAAAGCACTCTGACAATCATCTGCATACTGTGGTATGCCCAATGACATCCAGTTTAGACGGACTGCCCCAGGCAGTATGTGACTTTCAGCTTCATGTAGATGGTCTCGAAGAAAATGCACCTAGCAAAAAGTTATTTATGGTCTCCAAATTTCTCTCTCCTAATCCATAAACAAATACTCTACTGTATGACATACAGATAGTCAAATACAAAAACATAGAAAACATCTAAAAAGTAACATGGTCACTTGGCAGATTTTGTGTTCAGCTGAAATAAAGTCAGTGCACAAACTTAACATAGGCAGTTTAATCACTAAACTGTAGTATTTTAATATGGTGTTGCAATGGAATAAGCATTCTGATAATCAAGTAAAAAACACACATTCTGTTCTCTGCCATAAATACAATATGAGACATCATGACAGGATGTATAGTCACTACAGTTCTGTCCTCTTTTGTCCAATAATAGGATATCAAGGTCCACTGTCGATCTGTAGTAAATGAAACAGACTTCCATAAAAATCAATGAACGCTTGTTTAGCATCAGGGATGTGCTTCACAATACCTGCTAAATAGACTTTTTATGGGGTTACAACAATGTTATAATTCCCATAAAATCACTCACGTTTTTCAAATTATGCAAATGAGGAACTGTAACTGTTACATCCAGAAAAGCCAATCAGGTGATCAGATCAACTGTAATTTCAGTAAAGCCAATGCTCTTGATTCAATAAAACACAAAAATACTAAAAACTAAGGGCCATTTCCCCTATACATCTAGAGAAACATATGTCCTTCTTATGATTAGCTGGAGCAACAGTCAATGATAAATGACATCTGGCTTTTATCTCATGATAAATATCAACAGATTCACTGTTAATGATCACATGATAAGCTACATGATAAGTGGCACACCAAATGTCATAACACTGCTTAGAAGCAATGAAAAAAGCATGTCAAATTTAAAAGAATACAAATTTCTCATGATTGGCGAAGTTTTACAGAAGCTAGAAATTTTACCTGAACTTCAATGTGAGATGCTTTTAAAAGTTTCCCCAATGAAACTCTTGCCTCGAAATCTGGCAAAAACTCAAAGAGATTCTGGTTGTACATAAAGTACACCAGCAGTAAGACACAAATAACATCTACATCTATGCTCCAAAAACCTCCATGAAGTGCATGGTAGAGGGTATGTCCTATTGTATCAGTTATTAGGATTTCTCCCTGTTTCAATCACATATGGAGCATGGGAAGAATGATTGATTGAATGCCTCTGTGCATGCAGTAATTATTCTAATTTTATGCTCACCATCCCTATGTGAGCAATACTTAAGTGGTTGTAGTATATCCATAGAGTAATTATTTAAATCTGGTTCTTGAAACTTTGTTAACAACTTTCTCAGGATATTTTATGTCTGTCTTCAAACGTCAGACTGTTCAGTTCCTTCATTATCTCTGTGAAACTCTCCAATGGCTTAAACAAACCTATGACCATCTGTGCTACACTTCTCTGTATACATTCAATATCCCCTGTTAGTCCTATCTAGTATGAGTCCCACACACTTGGACAATATTCTAAGGATGCATTGCACGAGTGATTTGTAAACAATCTCTTTTGTAGACTGATCGCACTTCACCAGTATTCTACCAATAAACCAAAGTGTACCACATGCTTTACCCATGACTGAACCTAAGTGATCATTCCATTGCATATCCCTACAAAGTGTTACAACCAGGTACATGTATGAATTGGCAATTCCCACAGTGACTCATTGATATTATAGTCATAGGATACTACATTTAGACCAAATTGCCAATCTCTGCACCATGTTGAAATCTTATCAAGATCTGACTGAATGTTTGTTCAGCTTCTCTCAGATAGTACTTCATTATACACAACTGCATCATCTGCAAAAAGCCTGATTTTATTATTAGTATTGTGTACAAAGTCATTAATATACAAGATGAACAACAAGGGTCCCAACACACTTCCCTGGGGCGCACACAAAGTTACTTCTACATCTGATGATGACTCTCCATCTAAGGCAACATGCTGTGTCCTCCCTAACAAAAAATACTCAATCCAGTCACAAATTTCACTTAATACCCCATATCATGAGAAAGAAAACTGGCGTTCTATGGACTGGAGCATGGACTGTCAGATCCCTTAATCTGGCAGGTAGGTTAGAAAATTTAAAAAGGGAAATGAATAGGTTAAAGTTAGATATAGTGGCAATTAGTGAAGTTCGGTGGCAGGAGGAACAAAACTTTTGGTCAGGTGAATATAGGGTTATAAATACAAAATCAAATAGGGGTAATGCAGGAGTAGGTTTAATAATGAATAAAAAAAATAGTAATGTGGGTAAGCTACTACAAACAGCACAGTGAATGCATTATTGTGGCCAAGATAGACACGAAGCCCATGCCTACTACAGTAGTACAAGTTTATATGCCAACTAGCTCTGCAAATGATGAAGAAATTGATGAAATGTATGATGAGATAAAAGAAATTGTTCAGGTAGTGAAGGGAGACGAAAATTTAATAGTCGTGGGTGACTGGAATTCGAGAGTAGGAAAAGGGAGAGAAGGAAACATAGTAGGTGAATATGGATTGGGCGAAAGAAATCGAAGAGAAAGCCATCTGGTAGAATTTTGCACAGAGCATAACTTAAGCATAGCTAACACTTGGTTCAAGAATCATGAAAGAAGGTTGTATACATGGAAGAATCCTGGAGATACTAGAAGGTTTCAGATAGATTATATAATGGTAAGACAGAGATTTAGGAACAAGGTTTTAAATTGTAAGACATTTCCAGGGGCAGATGTGGACTCTGACCACAATCTATTGGTTATGAACTGTAGATTAAAACTGAAGAAAATGCAAAAAGGTGGGAATTTAGTGAGAAGGGACCTGGATAAACTGAAAGAACCAGAGGTTGTACAGAGTTTCAGCGAGAGCATAAGGGAACAATTGACAGGAATGGAGGAAAGAAATAGAGTAGCAGAAGAATGGGTAGCTTTGAGGGATGAAATAGTGAAGGCAGCAGAGGATCAAGTAGGTAAAAAGACGAGGTCTAGTAGAAATCCTTGGGTAACAGAAGAAATATTGAATTTAATTGATGAAAGTAGAAAATATAAAAATGTAGTAAGTGAAGCAGGGAAAAAGAAATACAAACGTCTCAAAAATGAGATCGGCAGGAAGTGCAAAATGGCTATGCAGGGATGGCTAGAGGACAAATGTAAGGATGCAGAGGTTTATCTCTCTAGGGGCAAGATAGATACTGCCTACAGGAAAATTAAAGAAACCTTTGGAGAAAAGAGAGTCACTTGTATGAATATCAAGAACTCAGATGGAAACACAGTTTTAAGCAAAGAAGGGAAATCAGAAAGGTGGAAGGAGTATATAGAGGGTCTATACAAGGGTGATGTACTTGAGGACACTACTATGGAAATGGAAGAGGATGTAGATGAAGATGAAATGGGAGATACGATACTGCGTGAAGAGTTTTACAGAGTACTGAAAGGTCTTTCAGTACTCAAAACAAGGCCCCGGGAGTAGACAACATTCCATTGGAACTACCGCCGGCCTTGGGAGAGCCAGTCCTGACAAAACTCTACCATCTGGTGAGCAAGATGTATGAGACAGGCAAAAAACCCTCAGACTTCAAGAAGACTATAATAATTCCAATCCCAAAGAAAGCAGTAACAAATTATCAGTTTAATACGTCATGGTTGCAACATTATAACGTGAATTCTTTACAGATGAATGGAAAAACTGGTAGAAGCCGACCTCGGGGAAGATCAGTTTGGATTCCGTAGAAATGTTGGAACACTTGAGGCAATACTGACCTTACGACTTATCTTAGAAGAAAGATTAAGGAAAGGCAAACCTACATTTCTAGCATTTGTAGACTTACAGGAAGCTTTTGACAATATTGACTGGAATACTCTCTTTCAAATTCTAAAGGTGGCAGGGGTAAAATACAGGGAGCAAAAGGCTATTTACAATTTGTACAGAAACCAGATGGCAGTTATAATAGTAGAGGGGCATGAAAGGGAAGCAGTGATTGGGAAGGAAGTGAGACAGGGCTGTAGCCTCTCCCCAATGTTATTCAATCTGTATATTGAGCTAGCAGTAAAGGAAACAAAAGAAAAGTTCAGAGTAGGTATTAAAATCCATGCAGAAGAAATCAAAACTTTGAGGTTTGCCGATAACACTGTAATTCTGTCAGAGACAGCAAAGGACTTGGAAGAGCAGTTGAACGGAATGGACAGTGTCTTGAAAGGAGGATACAAGATGAACATCAACAAAATCAAAACGAGGATAATGGAATGTAGTCGAATGAAGTCGGGTGATGCTGAGGGAATTAGATTACGAAATGAGATACTTAAAGTAGTAAAGGAGTTTTGCTATTTGGGGAGCAAAATAACTGATGATGTTCATAGTAGAGAGGATATAAAATGTAGATTGGCAATGGCAAGGAAAGCGTTTCTGAAGAAGAGGAATTTGTTAACATCGAGTATAGATTCAAATGTCAGGAAGTCATTTCTGAAAGTATTTGTATGGAGTATGGAAGTGAAACATGGGCGATAAATAGTTTGGACAAGAAGAGAATAGAAGCTTTCGAAATGTGGTGCTACAGAAGAATGCTGAAGATTAGATGGATAGATCACATAACTAATGAGAAGGTATTGAATAGAAATGGGGAGAAGAGGAGTTTGTGGCACAACTTGACAAGAAGAAGGGATCGGTTGGTAGGGCATATTCTGAGGCATCAAGGGATTGCAAATTTAGCATTGGAGGGCTGCATGGAGGGTAAAAACTGTAGAGGGAGACCAAGAGATGAATACAATAAGCAGATTCAGAAGGATGTAAGTTGCAGTAAGTACTGGGAGATGAAGGGAAGACAACAATAACAACAACCCCATATGACTGTACTTTTGACAATAAGCATAGGTGTGATGCTGAGTCTAATGCTTTTTGGAAATATGAAAACTGCATGTACCTTGTTGCCTTGATCCAAAGCTTTCACTATGTCATGTGAGAAAATTGCAAGCTGGATTTCTCATAATCAATATTTTTGAAATCCATGCTGGCTGGCGTTGAGGAGGTCATTCTGTTCAATACACCTCATAATGTTTGAGCTCAGAATATGTTCTAAGATGCTACAACAAAATGATATTAAGGATATTGGATGATAGCTTTGTGGTCACTTCTACTACCCTACAAGTGTGACCTGTGCCTTTTTTCAAGAACTGAGCAAGGTTCTCTGTACAAGGGATCTATGATAGATTACAGTTAAAAGAAGGCCAACTCAGCTGAAGACTCAGTATAGAATCTGACAGGGATTCAGCTGGGTCTGTAGCTTTGTTCAGTTTTAACAATTTCAGCCATTTCTCAACACCGCTGACTCTAAAATCTACTTCATTCGTCTTCTCAGTGGTACGAGGATTAAATTGGGGCAATTCTCCTGGGTTTTCCTTTGTAAGGAAACATTTGAAAATGACAGCTTTTGCTTTGCTACTCTCAGTTTTGGTTCCTGTCTCATTTGCTAGGGACTGGACACTAACTTTGGTGTCACTAACAGCCTTTACATACATCCAGAATTTCTTTGGATTTTGTGAAATGTCATTTGACAATATTCTGTTATGGTAGTCATTTGGCATCTTTCCATTTATAGCCAACCCTATGCTTTGTTTTATACCTACCATGAGAAGTTTATTTACAGTGTCTGTATACCATGGAGGTTCCCTCCCATTGTGAACTCTTCTCTAGGTACATATCTATCCAGCGCATGGTCAATTATTCCTTTAAACTTGAGTCAGAGTTCTACATGCTCCTGACTTGTGCTGAAAATTTCAAGTTCCTCACTGAAATATGAAACTATCTATTAGTTTACTGCACATATATGTCTGTCAGCTTATTTTAGTTGTCCTTTGTACTTTGGTAGTCATTGCTGCATTATGGTCACTGATACCGGTTTCGATGTGGATGTCCTCAAAGGTGTCAGGTCCGTTTGTTTCCATTAGATCCAATATATTTCCATCATGAGTGGGGTTCCTCACTATCTGTTCAAGGTAGTTTTCACAGTTTCACAGGATATGTTATCACACCCACCAGTAACAAAACTATATTTTTTTCAATTAATTGTTGAATTATTAAAGTCTCTACCAATGTTTACGGTATGACTGGGGAATTTACATACAAGTGAACTGAGGTTTTCCCTAAAGTTTTTAGTTACATCAGGAGACAACTGATGGGCAATGGAGTGATCCGATTATCATTTTATGCCCACCGCTGATACTGAGTCTTGCTCAAACAATCTCAAACACACCTTCTTCACAGGCAACTTATGTATCACGTCAGTTGAGTGAACGGCATGATTTCCCGTCAGATAGGCCACATTTTGTACTAATTGATGAAAAGTCATTGAGTAAGACAGAAGCAATAACTGGCATTCCCCAAGGAAGTGTTATAGGCCCACTGCTGTTTCTGATCTACATGAAAGACATAGGAGACAATCTGAGAAGACCTCTTAAACTGTTTGCAGATGATGCTGTCATTTACTGTCTTGTAAAGTCGTCAGATGATCAAAACCAATTGCAAAAGGATTTAGGCAAGATATCTGTATGGTGCAAAAAGAGGCAGTTGACACTAAATAATGAAAAGTGTGAAGTCATCCACATGAGTACTAAATCCACAAAATTTTGGTTACATGATACATCACCAAAATCTAAAGACTGTAAATTCAATTAAATACTTAGGAATCAGAATTATGAATAATTTAAATTGAAACAACCACATAAATAATGCTGTGAGGAAAGGCAGAACACTCAGAAAGTGCTCAGGTCTACAAAAGTGACTGCTTCCACCACACTTTTCCACCCTCTCCTGGGGTACTGATGTGTGTTGTTGGATCCATGTCAGATGGGACTGACAGAGAACACCAAAAAAGTGTATTACCATTAAATCAGGGAGAGAGTGCCACAGATATGATACATGAATTGGGGTGGCAATCATAAAAAGAAAGACATTTTTCATTGTGGCATGATCTTCTCATGAAATTTCAATCACCAACTTTCTCATATGATTGTGAGAATATTTTGTTGGTGCCCATCTACATTGGGAGACGTAATAACTACAACAAAATAAGAGAAATCAGAGGTCACACAGAAAGATTTAAGTGCTCATTTTTTCCTGTGCACTATTCGAAATGGAATGATAGAGAAATGGCATGAAGGTTTTTCAATGAACCCTCTACCAGTCACTTAATTGTGAATTTCAGAGTAATCATATAGATGTAGATGCAGATGCAGATGTATATGAAGTATAGAACACCAGAGAGCAAATACCAGCATGGAATGCTCCAGTGGATGAGACAGCAGTATCCATCAACATGAATCCTGAGCCCAAATTGTGCAACAGTGCAAAGTGCACTTCCTACATTCTTGTTGAAATACAGTGTCAGTTTATGCATCACTTCAGCAGCTCTTCTAATAACATCATGAAAACACCCTTAAAAACAATTGTACAGAATATTTATAAATTAACTATAGCTGTCAACACAATTAGACATTATCCTACATGAGATTAGAAGCTGAACAGTGTTGATGTATTTGCTTACTCATGTGATTTTTATACTATAATTTGTTACCAATTTAAACACCAACGAAATTTGTAGGTTTTGGTTTAGCTAACAACCATTCTTAACTGTTTCTTAGCCTGTATTTTCTCTTGTGTATTTTCCTTTAGATACAACTGTTATTAAGGGTCAGGTAATGTTGGAAGTTTGTGCGACCAGTAAACATAGCAGTTTTTGACAAATTGTAACTTCTTTGCTAGGTCATAAATGAATGTAGCTCAAATAGTGAAATGTGAGAAGTCCCATTTTAACTGTTTCCTCATTCTGAGCTTGTCTTATATTTGTGAGCATTTATTATTTACATAATATGACAAATGTGTAACTATGTCTACAATAAAAACAATACTACTTCGATTTCACTTGTTAAGTTTTGCGATCAACAGAACCAATGTTCTACTATTGATTATCTCACACTTAATGAAAATACAGGACTGGCCATTAAGCTGCAACATCAGGAAGGATACCAAATAACAAAATAGTGAGAAGAATACATGATTAAATTTGTAGGTCATGTCTTATATAAATGAAAGATAACATCATAGCTTCATTGAACATAGGACACAGCCACCATCCTTAACACATCAAAAGTAGACAATGGCTTTGTCTGAATTACCAGCTATCATGATATCTGTACACAGAACTCCATATCATCATGCCAGGTGCTGTGCCCATATAATTATGATAAATGCAATCTGAAAAGACTGTACTCCTTGGAGGCTCCAAACACAACTACATCCATTGTAAGGCTGTATACAGAAACTAGACTTGTTTGAAAACTGTCACACTGGTGTCTGTGGCTGCACTACTGTCTCTGTTGGCAAAACTGAGGGAAGTTGCAACAATAGTCACTGTCTTAACAGTTGATGGTGGACCAGCATTGTTAGCCCTTGTGAATAGTTCTCTTGATGGAAGCAAGCTTTATTTTCTGACTGAAGGTACACGATGTGGCTGTATTATCCTGAACAGCTGAGTAAATAGTATGTCTGTTCTCTTGGGCAGATGGGACCATTATAAGACCCAGCACAACATTGAGTATTACCCTACAGATCCCATCAATTCCATGTCTACATGATAGGCATTGATTTCTGAATTACAAAACCACTGCATAATCTTTTTTATATGCAGAATGTAGAGGGCATTACTTCTACATACTTTGTGCATTTGTGCTGAAATATCTCCAACCATGGAACAGTATTTACCAGTGTACTATCTTTGACCTCCCACTCTGTATCTCCCCCTTTATCTTGCCTCCCCTTGTTCTCACATAAAGTTTGCCTCTCTTATTCTGTGGTCTAAATGACCTATTCATCCTTCTCAGTCAAATAAATTTATTCCTCTTTCCTTTTTAATAAAGGAAGTAACAGATCCAAAAGCTAGGAACTGAATGCTCCTCCTTTCAGAGTGACTATCTGCAATACTAGAATTTTTCTTCATTCAAAATTTACATTTGTTGGCCAGAATTTTGAGTTAACACTGTTCAATTGCAATGACAGATGAAACTGTCTAGGTGCAGTAGCAAGACAAGATTTCAGTACTTTTGTGCAAAGTCACAGCTTTGGTTTTCTTTCCATTTCCTTTTTTGTTTTCCTTTAGCACTCTCAATTTATCATTGTCACGTTGTTCTCCTTCATCTCTGCTACAAAACTGGTACAGTATTTACCAATGTACTATCTCTGACGTCCCTCTCTGGTATCTCCCTCTTTATCTTTGCCTCCCCTTGTTCTCACATCAAGTTGGTCTCTCTTATTCTGTGGTCTAAGTGACCCATTCATCCTTCTCAATCAAATAAATTTATTCCTCTTTCCTTTTCAATACAGGAAGTAACCGTTCCAAAAGCTAGGAATAGAATGTTCCACCTT
This sequence comes from Schistocerca nitens, assembly GCF_023898315.1. Taxonomy (NCBI): domain Eukaryota; kingdom Metazoa; phylum Arthropoda; class Insecta; order Orthoptera; family Acrididae; genus Schistocerca; species Schistocerca nitens. The sequence continues at coordinate 367,417,735 of NC_064619.1, forward strand.
TCAATGTGACTATCTGCAATAATAGAATTTTGCTTCCTGAAGGTAAATTTTGGCCAGCCATATTGTCTCCTTGTAATTATACAAATCTGTAGTTAGAGGATATTTTCCAAGGTCAACATCTTGGTTGATAATTAGATTAGATTAGATTCAGTTTTTATTCCTTAGACCCTAAAATGACATGATTCTCATGGGTGTGGAACATATCAGAAAAAGTAACATAAAAAACATAGAAAATTTGAAAATAATACTTACTTCCATGATCATTTGTCAGGATATTGTCTAGGTTCAAATGTTCAAATGTGTGTGAAATCTTATGGGAATTAACTGATAAGGTCATCAGTCCCTAAGCTTAACACTACTTAACCTAAATTATCCTAATGACAAACATACACACACCCATGCCCGAGGGAGGACTCGAACCTCCGCCGGTCCCAACCGCACAGTCCATGACTGGATTGTCAAGGTATGTGAATAGATTACAAAAAGGTGGAACTGCTAATATTTACAGAATTAATACACTGTCAGAATGAAACATAGTTAAGCATATTTAATGAATGTAGCATTAATGAAGTGTTGTCAAAACTGAAATCCAACAGACATTTTTACTTAAGCTGATCTAACAGTCCCTGTTAAGATATTCATCTATAGAGTAGAAGGAGCGGTCTACGAAGACATCTTTCAAACTCAATTTAAACTGTGCTTTATCTGAAACCAAGTTTTTAATGATTATGGCAATTTATTGATAATGTGTTTTCCTGAATACTGGACCCCTTTTTGGACCAAGGTAAGTGTTTCTGGGTCTTTAGGTAGACTGTTCTTATTTGTCGTATTGATACTTAATAGTATTTTTTCGAAAGAGAGACACATTATTTGAAACAAATTTCATTAAGGAATAAACATACTTAGAAGCAGTGGTTAGAGTACCCAGTTCCTTTTACAGGTTTCTACATGACATTCTTGAATTTGTACATCAGATGAGTCTTATTATACGCTCTTGCACACTATAAACATTTACTCAGTTAGTATAACAGAATGAAAGAAGGAAAGTATGCAAGTTTCTTTTTTTAATATATATTTGTATATCCCACACCTGACTGCATTCACATTGTAAATACAGACCTGTTCAGGTGCTTCAGCTATTCTGCGGTATGCCCTTCCCAACTGAATTTATTAAATATTTGTAACACCCAAAATTTAACACTGTTAACCAGTTCTATCTGCATGTCTTCATACGTATGCTGTAAGGAAATCTCTTACAGGTTCTGAACTGCATATAGTGGGTCTTTTCAAAGTTCAATGATAGCGAATTAGCTTTAAACCATTTATTAATGTCAGTGAAAATCTAATTAGCAGCTATTACTAAATTCATAATTGACTTCCTATTTATTGCAATGTTTGTATCATTTGCAAGTAAAACAAACTTATCACCTGGCATTGTAACAGATGTGAGGTCATTAATGTACACAAATTTCCTGTTGGTTAGGTAGGACTCATACCACTTTGCAGCACTGCCAGGGACACCACGATATTCCGATTCACACGAGAATGCTGTGATTCACACAGTCAAAGGCTTCTGACAGGTCACAAAAAATGCCAGTAGCCTCGAATTTGTTATCTAATGAATTATGTACATTCTCTCTGTATGTGTAAATAGCCTTCACTATATCAGAACTCTTAAGGAACCCAAACTGTGACATGGATAATATATTATTTGCAGTAGATGCTTAAGATCATGATTCAACACAACCTTCTAAATATTTTTGAAAAAGACAGCGAAGCAAAATGGCTTTACTTCTCAGCATAATGTTCCATTGAATGGCATAACTGTCTTAATCAGGTGCTTCAGTGTTGACCTCAAGACATTCCTTGCTCCACTGCTGGTACCCAAACAACGAACATTCGCAAGCCTGTTACTTACAACAACTCATAAAGATAAATATTACGCATAAAACAGAAACACCCAGACAGCTTGGCACATGGAAATATATATTGTATTGTTCTGGACTTTGCTGCTGTGTTGACCTCAAGACATTCCTTGCTCCACTGCTGGTACCCAAACAATGAACATTCGCAAGCCTGTTACTTACAACAACTCATAAAGATAAATATTACGCATAAAACAGAAACACCCAGACAGCTTGGCACATGGAAATATATATTGTATTGTTCTGGACTTTGCTGCTTCTCTTTCATTAGTTTTTGTATGGAGTACAGTATAATATAGAACAACTAGTTAAAAATGATATGGTGGGTACATTCTTTTTGATGATAATTACGGATACATTTTTTATAAATAAATAAGATCAGGCAGCATAAAATTATATTAAAGTTCATATGTAAGCCTGTTTTCTTAAAGTGCTTTATATACACAATATCCCAAAAAGAGCCATAATTTCTACATCAACTGAAAATTAAATTTTACATAATATATCTCTGCAATCAATAGTCATTACCCAGTTTAAGATGAAAAATTCTTAATATTACTGCAGAGCTGTAGACAGTTTGCAGTACACTCTCATGTACCTACCAGTGTGTGTTCAGAAGTAATGCCTCCAAATATTTTTTCTGTTCTTGACACCAGTGGAGGTATTACATGTCATGCATATTACTTAGTCAACCTTTTCACTTTGCTGATGCAAGCTGCAACCTTCTATAGCTATAATGTTCCAAATTGTAGTGTGTAACATGGTGGCATGTAAGGAAACAGTCAGTGCACGAGAAACTGTTCAAAAAACTGAAAGTTTGAATTCAAAGAGTTTGTCCGTGTGTGGAGAACCCTCTCTTTCATCACGACAATATCAGATGACATACAAGTCCTGTGACATCTGCAACAATTCACCACCTTGGGTTCACTGTCACTCATCACCCCCCCCCCCCCCCCCCCCCCCAAATAGTCCTAACTTGGCCCAAGCTGATTTTCATATTTTTTCAAAACTTAAAGAATGCCTTCAAGGACTTCACTATGATAGGGATGAGATGTGCAAGTAAAGGCAATGTTGTGGCTCCATCAACAAAGTCAAACATTTTATAGTAACATTATCAACAAACTGGTCTCTCTTTGTGAGGAATGTGTTTCTCTAGGGTGACTATGTTGAGAAATAAATATGTAGACATCAAGAACAAATATGTAGGATGTTAATCTGCCTGTACAAAGGTATACTGCAATTGGATAAATAAAAAATTTACTCAGCAAACAGCAACAGGAGAAAACACACATAAAAGAAGGTTACATTCACACGAGCTATCAGAGCCAGTGGCTCCTTCTTCCAGTGGAAGGGTTGAAAGGGAAGGAAGAGAGGTGAAGGAAAAGGACTGGAGAGGTTTAGGAAAAGGGGTAGATTTTGGAAAAGTCACCCAGAATCATGGGTCAGGAGAGACTTACTGGATGGAGTGACAAGGAAAGACTGACTGTTGGGGATTGCACCAGACGAGATTTGAAAACCTGAGAGCTTAAAGGTGGAAGACAGGTTAATGTGCAAGACAGAGATTACTGCTAAAACATCATGCATGAGTTAATAAGAGTGAAAAGCTAAGTGCATTGTATGTAACAAAGGTGGGAGGGGGATGGCAAAAAATAAACAGGTCAGAAAATGAAAGATGACGAAAACTAAAATGGAGTGAAGAAAGGAGTAACTACTGTGAAGACATGCTGAGATGGAAGAAATTAACATATATTAAGGCCAGGTGGGTGGCGAGAACCAAAGACATTTTGTGGTCCTAGTTCCCACTTGTGGAGTTCTGAGAAAGTGGTGTCTGGGGGAAGAATCCAAATGGGGCATGTGGTAAAACAGCACTGAGGTCACGACTGTCATAGTTGTAGAGAATGCTCTGCAACAAGACATTGCAAATGCCAGTATATGCCCTCTGCCTATGCCCATTCATTCTCATTGACAATTTGGTGGTAGTCATGGTGATGTAGAAGGCCAAACAGTGTTTGCATAACAGCCGGTATATGACAGGTTGTTTTGCAGATGGTTCTCCCTTTGATAGTATATGTTTTCTCAGGTACAGAACTGTTGTAGATGGTGGTAAGAGGGTGCATAGGGCAAGTCTTGCAGTGGGGATGGTCACAGGGGTAAGAACCATAGGGTAGAGAGATGGGTGCAATAAGGAACATAGGGTCTGACAAAGATACTGCACAGTTTTGGAGGGCAATGAAAAGCTATTCTAGGTGTGGTGGGCAAAATCTCAAACAGAATGGATCTCATTTCAGAGCATGGTTTTTGGTAGTCATAGCCTTGTTAAAGTAGCTGATTAAATACATTTAAGACAAGGATAATACTTAGTGACAAGTGGTGTGCTCCAAAGCTGTTTTGTGGAAGGATCAGCAATACCAGGATTGGATGTGATGGCCCAGGAAATCTACTATTGAACTAGGCTGGTGGGGTAACTTTTTTGGGTTAACGCTGAGGTGAGAATGGTGGTGTATTGTTGTAAAGAGTCTGCATCCGAACAAATACTTTATGTTTGCCTTGAATGCCACGGCTGTATGGGAGGAAACGTTTGACTAGGAAAGGGTGCAACTGTCAAAATGTAAGTAATGTTTTTGGTTAGTAAGATTAATGTGGACAGAAGTGTGTAACTGGCCTTCGGTGAGGATGAGGTCAACATCAAGGAAAGTGACACGAGATTCAGAATAGGATACTGTGAAATTTAACTGGGAGAAGGTATTTAGAGATTACAGGAATCATCAATGTAACTACACTAAACGAGGGGCTGAAGGCTTATGGGTCACAGGAAAGCCCCCACCAAGTGACCGATGAAAAGACTGGCATCCTAGTTCCAATGGCCACACCTCTGATCTGTTTGTATTTCTGCCTATCATAGGTGAAGTTGTTTTCAGTAAGTATAAAGTTAATTAAGGTGTGCAAGAAGGAAGTTATAGTTTGCAGTCAGTTGCGTGCTGGCTGAGGAAATGTTCAGCAGCAGATAGATCTCATATATGGGGGATGTTGAGATATAGGGAGGTGACATCAATGATAACAAGCAAGGTGTGTGGTGGGAGTGGGACGGGCATAGATTTCAGATGAGCTACGAAATGGTTGGTGTCCTTAATATTGGAGGCAGGCCTTTGTACTACGGGTTGCAAGTGCTGATCAACTAAGGCAGATATACATTCAAGCAAGTGCTTTGAAGCCAGCAACTATAGGAGGTGGTTGGTTGGTTTGTGGGATTGAAGGGACCAGACTGCTTGGGCCATCGGTCCCTTTTTCGACCTATAGGACAGCCAGGATGATTGGTTTGTGGATCTTAGGAAGAAGATAAAAGGTTGGGGTGCACAACTTGGGTGGAGTGAGGAGTTCTATGGATTGAAGTGTTAGTCCTTGTGAGGGGCCTGAGGTGTTAAGGATGGACTGCAAGAGGAACTGCAGATCAACCTGGTTTAGACATCTTTGCCATATGGATTCATGGTGAGGCCGACCTATAAAAATTCCTGAAATCTCCAAATACTTTCTCCCAATTAAATTTCACATGGTCATATTCTGAATCCCATGCCACTTTCCTTGATGTTGATCTCATCCTCACCGAAGGATAGCTACACTCTACCGTCCATGTTAAACCTACTAACAAACAACAGTACTTACATTTTGACAGTTGCCATCATTTTCTTGTCAAATGTTCCCTCCCATGTGGCCTTGGCACTTGAGGCAAACATATTTGTTCAGATTCAGAATCTTTACAGCAAATCACCACTACTCTCATCTCAGCCTTCGGTGGACATAATTACCTGACCAGGCTAGTTCAAAAATAGATTTCCTAGACCATTACATTCAATCCTGGTACTTCTGATCCCTCCAAAAAACAACTTTGGAGTACATCAATTGTCACTCAGTATTATCTTGGTATGGCTGTATTAACCAGCTACTTCGACAAGGCCACGATTTCCTAGAATCATGCACTGAAATAAGATACATTCTGTCTGAGATTTTGCCCACCACACCTAGAATAGTTCTTCATTGCTCTCTCAATCTCTGTAGTATCCTTGTCAGACCCTATGCACCTTCTGCACCCATCTCCATACCCTATGGTTCCTACCCCTGTGACTATCCCTGCTGCAAGACTTCCCCTATGCACCCTCTTACCACCACCTATACCAGTCCTGTAACTGGCAGAACATATAATATCAAAGGGAGAGTCACCTGTGAAACATCACATGTCTAATACCAGCTGTTATGTAAACACTGTTCAGCCTTTTACATTGGGAAGACTACCACCAAGTTATCAGATAGGATGAATGGGCACTGGCAGAGCAAGTATACTGGCAAACACAATATCCTGTTGTAGAGCACACTCTACATGATGGTCATGACCTCGGTGCTGTTTTACCACATTCCCCACCTGCATTCTTCCCCCAGACACCACATTCTCAGAACTCCGCAAGTGGGAACTAGTGCTACAAAACATCTTTGGCTCTCGCCATCCAGCTGGCCTTAATTTATGTTAATTTCTTCTGCCTCAGCATTCTTTCACAGCAGCTACTCCTTTCTTCATTCCGTTTTAGTTTTCTTCATCTTTCATTCTCTGACCTGTCTATTTTTCACCAACCCCCTCCCACCTTTGTTACGTACAATGCCCTTAGCTTTTCACTCTTAATAACTCATACACAATGTTTTAGCAGTAGTCTCTGTCTTACATACTACCCTGTCCTCCACCTTTAAGCAAGCAGGTTTTCAAATCTCATCCAGTGTAGTCCCCAACAATCAGTCTTCCCTTCTTGTCACCCCTGACCAACAGTTCTGGGTGACATTTCCGAAATCTGCCCCTTTTCTGAAACCTCTCCAGTCCTTTCTCTCACCCCTCTTTCTTCTCCTTCAGTCCTTCTGGCAGATGTGGGAGCCACTGGCTCTGAAAGGTTTCTTAAATATAACCTTCTTTTATGCATGTGTTCTCCATTTAATTACATTATATTGTCTAAAATTCATAATTTTTGTGGTTATATACACTGGTATTTGTAATAAACATTGTTTCAGTACTAAATATTGAACTTCACTGACAACCCTGGCTCCAGATTTGGACTTGATTGTGGTTTAGATGTGACATTGTTTGGTCAAGACAGCATGTACATCAAAACATCTACATCATAATGGGTTCAGTTAGGCAATATAAGAGCTGTCATCAACAAAAACAGGAACCTGAATACAAGAAGTACACCATTACTAACATTTGTACTTTCAGGAGACAGATAGATTCCAAAAGAGCAGAAAGTCAGCTGCACATCAGGCACCCATCAATGATTTCCAGATATGCTGCTCAAATGTTTGGTAAATATGTACTTTACTTGAATGACACAGACCAGCAGTCGTTCAAGAGCAGTGAAGAGGAGCTCAATAGCTGGAACAAATTCCAAGCCAAACTGAAGGAAACATTTGGTGGTAATCAACAGCAAGTCCACTTAGTGCCAGAACAATTTAAGAAAAGGACCTAACATCAAGGGGGAATGGCGCAGTCATACATAAAGAATGTTGTGGTCCTATACAACACCATGAATCCCAACATAACAGAAGCCAAAAAATTTACACTTGATGAATGGACTTGCTGAAGACATGTACTGAGCTCTTCCAGTAAAGGATGTCATGAGAGAAGAATTTATGAAGTGATGTCAGCAAATTGAGGAAATACCACAGAAAGAGTTGGACAAAAGAGGTATGAATGTGGTCCCTAGGCAGTTGTGGAAGACCATCAGGAGCTCGCCTCTCTCTTATGCCATACTGCCTGTGTGTTTCAAGTGTGGATGCTCTGAACGTGCTGTACACTGCTGCCAAGAAAGAAGACAAGTTTTTTATTACTACACCATCGCAACACATCTGTTCATGTAGTGAACTACAGACCATTATATTTACCTAAGGGGTGAAGCTCATCACCGCATCCATCATGATGTTGCTCCTCTACACTCTGTAGCCAATACCCTTCTCTGTAGAGAGATACCATGAGTTTGTTACCCGCTGACTTCAGGAAAACTAAGTGAAGTGACCATCTATGGAGGTGAGGCCATCACAGAAGCAAAATCCTCTATGGATGAGAGTCACCAACATGCGCAAAACCTCTTTGACATCATCATTGATTGCCAACTTTTCTGAGTACTAATTGACTTGAGATTTCCTTATGTGTAATGTTGGAGGCTATTGTCACCTGTTAAGAAAGACTATGTTTTGATATATAAAAGCAAATGTGCTGAAGGTCACAAATGGGAAATATTTCAGCCAATAGGAACTGTAATGAAAAAATAACTATCAGTGAGGAAACACAGCCCTTCAAATTTGCCATTTTAGCAGAATGTAGTCGTAATGTTGTTCTCAGATGGGACTTTTTGCAGGAACTACAGTCATAGACTGTGGAAGAACAGCACACCAGATTGATGAAGATATTCCAACAAGCACACATATCAAAGACTGCTCTTGACAGCTGTTTGCCAAGGAAGAAATTGTTATCCCACCATCAGCAACAAGACAAATTCCAGTCATCAATTGAGTTGCTCTGTCAAGCTCTAAAGCTTTTCTCGATCACATAAAACTACTCAAGGTTCACAACAGAAATCCACATCCAAGCAATGATCATAAGAATTGTACATGATCAACGAGAACTTTGGATGACTAACTTTCATGACAGCCATAACTCATCCTTAGAGGGATGTGTGTAAGGAGAGCCAAACCAATCCAAAAAGAGCAGCTTAGTGTCATTGATGAAGAATCACATCCTGCTACCAGACAATGCAAGGGGGAAGCTACTACCAAATAGTCAATAGGATCTAGCCTGACCAAGGAACAATATCAGCTAATTATAGCCATTCTGCATCAATTTTCAGGTGCTTTCCAATAGAGTGAAGACAAACCACATAGCTCATGCTAAAACACCGTATCAATACTGGGGATCCTCCACCTGTTTTGCAGCACTTTATATGGTGTAACCAGCTGAACAATGGATAATCCAGAAGGAAGTAGAGAAGATGCTGCAAAACGACATCACTGAACCTGCAGAGAGTCCTCAGTCCTCTCCTTTTGCCATTATGAAGGAGGAGGATGGCCTACAGCGTTTCTGCATCCTACTGATGATGGAATGAAATCACAAAGAAAGATGTTTCCCCATCGCATAGAACTGAAAACATCCTAGTATGCTAGAAAAGAGCAAAGTATTTCTGAATTATGGATATTCAAATAGACTACTGTCAAATCTACATTGATGAGGCCGACTGAAAAATGACTACCTTCATAACTCCTGGCGGCCTTTATGTATTTAAAGTTATACTGTTCTGACTGTGCCATCTTTGAACATATGATGGACAAGTTGATTTGACACCTTAAATGGATGACATGCCTTTTCTATCTGGTTAACATTGTTAGTTTTTCAAAGATTTTGAGGAAAATGTCTAAGTCATCTAACAGCCATGTTGAACTGCTTTCAAATCACAGGTCTCTGCCTCAGTCCAAGAAAGTGCCTCTTTGTTGCCCAAGAAGTTGATGATCATCCAGATTAAATGAGCAGTCACAGATACACTGACTCCTCTGCACATTTGTGATGTGAGAAGTTATCTTGTAGTGTGCTCATACTAAAAGCAAATCATAAAGGGTTTCTTTAAAAGGCAAGTCCCATACAAGAACTATTGCAGGGAGATGCCAAATTTTCCTGGAATGAGGTGCAAGAAAGATTTTTCCTTGTCCTTAATAAGGTGCTAGCATCTTCTCCTGTTCTAGCAAAGTATGACAAGAATGTTGAGACAGATTTTCACACCAAATAGCTTCCGCACCCTCTGTCCTACAACCTCCTCCCTCTTCTTGAACTTTCACTCTCTTTGGGTGCTGCGCTCTGCCTACGCACCCGTCTCTTTTTCCCCTTGCCTGCTCCTCTCTTTTTTTGCTGCCCGCTCCGCCCCCTCTTCCAACCATCCCTACCACCCCACCCCACCTCCCTGACCCACAGCCTGCTGACACTCCACCAGACAGCACACTTCTCTCACACACCTGTACCCCACTATACCTTCCCCTTCCCTGCCCCTCTAGACTGCTGTCTTCCAGTCTATGTTACAGTTATATTCTTGTGCAATATGCTGGAGATGGCGGCCGTGTGTGTGTGTGTGTGTGTGTGTGTGTGATGTGTGATGTGCTTGCTTGCACAAATGAATGTGTGTGTTTTTCCTTTTCTGAAGAAGGCTTTGGCCAAAAGTTAATGTATAAGAGACTTTTCATTGTGCATGTCTGCAACTCATCATGTCCTCTTTTCCTTATATTGTTGATATTCTAATCTAGATTTTCCATTGTTTGTCCGTTTCAGTTCTGTTCTGCTTAGAATGGCATACAGTGTTTCTAATGTAATTGTGTTCTCCTTTATCTAAACAAATAAAAGTAATGTTTTGAAAATTTGTTACAGCTTATTACCACTCTGACAACAGTTCATTGTTGTAATTCACTCATCATGGTCCATAGATCCTGTCAACAACCTTCAGGAATTCAGTTAACTGTAAAATTCGCAAAACATAGACATATTATAAATGAAAGTCTCACACGGGGTTTTCCATTATGTATGTGAAAGCTAATCTCACGAAATCCTGTTGGGATCTTTATACAGTTTTCACTAATAGGTAGACTATTTCATGAGGAAAGCTTGTGTATATCACTGCAAAAAGTTGTCAGGGCATAGGTACTTAATGTTACCCATGCCAATCTGTTGTGGGTAGCTAACACAAGATAAAAATGTTCATTTGAAATTCTTGTTAAGTTCAAGCAATTTTGTTTTCTTCCCCTACAGTTGAATTTGAATTACTGTAATCAGATGTAAAACAGTGGAAAGTACAGATCGGCCCTTAGTTCCCAGAGACAGTAGCCATGTGTGTGTGTATGTGTGGGTGGGTGGGAGGGTGGGTGTTTTTTTCTGCTTCTGAAGAAGGACTTTGGCTGAAAACTGAAATATTTCTAACACTGAAAAATCTCCCATATTAAAAGTATGAGTTTTTTCTTTATTCAATTTGCAATATGGGATCATGAACTGCGATGAAGAAGAATAAATCCTTCAGAATTTTGTAAGAGCCTCACACATTACTCTCGTGACACCTGTTGTAAAAATTTCTTTGTGGTCCCAAAGACTATGACCATCATTTTGTGGTTTTCACAGTGTCTGCTTGAATCCACTGTTTGGACTGTTTCTTAGTTTCAGAGTTCATGTCTTGCACACATGTCTTTTTCTGAGTCACGATTTGACGTGTTGCATTGATACTCACACTTGTCATTGACCTGAGCCAGTTGAAGTGTTACTCTGCAAACTGTTAGTCCTGTCGCTGTCCTGAACCAGTTGAAGTGTTACTCTGCAATCTGTTTTCTGAATTAGATGTTAGTGATAAATGCACGGTCATTGCTTTGCAATGAGATAGAGACAAAGATTGTAAGAGCAGTGCAGGGATGATGACAAAATAAATGAAAAATCCATTGCAATTTATTCTGAGATATGCTTTAACTGCTCTGAAATGAGAATTGCTAACTTCCAATCAGTATTTACATTTATTGTTCAAATGGCTCTAAGCACTATGGGACTTAACATCTGAGTTCATCAGTCCCCTAGACTTAGAACTACTTAAACCTAACTAACCTAAGGACATCACACACATCCATGCCCGAGGCACGATTCGAACCTGTGACCGTACATTTATTGTCTTTGTTGTAATTCTGACAATCTTAAGAATATCATATCCAACCGAATAAACCTTCCAATAACAGTAAAATCATAAAATATCAGTTCTTGAACAATTCTCAGTGTGTCCCGGGACAATGTATGCATGTTTTTCCTTGGACTAATAGCTGCAGTAACCGGCAAGGAACTCAACAGGGCTCTGTCAGCAGAGGCATCAAATATTCTCCCAGTACATGGCAGTAGCATGAAAACAGAACATAATCTTCCTTGTAATAAAAAAAAGGGTGAAATTCCTAAAGTAAAATAGATTAAACAATGATAAAATCATTGCTACATATGTTGGGTCGACAGCCACATAAAAATGAGTGGTGCAGATGAGTTCACGACACTACAGCAAGGTAGCACTCAAGGAACCAGCTCTTCAGTTTTGTGAAAACTGGATAGAAATTTTGGTATCCATAGTGCATAAAATTTTTGGTAACCTAACATCTCTGTGCCAATGTTATAGAGGGTTTTCTTTGAAATCTGACACACATCTTCAGAAAGTTCAGAAACTGTGAATCAATGTCTCACATGTTCAGTTTCTTTAACACATGGCTAACACATGACATAATCAATAATGAATTATGGTGACACTGACTCTTTGTAATTGCAGGAAGTGAATGACTGAATCTATCTCGCAACTGGTGGGAGATGCAATAATACCACCTATTTCAATCACTTCCTGTTTACAAAACAGAGATCTGAATGATGCAACAAGATCTTCAAAGTCTACTTTTCCAACTGCACAAGCACCATAAAGCTAAAAATATTCCTTATGAAAAGGATAGATTGCTACTCATCATATAGGGGAGATGTTGAATCACAGACAGGCACAACAAAAAGACTGCTGTACAATTGAGCTTTCAGCGAAAAGGCATTCTTCTAAAGGTGGAAAACAGACATGCATTCATGCAAGCATGACACACATATACACTGTCTCTGACCACTAAGGCTGGACTGGGAGCAACTACACTTGATGGGAGAAACAATTTCTGGGTTGTGGTGATAAGGAGAAGACTGGGGTGGGAAGGGGGAGGGATAGCAGAGTAGAGGTGGAGGAGGGTGTAGCATTCCTTGTGGGAGTGTGCATGGATGTTTCGGGGAAGGGTAGGGCTGCTAAGTGCAGTCAGGAGGTTTGAGGCCAAACATTGGAGGGGGGGGGGGGGGGGGAGATAGGAGTACAGGAGGGAAAAAAGACATTACTGGAGTAGCGGATGTGTTGGTGGAAAAGAAGGCATTGCAGTGCTGAAGCAGAAGCAGGGAAGGGGATAAGTTTGTGAAGGACAGGGACAGACCAAGGTTGAGATAGGGAGGTTATGGGAATGTAGTATATATTTCAGGGAGAGTTCCCACCAGCACAATTCATAAAAGACAGTGTTGGTGTGAGGGACCCAGGCTACGATGATGATGATGTTTGGTTTGTGGGGTGCTCAACTGTGTGGTCATCAGCACCCTTACAAAGCCCAAATTTTTAAACAATCCAATCTACCTACTGTCACAAGTGATGATGATGATGATGAAGTGATGAGGCCAACACAGACAGACAGACCCCGGGCAGAGAAAATCCCCAAACCGGCCAGGAATTGAACCAGGGACCTCGTGATCCAGAGGCAGCAACGCTAGCCACTAGACCATGAGCTGCGGACATGCTGTAGGCTATGAAGCAGTCACTGAGTTGAAGCACACTGTGTTTGGCAGCATGTTTAGCAACTGGGTAATCCAGCTGACTCTTGGCCACAGTATGTCAGTGGCCATTCATGCAGACAAGCAGCTAAGTAGTTGTGATCTCACATAGAAAGCAGTTGTATGAATAGCCACCGACAAAATGTGGGCAAGATAAAGATGGGGACCCTCCCCCCCCCTCCCTCCACTCCCATCCCACATGGAAAAATTTGTGCACCCCAATTATCTACATCTACTTTTATTCCACATGAATGTATGCAAACCTTTTCTAAACATTTGTGACTCATGTAACTGAACAGAACATGGGTTCAAGCTCAGTATTCACCAAGTCAGGCGTCAGAAGTAACCAAAAAACCACATCCAGACTAGATGGCATACTGGCCATTGTCATTATTCCACCAGATGGTTTCGATCTGGAGCCAACATGCTGCCCCAAATCTTAGAAGTGGCATGCTAATGTGCATGGCTATCCAAGCAGGTTAGGAGGCCTCATATTACCATCTACTATTTTCTTTATTTTTTTCAATTAGAAGGAAGAAAATTACAACATTAGTTTTTATTTTATCAGGCAGGACTTTTCCCTTTTTCTTGCCAGGAATTGTTAATATAACCACAAACTCTTTAAGCTTCCTATCTGTATTGACCATTCTGCTTGAAACTTTAAATTCAAAAGTCACCCATGGTACCAATCAACTTTTTCACAACTGAAAATTTCAGCATTTGAAGAACCTTTCAGCATTTGAAGAACCTCTTTTCCTTCAACTCACACAGTATGTCATCATGATCAACACATACATGCATTCCTGATGATTAGAATTTTGTTGCACAAACGTATCTGGTTTAAACCCACACAAAACTGAAGTCTCTCTAAAAATTTTGTCTACATTTCCATCTACATAGATACTCTGGAAGGTACAATATGGTGCACGGCAGAGGGTACCTTGTATGACTTTGCATTTGAGAAATCTTACACCTTATGTAGCCTTGTAAATCTCATTTCATGAAATTCTTTGTTTTTACGGGAGAGTGACCAAGATTTAACAAACCTGAGTTGACCATTTTTGCAATTTCCATTTGTTCATCAGTTTCTGATGCCTTAGAGGAAGGTGAAGAAGCAGTAAATTTCTTGAGAATCTCACTCTGGCATATTGGGTACAATTACTGGAACCTTTCTTAATTCAGATTCTCTTGATTTGTCCAAAGCGTGTACCCAAACTTTTACGACATGATTTGTTTTTGCAAAAGAATTGGAGCAGAGCTTTTGTACAAACTTAAACTGAGTGAGAGGATAGGCTTCATGGTAGAAACAGGTCACTTAATCTATCTTAAGGTCAAAACCAGAGAGCAGTTTCAGCAGACTTTGTTGCTCATGTTGGAATTACTCTTTTATAATTACTGAAAAAGGCCTGATGGCATTCATAGTTATTCAAACAACCAAATGTGCAAAGTAATATATAAAAACCAACATTTGGATCTTCCTGTCCCAAACAAAATAAAATAAAATAATCCTGTACTACAACATCATGAAAAAGTTCTAGTGAACAAAACATTTCCATTTTATGTTGCAGGCTTGACAACCAAGTTGACAACAAATTGCTCAGTGAGTCCATGGACTCGAAAGTGATTAATTTTGTAGTTTTAGTTCAAAAGAAGAACAAGCCACCATTCACCTGTTGAGGGCTTTTCAAATGCACTTCTTTTAGTGGTAGACACATCTACACACAGTCAATTCCAGATGCACACTGATTAATGAATATGCATTTTATATGTTAGTGGAGGTCAAAAACAATTATCACCATAACAACATGGCTGCCACAAACAATTAAAATACAGCACTTATTGGTCAGTATGCACCTAGAAACGACTATGCTACCTGTGTCCAATAGTTGAAGAAGTGTGTTCATACTACCACCTGCAGGCAAGCAGTAAACTGTTTTCCTTTCGAGTAATGATCAAGAAATTAGTCGCTTTTCAATCCAGCTGATGGATGATAACTGTTGATGGCCGTCACTGACAACTTCAATGCAGGGCTCAATAACTTGCGTGTCTCAGAAAGCAAGTATATTTGGATGTGCCTAGTATTTGAAGGAAGAAGTTCATTTATAAAGTCATCTGTATGTGATGCAGCCTGTTCTCCTTTTTTAATTATTTCCATTCTGGATTTTCATTGTCTTAATAATATCTTTCGTATTACTAGATATAGATAAAAAGTAAAAATACTAAAAAATATACAGAATTACACCTAAAATAACAAAACTCTATCAAATATTAACTATAGTATATCTGTGAATTTTTGACAGTAGTATTTTCAAGATCATTTTTAAACATTATCCAGAGAGTCTGGAAAGGAAACAAAAGGTTTTACAGTAGAAAAACATCTTCTCTTTCTAACGAAACAAAAATAAATAAAATAGATGCTATCATTTTGCAAGATGATATGAAAGTTTACACAGGTTTGAAGAAACACTCTTAATCATATGATTGCATATTAATAACTTCTACAATACTCTCAGACAACTGCTCTTGTTTGGTAGAAGTGATAACAAATAACTTCTCCATAGAAATAGTATAAGGAACTCAATACACCTTGTTGCAAAAGTAATTGCAGGTACATATTGTATTGCAAGTATACAAAAAATAATTGCATACCTCATCCAGCAATTTGTAAATTTTCTGTGCTATTTGATAGCAAGGCAGAAAAAAGGCCTGAAATCAAAGGCCTATATAACCAGTTTCTGCAACTACTTATATTTTATAGCAATGAGATGCAAATCTTAAACTATCTAAATATAACAGTTTCCAAACATACAAGAGAATCATCCTTCTAATAATATTACAGAGCAATTGGAGAAGTAGTTCAGATCAAATATGCCAGACAGCTTCCATATATTTTCTATAATGTCAACAGACTGTCATGTTGGAAGCTATCCATCTTGTCTGTAATTCTAAAACATTCAAATCTCATATCACTATCCCCAGACATGATGAAAACCATCCTGTAATAACCAGCCTTTTGTTAAAAGTGGAAAATTACCTCTACATTTGTTTAAAATATTTTGATTTTTTGTCCTGTCTTATTTTTCTGTAAAGGACTTCAGTATTTTGAAAAGAAGAAATAAAATAAAAACTAATAAATGAAAAGCACATATTACACAAATGTGAATCTCCTCACAGCTTCCCTGAAAGACTTAAATAAAAACAGTCTTTTAATTGCCACTAAATCTTACCTCTGGTGCTGTTAAGCTGTCAACTAAACGTCCATATTCATCAGCAACTCTCGTGACATATTCCAGATCAGTCTGCAGCCTTTCCTTCTGTGCAGCCAAGTCGCGAACTTGTGGGGGGAGTGGTAGACCCAACTGACCCATCAGTTCTGCTTCTGCTATGATGTCAGTGATGTACGGATCAAGATTTGGAGCAAATCGTAGACCACGTTTAGCAAGAATACCTACTTCCTCAACCTCAGAAATTGTAGGGGCCTGTTGACCAGGAGATGTTGTGTCACCTCTGCTGCTTGTAGCACCTGACTTATGCTTGGCTACCCATTTTAGTGCCACTCCAGCAGCTGCCATTCCAGGACCTGAGCGGCGAACACTTCCTTTGATTCTACTGCTACCTGGACTGGGGCTAGCAGTGGATGCTGTTTCCACAGAGCTAGCTTCAGTACAGCCAACCATGGCACCAGATTGACCACTTACTTTTTTCTGCGTATATGCAGCAGCTAACATTTCTTCTGAAAGAATAAGATCTTTTTAGAACGGTTGATAACTAACCAATAAAAATATAAATAGCTTGAAAGAATTATGCACTACAAGGAAAGGATCAAAGATCTTTCATACAAATTCCTGGTTACTATTGTTTTGAGTGAGGGGCATACAAAATGTGGCCTTTATGATTGATCTGAGGTAAAGTATAAACAATGTAAGAAAAGATAGATTGCTACTTATCATAAAGAAGACACACCAAGTTACAGACAGGCACAACTGGAAGAGAATCAGGTGTAGTTTTCTGCTACAGAATTCATCAGTAAAGACAGACAGACATACGCACACACGAGCGCGGGCGCCCAAACACACACACACACACACACACACACACACACACACAAATACATGACCGCCAACTCCAGCATCTCGGGTCAGAGTTAGAATACATAAAACAGTCATAATGGGGCAGTAAAATAACAAAATATCAGAGGTGGTCATAAAGTTTTAACTATCACCTGCACAAGAAATTAAACTGTCAGCGTGAAACTTGGTGATATTAGCTATTTTCTACATATTGACATTTCAAAAAGGTGGGAATTTAAGGAGATGGGACCTGGATTAACTGAAAGAACCAGAGGTTGTACAGACTTTCAGGGAAAGCATAAGGGAACAATTGACAGGAATGGGGGAAAGAAGTACAGTAGAAGAAGAATGGGTAGCTCTGAGGGATGAAGTAGTGAAGGCAGCAGACGACCAAGTACCTAGGTAAAAAGACGAGGGCTAGTAGAACTCCTTGGGTAACAGAAGAAATATTGTACTTAATTGATGAAAGGAGAAAATACAAAAATGCAGCAAGTGAATCAGGCAAAAAGGAATACAGACATCTCAAAAATGAGATCGACAGGGAGTGCAAAATGGCTAAGCAGGGATGACTAGAGGACAAATGTAAGGATGTAGAGGCTTATCTCACTAGGTGTAAGATAGATACTGCCTACAGGAAAATTAAAGAGACCTTTGGAGAAAACAGAACCACTTGTATGAATATCAAGAGCTCAGATGGAAACCCAGTTCTAAGCAAAGAAGGGAAATCAGAAAGGTGGAAGGAGTATATAGAGGGTCTAAACAAGGGCGATGTACTTGAGGACACTACTATGGAAATGGAAGAGGATGTAGATGAAGATGAAATGGGAGATATGATACCGCGTGAAGAGTTTGACAGAGCACTGAAAGACCTGAGTCGAAACAAGGCCCCTGGAGTAGACAACATTCCATTAGAACTACTGATGGCCTTGGGAGAGCCAGTCCTGACAAAACTCTACCATCTGGTGAGCAAGATGTATGAAACAGGCGAAATATCCTCAGACTTCAAGAAGAATATACTAATTCCAACCCCAAAGAATGCAGGTGTTGACAGATGTGAAAATTACCGAACTATCAGTTTAATAAGTCTCGGCTGCAAAATACTAACACGAATCCTTTACAGACGAATGGAAAAACTGGTAGAAGCTGTCCTCGGGGAAGATCAGTTTGGATTCAGTAGAAATATTGGAACATGTGAGGCAATACTGAACTTACGACTTATTTTAGAAGAAAGATTAAGGAAAGGCAAACCTACGTTTCTAGCATTTGTGGACTTAGAGAAAGCTTTTGACAATGTTGACTGGAATACTCTCGTTCAAATTCTAAAGGTGGCAGGGGTAAAATACAGGGAGCGAAAGGCTATTTACAATTTGTACAGAAACCAGATGGCAGTTATAATAGTAGAGGGGCATGAAAGGGAAGCAGTGGTTGGGACAGGAGGGAGACAGGGTTGTAGCCTCTCCCCGATGTTATTCAATCTGTATATTGAGCTAGCAGTAAAGGAAACAAAAGAAACATTCAGAGTAGGTATTAAAATCCATGGAGAAGAAATAAAAACCTTGAGGTTTGCCGATAACATTGTAATTCTATCAGAGACAGCAAAGGACTTGGAAGAGCAGTTGAACGGAATGGACAGTGTCTTGAAAGGAGGGTATAAGATTAACATCAACAAAAGCAAAACGAGGATAATGGAATGTAGTCGAAGTAAGTCGGGTGATGCTGAGGGAATTAGATTAGGAAATGAGACACTTAAAGTAGTAAAGGAGTTTTGCTATTTGGGGAGCAAAATAACTGATGATGGTCGAAGTAGAGAAGATATAAAATGTAGACTGGCAATGGCAAGGAAAGCGTTTCTGAAGAAGAGAAATTTGTTAACATCGAGTATAGATTTAAGTGTCAGGAATTCGTTTCTGAAAGTATTTGTATGGAGTGTAGCCATATATGGAAGTGAAATATGGACGATAAATAGTTTGGACAAGTAGAGAATAGAAGCTTTCGAAATGTGGTGCTACAGAAGAATGCTGAAGATTAGATGGGTAGATCACATAACTAATGATGAAGTATTGTATAGAATTGGGGAGAAGAGGAGTATGTGGCACAACTTGACAAAAAGAAGGGACCGGTTAGTAGGACATGTTCTGAGGCATCAAAGGATCACAAATTTAGCATTGGAGGGCAGCATGGAGGGTAAAAATCGTAGAGGGAGACCAAGAGATGAATACACTAAGCAGATTCAGAAAGATGTGGGTTGCAGTAAGTACTGGGAGATGAAGCTTTCACAGGATAGGGTAGCATGGAGAGCTGCATCAAACCAGTCTCAGGACTGAAGACCACAACAACAACGACATTTCAATGCAACAATTTTTTCTCAGCAATGGCTGACTTGGTGGAGACTTTGGTTGTAGAAGCTTGCATTTTAACTTTTCAGGAAATGGTTCACCTCAAAAATCACCTTGTTCTCATTTTGTAAATGCCAGCCACACTATAGTTTCTTCATCCAGCGAAAGAGCAAGAACTTATTGCTGCCACAACAGGGAAATAAGGAAGGTGAGACAACATTTCATAGCCCTTATGTGTGATTTTGTCCTATGCAGAATGAGGTGGAGCTTTGTTGTGGAACAAGAAAAACCCTTTGAGCAGCTTACTGCAACACTTCGTCTTGATGGTCTCCTATACTCTCATTTTGAGATTTTGATAGTATCCTCATATGATGGTTTGCCTCTAACAGGCATGTTTTAGCACCAACCATGGCAGTTTTAAAAAACACTCAACATTACATTGTCCTATACTGGTTGCAACTTCATCTTTTCCAGTGGGGGTGAATTCACATGTTCCAAATGTTTGCTATGTTCCTTTGTCTCAGGGCTATAGTGATACACAAATCACTTGCCTGTGGTAGTTAGATGACTAAAGGTGTTGTCTAGATTGGGAAACTTCTGACATATTGAATGTTCAAGTAACTTATGAGAATGCAGCCTGGTGACATCCTCAACAACTGCTGATATTTCAACAGGTGAATGCCCCATCGTTTTTAAGACACAAATGAAACAATGTCCCTGCATATGTAGACTTAAACTCTTGGAGGGTAGGGCTATACAAACCAGTAACTAAAAGACATTGTTTACAGAAAACAATACACACTATAAACAACTGTGGTTCATTCACAATGTCGTGAAACAGGGATCGCTAGTTCTGGATTGGTAGAAGTCAGCAATGGTCAGTTGCCTTTTGCCCACAAAATTTTTTATATCCAACTGCTGTCAACAATGTAATGTCAGTACAATATCCCACATTTAGTAGTGGACTACCAGCACTGCATGGCAAAAGTGCAGCTTATTCCCTCCAAAACACATTTCGGGTGACCATATGCTGGGAGTTGTCGGACAGAGCTTGCTTCCTCTGCCCCTTGCAATGAATCCTGAAAATACTAACTGTGTAAAGAAAAAACTGTGTATAGACTTAAGGGACAAATCATTTGCAGTTAGCTGACAGTGTAAAGTGCATGTGATCTGTTTTCCACTATACTCACTCTGATGAAAGGTAACTTCATGGTAGGTTAATTGAGCTAATAAACTTTCAATTTCTGAGATGACATGGCACACATGCCTCTTCAAAATGAGCCAGATGGTAACAACTATACTTCTAAAGATATTAATCAGTGTGGGTTGGCATGTTCCAATGTAATATCATCATTCCTCCTGACTAATACATCAAGAAAATGAAGGGAACTGTCCTTTCCGCCTCCATGATGAAGCAAATATTTGGTTGGATTAAAATGATATAATCTAAAAAACTGTTCAAATTCTCACCAAAATGATGTCAAATAACAAATTATCATCTACATATCTACAAATCACACAGGTTTTACTGCCTCTAACTGTAGTCACATTCACCCAAAAGTAATATTTTGCAGTGAGGTCTGCTCTGCATTCTCTTAGGATGGATCCTGATATTATCATCTTGCCTGTGGCCAGGCTGTGTTGGACAAGCAGGATTACATCCATAAAATGCAGTGTTTACTAGCTGATCCAGAGTATCACAGACTAAGTGCTGACCTATCAAAAGGTATTGAGAGGAAGATTAATACCCTCCTTGCAAAACATCTTAGATTACTGTTAATATCGAGCATAAGGTCATTAATATAAAACATGAACAGCAAGGGTCCCAACACATTTCTCTGAGGGCATGTTACTTCCGCATCTGTTGCTGACTCTCCACCCATCTGTGTTGCCCTTACAAAAGCCCTTCAATCCAATCACAAATTTTGCATGACACCACATATGAAAGTACTTTTGAAAATAACCATAAATTATGAGGTACTGGGTCAAATGGTTTTTGGAAATCAAGGAATACCGCTCCAGTCCATGGCTTTCAGTACATCATGTAAGAAAAGTGCAAGTTGGGTTTCACATGATCCATATTTTCACAATCATTGCTGGTTGGCATGGAAGATATCATTCGGTTCAAGATACCTCATTACAATACATTTGAGGTCAGCATATATTCTACGATTCTGCAAAAAATGGATGTCAATGATAATGTACGGTAGTTTTGTGGATCACTTATGTTATTCTTCCAATAGATAGATGGGACCTGCACCTTCTTGAAATTATTGGACACAGCTTTTTGTTTGAGGGTCTAATGTTTTCAGACAACAAGAGACAGTGTGGTATTGTGTTGCAAGACACACACGTCTCTCAATTCAGTTAACTTGCACGTTGTGTGTAGCCGATCCTCTTCTCTGGGTAATCAGCTACATCGATCTCCCACAAGCTTCTTCTCCGAATACTATTGCTGGTAAAGGGAATTTATTAAAATACTTCTCTATCCTTGAAATAATTTTGGTACTTTTATAGTACTTTTCAGTTCCATCACTTTATATTTTCAACTTTCACAGATAATAACTTCTGCAAGCTAACTTATTCCTTACACGTTAGACTCATTTACACATATTCAAATAGCATACATGTGTCTTGTTTAGTTCACAGCCAAGACATGAAATAATTTAAAAGTCTCTAGTCTCAATCAAGTCCAATACATGAATGTGTATAGCACTCTATATTCAACTGTTCAATAGTCTTTTTTACAATCACCACAGACACTAACACATCAAAAAATACGACATAATTATTCTTTGAGTTCTCCTCATGTCTTCTGTGGTGCTGCCATCAGTGACTCGCCCCTTCTTACAGTCTTCTAATAACAGACTTCCAACCTGCACATAGAAACAGGTAGATCGGTAGAAATGTTCTCTCTGTCCCGCACTTGAACCTAAAATACTGGGTGTTCAAGATGGTTAAAGGCCGCCAAGTGTTTCTACAATTTACACCGAAATTCTTGAGGCACTACATATCCCTCCCTTTAGCTTGAACATGTGATATTTTATACATATTCATTATGTACAATAATATTACACAAGATGATAATTCTTTATCTTTTAACAGTACCTTTCTTTTTTACTAATAAACATGCATATTTACCACAATTACAAAATGTGAACCTTTGAATCCATGTTGCCAGTTAACTCTTTTCAATCTTTATTATTTATTAAAAAAAAAAAAAGAAAAGAAAAAAAAAAAAAAACAAAGACTTTGTTTCCTATTCCTCTTCCAATCGGAAATTCCAGGTGCACATACTTCTATTGCAGAAGTCCTTCCCTTTTTCTGTGGTTACAGAGAACCTACAACTCATTACAGAGTAAAGAACCTACAACTTATTTCACATAAGTAAGCTGAAGAATCAGGCACATACATTGACATACACACAAAGAGAAACTTACACACAAAAATGAAAATTACAGATTAGAACTGAAGTGATGTCCAAACCGACAAGGGAGGTAGGGGAATAAAGACATATGTACATCTGTGACAGTTCTGCATTGTTATTTTTTTATCACTCTAACATACATATTTTCATGTATATTAAGACAGGAGAATAACAATCAACACATGTGCCTAGAGAAGCAGGAGCAGGAGAACTGGGGAAACAAGTATAAAATAGGGATAAGAAAATGTTCAAATGTGTGTGAAATCTTATGGGACTTAACTGCTAAGGTCATCAGTCCCTAAGCTTACACACTACTTGACCTGAATTATCCTAAGGACAAACACACACACCCATGCCCGAGGGAGGACTCGAACCTCTGCCGGGACTAGCCGCACAGTCCATGAGTGCACTGCCTTAGACCGCTTGGCTAATCCCGCACGGCATAGGGATAAGTTAATTGGAGTTAGTCATGCTAGTCTTTTGAGAAAAGGCATAGTATCTACTGAGAGTTGGGTACAGGTAGACACAGCATCTACTACATGTAGGCATGGTATCTGTTATATAGTAGGAGTGAGGAGTGAAAGAGGACTCTAGGATATTAGAGGGGAGTATTGGAAAGTGGAGTTGAGGTGTAAAGTAGATTTGTAATTTTACCAGAGAATATTTAAGAATAGTATACATAAAGATGTATGCTAGGGCAACGAACCAGGAGGCCTACTCAAGAAGGTATACGGAGGGCACACTCGACATTTATTGGATGAGGAAAAGGACGGATAGGCAGACTTGTGAAAGGCTAACCTATACTGTGTGGACAGAGGCACCAAGAAGGGGATTAACCTATACCATAGGAGGATAGGAATAAGAAAGGGGCGCACCTACCAAAACGTAAGGAGAAAGGGTAATCCTAGGATCAACACATGTAAGATACAGGTACTGTTCCTAAAGGTAAAAAAGCAGTATCATGACAGAAGTCACACATTTAAAGGGATGAGTCTGGTAAGTTTGAATTCTATGCAGCACTAGCCTTTTATGTTTTAGATTTACAAGTGTCAGAAGAACGGAACACTTTATTCTACCCAGAGGTCCTCCAGATTACAATAAGTAATGAATAAGTATGTACTTAGGAAAAATAGTACAGGAAGTAAGAACAAAGCAGTAGAGTATTCATGAGTTATGTACACCTGGAATTTACGATTGGAAAAAGGCAGAAAACAAAAATTTGGTACACACAAATTGTCAGAGAATTGAAAAGAGCTACCTCCAACGGGGATTGAAAGATGAGAACAGGCATATTCACTGTTACTGATAGAAAAGATATATTGCTGAAAGATGAAGCGTTATCCTATGTATCCTTACTGTACATGATAATTATGTATAAAATATTGTGTGTTTGAGCTAGGGGAGGGATACGTTGTGCCTTGAGAATTTCGGTGTAAGTTCTAGAGACAATTGGCTGTCCACCATCTCAATCACCTGATATTTTAAGTATGAGGGTGTATCTACCTTGCCACCGGTTTCTGTGTGTGCAAGATGGACGTGTATCGGGACAATACTGCAATAGCGACAGTCGATCGGCGTGGACAAGTGTTTGCCACTCGCGCCATAGAAGCTGTATGTCTAGTACAATGAACAAACACACTTTATTTCTTGATGGTGTAACGACTGTATTTCTTGTGGACATATGAATTATATATTGAACTAAAGACACTTACATCTGATTTTCTGGTGATGGACTTGCTAGAAGCAAGAACTGGTTTTATAGTGGTTATTAAACCAAATGTATCGTAATTGTATCTGTTAGTATCTAACGCACACAATACGTAAGTCAACTGTGAGAGACGTGTGAGTCTTGCACCCCAGTACCACACTGTCTCATGTATTCAGAAACCGTTAGAAACCTTGTACCCTATGTTTAAGAGAGAGATGCCTCTGTAGTTATCCAGTACTTTCTTGTCCTGTTTCTTGTGAGTGGTATTATAATGGCTTCTTTCCAGTCTATGGGTATTTTCTTATTTCTCCAGATACCCATTATTATACTGTACATACCTGTTTCTATTTCAGGCCTACCCTGCTTGATGTCTTCAACACAGATACCATCATTGCCTGATGACTTGTTGTTTTGAGATTTTTAATTTCTCTGCTTCTTCTGCCCTGGTGGGTGCATTGTCTAGATTATCCTGACTTTTGTCCCTAGAGCGTAAGTGTGTCCAGTTTACTGTCAGTGCTTCTGTGTTCAGCAAACCCCTGAAATACCTAGCCATTTTCTGGTACACCTCTTTTTTGCCAAATTTTATTGTGCCATCTTGTCCTATGACAAACGATTCTTTTGCATCGAAGCCTTTAATTCTGCTCTTCATTTCTCTGAAAAAGACTCATGATATGTGCTTCTTGAACGCTGTGTTTGCTTCTTCAAGTTTCTGATTCCATCTACTTCTCTTGGCATTTCTGATCGTTTTGCTAGCAACTTTTCTCACATTCTGGAAGTTTGATCACTCTTCTTGCTTTTTACAGGATTGCCATTTCATCCATGCCTCCCTCCTGGCCTCAACTGCATTCTCACATTCATCTGTCCACCACTCATGCTTTCTTTTTTTGTTGTCAGTAGCTAGTCACACTGCCTCTTCGTCCATCATATCTCTCACTCTCTTCCAATCACTCTGAACTACCATTATCCTGGCATACTCTGCTCTGTGTTTTTTCAGAAGATCTAGGCCAATTCTGAGAGTGTTTATGGTCCTATGTTTACTTGCTCTGTTGGGTATCCATCTGCATTTTATTTCAACAAGGTAGTGATCTGATTCCATCCTGCTATTTTTCCTCATTTTCATGTTCATAATCTCTGTGTAATTCTTGTCACAATTTGCTACATGGTCTAGCTGTTTTCCCCTAATCCTGTTTCCAGGGCTGACGCACATTGTTTTCTTGTTTGCCTTAGCTTTGTAATAGGTGGTCATTATTCTCAACTTGTGTCTCCTACACAGGTCCATTAATCTCTCACCATTCTTGTTTGTTCTCTTGTGGGCTGGATAATCCCCACAGGACCTCTAAACTTCTTTTCTGTGCCTATTTGTACGTTAAAATCTCCTAGCAAAATAGTGACACCTCTTTTGTCCACATCTGCCACTAACTTACCTAAAGTGGGCAAAAAATGTTCAGTTCCTGCTTTGTCGTTTTTGTTCTTATTATTTGTTGGTGCATGTGCATTTACTATAATATAGCTTTTGTTTCCTAGTTACACTGTCAGATATGACATCCTCTCATTTATGCCCTCCCACGCAGTGATACTATCCAGGTATCTACGATCTACTACAAAGGCTGTGCCAAACATAAAATGCTGCTTTGGGCCCCCAACACTGTGTTTCCCTTTCAGAATGACACCCCTTTGATTCCATCATGCTTTCGTCCCTGAATCTTATTTCCCAAGTTCTCTTGCACTGTCAAGAACTTGCTTTAGTTTGCCAATCTTCACCATTGTCTGTATGTTTATGGTTCCCATTTTAAAAGTCTGTTTTGGTCTGATTTTCTGACCGTGATTTAGATTTGATTTTGAGGTATGCACATGATGCAGGCTCCCCAGAATCTGATGGCCTGCCTGCATTGACCTCGGTCAATGAGGGATTAGCTCCCTGGGGTATATTTGTGATTATCACATGCTTCATGCCTGCTATAGAAGCTGAAGTTTCGACTTTGGTTACTGCATTTGCAGTAGCTTGGTTACAACTGAGGTGGTTAGCCCCAGAGGATGTAATCAGGCTCCCCCACTGGGATCAGACACCTTTTGTAGTTGCTCCACTGGAGCACAGACACCACTCTGTTGTGAGAAGGTTGATCCGCTTTGATGGCCATTGGGATTCGACAACTCTTCCTTTGAAATGACTGGCCATCTTCTTCCACTCCTCAGGATCATGATATCTATCTTTCCCCCGATCTGATTATAATTAAATAAAGCCTATACAGTGTCCCAAGCAATACTCAAGTTACTGGTGAAAACCCCATGAAAATCAATCTGGTAGTTTTGTAGAAGTGTGTACAAACAGCCAGACATGATAGTTTTTCAGATTTATTTTTGGTATGGATTTAATACAAATTCCTGAAGTTTCAATGATTGTGTTCAAATGTTGTAACATTACATACATTATTTTGAAACATAAACATTCTGTAATTCTTTACAACAACAGAGTTATCAACATATGAGTGTTAGCTTTGCATTTTAATGACACTTTGAATACAAGAATACACGAAGCAACTATTAGACTAGAAGTTCACTATTGAGGAATATTGTCTTTGATATGATTTTACAGACTGTATTACATGTTACGTATAACCTGACATCAGATTGGATTAGATTGGATTCAGTTTTAGTTCCACAAACACAAAAAATGAGATGATTCTCATGGGTGTGGAACATTTCAGAAAGTATAACATAAAAACATAAAACATTTGAATATAGTACTTACTACCCTAATAATTTGTCAGGACATTGTCAAAATAAGTGAATACAATGCGATAAACTGGAAGAGCTAATATTTACAGAATTAACATGCTGTCAGAATGAAACACTGTTATGTACTATTAATAAATTTATCGTACACAAAACAGCTAATCTTGACTGTTGTGCCCAAGAGCTGTCAAAACTGAAACCTAACAGAAAGTTTTACTTAAGCTGGCTTAACAGTCTCTGTTAAGATATTCATCTATGGAGTAGAAGGAGTTACCTATTAAAAATTCTTTCAAAATCTGTTTAAACTGTGCTCTATCTGAAGCCGTGGATATACTGGTTCCCGTGAGATTGCCGAAGTTAAGCGCTGTCGGGCGTGGTCGGCACTTGGATGGGTGACCATCCACGCCACCATGCACTGTTGCCATTTTTTGGGGTGCACTCAGCCTCGTGATGCCAACTGAGGAGCTACTCGACCGAATAGTAGAGGCTTTGGCCAAGAATACCATCATAACGACCAAGAGAGCAGTGTGCTGACCCCATGCCCCTCCTATCCGCATCCTCCACTGAGGATGACTCAGTGGTCAGATGGTCCTGGTAGGCCACTCGTGGCCTGAAGACGGCGTGCTATTTTTTTTTTTTGTCCTTTTTTTTAATCTGAAACCAAGTTTTTAATAGTTGCGGGCAATTTATTGAAAATGTGTTCCTGACTATTGGGCCCCTTTTTGGACCAAAGTAAGTGATTTTAGGTCTTTTATTGATACTATGTATTCAGCTATTGGTTGGAAATAGAGATGTATTACTTGTAACAAATTTCATTAAGGAAGAAAAATACTGAGGAGCAGTGGTTAGAACACAAAGTTCCTTCAACAAGTATCTACACGATATTCTTGAATTTACACCACAAATGATACTTATCACACACTTTTGCACCCTAAGTGCAAATGAAAGTAAGCAAAGTATGCAAGTTTTTTAATATTTATATCTCCCTACATCTGACATCATTCTCACTGCAAATACAGACTTGTTTAGGCACTTAAGCAATTCCGTGGTATGCCCTTCCCAACTGAATTTATTATTGAGTTGTAATCCCACAAATTTGACACTGTCAACCTCTTCTATCTGCATATCTTCATATTTTATACACGTGCTGGAAGGAAATCTCTTACAGGTTCTGAACTGCATATAGTGGGTCTTCTCAAAGTTTAATGACAGTGAATTAGCTTTAAACCACTTATTAATGTCAGTGAAAATTTGATTAGCAGCTATTTCTAAATTTGTACTTGACTTGCTACTTATTGCAATGTCTGTATCATCTGCAAACAAAACAAACTTAGCATCTGGCAATGTAACAGATGAGAGGTCATTGATGCACACAAGAAAAAGCAATGGACCATAGATGGCAGCAGCTATTTCTAAATTTGTACTTGACTTGCTACTTATTGCAATGTCTGTATCACCTGCAAACAAAACAAACTTAGCATCTGGCAATGTAACAGATGAGAAGTCATTAATGCACACAAGAAAAAGCAATGGACCATAGATGGTACCTTGAGGAACACCACATTAATTAATTCCCAGTCAGATGAAGACTGACTGCTTACTGCCCAGGTATTTCACAACAACACCCTTTGTTTCCTGTTAGATAGGTAAGACTCAAAACATTTCACAGCATTGCCAGTGACACCATAACATTCTAATTTAAGATGAATTAATGTAGTCCCTATCATTCATGGAGTAATGGTATAAATGCCAGTGACTGAGAGGTTATAAATTAGTGACACATCGAGCAACTGCATGCTGTGATTAGGTTTATGCTTAATGTCATGATTGGTACATGGCCTGGAAAAATATAATAGAGAATAAACTTATTTTAAATTGTAATAGAGCTGATTTCTCTTATCATTGAAATGTAATTTATGGCACTAGTAGAACTGAATAAAATAATAAAGAAACAAACAAACCTTCCTCCTTTTCTGGATCTTTTGAAACAATTTTGAGGACATTCTTCTTCATCAATGTAGATATATTTGGTATGACACTTGCCTTCCATTGTTCAAACTTTGTCTCTTCAAATGCTTTCATCTGTCTGGCAATGTTTAAGTAACTAGCAAATGCCTGTCAGGAAAAGACAACAACTTTTACTACAAATTCCTCTCTGTACAGAAGAAACAAATATCATGTATAGGCAACTGCAGAAATTTTAACTTACAAAATAAAAAAAAATTGGCATTTAAATAATAATTGCCTAATGTGTAAACATTTCTGACTAGTATCAGTACTGTGTCAGATATGAAGACAAAAAGTTATGGTTACAGACTTATTATTTGTTTATGTTCAGTTTTAACCATACAGAGACGATAAAACTTATTATTGTCAAGTGGTAGGAGACATACATACAAACAAAATGTAAGGAAAAAGAGAAAATCTATAGGAATGACACTATTTGGAAATTACAACACCTAGGACCCAGTTCAAAGGAAAAACTGTGTGACAGGTATCATAAAATTAAAAGAGAAAGCTATTAACAAGATAAAAAAAATGTAACAGCACAGTAAAACTGTTAACTATTTGTTTCGTTTATTTATTTATCCCCCAAAAAATATGCATTGCATCAATAAACGTTTACCTAGTTTAAAAATACACAGATACTATAAAATAAATACAAACAATGTGATGCTCCATGACAAATTCATATACTTCATGTCAACTTTATTTTATTTTATTTTATTTTTTTTTACTGTTGTTAATGAGAACCTGAGAGGCTTTCATAAGGGAGTAAGAAATGGTATTTTTTGCAAATTGGGGAGAATATTGTGGGGAGATGAGTGCTCTCTCTTGGTCCTGCATTATATGCAATAGGAAAATACTGATAGAGGAACAGGAAAGAAACCTCTGTGCCCTCAGGCACAGCTGTAAGAAGCCAGATGTGAACTATGTAGAATTAGGAGGGGGTTTTGGGGGGGGGGGTGGGGGGTGGGTGACGGGCAGCTGACCCACCCAACCACACACACACACACACACAAATATTTTTCAGCAGTTGCCAGACCCGAGCAGAGAGGAGTATCCACCAGAAGCATCAGTAGAAAACATGGATCTGACTTCAGTCTTGATTCGGAAACCAAAGTTAAAGAGAACTGTGAAGAAGGAGAAGGAGAAGAAGGTACTGCTCTTAGTTAGTAGCCATTGACAAGGAGTTGGCACTCAGCTCCATGAAATGATAGGTACAGATCCCCAAGTCAGCAGAATCTTTATACTTAGTGGAGGGGATTAGTCAAGTGACATAAGTTCTAAGCATTGGAGGATCAATTGATAACTGAGGATGGGGTGGACAGCAGTGTGGACAGGGACAGGATGTACAATACAGGTGGTGACTTGGATCTGACAGTTTCCTTGACTTACACTGCCTGTGTGCACTTTGCTGAGATGTTTAAACATCAAACCAACCACATATCAGCAATGCTGTGAAATATGTCATAACTGAGCTGGAAGTAGCACTAATGACAGCTGACTTTGAGCACTTGGCTGCGGTACTTGGGTTTCACCAGGCATGTCCCACACCTAATGAGGTCAGGTACAAGGATTTCAATAACATTCAGTAGAGAGGGTATAGTGGGTGGGTGTTGAGGCATGTGAGGTCCAATACACAACTGAAACCATTAGCAGGAAACAAGCATGAGGATTATTTGATGTCCAAAATTGTGGGTAAACTTTAAGACATATAGATGTTTATGAATATTCCAGGTTATATGGTTGTGTGCCAAGAAACTTGTACCTGATGTTTGGTCCAGAGCTGTGTTGGACATCTTTAGAGGTGCTCCATGTTCCACTGTACCTTTCCAACAGTCCAACAAAGCTCTGGAAGAAGTGTCAGGAACAAGTTTATGGGCAATGACCATACAACCTGGAAGATTCACCACCATCTTAGTTAACTGGTCATGAAAGCCTTTATCATTGTGTGATTTAAGACATATTTTTAAATAGTGAAAACATATGGTTTGAAATGACTGAAACACTCCATAGTGCAAATAGAAAATGCACCAACAGTGATGAAACTGGAGATAGCTGAAAGGGAAAGATTTAGGTGTTCTTTTTTCCCATGCACCATTCGAGAGTGGAATGGTAGAGAAGTAGTATGAAAATGGTTCGATGAACCCTCTGCCAGGCACTTAAGTGCGAATTGCACAGTAACCATGTAGATGTACATGTAGATGTGATGAATCAGTGAGTGGAAGCAAAGCTATGATATATCAAAAGAGTCAGCTGGAAAGAATGGCAGTTTCAGATCAGATTAAATGTACTTTTCATTCCATTAGATTCACAGTGAGGAAATCCCCAAGGATGTAGAATGTGTCAGTAAACAAGAATACACAATACATATGTAAAAAGAAAAAGAGATATGCTAACATATCTTCCACAGATCCCAAGTGAAATAGTCCTCATGCATGTGGAATAAGTAAAAATTCTTTAATATTTTTTCATGTAAATGGTTATAACAAACTTGCCAGAAAATATGTAAATGCTCATTACAGTGAGCTGCATATAATAATTTTAGGCTATCGTAGCCAAGCATCATCAGTCAGAAACATCATTTTACAACACTTATTCACAATGATTGCATTACTGCATTGGTAAAGAACTATATTGAACGTAATACTCACATTGTTTGATACTATTAGTAACACACACCGAAGTTCCAAAGAAACTGGTATAGGCATGTAAATTCAAATACAGATATATGTAAACGGGCAGAATACGGCACTGCAATCGACAATGCCCATGTAAGACAACAACTGTCTGCCACAGTTGTTAGAACAGTTACTGCTACTACAATGGTAGGTTATCAAGATTTAAGTGAGTTTGAACATGGTGTTACGGTCGGGGCATGAGTGATGGGACACAGCATCTCCGAGGTAGAGATAAAATGGGGATTTTCCCATACAACCATTTCACGAATGTACTGTGAATATCAGGCTACCGGTAAAACATCAAACCTCTGACATCACTGCAGCCCAAAAAAGACCCTGCAAGAATGGGTCCAATGATGACTGAAGAGAATCGTTCAACATGACAGAAGTGGCACCCTGCCACAAATTCCTGCAGATTTCAATAGTGGGCCATCAACAAGTATCAGCATGTGAACCATTCAATGAAACATCATTGATATGGGCTTATGGAGCCAGGATACACTCATGTACCCTTGATGACTACTTGACACAAAGTTTTACACCTCGCCTGGGCCTGTCAACACCAGCATTGGACTGTTGATGACTGGAAACATGTTGCCTGGTCGGACGAGTCTTGTTCCAAATTGCATTCAGTGGATGGATATGTTCAGGTATGGAGACAACCTCATGACTCCATTAACCCTGCAAGTCAGCAGAGGACTGTTCAAGCTGGTGGAAGCTCTTTAATGGTGTGGGGCATGTGCGGTTGGAGTAATATGGGACTCCTGATATGTCTAGATACAACTCTGACAAGTGACATGTACGTAAGCATCCTGTCTGATTACTTACCTCTATTCATGTCCATTGTGCATTCAGATGAACGTGGGCAGTTCCAGCAGGACAATGCAACACCCCACACATCCAGAATTGCTACAGAGTGGCTCCAGGAACACTCTTCTGAGTTTAAACACTTCCACTGGCTACCAAACTTCCCAACATGAACATTATTGAGCATATCTGGGGTGCCTTACAACATGCTGTTCAGAAGAGATCTCAACCCCCTCATACTCTTACGGGTTTATGGGCAG
The DNA here is from genome assembly GCF_023898315.1 of Schistocerca nitens. Taxonomy (NCBI): domain Eukaryota; kingdom Metazoa; phylum Arthropoda; class Insecta; order Orthoptera; family Acrididae; genus Schistocerca; species Schistocerca nitens. The sequence goes on from NC_064619.1 coordinate 367,451,102, forward strand.
TCCTGCAGGATTCATGGTGTCAGTTCCCTCCAGCACTACACCAGACATTAATCTAGTCCATGGCACGTCGTGTTGCGGCACTTCTGCATGCTCGCAGGGGCCCTACATAATATTAGGCAGGTGTAGCAGTTTCTTTGGCACTTCAGTGTGTATACATTTGTTAGTTCCACTAAGAAACTCATCAGTTGGAGATGGTCACCAATAAATCCTTTATGTTCCTCTTGAACTGAATTTCATTAGTAGTGAAACTTTTTCTAAGGCTGCTGGCAAGTTACTGAAAATGTGTGTTCCTGAATAATGAACACCTTTCTGGACCAAAGAAAGTGACTTCAAATCTTTGTGAAGATTATTCTTATTTATAATACTGATTCCAAAAACTGAGCAGCTTTTATATTTTTGTACAAACTATGTCTGACAACATTGTCATTGCAAACAGCACTTCATTTAAGCACTTCAGCAGTTCTGTCACCTGTCCCATCAAGTTTAATTTATTATCAAGCTGTTGTCCCATGAACTTAACACTGTCATAATTTTCTGTTGTTTTGTCACCATATTTTAGGCGTACTGGTGAGAAACCTCTTACAAGCTCTGAACAGCATACAGTGTGTGTTTTTTCATAGTTTAGTAAAAAATATTTGACTAGGAGACTTTTCTTGATGTCCATGAAAATCTCATTAACCAATCTTCCTAAGACTATACTTGATTTACTATTTATTGCAATGTTTGGACCATCTGCAAACAAAACAAACTGGGCATCTGGTAACATTACTGATGAAAAGTCATTGATATACACAACAAAAACTAAGCCTAACAAGGATAACATTTCCATAACCAGATTTCCCACAAACTTCGCTCATTGGAAGAGGAGCCACAATACGTAAACATATGTCTCAGGTTATCTGTAGATACTTGACTCTTTCTGTTCACAATGTTCCTGATTTACTATTTCATCTGCTTTGAAAGCCTTCTAAATTTAGTATTTTATTCTTAAAAATGTTTCTTTCTGTTATTTCCAATGTGTTGATGTTGTTTCTTTTTAGTTGTTTCCTTATTTCTGTAATCCCTCCTAGTGTCAATTTCTTTGTTTTGTTAGTCTGTTCTCACTCACTCTCCAGAGGTGTCCAAAAAACGGATTAATCTTCACTTAGCCATTACTTCTGATGTTTTCTCTTTTTTTTGTAGATCTGCTCATTACTTGTCATTTACCAACCATCTGTGGTTTGTATTGTACCCATTATTTTTCTAATAACCCAAATTTCAAGTACCTCTATTCTGTCCAGCTTGTAGTTCATAGTTAGGCATTCACACCCATATAAACACTCTGATCATACCACTGTAGCACAGTGTTCTAGTTTTGTTCTCCTAGATATAAATTTCACGTTTTTTGTCAAACCATATGCTCCCTCCATTTTGTTAACTCTTGCATCTAGTCCGGTCTTTTGTATATTTTTTTCAAGATATTTAAATTTACTTACTCATTCTATTTCATCAATTTGTGTATCTACTGGTCCATTTTTTATATCTGTCATGAATTTTGCTTTTTAAGCTGAAATTTTGGACAAATTGTATTTGCTCTTTTACCGGAAGATTTATTTGAATAACTGCTTCTGTCAGATTTTCTGAAAGTACCGTAAAATCATCTGCAAAAGCCAGGCAGTTTACCCTAATTCCAATTTTCTTTCTGAGAAGTCTTGGTCCAATTTTGTGATTTTCCAGCTCGAAATTCCAGATCCTTACAATTTTTTCTAAAACCATTTAAACAGTAAAGGTGATAAACCATCCACATGTTGAACAACAGCTTCAATTTCAAATGGCTGACATACTTCTCTCATGAATTTGCTTTCAGTTATCAATGTTGTAGGAAACTTCTTGCAGAATGTAAATACATTTGGATTAAAGGAGACCACTCCCTAAAAAACAGAAGCACTGAGTTGCTGAAAGGTACACACGTGAGAAATAAAACTTGCTAGCTTTCAGAGTTATCCTTTGATTAACTGGAGTAAAATATAAAAAGAAAACACAAACACACACATATGCATATACATACCTATGCCCCTACATGGTGCCAGCTCGGTTGTGGTGATCATAGTGTTGGGTGGGGTGGACAGTGGGAGAGGGAGGTGGGAGGCATGGAGAGGGACTGGGGATGAGTGGCTAACAGCTCGGAGAGCGGCAGCCAGTTTGCTGGCTAGCGATGTGGGAGGTATGGGTGGCAGGAATATGGGCTCAGCATATAATGCATGACTGTAGGGGCCAACAGAGAATGGTAAAAAAGAAGGTAGACAAACAATTATGGAGGAGTGCTACTTCTGCCAGTAGCATACAAAATAATACCAAAAATTCTCTTGGACAGATTTGTATAAGCTTTACCCAAACGATTGGGACAATATCAGGGTCATTTTGAAAATGAAAGTTCCTGTATAGAACAGACTTTTTTACTTAAAACCAATAATTCACCAGATGATGTTAACCAACAATCCTATAACAGTATCATTTATTGATTTCAAGAAAGTATTTGATTCAGCAGACAAAGAAAAAATAGATAAAATCGTTAGCAAATTTTAAAATTAAAGCAAAATTAGGAAATTTGTATGTGAAACTCCAACAAATACTATATCTGAAGCCTATATGTTTCGAAGACACCACTCACTGAAAAGCAGAATTGGGATGGGGTGACAGGATGGAGGAAGGGGAAACCGTGAAGTGGAGCGTGCAGGGACACTGGGCTACCTGAGACTGAGTCCAGGACATTTACAACAATGGATAATGTGTTGTACGAATAACTCACGTCTACATAATTCAGAGAAGCTGGTGGTTGAGGGAAGTGGTGAAGCAGTCACTGAAATTGACCATTTTGTGTACAGCTTCATGCTGTGCCACTGGGTGGTCAATTTTGTTCTTGGCCACAGTTTCACAGTGCCTCTTAATCATGGTGGACAGCTGGTTAGTAACCCTACCAATACAAGAAGCTGTGCCTGATAGGGTAGGATAAACTCGTGACAGGATTGGAGTAGGAGATGCCAGGTGCATGGATTGAGTGTTCTTGCACCTTGGTCTGCCACAGGGATATGACCCCTGTGATAAAGAGTTGGGAGTGGGAATGGCACACAATTGGACAAGGATATTGTGTAGGTAGGGGGGTGACTGCACACTTTTTTAGGAGGGATGGTAAGAATCTTGGATACGGCGGCCCTCATTTCAGGGCAGGATGACAGGTAATCAAAGCCACGAAGAAGAAGAATATGGTTCAGTTTTTCCAATTCAGGGTGATTCTGGGCGATGAGGGGGGTGTTTCTTTGGAGCTGATTGTTTGGTGTGGTGGAAGGATTGGGGGGTGTTTGAGGATATGGGATGGGAAATCATTTTGTGGACTTGGTTTTGGGGTAGTGTCTGTCTGTGTAGGCCTTTGTGAGACCTTCAGCATACTGGGCAAGGGAGTTCTCATCACTGCATATATGTTGTCCATGGATGGCCAGGATGTATGAGAGGAATTTTTTGGGGCAGAAGGAATGGTTAATTGTCGAGACGCAGGTATTGTTTTTGGTTAGTTGGTTTAATGTGAACCGAGTCAGGGATGGAGCCACCAGAGATTTGGAGGTCAATGTCCATGAAGGTGGCACATTGAGTAGAGAAGGATTTGATGAAGTGGATGGGAAAGAATGTGCTGAGGTTGCAAAGGAAGGTGGATGGGGTATTTTGGCCCTGAGTCTAGAAGATGAAGATATAATCAAAGAAACTGAACCACATTAGGTTAGGTAGTTCTGGGAGACTAGGAAGGGTTTCTTTAGATAGCCCATAAATAGGCTGGCATGGGAAGGTGCCATGAGTGTGCCAATTGTTGTGCTGTCTTAAAAAAAAAAAGGTAGTTGTGGGCCAGGATATAGTTTATAATACGTATAAGGAATAAGAGGTAGGTCCGGAGTCTGAGGGACATAGGGAGAGGTAGTGTTCGATAGAAGCAAGGCCATGGGCATGAAAGGTTTATAGCGAGGTGGCATCAATAGTGATGAGTTCCCCTTCCTCCATCCTGTCATCCTCTCCAAAGTTTTGTCCCCATGCTGCCTTCAATGTGTGCTGTTCTCTGCCAGCCCATATAATTCTGCATTATATGCTGAGTCCTTATATCTGCCACCCCTCCTCCCCATATTCCAAGATGGCAAACTGGCTGCCTTCCTCAGGGTCACTAGGCACCTGCCCCAATCCCTCTCCCTCCCTCCTGCCTTCCTCTCCTGGTACCCACCATCCAACACTATCACCATCACAACTAGTCCATTGGCCGAAACACAGCATTAGTCCAGCCAGCACCATGTACGGGCACAGGCATCTGTACGTATTTGTGTGTGTGTGTGTGTGTGTGTGTGTGTGTGTGTGTGTGTGTGTGTGTTTTACTATAACTTGTCAAAGGGTAACACTGAAAGTTAGCCAAGTTTTCTTTCTTTTGAGTGTGGCTATTGACAACTCAAAAATTGTGCTTTTTGGTGAGTGGTCCCCCTTCAGTCCAAATGTGTAGACGTTAGATATGTTCACTAATTCTGCTTTAAAATCAAAGTTTCTAATGATTTTATTTATTTTTTCTCTGTCTATCAAGTAAAATGTTTTCTTGAAATCAATAAATGATACTGTTACAGGTTTGCTGGTTAACATCCTGTGGCAAAGGTTCTTCCCTTTTGAAAACCACCCTAATACTGTCCCAACTGTTTGCAGAAATTTTATACAAGTCTGTCCAGGAGGAGTTTAGATAATATTTTGTATGTCACTGGCAGAAGTGACACTCCTCTGTAACTGTTCACATTTTGTTTGTCTTCCTTTTTATGTTTTGTTTATCTGCTCTGCATTTATGGTTTTTTTCACTCTTCTGGAATCTTTTGAGTTTTCCAAATGTTCTTAAAAAGCAATTTTAGATTATTTATAATCTTTGGTTCTGACCACTGCAATACCTGTGCTATAATGGAGTCTTCATCCCTTGCTCTATTGATCTTGAGTGTTTTGATGGTTTCATGGATTCTATCTTTGTTGATGGGAAATCTTCCTGCAGATTCTGTGGTGTTGCTGGAAATTATGATTTAACTCATGGAACTGGACAGTTTAAGAGACTGGCAAAACTTGTTTGCTAATATCTCACAATTTTCTTTGTTATTTAATCCTATTTTGTCATTTTCATCTTTGAAACAAATAACTGGTGCTTGATACCCTTTAAGAACACGTTTAAAAGTTTGGTAAAATTTCTAGTATTATTTTTTGATAGATTTTCTTGTATTTTGATAAGCTGAGATTTTTCAAAGCTTCTCCCGATTTTCCAGGTTATTTTTGATGTTTCTTTTCTTTTCTATCTCAATTGCTCTAAGTGGTTTTCTGTTTTTGAACATTTCCGTTTTTGAACTGTTTGTTCTAGCACTTCTTCACACTCCTCACCATGTCTTCTTTTTATCCTTGCATTCTGCCTTAGTAATTTGCACCTGGATTTCATGCCAAAGACCTTTTTTGTTGTCTCAACTGCTTCTCTAAATTTTTGTTTATTTTGTATTGTAATATTAGCTGTAATGGAGTTTTATCCGATTACTTTCTTTGTTCTTTCTTTGGTTTAAAAAAACAGAGACAGAATTAGAGAGAGAGAGAGAGAGAGAGAGAGAGAAGAGCAAGAACAACAACAACAAGAAGTTAAATCTCAGAGAGAAAATGATTTGAATCAAATTCCCCATTTACTAAGTTTGGATTTGGAGATATCCAATTTTTGGCTTTTCTTGATAGTTTGGGAACATGTGCAGACATCATTAATTTTTCACCTTAACAGTATTGGATATTCACCTACATTATTCTTAAATTTCCTTTCCTTCCCTATATACACACTGAAGTCACCAAGAATTGTTTTAATATTGCTTTTACATATGTTGGAGGTTTAAGATTCTAAAAGATCACAAAACTGACTTACTTTCTGCAGATTTCTTCTGTTGTCAACATTTATTGCTGCATGGTAGTTTATAAGGGTACAGGTGTTATTCTTCTGCCTTATTGTCAGCACCGACAGTATTTCTCATTTTGACTTAAATTCTGTTACACTAACCACAACTTTTTTGTTTCTATAAAATTCTGTTAGAATCTCATTTCCTGCAGTGTTAAAATTTGTATATGGTTCTTTTGCAAAAATAATTCCATTTCCTACTGTTTCCCAGTTTTCAGAAGAGAATTTACATTTAATGTTCCAAAGTAGTACTTCTTGTTGAACTCAAACTTTGAAGGCTTTTCAATACAAAGTGCTATACCAAATATCAGAGATTTCATTGACTGTGTCAAATCAGTAGTAGTATGACATTCTGCTGCCAGATGTCTCGATGTTCACATTTTATCTACTATAGCACAAAATTGCATCATTTATGGTGCATGCAGTTGGGAGTTGTAGTGGTGCATGCCAGGATGTGTTTCAGTGCTTCTGCAAACTGTGAAATTAATAACATGAAGGAGCAATGGACTTGTATCAAATTCTGTTACAACTTGAAGAAAACTGCAGCTGAAATACACTGCTTGCTGACAGAGGCATCTGTGAGAGTGCACTGAGTCAAGCAAGAACATTTGAGCAGTTCAAGCATTTCAAGGAATGCTGAGAATCCGTGAAAAAAGACAAAGATTCTGGTCAACCATGTGATTCATGAAGACGAAAGGCAGACAATTCATGATGTTCATAACAGACTTTGACTGTTGTATGGTACATGTCAATGGCGTCTAGCCAATGAAATGAACACGAGACAAACTGCATCAAAATTTGTCCCTGACCTCTTCAGCATCAGCCAACAATACCTAAGAATTCAAAATGTGCACTAAGCTGCAACAAATAATTTGAGAGTATCCCAAATTCTTATCCAGAGCCATATCAGGTGATGTATCTTGGGTCTCCAGTTATGAACCTGCAATCATCAAAATGGAAGATGCCATCTTCTCCTCGGCCAAAAAAATCTTGACAAGTCTGCAGCAATGCTGATCATTTCTTTCGAAATGTGGGGAATAGTGCATAAAGAGTCTGTTCGACTTGGTCGTACTGTCAAAGGGATGTTTCACTGTGAGGTTTTGAGGTGATTGAGAGGAAATGTTAGGTGCAAATGGCCAGAGATGTGGAAAAGGAATGACTGGTTGGTGTGCCACAACAACTGACTGGTTGGTGCACCACAGCCATATACCCGCATACATCTTACTCATTGTGAAGGAATTCCTGGACCAAAACAACATGACAACTGTGCTCCACCCTCCCTACTCACCAGACATACCCATGTGTAACTTCTACCTGTTCCCAAAAATGGAAATCATGTTGAAAGGGCAACATTTTGACTTGATTGAAGACATCTAAGTGGAATCACAACATGTCCTGAAAACCCTTTGCCTTGCAGACTTACAAAAGTACTTCCAAAAAGGGTACAATGATGGGATCATTGCGTACATGCCCAAAGTGATTAGTTTGAAGGTGATGGAGTATGTTAGTACAGAAGTGCAGTATTCTGATTTTTACATTCTTGGATAAAAGGGGTAGTTCCTCTTATATTCCATCTCTTCTTCACCACAGATCTTGAGACTCCTCAGAATACTAGGTCCCAATGCATTACAATATGTAATGGTAGATTTCTCAGCTGAATTACCACCTGGGTTACTGCAACTCTTGGTTCTACTTTCCATTCAGTGATTTGAATTTGTAAATTGTAGAGGGCAGGAAATCCAGGATCATCACTGAATTCACAAAATAATACCAGGTTGTTAGCCTGGAATGTTACTGATTCCACCACCACTAACAAGCAAAACAGATGCTATAGGGAAACACTAACATGTGAACCGTCATGCACTCTGTCCATTTTAGCCTTGGACAAGAAGCTGCCTCTTTCAACAGCTCCACTGTACCATTCTGCTCTACCTTCAATGTCATTGAGGACTTCACTGTAACCCTGGCAAGACCCCTTACATGGTAGTATCAGCTGGGACAGCTGAACCAAGGCTTTTTATGAGGTGTTACTCTTTTATCACTCCTCATTTATACTGGTTTTCGACAGGCAAACTTGGAACCTATCAGGCCCAGATTGGTGAAGAAACCCAATTATTGTTTTTATTTCCTTTTTTTCTTTTTCATTTATCTACCTCTGCCCATAGAAAGTTTTTACATGATAGTTTCTTATTACGTTAGGGGATACAAGGGTGTATTGATAACCAAGCAATACACAAAATTGACCCAAAATTGACCTAAGTCATGCTCAGGAAACAGAGAAGAGCATCATTCAGCAAAGAATCCACAACAAACTTTTTCATTTAGGACTTAACTGTATGCACTAGCTGTTCCGCCTTGCCATTTGATTGAGTTTGGAGCGGCAGACCATAACATGATGAATGCAATGATGGGAAGAAAACAAGCAAGGTTTGAGAAAAGAACTGAGGACTTTATCAGAAATTAAGGTAGAATTCAACCCCTCAATAGAAAAAAACCTCAAGAGTGGATGAATTGTGACCTCAGCCAACATCAATGTACACCAGAGAATGTAAGAAGACCAGGAAAATGCATCCACAACCAAAAGCCAATACAAATTCAAGAAGGGACCCGCAAAGTCTACATGAATGCATTCCCATGGTGCTGTGTGGGATGGCCCAGGAGGACAGAGATGCCCTAAGAGCTGCCAGTTGTCAGGCTCACTGTTCACAAGCCATGGCAAAACAAACAATTTTGCCATCAATCTCTGGCCAAAAAGTGTCCCCTAGCTAACAGTTTAGTGCATGAAACTCCCCAATGCCCCTTGTGGGGAAAGTGTAGAACCTCACACTGTAATACAGCAGGAATGACAACTCAGGGAGAGAGGTCTTCTGTGGACAACAGCAAATCATTATCAAAAACAGAAAGGGAAAATAGTTGTGCAGGGGGTCTGATGCCTAGCCTGGCAGTTTATCTGGCCAGTCCTGTTGAGCAAACTGAACCACTTGGTGGAGAACTGGTTGGCAACAGTGGCAGCTCCTTTGCGTGAGCTTGTAATTGGGAAAACCTTGACTGCAGCCTGTATTTTAATATGAAGATGGAGCCAAAGAAATTCTTCATAACCAAAGTGAAGATCAGGACCCATTGGAAAGTGGGACAAGGTGTCTGCATTGGCATGGCATGTTTAGATGTAGGTTGAAAATGGCTTTCGTAGTTGTAGCAAGGCAAGAACAGCACCCAGCATTGCAGATAGCGTGCTGCCTTGTCAGACAAGGAAGTGTGAGGGTTAAACAATGAGACCAGAAGTTTATGGTCAGTAAATAGGTAAAACTTGGAGGCATACAAAAAACTTGAAATTTCCTGAGAGCACAGATTATGGCAGAAGCCTCTTTTTCCATCTGAGAGTAATGCTGCTGGGCTGGAGTGAGAGATTTAGAGGTGAAAGCAACAGGTCGTTCAGAGCATTCTGATGTGGTAGGACCATGCTGAGGCTGTATTGTGAGGCATCAGTCACCAAAACTTCTTGCTAGTCTGGCGAGGATGTAGCTAAACAAGGGGCCGAGAGTAGTTTGGATTTCAACATTTGAAAAGCACATTCACAATCCGGGAATCAATAAAAAGGTACATTCTTGCATAACAACACATGCAATGGGTGGGCTAATGTGGCTGTCCCTGGCAGGAATTTATGGTAGTAGACTCTCTTACCTAGGAAAACCTGAAGCTGCCTTATGAATGAAGGGCGAGGCATATACATAATACAATGGTGTGCATAATGAATAAACTTGATGAAATTGAACTTAAGGATACCACACACAGAAACCATCCCAAACTCATATCCAATTGTTTAGTAACTAAGTAATAAACAAAATTGGTCCAAGTCACCCAAAAATGGTTTTATTCGTAACCTCTGAACAGTAACAGAAATAGCCTCTCAAGACTCCACAAGACACAGAACAAGTGATGTGCATGATACAAGCTAAAATGACAAAGAGAGCATCAGTTAGCAATGCTCCATGGATATATATGCATTAGTCGCCAGCAGACAGAAGGCTGGAGATGGTGCTATGTGTGCTGCTCCCACAAGTGGCCTCGAGCAGGCAGCCCACACTGATACAGTTGGTGACCAATTCAAACACACATGCATGGTGACACCACACATGGCGCAGTCACACTCACACACACTACTTGCAGGATACGGCAGGTGTTACGTTAACTGTAAAATTACAACTGGATTTCACAACAAGTGTCATAAATTTGTGTTATAACAAATGTGTGTATGGGATTCAGAGGGGTAACAACCTTTCTAAATTATCATATTCTTATATTTCATTCTTATATCAATTTTTATGTTAATTCTTATATTTAATCTGATGTTTATTCTTCAGGAAGATTTGGTGCATTCCCTTGCATGATATTGATTGTAAGAAATGTGAACACAGATATTCTGAACAACATGAGCCTCAAGCGAAAGCAGGTTCGCTCAGTCACGAGTCTTTGCATGAATCTCATTCAGGAAACAAGCACTATTAACATTGCTGAGGATTTCACCCATTGGGAATAATTTTGTGGCAAGCCACAAATAATGGATCATTTTTCAAAAAACTGGCATTTGCAATTGTTTATGAATCAATCTGTGGACTTTTATTGTGTCATGTCTAGTTGTGATATCTCTTTGCTGTACAATGAGAATGGAGTAATTCTGCAGTTTCTGGATGTAATGTTTTATTTGCTGGTAAAATCATGCATCACAGGGTTGACAGAGTGGTGTACACTTTACAGGAATTACTTTAAACAAGAGGTTCGTATTCCACCTTCACCTGTGAATTTCCCATTGCATGCTGAAGAATTGCTCTGTCCACCCTATGAATCAATAATGAAGAAGAATGGCTCCATTTTAACATAAGATTGCATAACTTTATCCAAGAACTCACTGTATATTTCTTTTGACAGATTCCCATATTTTGTGGCAGTTGCATACAAGTCAGATGTTATTCTATTAGTTGGTTCACCTTTTGTTGCACTTGAGGACAGAATTCTCTGCTAACTTCTTGAAAACAGATGAAGACTACTGGCAGCAGTTTACTGGACAGTGTTATGCAGTATTGTGTGATGTATGAAAGAGTCAAGTGATATAACTGGTTGACAGCAAGTTCAAAGACTTTTTCACCTCGGTAGGGTTGAGCTGCAGAATTATAGCAGATATTTGATCTTCAAATATACATTTTTCCTCTGTGCTGACAAATCTGGTAACATATTGCTGCCAAATACTATGCTTTGAGCTGAAGCTACAGCCATCATTGCCCATTGCTGCAACATTTGGAGTGTAACCAGGTGTCCGTCCTTTCTGGCGTCTTCAAAACAATTGTAGAACCACAAATTGGTCATTTTATATTTTTCATAGTTTTCTTTCCACCCTTTGTCACTTGGTTCTTCATAGCCATTTATTTTTAGTTTGCATGTGCTTTTTGATGCAATAATTTTCAGTGTCCATTTTGGTTGAAGACGAATGGTTCAGAAGAACTAACTCATCACAAATTCCTGAGGGAGAGAGCAACAGAAAATATTTACAGCAGAAGGAACTCCTTGTAACAATATTTCTTTAATTGTAATCATCCATTGTCAGTGTCACAAAACAATGCTCTATACTGACTGGCAGAATAATTAATGTTACACAAATGAGGACATTCAACAATAAATATTACTATTACATGTGGGTTGAGACAGAGAAGTGAGCAAGGTAGTGCAGTGTTAGCATGCTCTACTTGCTTTCAGGAGGACAGTAGCTCAATCGCCATCTGACCATCCTGATTGAGGTTTCCCTTTGTTTCCAAAAATCGCTTAAGGTAAAAGCTGAGATGTTTCCTTTGGAAAGAAAATGGCTAATTTTCTTCCCAACATGTGCCCCATGTCAGTTTACCTCACAACTGATGCGATCCCCCCCAATATTCCCTTCTTCATTCCTTCACAAACTGACCAGAAAAGAGGTGCCCATCATTTTAGCCATGTTAATCAAATCTACAATGAAATATGATGAGTGAGGACAGACCACATAGCTGACAAAGAAACACCTTGGCATCCCAGAAATACACAGGCTATATGGAACTTCTGGCTCCATACACGAGGAAAATTCTTCAGACTCAGGTGTGATTGTGGTGCCTCACACACACTTTCCATGATATACTAATGATACGCTTATTTCGAGCTATCCTGGAGGATATGTAGAGTTTCATACAGCAAGTGATTGCACAGTATTTTCATTCAATATTCTGGACATAAAACTGTGGCTCTGCAGCTTTCTTTCAATCAGACAGATCTCACTGTTATTGGCATTCTGGTCCAAGCTACTGGAGTTGGCTGTCATGTATGTATGAGATGTGCTTGTTCATGTGAATGAATGGTGTGTGTTTCTCTTTTGTTTTCTAATGGGGGCTGGGGCCAAAAGGTAATGTGCCTGTCTGCAACTTAGCACATTATCTTTACAGATAGTAGCAAGCTATCTTTTCCGTGAACTGTTCTATTGCAACATGGAGATTCCATTGTTTGACTTCATTGCTATTATCTATATACAGTGTCTGCTTTCTTATCTCTATTTCCATTATATCACATGAAATAAAAAAATATAAAATTTGCTAAATTTGAATGAAAGTATTCAAGAAAACAATACAGAGTACAAATATTAACATATGGTAAGTAATAACAAGTGAAATTTCAACTCTTTCAGATCGAGTGTCAGGCTACATCCGACATTACAATTTTCTGCTATGGCTCCGATGTTGCAGCTGTACGACACATTTCCATTAGTACTAAACAAATAAGAGTTGGGGAGAATCCAGTGAGTAGAAAAACTGGATTGAAAAGTGTAAAATATATTTTGGGGAAGAAGTTAAAAGTTTTGAGTATGTACTGGACAATTGTAATTTGAATACTGATGCTCTATGGTCGTACTGTCTTTGCAGCGTGGAGGTGATGGGTTGAAAATTACATTGCAACACTTGTCTATGTATATTGTCAGAATGAAATGTTTGGATTTTATTCAATGTTCTGATGAGATATTAAGGGTTTTTAGTATAATGATGGCTTTATATTAAAGTATATATTGTAGTGAGACAGTGTAATGATAATGATGATGTTTAAGATCAGTGGCGAGTGATGCCTAGAATGACTGCATGTTCATGATTTTTACTGCATTATGCCATTTACCTTTCCAAATAATTTTCTGAAATACTTAAAATATTTCTGTATCTTTAAAATTACCTTAAAATGAGCCTGGAAAGATTCATGGGGTTAGAATCTCCTGTAGAGGTATATTTGTAGTGAAAGTCCGTCCTTCTCTCTCTTTTTCATGGTGACTCTGTCTATGACTCTCTCATTCTGATCTGAAAGCCTGTGGATCATTTTCTTTTCAATAGATAGCATGGCAAGAGCAGACAGCCTATCTTCATCCATGACACTTCTAAGAAGTGTTTTGATGAGTGACACAAAAAGGAGAAACACATGTTGTCACTGGAATAGCATCTACTGATTTCAGCAACTTCAAAATGTCACCAAAAAGATGTCGCAAATAATTTTTAATTAATAATTTCAGAAAGGGTTATTGCACTTTTCAACAGCAAAAAAACATTTTTCAGGAAATTTATTCTTCAGTGAAGGGAAGAAGTGCTGGTCAAGAAAATCAGAGGCCAATAAGAAGCTGAGAATTCGAATCTCTGTTTTTTCTACTGAATTACTGTATCACATACTTATTCTGCCACTACATTCCTTGTTATATATATATGTCCTCACATCATCTTTTTGCTGCATTTGGTTCTTCCTTGATTATGGTATTATCAATGTGGTCTCTGCTTTTCAAAAGTTCCTTTTTTAATGGTGCTATTGCTTGCTTTATTGACACAGTATCAGTGGTGCACTTCTGTAATTGGCTTTACATGATATCCTCGTTGGGCATTATTTTATAAAATGTCTCGAACCAAGAGGAAAATTTTGGTTGTTACAGTTTCAACCCTAAATCATATGCCTGATTCACAGTAATTGTCTGGTTGCTGGTATCTTCAATGCGTTGAAAACATTCTAGAATGGCCTTTTTATTCTCATAAACTGTAAGGACTCTTCTCAATTTAACATTCCATCTTGTGGCTGATCCATGAGGGCCCCTTGTGTCATGAATGCATCCAGACCAACCACTCTTCGAGGTGAATGAGAGAAGAATATTAGTACCTCTGCAATTTTATTTGTTTATTTTGACTTGTAACTTGGGCAGGAATTAAGTTCATTTTGTGCGCTTAACAATGCATGTAATACACAAAATGATATTCTTCTCTTACAATTGTCTGGACCCCTGCATGTTGGCTGTGCATTACATAAGACCATCATAACTTTGACATGTTACTTTTTTTTTCCAAGAAAAAAATATTTATTGAAAAGTTTGAAAATTAATGTATGCTGTGGAGCCAAAAAGTGTAGTGAATATAAAAATATTTTCTTGATGTACAGTACACAAAACTGTAGGTCAGATGCATAGGTAGTTGTCTCTTTCAGAAACAAAATTTCACTGACTATTTAGTTTCTGTACTTAACGATCATTAATTTAATTCTGTGAATGTTACAAGACATATAGTATTAACAAGATGGTTTCAGTCATCTTTCTCTACAATATGTTAATGATATAAGGAAAACATAGATTGCTACTCACTGTTAAGATAACACATTGAGTTGCAGATAGGCACAATGGAAAGACACTGACATATTAGCTTTCTGCTAAAGCATTCTTCAGAAAGGGAAATACACACACATTCAATCACACAAGGAAGCACACCTCACACACACATGACCGCCAACTCCGGCAGCTTGGACCCGAATGCCATTCCAATTGATAACTATTCCACAAAGTAAAAAAGCAAAGACTGAAGTAATGTCTCAAAGTTTGCTGCTACTCGTATCTGTAGCGTAAAGCTACTTCCTTATTATGTGCAGAGCTGCTCCAAAACACAGTTTTCTTGAGAGAAAAATGAGAGAGAGAGAGAGAGAGAGAGAGAGAGAGAGAGAGAGAGAGAGAGAGAAGAGAGAGAGAATTGAATAAAATAAATAGTTACACAAGATATTAATATCACTCACACTATCCTTGACAGACGAATTTTTGAGATCCTCTACTTTCTGAAACGTTAGCACAGATTTCTTTAGTGTATTGAAGAGAAATCTCTCCCAGTATATGGCCCCACCTACAGGAGGGTGGTTTCTCAGCAAAGGAGGATGTCTGCGTCCACGCTGCACAGAAATACATATGCTAATTAATCCAGCTAATTCACAAATTACAGTAATCATATTATTTATCCTGTTAGAAAAAAAGACAAAATAAGAAGCATTTTTGACAACCTATACTCAAGACAGTTGTAAATATGGTAAGGAAAGTTTTGTTAATTAGAATTTAAATAATTTAAGACTGAAGGAGATCTGACCCAACAGTCAAAGCATTAAGTTGTCCACAGTCACATAAAACACACACACACACACACACACACACACACACACACACACACACACACCTGTGCAGTTACACTGCACTGGCTGAATACCCAATGCCAGTACTGTAATTCAGCAGGTGGGCTGTGAGATGGGGGGGGGGGGGGGGGATGTTGGTAAGGGTGGGTAGGGGAAGAAAGAGGCAGGAAGTTGGAGGATGGACTGCGGACAGGTATCAGAAGGTTTGGAGGGAGGTAGACAGTATGCAGGATAGGGAGGTAGCAGGTGCACGGGATGGGAATGCAACAGATGGGCACCAGAGCCCATGCGATCATGCAGCACACAATGATGACATGAAAATCTGGAATGGGAATGAAAGGACAAAGGGAGGGGAGACTATTAGGTAGAGTGTGTGAGTGCAGTGGGCTAGCACACACTGAGACCAAGAGTATTACATGTGTGAAGTGTTTGTTCCAAGGATAATTTCACCTGAGTAATTCAGAAAAGCTGGTGCTGCAATGAAGGAACCATTTGGAACAGGTTGTGAAGCACCCACAGTATTGAGCATGTTGTTGTCAGCAGCATGTTTTGCCATTAAATGGTCAACTCTGTTGTTGGCCACATTTTATATGACATGGCTGTTTTCAAAAGTGGATCTGCCTTTGATGGGACAGGATAAGCCTATGACAGGACTAGACTATGATTTGCTGGTTGGGTGAAATGTGCAGGTCTAGCAATAAATCTTCCACTGGGATTTGACCCATGTGGCAAGGCATTGGGAGTGGATTTATTTATTTAGCATATGGCAATATAAACTGAAGTGCAACTAACATACATGAATTGTATACAGAATGAGATTTTCACTCTGCAGCAGAGTGTGCACTGATATGAAACTTCCTGGCAGATTAAAACTGTGTGCCGGACCAAGACTCGAAATCGGTACCTTTGCCTTTTGCGGGCAAGTGCTCTACAAACAGAGCTACCCAAGCACGACTCATGCCCCGTCGTCACAGCTTTACTTCTGTAGAGCACTTGCCCGCGAAAGGCAAAGATCCCGAGTTCGAGTCTCGGTCCAGCACATAGTTTTAATCTGCCAGGAAGTTTCATGAATTGTATACTTTTACAAAATAAATATAGCTAATATAGTAAATCTACAAATTAATATCTAGGTTTTTAATACATTTTGAGGCTGCCTCTGTCACTTCAAAGAAATCTTCTAGATTTCCAGTGTAAACTTGTCTGCTAGGGCTTGTTACAATGTGTTTGACATTTTCATATTCGCTGCCAGTCACATTGAGAAGATCAAGCCTTTCCCCATTGATGGAGGCTTTCTGCACACACATCATAGTCGGTACAATCCTGTTAACTGTCTTCCAAAGAGATGTAGTGTAACATATCAATTTGGTGAAGTCATGCATTGCACAAGAATTTACCAAACCAATGAATGATGACTGATGGCACAAAAAGTTTATTTAGGTAATGAATTAGTATAACCTACTGTTTGGATCTATGTTGTATTTATGTGCATGCATTATGGAATGGATGGACACAGTTTATCTGGAATTCGGCACAATGATATTTATTTTACCATGCTAGCAGTACCTACTGGTTGTATGGTTTATTCCATGTCATTAGGCCCTTCCTTGGAGATATTAAGAGTGGCTGCTGTACCGGAGATCATCACAAAAGCAATCGGTAACCCTACAGGCACCTCATACATGCTTGCAGCCAATATGGCCCCTGCACGCCCTAAGTGTAATGAACTCACCTTGTCACAATAATGGCAGCCAGTAGCAGTATGAGCGCTAGCAGAGGCCTCCATTTCAAAGCAAACTATTTGCATCCACCATACATATGGCCAGAAAATAGTGCCATAAGTACTCCACCGGTGGTTACTATGAAGGTCAGTGCCAGAGCTGCATAGGTCAGTTCTTTTGGCTTTCAGAGCCTCTCCTCTTCTCCAGGTGGGTGTAACACATTCCATTGTCTTAGGACGCTCTTGAAGTCCATCATAAAGACCAACACCACTGTATTCAGCAATCATCATCATTGTTTCCATTCATGCTATCAGACTGCATCAAAGACAGACTTTTCTGTTCCTACACTGGTGTTATTCAGGACAGCTTCATCAGACTTAGAATATTTTCCATACAAGTGTATTTGTCTATGAAGATCCTAATTGTGTTCCTTTGTCAGACTCTGGCATCACCATACTGTGAATGAAGTCTTCAAATCTGTGAGACACTGTAATTGTGATTTTGTTATTATCATCAAAGCAGACATCTTTTTCGTTGGTTAATAAACTTTTGTAAACTCTGATCACTGTTTTCCACTGTTTTCCCTGTGTTGATGTGAGCAGCACATCGGTTTGGTAAAGAGGTAAAGTTTATTGCTGCATGTGGTGGTGGTGGTGGTGGTGGTGGTTAGTGTGTAACGTCCCGTTGACAACGAGGTCATTAGAGACGGAGCGCAAGCTCGGGTTAGGAAAGGATTGGAAAGGAAATCGGCCGTGCCCTTTCAAAGGAACCATCCCGGCATTTGCCTGAAACGATTTAGGGAAATCACGGAAAACCTAAATCAGGATGGATGGAGACGGGATTGAACCGTCGTCCTCCCGAATGCAAGTCCAGTGGGCTAACCACTGCGCCACCTCGCTCGGTATATTGCTGCATGTCTTGCAATCAAGTGCTCTTATATTTCCACAGTGTCTCTCCCACAACCCTATCATGGCTGAACATGTAGACCTATCACAAAACCTGCTACTTGGCCTTCAACAGTTGCAATGAAATGTGGAGTCATTATTTGAGCATATAACTGCAGGTACCCCCACCCAGTGAGAACTCTCCAAGCAGTTAACTCCTCAAGCAGTTAAACCCTGAAGCAGAGCTACATTCGCTACCCTGTGACCAACTGAAGTCTGGTCTCTTGAATACTTTGACGCACAAGTCCAAATTGTCACCACAAGTCACAAATATGTCTACTAAACATATAAACAATGGATCACCCGACTGCAGGGCTTGTCCAAAGACTACAATTTTGAATGCACTAACCCCAACAGTAAACAGTCATATGCTGCATCTTTGGTCAGAGACATGATCCTTGTCCATGCACTGAATGACAATCTGCATACACACCTACTCAAATTGATGGCCCCTCCTCTGGAAACATGCCTCCCTATCACCCGAGTGTTCGAACAATCATTTCATTCCATGGCCGCTATTCAAGACCCTCCAACAGTGTTCGTGACAAAGCTGCGACACCCATGGAGTCATTTCACATGCAATCCACAGCAACAATGCCAATTCATGTGAGCGAAGTATAATGAGTTTGGCAAGATGGGGCATCAAACTGAGGTTTATCAGTCAGCACATAAAATGTCAGAGGACTGTAACAGTTGGATGAAGCCAATCATGAATCAGTGGATGATGACACTCCCTACCCAATCACAAGTTTTGTTCAGGCTACATTGCCTCACACCACTGGCCCCATGCACCTCATGTCAATAGAAACCAACTTAATTTTCAGGCTGACACAGGATCTTCAGCTACCATCATTGATTAGGCCACATACTCCACTTTGGGAGCACCAACTCTCCAGTATCTGTGGAGCCACTCTAATGATATCATCCACATCAAAGGACAGTTTTGGGCCACAATCTCGTATCGCTGACATACCATTCAGAACCAGATTCTGGTAGTACACAAAACGCATCATGTCAGCCTTCTGGGGATGGACTTATTCTCCACTCTCGGACTCAAGATCAGTGCTGCAGAACCTGCCATCTACTCAGTGACTACAAACTCTTACATGACGTAGCTGCAGAACCAATTGGCATCTGCTTTCAAGAACCCCACCTTTGGGGTTATGAATTTTGCAGCACATATAGATGTTCCTCTACACTTCTGCAAAGCCTACAATATTCCATCTGCCCTTAAAGACAAAGTACAGGACAAAGTACACCTGCTTCAAGCCACTGCCATCATCACTCCCGTGGCCAATAGACAATGGGCATTGCCCACAGTTCTGGTGGGAAACCCAAATGGCGCATTATGAGTTCGCAAAGTTTTTAAGTCAACAGTCAATGGACAATCCATTGTGGATGTGTAACCAATTCCTAAGATTGGCAGTTTGATGAACTGACTGGCAGGGGACAAAATATACACCGACATTGACCTTAAAGATGCCTACTTACACTACCTTTAGATGAGCCCTCCAAACAAATTTGCATTATTAACACCCCTTTTGGGCTATTCCAGTACAACCACCTTCCATTCAGAATTGCTAGAGCTCCCACCATATTTCAGAGGTACCTGGAGCAACTGGTCCAGCCGCTTCCAGGTGTAGTCCACTATCTGGATGACATTCTAGTCACAGGCAAGGATAACAAGGAGTTAGCCAAGAAGCTAGAGCCCTTCTTCACAGTACTACAAGAGGCCAATCTCAAATTCCACAAAGACAATTGCCCGTTCTTTGTCTCTCAAGTCATACACCTCAGATACTTCTTCACAGCCTCAGGTATTCATCCTACACCAGGATATGTTGACACCATCCAACATCTGCCCACAACAATGGATATCATACAGCTTCAATCTGCACTGGGATACTTTACCTACTACAGGTGTTTTATCCCACATGCGGCCACGATCACAAAACCCATACACTGACTCTTGTGGAAAAATATCGAGCAGGAATGGACCCCAAATGTGTAAGGCATTCTCAATGTTCAAGCAACCACTTCTGCATCCCATGTGCTCGATGGCTTGCAGTCCGCAGCCACCTCAGATTGTGGACAGGGGTGGTCATCTCACACATCAACAAAGGGGTTGAAAGGCCAATTGTGTTTGTTTCAAACACTCTGTTTATACCACAACACAGTTATAGACAAATACAAAAAGAAGCCCTGGCCATCACCTTTGGTGCAAGGAAATTCCATGATTTCATCTACAGCTGCTGCTTCACACTCCTGACCAACCACAATCCCTTTCTGTTATTATTCAACCTACTGCCACTATTCCCACTCACATTGTACAGTGCCTTCAGTGGCGGCCCCTTCTTCTTCTTGCCTGTGCATATGACACCTTGTATCAAACCTCACCATAGCAGACCAACACAGATCTGCTATCCTACCTGCCTGTGGGCAATGACAAGGAGTTCGGTGGCGACCCTGAGATGTGTCTTCTCTTGGACACCGTGGCAGCTGAGGCTGTCACTTGACTCCCAACCGACACAAATCTCATTGCACAACACACCAGCAAGGATCCCACTCTTAGTGCAGTCCACAACATGGTCCAGAATGGATAGCCTCCAGAGCAAAAGGCATTAGCCATCCAGACATTCAAGGAATCTGGCAACACTGACACGACCTCTCATCATGGCATCATATAAACGAAGTGATGCTGGCACAAAACGAGTAGCTATACCAGTAAACTTACAGCAACAGATATTGAAGCTCCTATGTGAAGGACACTGGGGCACCATCCTGACTAAACACCTCACACAGCAGAACATGTACTGGAAGGGCATGCACATAGCCTTTACCGTCTTTGTGCGAAAAAGGTGGGATCCAACTGATCCATGCAGCACCTTTTCACCCAGCTTCCAATAACGTGGCAGAAAGACTGGCTGGGGCACTCAAAACACAAAAGACAAAACTCTGTCAGCACAATCCATTGGAAGACACCTTCTTGTTATTCCTTGCATCCCATCAAGCCACCTCCCAGCTGGGCTCCTCCCCACTGGAGAAATGACATGGACATTCTCACCTGCCCAAACTCTCTCTGCTGTACCCTCAGACTGCCTCTGAAGCCACTCAGCACCCTTGGCACCATCGCTTTGCCTTTCAATACCCTATGTGAGCCCTTATATCTTCTTGAGACTGACAACAACTGCTACCTACCACCATCTACCATCTCCTTGATGAGATATGGTGGAAGTTACTTTGGCTGACAGTGCACTATAATGGATTATATTATTTTTTCTTTCTTCATTCTTTTCCTTTCATACATGTAAACTGGATATAAATAAAGCCAAAGGTAAATTAACAAGTTGTTTTGTGGCAGAGATAATGTTTTGATACAAAAAAAGAAAAGAGATACGCTCTTCAACTGGTTAATTTCTGTATCTTCGCCTGTTTGTTTCTATAAGTGGTAGCGGGTGGATGCATGACGAGATCCGTCATACCAGAATTGTTTAAAAATGTGTATTTCAAGTGTACATTAAAAAGTGTTGTAAAAAACTATTGATAAGTTAAAGTTTATTCATGTATTTACATCGATCAACCTGTCTGTTCATCATTTTGCCATGCCAAGAATCGTGCATCAGGAGGTTTGGGGCAGACAAGAGGGATATTTGCGCGAACAGCGGAGGAGCAATCCTGCATCAGCATTGTTATAAACAGGACTACACACAATGGAATTAATGTGAAGAAGTACGTAACTTAGATAATGAATACTGATCTTAAATGTATTGACATTTAAGGTCTGTTGACATTAGTACCAGTTAAAGTTCACCCAGGATATTTTTGTATCTTCCAATTTCTTTCAATTACTCTTCCCACTCAATTTTTTTTAATTATTCACATACCAATTAATAATCAGTTCCCATTATTTGCCCGCCCACCAATTCTGCCACTATTCAATGGTGGATATTTAAAGGACAGCGCCGAGCAGAACTTTCAATTGCTTAAAATTTTTTTTAGATTAATGTTTCATTTTATTCTTTCCAGAAACTAATGAAACATTCATTGTATTAGTTACATATCCATGAGATTGGGAATAAGAAAATTAAAGAAGGGGCAAATTAAAATTACATTCTGCCTACAAACAGATGCTTCGGGAATGCTGAATTCAGCAGTAAAGGTAGGAAGTTGCTACGCTGTATGCTTATATGGCCACACTTGGTGCTGTCTCTCTGGTAGTAGATAATCTTGTATCCTTCCAATTAATATACTTTAGGGAAAGTGCATTTCTAAAAAAAAGATGAAAATTTGTATTAAATCATTAAAGTGCAAGTAGTCATGAAATTTTAAAAGATTTTGCCAGAAACAATCAGGTTTATTAGGGAACGCGCAGCCTAAATATTCTTCAATTGAAAATTATCGATAGACAAAATTTCACTTTTGAAAAAAGGGAGTCAAAGGAAATGGCCATTGTTGAAAATTGATTACAAAATGCAATACGACAAGATGTTGGAAATCCAAGCTTGGCAACGTTTGTAGGTAACCTGCCAACTCGTGAACTGGCCAATGGCAACCAAAACAAGGAGATTGGTGTCCCACTATCAAAAAATGATGACACTGGTGTTACCACTAATCATGATGTCACTATTATGACACTTGATGAAAGAATTTCTCAGTTCTCACCAGAAAACATTTTGCAAATAGTGAAAATGAAGTGCGCGACAGTGAAAATTCCTTTGATTATTTGCTCATGATGTCGCAAACGCCAGAACAGGAAACAGTTCGTAAAAGCAATGTATATACGATTGAGACACACAATTTCACACTACTCGTGCAACTAATAATGCAACAGTTTACACAGCAGTTCACAAAACATCAGGGAAATATAGGACAAAAGTTTACACAGCAGTTTACAAAACATCAAGAAAATATAGGACAACAGCTTACACAGCAAAATCAGACATTTAATGATTTCAAGAACGGTTCAACAGTTCAGTGAGGTGAGCAAAACTACAAGCACTGAATTATCGGACAAATTAACCAGGAAGTTGACAGAGTTAGATAAACAACTAAAACAAGAAATAATTACTGACACACTGTGCAATACAAATGCATCAATGGAAAAAGTATCATCCATAGATGATAAACAAGAACAACTTGCTGGTGAGTTACCAAATCTCAGTGAAGCATATTCTCAAATTCAGGAGATGCATCCCAAGTGGATGTGTCAGTAAACATTGTGATGGACGCAGTCAGCTAGCTGCAAGATGTGTGCAAAAATTTACCTACTGAGGTACAAAAGTTAATTCTAAGAGAAGGCCAGTTAAGTCAAATTTGGAAAAAAACAGAGAGATAAGGTATGTGCAGATGTAAAGGAAATAACTGAAAAAGGTGAAGCTGGGATGCTGGATAAGGGCAGCATCCTTGCTGAAAAGGTAGTGTCAGAGCACAAAATTTATTTAGCTACTGTAGAGGAAGCCTTACAAGAGAAAGGAAGTCAATTTCTATCTAAATTAGATACAGGTTTAAAGGAATCAGAGGAAAGATTACAAGGCAGTATTGCTAAAACTACACATATTCCAAAACAAACTTTGGCAGAAAACAAACCCATGCTTTTAAAGAAGTTAGATACTTTCACTGGTTACCCACAATATGTGGGTTGCACGTCGAAGGAAAATAGCAAAAGGTTGCAGAATGCAACAACACTTGCCAGCATCTGTACCTCTCTAGCAAGCACAATTGCCATGCGCTACACCATGAGTGAACACAGACACTCCTCTCAGTGAGAGTGCAACATGTTTGCCAACATTACTTGCAAATGAGGGATTACTCACGACATTGAAAATTTCCGGTATTTACTTCTGATCAGAGTATTTTGAAATGTTTACCTCATACCTGGACCGAAGCCAAGAAAATTAGATTTGTTGTTGGATACACATAGGGTGACGTTTTGCTATGGGCTACAGACATGGCAGAACATTGCCACTACTATGAACAGTTCGAGGGAGCCTTTCTGGATAAATATCAGTCTGACGCCATACAAGAGAGGCTCAGACGTGAAGTATTCAACCCAGCTCCATTCAATAGCAAACTTGGAAGGTTAAGGAGCTATTCTGAAAAATATTTGAATAAAACCAGAGACTGGATAAACCGGTATTTCCAGTAGATGTGCTGAAAATTTTAAAGAGCCGTCTTCCTGAAAACATTAGGGAAAAACTCATTACCATTCTGGAACATGACACCGAATACATTCTATCTGCACTGGACTCAATAGATTTGATATACGAAGAGAGACCAGTACAACACAAGCCTGTTAATATGCCAATAGTGCCACAGAGATTTACGGGCCAACAAGTGAACAACAGATTCGTAGCACAACACAGATGGCAATGTTACCCCACACAGACCTATGGTAATAGTAGCAGTAATCACAAAGGCAATGGCACAAGCCATAAATTCAAGGGCGGATATAAAATAAATGGGCAAAAATTTAACAAAAACAACTACAATGGGCAAGTAGCATATGGTAAGCATGTAAAATATGTACAGGCACAAGCTACCGGCAATAATCACCCAATCGCTTGGCAAACAAAAATCAGTAACAGACAGCCAAATAATCCACAAACAGCAGGATTCAGCCAGCAAAGTAACGCACATATGCCGAAAAACATGCAGAGAATTTCAATCAAGAGCCTCAAAGGATACTAATTGGCGTAATCAAACACCAACAGTCCATATTGTGGAACTTAAGCCTAACCCACATACTGATGCCATCGCAATGGCAGAAAACTTGAACTGGTCATGGTAGGGCCCTGTTCTGTGACCTTGAAGGGGAAGGGGGGGACACAAGCTTGATAGGCACTTGTTTTGTCATATACAATGAGGGTAGTGATATGAAAAACGATCTATAACAAAGTAATGAGGATACACACAAAAATTTGACCTTGATATACCCATTGTGCTTGACTAATTTGATGTCACATCGATTCTTTCAAGAACTGAAGAATTGTGAGCAGATACCCACACTGCCAATGCAAAATTGTAAGGCACAAACTGCCACTGGTCAAAAATCGAAAAGAGCCTTAATTCCCATACAATTAGGAAAGATTTCTGAACGATGCAATTTTTTTATGGTAGAGAAATTAATAGTTCATTGTTCAATTGGTATGGATACATTTAGGACATTCAAAGTACAAATTGATATAGGTAAGGCCCAATGTAATTTCACAGTAAATAACCAGTTATTTGCAACAGACCTAATAGGGGGAAGTACTAATAGATATGAAACTGAAGTTACTCACGATTTTGAGGTTCAACTGGTGAATCCCATAGTTACATTTGTCAGTACATACAATAATGAATAGCCAGCAGCAAAAGAGTAAACGTTGACACAATCAGCACAAAGGTAAGTGAATCAAAGTGCTTGTCTCAAGAACAACGAACAGAACTTAGGGAACTGATACTCCCTTATATACATGTATTTGAAAAAAGACCAGGTATGATTAAGGATTTTGTGTACGAAATGGAAGTATACCCTCATGAAACTTTTTGTTCTGCTTTATACCATATACCATGTCCAAAGAGGGAAGCAGCAAGAAAAGAGATTAACAGGATGCTTGAATGGGTCATACTACAACAATAATTTTCCCCTTATTGTAGTTGTTGTTGTGGTCTTCAGTCCAGAGACTGGTTTGATGCAGCTTCTATGCTAGTCTATCCTGTGCAAGCTTCTTCATCTCCCAGTACCTCCTGCAACCTACATCCTTCTGTATCTGCTCAGTGTATCATCTCTTAGCCTCCCTCTACGATTTTTACCCTCCAGGCTGCCCTCTAATACTAAATTGGTGATCCCTTGATGCCTCAGAACATGTCCTACCAACCGATCCCTTCTTCTAGTCACATTGTGCCACAAACTCCTCTTCTCCCAAATTCTGTTCAATACCTCCTTAGTTATGTGATCTACCCATTTAATCGTCAGCATTCTTCTGTAGCACCACATTTTTAAAGCTTCTATTCTCTTCTTGCTGAAACTGTTTATCGTCCATGTTTCACTTCCATGCATGGCTACACTCCATACAAATACTTTAAAAAAAGACTTCTTGAGACTTAAATCTATACTCGATGTTAACAAATTTCTCTTCTTCAGAAACGCTTTCCTTGCCATTGCCAGTCTACATTTTATACCGTCTCTACATCGACCATAATCAGTTATTTTGCTCCCCATATAGCAAAACTCATTTACTACTTTAACTGTCTCATTTTCTAATCTAATTCCCTCAGCATCACCCGACTTAATTCGACTACATTCCATTAACCTTGTTTTGCTTTTGTTGATGTTCATCATATATCCTTCTTTCAAGACAATGTCCATTCCGTTCAACTGCTTTTCCAAGTCCTTTGTTGTCTCTGACGGAATTACGATGTCACTGGCGAACCTCAAAGTATTTATTTCTTATCCAAGGATTTTAATATCTACTCCGAACTTTTCTTTTGTTTCCTTTACTGCTTGCTCAATATACAGATTGAATAGCATTGGGAAGAGGCTACAACCCTGTCTCACTCCCGTCCCAACCACTCCTCCCCTTTCATGCCCCTCGACTCTTATAACTGCCATCTGGTTTCTGTACAAATTGTAAATAGCCTTTCGCTCCCTGTATTTTACCCCTGCCACCTTTAGAATTTGAAATAGAGTATTCCAGTCAACATTGTCAAAAGCTTTCTCTAAGTCTACAAATGCTAGAAACGTAGATTTGCCTTTCCTTAATCTATCTTCTAAGATAAGTCTTAGGGTTAGTATTGCCACACATGTTCCAATATTTCTACGGAATCCAAATCGATCTTCCCTGAGGTCAGCTTCTACCAGTTTTTCCATTTGTCTGTAAAGAATTTGAATTAGAATTTTGCAGCCGTGACTTATTAAACTGATAGTTCGTTAATTTTCACATCTGTCAACACCTGCTTTCTTTGGGATTGGAATTCCATAATATTATCCTCAAATACATCGCCCTTGTATAGACCCTCTATATACTCCTCCCACTTTTTTGCTTTCTCTTCTTTGCTTAGAACTGGGTTTCCATCTGAGCTCTTGATGTTCATACAAGTGGTTCTCTTATCTCCAAAGGTCTCTTTAATTTTCCTGTAGGCAGTATCTATCTTACCCCTAGTGAGATAAGCCTCTACATCGTTACATTTGTCCTCTAGCCATCCCTGCTTAGCCATTCTGCACTTCCTGTCGATCTCATTTTTGAGACTTTTGTATTCCTTTTTGCCTGCTTCATTTACTGCATTTTTATATTTTCTCCTTTCATCAATTAAATTCAAGATTTATTCTGTTACCCAAGGATTTCTACTAGTCCTCGTCTTTTTACCTACTTGATCCTCTGCTGCCTTCACTATTTCATTTCTCAAACCTACCCATTCTTTTTCTACTGTATTTATTTCCCCTGTTCTTGTCAATTTTCCCTAATACTCTCTCTGAAACTCCCTACAACCAATGGTTCTTTCAGTTTATCCAGGTCCCATCTCCTTAAATTCCCTCCTTTTTGCAATTTTTTCAGTTTAAATCTACAGTTCATAATTAATTAATTGTGGTCAGAGTCCAGATCTACCCCTGGAAATGTCTTACAATTTAAAACCTGGTTCCCAAATTTCTGTCTTACCATTATATAATTTATCTGAAACCTTTCAGGGTCTCCAGGCCTCTTCCATGTATACAACTCCCTTTCATGTTAGCTATGATTAAGTTGTGCTCTGTGCAAAATTCTACCAGTCAGCTTCCTCTTTCATTCATTATCCCCATTCCATATTCATCTACTACTTTTCCTTCTCTTCCTTTTCCTGCTATCAAATTCCAGTCCCCCATGACTATTAAATTTTCATCTCCCTTCACTATCTGAATAATTTCTTTTATCTCATCACACATTTCTTCAATCTCTTCATCATCTGCAGAGCTAGTTGTCATATATACTTGTACTAAAGTGGTAGGGTTGGGCTTCGTGTCTATCTTGGCTACAATGATGCGTTCAATATGCTGTTTGTAGTAGCTCCTATTTTTTTATTCATTATTAAACCTACTCCTGCATTACCCCTATTTGATTTTGTATTTATAACCCTGTAATCACCTGACCAGAAGTCTTGTTCCTCCTGCCACCGAACTTCACTAATTCCCACTATATCTAACTTTAACCTATCTATTCTACAGATAACGATGTCTTCCTGAGTAGCCCCGCCTGGAGATCTGAATGGGAGACTATTTTTCTCTGGAATATTTTACCCAAGAGGACGCCATCATCATTTAACCATACAGTAAAGCTGCATGCCCTCGGGAAAAATTACGGCTGTAGTTTCCTCTTGCTTTTAGCCGTTCGCAGTTATCAGCACAGCAAGGCCGTTTTGGTTAGTGTTACAAGGCCAGATCAGTCAATCATCCAGACTGTTGCCCCTGCAACTACTGAAAAGGCTGCTTCCCCTCTTCAGGAACTAGACGTTTGTCTGGCCTCTCAACGGAAACCCGCTCATTGTAGTTACACCTATCTGTATTGCTGAGACACACAAGCTTCTCCACCAATGGCAAGGTCCTATTTTGGCCATGAGTAAGCCAGATGGCAAGGGGCATTTGGTCCTTGACACGTGTAATGTTAATAAGATTATTGTACCAGTCCGAACACGTCCAGACAATTTAGAGGAACAGCTTATGAAATTCCATGATGCTAAATTTTTTAATATTATCAAACTCCGGTTTTCATATTGGCAAATAAAACTACATGAAGAAAGTTGGAAGTATACTGCCTTCATATTTGGCAGCAGGAGCTTCAAATTTCAAGTATTACCATTTGGATTTAACGTAAGTGGAGGTGTATTTATCTGTGCACTGGACAAAGTGTTAGGGCCCTAACTTTTGAGTAAGGTAACAGTATATGTGGATGACCTTTTGGTCACTACACCCACTTGGGCAGAAACTTAAGATTAACTGAACAAGTATTGAGCCGCTTTTCCGAATATGTAGTAACAGCAAATTTCAAGAAATCTAATTTCAGACAAGAAAAGGTAAAATTTTTAGGACACATAATCTGTTCGGAAGGCATATTGCCTGATCCTAAAAAACATGATGCCATTAGGAACTGCCCTGTTCCTCAAAGGAAGAGACAGTTACAGGCATACTTAGGCCTAGTCACATTTTTCAGGAAATTCATCCCTAACAACTTATGAACAGTGACATCAGTTATGGGACAAGCAATGTCAAATCAATTTTGGGAACATCAAGCAAGCCTTATTAAATGCTAATATTTTATCTCAACCAGACATGAAGAAGGATTTTTGTTAATGCACTGACACATCTTCTCGGGGTCTGGGCCTATGTCTTTTTCAAATGGTACAAGAAGAGGGAAATCTCATCCCTAATTTAATTAGCTTCTCCAGTCACACCTTATCTGAAGCTGAATGTTCATATTCAGTTACGGAGTTGGAGGGTTTGGAGAAATGTGGAGTGAAACTTACACAAAACGGTAATAAAAAGCCTTTCACTATTCACAAAGGAGTTCTATTCCATAGGAACCATCCCAAACAAGAGCAATAGCACATGTGTTTGCCAGAGGAATATTTGGATGGTTTTATCTTATACACACAATATACTTGGTGCAACTGTGTAGCTGCAAAATGCACTGACAAAATAGGTAAATATTGTTATTTACCCAACCTTAGACGAAGAGTACTACAGGTGGTAAGAAAGTGTATTGTTTTTCAGAAAGCAAAACATTCTAACTTCTCCAAACAGATAGAACTACATCCCATTGAGACCAAAAACCTCTAACAAAGGTATCATTAGATGTGGCTGGGCCGTATCCCAGAGATAAGGGGGGGAGTAAAATATATAGTGGGTCTGTACGATATTTTCAACAAATATGTAAAACTGTATGCAGTACAGAACATTACAGCCAGTTTAATTATGATTCAAAGAGGATTATTTTGCAACAGTAGGAAAGCCAGAAGTTATGTAAACAGATAATGCCTCATATTTTGTTGAATGTAAATGGAAAGAGTTTGTAGATTCCAACAAAATCAAACACATTTCAGTATCCAAATTTCATCCCAAAGTATCCCCCATAGAAACGGGGTTTAAGGAATTCAGCAGGTTTTTGAGGACTTATATACCTTGTAAACATACCAAGTGGATTGAATATGTCACTCTCTTCTTACAAGTTGTTAACAACCTTCCTCATACATCACCTGGATTTACACCAAATGAGCTGATGTGCAATTGCAAATGAGTAGACAAGTGGGAAAAACCTCTTCCCAAGATACTGGTACCAGAATTATCACTGGATGCTACAATACGACAAGCAATAATCGACCTTGAAACCTGGGCTAAATATAGGAAAAGAATTTATGACAAAAAGCTGAAACGCACAACACCATTTTTTATAGGACAAAAGGTGTTACTTAGAATACATTCCAGATCCACATACATTCGAAAAATGAACTCTAAGTGGCACTTACTATACATTGGACCATACGTAATTACTAAAATCCCCTACCCACAGGCATACAGATTGGCACACACGAGCATGGGTAAAGACAAGGGCCTTTACCCACACAAAGGCTTGAGAACATTTATATACTGAAGAAGGGCTGTACACCCTATGAGCTCTATATATGTAAAATAATATTAGATTAATGATGCTGGAAAGTCACATTCTAGAATTTATGCTGTTAGTTGATAACGAATATTTTTGTTTGTATTTTTTCTTATACGTCAAATGTGTAAATGATAAGATGAGTGGCTGCAACTAGGAAGACAATAATACTCTAAATACAATGCTTCACCTTGTGCGTAGCCCAGTTGTAAGCAAACAAACCTATGAACCACATGGTAGTGTGCAGTGCTATACACAACTCACCGTGATGTAAGGGGCATCAGAGCGATGTGGCAAATGTGCATTGGGGAGCATGCTAGTCAACAAAGCATACGCATGTGTGCATCAGACAGGCACATCTGGGAGTGTTAGAGTGCCCAAAACAAACAAACCTGATGAATTACAGCTCGCACTAGCATTAGTAAAGCGTATTGCATAAACTGGGACACAGAACATTAAGAGAGAGTCTATGCTATAACTATGACTATCTACACAATACACACATACAAAGATAAGTTAAGAAATTATATACACAGGAAAGGGCTGCTAAACTACGAAATGCTACTGTATACATTACATCTATAAATGTACAATATTTACAAGTTAAAGTATTGAAAGTCCACCCTCTAATTATACTTGATGGACCAGAAAATTCTTGCCCCAGGTCAGAAAGCGAGTACAGTACAAGTGCCAAACTGAATAAGGGTCGCACCACACCTATAACACACTTTTATCTTTCAGATTTATAAGGTAAGTAGAGACACACACATGACATTAAATAAGTGTTGTGGTAGTATGACTGCACACTGAAGTGAATGAATACATGGTTGAATATATGAAAAAGGGAAAAAGGCATTAGTAGCGATCGAGCCACGATAAACTTATCTATGAAGATTTAGTCCCCCCCCCCCAGTGTGAAGGTATGTGAATAAGAAGACAGTTGCAGTATGTCACATATCACGATTCTGAACTAAGTTTGTGCACTACCAAATTAACAAGGGGTCGAAACCTAACTACTGCAAGCATTGACTATCCATGAAAACATCAAACATGTGTTTTATATTGAAATTCTTATTTGTATGGAGTGTAGCCATGTATGGAAGTGAAACATGGACGATAAATAGTTTGGACAGGAAGAGAATAGAAGCTTTCGAAATGTGGTGCTACAGAAGAATGCTGAAGATTAGGTGGGTAGATCACATAACTAATGAGGAAGTATTGAATACGATTGGGGAGAAGAGAATTCTGTGGCACAACTTGACTAGAAGAAGGGATCGGTTGGTAGAACATGTTCTGAGGCATCAAGGGATCATCAATTTAGTATTGGCGGGCAAGGGGACTGATGACCATAGATGTTAAGTCCCATAGTGCTCAGAGCCATTTGAACCAGCCATATTGGAGGGCAGCCTGGAGGGTAAAAATCGTAGGGGGAGACCAAGAGATGAATACACTAAGCAGATTCAGAAGGATGGAGGTTGCAGTAGGTACTGGGAGATGAAAAAGCTTGCACAGAATAGAGTAGCATGGGAAAGCTGCATCAAACCAGTCTCAGGACTGAAGACCACAACAACAACACGTTTCACTTCTACACATGGTTACAATCCAGACAAATACTTTCAGGAAAAAGCTTCCCAGCATTTAAATCTATATTCAATGTTAACAAATTTTTCTTGACACTCATATTTCTTGCCAGTGTTAGTCTATATTTTATATCCTCTCTACTTTGGCCATCATTATTTGTTTTATTCCCGGCGGGGTCAGGGATTTTCTCTGCCTCGTGACGACTGGGTGTTGTGTGCTGTCCTTAGGTTAGTTAGGTTTAAGTAGTTCTAAGTTCTAGGGGACTGATGACCATAGATGTTAAGTCCCATAGTGCTCAGAACCATTTGTTTTATTGCCCAAATAGCACAACTCATTTTCCACTTTTTCAATGACTTGTTCCTAATTCCCTCAGCATTACCTGATTTTTTTCAACAACATTCCATTATCCATGTTCTGCTACTGTAGACATTCATCTTATATCTTCCTTTCAAGACACTGTCCATTTCATTCAACTGCTCTTCCAAGTCCTTTGCTGTCTCTGACACAAATACATTGTTTTCGGAAAACCACCTCAGAGTTTTTCTTTCTTCTCCCTGAATTTTAATCCCTTCTCCAAATTTTCCCTTGGTTTCTTTTACAGCTTGCTCAGCGTACAGACCAAATAATATTGGGGACCAGCTACAAACTTACCTAACTCCCTTATCAACGAATGCTTCCCTTTCACATCCCTTGACTCTTGTAACTGCTGTCTGCTTTCTGTATAAGCTGTAAACAGCCGTTTGCTCCCTGTGTTTTTCCCCCCGCTACCCCTCAGAGCTTCAAAGAGAGTATTTCGGTCAGTATTGTCAAAACCTTTTCCTAAGTCTACAAAAACTATGAAAATAGGGTTGCCTTTCCTTAACCTACCTAGAATTTATAGGGTGACTATTGCTTCACATATTCCTACATTTCTCCAGAATCCAAATGGATCTTCCCCAAGGTCAGCTTCTACCAGTTTTTCCATTTTTCTGTAAGGAATTCATCTTAGTATTTTGCAACCATGACTTGTTAAACTGATAGTTCAGTAATACTCACACCTATTAGCACCTTCTTTCTTTGGAAGGCACAGTATCATATCTCCCATCTCAACTTCATCTATGTCCTGTTCTCTTTCTATAATAATGACTTCGAGTTCATTTCCCTTGTATAGTTCCTCTATACACTCTTTCCACCTTTCTGCTTTCCTTTCTTTGCTTAGCTCTGGTTTCCCATCTTACCACTTGACATTCATACAGCTGCTTCTCTTTTCTCCAAAGATCTCTTTAAATTTCCTACAGTTTGGATATATACTTCCCTAGTGATACATGTTTCTATATCCTTACACTTGTCATCTAGCCATTCGTTCTTAACCATTTTGCACTTCCTGTCAGTGACATTTTTAAGACATTTGTATTCCCTTTCACCTCCTTCATTTGATGCATTTTTATATTTTCTGCTTTCAACAATTAAATTGAATATCTCCTGTGATGTTCAAGAGTTTCTGCTAGGCATTGACTTTTTACTTATCTGATCCTAATCTGTCTTCACATTTTCATCTCTCAAAGCTATCCATTTGTCTTCTACTTTGTTTCTTTCCACTGTTGTAGTCAACCATTGCCTAATCCTCCCCCTGCAACTATCAACAAACCCTGGTTCTCTCAACTTTTCTTTCATTTTATCCAGTCCAAGCTCCATAATTTCCTACCTTTTTGCAGTTTCTTCAGTTTTAATCTACAATTCATAACCAACAAGTTGTGGGCAGAGAATACATCTGCCCCCAGGAAAGTCTTAACAGTTTAAAATCTGGTTGGAAATTTGTCTTACTATTATAATATAATCAATATGACACTTACCAGTGTCTCCAGGTCCCTCCCACATATCCAACATTCTTTCATGATTCATAAACCAAGTCTTAGTGATGATTAAATTATACCTTGTGCAGAATTCTAGCAGGTAGCTTCCTCTTTCATTTTATTCACTTTGTCCACATTCACCTACTATATTTTGTTCTCTTCCTTTTCCTACTGTAGAATCCTAGTCCCCCATCACATTAAATTTTCATCTCCCTGAAGTATCTGAATAATTTCTTTCATCTCATCATACATTTCTTCAATCTCTTCATCATCTGCTGTGATAGGTGGCATATAAACTTGTACTATACTGTTGTGGGCATTGGCTTTGTGTCTATCTTGGCTATGATAATGTATTCACCACACTGTTCATAGTAACTTAACTGCATTACCATTTTCTTTTTCATTATTATGTCTACTCCTGCAGCAGCCCTATTTGATTTTGTATTTATAATCTTGTACTCACCTGACCACAAGTCCTGATCCTCCTGCCACCAACTTTCACTAATTCCCTCTATATCTAGCCTCACCTATCCATTTCCCTTTTTAAATATTCTAACCTACCTATCCAATTAAAGGATCTAACATTTCACATTCCAACTGATAGAATGCCACTTTTGTTTCTCCTGATGACAACATCCTCCTGAGTATTCCCCCACTGGAGATCTGAATGAAGGACTATTTTACCTCTGGGATACTTTGCCCAAGACGATGGTGTCACCATTAAACCATACAATAGATCTGCATGCTCTTGGGAAAAATTACAGCTGCAGTTTCCCCTGGCTTTAAGCTGCTTGCAATACCAGCACAGCAAGGCCATGTTGGTTGATGTTACAAGGCCAGATCAGTCTATCATCCAGACTGCTGCCCCTACAGCTACTGAAAAGGCTGCCATTTCTCTTCAGGAATCACATGTTCATGACATTTTATAATAATATAAAGTGTGT
The DNA here is from genome assembly GCF_023898315.1 of Schistocerca nitens. Classification (NCBI taxonomy): domain Eukaryota; kingdom Metazoa; phylum Arthropoda; class Insecta; order Orthoptera; family Acrididae; genus Schistocerca; species Schistocerca nitens. The sequence goes on from NC_064619.1 coordinate 367,486,159, forward strand.
GTGTGTGTGTGTGTGTGTGTGTGTGTGTGTGTGTGTGTGTGTGAGAGAGAGAGAGAGAGAGAGAGAGAGAGAGAGAAAGGAGGGGAGTGGGGGAGTATGGAGAGACTGGGCATGGTAAAGTATCAATTACTGGGTGACTTGAGATAACTCCGTTAGGAGCCAGCTTGTTGCCTTTCATTGAGACAATGCAGGGTAGTTGTAAAACTGTATTGTTCCACATCTTAGCAATGTATAATGACTATGACTCCCAGAACATGTAAATCACAAATAGAAACTAAACTAAAATAAAATGAATATGTTGACTACCCGACTGTTATCTTTTGATATAAAAACAAAGATGATGTGACTTACCAAACGAAAGTGCTGGCAGGTCGATAGACACACAAACAAACACAAACATACACACAAAATTCTAGCTTTCGCAACCAACAGTTGCTTCATCAGGAAAGAGGGGAGGAAAGGGAAAGGATGTGGGTTTTAAGGGAGAGGGTAAGGAGTCATTCCAATCCTGGGAGTGGAAAGACTTACCTTAGGCGGAAAAAAGGACGGGTATACACTCACACACACACACACACACATATCCACTCAACACATATACAGATATATACGAAGAGTTTCTTCTTCTTTGAATATGTCTGCTTGTGTCTGTATATGTGTTGATAGATATGTGTGTGTGTGCGAGTGTATACCCGTCCTTTTTTCCGCCTAAGGTAAGTCTTTCCGCTCCCAGGATTGGAATGACTCCTTACCCTCTCCCTTAAAACCCACATCCTTCCGTCTTTCCCTTTCCTCCCCTCTTTCCTGACGAAGTAACCATTGGTTGCGAAAGCTAGAATTTTGTGTGTATGTTTGTGTGTCTATCGACCTGCCAGCGCTTTCGTTTGGTAAGTCACATCATCTTTGTTTTTAGATATTTTTCCCACGTGGAATGTTTCCCTATATATATATATATATATATATATATATATATATATATATATATATATATATATATATATATATATATATATGATGTGGATGGATATGTGTGGATGTGGATGGATATGTGTGTGTGCGCGAGTGTATACCCGTCCTTTTTTCCCCCTAAGGTAAGTCTTGCCGCTCCCGGGATTGGAATGACTCCTTACCCTCTCCCTTAAAACCCACATCCTTTCGTCTTTCCCTCTCCTTCCCTCTTTCCTGATGAGGCAACAGTTTGTTGCGAAAGCTTGAATTTTGTGTGTATGTTTGTGTTTGTTTGTGTGTCTATCGACGTGCCAGCGCTTTCGTTTGGTAAGTCACATATGATGTGACTTACCAAATGAAAGTGCTGGCAGGTCGACAGACACACAAACAAACACAAACACACACACAAAATTCAAGCTGTCGCAACAAACTGTTGCCTCATCAGGAAAGAGGGGAAGGAGAGGGAAAGACTAAAGGATGTGGGTTTTAAGGGAGAGGGTAAGGAGTCATTCCAATCCCGGGAGCGGAAAGGTAAGGTAAGGTAAGTGTTTCCGCTCCCGGGATTGGAATGACTCCTTACCCTCTCCCTTAAAACCCACATCCTTTCGTCTTTCCCTCTCCTTCCCCTCTTTCCTGATGAGGCAACAGTTTGTTGCGACAGCTTGAATTTTGTGTGTGTGTTTGTGTTTGTTTGTGAGTCTATCAACCTGCCAGCGCTTTCATATATATATATATATATATATATATATATATATATATATATATATATATATATATATATATATATATATATATATATATCGAAAGCGCTGGCAGGTCGATAGACACACAAACAAACACAATCATACACACGAAATTCTAGCTTTCGCAACCAATGGTTACTTCGTCAGGAAAGAGGGGAGGAAAGGGAAAGACGAAAGGATGTGGGTTTTAAGGGAGAGGGTAAGGAGTCATTCCAATCCAGGGAGCGGAAAGACTTACATTAGGGGGAAAAACGGACAGGTATACACTCGCATACACACCCATATCCAACCACACATACACAGACACAAGCAGACATTTGTAAAGGCAAAGAGCTTTATAGCTGAAAGGAACTGTTTGTGAACTGGAAACGGTGGATCTTGTAGCAGCGGTAGTGTTGAAAGCGGAAAAAAATTTTTTGGTTATGGTTTGGAAGTGGTTTACGTATTATTGAGTATATATAGGCAGGATAAAATTGTATGGTAGATTTGGTAAAAAGGAGAAGGTGAATACAAAGTGAAACTACTTGCAAAAACAGAAGAGAAAATAAGATGACAGGAAAGATTTCGGAATGCAACAGTGACAATAACAAACGTAATTGTTGGGTTCAAATTAATGACATGAATATAATAGAGGGAAACATTCCATGTGGGAAAAATATATCTGCAGATATCACATTATTTCCTGATTCCTCTCTCAATTTTACTTCATATACATTACTTTTACTGTCTCAATTTTTAATTTCAGGCGCTATAACGGCTCTTTTTGATTTTTAATCACTTTTCTTAAGACAGCATAGTGTTTCTAGCAGTATGAAATCAGTCACACTTCTCTGATTTTTCTAAATATTTCACACAATTTTGTTTTCCTTGCATAAGATACTTTTATTCCTTTGGTAAACCAAGGCTTTCTGATATCTTATTAGTAAATATTCTATTAGTCTGATAGAGAAACAGCTGTTAAAAGTTGACAGAGACCCATTTATAAATACATCAAATTTAGATCTGGCATCTGTCACATTATACACATCTCTTTAGTCAGCTTCCATTACTACTGCCTGGAAACAGCCCATTTTGTGACCACTAATTATTCCATTTTCTATTATACTACTTCATTGAAATCAAGAATGTTATAAAGTATGATTAGTTTTGCATTATTGTCTTAGAGATCTTCCAGAACTGGTCAAAACTTTATATTGCTAATTAAATTTTCACCTAGACATATGTTGTCCATTAGTGTATCGCTTTCTTGTGTAATTCAAGCACAAAAAATTAACAACAGAAAATATTAAAGTCTCCACAGACTATCATTTGCTCTCTTTTATGTGCTAGAGGGCATAATAATGACCCAAATTTTTCTAGAAATGTTTGAAAATTTTCCTCTAGGGATCTGCATAAATATTATTTTCAGCAGCATCAGTTGACAACCCCTGACTTAAAAATGTTATGTAATCAGAAACTACTAGCTTTAATCGATTTTCTTTTGACTTTATTCTTAATATGTACATCTACATCTACATCTATACTCTGCAAGAGGGTACTTCATGTTCCACTGTCGCCCCCCCCCCCCCCCCCCCTCCCCTATTCTGTTCGGGCCATAAATGCTTCACAAGTAGCATATTGGCCAGTAAGCCTCCATGTGGGTTCAAATCTCTCTAATTTTATTTTGACAGTACTTTTGTGAAATATATGTATGAGGAAGTAATTTATTTGTTGCCTCTTCTAAGAATGTATGCTCTTGGAACTTTTAACAGTAAACCATGCTGTGATACAGAAAGCCATCTTGTGGCATCTGCCACTGGAGTTGGTTGATATCTCGATGATGCTTCATGTGTACTAAATGATGTTCTTTTTTAGATTTTCTCTAATTCTTCTACCTGGTATGGATCCCAGACTGATGAACAATATTCAAGTATTATTCAAACGAAGGTTTCGTAAACTACCTTCTTTGTCAATGGACTACATTTCCAGAGGATTCTTCCAATGACTTTTCCATCAGTTAGTTTTATGTGGTTGTTCCACTTTAAATCACAATATATGCTTACTCTGAGATATTTTATGAAGGTGACTGCTTCCAGTGGTTGTTTCACAATCATGTAATCATAAAATATGGGACTTTCTCTGTATATGCAATACACTATGTTTGTTTATGTTAAAGATCAATTGCCCACTCTGCATGAAGTGCTGATCCTCTGCTGGTCTTACTGCATTTTGCTACAATTTTCTAGCATTGTGACTTTTCTGTATACAAGAGCATCAATTGCAACAAGCCTCTAGGAGTTTCCGGCATTGACCACTATGTCATTTAAGTATGTTGTGAAAAGTAATGGACCCATGACTCTCCATTGGGGTACAACTGAAGTTACTTTTACATCTGGAGACTTCTCTCCATCGAGAACAACATGCCATGTTTTGTTTGCTAGAAACCTCTCAGTCCAATAACACAGCTGGTGTGATGTCCCATATGCTTGTATTTCAGACAATGAAAAATCCAGGATGGAATAATGACAATATTATTATGAAAACCCACCATACAGCAGACATGTTGAGCCACAAGTAGGCACAACAAAAGAACTGTCAGCTAAGTAAGCTTTCAGCTAAGAGGCCTTCATCAGAATTAGACAACTTATACACACTGACTCACGCAAATACAACTTGTGCAGTGTCTAGTTGGTCTCAGCAGCCAGAGACTGTTGTCATGTTGTGTGAGTTGCATTTGCGTAAGTATGAATGTGTGTGTGTGTGTTTTATCTAACTCCAATGAAGGCCTTTCTGGCCAAAAGCATACTTGTTTGAACTTCCTTTGTTGTGACTATCTGCAATTCAATGTCTCGTCTATACTACATGGTGAGTAGCAATCTGACCTTTTCATATGCTTGCATTTTGTTCAATTCAAGGAACAAGGCATCTACCTGAATATCTACTGTATTCTGGGTCTCGTGAACAAACAGAGAAAGCTGGGCTTCACACGATTTTTTATTTGAGAACCCATGTTGATTCCTACAGAGATTTTCAGTCTCCAAACATGTACAGTATTCAAACATAAAGCATGTTCCAAAATTATACGATAAACAGACATCAAGAATATGAGTCTATAGCTTGTGCATGTGTTCGGCAACCATTCTCTAGATTGTAGTCATATCCTGTCAGATTATCAGCCTTTCCTCCATTTCTCTGTACTTCCCCTAGGCTGCTAATTTATATACACTCCTGGAAATGGAAAAAAGAACACATTGACACCGGTGTGTCAGACCCACCATACTTGCTCCGGACACTGCGAGAGGGCTGTACAAGCAATGATCACACGCACGGCACAGCGGACACACCAGGAACCGCGGTGTTGGCCGTCGAATGGCGCTAGCTGCGCAGCATTTGTGCACCGCCGCCGTCAGTGTCAGCCAGTTTGCCGTGGCATACAGAGCTCCATCGCAGTCTTTAACACTGGTAGCATGCCGCAACAGCGTGGACGTGAACCGTATGTGCAGTTGACGGACTTTGAGCGAGGGCGTATAGTGGGCATGCGGGAGGCCGGGTGGACGTACCGCCGAATTGCTCAACACGTGGGGCGTGAGGTCTCCACAGTACATCGATGTTGTCGCCAGTGGTTGGCGGAAGGTGCACGTGCCCGTCGACCTGGGACCGGACCGCAGCAACGCACGGATGCACGCCAAGACCGTAGGATCCTACGCAGTGCCGTAGGGGACCGCGCCGCCACTTCCCAGCAAATTAGGGACACTGTTGCTCCTGGGGTATCGGCGAGGACCATTCGCAACCGTCTCCATGAAGCTGGGCTACGGTCCCGCACACCGTTAGGCCGTCTTCCGCTCACGCCCCAACATCGTGCAGCCCGCCTCCAGTGGTGTCGTGACAGGCGTGAATGGAGGGACGAATGGAGACGTGTCGTCTTCAGCGATGAGAGTCGCTTCTGCCTTGGTGCCAATGATGGTCGTATGCGTGTTTGGCGCCGTGCAGGTGAGCGCCACAATCAGGACTGCATACGACCAAGGCACACAGGGCCAACACCCGGCATCATGGTGTGGGGAGCGATCTCCTACACTGGCCGTACACCACTGGTGATCGTCGAGGGGACACTGAATAGTGCACGGTACATCCAAACCGTCATCGAACCCATCGTTCTACCATTCCTAGACCGGCAAGGGAACTTGCTGTTCCAACAGGACAATGCACGTCCGCATGTATCCCGTGCCACCCAACGTGCTCTAGAAGGTGTAAGTCAACTACCCTGGCCAGCAAGATCTCCGGATCTGTCCCCCATTGAGCATGTTTGGGACTGGATGAAGCGTCGTCTCACGCGGTCTGCACGTCCAGCACGAACGCTGGTCCAATTGAGGTGCCAGGTGGAAATGGCATGGCAAGCCGTTCCACAGGACTACATCCAGCATCTCTATGATCGTCTCCATGGGAGAATAGCAGCCTGCATTGCTGCGAAAGGTGGATATACACTGTACTAGTGCCGACATTGTGCATGCTCTGTTGCCTGTGTCTATGTGCCTGTGGTTCTGTCAGTGTGATCATGTGATGTATCTGACCCCAGGAATGTGTCAATAAAGTTTCCCCTTCCTGGGACAATGAATTCACGGTGTACTTATTTCAATTTCCAGGAGTGTATGTTTAACAAATTGCATTCACAAAGAGGCACATAAATCAACTTTCTTTTAACATCCTAGATCAGACTGTTCCAGCTTGCATACCCCTCCTCCTCCTCCCTCCTCATCACTTCCTGATGGAGCAGCAGCCTCCCACTGATACAGGTGAGCAAGGGTGTGAAGATAGCTGACTTGTGGGCAGCCTTGGAACCAAGACATGGCATACACCATTGTATTCCACTGGCTGACTGCATGCTGATAGTGACAGGTGTATCTTTGCCCGAGGGGCAGCACTGGAACATCCTATTCTAGATCGAGTACACAAATGAGAAGTTAATTAAATTTGTTTTTTAGTCCACTAACATTCTTTTGCAGCATGATAAGCTTATTGAAAGAAGTTTATCATGTTTGAACTTCATGTATCTGGAGCTCTTTTAAAGCAATCTGTTTAAATGGGTTATTTAGCCTAAAAAAGATTAAAACCATGACACTTGTAATCACAAGAACTGTACCATTACATTTTCAATTTAGTACTTTCTGATTCAATTTAGTTATTCTATCTTTTCCTGTCTGTTAAGGGATATGTCCTGTCTTTGAATCTGCACTTCCAAGTAGTAGCAAATGACAGAGCACCCATGTAGGCCCACTTGAAGGCAGCAGCAAGCCAATCAACTCCTGGTTAAATAACCTGATAGCTGTGTTTCTCCAGGGTTGATCATGCAATTGCAGAACTTCAACAAAGCACACATTTTTGTATGAGGTTGCTGAAACTACCTAATATAGACAACATATTATATAATATTATATATTCTTGGGCAGGCTGTTACTCGCTCCCCCACCAATTATAAATGGTCCTCTTCACGTAAGTCCATCGTCAGTGTCTCAGTATCCTCTATTCGTTGTCCAAGGCTAGTACTATTTGTAGCCTGATGTCCTGACCATAGCTTCCAGCTGTTGATTCACTCCCCACCTGTGACTGGTAGCTATTAGGAAGACCTCTCTTTTTCTACTCAACTCACTTGTATCTTAAATTCTTATTAATGGACTGCAGTGTCTTACTTTCTTTTATGACTGGATACTGATGGAAACTTCATCAACACTAAGAAATTAAAAGAAACCTGGATGTGTTGATATAATTCTCAGTTGTTTAAGTATTCATAAAAAACTAAAAGACTGATTTTCAACCTTTCTAAACTTGTTGGAAAACCTATCGAATACCAGAGGAATGAAATTCAGCTGCAGTGCATGCTGTATTTGAGAAAGACGGTGGAACGAGGAGGGAAACTGCAATTTACAGCGATATAAGCTCACTATGTACAGTGCAGTGTTATAAATACTGATGACCAACACTGATGTCTTTCCAATCTTAGCAATGTTAAGCAAATACTTATAGATTTATATTTCACATATTTCTGTCAATTACATTTTGAAATATTGAAGGTTTTTTTTTGTTTTATGCCTCATACAGAGTTTATGAGATTGGGTGAATGCAGCATCAAACTTCTCCAATGGCGTGAAGTTTTTCAGTGCTGGTTGCCATGATTTTTTAGCCTTTGGCAAGTGATAGCAAGAAGATGGGATCCATATGTTAATAATCTTACTGTTCTTTATTATAATAATGATAATAAATGAAATGTAAAAAAAGAAGACATAATCACTCTACATAATTAATTAATTGTAGAAGGGTAGGTAATACTAGGATATGGCTAATGGTAGACATAGTGTGTCCACATTGATATAATTTTTGCTGTATACGGCCTCTGTAAAGTGTACTTAAATATCAGACATTCAATAAAAAACAATGTAGGAAAAGACAGTTTCATACTTATCGTAAAGAAGACACGTTAAGATGCAGAAAGCACAATAAAAAGACACTCACACAAAGCTTTCAGCCACAGACTTAATCAGTAAAAGAGACAGAGACAAACACCATTCATACACAGAAGCAAGCACACCTCATGCACACATGACCACCGAAGTCAGCATCTCGGGCTAGAATGTAACTATCAGGTGAAATGCAAGCAGCAATCTGGAGGGGGTAGGGAAAGGGAAGGGATGGTAATGAGAGGCTGGGGAGAGCAACAAACACTGTCTCATGAAGTGCGCAAGACCTAGAATGCCAACAGGCACAGTGTCAGGAGGCTGTGGGACAGGGAGGTGGGGAAAAGAGAAGCAAGAAAGGAGAGGAGTGGGGAAAGATGGGCAGAGGCATTGGAAGAGGGTTGCAAATAAAGAGGGTGGGAAATGAGAATGAGAAGGAGATGATATGACAGAGGGGATGGAAATTGTTGTATGGAGGGTGTGAGGACAATAGTTACTGTAGCAGGGTGTATACGACCCGGGACAATTGGGAGATCTGGGAAAAACCTGGGAATTTTTTCATCCGAGAGAAAACCGGGAAAACCCTGGGAATTGTCTAGAATTCCGGGAATTTTTCATTGTTTTAGTTTTCTGTTTAGTTTTGAGATTTTGACTGGTAAGAACCAATACTCTAACAAAGGATATTACTGTATCTCGCTACTGCAGAATAATACTGCAGCAACAAAACATGAAAGAGGGGGAAAAAAAAACGAAAATAAAACTAAAGTTGCAAAGGAAATGCGCCGTATACAACAACAAAACAGTGCTCATACAAGCATCTGCCAACAGCAAAGTGTGTCAAAGGCTTTAGGGAGGCTGTTGTTGTTGTTGTTGTGGTCTTCAGTCCTGAGACTGGTTTGATGCAGCTCTCCATGCTACTCTATCCTGTGCAAGCTTCTCCATCTCCCAGTACCTACTGCAACCTACATCCTTCTGAATCTGCTTAGTGTATTCATCTCTTGGTCTCCCCCTACGATTTTTACCCTCCACGCTGACCTCCAATACTAAATTGGTGATCCCTTGATGCCTCAGAACATGTCCTACCAACTGATCCCTTCTTCTGGTCAAGTTGTGCCACAAACTCCTCTTCTCCCCAATTCTATTCAGTACCTCCTCATTAGTTATGTGATCTACCCATCTAATCTTCAGCATTCTTCTGTAGCACCACATTTCGAAAGCTTCTATTCTCTACTTGTCCAAACTATTTACCGTCCATGTTTCACTTCCATACATGGCTACACTCCATACAAATACTTTCAGAAATGACTTCCTGACACTTAAATCTATACTCGATGTTAACAAATTTCTCTTCTTCAGAAACACTTTCCTTGCCATTGCCAGTCTACATTTTATATCCTCTCTACTTTGACCATCATCAGTTATTTTGCTCCCCAAATAGCAAAACTCCTTTACTACTTTAAGTGTCTCATTTCCTAATCTAATACCCTCAACATCACCCGACTTAATTCGGCTACATTCCATTATCCTCGTTTTGCTTTTGTTGATGTTCATCTTATATCCTCCCTTCAAGACACCATCCATTCCGTTAAACTGCTATTCCAAGTCCTTTGTTGTCTTTGACAGAATTACAATGTCATCGGCGAACCTCAAAGTTTTTATTTCTTCTCTATGGATTTTAATACATACTCCGAATTTTTCTTTTGTTTCCTTTACTGCTTGCTCAATATACAGATTGAATAACATCGGGGAGAGGCTACAACCTTGTCTTACTCCCTTCCCAACCACTGCTTCCCTTTCATGTCCCTTGACTCTTATAACTGCCATCTGGTTTCTGTACAAATTGTAAATAGCCTTTCGCTCCCTGTATTTTACCCCTGCCACCTTTAGAATTTGAAAGAGAGTATTCCACTCAACATTGTCAAAAGCTTTCTCTAAGTCTACAAATGCTAGAAATGTAGGTTTGCCTTTCCTTAATCTTTCCTCTAAGATAAGTCGTAAGGTCAGTATTGCCTCACGTGTTCCAGTATTTCTACGGAATCCAAACTGATCTTCCCCGAGGTCGGCTTCTACTAGTTTTTCCATTCGTCTGTAAAGAATTCGTGTTAGTATTTTGCAGCAGTCGCTTATTAAACTGATTGTTCGGTAATTCTCACATCTGTCAACACCTGCTTTCTTTGGGATTGGAATTATTATATTCTTCTTGAAGTCTGAGGGTATTTCGCCTGTTTCATACATCTTGCTCACCAGATGGTAGAGTTTTGTCAGGACTGGCTCTCCCAAGGCTGTCAGTAGTTCCAATGGAATGTTGTCTACTCAGGGGGCCTTGTTTCGACTCAGGTCTTTCAGTGCTCTGTCAAACTCTTCACGCAGTATCGTATCTCCCATTTCATCTTCATCTACATCCTCTTCCATTTCCATAATATTGTCCTCAAGTACATCGCCCTTGTATAGACCCTCTATATACTCCTTCCACCTTTCTGCTTTCCCTTCTTTGCTTAGTTCTGGGTTTCCATCTGAGCTCTTGATGTTCATACAAGTGGTTCTCTTATCTCCAAAGGTCTCTTTAATTTTCCTGTAGGCAGTATCTATCTTACCCCTAGTGAGATAAGCCTCTACATCCTTACATTTGTCCTCTAGCCATCCCTGCTTAGCCATTCTGCACTTCCTGTCGATCTCATTTTTGAGACTTTTGTATTCCTTTTTGCCTGCTTCATTTACTGCATTTTTATATTTTCTCCTTTCATCACTTAAATTCAATATTTCTTCTGTTACCCAAGGATTTCTCCTAGCCCTCGTCTTTTTACCTACTTGATCCTCTGCTGCCTTCACTACTTCATCCCTCAAAGCTACCCATTCTTCTTCTACTGTATTTCTTTCCCCCATTCCTGTCAGTTGTTCCCTTATGCTCTCCCTGAAACTCTGTACAACCTCTGGTTCTTTCAGTTTATCCAGGTCCCATCTCCTTAAATTCCCACCTTTTTGCAGTTTCTTCAGTTTTAATCTACAGGTCATAACCAACAGATTGTGGTCAGAGTCCACATTTGCCCCTGGAAATGTCTTACAATTTAAAACCTGGTTCCTAAATCTCTGTCTTACCATTATATAATCTATCTGATACATTTTAGTATCTCCAGGGTTCTTCCATGTATACAACCTTCTATCATGATTCTTAAACCAAGTGTTAGCTATGATTAAGTTGTGCTCTGTGCAAAATTCTACCAGGCGGCTTCCTCTTTCATTTCTTAGCCCCAATCCATATTCACCTACTACGTTTCCTTCTCTCCCTTTTCCTACACTCGAATTCCAGTCACCCATGACTATTAAATTTTCGTCTCCCTTCACTATCTGAATAATTTCTTTTATTTCATCATACATTTCTTCAATTTCTTCATCATCTGCAGAGCTAGTTGGCATATAAACTTGTACTACTGTAGTAGGTGTGGGCTTCGTATCTATCTTGGCCACAATAATGCGTTCACTAAGCTGTTTGTAGTAGCTTACCCGCATTCCTGTTTTCCTATTCATTATTAAACCTACTCCTGCATTACCCCTATTTGACTTTGTGTTTATAACCCTGTAGTCACCTGACCAGAAGTCTTGTTCCTCCTGCCACCGAACTTCACTAATTCCCACTATATATAACTTTAACCCATCCATTTCCCTTTTCAAATTTTCTAACCTACCTGTCCGATTAAGGGACCTGACATTCCACGCTCCGATCCGTAGAACGCCAGTTTTCTTTCTCCTGATAACTACATCCTCTTGAGTAGTCCCAGCCCGGAGATCCGAATGGGGGACTATTTTACCTCCGGAATATTTTACCCAAGAGGACGGCATCATCATTTAATCATACAGTAAAGCTGCATGCCCTTGGGAAAAATTACGGCCGTAGTTTCCCCTTGCTTTCAGCTGTTCGCAGTACCAGCACAGCAAGGCCGTTTTGGTTAATGTTACAAGGCCAGATCAGTCAATCATCCAGACTGTTGCCCTTGCAACTACTGAAAAGGCTGCTGCCCCTCTTCAGGAACCACACGTTTGTCTGGCCTCTCAACAGATACCCCTCCGTTGTGGTTGTACCTATGGTACGGCTATCTGTATCGCTGAGGCACGCAAGCCTCCCCACCAACGGCAAGGTCCATGGTTCATGGTGGGGGGGGGAGGGGGGGCAGGAAGGCTATGCAATGCTTTATAACAACAAATTGCCTGCGATGAGGGTGACGTGACAACTGTTTAAATTAAAGTCTATTCACCGAGAGCGGGGATGAAACATAAACAGTGTCACGTGAGCAACTACACTCGTTTCCAGAGAAAGAAATCGGTGTTCACGTGATACGTAGGGGTGTGGAAAATCCTTGGTGCACGCTTTGCAGCTGGCGGCGTGCAGCTGGCTGCCGAGCTGTCACAGCGAACCATGAGAAACATGGGCAACAATGCAAGAAATAAATTTGAATAATGTTAAACTGAGTTCATTCTATCGAAGCAGATTTATTTTCATTCACGTTGCTAACAAAACGCTCCATTCAGACACAATTAATTGTTAATTTTAATAACAATACCAGTAATAATAATGATAAAGGACGAAACAAGGTTCACTCTCTCGAACTTGAACCGTTTTCATTGAGATTTATAACAAACCGCTCCTCTCTCTCCTCTATAATGCGGTCTAATTTCCACATTTCTACGACATGGAGGACGCACTTCCTCCTGTCCTCTGCAGTCACTGTTCTTACTGCTTCTTCTAGCAGTACTTTAACTTCCGGCATTCTGTATGTTTTGTTTTTCGCTGCAACATAGCCTTTGATTCTGCCCCACACTAACTGGATGGTGTTTAATTCACTGTTGTACGGAGGAATTCTGAGAACAGTTTTCCCTGCATTCTTCACCATTTCATCTATTGCGTATTCGTTGTGCGCTGTTCTTTTAACTATATCTAAAAGTTCTTACTTCAACATACCGTCTTCGAAATCGATGTTTTTAGATTTTAGCCACTCTGATATTTCATGCTTATTGGAATTCACATTGGGAACTTTTTTTTTCTCCGAGAATGGTACGGCGCGTTATCAAGAACAATAACTGCGTTTTCCTGAAGCCGAGGAAGAACATCTTGAAACCACTTCTCGAAGGTTTCGGCGCACATCTCCTCATGATAATCTCCACTTTTCTTGGATTCGAAAGTCCACAAACATCCTTCAAAGAAACCCTGCTTTGCTGCCAATGTGTGCGATAGTCAGACGTTTCCCTTTACCTGATGGGCCCTTGCTTCCGGTGGATAACCCGGACAGAAACGCTTGTTTTGAGGTGTTTATAGTGTCATCAACCCAGACGTAACTTCGGGTATGTCCTATGTTTACCCACGTCTCGTCCAAATAGTAAATGGGTCTGCCTTCATCTCTCAACCGTTTAATGGTTCGAAGATAATGCCGCCTCCATAAAATGATGTCATTCCTGTCTATTAGCGTGCTATCGTGCCCACGCCGGACATATTAGAAATTCATTTCTCTCAATAACTTATAAAATGTAGTTCTCCAAAAATTGCCCAGATCTGCATCTTCGTTCACGACTATAAGCACTGTGTCAATTGGCTATGGAAAAAAAAATGTGTACTTTCCTTCGTATAGCATTTCTATCGAAGTCATCAACACTTTCAGGAAAGTTTCTGTCGTAATTTTCCTTTCTTGGGAGACTTCAAAGAGTTAGTGGCCTTGTACTCACTTATCACATGATACACTGAAAACGTCCAACACCTGTAGCTGCAGCTGTTTTCAAAACCATGTCACTCATCAACTGCTCTGGATGTAACAGTTCCGTTTTATACACATTAAGCACCATGTGCTTCTCAGAAGAACTTAATGATTTATTCTTTGCCCGCTTCTTTGGTGAACTCAGAACTGACACGTCGACCTTGCTCACTGAATCCATGGATGACATAATGAGGACAGCCGTATGTGATGCTAATGAAATAAGTGATGTATAAAATAAGAAACCATGCTATGCTATTGGACGCACACATAAACAGTGAATGCTCAGCGTGACTACAAACACATACTTACTCTAATAATCAACAACTAGTCTTTCAAGCGTCTTTACAGATGAACTTAAGATATCCTGAAATCGCCACTGTACAACTCCCACTAACGAGCTGACACCTGCAACAGAGACGGCCACACTGACTGAGTGCTGCGCCTGTGAACCGCACAATGCATCGCTCATAAAGGACAAACGGTTGCACCCATCGCATTCGAACAAACTGCAAAATTAAATCCAAACATTTCTGAAACTTTTTTCGCTTACAGCCCCACAAAAAATTTAAAGGGGAAAAGTTTGTCGCTTACTATATTTCGGATGATCATTTGATAAAAGTTCTGCATCAGACATGAAATTTTAATCTATTACTTCACTATTACTGACTCTATTGGGCAGAAAATTTGTAGACGACATCAACATATAGTACTGAAGGCAAATATAAAATTATTTTGCTGTGCCTCACACAGTTTAGGAGATATGGTGTGATAAATATAGAGTAACGCGAAAAAACAACTTTTCCTAAAAGCTTAAATATTTCTCTTTTTCAGTGACAATAAATTTTAATGTAAAGTAAAAAAAAGGTGTGGGAAGGTAGTTCTCAGATCACTTTATCATGTTCAGGTGGCAAATTATAAAAAACACGACTTTCATTTTTTAATTTCTGACGCCCCTGCCTTGTACACCCCTCGACAGCAGCGCTGTGGTCATGCGCCTTGCCGTGTTTACAGTACGTCTCTTGTTTCGGTGAACGGAGTATAGATTCGTTTGAGCTATTGTGGGCGGGCTCTTGAGCATGCGCAGTTGAGTCGTGTGTGAGTAGTACCTTCTCCTGGTTCTGGTTACAGTGGTGTGGCTGGGTGCCACTACTTAATATTGTCCTGGTTCGGAAATATAATAAATCTGGGACTGATGCACAGAGCAGTCTGAGTTTAGGTGGGGAGTCTCCACGTGACCTGTGTTTACGTTCAGTGATTTAGCTGTTTCCTCTTCATTTATTGCTCTCACATTAAATGATAAACAAGCAGATTTTTGTAGTCGGGAGCTATCAAATGAATTAAAATACGTTCGCATAATTACAGAAGGCTAAAATATGTTATTAGTTTCAGATTTTATTTCCACCTTTCCGACAGTCAAGCATTAATCGCCTTACAGAACAATGAAGTTATTTTTGCCCGTTTGCTAAAGAGATTTGACTTAAAATTAATCTTTTTCTGCTGAGGCAGTCAATTTACTTGAAACGAAGTGTTTAAATTCACACTATTGGCTAGTTTCAACTGTTAGCTGCATTTCAAGTGCACATATGGCATTATGCCATAATAAAGAACCAAAACTGAGATAATACAGTACTGGTACTCCAAGAAAATTTACATACAAGTGTGCATTTTAAGCCAAATTCTGCATTTTAGTATGGTTCACCAAATTCTGACGCTCTTGAAGTATCGTCTGATGTCTTGTTTCTTTTATGACAAATGTAAGATCTTTTAATGTTTTACACGTACGAACTTATGGGCTTCCTGCATCATTGTAGCTGCACAAGCGTTGTGACGCTTGTTATTTGGTGCTCTCTTGCAACTGTTGAAACGAACCTATTTCTAACAGGTCGCGGGAAAATATTTCGAATGGTGGTTTGAAAAGCGTTACATTCAAAGCATATTTCCTTTTACGCAAGATAAACTATGTGCGAGAATGTAAGAAGAATTTGTTAAATCACAAAGCGTTTGACTCTCATTTAAAAATCAACTCTTTGAGGATGACCATTTAGAAGAATTTCGAGCCCACAAGATCAGACATTTACGTCGTTATTAAAAATTTTACTGGCACATTTGTGTGATGTTCATAAAGTGTAACACGTGCAGAAAAGATCAACATTATACGTGGAAGCTTAGCTTCTCTTACAGCTTATTAATCTTTGAGACCAATATTATATGTGAATGCTATGTATATTAATTTAAACCATTAACTTTTCTTATTTGTATGTTCACGCTACTGAAGAGTGATCTCGCTATTGGCTTACATCACGTGTCCGCGTGTCCTATGCTGCCATCAGCTGGTGAGATCACATGACATGAGCTATGACTGTCCTACAAAAGCGCATCACAATCTCAATTTCAAAGTTTCAGAAAGTAACATGTGGTGTTTGGTGGAATTCAAATTTATGCCTATGTAATACGAAAATATGCAGCGTACATGTTGCTGCACATCAAAGATCTTTCAAAACGTGTTTTCCCCTCCAAATTTCGTTTTCTAAAGTGCCGGGAAATTCTACTCCGGTATATAAAACCGTAAACATTCAAAGGATTGATGAGTTTTACTGTGCCGATGAAGAGTATACTGTCACTTAACACGGAAAAAGTGTATTTTCACCGGGGAGAAAGTGTATTTTTAACCGGGAAATCCAGGAAAAATCTGGGATTTTTTTTTCCTTGTCCACGTATACACTCTGTGTAGGATGAGGCCGGGATAATCATGAGAGTGGAGAATGTGTTGTAAGGATATCTCCCATCTGTGGTTCAGAAATCTGGTGGTGGAGGGAAGGATCCAGATGGCCCGGTAGTGAAGCAGCCATAGAAATAAAGTGTGATATGGTCAGCTGCATCTTATGCCACAGGGTGCTGTACTGTGCTCCTGGCCACACTTTGGCAGTGGCCGTTCATCCTGGTGGACAGCTGGTTGGTAGTCATCCCAATATAAAAAGCTGTGCAATGATTGCAGCAGAGCTGGTAAATGACATGGCTGCTTTCACAAGAGGCCCAGTCCCTGATGGGGCAGGGTAAACCTGTGACAGGATTGGAATAGGAAGTGCTGGATGGGTGGATCGGGCAGGTTTTGAACTTGGGTCTTCCAAAAGAATATGATCCTTGTGACAATTGGTTGGGACTGGGAGTAGCATAGGGATGGACTAGGATGTCGTGGAGGTTGTGACAGAACACCACTTTAGGAGGGGTGGGAAGCACCTCAGGTAGGATGTCCCTCATTTCAGGGCACAATGATACATAATCAAAGCCCTGGCAAAGGATGTGGTTCAGTTGTTCCACTCTGTGGTGGTGCTGGATGATGAAGGGGACACTCTTTGTGGCTACTTTTTGGTGTGGTGGGCGGACTGGGGGTGTGAGAGGAAATTTCTGAGGAGATATGTTTGTGGACTAGGTCTGGGGGATAGTGCCTGCCTGTCTGTGAAGTTCTTGATAAGAACCTCAGATACTGAGCAAGGGAGTTTTTGTCACTGTAGGTAAGCCATCCCCTGATGACCAGGCTGTATGGGAGGGATTTATTGGTGTGAAAGGGATGACAGCTGTCAAAATGCAGGTACTGTTGGTGGCTGGTTGGTTTAATGTGGACAGAGGTGCAGATGGAGCCATCAGAGAGGAGAGGTCAACACCTAGGAGGGTGGCACACTGGGTTGAGGAGGACCACATGAAGCAGACAGGAGAGAAGGTGTTGAGGTTGTGAAGGTATGGAGGTGTCTTCGCCCTGAGTCCAGATCATGAAGATATCATCAATGAACCTGAACCAGACTAGGGGTTTAGTGTTTTTGGAGGCTTGGGTCTCCTCTAGATGGCCCATAAAGAGGCTGGCATAGGAGGATGCCATGCAGATGTCCATGGCTGTGCTGCGGTTTTGCTTACATACCTTCCCATCAAAGGAGAGATAGTTTGGATAAAGTACATAAGTTGTATGACAAATGAGGTAGTGGGTTTGGAGTCTGAAGGACATTGGAAAAGGCAGTGTTCAATAGTGGCAAGACCAAGGGCATGTGGGATGTTGGTGTATTGGGAGGTGGTGTTAACAGTGATGAGTAGGGACCCATGATGCAAAGGGGTGGGGACAGTGGAGAGTCAGTGAAGGAAGTGGTTGATGTCTTTGATGTGGGAGGCTAGATTATGGGCAATTGGCTGGAGATGTTGGCCAATGAGTGCCGAAATTCTTTCAGTGGGGGAATAATAACCAACCACAACGGGGCGTCCAGGACTGTTGGGTTTGTGGATTTTGGGGAGCATGTGGAAGGTGGGTGTGCAGGAATTGTCATAGGGGTGAGGAGGGAAATGGATTCAGGGTAGATGCTCTGGGAAGGGCCTAAGGCTTTAAGCATGGATTGTAGGTTGTATTGGACTTCTCAGATGGGATCGCTTTCGTGGAGTTTATAGGTGAAGGAGTCAGTCAATTGCCGGAAGACTTGTGTGAGGTAGTCACTGCAATTCATAACAACAGTGGTGGAATCTTTATCTGCAGGTAGGATGATTAGGTCAGGACGTGTTTTGAGGTTGTGTGTGACTGCCTTTCTTCTAATGAAAGGTTGGTGTTCTGAGGAAGGAACCTGGGAATTTCTGGAGGTGACCAGCGGGTGGTTTGGGGGGAGTGGGGGGTAATGATGATTGAACAGTGGGATGAAGTGGAAGAGGTAGTGTTCATTGTTGGAATCAGGGTGGTTTTGGTTGGAGCTGTTGCTAACAAAGAAGTCCTTCCATTGCAGGGATCAGGAGAAGGAGAGTAGGTCTTTGACAAGCCCAGCATTGTTAAATTTGGGTGTAGGGCTAAAGATGAGGCCTTTATATATGACTAAAACTTCTATGGAGCTGATGGTTTTGGTGAAGAGGTTAATAACAGTGTTATGGGAATGTTTTGGCTCTGGATTTCATGGAGAGTTGGTAGGAAGTTTTGGTGGATGTGGCAAGTTGAAAAGGTCAGCTAGGCAGGGTTTAGCTCCTATGAGGGGTAGATAAGGAGGAACACTGTGGGTAAGATAGGGGATAGATAGTGGTGCTCCAAGGTGGCAGTAGGATGTCAGCAAGTTGGATAACTAATGGAGGTGGTGTCTGAAATGCTCCTCCAGGTGATGGACAGCAAGGGATTCAATTTCAGAGATGTGATGTATGGAGTAGGGATTAGGCATTCAATAAAGAGTGGCATAGGAATGTTTACTGGACTACAACTATGAGAGACTTGAGATATCCTTTTTTAATTACAAGATGATTGGTAAATTCACATTCCTAAACCTGAAATATTCTGAAAAACATCAAAGTGAAAATATTAAATATACTGAACGGAAATATTATTCAGCTATATGGGCTACTTTCAAGTATGTTACCAGTAAATAAAGTCATCTCTGACTTAATAATGATGAACATTTTAAGTTACCCTTTCTACGCAATAAATTATGGTCAGAGTCCACATCTGCCTCTGGTAATGTCTTGCAGTATAAAACTTGTTTTAAAACCTTTGTTTTACCATTGTTTAATGAACCTGAAAACTTCCAGAGCCTGCAGGTCCTTTCACATGATTAATATCTTGTATAGTATTACTAACTTAGCTGTAAGAGAAACAGTATATAATGCATATTTTGTTTCAGTCACTAGGTATAGTATAATTTTCTGGGGGTCTGAATAAAACAAATTTACTTAGAGCTTTTAGACTACAAAAAAGAATCATCCGAGCAATGGGGGAGCAAAACCAAAGCAACATTGTAAACCTTTATTTGTAAAACTAGATCTAATGAGCATTCCAAGCATATACATCTATGAAACTCTCACTTTCACGAAAAGAAACCCACAACTTTTTGAGGACAATGTGATACTAGATATAGAACGAGCTACATGTTACCTACCCACCATTTAAAATCATATGAAAAAACCCCATACTATATGGGCATGAAATTTGTAAATAAAATATGGAAAGATATGGATGACCCAAATGTAAAAGGTGCCACAAGAGACCTGGAAAAATATCTGAAAGATAAATGTTACTATAGTGTAGAAGATTTCGTGAATGGCAGCAATGCATTATAATTGCAATTAAAATACCTCTTTGAAGATGTTACACCATATATATTATTAGTTTATTGTCTATTTTTAGTATTATTATACATAGTGTATAACTGACAAGTCAACTATGTCACAATCTTTGATTGTATAAGGCATGTTATGTGATAATAAAAATTGAATTGAACTGAATAAAAACAAAGTATTCACAATGATCAAATAATCCTCTGTCCAGAATTCTATCAGGTGGTTTCCTCTTTCATTCTTCTCCTATTTTTTTTTTCCTTCCCTTCCTTTTCCTACTATCAAGTTCCAGCCCACATCACATTTAAATTTTCACCTCACTTAACTATCTATCTATGTCTCATGAAAGACTTAGTCTGATGGCTAATAATACCTAGCAGTCTTTTTTTCCCATGTGCCTTTCTGCCACTCAACTCCTCCTCTATGTGGTGACTTGCAGTCAATCCTGTTCTTATTACATCCTCGATCTTCTTTAGTTTAAAATTTCTGTACTGTATGACAAAATACAATTAATTTAATTTTTTACTTGCTATCTCCATTTTATATTTAATTTCTTCTGGAAGAACGTTCTAAGCACACACATGCTGTGTGTTTGGTAAATTCTGCTAACATATGACCAGTATGATTTTTGGTGTCATATAAAAAGTTCCCCACTAAAAAATAATTATCCTCTACTTCTCATGCTTCTTTCACAGTACAATTTCCCATAATCATCTTGAAGTGAAAGTTTCTGTCATTCATCAGTTTCTGCAACTTTTGTGGAGGTCTGCTGCCTCCTCATCTGAATGTGTATCCATACACCTCACTGATTTACATGGAATGTTTACACATTCTCTCTTCATTGTTAATGTCATGATCAAGTGATGATTATGAAGTAGCTATCTACAGAAACATAATACAGTAAAACCTCTTTTGACCTTTTCAGCAGATTGACCTAAAAAACTGTAAAAGGCAGGAAAGTGTGGAACACAGGAAAGCATCGAAAACAGAACAAATGAACATGAATCAGTTACTCTTACTGTCTTTTAATATTCTTCAAAATATGAAATTAAAACAATTTAAAGTTTGCCTATTTTAAAAGAACCTGAATAATTAATTGTTTCTGTTTCTTCCTAACAACAATCAGGTCTCTTTGTGTCTCCACATAGACCTATAGAAAACATCAGATGCATTATCATCAGCTGATGCACTACCAATGTACTGCCTCAAAATGTTATGATCATGTCCACTGCTAAATAAAACACAGAAGCAACACTCTTTCATGAAACCATATTAAAAAGTTATTCATGTTCTAATGTGAGGCTTATTATTGACAGCCAGTATAGAATTATGGTTAATAAAACTTGTATCACAATATTGGATAAAACACTAGAGTTGGCAGTCTTCGTAAACAGAGAGTGATTGGCACACAATCTACAGCTCATTGCCAACAAGGAAGTCACTCAGTTCAGGGACGTCTTGGATGAGAAAGAGGGTGGAAATTGTTGTCATGTTATGGAGCATCTTGAGAAGGAGTGTTTACATCTTCCTATTCCTTTGATACTGTTCGACCAGTAATTAACTTTAGGAACACTTCCTTGGAAGGCACTGAGGAAATCTCTTGGTAAATTGTTCCACTCCTCCAAAAAGAGTATTTACACGCATTGTTGTTCTACGATTTCACATTCATTTTGTTCTGGTGTTCTTTACTTTCTTTACATACTCCATCGGTGACCAGTCTGTCCTGTGTGATCCAATGCATCCACACCCATGAATGCTTGATAAATTCCCCTAAGTGTAGCTCTTATTCTTCTTTGTGTGAGACTTTTCCATTTCTGCTTCTGAATCATTTTTTAGACATTACCTGTTCACCTGTAGCCTCCCATTATAAACCTGGTTGCCCACCATTGCACTCCTTCAAACTGCTTTCACAGGTTTCTTCAAGCCACGGTATAAAGACGGATTAAATATGTATTTTTAAAATCAGTAGCGTCTCTTTTCACTACATTTCTGCGTAAATAGAAGAACTCTAATAGTTAATGAGTATTTTTCGTTTCCAGAAAAACATCAATGACCATAGTGACTTTCTGAGAATAATAACCTAAAAAACACTTTTGAACTTAACTATGCCAGTGAGTTGCTGTGGGAAGATTTACTTTCATTATTGTAGAAAAAAATATTTCACACTATTGGCATAATTATACTGGCAAACTTATGATGTTTAAACAATTTAATTTGAGGGAAATCTTTGTAATAGTTTATGATACTGTCACATAATTAGAGCCACACATTTGATTGATGTACTTCAGGTCTCACAGCGTTCACATCGATAGAAAGAGGAAGAGAAAACACATTATACATTTCCTCTTACCACTGGAAGCCTATTTCAATACCTTTGAGAATATCATTTAGTGTGACTTGGTAGCAAACAAATTTCAGTCTGCTTGCAGTGTAATACAAGAATTTTGGGGATGTAATGGTTTCAGCTTCTATTGCATAAGAAACACAAACTGATGTTTTGTGAAACCATTGCCACTATACCAGCAGTATCCAGATATACAAGAATTCTCAACTTCAACACCAGTTTATTTGCTCTTCCACACACACACACACAAGAGTATCTCTCAATGTTGTATAATGCATTGGTACCAAGCCCAGAAATTCTTATAGGATGACAAGCCCACTATCTGCTCTATAACTGTTAACTGCTAACTAGTCAGTGTCAGAATATCTGCACTACAACTTGATGCCAGAGGATCATTATGTTGTGGTAGGTTCTTAGCTATTTTTCCAAATTCTCTGATATGGTTAAAGAGATGTAACTAGCCCATCAGAGATTCTTCAAGTTCCTCAAAATATACATGTTACATTGGAGATGTTGCAGTTGTGGTCTTCCATCAAAATACTTTGTAATATAGCTCTCCACACTACAGTATCCTGCCAAAGCCTCTTCATTTCTGAATTAATACTGCAACCTAGATCCATTTTAATCTGCATATGTATTCATCCCTTGGTTTCCCATTACATTTTTTAACCACCACACTTCCTCTCATTACCAAACTGATGATTCCTTCATGCCTAAGGATGTGTGCTATCAAGCATTCCCTTCTTTTAGCCAAGTTGTGCAATAAATTCCTTTTTTTCCCCAATTTGATTCAGTACCTCCTCATTAATTACTTGATCTATTTAATCTTCTGCAGCATCACGTTTCAAGAGCTTTACTCTCTTCTTTTCTGAATTGCTTGTCATTCACATTGCACTTCTATATAAGCCTCTTCATTTCTGAATTAATACTGCAACCTAGATCCATTTTAATCTGCATATGTATTCATCCCTTGGTTTCCCATTACATTTTTTAACCACCACACTTCCTCTCATTACCAAACTGATGATTCCTTCATGCCTAAGGATGTGTGCTATCAAGCATTCCCTTCTTTTAGCCAAGTTGTGCAATAAATTCCTTTTTTTCCCCAATTTGATTCAGTACCTCCTCATTAATTACTTGATCTATTTAATCTTCTGCAGCATCACGTTTCAAGAGCTTTACTCTCTTCTTTTCTGAATTGCTTGTCATTCACATTGCACTTCTATATAAGGCTACACTCTAGACAAATAGCTTCAGAAAAGGCTCCCTAACATTTACATTCATATTAGATGTTATCAAATTCATACTTTTTGGAAATGCTATTCGTGCTATAGCCAGTCTGCATTTCATCCCCTGTCTACCTTGGATATCATCAATTATTTTGCTACCCAAATAGCAAAGCTGAATTACTACATTTAGTGTCTCATTACCTACTGTAACTCATTCAGCACCACAGGATTTAATTTGGCTATAGTCCACTATCCATTCCATTCAACTGCTCTTTCTAGACTTTTACTGTTTCTGATAGAATTAAAGTATCATTGGCAAACCTCAAAATTTTTATTTCTTATCCATGAGCTTTAATTACTTCTCCAAATTTTTCTTTGCTTTGCTTTATTGCTTGCTCAAGGAACAAATTTAATATCATTGGCAAGAAGCTACAAGCAAGCATGTCTTACTCCTTTCTCAATTACTTCTTTGCTTTCATAAACTTTTGCTCTCTGCAGTTTATTTCTGCTACCTTCAGAACTCCAAAGAGTGTATCCCAGTCAACATCATCAAAAATTTCTCTAAACTTACAAATTCCATAAATTATTATTTTTTCTTTAACCCATTTTAAAAGATAAGCCATAAGGTCAGTGTAGCCTCCTGTGTTCCTATATTTCTCTGGATCCTCCCAGTTTTTCATTATTCTGTAAGTAATCTGTGATAGTATTTTTTAAGGATGACTTATTAAACTGATAGTTCAGTAATATTCACAACTTTCAGGATCTGGCTTCCCATGTCTAGCTCTTCCATATATTCCTCCCAGCTTTTCCTTCCTTTCTCAGCAACGACTTGCCATATGAGCTCTTGATATACATACAGCTACTATTCTTTTCCCGAAAGGTCTCATTAATTTTCCTATAGGTGGTATCTATCTCTCCCATTGTTATGCATGCTTCTACAACCGTGCATTTCTCATCTAGTTGTTTCCTGCTTTGCCATTTTGCACTTCCTGTCATACTTGTTTTGTCTGTCTGTATTCTCATTTGCAGGTTTCATTTGGTGCATTTTTACATTTACTGCTTTCCTCAGTCACATGCAATATCTTGTATGTTAGCTACGGATTTATTCTGGGATTTGTCGTTTTGGTTACTTAATTATCTAATGTCTACACTGTCTCTTTTTGCAATTTCTTCAGGTTTAATCTGAAGTTTGTAACAATAAATTATGGTCATATTGCACATTTGCTCCTGGAAATGTACAATTTAAAATATGGTTTCAAAATCTCTTTCTTACTGTTATGTAATCTATTTGAAATCTTCATGTGTTTTCAGTATCTCATTATACACTCTTCTAATCTCTTCATCTTCTTGTGGAGCCAGTTGGCATATAAATGTAAACTACATCTACATCTACATCTACATCCATACTCCGCAAGGCACCTGACGGTGTGTGGCGGAGGGTACCCTGAGTACCTCTATCGGTTCTCCCTTCTATTCCAGTCTCGTATTGTTCGTGGAAAGAAGGATTGTCGGTATGCTTCTGTGTGGGCTCTAATCTCTCGGATTTTATCCTCATGGTCTCTTCGCGAGATATACGTAGGAGGGAGCAATATACTGCTTGACTCTTCGGTGAAGGTATGTTCTTGAAACTTTAACAAAAGCCTGTACCGAGCTACTGAGCATCTGTCCTGCAGAGTCTGCCACTGGAGTTTATCTATCATCTCCATAACGCTTTAGCGATTATTAAATGATCCTGTAACGAAGCGCGCTGCTCTCCATTGGATCTTCTCTATCTCTTCTATCAATCCTATCTGGTACGGATCCCACACTGTTGAGCAGTAGTCAAGCAGTGGGCGAACAAGCGTACTGTAACCTACTTCCTTTGTTTTTGGATTGCATTTCCTTAGGATTCTTCCAATGAATCTCAGTCTGGCATCTGCTTTACCAACGATCAACTTTATATGATCATTCCATTTTAAATCACTCCTAATGCGTACTCCCAGATAATTTATGGAATTAACTGCTTCCAGTTGCTGACCTGCTATTTTGTAGTTAAATGATAAGGGAACTATCTTTCTATGTATTCGTAGCACATTACACTTGTCTACATTGAGACTCAATTGCCACTCCCTGCACCATGCATCTATTCGCTGCAGATCCTCCTGCATTTCAGTACAATTTTCCATTGTTACAACCTCTCGATACACCACAGCATCATCTGCAAAAAGCCTCAGTGAACTTCCGATGTCATCCACAAGGTCATTTATGTATATTGTGAATAGCAACGGTCCTATGACACTCCCCTGTGGCACACCTGAAATCACTCTTACTTCGGAAGACTTCTCTCCATTGAGAATGACATGCTGCGTTCGGTTATCTAGGAACTCTTCAACCCAATCACACAATTGGTCTGATACTATTGTGGTGGGTACTGGATTCTTGTCTATGGCTATGATAATGTGTTCACTATGCTGTTAACAGTAAATGCAGTGAGAGACTTAGTCCTGCATTAGCCCTACTTGATTTTATATTTGTAGCCCTGTAATAAATTGACCAGAAATCTTATTCTTCCCACCACCTCACTTCACAACCTCCCCATTTCCTTTTTTAAATTTCTTAGCCTACCTTCCTGATAAAGGGGTCTAATAACTTGCCCACCAGTAGAATGCCAGTTTTGTCATTCCTTATGACAATATCCTCTTAAGCAGGTGCTCCAAGGAGATCCAAATGGGGGACAATTTTGGTAACAAAATATTTTATCCATGAGCATACCATCGTTGTTTAACCATTTATCAGAGCTGAATGCCCTTGGTAAAAATAATGGCTATAGTTTCCCCTTGATTACAGCCATTTTCTGTACCATCATAGCAAGGACATGTGGGTTAATGTTACAAAGCCAGATCACTCAATCATCAAGACTATTGCCCCTACAACTATTGCAGCTCTTCAGGAGCGACACGTTAATCTGGCCTCTCCACAGATACCTCTCTACCTTGAGATTTCATCTACAGTACTGTTATCTCTATCACTGAGGCAAATAAGCCACCCCCTCCTTGGCAAGCTGGAGATATGAAGTGGAAATCCTTCTATGAAGGACTCTAATGTTCTGGTGACATGACAAGCAGTTTTTTAACATGCTCAGACTTATAATGCAAGTGTTGAGTAATCATCCATAAAACACAAATATATTTTCATACTCACAATGTTATCAAAAACGAGAAATATTTATTTCTCTGCTATCAACTTCATGAATACTTCAATCAGACTGTTGTAGTGTCAGACTTTCTAAGATGCAGGATAATGCTGCTTGTCAGTTGACTATGAGTTGATTTTCTTGCAAACAAGGTGATAATAAAATTTATATCTGGTTGTAAAACAAACATGCAGTATCTGCCAACCCCATTTCAACACAAGTACTCATTTCTAAAATTATGAGTGAGGATGACAGACAGTGCTTCTCAATTTACCAGCTAAAAATGGGCTGTTGTAGAACATTCACAATTTGTGATTTCATTCATTACTATGAAATTCTACTATATGTAGTGATGAAAGAATCCTTTAATACTAAAATAACATTTTCTACTTACATCTGTCTACAAGAAATCACAGGAAAATTTAAATATCTGCAGAGAGCTAAATTTCACCATGTTTGAAAAGAAAAAAAAAAAAAAAAAAACCAAAATTTTGAAGTTTGCATCACAGCAAAAAAAAAAAAAAAGGTACTTATATTCCACAAATATCTCTGATGCTTATCAATGCAGAAGTATAAAAATTTTGGTACAAATTTTTAGCCTTTATTCTCACAGACAAAACCTTGATCTTGATGTAACATGAGGCAGCCCTACTTCTGTCAAGGCAACTTAACTATTTAGTCCCTGTTGTTAGATTATAAATGTCTCAAGATACACCATATGCTACTGTAGTTTCTCTCATATTCAGTGCCAATTTATTCTTTCTGTATGATACAGTCACATTAATGTGACCACCACCTATGTTTGGTGTCAACATGCAATTAAGACACACAGCAATAGCAGTGGAGGGTATATAAAGCATATCTGGGTGATGCAGAAGACAGTGCAGTCATTGTCATAATGTGGACGTGGAGCGTCTGATGTCCGATAGGGCATGATCATTGGCTTTTGGGCCAAGGGTGGAAGCATTTCCAAAATTGCTAAGCTTGTAAACTGTTCACATGCTGCCATGATTAAAGTATACTATACGTGTGAAAATGGCACTATCCAAAATCAATACTGAGGCAGCTGTTGTGCACCTGAATCAACTGTGCACCTCAACCCCATGCACCTCAACTACAGATGACAAGGGTGAACAATGGCTGCAGAAAAGTGTATGGGTGAATAGACATGCATTTGCTGAGCAGCAGACTGTCTTGTGGTATATGGGCTTCTGCCAAAGGCTACTGGTTTGTGCACCGATAATTACACCTGTTGATTGGTGACAAAGGATAGAATTTGCAAGCCCATATTGCAACTGGACATCCACGAAGTGGGAACAGGTGGCTTTTTCAGAAGAATCACACTGTATACTCCATCAGCATGAAATGTCTGATAGCAAATACTCCACAACAATCATTGGAAGGGTCCAGACTGGAGAAGGGAGCGTTATGGTCTGAAGAATATTTTTGTGGAATTCCCTTGGTGATCTCATCATTTTGGAAGGCCTAGTAGATCAACAGATGTATGCGTCTATCCTTGGGGACCATGTCCAGTGCAGTGTATTTCTCCTTGGCACTATGATATCTACGAGCAGGACAATGCAATGTGTCACACAGCTTGCAGTGTACATGCATGGTTCAAAGAGGACCAGGATGAGAATCTGTGGAACCACCTCGATCAGACAGTTCATGCCATGGAGTCTCAACTGAGAAATCTAGTGCAGCTGGTCATGGCAATGGAGCTGGCATGGCTCCACATCCCTGTTGGTACCTTCCACTACCTCACTACCTGCATGTCTCACAATAGTCCTTGCTGCAAAACGTGGTTATTCAGGCTTTTGACAGATGATTGTATTAATGTTGCTGGACAGTGTATTACATATATTTCATACTTCCTAACCAAAGTGTTCTTACATGATAGAACTTGTAACATAATTCATATCCTGTACAGATGTTAAGCCAGATGGAAGTTCTGAGATAATAATTTGGTCCAGCTGATCAATGTACCTATGGCACTGAAGAGCATGTATTGGGACTTTAATATTAAAATTATCTATTGAGGCTTTGATATCAAAATTATAACAGAAACTGCAGAACTTAGGTGAACACAATGAATGAATGCTCTTACAATAATCTCTGAATGTTATTAACTGTTGAGCAACTCATACGATCGTAACTAACAAGTTGTTGGATGAAAACCTAGCAAAAGAAATATCATCACAGAAAGACACACATTTTTAAAAAGTTTATTTATTGCATTAGTATGTAGTTCACATATTTTAATTATTAAATGTGTCAGATCAGCACATTCTGCACAGTAATACAACAAATGAATACAGTATCGCTTTCTCATACATCTCCATACATAACCGTACTCCATTTGTCTGGATTATTATTTGTTTTCTGATTTCTTTAACTGAAAGTTATTTTGACCATTCTTATAAATGAAAGCAGTTTATAAGATTGGATATCATCAATAGACTGAGCATGAAAACATGGATCACTTCAGCAGGCCAAGTTTATTTGTATATTCTTTGTTATCTATCTTAAGCCTGTAAGTACTAATCCATAATTAATTACTTGTGTCTGAACTCTTATACATATAATATTGTTTTTGGTCTAAGTACAACTGGAATAGCGAGATGTTTTATATAACCCATATTTTTATTTTGTATCATTGTTATTATTCTAATGGTGGTCCAACTTTGTATTTCAATTAAGTTTGTATATTTCAGTGGGAGAACACAAATTCTCACTGGTGCAAGCAGAGAGTGCTTGGGCATTCTCGGTCATGGAGTGGCTTTGGAGGAGGAAAAAGAAATCAGAAGAGTGCTGAATAAGGAGACACTTTTGTAGGCAAAGGATTCAGCAGTCAAGTTTTGTGCAGGTCAGTCTTCAGGTAATGTATTGAGGTAATGTATTTTCTCATACTTAGTTAAATTTTGTGCCAACTGACACTATGACTCCATGAGTTAACATGAATTTCAACAAACTGTGATCATCACAGAATGAACAATGTACATTGCCTAAGTGTGCCTGTCGCTAAATTTCGTCTTAAAGATTTATTTACCAGAAAGTAATAGGTACCTAAATACTGGCAAGTCACAAATTGAATCATTAATAAAAGTAACAACAACTGAGGCCTATGAAACTGTGTTTACTGGATGGGCCCTTGAAACTGCATTTACTGGACTTCATAATACATTTTGATTATGATACTTTCAAACAAAAGACTATGGCAATTAGATGGGCCATCTTTGACATTCTCTAAATGTACTTTCTACAAATACTTTTATCTATATAAGGAGCACAGAAGTTTCTTTTTTTCTTGGAGTTTCTTGCAAATCTAAGTAATTTAGTTAAAATGAAGCAATTGCTATCATTCTTCAAATTAACCTACAGTGATTTGTTGTTAGAACATTGTAAAAAATATAAGGAGTATATAAAAATATCATATTTCTTACCGTAAACTCAACTTCCACAGCAGATATTTCTTTATTAAACTGCCGCATTATATGATCAAATTTCAACATTAGCTGCTTCTGAATGGCTTCTCTCGTTTCTATGTGCTTAAATTTCAGCAGCATATCTAACGCATCATCTGAAGATCTGAAATGAAACTTATTCTGATGTAATGTATCAATGTCAGACATAAATTAATTTAAAGAAATCTTAATCTTTGGGAGTAATATGTGTACCTCCTTATCTTAACTCACATACATAGCAAGAAATATTTGGTGGGCACAAAGAGGAGGATAATGCAAGAAAAAAATATTGTACTTGAGTAGGAATTAAAAACAATTTGATAAGTTACTTTTGGCATCCATTCACAATGAAGAAAGACTGCGGTTTTGGACAATAGATAACAAACTAAAGTTTAAATACTACAAAATTATCAAAAAAGTAATTGAAATGCTACAATTGAAGAAATACAAAAGAATTAATAAAAATAACAGTTTGCACACAGGCATTTGTAATGGGATGGATTTAAGCCAATGACAGCAGGACTAATTTAGCTCAAGGCTTCAACAAATAAATTTTATAAAACTAGAGGACCTAGTTCTTGCTAGATAAAAAAATTATAGCTGATACAAAAATAACAAAATATAACAAAAAAAAGGTCTATACCACTCAGCTCACTGAAACGTCAATGTCAAAGCTTTTTTTAGATAAAATATAGTAGCAATTCACTGTCAAGACAAAAAAAATTACATTTTGCAAACATAAGGATACAGTCTTCCAAATGAAAGTACAATCACAGTTTTCCCATATTTCCATGTAATCTAGTGCCAAGTAATAAAAGTTTTACTCATTAGACACACTGCTCAAAACCTGTAATTTCTTAAGCGTTTTCCCCACTTTGATTGCATATTTTTCATTAATAAGAATTGAATACAATGTACTCAAATTAATTTATGAGATCTAGAGCAAAGCAGATAGTACAAAGCATTACATAAATATTCATTTGTAGCTCAGTTCATAGTTCCATAATCTGAGTAGAAGATGTGACTAACTTGTAACACTGAAACTCATACAATGATAAGCCAGAACACTATGACCACTGCCAACCACGACATTGGATGCAGCCTGATGCCACTGCAGGCACTTTATGCAGCAACAAAAGTATGTATGGTGAGCAGACATGAATGGGGGATCACACTACCAAAAAAAATGAGCTGCAAATGGGGGAATCCATTGAGATAAGCGACTTTGACGAATGGCCGATTATCATTACGCAGAGTCTGTGAACAAGAAACTGGTCGAATGTTCACATGCTACTGTCGTGAGAATCTACGGAAATAGGTAGGATGATAGTGAAACTATCATAAGACGCTAAATGGTTGGACATTCATGACCCTTCACACAAGAGAGGGTTTGAAGGCTTGTCTGCTTTGTAAAGTGGGATAGACTGTGATCTGTGACCTCTCTGCTGAATAAAACAGTGCTGGTGCATGCACAAGTGTTTCTAGATTAGATTAGATTAGATTAGATTAGATTAATACTAGTTCCATGGATCATGAATACGATATTTCATAATGATGTGGAACGAGTCAAATTTTCCAATACATAATTAAGATAATTTAACAACATACTTAAATTAATATAACAACCTTTTTTATTTTATGTGTCTTTTTATATTTTTTATTTTTTACTTTTTTATAATTTTTTTGTTTGTTTGTTTTTTTTCCTTTTTTTCTTAATTTATATCTAAAAATTCCTCTATGGAGTAGAAGGAGTTGACATTCAGAAATTCTTTTAATTTCTTCTTAAATACTTGTTGGTTTATTTGTCAGACTTTTGATACTATTTGGTAAGTGACCAAAGACTTTAGTGGCAGTATAATTAACCCCTTTCTGTGCCAAAGTTAGACCTAATCTTGAATAGTGAAGATCATCCTTTCTCCTAGTATTGTAGTTATGCACACTGCTATTACTTTTGAATTGGGTTTGTTGTTAATAACAAATTTCATAAGAGAGTATATATACTGAGAAGCTACTGTGAATATCGCTAGATCCTTAAATAAATGTCTGCAGGATGATCTTGGGTGGACTCCAGCTATTATTCTGATTACACACTTTTGTGCAATAAATACTTTATTCCTCAGTGTTGAATTACCCCAAAATATGATGCCATATGAAAGCAATGAGTGAAAATAGGCGTAGTAAGCTAATTTACTAAGATGTTTATCACCAAAATTTGCAATGACCCTTATTGCATAAGTAGCTGAACTCAAACGTTTCAGCAGATCATCAATTTAATCTCTCATCAATGGACACACCTAAAAATTTGGAATATTCTACCTTAGCTATATGCCTCTGATTAAGGTCTATATTTATTAATTGTGTCATACCATTCACTGAACGGAACTGTATGTACTGTGTCTTATCAAAATTCAGTGAGAGTCCGTTTACAAGGATCCACTTAGTAATTTTCTGAAAGACAGTATTGACAATTTAATCAGTTAATTCTTGTTTGTCAGGTGTGATTACTATACTTGTATCATCAGCAAAGAGAACTAACTTTGCCTCTTCATGAATATAGAATGGCAAGTCATTAATATATATTAAGAACAACAAAGGACCCAAGACTGACCCTTGTGGGACCCCATTCTTGATAGTTCCCCAGTTTGAGGAATGTGCTGATCTTTGCATATTATGAGCACTGCTTATTTCAACTTTCTGCACTCTTCCAGTTAGGCATGAATTAAACCATTTGTGCACTGTCCCACTCATGCCACAATACTTGAGCTTGTCTAGCAGAATTTCATGATTTACACAATCAAAAGCTTTTGAGAGATCACAAAAAATCCCAATGGGTGGTGTTCGGTTATTCAGATCATTCAAAATTTGATTGGTGAAAGCATATATGGCATTTTCTGTTGAAAAACCTTTCTGGAAACCAAACTGACATTTTGTTAGTACTTCATTTTGATAGATATGTGAAGCAACCCTAGAATACATTACTTTCTCAAAAATTTTGGATAAAGCTGTTAGAAGGGAGATTGGACGGTAATTGTTGACATCAGATCTATCCCCCTTT
This sequence comes from Schistocerca nitens, assembly GCF_023898315.1. Lineage (NCBI taxonomy): Eukaryota > Metazoa > Arthropoda > Insecta > Orthoptera > Acrididae > Schistocerca > Schistocerca nitens. Next base: position 367,519,340 of record NC_064619.1, read on the forward strand.
TTATGCAAAGGTATAACAATAGCATATTTCAGTCTATTAGGGAAAATGCCCTGTTCCAGAGAGCTATTACACAGGTGGCTGAGAATCTTACTTATCAGTTGAGAACAAGCTTTTAGTCTTTTGCTGGAAATGCCATCAATTCCATGTGAGTTTTTGCTTTTAAGCAAGTTTATTATTTTCCTAATTTCAAAGGGAGAAGTGGGTGAGATTTCAATTGTATCAAATTGCATAGGTATGGCCTCTTCCATTAACAGCCTAGCATTGTCTAATGAACACCTGGATCCTACTGTATCCACAACATTTAGAAAATGATTATTAAAAATATTTTCAACTTCTGACTTTTTGTTCGTAAAGTTTTCATTCAATTTTATGGTAATACTGTCTTCCTCTGCTCTTGGTTGGCCTGTTTCTCTTTTAATAATATTCCAAATTGTTTTAATTTTATTATCAGAGTTGCTGATTTCAGACATGATACACATACTTCTGGATTTTTTAATAACTTTTCTTAATATAACACAGTAGTTTTTATAATGTTTGATAGTTTCTGGGTCACTACTCTTTCTTGCTGTCAGATACATTTCCCTTTTCTGGTTACAAGATATTTTTATACCCTTAGTAAGCCATGGTTTGTTACAAGGTTTCTTATGAATATATTTAACTATTTTCTTGGGGAAGCAGTTTTCAAATGCATTTACAAAAATGTCATGAAATAAATTATATTTTAAATTGGCATCAGGTTCACGGTACACCTCATCCCAGTCTAACTGCTGTAGGCTTTCCCTGAAATTTGCAACTGTTAAATCGTTGACTGAAAGTACCACTTTGGAGGACTGTTTAGTATTGCTGAATGGAGCTATGTCATATATTGTTACTAGCTGTGCACCATGATCAGAAAAAGCATTCTCAACAGGCTGAGCATTTATCTGGTTAAATTTATCTTGGTCTATAAAGAAGTTATCTATCAGTGAGCTGCTATCCTTTACCACCCGAGTAGGAAAATCAATAACGGGTGTCAAATTGAAAGAACCGAGTAATACTTCAAGGTCGTTTTTCCTATTACTCTCTTTCAGAGAATCTACATTGAAGTCCCCACAAATAATAATTTGCTTCCCCCTGTCTGACTGATAGCACAACAAGGAAACCAAATTTTTCAGAAATAGATGAAAATTTCCTGATGGGGACCTATATACAGTTACAATTATAAATGTGCCTTTATTTAATTTAAGCTCACAGGCACATGCTTCTATATGTTTCTCTACACAAGACATTTTTGTTTCTATACTTTTTGCACAGTGATAACTTTTGACATATATGGCAACTCCTCCTTTCTCCATATTTTCTCTCATTACATGTGCAGAGAGCTTATATCCACTTACATTTACCTTATCCATATCAGTAACAATGTGATGCTCAGACAGGCATAGTATATCTATTTCATCCTCAGCTTCTAAATCTTCTAAACAAACCAGAAGCTCATCTATTTTATTCTTTAAACTCCCAATATTTTGATGAAATATACTTACATTATTTTTAATTATACTTTTATGAGAACCTCTCCTTATTCTAACATTTGCAGTACTCTCCTGTCTGAGTTTCTCATTGTGCTTAGGCCTAGATCCTATACCAGTGGTCACGTGGTGTTCAGAGAGGCAGATTATGTCAACTGGGTTGGGTGACTTTAATTCATCAATGCAATTACCTAGGACTGAGATACAACTTGGTGGAGATAAAATTTCTGGTGATTGGTGACAATTTATAATTGACAGCTGTGACCGGTGATCCAATGTACTAGAATTGTATTGTTTAATTTCTTTCTCAAACTGAAGATTTGTTTCAATCCTGACCTCTCGTAGAACTTGACATCTTTCTGTCTTACCTATCCTAAAAAAGGTGCTGCTCCAACACCTGTAACCACTGGTATTTTACCATTCATGGCAGTGCCTCCCCACCTTAAATTTCCTGCTATTACCCCAGCCAGTTTCCCCTTCCCTTTCCTGTTGAGATGTAGGCCGTGCCTGGTATAATCCCACCTACTGAGAGAATCAACAGAAACCACACCAATATGAGCCCCCGCACCTGACCCAATGCAACATTGGTGTGTCTCGATGCCGACGCAATCTTTACCAGGTCACACTCTATACTGTACCCAGGATCTCTGTCGATGCTGTTCCCTGGCCCTCCCACAATAACCACGGTGTCTTCCCTGGTAAATCCTTTACAGAGTGAACCTAAATCCTCTGTCACCTGATCCAGACTAGCACTTGGTTTGAAAAAAATTGTGACCTGGTATTCTGGTCCTAATTCCTCCTGCAGAAGTTGGCCTACACCTCTGGCATGAGAACTGCCCAACGACAAAACTTTCTTCCTTTTCGATGACTTTCCTACATTCTTTTTCAATTTCCTATTGAAAGTTTGTTGTGTCCTGTCTACACCTACCTCTGCTTGAGGCTCATCAGTTTCTAACTGAAGCAACAGGTCAAACTTATTTTTGACATTCACCACAAAACTGTCAGACTTAGTTCTAGGCCTGTTCCTTCTGTTACCTGTTACCACTTCCCACCTCTCTTTGCCCTTCTCCCTCCTTAACCTGTCCAGATCTTCCCTAGCCTGATCTAGCTCAGCCTGAAGGGCAGCAATTTTCCCCTCCTGTTCCACTATCTTCCTATCTCTGCTGCAAATCCTACAAAACCACTGATGAGCCTGATCCACTTTCCCGACACTCACGCCACTGCAGTCCCCCAGTGAAACAAACTACTGCATCCATCACATCAAACCCCAGAACTAACAATTCTACGGCAAGTCAGGCACTTCTCACTCATGGCAAAAATAATACTTTAGCTAGAATAAATCAATTAAATTACCAAAAATCAAAAAAAGACGTTACAAGAATTAAGCCTATTCACAAATGTATATAAGCAAGTTTCTGATTTAAAATTCCGCTGTTTTTCTGAGATCTATATTAAAACAATGAAGGTATATGCTATTTATTATACAATCCTGGAAATGGAAAAAAGAACACATTGACACCGGTGTGTCAGACCCACCATACTTGCTCCGGACACTGCGAGAGGGCTGTACAAGCAATGATCACACGCACGGCACAGCGGACACACCAGGAACCGCGGTGTTGGCCGTCGAATGGCGCTAGCTGCGCAGCATTTGTGCACCGCCGCCGTCAGTGTCAGCCAGTTTGCCGTGGCATACGGAGCTCCATCGCAGTCTTTAACACTGGTAGCATGCCGCGACAGCGTGGATGTGAACCGTATGTGCAGTTGACGGACTTTGAGCGAGGGCGTATAGTGGGCATGCGGGAGGCCGGGTGGACGTACCACCAAATTGCTCAACACGTGGAGCGTGAGGTCTCCACAGTACATCGATGTTGTCGCCAGTGGTCGGCGGACGGTGCACGTGCCCGTCGACCTGGGACCGGACCGCAGCAACGCACGGATGCACGCCAAGACCGTAGGATCCTACGCAGTGCCGTAGGGGACCGCACCGCCACTTCCCAGCAAATTAGGGACACTGTTGCTCCTGGGGTATCGGCGAGGACCATTCGCAACCGTCTCCATGAAGCTGGGCTACGGTCCTGCACACCGTTAGGCCGTCTTCCGCTCACGCCCCAACATCGTGCAGCCCGCCTCCAGTGGTGTCGCGACAGGCGTGAATGGAGGGACGAATGGAGACGTGTCGTCTTCAGCGATGAGAGTCGCTTCTGCCTTGGTGCCAATGATGGTCGTATGCATGTTTGGCGCCGTGCAGGTGAGCGCCACAATCAGGACTGCATACGACCGAGGCACACAGGGCCAACACCCGGCATCATGGTGTGGGGAGCGATCTCCTACACTGGCCGTACACCACTGGTGATCGTCGAGGGGACACTGAATAGTGCACGGTATCCAAACCGTCATCGAACCCATCGTTCTACCATTCCTAGACCGGCAAGGGAACTTGCTGTTCCAACAGGACAATGCACGTCCGCATGTATCCCGTGCCACCCAACGTGCTCTAGAAGGTGTAAGTCAACTACCCTGGCCAGCAAGATCTCCGGATCTGTCCCCCATTGAGCATGTTTGGGACTGGATGAAGCGTCGTCTCACGCGGTCTGCACGTCCAGCACGAACGCTGGTCCAACTGAGGCGCCAGGTGGAAATGGCATGGCAAGCCGTTCCACAGGACTACATCCAGCATCTCTACGATCGTCTCCATGGGAGAATAGCAGCCTGCATTGCTGCGAAAGGTGGTTCAAAAAATGGTTCAAATGGCTCTGAGCACTATGGGACTTAACATCTATGGTCATCAGTCCCCTAAACTTAGAACTACTTAAACCTAACTAACCTAAGGACAGCACACAACACCCAGCCATCACGAGGCAGAGAAAATCCCTGACCCCGCCGGGAATCGAACCCAGGAACCCGAGCGTGGGAAGCGAGAACGCTACCGCACGACCACGAGATGCGGGCGCGAAAGGTGGATATACACTGTACTAGTGCCGACATTGTGCATGCTCTGTTGCCTGTGTCTATGTGCCTGTGGTTCTGTCAGTGTGATCATGTGATGTATCTGACCCCAGGAATGTGTCAATAAAGTTTCCCCTTCCTGGGACAATGAATTCACGGTGTTCTTATTTCAATTTCCAGGAGTGTATATTTCACTCGATGGAATGAAAAAAAGGACAATTAAATGAGATACTTTAAGTCTGATTCTCCAAAAACATTATGAGAATTAGGCCTATAAACTAATGTATATAAGCAAGTTTCTGGTATAAAGCTACGTGGTTTTTCTGAAATCTGTATTAAAACAATGAAGTTATACGCTATTTACGGTAGTTTACTTATTTGTTACCAAGAAACTAGTTAAATTACCGTGAAACACGAAACAAACACGTTTACAAAATTTAAGCCTAAGCGCGATTTCGCGAAGTTACGATATTTTTCATGTTTTCTGAAAAACTACGCAAAGAAAAGTCAAACCTTTAACGGCAAGACTAAACGATACACTAATGCACGTATTTAATTTGTTGTCGGAGTTAAACTAAATTATATTCCTGTCTAAATCACTTAACTTTCTGGAAATAGTTTCGGGCATCACTTACTTGGCGGCCATCTTGAAATCTAATCACACCATTCATTGTACATTGTTGAATGTGGAGCTCCGCAGCAGACCACCCCTACATGTTCACATGTTGAACCAACGACATCTTCAATTACAATTGCTGTAGGAACATGCCCATCGGAATTCAACCATCAATCAATGGAAATGTGTGAGATCTTCAGGTGAATCAAATTTTTGCTACACTAGGTTGAAAACATCATCATCAAGGCGAATGGTGGCTTGAAACATGCAGCGGACCTTGGACACAGGCTGGTGGTAGCAGTATTATGCTATCCCATGGAACCCATCTGGGTTGCTATCAGGTGGCATCACTGCATACACAAATCAGCGGCTCATTATTTACACATACTATATGACCTGTGCATAGACATCTAATGCCACATACCTCCACAAACCTATCACAAACTTTCAGATTCCTGATATGCAGAATCAGTGATATATTTTGTTTCAAAGATGGAAAAGCATATTACTTAGAGGGTGGTCATAATGATTTGGCTCATCAGTGTTTGTAATATTCATCCATAGACCTATCTTCACTGGATAGCAGTAAGAAATGTAACAGATTCTGACTTGTTGAGTAAAATTATTAAACTATCTCACTTCAGAAAAGGATCACATAACAATGTTCTCCAAAAGACCATTTCCTGATGCAAATAACACTGTAGGTACCACATTTAGTTCTGAACACTATTTATCAGTAAAATGCAAAACTTATCCATCTCCTCATGCAAATAACACTGTAGGTATCACATTTAGTTCTGAACACTATTTATCAGTCAAATGCAAAACTTATATCTTTCCATCAGAATGACACATATTATAATGTGATCCGTACCTCTACTAAAAATTTATGTACCTTTCATTTTGCAGATATGCATATATTAGTATAATTATGTCTTATCAAGTAGGAGTACATACTAATACATTGTAGAAATGGACTATATGAAGAAACTGGTGATAATAAACAGTAAAATGTTTCTCAACAAAAACCTTCTTCTGGATTTAGCTGTTTTATGAGAACCAAATGTAGCAGTAAAATGATAACTTTTTTTTTATTTTAATGTCTGCTCTCATTTAAAAACCATTATCATAATGGAAGCATTTGAATTCAGTGTGTTCTGGATGGACAAATCTTCCATAGTGACTTTTTATAGGCTTGGAATTCAAATGTAACAGAAACCCATGAATTGCATGAAACTGCTTCTCCTGATGTTGATGTGTAATTCCAATAGCACATGTTATCTAAGTGTGTTATACAGTACATGACATCACTATGAGTTCAAAGCTCTTAAAAATTGGTATGTGCAGATATACACAATACACAAATAATATCATTTAAACAACATGTAAGAAAGGTCAGATATTTGGAAACACAAGGCACTGAATGTTGGAAAAAAGTAAAGAAACACCACAAAAAAATAGTTGGTCTAAATTTAAATTTCACTATGGATCCCAAACAACAACAAGACTGTTTTACTGACTATTTGCATCAACAGGTAAGTTGTGAAGCAGGTAAGTTGTGAAGTACTTTAGAGACAGTCATATGAAACATGTGCATACATTTAAACAGTTCATTTTAGACTGTGAGATGTTGGTAGAGAGAGCTATGCATGTGTTACTGGCAAAGATACAAGGACTGGTGCAAAATCATGCAAAGTATATTTTGCATGTATAATTAGATAAGGGGCTTAGAATTACGTATCATAGATTTTCCTGCAAGGAAAACACCCAATCCATTTTATGCAACTGGAAAAGATGCAGCTATCAGTAACAACATGGCTGCCTAATACAAATATCTACAGTTGAAGAAATTGTAATGAAAGACAGAAAAAAATTAGTTCAAAATACATTAGGAGTAAAGATCTGTGCACTGAAAATTTGGCAAATAATCAGTTCTCAAGGAGTATTAGGTGTTTCATTTAATGTCAGAATATCTTTCAACTGCTACTAAGTAATACTGTACCAGTACCAAGTGACACAATAAAGCCCAGGGCAGTACAATTAAACCTGTAATGCTAGTGAGGATACAGGAACAAGAGTACCAAAGTTCCAGCCTGACGAATAAAAATAAAATGAAAACAACATTAGTGTGAACTTACACAATGCTACTGATAAATTTTTGAATGAAACAGTTCCAGTGTATCTATCAACAAGTCTCAAAATGTTTTGGTCACAATTAATATTTGTTACCAGGCAAAAATTGCTTATTCACGTAATTAATGACAACACCAATGGTGCCACTACAAATGTCGAAACTCTTAATGTCTCTACCTTTAGCTTTGACTTAAGAAGGCTAAACTAACGATCCCCAATTATGCAGTTGCAAGGATGGCAGAATGAAAGACAAACATATAACTTTTTAACGTAAGTATAGTGTGTTAGCTGTAAGATGACTGACTGCCAGAGGGAGTTTCAGGCAGTAGAGGAAGCACAGACTGACACAGGTTGAAGCGCCACCTGCCTCCTGCAGTGCAGGCACCTCAATCTGCACTTCATGTTTCCCTGAGAGCTGAAGTATTGCACAGAGATAAAATCACGTAAATTTTGTCTGTAACTAAAATTTAAATCATCTTATGTATTGATATGTTTAATAACAATCACAACTGCAATAATTACATACACTTATCACAAAGAAAGAAAACAGTCCAAAATGGAGTGAAGTACTCAACAGTAACACAGCAAGCTACCTGTCTTTCGGTAATGTTGGCTGCAACCAAAAATAAATGATCACTGACTGCAGCTTTCTGACTTCTACCTATTCAGTTCTAGGGAGCCAATTAGCCAACCTACAGTAAACACAATGTATGTTGTTTGTAAACCACAACCACCAATGTCTATTACAACTGATAATGAAAGGAGAATGAAAACTAAGATGACATTTCTACTCTTCAGTAGAGTGTATTCTCTATGATATTCAACTATAGAATTCATAGTAAGATGATGATGGAGCAGGGCTGCAAATAGTCTTACAACAAACTGTTTAAGTCTTATCTTCAAAGAAATTAACCTTATGTTATTTCGATCAAGTGAAAATGATTGAATGGTGTCACAAATGGACACAAATGACTATACAATAAATAAAATGTGGTGTAATTTCTTGAAATTTAGCAGGATAATGAGTTGAAATACAATTAACATGTAAATAAATTATCATAAAGATCAGTTCCCTATGTTTAGTACTTAGAAGTATGACTCATTGTATTGTCTGAGAGGCCATGGTGTTGACGTATTTTCTGTATTTTTGTTTACTGTAGTCTAACGGAACAGTTTTCCGGATCTCTCCAATTAAACAAAAAGGAACCATTCTTGTATCAAATGTGACTGGTAAGAATATTGTTAAAATTGAAAACTGTTCATCTCGTAGAGGCTTCTACAAATACATGGAATTCTTGCACCTACTTTCCAGTACATTTACTTCTTTATGCCATTTGTTGCTGAGTGTAAAAAGTATTTTTAATCGAATCTGGTTTACACACTTACAATAAAATGTGAAAATAACTATACAGAATTTGCCTCCTTCTTTATAGTTCAAAAACACGTTCTGTATTCTCAATGGTCTTCAGGGAACTCTCATCTAAAATTGGAAATTCCAACAAAAACAAAAGAAAATAAGGACATATCTCCCAGAATGAATTTTCACTCTACAGCAGAGTGTGCATTGATTTGAAATTTCCTAGCAAATTAAAACTGTGTGCTAGACCAGAAATAAAAATTGGGATCTTTGCCTTTTGCAGGGAAGTGCTCCACCAACTGAGCTGTTCAAATGTGACTCAAAGACACTCCCAAACAGCCCTACATCTGGCAGTACTTCTGTATGTTTTCTCTTAAGCTAATGCGGATGTTGGTCTGAAAGGGCAGCTCATGAGTCATCCTTGGATAGCCCATTCAGCAGAGCACTTCCCTACATAAGGCAAGGAACTGAGGTTTGAGTCTCAGTCCAGCACACAGTTTTAATCTGTCAGGAAAATTTAATAACATATCTGATTCACCACACCTAAAAATTATTAGGTTATCTAGTAACAAAACTGAAGCAAGATGCTCATTATTGGGTTATTCAGACTGAAATATAACTTCCACAGTTACATAATATTGTAGAATCCGATACAGCAGTTTATATGCAGATTTTTTTGTCTAAAGCTTCTCTTTTTAGGAATGTGATATTTTTATATGCATTTCAGTAGATGGTTAATGTACATGATGTTGCTATTAAGAATCTTTTTTTTCCTATTTGAAAAAGTTAATAGTGCAAAATATAACAGGCAATCAAATGAAAACAAGACAAATGGAAAAACCATAACTGTTAATACATTTATCTGAATGAGATGGTCAAGGCCTCAATGGAAAAATGTTTGCAGTGGCCTAAGGAACAATGATTGTACCCAGGCATGTACTTCTTCATCTAAAGTAAATCCATGACCATGAGTGTCTTCCTTCATGGCTCCAAAAATATGGAAATCACATGGCGGGAGATTAGGATTGTATGGAGGATGTGTAAAGGCGTCCCAGTGCAACTTCTGCAGCATAGTCAAAACGCCCTTCAATATGTGGGTGATTGAAAGAAGGTCATCATATTCTGTATTCTGAACAGTGTTAACATATTTAATGAAAAATACATGTGCCGTGGATGTGTGTGTCAGTACAATACCCCTGATTTCAAAGGCATTCTTTGGAAATGTCAATAGCTCTCTGATATTTATGACACTGTACAGAAATATGTTGCGCATTAGACTACTGAGAAACAGTACATCATTAAATAATACTAGACCATTCATCTCATATAATGTTTCAAATGTTTGAGTTGCTTGCCAAAGCATTTATACGGGGGTGGTTATAATTAAACTGACAGTGTTCCAAGCCCGCCCAGGACTCCAGCACCAGGTTCAAATGTGGAAGGACAGACTGGCTGAAAATGGACTGCACCTCAATGTCCAGAAGACAGAGTAACTAGAATGTGGCTCTCAAACCAGAGGCACCATAAGTATCGGCAAAGAAGACGTGCAAAAGACCAGGCATTTTAAGTACCTACGGTCTGTCATCACCTCCGGCTGTGACACAACTCTTGATACTCAGATGAGGGGGAATGCAGCTTGGCTCAAGTGGAGACAGGTCACTGGAGTCCTCTGTGATGCCTCAGTATCTAAAGGCAAAAGTATATAAGGAGCAAATGTTACACACCATGGAGATGAAGATACTTCAATGGTCCATGGGGCTGACACAATGTGACCACACAAAAAATACAGATGTCCGGCAAAGGTTTTGTGTCGCGCCAATCACCGAAAAAGTGAGGGAAGCCCGTCTCCGCTGTTACGGCCATGTCATGAGAAAGCAAGACAACTCAGTCACAAAAATAGTGCTCCATATCAACCCAGGAGGAACAAGAGCATGAGGAAGACCAGCCAAGGGATGAACAGACAATGTCAGGGGAGACATGAACAATGTAGCAAAACAGCAGACCCTGCAAGTCAGGATTAATGCTTGGAAAGAGAGAGTGAGTGTTCCAAGTACTGCAGTGCAGGTGTGTGTGTGTGTGTGTGTGTGTGTGTGTGTGTGTGTGTGTGTGTGTGTGGAGGGGGGCAGGGGGGGGGGGGGGGGGGGGAAGGCCATGTACTTCCTGACTGGCTCACCCAATGACTCATCACTGCCCAGCCCAAACCACTAACGATAGAAAGTTGAAATTTGCAGAGGGTGTCAATCTTGTACTATTGATGTCATTCGTGAGCAGATTTTTCGAAATTCCACCCCTAAGGAAGTGAAATGGAGGATGAAATGTGCACGATTCAGGTGATTTTGTAGCTAGATCTACGAAAATTACTATTTGGTTTCTTGATCAGAAATAAAGAACTAAGTGTTTCAGCATTTTTTGAAATTTAACCAATATGGCAGTAAAATAGTGGATTGAAGTTTTTGTAAATAAATCATTATTGAAGAATGACTAAAGTATTTTTAAAGCTAGATCTATGTAAAGTAATTGTTTCAGTGTTTTAGGAAATTCAACCAGAAGGAGGTGTTTTATGAATTGTTTCATTATGAAAGCATTTTAAAGATAAATCTATGAAAATCTGAATTTGGCTTCTTGGTTAGAAATAAAAAATACATGTTTCACTTTTTTTTGGAAACTGAACACCTACGGAGGTGAAACAGGGGATGAAATTTTTTGTCTGTGTTTTAAATTAAGCACATTGTAAAATGAAACTCTCAACGATTGTAAACAGCAGCTGATAACAATGTTTGGACTGTCCTTCTTCAGTGGCTATAATGGTAATGTGACTATTGAACCTGCATTGGTTTGATGGTGGATTATAATGTGTATGAAAATAAACAATTCAAATAGTAAGAAATCAAATTAATGATTAGATTTCTCAACACAAGAAGACTTAATGCATATATAAAGTCCTTCAGTTAACGTCTGTCTTGGATTCTTCAAAAATATGTAGCTGTGGTAGTTATATTTCAGTCTGGATAATGATGAGAATCTTTCTTCAATTTTGTTCCTTGATAACCTAATAATTTTTTGCTGTGGCTAATCAGACAATTCCATAAATTTTCCTGGAAGATTAAAACTGTGTGCTGGATTGAGTCTCAAACCTCAGTCCTTTGCCTTATGTGGGAAAATGGAGAAACTATCCAAGGATGACCAATGAAAGAGTTGGAAACAAATAAGATACCAGGTCTAGATGGCATCCCATTATGGTTTTACAAAGAGTCTCTATGGCATTGGCTCCTTACTTACCTTGCATTTATCATGAATCTCTTACCCATCACAAAGTCCCAAGTGACCGGAAAGAAGCACAGGTGACTCATGCATCTAAAAAGAGTAAAAGAGCGGACCCACAAAATTACAGACGAATATCCCTAACATCAGTTTGCTGCAGAATCCTTGATCATATTCTCAGTTCAAATCTAATAAATAAACTCATACAAAACTCAGATTGCCCTTTTCTTGCATGATATGGATGGAGGACAATTCACAGATACCATATTTCTAGGTTTCTGGAAAGGAACTAACCCAGCAGCCCACTGCAGACTGTTAACGAAGGTGCAGGAATGTGGAATATGTTCCCAGATATATGAGTGTCTTGAAGACTCCTTAAGTAATAGAACCCAGTATGTTGTTCTCAACAGTGAGTGTTCATCAGAGACAATGGTATCATCAGGAGTGCCCCAGGAAGTTTAAAAGGACTATTGCTGTTCTCTATATACATAAATGATTTGGAAGACAGGGTGGGCAGCAATCTGTGATTGTTTGCTGATGATGCTGTGATGTAAAGTAAGATGTCGAAGTCGAGTGGCTGTGGGAGGATACAAGATGACCTAGACAAAATTTCTAGTTGGTGAGATGAATGGCAGCTAGCTCTAAACATAGAAAAATGTAAGTTAATGCAGATGAGTAGGAAAAACAAACCCATTAGATTCTACAAGTATCCTGCTTGACACAGACACATCATTTAAATATTTGGGTATATGCTTGCAAAATGATATGACATGGAATGAGCATGTGAGGACTGTGGAAGGGAAAGTTGACTTCAGTTTATTGGGTGAATTTTGGGAAAGTGCAATTCTTCTATAAAGGGGACTGCATATAGGATGTTATTGTGACCTATTCCTGAGAATTGTTTGAGTGTTTGGGGTATGTATCAGGTCAGATTAAAGGAAGACATCAAAGCAATACAGAGATGGGCTGCTAGATTTGTTACCAGTAGTTTCAAACAACACACAAGCATTACAGAGACACTTCAGGAACCCAAATGTGAATCCATGGAAGTGAAGGTAATATTCTTTTCAAAGAATATTATTGAGAAAGTTTAGAGAACCTCCATCTGAACTGACAGCAGAATGATTCTACCACCACCAACATACATTTTGCATAAGGACCACAAAGACAAGATATGAGAAATCAGAGTCCATATAGACGTATACTGACAGTCTTTTTTTTTTTTTTTACCTCTCTACTTGTGAATGTAACAGGGGAGATGTCCAGCAGTGGTACAGAATATCGTCTGCAGTGTCCCATACAGCGGTTTGTGAAGTATGTATGTAGATGTAGACCTGCCCTTTCAGCTCAACATTCACATTAGGTAAGAGAAGAAGTACTGACAAATATAGGACTGTGAGGGCATGTCATTGAGTTGCATATGAGTAGCTCTGTTGGCAGAGCTCTTCCAGATCTAAAATTTGAGTTCTGGTCCAGTACAGTCTTAATCTGCCAGGAAATTTCACAACAATACACACTATAATACAGAGTGGAAATTCATTCTGAGGGATGTATCCTTATTTTCTTTTGCATTTGTTGGAATTTATCTCTAGTGTCTACAACTGGTAAGGTAACTATGGAACCTGCATTGGTCTCATGGTGATATAATGTGTATGGAAATGAACAATTCAAATAGTTAAAAAATCAAATTAAAGATTCAGTTTCTCAACACAAAAAGACATAATGGTACTGAAATTGAGTAACTTTGGTCTGTGTCAAGTTACAAAATGCTTTGTTCACATGCCTTTGTGGCCAAGGTCATTAATGCACACTTGTTCGAAGCTGCTCAACTTGTAGTTAGATAGCCTGAATCTTTGTGGTGGATGACATTTACACTGGCAGTACTGACCCGCAAGGGAAGGAGAGACAGTAGCATAAAGTTCCTGATCACCAGGCTTTGTTCCAAGGTTCTGGATTAAATTTCCTTCCTCTCCACAGTCAGGAAGTGAAGTTATGTCACTCTGTTGATGGTGATCCATCTGCTGGATGGGGACATCAAGCTCAGTGGTTCACTTGATGCTATTCAAGATGCTATTCCATCATCCACATACAATACAAACATAACCCTACATTGCAAACAAACAAACACACACACACACACATACACACACACACACACACACACACATCCATTATATGAACCTGCACGCTACAAATACACATATGACACAACTCTTACATACCTGCAAGGAAATGGGCACACGTGCACAGAACCCCTATCCCCCTGTGGAATATTCCATCCAACAGTGGCATATGACTTTTACATTTTTTTTAATGCTTTGTTCAAAGTATTAGATAGTAGTCTATGAGAAGCAGCAGTGGCTTTTTGCAAATTAGCAGTTTTACTACCACTGTTCATATATAAAGGTGATCTAGGAGTAATTCTCATCATCATCAAACAATGGAAAATCCAGGGTGGAATGTAACAATATTATGAAAAGGATAGTTGCTACTCACCATATAGCACAGATGCAGAGTCACAGATAGGCACAACAAATGTGACAGTCTTTTTGTTGTACCTATCTGTGACTCAACATCTCCACTATATGGTGAGTACAAACTATCCTTTTCATAATATTGTCTCATAATCATCAGTGTGAGTAAATTAGTATTACTCATAATTTGTTGATAGCATACTTTACAGAAGTATCCAGTGGAGGCTGCTATTTTTTAATGTATTACCTTATTTGTTCCACATTACTGATGCCTCTTCTTTATGAGATTTTATTGAAACTTTTTACTGTGCAGTTTCTCAAAACAACCTTGTAGCTTACCACTGTTCACAGCCAAGGTTTTCATATAAATTACGTATGCATGGCAATAATTTACAAATCAGAAGGGAACCACAAGTAAACATATATATGAGAGCGCAAAGTGGACACATGGGAATGAACAAAGTACTAACCATATATGACAGGGTAGTCATAAAGTTTTAATCATCACCTTTAGACATTCCCATGCCACAGAACCATAGCATGCCAGTAGAGGAACTAAAATAAAATGTCATAGCCCACTGACAAAGTGCAGGAAGAGGATTAATGCTGCAACTATCCATACTGAGTTGGTGGAAATGTACAGCAACAATTCACCATTGTATAGCATAGTGATTAAATGGTACATATATTTCCAGTATTGAGCAACAAGTCTGAATAAGAAAGGACAATGTGGCAGGTGATATCTCAGTGAATAATTGTGAAGAACAACAGAAGTGGAAGTCCTGGTACTCAAAGAAAGACATAATCAACCATGTCTCTGTTTTCAGAATCTTGCACAATATTTTGATTGTGACAAAAGTTGCCAACTGCTGGATTACATGACATACACACCCACTCAAACAGTCCGTCAGTCTGAGGACACAGAGTGAATGTTGCAGTCATATCAGGCCAATCCAAGATATTTCTTTAGTTACCTAATCCCAATAGAGATGTGCTGAGCGTACCACTATGACTATGAGATGAGGGGACACAGCAAGCAGTGGTATGTGGGTTCACCACCACCAAAAATGGTGGAGACCCAACCATCATCGAGCCATTTGACACTGTTTTTTAGGACTGCCATGGTGTGATGCTAACAGGTTATGCTTGTAAGGGGCAAACAGCCACATTAGGCTACTACCTAAACTTGATGAGGTTATGGGGGGCTGCCAAGATAATGTGTCAAGGCATGGATTTCCAGCTCATTCCGCACAGGACACATTCACATGTACTGTTTCTTTGGGCTACCAAACATTACCTCCTCCCACCATAATCTACTAACAAGGGACCCACTGACTCCACTGTTTTTCCCCGGATGAAGAAGCCATTATATGGCAAGCACTTCCAGCACAACAAAAAACTGATTTTCAAAGTGCAATCTTTACCAAAAATGCAGCTCCTACAACCAAGATGTCCCCCAAGTCAGGAAAAATGTATTGCATTGAATGATGAATATGCAAAGAAGGATTTACACTGTCACCAAGTTTCATAGTTGCAGTTGTACTTTATTTTTAGGAGTAACTAAAACTTCTGGACTACGCCTGCTAGTAGAGAAGTTTTGTCTTATTTAGAGCACAAACAGCTACTTTGTTACAAATTATCACTATTTCTCAGTTAAGAATTTATGCTTCATTTAAATATGCCGCATTCAATTTCCATAACTTATTACTCTTCAGTCACTACCCATTGCCAATTTTTTGGTAAAATTGTTTGACCTTACTCATGCATAGTTAACGATATAAACATCAATCTCTTGTTTCATTCAAAATGAAAATAAAATAATTTTTAACATCTCACCTCAGAATCTTGAAGCATTCATCAATGAAATATTTTGCTTCATTCTCCAGTAGCTCTACCTCCTTATAGAAACTGCAAATGGATGAAAAGTACCTTTTTAGATGCACAGACATGGAAGTAAATGATAAAATGCACAGTCACAACCACAATTATCATCAATGCAAAGAACATCCCTACTGCAGGAATTGTGACAGGACATATTAAATGAATGAAAAATTATCACATACTTTCAAATATTTTACTTATAATTAAATATGTAACTCTCAAGAGCCAATTTCATTATGTGCATAGCTGTTTCAAGAAGTAAAAATTTTTCCCTCATAGAACACACTCATCACTACCTCAACATTGTCAATCATTGACGTTTTCTTTAGGTGAGAAGAGCATTCAGCCATACAGTATCTCGAGTGTAGTTTAATCATTTTGTCAGATGTAGAAGTAAATTCGGGTGTTCCCCATGTAAGTGTGTTGGGACCCTTGCTGTTCATGTTGTATATTAATGATTTGCAGACAACATTAACAGTAAAATTAGGCAGTTATCTATAATGAAGTAGTATCTGAGAGAAGCTGCATAAACATCCCATCAGATGTTGTAAGATTTCAAATCGGTACAGAGACTGGCAACTTGCTTTAAATGCTCAGAAACGTAAAATTTTGCACTTCACAAAATGAAAACACATAATATCCTTTGCCTATAACATCAATGAGGTAGAGTTGGAATTGGCAACTTGTACAAATACCTGGGTGTAGCACTTTGTAGGGATATGAAATGGAAGGATCACATAGGTTCAGTCATGTGCAAAGCAGGTGGTAGACTTTGGTTTATTGGTAGAATATTGGAGAAGTGCAATAAATCTACAAAGGAGACTGTTTACAAATCACTTGTGTGACCAGTTCTAGAAAATTGCTGAGGTGTGTGGGACCCATACCAGATAGAATTAACAGCCAATACTGAATGTATACAGAGAAAGGATGCATGAATGGCCACAAGTTTCTTTAGTCCATGGGAGAGTCTCACAGAGATACTGAAGAAACTGAACTGGAAGAATCTTAAAGGCAGACATAAACTATCCCAAGAAAGACTATTATCAAAGTTTCAAGAATCAGCTGCAAATGATTACTCTAAGAATATCCCGCAACCCCTATGTATCAGTCACATACAGGTCATGAGGATAAGATTAGGATAATTACTGCACACACTGAGGCATTCAAACAATCATCTTTCCTATGCTCCATACATGAATGGAACATGAAGAAACCCTAATAACTGGTACAATGGGATGCACCCTCTGCCATGCATCTTAGTGTGGTTGGGGAGTATATATTTAGATCTAGATGCTTAAGCTCAGCCAAACTGATCCAGGAAGGTAACGTCAGTGCCATTAATGAAGAATCCTGCTTCCCTACCATTATCATTTAACCACCAGAAAAATTTACTATTCAGTGATAAATTGGTCCTGGCTGGACCAAGGTGCAGTGTTGGTGAACATTCACTATTCTGAATAAATTTTAGGGGTACTCTAGTCTGAAGTGGTGCAAGGCAACAAGCCAACACACTGTGAAACACTATATTGACACCAGGGATCATCTCTCCATCAGGCAGCACTCATACAAGATGTCTCCAGCCAAACTAAAGGTACTTTAGAAGGTAATGAAACAAATCCTACCTCTGTGACAGGAAACAGAGAGTGTCAGCAGGAAAGAGTTCTATATTATGTTGTTAGTCATCATCCAATTCAATTGGGAATTAATTGCATCTGGTATCCCATATTTTCTATATCAGGGCCCTTACTTTTTATTGTCTGTATTAAGGAACTTTCACCAGTAACATTGGCACATATAAAGTTAGTTTTGTTTGCAGATATACAAATACTGCAATAAATAAGGAATCTAGTATAACTTTAGAAAAGCTGGTTATTGAAAATATCAAGGTTATATTTATATGGTTCCTAGCCAATTCGTGCCACTACAATTTGAAAACACACACTATAGGCAGTTAAAATTAAAAGAGATTTTCCTCAAGCATGTGCCTAAATTTTGACAATATGCAGACAGAACAATCTGACTATATTAAATTCTGGGGATTGCACCTTGATAATGAATTCAGTCAGCCCCCCTCCCCTCCAACCAACCATGGACCTTGCCGTTGGTGGGGAGGCTTGCATTTGTGTCCCTCAACGATACAGATAGCCATACCGTAGGTGCAACCACAATGGAGGAGTATCTGTTAAGAGGCCAGACAAATGTGTGGTTCCTGAAGAGGAGCAGCAGCGTTTTCAGTAGTTGCAGGGGCAATAGTCTGGATGATTGACTGATCTGGCCTTGTAACACTAACCAAAATGGCCTTGCTGTTGTGGTACGGCGAATGGCTGAAAGCAAGGGGAAACTACAGCCGTAATTTTCCGCGAGGGCATGCAGCTTTACTGTACGATTAAATGATGATGACATCCTCTTTGGTAAAATATTCCGGAGGTAAAATAGTCCCCCATTCGGATCTCCGGGCAGCGACTACTCAAGAGGACATCGTTATCAGGAGAAAGAAAACTGGCATTGTACGGATCGGAGTGTGGAATGTCAGATCCCTTAATCAGACAGGTAGGTTAGAAAATTTAAAAACGTAAATGGATAGGTTAAAGTTAGATATATATACAAAGACAGTAACTTGTTCTCGAAAGAACAGTTATTGTTGATGACCGTGCAGCTTTTCTCTGAAATAAATGATGACTAACTGACAACCTCAGCTGCTGATAGGTGTTGTTGTTATACCTCGATGTGGACAGCTGAAAATGTGTGCCCCGACCGGGACTCGAACCCGGGATCTCCTGCTTACATGGCAGACGCTCTATCCATCTGAGCCACCGAGGACACAGATGAATAGCGCGACTGCAGGGACTTATCCCTTGCACGCTTCCCGTGAGACTCACATTCCCAACTGTCCACAATTCTACATATGTATTGTACCTTTATAGACATTTGCCCACCCACTCATTACTCGCGCACGCGCTGGCGATTCCCGTAAGAGTTAAGGCAACCTGTGCGCATTCGCACAGACAAAGGTCAACGGCTGGGTAGCCTTTAACTATATATACAAAGACAGTAACTTGTTCTCGAAAGAACAGTTATTGTTGATGACCGTGCAGCTTTTCTCTGAAATAAATGATGACTAACTGACAACCTCAGCTGCTGATAGGTGTTGTTGTTATACCTCGATGTGGACAGCTGAAAATGTGTGCCCCGACCGGGCTGTCCACATCGAGGTATAACAACAACACCTATCAGCAGCTGAGGTTGTCAGTTAGTCATCATTTATTTCAGAGAAAAGCTGCACGGTCATCAACAATAACTGTTCTTTCGAGAACAAGTTACTGTCTTTGTATATATAGTTAAAGGCTACCCAGCCATTGACCTTTGTCTGTGCGAATGCGCACAGGTTGCCTTAACTCTTACGGGAATCGCCAGCACGTGCGCGAGTAATGAGTGGGTGGGCAAATGTCTATAAAGGTACAATACATATGTAGAATTGTGGACAGTTGGGAATGTGAGTCTCACGGGAAGCGTGCAAGGGATAAGTCCCTGCAGTCGCGCTATTCATCTGTGTCCTCAGTGGCTCAGATGGATAGAGCGTCTGCCATGTAAGCAGGAGATCCCGGGTTCGTGTCCCGGTCGGGGCACACATTTTCAGCTGTCCACATCGAGGTATAACAACAACACCTATCAGCAGCTGAGGTTGTCAGTTAGTCATCATTTATTTCAGAGAAAAGCTGCACGGTCATCAACAATAACTGTTCTTTCGAGAACAAGTTACTGTCTTTGTATATATAGTTAAAGGCTACCCAGCCATTGACCTTTGTCTGTGCGAATGCGCACAGGTTGCCTTAACTCTTACGGGAATCGCCAGCGCGTGCGCGAGTAATGAGTGGGTGGGCAAATGTCTATAAAGGTACAATACATATGTAGAATTGTGGACAGTTGGGAATGTGAGTCTCACGGGAAGCGTGCAAGGGATAAGTCCCTGCAGTCGCGCTATTCATCTGTGTCCTCGGTGGCTCAGATGGATAGAGCGTCTGCCATGTAAGCAGGAGATCCCGGGTTCGAGTCCCGGTCGGGGCACACATTTTCAGCTGTCCACATCGAGGTATAACAACAACACCTATCAGCAGCTGAGGTTGTCAGTTAGTCATCATTTATTAAAGTTAGATATAGTGAGAATTAATGAAGTTTGGTGGCAGGAGGAACAAGACTTTCCATCAGGTGAATACAGGATTATAAATACAAAATCAAATAGGGGTAATGCAGGAGTAGGTTTAATAATGAATAAAAAAATAGGAGTGGGGGAGAGCTACTACAAACAGCATAGTGAACGCATTATTGTGGCCAAGATAGACACGAAGCCCATCCTACTACAGTAGTACAAGTTTATATGCCAACAAGCTCTTCAGATGATGAAGAAATTGATGAAATGTATGATGAGATAACAGAAATTATTCAGGTAGTGAAGGGAGACGAAAATGTAATAGTCATGGGTGAGGAAACATAGTAGGAGAATATGGATTGGGGCTAAGAAATGAAAGAGGAAGCTGCCTGGTAGAATATTACACAGAACATATAATCTCATAATTACAAAGGATAGTTGCTACTCCATAATTTAATCATAGCTAACACTTGGTTCAAGAATCATGAAACAAGGTTGTATACATGGAAGAACCCTGGAGATACTGGAACATTTCAGATAGATTATATAATGGTAAGACAGAGATTTAGGAACCAGGTTTTAAATTGTAAGACATTTCCAGGGGCAGATGTGAACTCTGACCACAATCTATTGGTTATGAACTGTAGATTAAAACGGAAGAAAATGCAAAAAGGTGTGAATTTAAGGAGATGGGACCTGGATAAACTGAAAGAACCAGAGGTTGTACAGAGTTTCAGGGAGAGCATAAGGGAACAATTGACAGGAATGGCGGAAAGAAATACAGTAGAAGAAGAATGGGTAGCTTTGAGGGATGAGATAGTGAAGGCAGCAGTGGATCAAATAGGTAAAAAGACTAGGGCTAGTAGAAATCCTAGGGTAACAGAAGAGATACTCAATTTAATTGATGAAAGGAGAAAATATAAAAATGCAGTAAATGAATCAGGCAAAAAGGAATACAAACGTCTCAAAAATTAGATTAACAGGAAGTGCAAAATGGTTAAGTAGGGATTGATAGAGGTCAAATGTAAGGATATAGAGCCATATCTCACTAGGGGTAAGATAGATACTGTCTACAGGAAAATCAAAGAGACCTTTGAAGAAAAGAGAACCACTTGTATGAATATAAAGAGCTCAGATGGAAACCCAGTTCTAAGCAAAGAAGGGAAAGCAGAAAGGTGGGAGGAGTATGTAGAGGGTCTATACAAGGCGATGTACTTGAGGACAATATTATGGAAATGGAAGAGGATGTAGAAGCGGACCTCGGGGAAGATCAGTTTGGATTCTGTAGAAATGTTGGAACACGTGAGGCAATACTGCCCATACGACTTATCTTAGAAGAAAGATTAGGGAAAGGCAAACCTACGTTTCTAGCATTTGTAGACTTAGAAAAAGCTTTTGATAATGTTGACTGGAATACTCCCTTTCAAATTCTGAAGGTGGCAGGGGTAAAATACAGGGAGCGAAAGGCTATTTACAATTTGTACAGAAACCAGATGGCAGTTATAAGAGTCGAGGGGCATGAAAGGGAAGCAGTGGTTGGGAAAGGAGTGAGACAGGGTTGTAGCCTCTCCCCGATGTTATTCAATCTGTATATTGAGCAAGCAGTAAAGGAAACAAAAGAAAAATTCGGAGTAGGTATTAAGATTCATGGAGAAGAAGTAAAAACTTTGAGGTTCGCCGATGACATTGTAATTCTGTCAGAGACAGCAAAGGACTTGGAAGAGCAGTTGAACGGAATGGACAGTGTCTTGAAAGGAGGATATAAGATGAACATCAACAAAAGCAAAACGAGGATAATGGAATGTAGTCAAATTAAATCGGGTGATGCTGATGGAATTAGATTAGGAAATGACTTAAAGTAGTAAAGGAGTGCTGCTATTTAGGGAGTAAAATAACTGATGATGGTCGAAGTAGAGAGGATATAAAATGTAGACTGGCAATGGCAAGGAAATCGTTTCTGAAGAAGAGAAATTTGTTAACGTCGAGTATAGATTTAAGTGTCAGGAAGTTGTTTCTGAAAGTATTTGTATGGAGTGTAGCCATGTATGGAAGTGAAACATGGACGATAACCAGTTTGGACAGGAAGAGAATAGAAGCTTTCAAAATGTGGTGCTACAGAAGAATGCTGAAGATAAGGTGGGTAGATCACGTAACTAATGAGGAGGTATTGAATAGGTTTGGGGAGAAGAGAAGTTTGTGGCACAACTTGACTAGAAGAAGGGATCGGTTGGTAGGACATGTTTTGAGGCATCAAGGGATCACAAATTTAGCATTGGAGGGCAGAGTGGAGGGTAAAAATCGTAGAGGGAGACCAAGAGATGAATACACTAAGCAGATTCAGAAGGATGTAGGCTGCAGTAGGTAGTGGGTGATGAAGAAGCTTGCACAGGATAGAGCATGGAGAGCTGCATCAAACCAGTCTCAGGACTGAAGACCACAACTACAAGAACAATCAATTCAGTTGGGAGGAGCCTACCACAGAACTGCCGAAGTGCCTAAACAAACTTTTATTTGCACAGTGGATACTGTCACAAATATGTGATATTTAAATAAAAAAGTTAATATACTATGATTTCTTTGATTCCATTATGTCATATGGGCCCATTTTCTAGGATAACTCATCAAGCTAAGCTAAAATTTTCTGAGTCCAGTCGCACATAATATGAATGATTTATGGTGTGAATCCATGAACATTCCTTAAAGACAGCAAGTGAACCACAGCTGCTGAAGTAAGCATGCTTACAGCCTGCTTGTTAGATTATTGCAATGAAGGGGATTGAAGAACATGTTTGTGTGAAATTCTGCGACAAACTTGGCAAAATTTTCACTGAGACATTTACAATGATTACCCAAGCATATGAGGAGGAATGTATGAGTCACACTCAGTGCTACAAGTGGCATAAACGTTTTCAACAGGGCAGAATGTTGGTCTGTGATGATGCCAAGTCTGAACATCCTTCCACATCAACAGATGACGGCCACGTGGATAGTGTTCATGCTATGATTCACGGAAATCGTCAACTGTTCAGGAAGTTGCTGAAGAGTTGGTCATCAGCATAGGATCACATCATCAACTTCTGAGTGAAAAACTTGAGATTCGTCACGTCAGTGAAAAATTCATAGTGTGTTTGTTGACTGAAAATCAGAAACAGACCCATCTTGAAATGTGTGACAAAATGCTTGCCACTGTTAATGAAAATGAAGATGTTCTTAAGAACATCATAGCAGGTGATGAGACATGGGTGTATGGCTGTGATGCTGAAATGATGATGCAGTTGTCGCAGTGGGTGAGCAAAAGGTCACCTTGTCCAAAAAAAAGCTCACGAGTCGGTCAAATACCAAGGTTATGTTGGTTGTGTTTTTTGATGACAAAGGTATTAGCCAACATTATTTTGTGCTATGTGGTCACATGGTAAAGAAAAAAGTTTATCAGGGAATCCTAGTGTGCATGAGGGATGCTGCGCACAGGAAGAAGCCTGAATTGTAAGAAAACAAGAGTAGGATCTTGCATCATGGCAATGTGCCAGTTCACAGGTCATTCCTTGTTTGCAGCTCTCTATCAAAACACCACATTCCCGTTGTGCCCTGTCCACCCTATTCCATGGACCTAGACCCAGCAGACATTTTTGTGTTTCCCAAACTGAAAAACACATTAAAAGGACGTCGCTTCCAAAATTACAGAATAGATACAGTACAATGAGATGAGAAACTGCGCGCCATCCCAGGAGGCATTCCAAAACTGGAAGAAATGATGGTAACACAGTATTGCTAGTAGAGGGAACAATTTTGAAGGGGACAGTTAATAAAATGTACAATAAGCAATAAAGTTGATACAGTAAAAGTTTGGTTTCTTTTTGAACACACCTTGTATATCTCAGCTCAGGTCATGGAATCAATACTGAAATAAGAATCTACACAAAGGTTTACTCACTCACATTGTTCCTGTAAGATACCCGCTATTCAAGAAATCACATTTTCAATAACTTGCCACCAGCCATAAGAAGTCACCTACCAGTAGAGCTCACTTTAGAAAGAACCTATAGAATTTATATGTGACCAATTTCTTTCAGCAAATTGAAAAATTTCTTAGTTGGAACAACTAATCTGTATATATTATTCAAAATATTAAATAACATGAGTGTTATATAAAACCTGACTTTTGCACCTCTTCAAAGCAATAATGAGATAAATATGTATATAAGATATACAAGAGTTTTTTATAAACTTTTTTATTGAAACATGGCTGCACTAACCTAAGAAAGATCATATGCACCTCAGCATTTTTACATATTGTGACAAGTTTGATATTATCTCTTAAACAAAAATATGTTTAACTTTCGTTTGACTTGGCAAAATCTCAGAACATTGGAGTAAAGGAGTCATCATCTCTCTGTTCAAAAGGGGCAATTGACGAAAATGTGGAAATTATGGAGGCATCACACTGCTGTCACACGCCATGAAGCTGTTATAAAAGATCATAGAAATGAGAATTATGAAGATAGTAGAACTTTTATTTGTGGAAAAACAGCTTGGATTCAGGAAAGACTGAGGTACTATGGATCTTATTTTTGTAGCAAGAATGCTGACAGAAAAGTACTGGGAATATGGAAGAAATCTTGTGACTGTATTTGTGGACATTGACAAACCATACAACAATGTTCCCTGAAACAGGTTATGGGAACGTTTGGAAGACCTAAAGGTGCCAAAGTACCTAATCCATAAAGTCACAATGCTATACCAAAAATATTACGGTTGTGTCCAGATAGGCAATGGACAATCAGTATGGTTTGAAACGAAGAGAGGTGTCCTACAAGGAAGTGCCCTATCACCACTACTGTTTTTAATAGTAATGGACAAGATCATACAACTATCAAGAAAATAGTCAGTGAACCAAATGCCCTGGTTTTTGCTGATGATTTGATAGTGTGCTGAGAGACAGAAGCTGAAGCACAGAAGAAACTTAATGACTGGAACAACATATTCAAAAATTTTGGACTAAAAGTAAAACTCCTCATTGCCAGAGGTATTCCCAAGAAAAGTTAAACTAAAGCTTGAAAACATTTTAAACAATAACCCAAGCCTTGAACCCTTGTGCCAAACTGATAGTTTTATTAATGGGACAGGTGAACTTTTACCAGAAACAATAAGTGCCAATGTAGCACTGAAATTCAAATACTGCCCAATTACCTCAGTTGCTGTAGAACACTCCTTTTCTGCTTATAAGAACGTTTTGAGTGATCGAAGACATGATCTTACTACCGAACATTTGGAACAGTACTGGGTCATTTATGTTTAAAATAGTAGAAAAATGTATAATAAATTCTAAATGATGCTTTGGTCCAATAGTATTAATTAACAGTCAATGCTGTCCAAAAAAATTCATGTTGTATGTTGTTTTCTAAATAAATATTATGGAGTTTTTGAGCATGACCATCTGTGTGCAATATGTCTCGAAGTTTGTCCTGTAGATATTGATTGTTTCAGTGTCATTCACTTGCATCACATCTGCTTGTTACCAAGAATAATAGCAAAGAAGGAACAATTCTTGAAATATGGTATGTGTCCCTATTTCGCAAATTTTTAGAAAATAATCCCAGAAAAGCCCCCTTCCTAACTGCTACCAGAAAGCATTCAGAAACTATCAGCATTCTAAATATACCGATTTTTTGCATGGCTAGCACTCTTCCTTGTAACTGATATGCACAGTTTTGACTTTGAGATATAATGCATGCAGTAACTACAATTTTTTTATTACTATTTGATTTTGCATATTTTGACACTTTAGATGCATTTTTAAGCATTTTGAATGCTTATTTTAAGGTTTTTATGATGCATATAATTAAGTCTCTATTAATAACAAATTTCATAAGTGAATATATGTATTGTGAAGGTATTGTGAATATCCTGATTTCCTTAAATAAATGTCTGCATGGTGACCTTGGATGGGCTCCAGCTATTATTCTGATTAGATGCTTTTGTGCAATGAATACTTTTTCTCTTAACGATGAATTACCACAAACTATGATGTCATGTGAAAGCAGTGAATGAAAACAGGTAGAAAAGGCTAATTTACTGACACGTTTGTCACCAAAATTTACGATGACCCTACAATAACCTTATTAAATGAATTCAAATTTAAATAAATAAAAGCCGTGGCAGAAGCTTAAAAATCATTCACTTAAGTGTAACTCAAGTCTGCTATTATTCTGTATAAATTTTTGGAAAAACTGAAGATAGGATTAATTGCAAAGTTTCTCCTGAAGATGGACTGTAACCAGAGCTGGAATATTTTGTAATTAAAAGCATTCAAAGTGCAAGTAATTTCATAATTTTTTTCTTGTTTAATATAACTGCTTCAAAAACAATACTCAATTTTGTTCCTGAAAGTAGCACGCACAGTGCCTGTTTGCAAAAAAGGCAGTCCACATGAAGTATCAAACTACAGTCCCATATCTATAATACCAGTACTAGCGAAGGTGATGGAATCGATAATGAAAGAACAACTATTAAATTACTCTGAAGGAAATAGTCTCTTTTATGATGCGCAACATGGCTTTCGGAAGGGAAGGTCAACAACAACAGCTGTACTTGACTTACTTACAAACATACGTCAGGGTTTTGAAGACAAAGAGTCTATAGCACTAGTACTTTGTGACCTTAGTAAGGCATTTGACTGCATCCCACATAAGGCCCTATTCAGAAAGCTAAAAACGTATGGTGTAGGGGGATCTGTCCTGCAAACTCTTGAATCCTACCTGAGAAACTGACGACAGATTGTCTCCGTGCAAGGAGCTGATTCAGGTGAGAAGAAGCTACAGCTTGGTGTGCCACAGAGATCGGTAATAGGGCCCCCGCTGTTCCTTATCTTCGTAAATGACATAGGCTCCAATGGGCACACCATGCAGTTTGTAGATGATGCAACCTTGTGCCCAAAAGGAGAGAATTTTGAACAGGCAGTCCAACAAGCAGAAGTCTTGTTCAATGAAGCTAAGGCCTGGTTTATCATGAACAAAACGAAAATTAATGAAGAAAAAACTCGGAGGATGATATGCAGCCTCAGCAATACTGGAGCACTGGGTAACACAGAAGATGTTAAACTTCTGGGCTTTCTCATTGATACCAAATTAACCTGGTAAACAGCACACCAAACATGTATGTTCCAAACTTTCATGGGTCCTGTACCTCTTGAGGAAGCTGAAAAGTATAGTACCAGAACAGTACCTTCTAATTGTGCACTATGCAATGTTCCACAGTCACATCAGTTATGGGCTGTTGTTGTGGGGATATTCTGCAGGCTGCAAGAATGTGCTTTTACTACAAAAGAAAGCAATGAGGATCATTACTTCAAGCAATAAAACAACCACTGTAAACCAATTTTCACCAGATTAGGAGTTCTGACTATTTACAGCAGTATATATTGAACTGCCTCTTCCACATAAAGAGTAACCATGATATTTACAGAAAGAGAAATAAAGTTCATAAATACAGCACTTGCAACAAAGACAGTATCGACATGCCAAGGTGTCAATTAGCAGAGACACAAAACAGCTTCCCAATGGTGGCCCTAAAACTGATTAATGCTCTACCTGATCACATTCAGTCTTTACCATGGTAGCAGTTTAAAATTATTATTTTGTGCAAGCTAAAAGAGCAACCCTTCTACAATACTGAAGAATTCTTCTCTAGTAATAGCATAGTGTTTACTTGAGCTGCAGCTCAGTTCCATGACTCCAACAGCAACCACTATATCTAATTTCATTATATACTTGTATCTATTTTATAGTTGTGATATTATTGTAATCTAGTTTATAACTTAAATATGTCTTGCGGTATTAAATTACTATCATAGTAGAGTTGTATTCATGTATTTTGATGATGATGTATCTTGACACTGTCTGTCCAGCTGTGGCTGGTGAATGACATAGAATTGGTAATAAAGGTAATAATAATAATTGCACAAAATTATATATGGATTGATGGGAGGGAACGAGTATGGACTGATATGCAGATGAGGTGCTCATGAGTACTGTGTACATAGGACACAGGGCTTTCCCAAACTGTATGGTAAACCCTGACTAGGTATAGTATGTAGCTTGCTGAGAGCATTTGTCCAACAACACATCAGAGCAATTGTCATACAGCCCTTAGAACTTTCCATTACATTCAGTGCAGATAAATACACGAGTAAATAACACAAAATTTGATTTAATTGCATAAAGTATTTTTCAAAATGTTCAACATTATTTTGTAAACTTCAGGACCTCTGTAAACAACAGCTACATACTTCAAATTTGAAGTGTGTGTTTTAACATGAAGACATTATCTTAAATACCATTTGGGACTATTTTCATTATTTTTTAGGTATAGTACATTCAGTTTTGGAATTAATAAGCTGTATCACAGTTTATAATTGCATCTACATCATACGAGGGCAGTTCAATAAGTAATGCAACACTTTTTTTTCTCGGTCAATTTTGGTTGAAAAAACCGGAAATTTCTTGTGGAATATTTTCAAACATTCCCACTTCGTCTCGTATAGTTTCATTGACTTCCGTCAGGTGGCAGCGCTGTATGGAGCTGTTAAAATGGCGTCTGTAACGGATGTGCGTTGCAAACAACGGGCAGTGATCGAGTTTCTTTTGGCGGAAAACCAGGGCATCTCAGATATTCATAGGCGCTTGCAGAATGTCTATGGTGATCTGGCAGTGGACAAAAGCATGGTGAGTCGTTGGGCAAAGCGTGTGTCATCATCGCCGCAAGGTCAAGCAAGACTGTCTGATCTCCCGCGTGCGGGCAGGCCGTGCACAGCTGTGACTCCTGCAATGGCGGAGCGTGCGAACACACTCGTTCGAGATGATCGACGGATCACCATCAAACAACTCAGAGCTCAACTTGACATCTCTGTTGGTAGTGCTGTCACAATTGTTCACCAGTTGGGATATTCAAAGGTTTGTTCCCGCTGGGTCCCTCGTTGTCTAACCGAACACCATAAAAAGCAAAGGAGAACCATCTGTGCGGAATTGCTTGCTCGTCATGTGGCTGAGGGTGACAATTTCTTGTCAAAGATTGTTACAGGCGATGAAACATGGGTTCATCACTTCGAACCTGAAACAAAATGGCAATCAATGGAGTGGCGTCACACCCACTCCCCTACCAAGAAAAAGTTTAAAGCCATACCCTCAGCCGGTAAAGTCATGGTTACAGTCTTCTGGGACGCTGAAGGGGTTATTCTGTTTGATGTCCTTCCCCATGGTCAAACGATCAACTCTGAAGTGTATTGTGGTACTCTTCAGAAATGGAAGAAACGACTTCAGCATGTTCATAGGCACAAAAATCAGAACGAACTTCTCCTTCTTCATGACAACGCAAGACCTCACACAAGTCTTCGCACCCGAGAGGAGCTCACAAAACTTCAGTGGACTGTTCTTGCTCATGCACCCTACAGCCCCAATCTCACACCGTCGGATTTCCATATGTTTGGCCCAATGAAGGACGCAATCCGTGGGACGCACT
Organism: Schistocerca nitens; assembly: GCF_023898315.1. Classification (NCBI taxonomy): domain Eukaryota; kingdom Metazoa; phylum Arthropoda; class Insecta; order Orthoptera; family Acrididae; genus Schistocerca; species Schistocerca nitens. Next base: position 367,549,179 of record NC_064619.1, read on the forward strand.
ACGTGGATGGTGAAGAAGTTATTGATGCAGTACGACGTTGGCTCCGACATCGACCAGTGGAATGGTACCGTGCAGGCATACAGGCCCTCATTTCAAGGTGGCGTAAGGCCGTAGCATTGAATGGAGATTACGTTGAAAAATAGTGTTGTGTAGCTAAAAGATTGGGGAATAACCTGGTGTATTTCAATGCTGAATAAAACAACCCCTGTTTCAGAAAAAAAAATGTGTTGCATTACTTATTGAACTGCCCTCGTACAATACTGCATTGGTCAAAAAATATCCCCTTCACAACAAGGTAACTTATTTTCCACTAACCTACTGACAGCTTTAGATTCGTTGTCAGGAGCTGATGACAATCACAGCAGGTGCAACATGCTGTTCGTTTAATTTTGTAAAGTGCTTGCCTAAATGCCAAACATTTTTAAAATCAGTTCTGGATAACTGCACATAAATCTTATAATTGTCCTATAGCCAATTTTTTCTCTATTTGTCTTCATGTTCCAGAAAAGATAATTATTTTGTGGCACTTTGACTGTAATGCCATCAAGAGGACAGTAATTCAAATGTTTTCTAGTTACCCACACGAATGTTCCATTTGGCCTTATCTCTGATTGAGTGGCATGAATGTTAGTCAGACCAGCTACAAATGAAGAGAACAAACAACCAACCCCACCAATACTGCCTCACGCCAGATCCTCTGATCTTCTTTGCTTATATTGATTTCTCAGAGGGGATCCTGTTTTTATTGTATGTAAACAACTTTAACATAAACAGCAGTAACAGTAAATTATGTTCATCAGCCTGTTAATAAAAGGAATAATGAAAAAAATTAGGAAAAATGGTCAAGCTGTCACTGAGAATACAGTACATGAATAACTTTTTTTAACCCTATGAACTTTTGCAATTGAAGAACACTACCTAATCTTCACCCAGACCTAAATGGACAAACAATCATTAACATGTAACTTTTAGTACATGAAATGGAATAGTATCTTTATTGTCACGTGGCTTGTGATACACCTACCTGGTAACTTGTTAATGAATATATTTGGACGCCTACATAAGTATATATAAAATGAATACTACATGTGTTAAAACAGTGTGCACTCTCACATAGATAACAGTGTAAAAACCTAATTAAGTGATTCATGTCTTTTGCTTACTCAAAATGTTTTAGGCTGAAATAACAATTGCTTCCTAAGGATTTGTCAATGTTTGCTTCTATAGCATGTGCAAGGGTGAGTTACATAAAAATCTTAATTATTTATTATTAAAAAATGAGATAACAAAGAAATATTACAGATTAATTTTTTTTCCATGTAGTTGAAATTGCATGGGTACTTCATGAAAAGCATTGTTTTGCATGAATAAAACCTTCTCAGTTTTCAAGCTGCGTCAATTCAAAAAAAGTTCTTGAGCTTTCAATTACCATGTCTGCTATCATCATCAGGTGTAGAACCATTAAGCTGCTATGAACTGCCCAACCATCTCCCATGCATGTGTCGTTTCGGCCCTCTCTGACTGGTGCCAGAGACCACAATCATAGCTATGTAAGCAGAAAACTGTACCAGCCCCAGCAGTCAGTGGTTTTTCTTCTGGTGACGATGGGTGATGATGGTGGAGATGGCCATCAAAAGCTCCAGAATTTTATTCAAAATGATGCTGCTTGATATCTGAGAAGATTTTATTCAGTCAAACTGCCACGAAAGACTCTGAGGACACATTATTTTACATGTAAATGCAGCGGCTTGTGTACCATGGTTTTGAGCTCTTCTTTACTTCTGAAATGCCTACTTCCCAGCACTTACTTGAGCCATCCAAACACATGAAAATCAGTCAGTATAAGGTCTGGTGAATAAGGCAGGTGTTCATGGCATTCAAATTTCACATCCTGTTTCATTGCTGTGGTTGAAGAGACAGTATCGAGATGAACATTGTTGTGTTGCAACAAAATACCAGCAGTCAGAGATTTTCATTACTTACTCCTGATTGCAGTGCAAAGATGATTTTGTATCAGATTTGAGTATTAATTGCTAGTCATTGTTAATCCTCTTCTTATGTAGTGCAACAAAATTACGCTTTTGCACCCCTAAAGAAAATGAGCATTACATTTCCTGCTGATGGTTGAGTGTGTGTGTTTACACTTAAAAACAAATTGGGATGTCACTGAATGTGTGTGTGTTGACACTTTAGTCAGAGAAAAATTTTCAGCAACACATAAATTTATTTTGGTAAAAATAGAATTGTATTTAAACACACCAGCCAAAAAAATGTCACCCCAGTAACATTACATTACTGCCATGTAACATCATACATAGCCCTAATAATGGTCCCAATTCAGCAAGAAAGAGTGTCTAAAACATTCTGCAGTTATGACATATCCAGCCAAAGCTATTCATTAATGACTAGGTCCCATAGTCTGTACAAAAGAATAGGGATGTTGAATGCTATGTTTCACTTATCATTCCAAATATTTCCAGCCATATCCTATGGGACTGAGATCAGGTCAGTCAAGGGGCCATAGGGTGCCTTTGTGTTCATCAAACCAGGAAAGTATGGACGCATTCCAGTGAGCATGGCTGTTGTCACCTTGGAAGATGGAAATGTTCACAGCTTAATCATGATGAAGATGTAAAAGAAGGTGCAACACCTGGTCACCAAAGAATGTTGAAATGAACATCCTGGTTCATGTTCATGGCAACCTGAACAACTGGGTCTAAGTCATGGTAGGTAAAACATCCTCATAACATAGCAGAAACAACTATTGTTAGATATTCACACTTCATGCACACTGTAGATTAAATCTCTTACTGGGCTGTCGGCGAAGTCGACACCTCCTATCATTTAATAAGACATAAAATCATGACTTGTTGAGTCACACTACACACCTCTTGTCATCTACTGTCCAGTTTCTGTGTTGTTCAGTCAACTGAAAGCATGTAGCTTTATGTGCAGCTGTAAGAATGGCCTTTTGCAAGGGACCCAATTCCAAATGTCCATTGCCAACACTTTTCTTCACAATGTTTGCTCAGAAACAGGCGGAGATGGACTTGCAGTAATTCCTGCTGGGTTTGAAACTGATAGTCATTGATACCATGTGACACTCATCTAAGGATCCTGTTGGTTAGTACATTTTCATAGCCACATTTCTGAGACATTGTTACATAGCTGTAAGTGGTACATTATTCCACAGTGAGAAGTTGTACACTCTATATTGATACAAATATAGACAAATGGAATCCCTACATTTGTGGTGTGGTCATGGACACATTGAAACAAAACAGGTCCTCCTCTCAAGTCCGCACTTTAACTTAATTTACTGTGCTGATTCTATACAGCCAAGCGGCGTGCTCCTGTGACTTACAGCAGCAGCGCAGGGTCACATAACTGCCTGATGCCTGTCATAATCCACACCATGAAGTTCTGACAGGCAAGGCTCGGTGATTACCGACTTATTAGGCTGTTGCAATCTCATGTTCCGTTGGTGTTCATGGCGTAATTGTCTGACGTATGTATTCCTTGCCACATTGGCACAGTATTTTGTAAACCCCTGTTTTACGTAAACCAAGGTTGTCCTTAACATTGCCAAGAAGTGCTCTGGTTTTAGCTGGAGAGCAGAAGACAGTTTTTACTTGATATTTACATAAAATGCATCCAACTTTTCCCAATAACTCCCCACAAAATGGAATGAATGCCATGGCTGTGTATCCTCAGGTTCTTCATTAGTTTCTGCCAATTGTGTCAGACGTAGAGCATCCTGATTTTGCCTTTCCTTATAACCATTCCTCAGAAACACGGACTTCAGATGGACCATTTCTTGTTGGAGGCTGTCCTCATCAGAGAGGGCGTGAGCTCTGTGTACAAGAGCTTTTCACACGTCATTCTTCTAAGTAGGGTGGTGGCAGCTATCTGCTGTAGGTATAAGTTGGTATGAGTGTTCTTTCTATACACTCTGTGTCCCAAATTGCCATCATCTCGTCTTTTGACAAGAACATTCAGGATGGGGAGCATCCCATCTGATTCTACCTCCATGGTGAACTTGATATTCTCGTTTCTTAAGTTGAGATATGCCAGAAATTTCGTCAGCTTACCTCTTCCATGTGGCTAAATAACAAATGTGTCATCCATGTATCTGAAGAAACAGGTAGGTTTTGGCGCTTCTAAAAGATTCCGGCATCCCTGAAGAGGTCACAAAGAAGTTACGACCCAAGGACCCTGTTCCTCCAAGGCTGTACGGCTTACCGTTATGTCCTATTGACAGCAATATTGGTGTCCCGATGTATCCTCTCACCAAGTACCTCAACGAGCTGCTCAGCCCGCATGTGGGGACATACCCACACCACATCCGTAACTCTTTGAATTTCTTGGGATGCATCAACCACCTCACGATTAAGGAATCTGACATACTTGTGAGCTTCAATGTGGTTTCCCTGTTTACTAGGGTTCCGTTACCTGAATCTCTGGAACTCATCAGTCGGAAATTTGATGAGAAAACCACCAATCTGTTCAGACATGTTCTAACAACAACATATTTTCTATTTGACAGTGACTACTATGAGCAGACTGAAGGTGTAGCTACGGGGAGTCCTCTCTCACCCATCATGGCTAACATGTATGTGGAACATTTCGAGGAAGAAGCCTTGGTGTCAGCGAATCTAAAACCTACCTGTTTCTTCAAATATGTGGACGACACGATTGTTATTTTGCCACATGGAAGAGGCAAACTGACGGACTTTCTCGCACATCTCTAGTCAAGACACGAGAATATCAAGTTCACCATGGAAGTAGAATCAGATGGGATACTAACCTTCTTGGATGTTCTCATCAAAAGACGAGATGATGGCAAGTAGAGGCACAGTGTGTGTAGAAAGAAAACTCACACCAACTTATACCTACACGCGGATAGCTGCCAACACCCTTCTCAGAAGAATGGCGTGCTAAAAACTCTTGTACACAGAGCTCACGCCCTCTCTGATGAGGACAGCCTCCAACAAGAATCAGTCCATCTGAATTCTGTGTTTCTGAGGAATGGTTATAAGGAAAGGCAAATCCGGGATGCTCTACGTCTGGCACTCACAACACTACTGGCGGAAACTAAAGAAGAACCTGAGGAAAACACGGCCATGGCATTCATTGTATTTTGTGGGGCCTTGTCAGGAAAAGATGGATGCATTTTATGCAAAATATCAAGTGAAAACAATCTTCTGCCCTCCAGCTAAAACCAGAGCACTTCTTGGCAATGTTAAGGATGGCCTTGGTTTATGTAAATCAGGGGGTTTACAAAATACTGTGCCAATGTGGCAAGGAATATATAGGTGAGACAATTCACACCAATGCCGTGAACACCAACGGAACATGAGATTGCAACAGCCTAATAAGTCGGCAATCACCGAGCATTGCCTGTCAGAACTTTGCAGCGTGGATTATGACAAGACCATGGTCCTAATACAGATTTCAAAATATTGGAGCTGTATCATCAAAGAAGCTACAGAGATCAGAGTAAGAAAACCTGAACAGAATATTGACAGCGGCTCTTCCCTTAACCAAGCTTGGGAACCAACCATTACCCGGATTAAGGAGAAGATAGAAATATTCCAGAATGTACTGACTTCGAGGGCAGGGGGAGGAACCTCCAAAACACCACCGGCAAACCTCCCTGGGCATGGATCTATGAGGGAACTCCCAGATGCTGGGCCACAAGCTGGTCATTGAACCCCAGCACGGACGGCCGAGAGAGTGCCCACGGCACGGACGGCAGAGGTAGCGCCCAATGGAGGGGAAGGGGAATCTGATATATACCTCATGCCTGTCGTCCCTTGGCAGTACATCAGCACACCTGACAATGGCAACAAGGTCGAGTGCCAAAATATTGTGTCCTTTGTACACTCACACCAGGCTGTTCACCCGAGATTTATTTAGTTATTTTCACCAAATTAATTTCCCTATATTTGTTTAAAAAGACTCGGTAAAAGATGGAAAAATTCTTTCACTTACCTAGTCATTATGTCTTGCCAGTTAACTTCATTCTTATCACTAAAGATATCAAAGTCAACTTCCTCAACTGGTACCACAAGTGCTTCAACACGTTTCACAACTGCATCAATTTGTGCAGGATCACTGATAATAGACTTCAGCTCTGGACCATAAATGTTCTGAAAATCTTGCAACACCTGAAACAGTTGTGACAGGTTTCAATTCAGATCTTAAAAATGTAAACAGAATGAAGTCATTTCTGTATATTAGTTGAAAAACAATTCACATTTATATAAGGAAACAGAAATTAAATCCCTGCACATCTATTTACTAATCTCTTCCAAAATAGGCCTAGTCTTATTCACATACATAACATTCTGCTCTGGGTTGTTCAAAAAGGTCTTCAGCCAAAATTTTATTTGTGAACTTTCAACCTTTACAAAGCCATCAGATGAACGTAATGCTTTCCTTATTCCCATGAGGTAAGTACTTCAATATTTCTTACAGGCAGCCATCTAACGTAACAGGAAGATAAGGTGATGAAGTGTTAAGTGATATTAAATATTATAAGGCTAATTTTAATAAAGAAGACAGAAACAAAAAAGTAGAAGAAAATCTATTTCTAGCTATGAGAATTATTCATTCCTTATGGGAGATATCAATTGATTACCAATTTGAGTAAATGCAGAAATCTTACCGAAGATAGAAATAGTGTGGGGAGGGAGTTTGAACAGAAGTTGAGAAAAGTGACAGATGTGAGAACATGTTCAAGATCAAGTTCCCATCTCCGGAGTTCAATTGGTGCTAGTTGAAGGGGCAAAAATGGCCCCTGTAGTACAGCAAGTATTTGGCCACCTTGAGTCATGCTGTAGACCATGTTCAGCTATAAAGTAACTGGTTGGTTTTTATGTCCATTCATGCACTCACATTGCTTTAGAAAGCTGGGCAGTTAACACATGTTAATTAATACACAACATGTGGGGTTTCACATATTGCTATCACTATTTACATCTACATACATACTCCGTAAGCCACCGTACTGTACCTTGCTGAAGGTATCTTTTATCACTGCTTCCTGTTCTACTCACAAACAGAGTGAGGGGAAAATGACTGTCTATGTCCTTCCAATATAAGCTCTGATTTCCCTTACCTAGTATTTGCTATCCTTAATTGAGGTGTACATTGATAGCAATGAAATCATTCTGCAGTCTGTTGCAAACTTTTTCAATAGTTTTTCATGAAAAGAATGTCTTTTTCCCTCTGGGGATTTCCATTTGAGTTCACGGACCATTTCCATAATAGTAGTGTGTTTATCAATGCTACAAGTAACAAATCCAGCTGCAGTCTCTGAACTGATGCGATGTCTTCCTTTAACCTTACTTGGTTTGAGCGAAAACACTTGACCAATATTCAAGAATGAATCATGCAATGTTCTACACATACATCTACATCTATACAATGGAAGTCACCTTATGCAGTGTGATGGAGGGAACTTTGTGTACCACAGTCAATTCTCCATTTTCCTGTTTCAGTTGCGAATGCCTCATGGGAAGAATGGAATTTCTAATTTTATATTCCTGGTCTATTTTCAAAATATACACAGAAGCAAGCAATATACTGATTGACTCTTCTAGGAATGTCAGAATTTTAACAGTAAGCCACATCATAATGCAGAACGTCTCTCTTACTATGCCTGCCACCAAAGTTGGCCAGCGTCTCCATGATGCTTTTATGCTGACTCAATGAACTTCTAATGAAACGTGCTGCTACTCTTTCGATCTTCTCTATTTCTCTATAAGTCCTATCTTGTAATGATTCTGGACAAATTAGCAATATGCAGGTATTGGTCAAACAGAGTTTTGCACCCTACCTTGTTTGTGAATAGATTACAGTTCATGTGGACTCTTCAATCAGACTTCAGCCAGGCAACTGTCATACCACTGATAAGGTTTGTGTGTTTGTTTCACTTTAAACCATGATTACTACTTGATATTTTATGGATGTGATTGCTTCCAGTAATTGTTCCGCAATCATATAATAATGAATATTTTTGCCTGTTTATGCACAAAATGTTACATTTGTTTATGTTGATCAACTGCTGATCATTGCATCACATGTTAATCCTCCACAGGCACTACTGCATTTCGGCACAATTTTCTAGTGCTGCAACTTCTTTGTATGTAATAGCACAACCCGCATAACGCCTCAGGGAATTCCAGTGTTATCCACTAGGTCATTTGTATACACTGGTGTCCAAAATTAAAGCAACAAACCTCTATTTCCCGATCCTGTGTCTAATTCATGATACAAACTATCAACAGATGTCCGTAAAATCATGTTCTGCATAGAAAATAGGACTGTTATTTGGCTGTAAGGGCATGACGGTACCACCTTGGCACTGCACGACAACTGGCATCTGACCCAACAGCATCCACTGGACATGTTGTAATGGGGCAAACTGTGTACAGGATGCTTCAGCAGAATGGCCCTTATTGTTGGTGACCAGCTGTATGTGTACCTCTGATGCGTCTTCACAAAAGAAACATCTAGAGTGGAGTCGTCAACATGCCACCTGCATGCTTGAACAGTGGGACAATGTTCTTTTCACAGAGGAGTCCCGATGGTATGGAGAGCAATTCTCAATGGATTCACATGTGGAGGGAATAAGGAACATGATTTTCATGATTTTCGTTCCCAAACACTGTGGAAAAAGACCATTATCAAGGAGGATCTAAATTGTGTGGGCAAAGATTATGTTGACCACTCGAACACCTCTTCATGGAATTGTACAGGTGAACTGGCAAGATTTAACTGCTGTCTGGTATCATGACAAGATCTTTGGACTTCACGGTGTTGTTGCGAGGTGCTGAGGGCCCAGACTTCGTATTGATGGACGATAATGCTCCACCTCATAAAGCACAGGTGGTTGATGTTTTCTTGTAAACATAATATACTGCATGCATGCAGAGCACAGACTATTCACTCTCGCAATTTGAATCCCATAGAGCATGCCTGGGATGCACTAAGCAGATAAATTGCATCATGTCAGCATCCAAACCATTCTCCAAGACTTGTGAGCAGCTAAGCAGGACATTACTGTCTCAACATGATATTGATGACATCATTTTCAGAATGCCCCATCATTGTCAGGTCTGCATTTATACCAGAGGTGGTCACATGCCATACTGAGCACATTAACCAGTTGGCGGAATGTGTGTGCAAATCCATTAAGTTGGATGGAAACGAAGAACATATTTGTTTACTGTTATGCATGTTGCACTTATTTACATTCTGTATTCTTTACATTGTTGCTTCTTTACCATCACATGTTTATACTGTTCTGTGGCAAAATAAAAGCAACGTTGTAAAATTTCTGTGTGTTGCTTTAATTTTGGACATCAGCGTATATTGTGAAAAGTAATTGTACTTCAACAATTTCTTGGGATTTGTGTGAAGTTACTTTTATGTCTGAAGATTTCTCTCCACTGAGAATGATATACTGTGTTCTGTTTGCTAGAAACTCATCAGTACAGTGGCACAGCTACACTCTTATCTTGATCACTGGATGGCAATGTGGAACTGAATCCAATGTCTTCTAGAAGACAAGGGACTTGGCATCAACCTGGGTGCCACTATCTATCTTTCTTTGAGCCTAGTGGATGAAGAGGGTGAGCTGAATTTCATGTGATCATTGTTTCTGAAACCCTGTCCACTCCTACAGAGGTGATCTTCAGTCTCCAGAAATGTCATAATACGGGGTGTTCAAAAAGTCACTCCGCAGTGACATATGATTGTTAGCCGTGTGTGCCATATGCCGCAGTGAATGTACTGAAACGAAACTCAGTGAAATACAAGTTATTAATTTATTGAATATTCAAGTTTACTTACAAATTTTCAGATTAAATGTTGAAAGTGTCCCCCCTGTTGTTGAATACACAATTCAATTCATGTCATCATGTTTCCTAATACAAGCTGTAACATTTCTTTTGTAACAGAAGCAGTGAAAGTGGATATTGCGGTTTTCAATTCATCAATGGATTTTGGACGGTTTTTATAGACAGTTTCTTTCACTGCACCCCAGCAGAAAAAGTCAGGTGGTGTTAGGTCAGGCAATCATGGAGGCCAAAGTCCCTGTGAAATTATGCGATCACCAAAAACATCAGCAAGCAGTGACACTGAAACTCGAGCTGTATGCACGGTTGCACCATCTTGTTGAAAATAACCATTCAGTATTTCACTTAACACAAGTTCTCCTATGAATGGGTACAGAGTATCACTGCAGTATCGTTGTGCAGGTGAAGAATCATACGGCACGCGTGGCTAACAGTCATACGGCACTGTGGAGAGACTTTTTGAACACCCCATATATGAGCATACAACATGTTATAAAATTTTACAGCAGATCAACATCAGAATTTTGTGCATACGTTCAATGACCCTTCTTGAAAATGAGAATGACCTCTGCTTTTTTTTCCAATCACTAGCAATGCTTCACTCTTCCAGTGACCTACAGTACATTGCTGCTAGGAAAGGAGCAGTTTATTTTGCATACTCTATGTAAAATCGTATTGGTATCCCATTAGGTCCAATGGCATTTCCTCTGTTGTGCAATTTTAATTGCTTTTCTAATCCATGGTCATTTATGTCAATATCTGGCGCTCTGACATTTGTGTGATGATTTAAGTGAGGAATCACAGAACAAATCTTCCTCATTGAAACATTTTTGTAAGAAGTATTCAGTTCCGGTATTTCGAATTGATCTCTGTCATCCTCTGTTTTGATGTGATTAAGGTCACAGAGTGTATGGACAAATGGGTTCAATCTGTTTACTGATTTAACTTAAGACCAAAACTGCTTAGAATTTTCCACCAAGTCTGTAGGCAGAATATTACTTTTCTACTCATTAAATGTTTCATGCATGGCTTTCTTCACACTAATTCTGCTTTTGTTAAGTCTTTGTTTGTCTGTGAGGTTTTGGTCCAATAGCTCCACAGTGAGACTCTCTTCGCTTTTGTAATAGCTTTCTAACATGGTTGTCAAACCAAAGTGGGTCTTTCCCAACCCTCACAACTTTAACGACACATATCAGTCAGGACATATTGTACAATACTTTTGAATTTTGTCCATCGGTGCTCAACATTTTTGGTCTTGGAGATGAATTATTGTGTTGACCACTCAGACAATCCAAAATCTGTTTTTTGTCATGGCTGCTAAGCAGAAAATCTTCCTACCTTTCTCTACATTCCTATTTACAGCCATTTTCAGTGAAGGTGCACTGGCCTCATGACTACTGATTCCCTGGTCTATGCCAAGTTGTATTGGATCTCCTGTCAGTGACAGGAGATCTAATATGTTTCCTTCAAAATTCAGTTCTGTGATTAGCTGCTAAAGATATTTTTTGGATAAGGCATTTAGAACAATTTCATAGGATTCTCTGTCCCTACAACCCCATGTATGATGAAGTCTGTAGATGGAAGAATAGATATCTACCTAATACTATAAAATGACCAAGGAATTCACAGGAAATCTTGTCCAGTTTTCCTCTCAAATATTCCACTACTACTGCCCCTAAGAATGGGTGTCTACAAAATCACCTGATGACTATATTTCATCCATATTTACCACTTATCTTCACCTAAATTATTTCACATTAGGAATCTGTACTAGCTGCCTGGAGATCATGCACACACAGAATGCTTAGCAGTAACTGTGGCTGAGCTGGTGTATAACTTGGCTACTTTCACAGGCGACCCTGCCCTCATGAGATAGAATAAGCCTGTGACGGGCTGAAGTAGGATGCAAAGGGTGGCTGAATGGGTGAGATCTTGCACCTGGGTCTTCCAGAGGAAAATGATCCCCACACCAAGGGGCTGGAACTGGGGGTGGCAGTGGGGTGGACCAGGATGTTGTGTAGATTGGGTGGGCAATAAAATACCCTTTTAGGAGGACAGGGAAGGATCTTGGGTAGGATGTCCCATATTTTTGAGGATGCTGATATATAATCAAAGCCCCAACCAGGGACACTGTTCAGTTGATCCAGTCCAGGCTGATACTGGGTGACAGGTACTACTCCCCAAACATTGTAACAGATTTCCCATGCCGTATCCTCATAGACCCCTTAATCCTTCCACTACCCACAGCTGTAAAGGAGTGCCCCCCTCATCACCCATTATCACCTTGGACTGGAGCAACTGAATCGCATCCTTGCTTTGATTGTTTATCATTATGCCTGAAAATGAGGGACATCATGCCCAAAATCCTTCCCACCCCTCCTACAGTGGTATTCCACCATCCACTTGACCTACACAAGATCCTGATCAATCCCTATGCCAGACCACTCCTTGTGTAAGACCCAGGTGCAAGACATGCCTGATTCACCCACAAAGACATCCTCCTCAAATCTTGGCACAGATTTATCAGAAGCAGGTTCATATGTGAAAGCAACTGTGTCATATATTAGCCCTCTTGCAATTAGTGTATTGTGTTATATGTGTTTGTAATACCAGCTGTCCACCAGAATGCGTAGCCAGTGCCAAACTGTGACCAAGAAAAAAGCTGACCCACCAATGGCACAACATGCTCGTTTCCAATGGCTACTTTGCAATCCATGCCATGCCGCTGAGTACAAGATGCTTCACAACCCTTGCCATTTGGGTCCTTCCCTCCAGCACTAGCTTTCCTGAACTACATACATGGAAGCTGTACTTGCAACACCTCCTTCACTCCCACAATCCTTATAGCTTCAGTTTCCACTAACCCAAAGTCCCCATAACCATTCTCCTTCCAGTCCTTTGTCCTGTCACTCCCTCATTGCATCTCACCGACTCTGGTACATGTGTGTCACATCCCTAGCTCATTAATTTGCCTGCTCTCACTCCCACATTCCATCCTGCATGCCTGCTGACTTCCTCTGAGCCACTAGTTAACTATCCCAAGCCCCTTCTGCTTCCATCCTTTTTCTCATTCCACCCATCCCACTCAACACAATGACAGCCCCGGTTCACCTGCTGAATTGCAATTTTGGAATTGTGTGCTCAGCTGGCACAATTAGATGCACGTGTGTGTGTGTGTGTGTGTGTGTGTGTGTGTGTGTGTGTGTTGACTCGACACTTCTGTTACTCAAATGTCAAGTTTTAAAGACAGTGGCATAAATTGAAAGACAGGGCTCAATGAAAGAGGTAGTAAGATAAGATTACTGCAGAAAAACGTGGATAGATGACCAGTAAATTAAAAATGCATAAAGTAACCATTAGCTTGGTTTTGTTTCTTGTGTGGTTTCTGCCCAAAGTCCCTATCATGATGTTTTTGAGAACTAAGGACAGGATTCCATGACTTGTCAAAGCTAAAACAACTATCAGGATTAACAATAACAGTCAAGCTTCGATAGCCTCTCAATGACATCGGTACAGTGTCAGTTCCATTGTTGCATAAATGTATCTGCATGTTTCTAGCTTATGACTGCAGTTTCCATTCCTTGGCTACTTACAAAAATTCATGTACACATATTTGCTACCCAGCACATAAAAATATTCTAGGAATGAAAACCTATGGAAGCACATGGCTTGGAGCATCCCTCATTTTTAAATGGTCATATCATATTCACTACCTTCACTTGGTCAGCTCACTCTGAAGGTGGGAGGATGTCATGCCACTGAAATACAGTACAATAAATGAAGTTTCTACAACTGTATGTTTAAAATCTAAAGAATCTGTCCATACACTGGGAAATCATGAACATGCTCAATAAATGAATTGTATGTTGTATTTAATTTTTTGAAAGTGTGTGTGATGTTTATTATAATACTCAAGAGATGTCCTTTTAGAAGATTATTATGGATTTGAAATCGATTTTAATGAAGATGAGGTTACTGAGGAAATATTCAAAATATAATTTGTCTACACTGTGATACACAGTAGAACAATATAGTAAAATAACAATGGTTATCATGTATTGTAATATGTGTCTGCTGCTGTCTCTCTGAGGAATAGCAATTTTGATTAAAATTTCTTGGAAACAGCAATCTTGTGATGGAATTGGAAAATTCTAGCACAGACTATGAATTGCATACATGCAAAATTGTTTTCTTGTCTACATCTTAAGTTACAACTAACAATTGAAGAGCAGAGAAACACTGTAAATACATAATCCATAAAGCAATTTTCAGTGAGGAATCTGATAATTAAACCAAAGAAGATAAACACCATTTCTAAAAAAAAAAAAAAGCAAAGAAGGACCACTACACAATACTGCACTGGCTTAAGAATAACATAATCATTGCTTTGACATGTTGTGAGCACAGATAACTGAAAACAATGGAAAGAGAAAGGGAAAAAATGAATAATAGAAACCTCTCCAATCAGGGCACTTGAGCTGTGATCATTTCATATTGTCTATTGCTTAACTTTTCACTTTCTTGCTTTAGTGAATCATATTTCAAAATTTTGAATAAACCAAAAATTAAAATTCCATTTAACATTAAAAATAACATATTACTATGGAAAGAAAACTTGTATCTAAGAACAAAATGTGAAACTAGAAAGTAATCCTTGAAAAGTCAAACAGAAATAAAAAGAAACAAAAAAATATCAAAACAACCATTAACTAACAAACCCAGTTGTTCCATTACTTTGAGCACCTAGTGTAAGGTGGCCATAACAAGATCAAAGAGTCTTGTACTTATCTGTTAGTTTGCATCTATTTCTACTGTTACAAATATTTTTCAGTATTCTAATAATTATGTCCACAAATGTTTCAGTCAGTTCAGATATTTACAGCTTACAGAAACATTAATTTGGATTGCCGCAGAGGTTCAAGGGCATTGCATTGGATAGTGTTGTGAAAGCTGCACAATGAGACAGCTGATTATGATCTTCAGGTGCTTATTGAAGTGTTGGTTCAGTGGCTTGCCGGTGCCAAACTAGGTCTAAGGAGACCAGGCATATAAAAAATCCCTTGCCAGTGTGGGAAATCATACAAGGCCACGCATGTAATACTGTTAAAAATAGATGTACTGAAAACAGATGTCACAGCAAATTGGGTCCGCCAGAGAATTCTGCTGTTGCTGAACACTGTCTTGATACAGGACATATCATGAACTACAGAGAGACAAAGATCTTTGCATGTGCCTCCAAGTATTGGGGCTCCATCATTAAAGAAGCAGTTGAAATATGTATAAGTGACAACGGATTTCAACTTAGTGGCGAGGTATGGGAAACACCACTGGCATTACTAAGGCATCGTCAGCCACAAACGAACAAATCTGAGTCACCACAGATGGGGAGTATCAGAGTCTGGAAACTTAAACTGAGTGCCAATATGCTGCTCACATAGGTAGTGGACCACAATTCACAGCTGCACTTTTCCCACATCAGGCATGCGAAGACTAAAGCCCGTTTCTCCAGCAGGGGACACTGGAAGCCATCATCCTTCATGATTTGTCTATGACAATGTTATAGACCCCCTCCCCTTGGTGCCTGCACTTTTCTAGAGAGCCGGTGCATATACTGGCGAGCCACTGTACCAACACATCAGCAAGCCTCTGAAGATGATGAGCAGCTCTCTCATTGAAATATTATGTAGCTTTCACAACATTACCCAATATAATGCTCTTAAACCACTCAGGCAGTTATTACATCAGGAAAGTCTCAAACAGTACATCTGGTACCTATGTGAGGAGGGGATGGTCAATAGAGTAAGTGATTTTCACAAACTCGGCAACAAGAGAAGCAGTCTGTTGTGCTCTCTCACATTTTTATTGAGATGTTTGGACCAGCAAACTATAATGACATTTGCCAAGTTTACTCATTATATAGATTCTGTGGCCACTAAAAGGATTAAACAATAAACCTGCAGTGTATTGATGAGAGAAAGAATCCTTATATTAGACAAGAATTAGATAGTCTCTATGAGCTTGCTTTCACTTCAGCTGAATATCTCGTTGCACCTGTCAGTGGATTCCTGGAAGTGGGTGAACAGATCTATGTGGTCGCTTTTGGACGGGATGCAGCAGCAGACCACTGTGTGTCAGACTTCCAAGTTCCATTGCCTTTCTTGCCAATTATCACAAGAACACAAACTATGCAGACACACTGTGTTTAATTTTACAAACAAACAACTGAGTGACGCTGCAATATCAGTGTTGGAGAAGGGAGTAAATTTTGCACCCACTCCAGAGACCTTGCCCATCAACGATTTTGTCATGTGGCATTGAGCAAGGTGTCTTGAAACTTCCCAGTGAGACTGCTGAAGAAATAAGGCCATAACAAAGATGCTCACAACAAAGCAGAAGCAGTGCATCAACACTGAAGAAAGAAATGCACTCTGTTCCTTAACAGAACACACAGAAATAGTAATTTTACCTGTTGACAAGGGAAATGTTGCTGTTCTTTTGCCTGCAATGTATTACATTGGCAAGATGATGGATTTAATGCAGGACTCATCATCTCCAGAAAGATCCAACTGATGCACTACAAAAGAAAACATCTGCCCTCCTCAGCCACAGCCAGTTTCCTGAACATCATAAAAACAGTGTAAGAGTATGAGTGCCAGTTTCACCATGACTTTATGGTCTGCCTACGATACATAAGGAAGCAGTTCCACTTTGCTCCATTGTGAGCAATATTGGAGCCCAAAAATATAACCTAGCAAAACATTTGGTTTCTCTTCTGAGCCCTTTGGCAGGAAAATGGGAATGTCATATTCAAAACTCAGAAGATTTTGTATGTTAACTGAAGGCTTTGAGTCTCGACTCTGCTGATGTAATAGTGACTTTCACTGTATTCACATGAGCACCTCTGGTGGATTCACAACAACTTGTAAGAGCTAAGATGGAGAAAGACATCTTACATCTATTCAAATATGTGCTTACCTAGACATACTTTTTATTTAATCGACTATATTTTGAGCAAACTGATGGTGCTGCTGTGTGTAGCCATTTCTCTCCCATGATAACAAATCTTTTTATGGAAGACTTTGAGAAAAAAGGATTTCAGTTGGCAGTTTTGAAACCTAAATGTTTCTGGAGATATGTGGACAAACTCCTTGTAGTATGGCTTCAAGGGGCAACAAAGCCTTCTGCATATTGGAAGACCTTAACTTTTTTCAAACAAGCATTTTCTTCACCATGGAAGTGGAGATAAATGGATACCTTTGTTCATAGAGATCTTGGTACACAGAAAAGAAGGTGGTTCCTTGGGTCACAGTGTGTTCCACAAACCAACTCACACTGACCCACTACTGACCATAGAACTAGAGTTATCTCAGGTCCAGGGACCTCGTCAGCAGAGCTCAGTCATCTTGTACAAAATGGGTACTCTGATAAGCAGACTCAAAATGCATTTCAACCTCCATGCACTAAACCTCAAGAACAGCCAGAAGAAATAGAGAATTCCATAGTTTCTGTACGCAATATTGATGGTGTGTTCTTTAAGATTGTCAGACTGTTCAAGAAACATCAAATAAACTTTGTCTTACACCCTCCATCATGAATGCAAATGGTGTTGGGTTCTGTTAAAGACAACCTAGGTCTAAAGAGATAAGGGGTTTATAAAATCCCAAGCCAGTGTGAGAACTCATGCAACAGCCAGACGCGTCACATTGTTAAAGATAAATGTACTGAACATAGACGTCGCAGCAGATTGGGTCATCCAGAAAAGTCTGCTTTGCTGAACACTGTCTTCACATTGGACATAGCATGAACTATGGAGAGACAAAGATCCTTTCATCCACTTACACATACTGGGACTCCTATCATTAAAGAAGCAGTTGAAATACATATAAGTGATGACATGACCAATAGACACACAGGATTTCAACTTAGCAAAGCATGGGAACCAGGATCATCAGCCACAGATCAACGAATCTGAGTCATCAGAGACAGGAAATTGGAGTCTGGACACTTAAACTGGGCACCAATACACTGCCCATGCTGGGCTGTGATTTGTGGTCAAGCTTTTCCCACATCAAGCATGTGTAGACTATGGTCCATTTCTCCAAGAAGGGGCTCTGGACGTTGCCATCCTCTATGACTTGTCTATGATGACAGTATAGCCCCTCCCCTTGGCACTTACACTTTTCTAGCCAGCCAGTGCATATACTGGTGAGCGATTACACCAACATGTCAGTAGCCAGACAAAGATGATGAGCAGCTGTCTCACTGAAATATTTTGCAGCTTCACAACATTATTTGATGCGATGCCCATGAACCACAGAAGCAATTATTGCGTTTCGAAAGTCTCAAACAGCACATTAATTTGGATGGCCAAAATGGAAGGGTGTTATTGCTATATAATGTCTTCATGTTGTATTTTCCATGTGTTCCTTAGTTGTAGCAGAGGCATGATTGTCCCTACAAAGTTTCATTCACCACTTTTCTGTGCCGGTGTTTATTACTTTAACTCATGATGAATCACACTGAACACAATTCAAACAATTAAAAAGTAAAACCCTATTATTGGGGCAGTCAGAATACTAAACATCCACAGTGAATAGAGAAAACGCAAAACAATGGCAGGTATAGTGGGATAATTTCCAACTTCACCAATTCAGCTATCAACAAATAGATGTGTCTACTTCCAGCAGAAACCTATGCTGCTACCTATGAGATTGCTGTGTGAGTTACAAATTATAACTTTTTTCTATTAAAATAATGACACTAGCCAAACAATCCCAACCCCAGTGCTTGGTTTGCAACAAGAGAGTCTGGTACTGTAACCTCCAGGAGCAAAGGGAGATGTTTTTGAAATACAGACTTGTTAAAATCTTAACTTTTTTTGCACTTTTTAAAAGTGCTAATGCAACATCTGTACTGGCAAAAGATAAAGTTCTATCATACCACACCTCAAAATCTACAGATCTGATTTTTTTTTCTTTCAAGGTACTGGTACAGGGTACCAGTGCGTACTGTCACAAATCAAGCACTGACCAACTCCATTTAAGAAAATAAGAACCCCATTTAAAAAATATGGGGAAGAGAAGCTACACCACTTGGATTTTAAGCGGCTCAAATGTCAAATGTTGTATTATTATTTGTTTGAGATACTACTTGGGCAGCATATGGCAGTTGGAGTTCGCCAGTTGACACCTCTATGTCACAACAAGTACATCATGGAGCTTCCAGTACTGCATGGATTGCAGAAGGAGAAAATTGGAACAGATAATTTTAACTCTTCAATGAAGATTATGTTTTGTAAAATGTCTTTTTGAGAATGTAATTCTGATATCTACACAGTATGATCGTATACGATCACGTAATAAATATTCATCATCCTATAACCCAATGGACAATTATTTTCACAATAAGGAAGAGCATGATAATAAGGAATGTACTGAAATTACACGTTCTTCATGACTACTTTACATTTTGGCACACACAAACCTCTCACTGGGAAGTGCAGGGGGGGGGGGGGGGGGGGGGGGAATTACTGTGCATGTGGACACGCTCTGTACAAGGCTGGTTGAATATTGCCTAATCTACTGAACAGTATGATAAACCTTTTGCATTTCTTACTTTTATGTTTTCATTTCCTTTAAAGGCAAAGAGAAAAGGTGAAGTGGTAGCCCAGAATTGAGCCTGTGCTTACCGTCATGTATTTTTGATTTGCAAATGTTAAAAAACATAAGATGTTCTTCCTGTCCCTCAATAGGAGGAAGGACTTGCTCTCTGTTAGTAAATGGCGGTAGCCATTTTGGGTTATGTGAATAAGTGAAGAGTAAGTGTTTTCTATGTGCACTGAACAGAACAATTTATTGTATTAATTTTATTAACTGAAATATTGTAAGAGTTATTATTTCAAGTAGTAATGTAATAAGAAGAACTGAAGCCCACCTGTGTACTTCGGAAAATTTATGAAGATCCAATTAATGCAACATGGACACAGTCAAGATTTTGTAGGTGGATACGGCAATCGGCAATAATATTATTAATTGGTAAGCATAAATATACCACAAGAGAAAGACTATTTCATTTGTGTGAAACTAATATAAAAGAATTCTTCACCCATTTACAGGCATAGCCCAGCTTATTGTGCTTGTCCGAGTGCCAAAAAAATAATCTCATTAACTCAATATATCTAAAAAGCCACACACTTTTTTTATTGTTATATATTTTTTTATTATATTATAAAGTGGCAACAATGACAGGACAATACGGAGTGGGCAAAACTGTGAGTATTAGTATCGTTAAGACAATGTATATACACGTATGTTTATTAATTTCTTTATTTTCCATGTACATTGATGACATGACAAAGAGAATGATGTAATACTGGAAACAATAATAACTGAAAGGTAAAGAAATAATAAATAAATCAGAAGGAAGGAGACAACAATAACAAAGACAACAATCAGGTAGGATCACACAATGCAATAGAAAGTGCATTCCCAGTAGACCTATTATAGAAAATCCAAGCACCTATTTCCTAAAATCCAGAGGCTTCCGAGGTTAACGCAATTGCAATTAAATAGAGAGAATGACATTTCTTTATCAGTACTAAAAGTATATTGAGTAAACAACAATTGAGATTGTGTTCACAAATAGCTGTATATGCATTTTGTCATGCAAGAAGTAGTGCAGAAGTAAAATCTAAATAGAGAAAATATTAATTTTAGTGACAGCAGAGGCGAAAACATTTCTATATGGATGGATGAAACAATAAGGAAATGTCATTCCAAAATCAAAATGCCAATCTAAGTAGACTTGCATTTGCAAAATGCAACAGTGCACAGTTTGGAACCATTAAGTGGTGATTATTTGGCTGCTGGGAGTGACATGACATTGTTGCACTCAATGCCTGTGAGTATGGAACATTTCATTACAAGCAATACATTGGTTACAGTAGACGAAATTAATGACACCTCAAGACAAGAGAATATTTTAAATGAAAGTAGTACATGTAATAGTACAGATGCAGATGCTGACAGGCATAGACCGGTAGTGAATAGGGAAATTATGCAAGCCCTATTTCGAGCCTTAACAGAAACAATACAAACAAGCATGAATGGAATGAAAACAGACATAAATAAAAAATGTCAGATTTAGAGACTAATTTGAAAACAGTAAATTCTAAAATGTCAGGTTTAGAGATTAATTTGAACATAGTAAATTCCAATATGTCGGGTTTAGAGACCAATTTGAACACTGTAAATTCAAAAATGTCGAGTTTGGAAACAATACAAGCAGATATGATGGCAGTCCGAGAGTGGAAAGGTAAATATGAAGATGACACACATTTCAGGCGAGGTACAAAATTTACTCACAGAACTCAATAACTTGAATATGAAGTTCACACAGCAGATTTTGCAAATCTCCTCAGAAATGGATAGGAAAATTAACAAACATGTACAAACTTCAGTTCATGATATGAGTGAGAAATTAAAAGGCATATAGGAAGAGAA
This sequence comes from Schistocerca nitens, assembly GCF_023898315.1. Lineage (NCBI taxonomy): Eukaryota > Metazoa > Arthropoda > Insecta > Orthoptera > Acrididae > Schistocerca > Schistocerca nitens. The sequence continues at coordinate 367,570,546 of NC_064619.1, forward strand.
ATTTGAAACACTAACATGCACGTATGGACAGGAGCTCAGAGAAACTCAGGTTAATTTACAGGTAATGAAAAAGAATATGCAAGTTAACATAGACAATGTACAATCACAAGTAACGAAGCTGCACTCTTTCTGTGACACCTTGCCAAAATGTGTAGAGAAAATTGCAGTGGGGATAGTATGACTTAAGTTAGAACATGAAAGAATCAACTCAGACATTGTGCACCTCTATGAAACAGTAAAGAGCAATACAAAGGATGAAAACACCCATTCACAGAAAAATGTGTACAAGAACAGCGTACTTATGTTCAAGTGGTAAAGGAAGAAATGGGGGACAAGGAAGAAGAAATTTTAAAACTTGTAGAACATGACATCAGACAAGTAGAACAAAGGTTATGGGACGAAATAATTAGCTAACAAAGTACAATAATATCGCGCCGGGGGCAGAAAGTGGAGCTATAAACAGCCATCCGCCGGTGAGAGAAATCACTGGCACTGACAACAATGCCCATCTCAGGCCACGTGACCGCATGCCGACGCACGTCGCAAGCTACGGGCAAAACTTTTGTGAAACAGATATGCCATCACAGCATGTAAATGCTGTTCTACCCTGCTGGACATCATTGTTAATGGACGAGAGTTTAATAAAACATCAACAGTTTCCTCTATTTTCAAATGAAACAAAGTGAACATACCCAGTGGTGTTTGTCCACGCCTTTAGGAATGTACTACCTTGGACTTGGACAGGAGCTCAAAAAAATCAAATATGTGGTAGGACACACTGCGGGTGACACCATTTTGTGGGCTACAGAGATGCCAGAACTTTACGAGACAAATGATCAATTTGAGAATGCACTTTTAGATACATACTGGTCAACAGCTATCCAGGAGAGATTAAGACGAGAGGTATTTAACCCAGCATCATATCATCCAAAACTCGGGGGGCCGAGGAACGTATCTAAACAAGACCCGCTACTGGAATAATCCGATATCTCATGTTGATGTATTGAAAATCTTAAAGTACAAGTTACCTGCAAATGTTAGGGAAAAATTAATAACCATTCCCGAATATGACCTCGACTCAATAGATCTAATTCACAATGAAGGGCAAGCCACGCCGAATTATCGTAACGGTAATGAACACAACCCAAATGGGAGGAACAACTGTGGTAACGGCAATGACTGTGTGTGTATGAACAAATGGCATCCTTATGGACCACTGCGCCACAATGGAAATCCGTACTATCGGTTTGCCCATCAGCCACAGGGTGACCGAAGGTACGAAAATAAATATCAGCCCCATAGGTACGGCAATGGCTGAGACAGGAGAAATTCAAGAGAAAACTTTGATACTAGGTGACAAGGTAATGCAAATTACCAGGATTGGAATATGCAACAAAGGGAGCCAAGAGAGAACCGGCAGCCCATACAGTACAACCGAAACAACTCGGACATGAACAGGCGTGCACATGAACATACAGTGAACATAGTAGAAGGGCCAGCAGAAAATAAAACTATACCTCTACCGCCCCCAGGAAATAGTAATCAAGCATGACTGGAGGAAGAAGGTAATGAACTCAGTGTGCCACAGTACTAACATTAGCGACATAAACACTAACACGAATAGAAATAGAAAAGAGTAAGTAGACGTTGAAACAAACCTACATGTACAGCATATATGGAATCTATTTTTAAGGTATGACAAGGAAGCAGAAATGAAAGAAGATTTGTTTACTGAAGAGAAAGAAACAACACACAAGGTAATTGAAATTATTCAAACAACAATAAAAGTAAAGGTGGGAAACATAGATATACTAGTTGTTTTGGATACTGGCATGTCAACAAGCCTGATGTCAACCAGCTTGTTTAAAGAGATAGCGCAAAAAGTAAATGTACCCATGCTACCGGTAGAGAACTGTAAGATCGTAATGGCGATGGGAAGTAAATCTAAAGTTATAAAATTACAGGCCAGCATACCCATTAGCATATGTGGTGTAATTTTGTAGTGTACTTTCTTGTTGGTAGACAAACTTATAGTAAACTTTTTATTACTATGTTACTGTATACTTGGTATGAAGGTGTTCAGAAGGTAGGAGGTTTATCACCCTTTGGCAAATAAATTGACTGGCGCTCAATTCCTCTCCAGCCAATATTTATATTTCTGGTACCCTCTCCCTCTTCTACTATCCTGTTTAGCCAATAAGGAATGTTCAATTCTCTTCTACTATCTAACATGCAACCTAGTGAATAGAAATTATCCTCGTAATTTTGGTATTGTACTTTCTTAAGACTTAAAAATCTATAGAAGCAAAGGAAACCTTTCGATATTCCTTAAGGAAACACTGAATGTACAACAACAACTGAAGTAACTATCCACAATACTGAACGAGTGAAAACCATTAGATGACTTAGTTATACTACATCACGCAAAAAAAAAAACTTAAACATGAGTGATGGAAAAGAAAGTGATTCACAGCGCACGAGCTTTAAGAGAGAGTCCTGAGCGGTGAAGTGTAATGAGACGTGCAGCCGCACTTAAAGCAGAACGTACATTAATAATTATATGCGAAGCGGCTAACAGCTGATTGTAGGGGCAGAGTATGCAAAAAGCAAGGTTCATTTCAGTGTCCCCTCTAAGATGTGCAAAGACACACTGCACACCGCGACAGAAACCATTTTAGAATTTAAGCGAATTGGCATTCACGGCACGCAGCCAACCGGACAAAACAGGAGCAATACGAAATGGATTACCTCTCAGCTGATTACTATGACATAAATCAGTTAAACAAACAAAATGAATAGAGATATTTATTCCCAAGTTGGAGACTATGCTGCAAAGAGCACTAATTTTAAGACTATATCATTAAGTTAAGCATACGTAGTTTTAAGAAAAGGAGCACATTGACGCAAGTAAACTATAAGGAGCATAGAATATGCTAAATTTTTGAACTTAACACAGGCTATTGAATGTACATAGTTAGAAATAAGTATAAGTATTCAAAGTAGAAGAGAATATACACAGGTTATTACCTGTCTGACTATACACAACAGGATTAAGACCAGTTTAAAAGAGAAGTAACAACATGTCCACTCAAAAGAAAGTGATTACCACAGAACTTAAGAACTAAGCAACTTGCATACAACACATAAGTAGTGATGATGTGAAAGGTAGAATGAAATATACACATAGAAAAATGTGTGTGACTGAGATGTGAACTATGAAATAACATATCGTACAAGATTTGGTGAAGAGGAGCAGGGGTGCACTTAAGAACTACACTTCTTTACAAACAACATTAGAAGTAGCAAGCTTGATGCACAAGGATAATACATACCCACAAATTTGCTATTACAGAACTCACTTTTGCTAGTTGCTATTAATTACATGATACCTTATAGGAAAAGTATAAGCTGCAAAATAAAACTGCGAACATGGATCGTACAACATGTGGGAGATGAGCTAATTAAATACGAAAACCAACCAATATGCACACAACATAATTAGATGAACTTAAACAAAATGAGGTAAGTACTGTACGTATAAAAAGCAATACAGAGAAATAAATGGAATGAAACTAGGAAGAGAATGAAAGTGTATTAGAGTAATAGGAGTTTATTTATATCTGTGGGAAGAAATAAATAGGGAGGTGGTGCTAGTGTGCGAACCCCATAGGAATACATCGGTATAAATGGAGATTTATGTGGAAGATTTTTAATAAACAATTATATGGGTATACAGTAATGAATATGAGGATTAATATTACAGGGCACCTAGGATGGAATTACACATGACAAAAAGACAGTAAAATTATTGGTCACACATTACGAAGGTAAACATGTACATGTCGTCACACCAATAAGCCAGAAATACAGCTTGAAATATGTGTACATGAATGTGAAATATTACGATGATTAATAAGCAGTGATGAAGTCAAGATTGTCAAGGGAGAAAACATTCCCCACACTCGCTCACAAACAAGTAGTCGTAAATATTGTACATAGTATGAAGTTTATCAAATGCCAAGGACAGAATAAGTACACTAACGATGCACTACAAGTAACAATCGTAGAATCAGCTTGATTTATGAAGCAGGCCCTATCAAATCCTCTTTTTTCCATGTAGTGAGTAGTGCTGGAATGTATTTTCTATGTGTATTTGTGAAGGTAAAAACACGCAGGAGGTTGGTCCTGCAAGACAAGAGAAGTGAATTCAAATATTCAGAATGAATGCAAGATTCCTTCTAATTTACTAATTTGTGTGTAAGATGGTACCTAATATGGAGCACATATATGAAATGTGGATGTGAATTGTAAAGTTATTTAAAATTACCAAATATTCAGCAACCAGTCACAAAATCATGTTTTATTTATTCACTTTTGAAATCGATTTCAACTGATTAACAGCCATCATTGGTGCTTTCAACCAATATGTGCCCTGAGTAGTAATACTGTCTTTATGTTTGACCTATGCATAAAACAGTATTACTACCCAGGGCACATATTGGTTGAAAGCACCGATGATGGCTGTTAATCAGTTGAAATTGATTTGCAAAAGTGAATAAATAAAACATGATTTTGCGAGTGGTTGCTGCATATTTGGTAATTTTACAGTTTACGGTCGCTGCACGACTTGGGAACCACATGGAGATCACCATTCGTAAATTTATTTGTTAACTTTATTATTGTCAATTTCTAGTCTACGAAAAATGTGTGTAGTATTATCTATGTGTAATTGTGAAGGTAAAAATACGCAGGTCACCCCTGCAAGACAAGAACAGAAAATCCAAATATTCAGAGTAAATGAAAGATTCCTTCTAATTTACTTATTAGTGTGTAAGATGGTACCTAATATGGAGCTCATATATGAAATGTGGATGTGAATTGTAAATTTTTTTGTCAACTTTATTATCTGTCAATGTCTAGTCTACAAAAAATGTATGTAGTATTTTCTATGTCTAGTTGTGAAGGTAACAAAAGCGCAGTAGATGGGTCCTGCAAGACCAGAACAGAAAAACCAAATATTTAGAATAAATGAAAGATTCCTTCTCATTTACATATTAGTGTGTAAGATGGTGCATGTCATAGAGTCCATATATGAAATGTGAATGTGAATTGTAAATTTATATGTCAAATTCATTATTGTCAATGTCTATGTACATGTAAAATGTATGTACTATAGTCAATTTTATGTGAAATTTTATTCTTGAAGAAGACCGATTTATGTATGTATGTGAAGTGCAACACGATGACAAGTAAAACACTTGCATGTGTGAAGTGATACAAAAATAGTAAGACTTGATTAGACTGAAAATAGGGGCTGAGCCATGATAAGAGTAAATGCTACAGTCCAGCAAAGTGAATACAGTGAATGTGAAGAGTGTGCGATGGAGAAATCAGAGGAAATCCATATAACCACTAATTGATGTGCGAGGACCGCTGAACTACAATGCACAACAGAAGATAATGCCGAGTCCTGCAGTGTGGCCCTTACCCTCAATTCCATTGGATGAAAACCTCGGCCAGGTGCGAGATGATGTGTTGGTGTTCTTTGGCTTGAGAATTGGAGCTGAATCCGTCGTATCCAGTCTCCAGACTGGAGGGCATATACAACACCAACTTCATAACCCTGAAGCAACATTATGATGGATGTGTGGGCAGTGCTGCTGTTCACGTGGTGCTTGTGTCAATGCGATGGGCTTATTAAACAATAGGCTGCTACTGTCCATAAGTGCAGTGAACAATGAGGTAGCATGTGCCAAAAGGATACCTTCTCTGAATTGCCAAGGAACCAAAAGCAAGTGAGAAAAACAATTTTTAAAATGGGGTGAAAGGACAATTTAAGAAATGTAAAATTTTTCCCCTGTCCATACCATACAGCTTAACAAATCTAAGAAGAAATAACAGAGACATTAGCACAATGTGGAGGTGTGATTATGTTATATAAATAAATGTGAGTGTATTTAGATGTATGAATTTGTAATGGACAAAGATATGAAGCTTTGTAGATATACTTGAAGTAGCATAAGGGTGTTAAAACTCCATTGACTTGCACCAAGTGACCAACATAAATAATGCTACTGTATACTGTCTCTCTAAATAAAGAGACTTATTTCCGTCAGTATACCATGGGGGGGGGCATTTATGATGAACCTTTTACAGTTCTTACTTTTATGTTTTTGTTTTCTTTTCAAGGCAAAGGTGAAGCGGTAGCCCAACATAGAGCCTGTGCCTACTGTCATGTATTTTTGATTTTCAAATGTTAAAAAACATAAGATGTTTTTCCTGTCCCTTAGTAGGAGGAAAGACTTGCTCTCTGATAGTGAACAGAGGTAGCCATTTTGGACGATGTGAATAAATGAAGAGTATGTATTTTCTACGTGCATCGAACAGAAGGATATAGTATTATTTTACTAACTGAAAGATTGTATGAGTTATTATTTCAAGTAGTAATGTAATAAGAAGAACTGAAGCCCACCTGCGTACTTTGGAAAATTTACAAAAATCCGATAAAGGCAACATGGACACGGTCAAGATTTTGTAGGTGGATATGGTGATTGGACATAATATTATTAATTGGTAATCATATATATACTACAAGAGAAAGACTATTTCATTTGTGTGAAACTAATATAAACAGATTCATAACCTGTTTACAGGCATAGCCCAGCTTATTGTGCTTGTCCGAGTGCCGAAAAAATAATCTCATTAATTCAATATATCTAAAAAGCCACACACTTTATTTTTTATTATTATGCATTTTTTATTATATTATAACAGTTAAGAATCATGCAGTTCCTCATTTGGTTATGAGCTGAGTGGTATGTCAGTATACACTCTGTATGCAACACACAAAAATGTGTTTCAGAACACTCTGTTCTCCACAAAACATGTTTACCTCTGTCACTTTTTTATTCTGCATGTACAAATTGGATAACAGCCATGTCCCATTAAGAAGTTAATGAAAATTTAATATTCAAATTTTACTGATGTTCAAGCAGAATGTGCACACCCTTCAGACCTTATTGTTGGTGGTCCTCTCTCATTGTCACACATTCAACCTTCAGATTTACAACTTGGCCATGCCAGTTATTTTGATGGCTGTTGTTTTTTTGTATTCATTCTGCATCTTGCTCGTGTGACCAGTGCTGTGTGATCTGGTGTGTTGGGTAAATTCACAGAATGACAGGTAATGAATGTATTGAAGTGGTTCCAATGTCAACAGTCAGTCCTCTATGACTCCCATAGAAAACTTGGTGCTTCCAGACAACGACCAAAAAACTAATGACTGAAATAAAGAATGTGAGTGGTGATATATCCAAGCTAATCATATTGGTATTCTCTAAGTTATGTTGCAAAGCCAACTGTGGACAGTTTTTGCATTAACTTGCTGGTTTTAAGTGTCGCTGCATTAATGGCTCCAACTACCATCCCCTGTTACAAGCATGACGACTCATGGTTATCTAATCTATAGTACTCTCACTACACAAAATTACTATACTGTAGGGCTCAGGAGGGAAGCTGCATAAAGACCATAGTATAAGAGGCCGAAAGATGGCACCCTACAAAGAATCAAGAAATGAACTGTAAACGTATGCAAACAAATGCTGAAACAGTCACAGAGGGAGTAGGACCACTAACAAAGAAATATCCAATACATATTCTGAAAAAAGAGATATATTAATGCTAAACATTAGAGTCTACTTGCAACAAACAAAACTTTCTGGCAAAATCTTTTTCTTGATGAAAATAATACTATAATATTGGAATACAAAATAATAAAATTGGACAAACTAATACAGTAGCATTTTGAAGCAGTAAAATGCAACTCGGATGGCTATTAAACATACAACTTGACTCTCTAAGTTTATATATACCTTGGCAAACTGGTAAAGATCTCTACAGACAGAAGCCATGTAGTCAGTTGCCTTAAAAAGTTTCTTTTTGTCAAATTCCCATCTTTGACCTTTACCAGAAAGTTCAATTTTTAGCTGCATTTCAAAATATGAACTTTTCCATTTTTCAAGCATCTCAATTGCTTCATTTATGGTAAATAAAATTTGTTTTAGGGATTGCCTGTAAAAATTAATTGTTCATTATTTTCTGTACCATGACAAGTTAACATTAATGAAAAGTTGTAGCTCATAATCTTACAACAAAAGAGGAAAGGCTCCTAAAGCACTGCAAGAGAAATACAAGAAACTCAGTTCCTAAGTGCAGTATAATTTTACTGCACAATAACAATGATGTAATAGCTTAACAATCACACTGACAAAAAAAGAGATACAAACAAAGAGTAGTTTGACATTGTGGAAGCAGTATGTTAGTATTAAGAAAATAAATACTGGAACTTCTATGAAAAATTAATAAACAAGTTACTATAAAGCAGGGAGCAAAAGAAGTTCCTTCATTCATACTTGCTGATGCTATTTCAGTCTTCCAATAGACAAATAAATACCAATTAATTACTTATAGAAAGTGAACTTAACCAAAATCCATATTGCATATTTAAAAGTGACTGACAACATCTAATATCATTGTGACTACTAGATGATGATTCCAAATGTATTATTTAAAACTTCAATGGATTTCATGCATACAATATAGGAGAAGTATTGCTGAGAATGATAAGTAAAATACAATTTCACAAAGTGCACTGTTGGCCATAACAATTGCAGCAATGCAACAATATACAACAAACAACAATGAACTGTACTATATGCTTGGAATGCAATTGATTAGTGTTTCAGTTCATCTGTACAGGTGTGATAGGATTAACATCATCTATATTCTGTATATATGAAAGATTATGCAGCATGTTTCTTATTTAGAAATTGCCTTTGAATGTTAACTGTTTCTGGGGAGATTGTGTTGTGACTTGTGCAAGAAAAGAGAAACATCTACCAGCATTTGTCAGAACTCAACAGCAGCAGGATAGCAGCCTATTGATACTGTGGTTTATCGTTGCATGATATTGCTACTCACAATAGTTGGGATCCTACTATAGTCATATGAACACGGAATCAATGGTTTTGTAGGAAAGCCATATTCAACATCATGCAGGATCTTAATGGTCCCATGTGACTAGAGCTGAAGAAGATAAGACATATTGTAGTATCAGCCACACAGGATGTACAGCTACACCACACAACATGAGTCAGGAAATGTGTATCTTAGCAGAAAGACATCTACCAAAATGGTCAATGAGACAATGTCTTGAACACTGGTAGATGTCACCATGGCAGCCATTGTTGCAGGTTCTCTGGACCCAGCAGCAGAGAGTGGCATGGTGGCAGCACTACACGCAACAAAAAAAATGGGAACAGGAGTGATAAAATGTCATCTTCTCGGATGAGTCCAAGTTCTGCATATAGCATCATAAAGGGGGTATCTGTATGTGGATGATTTGAAGAGAACAAACACTCCCAGACTGCATTTGTTGTATGGGCCTAGCAGCTGGTTGTTGGTATATGCCATTGGGTAGACAACACGATTTTATCTTGCTCGCATAGCTGGTAATTTAGACAGCAGGTATTACACTCTGATGTGTTAAGACCAATGATTGTGTTATATGTTTCTATACTTGAGGACTTCATTTTGTTATTTTTCAACTAGATAATGCAATACTGCAGGTTGCTCATGCTGTCATGGTCTACCTCAATACAGAGGGCATTCAACTGTTTCCCTACTCAGCACATTCTCCAGGTCTATTGCCCACTGAAAACATGTGTCATGGGTTGTTGAGAGCCTGGCATACCAACGCTCTCCAGTCACTACAACTATTGAATTCTGGCACAGAGTGGAATAGAATGAAAGACGTACCTATATCTCTGATCCAGGATGCTCAGTTTGACTCAAGTGTTCTGATTAGAGTCATTGTTACTGCAAGAGGAGGCAGTAATGTGTATCGTATTTCACACATTGGATACTCCCTAGTCACCTAAAAATTTAATAATGTGTTCTTCCTGCTACACTGTTTACACAAAATACGTTTTTCATTGTTTTCTATCCTTTATGGTATTGCAATTTTAACAGCCAGTAGTTTATATATCCTGATTGATTGCTGAGTTTGAACTTCATATTTCTTATTCCATCACAGTTTTCTCCCAGGTCCTTAAATCAGATATTTTGAGTTCTGATTTATTCTTTGTAGTAAATATGTCCACCTACTGATAAATAATTGACTGCAAATTCAGAAAAATTGTAAGATTTACTGAAGAAAAAGAGCTTCAAAAATAGAGCAAGTCAATAAACCGTTTCTCCACCTCTGGCCGTTATGCAGGCCATTACCTGGCTTGACATTGATTGACAGGGTTGTTGGAAGGCCTCCTGAGGGATATCGTGTCTAATTCTGTCCTCCTGACATGTCAGATCCACAAAATTCTAAGTTGGGTACAGGGCTCTGCCCATAATGCTCCAAACTTTCTCAACTGGAGACATTCAGCAACCTTGCTGGCCAAGTCAGCGTTTGGAAAGCATGAAGACAAGCAGTACAAACTCTCACTGTGTGCAGGCAGGCATTATCTTGCAGAAATATAAGTCCAGTATGTCTTGCCATGAAGGGAAAGAAAACGAGGCATAGAATATCGTTGATGTATTGCTGTGCTGTAAAAGTGCCAAGGATGACAAACAAAAGCGTCCAGCTATGAAAAGAAACGGCACCGCTGTCCATCACTACTGGATGCCAGTCTGTAAAGTGGGCAACAGTCAGGTTGGTATCCCACTGCTGCCCAGGATGTGTTCCAGACATGTCCTAGCTGGTCATCAGGGCTCAACTCGAAGTGGGACTCATCACTGAAGACAATTTTACTACAGTCAGTATGTAAGCATATTGTCATATCGCTGGCTTAGTTGTGTAGTATCTTTGTGGGCAGTTGCATCTGTAGTGAGTCGAGCACGGGACACGGTACTGTTATGTTGTGTAGTGTGTAGCTCTGCATGTGAGAGACTTTTTCTAGTATTCAGGTTGAAGTGTTGCTACAAGTGCTGTTACAGTAAAGTGATGAAATATGGAAGTGATTCAGAGGAAAGTGCGTCAAGAAGTAATGAAAAAATGAGCAGTGCCGTCGATAACGTATTTATGTTTCCTCTCGTTGCGTGTCGCACAGCATCGATAATCCGCGCCTCGGTTTCCCAGAATGACATTTCTGAAAGATCTTTGATGTGCAGCAACTGTACACTGCAGATTTTTGTACTACAAAAGTGTAAATTTAAATTCTACTAAACGTCACATGTTACTTTCGGAAGAATTTAAATCATGATTGCAATGCGCTTTTGTAGCCAGTCATAGCTCGTCACGTGACCTCGCCAGCCGATGACAGCGGATATTCCACCGTAAGACACGTTATGTAGTCAGCCAACAGCAATATCACTGTTAAGTAGCGCGTACACACAAATAGGAAAAGTTAATGGTTTAAATCAATATACACAGCATTACTGCAAGAAAAGAAAAGCTTTCACATATAATATTGGTCTTGACGATTGATAAGCTGCAAGGGAAGTTAAGCTTTCACATGCAGTGCTGATATTTTTTGTGCGTGTTACACTTTAAGATACATCACATAAATGTGTCAGTAAAATTTTTAATAAAGACATAAATGTCTGATCTTCTGAGCTAAAAATTTTTCTAAATGTACATCCTCAAAGACTTGATTTTTGATTTTTAAATGAGAGTCAACTGCTCTGTGATTTAAGAAATTCAACGTACATTCTCACACATAGTTCATCTTGGATAAAAGGAAATTTACTTTGAAAGGAACGCTTTTCAAACAACCATTCACAATGTTTTCCTGCGACCTGTTAGAAATAGGTTCATTTCAGTAGTTGCCAGAGAGCATCAGAAACAGGCGTCACCGTGCCTGCGCAGCTACGATGATGCAGGAAGCCCATATGTTCATAGGTGTAAAACATTAAAAGATATTACATTATGTCATAAAAGAAACAAGACATCAGAGGATACTCCAGAGTACTGGAATTTTGTGAACCATACTAAAATGCATAATTCGGCTTAAAGAGAACATTCGTATGTCCAGATTCAGATGTAAATTTTCTTGAGTAATGGTACTGTATTATCTCATGTTTGGTTCTTTATTATGGCATAATGCAATACATGTTAGAAGATGAAAGCATGCACTTTTGAAATGCAGTCAACAGTTGAAACTAGCCAACAGTGTGGAATTAAACACTTCGTTTCAAATACATTGACTGCCTCAGAGGAAAAGATTAATAAAAGCCAAATTTCTTTAGCAAACGGATAAAAATAATGTCATTGTTCTGCAATGCAATGAATGCTTAACTGTCAGAAAGGTGGAAATAAAATAAAATCTTAAACTAACAACATATTTTAGCATTCTGTACTCATGTCAATGTATTGTAATTCACTTGATAGCTCCCAGCCACAGAAATCCATTTTGTTTTCATTTGACGTGAGACCAATAAATGAAGAGAAAACAGCAAAATCACTAAATGCAAACGCGGGTCACTTGGAGATTATCCACCTCCCCACTATAACTCAGACTGCTCTGTGCATTAGAAAAAAAAACTTGGAATTAATATTGGGTGGGATAATTTGTAACCGGGAGAACAAGAACTCTTCAGAAATTTGCATTCTTTATTGCCTATAGTTAATAACTTGCCTTTTTGTGTGACATAAAATTAAATATAGGATACATGAGACCAGTAGAAGAGACAAGCAAGACAGTACACATTTCTTCAATCCTTAAGTCCTAGCATTATTTTTATCTCTAACCTTGCTACAGCTTTACATGACATGCTTTCCTTTCTGGAAAAGAATCCATTACCTCATCAAAGCTCGTCAAATGTTTTGCTACATGAAAAAATGAAATGTCACTGTCTAATACTGAAAAAGCTGTTAATACAAACAGTATCCAAGACTGGTGTGGTTTCTCAATCTGATTATGCGTATTTTGTCACTGTCTGCTAAGTTAAACAAAATAGGCCTGTCTAATATTGCAACATTTGTAACATACACCCAATAAACGAGACTGTTTTGACACAAATGGTCAATTTTATAACACAACAGAATATAATTCATGAAGTACCAGTATCAACGGTTTAGTTATCCTGCGTTTATTCTCCGGTTAGGCATTATTACGTTTTCATACAACGTGTTTTCCATGCTACACCCAGAATAGAACTCAGGCGGCTGCTACTGGGGACAGTACAACTGGTCCTTACTAGTTAAGCAGTCTGACCAAAAATTATCTATCAAAATTTCATCTTCTTGGATACACCAAGAAAATAGTATGTAACCTTTCTTACCTATTATTCCTGTTAGTCATTTATTTCCACTCTCGTAGACTGAATCTATGGATTTCGCTGGTAATTATAACAATGCTGATCATTCGCATACCCAGACAACCACAAAAATAAACAGCGATTGCCATTCACCCGTTCGGCTTTATTTCACTCAGATCTTATTGCCCGGTCCCCTTCTGTCTGTAGGAAAGTTTACTTCTAGATGCGACGGGGATTCCCCTGGCAGAGGCATGACGTACACTCTGAACAGAGGCGACGTACACTATGCACGCATTCAAAAATCAAATTATGATTCATTCAGAAATAAACTTAGAATATGTTCACAAATGTTAAAAAAACCAACAGGGATGTGTTTCAAAATCATATGAGTAATTGTCAGACTAACGTGTACTGGAAACTAGGTGCTTTGTGAAACGAAGTTCTTTCCCTCAAGAATATGAAATTGGCAGCCCCCCTCCTCTTCCCTGAAATCACCACCTGGTGTAGATACCCCGCCCGGTTTGCCCCCACTGAATCTGGCAGCTTGCACGTGCTAGTAAAATTTTTCTGGGTAGCATCTTGCTGCTTGCTGCTGCTGCTGCTGCTTATACAGCTAACAGCCAAACTTCTGTAGCCAGAAGCGGGAGAAGGTACTACACATGCACGACTCAACTGCGAATGCCATGAACCTGCCGCAACTGCTTAAACAAATTCAAAGTAAACGGTTGTGATGTCACACTCATCAGAGGCAATTTGTTGTTATGAAGCATTGCTCAGTCTTCCTAAGGCCTTTGACACATTTTGCTGTTAGCTTGTATGAGCACTGTGTTTTGTTGTTGTATATGGTGCATTTCCTTTGCAACTTCAGTTTTATTTTGTGTGTGTGTGTGTGTGTGTTTTTTTTAATTATTTTATTTTTTTAATTTTTTTTACTTCCTGCAGTATTATTGTTCTGCAGTAGTGGAATACATAATATCCTTTGTTAGAGTATTGTTTCATACCAGTCAAAATTACAAAAATTTAACTGAAACCTAAGACAAAAAAAATTCCCGGGATTCTAAAATATTCCTAGGATTTTCACGGTTTTCTCCCAGATGAAAAAATTCCCGGGTTTATCCCAGATCTCCCGGTTGTCCCAGGTTGTATACACCCTGTTTTACAAATTTAATTTGATCATTTACTTACTTAAAGTGCATCTATTTCTCTCATAATTTGAATTTTGATGAAACATTCACAAAATATTGAATTTCGCAACTTGACATTACGAAACAGATCATAAAACTTGTCTCTATTAATAAATGATGTGAATAACAATATTTATGTCCTAATTCACAATACAGAATCATACTCATTTGCATAAGAAGCATATATTCACTTTCCGTCACAATGCATTAATTAAAGTTATATAAAGCAAAACAACAATACAGGTTGCAAGTTTTGTATGCAAGTCCACATTTCATTAGCTATGGATTCCTTACTCCCAATGAGATAATATTGTTCATTCACTCCTTTGTATATTCACCTAGCTCCCATCCCTTTTGGGATGTGGAACAAGTCAAAATATACATTAACATTAAACAAAGACATCATAGAAACTATATTAACAATGAAGCATCACTACACTGATTAATGCTTTACCATTTATGTCATCTAACTTTACATAAGTAAATTAGTAATAAAGCTGTTACTTTGAATAGAGGTACTGCCTTGTTAATTTTATTATACAGCTGCTGCCCCTCTGCTGTTACTAGCTTGGTATTTACTTAACTACAATGGTATTTTTCAGATAAAATATTTTTACATCCATAAATATTATGTCCTACTTCAGTACATTGTTACCAGTTATACAACTTCATAACAAACACTGCTGTTTGCTATGTAGTTAACAGAAATTTTAAATTCCTTAATATAAATATTGAGATAATTTGTAAAATGAGTGACTAATGAGATATGTTTTGAACGGGAAGGAATTTTCAGTTTCTTTCTTTAAGTTAGACAGGAGCTTGTTCAACATCTTATCAGCAGAGTACAGAACTCCACTGTGAGGCCTGGAGAACAAATGACTACAAAGTAAGTATATTCATGGGAGTTGTGAATTTGGGAATCTATGCTATTAGCAGAGCCTTCAATTAATGCATTTAAAACAAATTGTAAGTAGATCTCATAGGCCACACAACATAATCACTCAACTCAGTCAAGCTGCAGTGCTGGCGAGTATGGAGAAGGGGTATTTGATTTTAAAATTCGATGCTGATCTGACAGTAACGCAAACAGAACAAGAGTAGCAGAGTCATGCAGAGGGCAGCATGAAGATAAAGAATAGGGCAGATGACTCGATGAAGCAAGAGGTTTAAGTGCAGCTGTATGTTTGCTAGCTCTCATCTTGATATACTCAATAGCTTCACAGCTCAGGTGACCATAACATTATTTTCATAGTGCCTGTCTGCAACTCAATATGCCTTTACATATGTCTGCTTGTGTCTGTATATTTGTGTATGGATATGTGTGTGTGTGCGAGTGTATACCTGTCTCTCTTTCCCCAGAAGGTAAGTCTTTCTGCTCCTGGGACTGGAATGATTCCTTACCCTCTCCCTTAAAACCCACATCCTTTCGTCTTTCCCTCTCCTTCCCTCTTTCCTGAGGAAGCAACCGTGGGTTGCGATAGCTTGAAATTTGTGTGTGTGTTTTTTATTGTGTCTATCAACCAGCACCTTCTCGCTTACATGGCAGACACTCTATCCATCTGAGCCACCAAGGTATATCAACAACACCTGTCGGCAATTATTATTTATTCTAGAGAAGCTGCATGGTCATCAATGGTATCTGTTCTTTCAAGAACAGTTACTACCTTCATATATATAGTTAAAGGCTACCCAGCCATTGACCTTCATCTGTGCAAATCTCCACAGGTTGCCTGAATTGTGGGGGAATATGGGCCTTATGGGAAGCGTGCAAGAGATAAGCCCCTGCAGTCACATTATTCATCTGTGTCCTCAGTGGCTCAGATGGATAGAGTGTCTGCCATGTAAGCAGGAGATCCCGGGTTCAAGTACCGGTTGGGGCACACATTTTCAGCTGTCCCCATTGAGGTATATCAACAACACCTGTCGGCAGCTGAGGGTTTCAATCAATTATCATTCATTCTAGAGAGGCTTCACAGTGATCAATGGTATCTCTTCTTTCAAGAACAGTTACACTCTTCATACACTACAAGCCATTAAAATTGCTACACCAAGGAGAAATGCAGATGATAAATGGCTATTCATTGGACAAATATATTACTGTATTTACTCAAATCTAAGCCGCACTTTTTTCCGGTTTTTGTAATCCAAAAAACCACCTGCGGCTTAGAATCGAGTGCAAAGTAAGCGGAAGTTCTGAAAAATGTTGGTAGCCTGGTAGGTGCCGCCACAACTAACTTCTGCCATCGAATACATATGTAGCGCTACACAGGCATGCTTTGCAGGCACAAAGATGAATACTGGCACCAAAACCTCTGCGTCAGTAAATAAATTTAAAAAAAAAGTGGAAGACGAGCTTTTTTCTCCACCCCGAGTTTCGACCACTGCATTTTCATACATTATCCAACAAAGTAAATACAAATTCCGTATTGTTCATCTTTGAATGTAGCAGCATTTCAATGTACTACGAAAATCCGACTGGTGTGACTGTTTGGGATGTTTGTCAATATGGCCAACTCTACATTCTGAATTTTTTCCTACCTGTGAGAAGAAATGGTTGCTAATAGGAACTTTTATGAATTGTGAATCACATGCAGTATTCTCTTCACCATAAGAATAATACGAATACAAACATTTTGTCATGTATTGTTTTGTGTTTGCTGCTATTTCATTTAAATCCTGTCTGCCTAATAAACTACGAAACTAGAGTGAGACAACAGAAAACGTAGAAGAATAAACATATCATGTCATGTTTATATTCATATTATTCTTATGCCTAATAGTGATACAGTCAGAAATGAAGCGCGGCAATTGAGTAGATTTTTAAATCTAAGATGACTCTAATTTCTGTGCAGAACGTAAGGTACTAAAGAGGTATCTGCAAAGATTTTCAAACGAACAAAAATTTTCGCTAAACTCTCGTTCAGAACATCTATCATACACAGTCTATTATTTGGTTCTTGTTGATCATTGTCAAAGTAAGTAGCAGTGTAAGTAACAACAAATAGCAGTCTCTTGCCATTGTTTCGCTAATGAGACAATTCCTCTCTTTCTTTCTTCTTCTTCTTCTTCTTCTTCTTCTCTCTCTCTCTCCTTTTTTTTTATTTTATTTTTTTTAAAAAAAAAGCGGCAGTAGCATGCACAAAGGCAAGCCATGCCGCGAGCGGCGACAAGCGGTAAACACTCATTATCAGAATGCAACATCACAATGCATGACACAGTACAGTAATGCATTTGCAGCTTAGAGTGACGTAAACACCTATAACAAAGAGAACGGCACTTATCAGATCAAAGAAAAATAAGCAATCAATTCAAACCAGATGAAGCACGTGAAAAAGGAAGGGTACCCTTATAAATACGGATGGAGCGCCCGACGCATAGCAATGGCTACCTGGTAAAGCTTAACTGCTAAACTTACAACTCAAACCGAACTACTGTAGCTGTATCATCATTATTTGACCTAAATTATGTCTCATATTATAAAGGACCAACTTTGTTTCGATTTGGAGGTAAAGCTCAACTGCTAAGCTTACGACTCAAACCAAACTACTGTAGCTGTATCGTCATTCATTTGACCTAAATTGTGTCTCATATTACAATGGACCAACTTTGTTTCGATTTGGAGGTGTTGCCTAAAACTTTTCCCTCCCCTTGAATATCGAGTCTCAAATTTCAGGTGCGGCATACAAGCGGAAGGCCTCAGACACGGCCAATCGATTCAGCTCAAATTTGACAGGTCGCTTGTGTACAACCTAAAACGAAGGAATCTAAGATATTTTGGCTCGACACCCCCGCAATTTTGAGAAAATCGCCCTTAAAAGTTATGACTAGCAATCGACTCAAAATTGGCGGAATCGATAGATAATTGTAAATAGAGCATTTTTCATCATTAGGTATAGGGTCCGATAATGCATACTTATCCAGAAATCGAAGTAAGAAACTTTTACAACTGCCGCTTCTATACCCACATGGCAAACGCTTTTAAACGACAGCACTGATAGCACAACGGCCAAGGTAACTGGCTGGGACTCGAAGAACCCGGGTTCGAATCTCGAAGAAACCAGGTGGATGTTGTTCTTTTCGTTTGTATTTTTTCATATCTCAATTAATAGGGATAGGAGGGTTAATGAGGTAAGTATTATTATCTTTCCTTATTGATTTACTTGCCTTATTAACCTTCCTATCCCTATCAATTGAAATATGGAAAAATACAACCGAAAAGAACAACATCCGCTACGTTCCTTCGAGATTCAAACCCGGGTTTTCCGATTCCCAGCCAATTACCTTGGTCATTGCGCTATTGGCACTGTCGGTGAAAGGCATTTACCATGTGGGTACAGAAGCGGCAGTTGTAAAAGTTTCTTTCCTCCATTTCTGTAAAATTATGCGTTTGCGGACTCCATACCTGATGAGGAAAAATTCTCTATTTACAATTATCTATCAATCCCTCCAATTTTGAGTCGATTGCTCGTCATACCCTAGAGGGGTGATTTTCTCAAAACTGCAGGGGTGTTGACCCAAAATATCTTAGAGTCCTTTGTTTTAGATTGTACACAAGCGACCTGCCAAATTTGGGCCGAATCGGTTGGCCGTGTCTGAGGCCTTCCCTTGTTAGATCCAGGAAAAATTTTTTTTTCTTGATTTCGTGTCTCATTTTTGAGGTGCAGCTTAGATTCAAGTGCGGCTTAGAATCGAGTAAATAAGGTATACTAGAACTGACATGTGATTACATTTTCACGCAATTTGGGTGCATAGATCCTGAGAAATCAGTACCCAGAACAACCACCTCTGGCCGTAATAACGGCCTTGATACACCTGGGCATTGAGTCAAACAGAGCTTGGATGGCGTGTACAGGTACAGCTACCCATGCAGCTTCAACACGATACCACAGTTCATCAAGAGTAGTGACTGGCGTATTGTGACGAGCCAGTTGCTCGGCCACCATTGACCAGACGTTTTCAATTGGTGAGAGATCTGGCCAGGGCACAAGTCGAACATTTTATGTATCCAGAAAGGCTCGTCCAGGACCTGCAATGTGCACTCGTGCATTATCCTGCTGAAATGTAGGATTTTGCAGGGATCGAATGAGGGGTAGAGCCACGGGTCATAACACATCTGAAATGTAACATCCACTGTTCAAAGTGCCGTCATTGCGAACAAGAGGTGACCGAGACGTGTAACCAATGGCACCCCATAGCATCACGCTGGGTGATACGCCAGTATGGCGATGTCGAATACATGCTTCCAATGTGCGTTCACCACGATGTCGCCAAACACGGATGCGACCATTATGATGCTGTAAACAGAACCTGGATTCATCCGAAAAAATGACATTTTGCAATTGTGCACCCAGGTTCATCGTTGAGTACACCATCGCAGGTGCTGTCTGTGGTGCAGCATCAAGGGTAACCGCAGTCATGGTCTCTGAGCTGATAGTCCATGCTGCTACAAACGTCGTCGAAATGTTCTTGCAGATGGTTGTTGTCTTGCAAATGTCCCTTTCTGTTGACTCAGGGATGGAGACATGGCTGCACGATCTATTACAGCCATGCGGATAAGATGCCTCGACTGATAGTGACATGAGGCTGTTGGGATCCAGCATGGCATTCCGTATTACCCTCCTGAATCCACCAATTCCATATTCTGCTAACAGTCATTGGATCTCGACCAACGCGAGCAGCAATGTTGCAATATGATAAACCACAGTCGCGATAGGCTACAATCTGACCTTTATCAAAGTCAGAAATGTCATTGTATGCATTTTTTCTCCTTAGATTAGATTAGATTAGATTAGATTAATACTAGTTCCATGGATCATGAATACGATATTTCGTAATGATGTGGAACGAGTCGAATTTTCCAATACATGACATAATTAGGTTAATTTAACAACATACTTAAGTTAATATAACAACTTTTTTTTATTTTTTTTTAATTTTTTTTTTTTTTATTTTTAAATATCTAAAAATTCCTCTATGGAGTAGAAGGAGTTGTCATTCAGAAATTCTTTTAATTTCTTCTTAAATACTTGTTGGTTATCTGTCAGACTTTTTATACTATTTGGTAAGTGACCAAAGACTTTAGTGCCAGTATAATTCACCCCTTTCTGATTTAATCTTGAATAGTGAAGATCATCCTTTCTCCTAGTATTGTAGTTATGCACACTGCTATTACTTTTGAATTGGGTTTGGTTGTTAATAACAAATTTCATAAGAGAGTACATATACTGAGAAGCTACTGTGAATATCCCTAGATCCTTAAATAAATGTCTGCAGGATGATCTTGGGTGGACTCCAGCTATTATTCTGATTACACGAGGCATCACAACAACGTTTCACCAGGCAACGCTGGTCAACTGCTGTTTGTGTATGAGAAATTGGTTGGAAACTTTCCTCTTGTCAGCACGTTGTAGGTGTTGCCACCGGCGCCAACCTTGTGTGAATGCTCTGAAAAGCTAATCATTTGCATATCACAGTATCTTCTTCCTGTCGGTTAAATTTCGTGTCTGTAGCATGTCATCTTCGTGGTGTAGCAATTTTAATGGCCAGTAGTGTATATAATATATTTGAATGTTCATCACTCAGAATTTGTTGTAAATGATTTTTATAATAACATTTAGAACTATTTTTTCCACATACACAAGGAATTCGATTATCATTATAATTTTTTACAGGATACTCATTTACGCATCGTCTACACATCATTCTGTATCCAAATTCCGTATATTTCTGTGAAAGAAAATAATCAATTGACTTCTGAGAATTATAATATTTGGATTCGAGTGCATCCACGTATATAGAAAAAAATTATTAGGTTCATGAGAATGTAAAATATTATAAGATTAAACTATTCTCATTCATCATCATTATCAGGATCATCACCCCAAAAAACATCTTCATTAAATTGATTTGTAACAGAGTTTTCAGTAACTCTTCTACAGTTTCAACATTTAATTTGTTATTTTAACCATTCATCAATTCACTCTTTATGAAAAATATGATGACAGCTTGTTCTTATGAATTGATCATTTTCATTACTTAAACATATAGGACATTCATATTCTTGGCCAGATTGTTCTGTCAGTGTTTCATAAGATGTAATTATTTTTGTATAAATTATTCCGATACTGTTTGATATTTTAAAATGTATTAGCAATTAATTTTAACATTAAATCTTATTGTAAAATCTTCAGATAATTTTTGTTCATTTAAATATTAATCCTTCCTTTGAAGAAAAACATGTCTTAATTACAAATGATATTTTAAACTTTATTCATTACGGAATTTAAGTGAATAGCAAACCAGTCTGGAAAATAAAAGGATATAAATACTAATTTGATATAATCTTTAAATAATTATAATACTGAATACACACAAATAAAATATTATGCTCATTGAGATAAGTATCAGAACAACGATAATTTTATTGAAAAAATAATAATCTAATAAAGACTATTTTTAATAAATGGCAGCTTTTCCACCTAGCCGCAACTAAAGTCTGCTTCAGCTGTTACTAATGCAGTTGTTAGTTCAGAAACACAAAGACGAACATTTTTTAAATTATTCAAAAAATAATTATCAATTAAAATTAGGTTCTTGGTTTAAAGATATATGTGGGTTCCATCGTTTAATCAAAAATACATTTTAAAACTAATGATATTTTATGCTTTACTAAACTTGGAATTTCAGAGGCCGTGACGCTGGCCCCTGAATTACCATTCTTGATCTTTAGGCTGTGCCTTATTTCCAAAAATATCCATTTATTAATGTCTAAAAGCATTAAACTTTTAATTCTTGCATAATAATTTTAAAACAAATAAACACAAATGTCAACATATTACTTCATTAAAATTCTGGATTCATTGTCCATTATAGTACATTATATATTATGAAATATTATAGCAGTTTCAAAGGAGTCACTGATTATGTCCACAAGTTTCATTATCATTAATATACTTAATAATTTTGTCAGGAATACCATCAAAACTGCAGGTCATTTTACTCTTCAGTCTGCTGATAGCTGTGTGTACTTCTTTGGGTGTTACAGGATATAGGTACATTGTCCTCTCATTTACTGGAGTTATTACCTTTGTCTTTGGGTTATATTTAGTTGTGATCAGGTTTTGAGCTACATTAATATAATGATATTTAAATATAGAACCTATTAGAAGTGGATCACCAACAATTCGATTTCTGTGTTTTATTGTTATTTAATTACCTGCATTTTCATGTTTGTCTCTGTGATTGTTAATAACTTTCCACATAGATTTCATTTTGTTGTTACCCTTTCCGATATAGGAACCATTATGCTTATTTTTTTCAGCAACTATAGCTTCCCTGTGCTTTTTTCTATAACACTTTACGTATGGTTTCAAGGTAGTATTTTGCTTTGCACACTTACATAGCATTCTAGGACTTTCTGAGGACTCTTTGATTTCACTTGTTATCCATGAATTTGATTATTTTGTTTATTTTCATTCTCTTAAGAAGGAATGAAGTATTATAGCAATATTTATAATTTGACAAGAACCTGTTGAATTTTATATCTACAGAAGTATTGGTTTCCATGTTCCAGTTTACATTTTTAACATGAGATTAAAGACCCTAATGCTGTCATCATTAATCTTCTCTCAATATATCTCTTGTTGCCACTTTTCTCATGAAATTTCTTTCTTTTCTTTCTTTCGCTTATGTCATAGTCCCACAGGGATCGCTGGGTCAGCATGGTTACAATGGATTTGGCAAGGTTAGTTGAGATTTCTCTAAAGTTAATTTAATTGCTTGATGATCAGAGAAAGCTGTATCCAAATATATTCAACCGGTTTTTCTAAATATTATTTTACTAAACCTTCACCAACTTTTTCTTCATCACTTTGCAGTTTTTATTTATTTATTTGGGCCTGTTGATTACATATTATACAACCAGTGTACAAGTACTATAGGACAAATCAATTGATACAATACAGTAGTACATGAACATTTATACATCACATTGCACAGACATTTGTTTCTTTACCAAGACCAATTACTTGCATGGAGTATTAAAGCCTGCCTTATGCCAAAAACAGTTTAAGTCACTGTTTAAAATAATAGAATAAGTGATAGTACATATTTTTAAGCTACTGACATATATAAGCAGGTAACTTTACTTCATGGTCATGGTTTGGATTGAATAGAAATTTTAACTGCATTCCTTAAGAGGAGGTTCAAGTGAATGCTTATTATTAATTCACATTTTCTCGTAATGACATAGATAAATTTACATTTCATCACCACAATTTCAGTTAAACTACAAGTAACAGCATCACACTTTATCATTAAGGGAGTGCTTTTCTTAGGCAGTTTCCCCCACTCTTGTGCCTTAAAACTCTAAGTATTCATTCATTTTATAGAAAGTTTGTTCGATGAGGAACGGTTTTAGTTTCCTTTTGAAAACCTGTACATTATTTATGTCCTTTTTTATGCTGATAGGGAGCTTATTGAAGACCTTTATACATGACTCAGTAACTCCCCTATGTACTTTAGTGAGAGTTGCAAAGCCTGGGTTAAATTTTTTCACCTGTCTTGTGTCATGGTTGTAGATGTCTCAATTTTTCTGAAACAATTCCCTGTTGTTGGCTACAAATAACATCAATGAGTATATATGCTGACTGGTGACGGTAAGTATCCTGAGAGATTTGAAGCAAACTCTGCACGGTGCCCCATTATGGACGCCAAATGTTAGTCTCACTGCTCATTTTTGTATTCTGAGGACTTTTTCAGCGCCTGCAGCATTTCCACAGAAGATTATGCCATAGGAGAGAACAGAATTGAAATATGCAAAATATGACAACATTATATCTCTGTCCACTAACTGATGGAGAGCTCTTAGTACAAAGCATGATGAGCTAACTTTCTTGACCAGCTGATCAATTTGTTCTTTCCATCTTAGGTGACTGTCTGGATACCTAGGAATTTTGTATGTGTGGTTTCATTAATTTTGTGATTGTTAACATGTATTTCAGAAACTTTATTTTTTTATTTTTTGTCAGAAACTGTATCATATTGGTTTTTGAAAGATTTAGGGTTCGGCTATTTGCAGTCAAGCATTTGTGTACTTGAGGAGAGACTGTCATGGCTGTATCCTGCATTGTGGAGTTGAGTCCTGGTATGAGGATACTTGTATCACTGGCAAACATTACTATTTTTGCTCTGTTATTAATTGTGATTGGTAGATCATTAATGTAGATCAGGAAAATTAGTGGCCCAAGAATCAAGCCCCTTGGGCCTCTATACTTTATATTTCCCCAGTCTGATTTTAATGCTGCACCTGTCCCCCTTAATAAAACCCTTTGCTTCTTGTTCTGTAAGTATGATACTATCCAAGTCAAAGATTTGCCTTTAATGCCATAATGCGAAAGCTTTTGTAAGAGGGTGTTATGATCTACAGAATCAAATACCTTGGCAAGTTCACAAAATATCGCCACTGGATACCTTTTGTAGTTCACCTAAAATTTCATCTGTTAGGTTAAATATAGCTCTGCCTGTGGAGGAGCCGTTATGAAAGCAAAACTGGGTAGGGGCCAGTAAGCCATTCTGTGTAGTGTGACTATAAATCCTATCATACATTATTCTCTCAAATACCTTTGAGAACAGTGATCATCTAATTTTTTTGTCTCAATGCTGGAAAAAAGTCATCAACAATTTCTTTTATCAAATATTTATATTTATTTTCTGTACTCGATTTTATTTTATTTGGATTATTGTCAGAACATAATGCTCCCCACTGGTATAATATATCTGCATAATTTGATAAATCAGAACCTGTAAATGGCGTATTCATGCCTTCCATAGTTATGTGTTTTTTAGTTAAAATATTCATTAAACCTTCCGTACCTTCATGTCCTATCACAAACAGTTCATTTATCTCCATTAAATTTTACTGGTAATTTACCAACAGATTTAAATGCACCAACAGATCTTAATCCAAAATCTTTGTCTTCACTTTGATTAATATATTCTAACATTCTTTGAAATACTTTTTTTTAACAGTTTGTTCTTCTTTTTCAGCTATCCTTTTTCTCTCTTCTTCATATTTTGTTAAGAAATCTTTTATTTCTGATTTACTTAATGTATAATCTCTTTTATCACTATCATATTGTTTAACTGATGGAATATCGTTAAATTCCTCTAAATAATGCAAATTATAAGGAACCATTCGTTTTTCAACTTCTCTATTTTGTTCAGTAGCTTTCAAAACATTATCACCTAATCCTTCCATTCCTTGTCAAACTTCTTCAATAGCCGGTCTTTTTTATATTTTTTAACTCATATGTCCTTTAACTTTGTCTCATCTTGTCTGAAAATATTTTAAAAATTAAGATTATCTCTGACTAATTGTTTTGGTGGTTTTGAATAAGTATGAGCTAAGTAAAAACAATCTATTTTTTTATGTCTTCCTCTAGTAAAATATTCTCTAACTATATCCTGATTTTTAAGAAGAAAGTCATCAAATACTACTACAGAATTACCTAGACATTGATCTAATGGAATAATTTCTTCATTATTTTCAATAAAAGTGGTAATTTTTTTATTGTGCTGATCTTGAATTTGTTACATCTTTTTTACAAATTATAGATTATTTTGTTTATCTAAACTTTATAAATAAACTTACAAATGATTAATTTTATTCCAATTCAACCATCCTGGAACTACAATATAATTATCAATCATTAATGTTGCTTTTCCACATCCATTTGGTCCAATAATTGCACATCAAACTGAATCCGGTAAAAGTTTATCATGATTATTTTTGTTATTTCTTTTCAGGAATTCTTATTTTTGCTTCCCAAACTGTCATTTATTTAATAAATTTGTATAATAGTAAATGGAAGATAGTAGATTATTTCACTTAAGTGATAATTCATTATACTTAGAATAAGACTAACTGTTCCAATAAGAGAAAAAGTTGTAAAAATGTTTCACTAGTTGATTCTAATTCAACTTTTTTTAATTCCAACAAACTTTATTGTGATGGAGAAACAATAGAAACTCCTGCAGGTCAATATAATTTGAAAAATTTAGATAAATTTATTCAATTGAAAAAGTCAAATGTTCATATTAAAGAAGATGAAGTTAGAGAGATAGTTGTTATTGAAAGTGATCAAAATTATATGTGGATATAAAAGAAAATAATATTGCTAGTGTGTTAGGATTTAATAATCAAATTACTGAAGCTAATTGAAAAAAACTGTTGCTAAAGATGTTCCTAAGATTATTCCATTTGAATTAATTAATATAAATTTTAACTTAGCTGATGGAATGTTTGTTACATATATGGATCATTTTCATAGAGAAACTAATATTATTGCTTCATGTAAACCAAATGCTGAATTTGGAAGACCAATAACTTATGAACCACATTATCCTGTAGATAAATGTTATCCTTAATAAATCATTACCAAAACTGAGAGATGAGTTTCACTCATTCCCCGTGAATCAGAAAAAAAATTTTAAAAGCACCAAACAAGGATACAAAGATTGAAATAAATATTGGAGATAGATGGCTTCATCTGAACCATGCACAATTATGCATGAAATTTAGAATTGTTATAGCTAATCCTGATGAATCAGAATCAAATTATCCAAAATATGACAGAAAATCCAATAGTAAAGTAATCAATAATTATGTGCCAAAACTGTGTGGTTTTGCGACCATAAAGAAAGGAAATAATATTTTATCCAGAATTGAACATCCTTTTATTTCATCAACAACTATGTTGTATTTGACTTCTTCTGTTACTCATAAAATAACCTTGGATGGACATATTTTTAATAATGGAAAAATAAAGTATCTATGATCAATGCTTGTTGGTAAAGATTACAAAGAAATTATGCAGAAAAGAGATTTAACACTAATTTTTACTAGGTCTCCTAGTTCAAATGGCTCTGAGCACTATGCGACTTAACTTCTGAGGTTATCAGTCGCCTAGAACTTAGAACTAATTAAACCCTAAGGACATCACACACATCCATGCCCGAGGCAGGTTTCGAACCTGTGACCGTACGGTCGCTCGGTTCCAGACTGTAGCACCCAGAACCGCACGGCCACTCCGGCCGGCAGGTCTCCTAGTTCTGGAGATGCAATTCTTATGTGGCTTTATTATGATGATACTGGAAATGAAATTAAAGATACACTTCCTAAGGATAGAAATGTAGTAATAGAATCAATGGAAATTCGTGTACCAATTGATAAATAAGAACCAAATTATGAGTTAGAACAAGAAGGAAATATTCTAAAAAAATCCAAAAATTCCAATATCTTCTTATGAACTACAAACAGCAGGACTGAGTTACAAGAAAAATTGCAAATTACTATACTCTGTGGAATTTGATATGCCATATTTCATATTTGTTACATTTCAGACAAATCATAAAAATAATCAGTTACTTGACTCTTCATTATTTCACGATGTTAATCTACAGAACATGCACTTGGAAAACGGATGAAACGAAATTTTCCCACAGGAAATGTGGAATATTAATCCTCCAAATAATTTTCTCAAAGCATACAATGCACTGCTTGATTTTAAATGAGTTACATTACTCAAATGAGACACTGACATACCTCCATATAATTTCAAAATGAACCATCCTATCTATGTGATTAACATGTTAACATGACTCGTAGAAAAAATACTGTATCTTCACAGAGAAGAAGGGGGAAAAAAAAGAAAAGAAAAAAAACTTACAATGCATACCACTGATACTTACTGAAAATTTTAAACTATAAATGAACAAAAAATTAGAAAAGTTAAAGAAATCTTTGTAGCTTGTTTGCATTTCATTTTGAAGTATTTTCAGAAAGAAAGATAAAATAAAAACTGAAAAATTTTGGGAAGGAATAGATTTATAATATTCATCATAGTTTATTTTATTTATTTTTTTACATTCACCTTTTATAAAATAATATTAAATTTTAACTTCTTGCAATCGCCTTTTATAAAAAAAAATTATAAATTAATTTTCTTATGTTCACCTTTCGTGAGAAAAAAGTGATTTAGATCTGAAAATTGGGTTATGTAGATTGCTTTAGCAGTTTCTGGGTAAGTTTTGGCTCAAAAGTGATGGAAGTACATTAGTGAGCTACTGAGACAGTGCTGAGCCAGAACCTACTAAAGCAGTATACTTACATGTAGCTCAGCTTCACAATCGCAGTACGCAGTTGCGTCAAACAGTGGGTGAGTGGGCAGATTATTAGCTGTTGTGGTGGTACCTCCTGTTTTTAAATTATTCCATCCTACGAGGAAGAGTTTATCTTGGCAATGGAGGCTCCCAGTCTGGCTGTAGGTTGTTTTCTTAGTCAAGTAGTGTTCACTATCTGAGAAGTATCCAGCAGCATATACTACTGGCAGTTGAGCAGAGCAGAGAAAAATCATTCAACAACAGAGTAAGAGGGGCTTCATGTGATACAGAGGTTTAAAGCAGGTAAGAACCATTCAGCCCTTCAGTGGTTGTTCAGGTTTAAGGAGTCTTCAAGTACGCTAATTAGATGGACATTGAGATTAAGTGAATTTGAGTATGAAGTTGTACTCAGCATCTTTCACACTGTGCGATGTACCCTCTCCTTCCTACCATTAGTCTGTGGGTGCAGTGGACTCATCATTAGCTTCTTACCCTTTAGCGAATTACACAAATTACAGAAAGTGCCGAAAGAAGCACATGACCACTTACTATCAGGAAACAGGGGTTGTAGAACATGAAATAGTTGAGTAGAAGAGTGCTACTGGTAAAAATCTAGGAAAGAGTCAGTATGTGAGTGGTTGGGTACAGTGCACGTAGCAGGTAGATGAGAGCTGTAAGTTAATACCTTTGCAGAAGTTACCAGAAGCAACAGAGCTTCTCAGAATGATTGAGTTGGATGTCCTTTGGCAGTTCAATAGGGCTGCAGCTGAGAATCAATTTGTGTTAACCATTACTGATCATTTTCCTAGATACATGGAAATGACTGCAATCCCTAACCAACAGGCAGCAACAGTGACATGAGCAATGGTCAACAGCTGGGTGCTCAAAATTGGTGTGCCAGAAAATATGATCAGTGATCATGGGACAAACTTCATGTGTTATGATGTAATGTCAGCACAGGAATGCCAGTCAGAAACAACAGGGAAGAGAAGGCCATGAGAAAAAGTCAGCCAATTGCACACTGGCCGACCTCCCTCCAGAGCAACAACATTACAGCAGCAGCCCCTATGTGAAGAGGACATAAGCACTGTGCCTGACTGATGGCAGTCCATTTCGATAGCAGCGTCAATGTTAGCCACTTTGTTAGGAATCTCTATGTAGCACAGACTTGTGTTTGTCTATCCTGAAGATGACTGATTACTGATCTATCAAAGGTAAGTAATTGTATCTTGTCTTATTGTAATGAAACTCATTAATACGAGTTGTCTGATTGTTTGGCTAGTGAACTGAGTATGCAGGATTCCTAGGCACAACAACATTAGGGACGAGGTGACTGAATAATATAGCAACAACCTGTTAACAGCCACCAGCTGCCACAGATTGTCTCTGTTTCTTGTCGTGGGGTTTTATGTTTTGCTGGCACCTTAATTCTACTTTGTCTTTTCTTTACAGGGTTGTGTTTACGTATTTTAAGTGTCTTATAGTGTTTTTGTGTTCAGAGTTTTCAGGTGGGCATTGCAGAAATTTTCTCTGCTTGTGTGCTTATTTTTATTGCTCAGATTATCTGTTTATTGCATTTGCCTATTCCAAAATGAGCAATCCATCTCTCCCACCCCATGCTCAGATGCCTCAACTACAAGTGATAGATGCAATCCAGCTATCACAGGTGTTTCAGATGCAGCAGACTGCAATCCTTCTAAACACAGTACAGCAGTCACTGGCAAACCAAGTGACCAACACAGTGCAACCACATGACCAACATGCAAAAACTGTAGCTCTGAGTGCCACACCACCTTTTCTTCAGTTTAACAAAAAAGAAGAGGAATGGCTCAAGTGGCTGCAACAGTATAAAGCCCACATCATTGCTCACAAAATATCAGGTAGTGTGAAACTACATTACTTTTTGTCAATGGTAGGAAGTGGAGTCTTTCGGCTCATTCAGAAATTGTTCCCTAATTCCACTCCGAGTGAACTTTCCTATGATCAGGTTGTAGATTCTCTAACTAACTATTATGACCAACAAGTGAATGTGGTGGGAGCTAGGTACCAATTCTTTCATTGCAAGAAAAGGTCAGAACAAACTTATCATGAATGAGTAACAGATTTGCAGGGTATGATGAGGAAATGCAGATTCAAATGTGCTTGTGGTACTTAATAATCGGATGTTATGTTGCATGATGCGATCATATACAATGTAACTGATGTTAAATGTAGAGAACAGATTTTGCAACAGTCTCATCCATCATTTCATCACATGGTGCAAATTCTCGATCAGTATGATTGAGGTGCTGTAGTGCCCAATAAATTTGAGCAGCCACCAATTTGTCAGATTGAGTCATCCCTTGCTGACAACTGGCCCAGTTGGTAGCAACAGCACAAGCACCAAGCCAAGTAAACAGTTCACTAAATAGGTGACTACATCAGTGAATAGAATTAAGTCATGCCCTCAGTGCTATTTAAGGCACAAACGCCAAGATTGAACATCCAGCCAAGCACAGTGTTATGCTTGTGGCAGGAAAGGTCACATACAATCCATATGTTTGCAACAGAACAAACATAGGAATTCTGCCCGCTCACAAAAATCTAGTCACAAAGCACATGTAATCTATGCAGTGAATTCAGAGCCTGCTGTAAGCACTAACAAAACTAGCAAGCAAATAGTTTCTTCAGTGCTATGCCAGTCCAACAAACTTTTTGTTCATTTGCATCTTAGTGCAAAGTGTGGGAAATTTCAGTAGGACACAGGTGCCTCTGTTACATTGCTGATTCATAACACATTTGAAATGTTAGGCTCCCCATGCCTGTTTGACCCAAGCACATACCTGACGACTTATAATGGACAAGACATTCCCGTTCTTGGAGAATATACTTTGCCTGCTACGTAACGCTCCCATATGCAAACTGTAAGTTTCACTGTCCTTCAACCAGGAGATTCAGAGAACTTATTTGGCCTTGATCTGTTTGGCTTTCAAATTCAGGACTATATGTTGTCAGTGGCTGCATTCAGTGCCAACAACAGTGTGGCTAGCTTGCTGAAAGAAGTCCCTTCAGGGCGTTTTCCGGGCGACGTTTCCACCAGAGTGAAGGCCGGATGGTGGGGTATGACCAGAAGTCTGACGTCCCCTCCGCCACAGCTTCCGCCGGTCCATCAGAGTGTCCACGCTCCTGCCCCTGCACCCCCTTTCCCATTGTCATGCTCCATATATAACGATGGTCTGTTGGTTCGTCACTTTGGGGAGAGGGGGGGACTGGAAATACTGGCACACCATTTGGAAATGACAGGGAAGAGAAGGCTATGAGAAGAAGTGGGCCCTACGTGAAAAGGACATAAGCACTGCGCCCAAATGGTGGCAGCCCACCTCGACAGCAGTGTCAACATTAGCCACTTTTTTAGGAATCTCTATGTAGCACAGACTTGTGTTTGTCTACTCTGAAGAAGACTGGTTATTTTGTATGTCGCCCTTTGCTTGCAACACATCTATCAAAGTTAAGTAATTGTATCTTGTCTCATTGTAATAAAACTCATTAATACGAGTTGTTTCATTGTTTGTCTAGCGAACCGAGTATCAGGATTCCTAGACACAACATTATGTCCTATTTGTTAAAGCAGCTGTATAATTTACTAAAGGTTAAGTTAATTATGTGGCCAATGCACACTCAGGGAAGAAACACCAGAACCATGGGATGCCACGAGCGATTGGGGAATCATATGCATAAAATCGATCAGTGGGTTATATTACTGAACCTGTATGTTCCAAAGGGTAAGACCAAAAATTTGGAACTTCTTACCAATGGCGATACCAGGCCATTCAAACAATATTGCTGGTAAATGTCATGCTTCAGTTACCTACCGATACTACTATTGTTCACATCGGGCATTTGAAGCCATTTTGATGTGCTCCATATGTGGTGACACATCTGCCATCATCCAGTGGGGATACAAGTACAGCTAGTAGAAAGAAGAAAAAGCATAGAAACTTTGCACAACCTGTACAGGAGGTTTTGTATGGGTTGAAGCCAAGGATTAACATTGTCAAAATGGAAGTAATCCTAGACTAAAACTCCCAACAAATCTGATTAGGCTCAGGCAGCAAGTACATGATCTAAACCAGCTTTATAAAGCTACTGCTATGCAGGTTGTCAAGGAAAAATACAATAGGGCCAAGCAAACTTTTAAAACTTAAATTGTCAATCCAAGGAAGCAGATTAACAGCAAAACAATAGAACAGTCTGACAACATAAGCAAAGCATCTTGGAAGCTGATTGACAAATACCAAAAAGGTCCAAACAAGATGAACATGGAACCACTCAGCATAAGACATAATGGTAACGTTATAAAAAACCCAGATACTATATGTAATATTTTTAATAACTACTACATTTCTGGTGAACAATCAATGCATATTACAGATTCACAGATAGAGATCCGATGCCATCTCACCCATTGCACCGAATTTGAATTTGTGGAAGTGAATGAGCAGGAGGTTCGCAGGACAATATACATGCTAAAGAAAAAATTTTCATCTGGATGGGATGGCGTATCCAGTGCTATTACTAAAGCATGCTTAAAAGAAATTTCTAAACCTCTTACTCACCTGATTAATTTTAGCATTAGTGAAAATGTGTATCCAACGGTTCTAAAAATGAGTGTAGTGAAACCAGTGTATAAAAAGGGAAGTAAGGAAGAAGTCTCTAACTATAGACCAATATCATTAATTCCCACTTTTAGTAAGATATTCGAAAGCATTATCCTTTCTCAGCTAAGTGCCTTTTTCACAAAACGTAAACTGCTTGTAGATTCGCAGCATGGCTTCAGAAAAGAGCTAAGTACAACCACAGCAGTTACACAGTTCATCCATGAAGTTTACTGCCTGTTGGACAAGAAGATGCAGACTGCAGGTATATTTTTGGACCTGACAAGAGCATTTGATACAGTAAACCATAGGGTACTTCTTAAAAAGCTAAAATCTTATAGTATTGGGGATCAAGCCATGAATCTTCTAACCACGTATCTGTTGAATCATAAGCAAAGCACTAAATTTTCATACAAACTAGATAATAAAATCATGAACTCCCAGTCCACCAGTGAACCTGTATTACAAGGTATACCACAGGGCTCAATCCTTGGACCCTTTCTCTTCCTTAACGACATTGCACAACCCATTAACTCCCATATTGTAAGCTATGCAGATGACACGTCAATCTTGTTCTATGGGAGCGAATCTAAAAAGATAGAATCTCTTGCTACTAGTGGTGTAACAGAAGTAACAAAATACTTCAATGATCAGGGACTCAAGGTGAATGTCACCAAATCTCAACTACTGACATTTAAAACAGGCAGTTCTCATCATAACAATATGAATAGTGTGTGTAATATCCCTGCAACACAAAATGGTAACTGTAAATTCCTGGGTGTATATGTTGATGAAAATTTGCGGTGGACATACCACATTAATTTTGTATGGGGAAAAGTCAGTAGTGCCATATATCTCCTCAGACAGCTCGCAAAGATAGTTCCTAGCCAAGCACTGAAATTAGTATATTATGGAACACTTTACCCCTTTCTCAATTACGGAATTGAACTATGGGGCTGTGCAGCTGATGTACATTTAAAAAGAATACTACTACAGAAAAGAGCAATAAGACTTATACATGGGATGGGACATAGAGATTCATGTTGTGAAGTGTTTGTACAGCACGGATATCTGACAATATATTCTCTGTACATCTTCAAAATAGTTGTATTTTTTATAAGTCAACCAACAGAAGCTATCAAGGGCAGTGATGTACACAATCACAACACTAGAACAAACTGTAACTATTTCCATAACAGAACAATGTTAAAAATGACTGATAGAAGTCCATATATCAGTGGTTTGATTTGGTATAACAAGCTACCAAACTCTCTAAGAACATACACGGGAAATGTTTTTAAAACAAAATTAAAATCTTTTCTAATAGAAAAATGTTTATATTCTTTCAATGAATTTTAAGATAGTGATTGTAACATGAGGCATTAGCATATCAGTGTACTGTGATAAATGTAAAAAATAGACATAAGAAGCAACAGCTACAGAATATAGTGTATTTTATAAGTATAAATATAACCATAGTATTAAGTCTGACGTTTGCAAAAGCCGTCATTACGATGGCTCAACGCAAAGAAAATGTAAATAAAAAAAATAAAAATAAAAAAAAACTAAGAGGGAATAGTATACATTTGGATTAGTGGGTAAGTGTTCTTTTGAAACATAAGTGATTTTTATACCAGAGGAAAATGAAAATAGTGTGAAGAAGTTTTTTTCTTTTATGTTCACTGGTGCATAAGTTAGGTATTTTAGGGTTGAGTTTTCTTTTGTATGTCTATGTAGTGTGCAGACGTTTTGGTAAGGGAAGGGACATAGTGGGAGTTCCCTGGTTGCCACAGGTTCAAGTGAAAGATGAGGGGAGTCCTTATCTTAGCAGCGTTGCACCTCATCACCAGGAGTGAAGTGGGGGAACTGCAGGTACTACCATTGGAAATCAGAGCCCTTTTTCCAAGACAAGAGGATTTAGTACTCACAGGCCATCATTGGGCATTGAAGCAGACACCGAATGCTTGGGAAATGTGTAATGAGGTAAGTCATTTGGAAAATGTTTTTATGGTGTTACGGAGGGAGATGGAGGGAATGATGCACTAAAGGAAATGAGAAGTGAGTAGGAATAAGTTGCACCAATCGCATGAGCAACTGCAAGGAAAAATGTAGTAGATAGTGGAATCAATGTCACGCACAGTGCAGCGCCATAGGCATGTTTTGTTACACAGTTTTCAGGACTGCAGATGTCAGTGACATCTGGGAGCTGAATGATACAATGGAGAGAGTGAATGATATAGCAAGGATGAGTAAAGCCACTGTGGAATGGCACATTACACAGTTAATGAGTTAGGTACAAGGTGTATTGAACAACACAAGGATATTGGGAAGGCTAGCCTTGGAGATAACTTGCTAAACACAGCAATAAGTACAGTGAACTGGGACCTGGTAGCAAGACTGTTGCAATCTTCACCCGATGGCTTGTGGGGCACTGAGGTAGCAGTAGAGGAATTGTAAGAAGCAGTCTTACACGCAGCTCATGGGCAACTAAGCCCAGCTCTGTTAATGCCGGATTAGTTTTTGGTAGGCTTACAGAAATTGCAGAAGTAGTTGCTGCTGGAATTAGAACTGGTAGATGAACCAGAGAAGTTGAATCTATCACTGTATTACAATAGGACAGCAGTCGGGATTGGAACAGGTCTAGCTTGACTGTATATACTGGTACAGTTTCTGATCAGCCCCAGCTGAGTCAGACTGAAATGTTACACCATACATTTACACCCACTGAAGAGGTGATCTTTGAGGAAATTCGTCCAAGTAAAAACACAGGTGGACTACTTATCACACTGCCATCACTAACTGAACTCGAACACTGTTAGAGAGAGAGGGAGGGTTACTATCTCCCCAACAGAGGTCATACATACAGCAAGTCCGAGGTACAGCTGTAGTTAGGTAAAGCAGGTCAGGATTATAGACATGATTTACTGGAGCTGTGACAATATTTTCAGCAAGCGGGTTCCCACTGGTTCTTTTCTGAAAACAGTACTGACCTTCTAGTAGCAAACTGTTATGAGCAAGGTAAGCTTGGGATAGCTGAACAATTGGATGTGCATGGGAGCAGACTTATTGTTAATGAAACAGACTGTGATACATCTGGATGGACATTTCACCTGTCAGCTTCTGTTATGGGGAAAACCAAGTTGAACATTACTCAGCCACAATTGTTGTGGCCACAGAATCCACTAGCAATCCTGAACTATGTGAATGAAACATTGAATACTAACCTAATCCTGTCACTGAACAGAGTCATAAATATGCAAGAGAGGCACAGTTTAGTGGAGCAAATGCTTTCATATGTTTAGCAACAATGGGAGGCCCAAAAGTACATGATGAACATCATAAGTGTCACAACCATAGCCACTGTGTTAATGTCAACTCTGTTCTGCACAGCCTTCAGTTACATCAGGGCAGAGGGCCATTCAGCATTCTTATCCACCATTACATCAGATACCACTGGACTGGTTAAATGCCCGTGCGTGAGAAGGTGCAGCGAGTGCAAAACCTAGATATAGTAACAAGAGAGACTTGTTCGAAGATGTAATTAACTGTCATTCAAAAGACAAAAAACACTGGGTAGTGTTGAAATGAATATTACTGCTTGCCGTACAAGGCACCATAGGAGTGTGATAAGGGAATATCTATGTAAATAGTTGCAAAGTTGCTTAGTTCAAGGGGTAACACAGGTGAGAAAGGAGATTTTATGTAGTACCGTAAAGACCAATGGAACCAGTGAGCTGATAATTGTAATGGGAATGTGCCCCACTTTCAGAGTTTTGTTGTTTGATGTAATAGGAAAAACTGTGCATAACCTATGTCAAAACCGTGTGGGGAAGTCTTCTGTTGCAGATTAGTCACAGGTTTAGCCTGATGGTCCAGGTCTTCCCACAGAGGGAAATTACGTAAAGCCATCACAAAATTTTGGGGATTACTAAATTAAAGTAGCATCATGGCAGCCAAAGCAAAGAAGGGCACACAGAAAGCTGGAAGGAGTATATAGAGGGCCAGTCAAAACAATGCCCTGGGAGAACACAGCATTCCATTAGAACTACTGATAGCATAGGGAGAGCCAGCCATGACATAACTCTTCCATTTGGTGAGAAAGATGTATGAGACAGGCAAAATACCCTCAGGCTTTAAGAACACTATAATAATTCCAATTTCAAAGAAAGCGGGTGCTGACAGGTGTGAAAGTTACTGAACTATCAGTTTAATAAGTCACAGCTGCAAAATACTAACACAAATTCTGTACAGACAAATGGAAAAACTGGCAGAAGTCGATCTTGGGGAAGATCAGTTTGGATTCCATAGTAATGTTGGAACACATGAGGCAATACTTTAATAAGTCATAGTTGCAAAATATTAACAGGAATTCTTTACAGAAGAATGGAAAAACTGGTAGAAGCCAAACTCAGGGAAGGTCAGTTCAGATTCTGGAGAAATGTATTAGCATGCAAGGCAATACTGACCCTACAACTTCTCATAGAAGTTTACGCAATTGTTGACTTAGAGAACATTTTTGACAATGTTGACAGGAATACTCTCTTTCAAATTCTAAAGGGGGTGGGGGTACAATGCATGGAGCAGTAGGCTTTTTACAGTTTGTACAGAAACCAGATGGCAGTTATACGAGTCGAAGGGCATGAAGGGAAAGAAGTGATTGAGAAGGGAGTGAGACAGTGCTGTAGCCTATCCCCGACTTTATTCAATCTGTACATTGAGCAAGAAGTAAAGGAAACTAAAGGAAAATTTGGAGTAGGAATTAAAGTCCATGGAGAAGAAACAAAAACTTTTAGGTTTGACAATGACATTGTAATTCTGTCAGAGACAGCAAAGGACTTGTATGAGCAGTTGAATGGAATGGATAGTGTCTTGAAAGGAGGGTATAAGATGAATATCTACAAAAGCAAAATGAGGATAATGGTCTATAGTCTAACTAAATCAGGTGATGCTGAAGGAATTAGATTAGGAACTAAGACACTTAAAGTAGTAGATGAGTTTTGCTATTTGGGCAGAAGAATAACTGATGATGGCCGAAGTAGAGATAATATAAAATGTAAACTGGCAATGGCAAGAAAAGTGTTTCTGAAGAAAAGAAATTTGTTAACATCAAATATAGCTATAAGCGTCCAGAATAAAATTAGGGAAAAAATAAATTTGTGGCACAACCCGACTAGAAGCAGGGATCAGATGATAAGACACATTCTGAGACAT
Source organism: Schistocerca nitens (assembly GCF_023898315.1). Taxonomy (NCBI): domain Eukaryota; kingdom Metazoa; phylum Arthropoda; class Insecta; order Orthoptera; family Acrididae; genus Schistocerca; species Schistocerca nitens. The sequence goes on from NC_064619.1 coordinate 367,608,986, forward strand.
CAAGAGATCTCCAATTTAGTACTGGAAGGAAGTGTGGGAGGTAAAAATTGTATAGGGAGACCAAGAGATGACACGGCTTGCACAGGATAGAGTAGCATGGAAAACTGCATCAAAGCAGCCTTTGGAATGAAGACCATGACAACATTAGCTGTGGTTTTCATTCATTCCCTGACTATTGATTAAACTGTTGTATTATTATTTAAAGAATTTCTTATGGGCAAAATGCAACTGCACACTATCAGCCTCTACATTAATAGTCAATCCAATAAATCGTTGTTTGCACAATCACTGGTAGTTGTACCCGAGACTGTTATTGGTTAGCCTTGTTAGGGAGTAATAAGTTGTTGCAGGTCATGTAGCAAAGCCATATAAATTCAGTCTCAAACACTGGAGTTGAACTTGGAATTGTGGCAACCTTTGGATAACTGCACTGGCTAGGCGACTGCCCAGTTAAGTCATGTTCATAAGGTGGTACCTGTACACAATTACATGGTAAATTTAATGACACTCATGTGTAAGTTGTCCTAAATGTGTTATCGCATTCTTAGGACAAAAACACATATGATACACAAATTTAAGTTTTAGAAGAAATTTATTTGTAACTATGTATTAAAGGCCAAGGGTTGGTCAAAAATATGGAAACCTTGTGAGAAATGCTTGGTTAAACATAAATGCAGATGCTAGACAAACTTGCAGGTTGTGTGATTGTATTTCACCGTGAATGCCACCTGTGCAGTGTCCTCAGAACTCTGCATGTGTGAGTTATGATCAGAGCAGTGTTCTGTATAGTTGTTGGTGCTTGTAAGGTGGGTACTTACTTAACCAAGGTAGCTGAACTGATTGGTGTTTCAAGAGGCACTGGATTGAAGATTTATACTACATGTGGGAAATTGGAGAAACATCATCCACTAAATCAAAGTGTGGACAAAAGTGTGTGCTACGTGACTGTGACTGATGGTCATTGAAAAGCAGTGAGATAAAAAATAGGAGGGTGACAGCTGCAAAAGCCACTGTAGAATCAAATGTCACACTCACAGACCATGTTAACACTGAAGCGACACAAAGGGTACTCCATGAGAAGGGAATTGCAGGATGGGGTGGAATTCCAAAATCCTTCATCAGTGATGCAAATGGCCAAGACAGGAAAATGTGCTGAAGTGTTAAAACTTATACTATGGGTCAATGGAAGAAAGTCATTTGATCAGATGAGTCTTGTTTCTCACTATTTCCAACTTCTGGCTGAGTTTATGTTTGGCATACGCTGCCTCAAGCCATCAATGCACGCTCCTTGCTGCCAAGAATGATATATGGTGGGGGGATTTGGTGATGTTTTGGGCAGCCATGTTGTGGTATTTCATGAGCCCCATAGTTACACTGCAAGGTCTCATTACTGCCAACATTTGTGTGACAACAGTTTTTGCTGATCAGGTCCATCCATGGTAGAATGTTTGTTGCCCAGTGGTGATGCTGTGTTCCAAGATGACAGGTCCCTTGTTCATGTAGCTTGCATCATCCAGGAATGGTTTTGCGAGCAGAAGGATGAATTATTAAATCTCCCTGGCCACCATAGTCACCAGACCTAACTATTAGTGACCCTTTGTGGTCTATTTTGGAGAGAAGGGCGCAAGATCGTTATCCATTTCCAGTGTTGTGATCTGAACTTGCTACTATTCTGCAGGCAGAATGGTATAAGATTTCCTTGAAAAACACACAGGACCTGTATTTATCCATTCCGAGGTGACTGGAAGCTGTTTTGAATGTCGAAGGTTTTTCTAAACCATGTTAGGCACAATAATGTGTTACGTCTTTTGTGTTTCCATATTTTTGACCACTCCCTACATTTAAATAGCAACTTCAAAAACATTATGTAGAAAGTACTTATACATATTCTAGAAACTTACTTGAATAGTGTGTGAACATCAAGTACTGAACTAACTTTTTTCCGGAGTACCCAGGCAATTCTCTCAAAGAGGGGAACCATTTGCTCATCAGTGCAGTAAAAATGTGAGAGAACCCACACTGTATGTAGCCCCTCCATGAGGCCTGGAAGTGTGTCACGCACTGGGCCAAATGTCTCGCAATGATTTATCATCTGTCAACATAAAATCCTATTGATGAAAGCAATCTAAAAACAGTCATAATGCAAAAATGAGTATGACATAATAAGCAGAATTTGAATACTATTATGATTAGAGAAATAAAATAAACAAAATATATGGTGTTTCAAACAACACTGGTGCCAGCATAATCTGATAAAATGTATTTATATACTTAAATAATATGTATATAACGTCAAATTTAAATACAGTAGTGTAAAAGCTTATATATACATAGAGAGAGATGTCAAGCTGTGTTGTCATGAAGTATTATTTTTATGGGGAAAGATAACTGACACATAGACAAAAATGTTGAAGATAATGACCATAGTTTTGGGGCAATGAACTGTTGACTCATCCACAACCTTCCATTGAGTAATTAGAGATGAATGGGATTAAAACTGATTAAAAATACAAAAATCTCTAAAAAAGAAAAGCACACAAGTACAACAAACCCAATTTAAAATACAGTATGGAGATACCAGAAGTCATGAAAAATAATAGCAGGAAACACAAATAAAAACAACACAGATAACTGTAGATAAAAGCCATTGTAAGAGAAAAGATACGTTTAATGCACACAAGATTATTGTAACTACATCATCACTCACTAATGATCAGTTACCAAGCCATTCTATACCTAGCACAATTCTCCCTTTCAATGTTTTTAAACAGAGACAAGAGAAATCACAAAAACTTAAAAACCTGGGACACAGTAGCTCACTGCCATTTAAAAAAGTGAGTGGGCCTATGGAAGGCATAAACTTGCACCCAGATCAGAAATAAAACATACTCATTAAAATATTGTACACTGACAACCATGGAGTATAGATGGATTTAAAACTGTTAGGTTATCAGCACATTTCCACAAGATTGTGGTGCTGGTGAATGAGTAGCACTCTTGTTAAAATGATTAAATTGAAAGGTAAAGGCCATATAATGACCGTCAGAGTAATAGAAGTCACAGACAATATCCAGTAGATCTAGTCATGCCATTGTCACATGACACACACACACACACACACACACACACACACACACACACACACACACAACCACAATGCCAAAGAGAAAAATTATTGTATCCTACTCACCCTTTACAATTCACTCAAGATTTATTGCTGCAACATTCTATATGGAGTACATGAAATGATCACATTTCTAGAAGTTCTGAGGTACCAGGTATTGAGCCATGCTGAAATACCCATAGTAGTACACGGTTTAGCCTACATAGTTGCCATTTCAGGCACTGATTCTGGCACCCAGTCAATCAAACAGATGGTGAATACTGTACTTGGATACGTTATGCCATACCTGCTCGACCAGTCACATGGTTCTGTAAAATCTGTTGGTTCATGAGTCGCATGAGTCACTTCTTGTCCTGTCATAACCCACTCATGCATGACTGGAGACAAGTCTAGAGATTGTGCTGGCGAGGGAAGTTTGTGCATGTCTTCCAGAGCACACTGAGTTTCATGGCCGGTGTGCAGGTGAGCATTGTCTTATTGGTACGACACATCATGTTTCTGTTGCCTGAATGGCAAAAGAATGGATTTACAACATTCTGCATCTAGAAAGTGTTGGCTAGCATCCCTTCCAGAAACACCAAAGATAAACAAGTATTGTAGCTTATTGTTTAACTGTAAGGTCTGGGGTGGGGCCAGTGTGTCTTGGACAAATGGACTCTACAAGACAGTGCTCACAGGGTCTATGTCATATGCACAAATAACCATCACTTGTGTGCAGGCAGAATCTACTTACATCACTGAAGACCACACCGTGCCATTCCATCTTCCAAGTGACGCTCTGAAAACACCAATCGAGCAGTGCACATTGATGCTGTGGTGTGAGTGGAAGACAGGCTAGATGTGTGTGTGCCCTTAGTCCCACTGCTAATAATTGTTTCGCAACAGTTTGTATTGACATGTCTGGGCTCACAAGCCCTTTTATCTATGCTGTGGACAACTGTGCATTCAACTAACTACCTCAATGGGAGCAAAACATCCTGAGAAAAGAGGTATAAAGCAATGAGGCAGGTACAACTGGTAGAATAAAATATCAAAGCTGTTGGGCGAGTAGCAAACATATGTGTACACCACTAGCCCTAAAACAAATGTAAATCAAATGTGTCCTCTCCTGAAAATCTTTCAGAATAGGGCATACATCCACTTGAAATTTTTAGTTTCAAATGAGCATTCCTGCCGTATCCCTGACTATTGACCTTACCTCATGGGATGCCTGTAAGGAAACAGTTCTGGATTTGTTACATGCTGTACTATACACTGACAGAACAGATGAACATACTGTGAAAAATCTGTACATGTTTCATCTGAGGGTTGTCACATTACTCTGAGTTGTTTGTTGTATGTTTTGCTTACTGAATATTACAGATGTCTTCAGTGTTGTGAAGGTATTTTTACAAAAAGAAGGCTGACTGCAGTAACAAACAGAGTAAATCACAATGACATTATTACTCTGTAATGAGCATGCAGAGACTGTGGGTCCCTTACAGCAAAATACTCAGAAGGTATCGTTGAACAACTCTCAAAGTTTGTTGGTGGAGTTACGGTTCACACTGTATATTGCAATTTATAGAGAAAAGGAAGAATATGTAAATTAAGGAAGCATTACCTTACAGCTGGCTCTACTAAACTACACTATACTGCACTACATTTAGAGACCTCTTGTTCACTCTTGCTTCAAAATGTCACAGGCACAGCTCTTATACTAGACACAGGGATTGCACTTAAGTTTTGTCTGCCTATTTATGCACCTTCTCTTCTGAACCAGGATTGCAATAGTGTCTGCATTGTTGTCACTTTCTGATTCTTTCTATTAAACTAAGGTATGTTCATCAATTTATTGGGGATGCCTTTGTGCATAGCAGGATGATCAACAAATTATTCACAAACAATTAAATGAAATGAAATGAAATTTCGAGTAGCAGCTGTTTCATCTAATTTTGTTTGGTACATAGGGTCTCAAACTGTTGTCTGAGTCTTTATAGCCTCTGATGATGTCTCCAGTGTTAGGAGACAAAATGTGCACTGGACCGCAGTCTGATGGCCACGTAAAAAAAAAACAGTGAGGATACTGATGTGTCTGGCTGCAGTCGCTCAGTACAGTGTGCTTGTTGTATCTGCCATGATTAGCAGAGATCATATCACGGAGGGACAGTGAGTGACCAGTCACAAAATGCAGCATCTCCTCATCCTTATCTCGTGGCAATGTGGAAACCTCACTGCTCTGTACCCTCCTTCATGTAATTAGGCCCATTAAGGGCTGCATAACACTCAGTTCTGTGTGCACTTCACTCTAATTTGTCCCTGTGAAGGAACTCAGCAAACCTTGGGTGATCATTCCCTCAGCCTGCATGAAGATTTATCAGTAAGCAGCTAAGGCCAACTGCCTGCTGCTCTTCTTAGTCTGTTACATCAGCAGACAGTGGTGGGAGGCGACTGGCTCCCTCTGGAGGGGAAATGGGCTGAGACTGGACAGAGTGCGATGAATGACAGTCCTGTATCTCTGCCCTGGCAGCATCATGCATGGCTATGCAAAAATCCATCCAACATATCATAACTAATATTTCGTCCCATTTGTTAGCACCTACAGAAATTCTAGGGGCTTGGGTTGACCCCTATCAGTTGGGCGGCAGCAGTGGTTAGAGTCTCCTGAATTCTGTGACAGTGTAATGATGTGCCAAACTCTATCAGCTCAGCTGAGCATGCCAGAGGTAAAAGTCTCCAAGCCTTCTCACCAGTGGCTGAAAGGTCAGCGGACCACAGCAGCCATATACAGCAAGCCAGACAGGTAGCAGTTCTGAAAGCAGAAGTCATTTTGGCAAATGATTGTTACACATCACATATTTGGCCTTTTAGCTGGTGTACTGCAATGTAACTTACGTTAAGATTCTGAAGCCCGAGTATTTATTACTGTGCATCTGAGGTAATGACATTATTTTTGGCCAACAATGACTGAATGTGACCTACTTTTCCGGGTCCATCAGCAGTCATCACTACTCCTCTATTTCACAAAGAAGGCTTTCAGGGCTTCAGCTTGTTGCCTTTCCACCGTATCAGCAAGCTGATACATCTAGTGCGAGAACTGAACAAATCCAATGTCTCCCACTCTTTAGAAAATGGTTGTGGAGGCTGCACTACTCTTTGACACTCTGACACTTCTGTTTTCCCTAATAACAACTGCACATCATGAGTTTGTATGTTAGACTGTATCAGTCTGGCTGGACAAATCATGGTGCATTCTCTTATACATTCCTGTAAATTTGCTAATGACATGAGAAAGTAAAGTTCACTTTGTTACGAGATTTATAGTGCTTTTTGCATTTGTATTTGAATCCACTTGTTGAGCATTCCACATTTTATCTGATAAGGATGAATTGTAAATGGTATTGTGCATTCATGCCCACTATTGGAAACTGAATGAATACATGCAGTTTTGCTTTATCTGAGCTAACAGCTACACAGTAATAGACTTACTACACTAATAGACTTACTACATGCTGCAGTTCTACTGTATTATTTAGGTTTTGTATATCTCCACTGTCTGTTGTGCAGAATATGATTTTCAATAACTTCCCTCCCGCAACCAACCATCTTCTTTTCTGTGGCACTGTTTCCATCAACTGGTTCTGTGATGTTCTCAATTTGTCATACAAGATTCTTAGCTTGTGGTACTCATTTCTTATTTCCTCCAAAACATTCTCCTTTGGCACTTTCTCATGTAATTGCATGAATGCCCCTTTTCTTCCCATACACATTGATGACTAGTTAATAGCACATCTTGTTGTCTGAAGAACAATGTCCCAGAATTGAGTGGCTGGTTCCAAACTGTATTCGGTACACCTCCCTTGACAAATTGAAGAATTATGAGGACTATGATAACCTTCCTACATGGTGGTATGTCACCTAACAGAAAGGAATGTTTCATCAATTCCTACCCTCTTCCGAAAATTTGTGTACATGTAAAGAAAAAGAAAATAAACTCTACCCCACTCAACACAAACTTCTGAATTCTATTGTTCATGATACGTCAATAAATACACACCAACACTAAAAAGATAACGAATGTAGAACAATCACTAAGACAATAACAAGAATCTCATCATAACTACTTACTTTGTGATCTTAGCGTATATATCGTGGTTGTCATTAAAAACATATTTCCTAGTATTGTTGGACAATTTTGTGAAGACTGGTGTAACTGATGGAACTTGTGGTAAAGTATCAACAGCTCTTTTCAATTATTTAACCCTGCTTATGGTACATGAACAACAGAAGTTTCTTTGGCAATTGCAACTCAACACGTACAGATAGTATCATTTCAATGACTTGGAACAGACTGTGATACTTAGTTGAAAACTTCAAACAATGGAAAATCCAGGATGAAATGTAACAATATTATGAAAAGGAAACTTGCTACTCATGATATAGTGGAGATGCTGGATCGCAGATAGACACAATCAAAAGACTGTCACAATATAAGCTTTTGGCCACCAAGGCCTTTGTCAAAAAAAAACACACACACACACACATACACACACACACACACACACACACACACACACACACACAAAATGCAAACGCAGCTCTCACACACGACTGCAGCCTCTGTCAGATGATGCCACACTCAGCGTGTGTGTGTGTGTGTGTGTGTGTGTGTGTGTGTGTGTGTGTGTGTGTGTGTGTGTGTGTTTTATCTGTTTTCGACGACTCAGCATCTCCATTGTATGGTGAGTAGCAATGTCCTTTTCATAATATTGTTAGTTAAAAACTTTTTCAATTTGCCTTATAGCATACAGCATTTGTATTGGCTTATTTTACTCTTTGCCAAACTTCATGTAAACATTTTTCGAATTCTTTCACTGACTATTAGCTCAAAGCTTGGATTTCATCATGCCAAATTAGATGGTATTTTTCTGCCATGTACCACCATTTATGGTTAAATATTGATACTGGTGTGAACTTTAACAATTGTACACTGGAATTATGAATGCTAGGTATTTGTCTCAATCACTGTGTTGGCTGTTAACATAGTGGCTTAACATATTGAAAATTGTCCTTTGTATCTTTTCTGTTCATCCACTTTATTGTGGATGGAAAGGACTTGTTCTTAAATTGCGAATGTGAAGCAAATAACACAACTGTTTCATTACCTCTGATATGAAATCTGTACTTTGGTCTGTTATTACGGTACCTGGTATTCCAAACTTAAGGATCCAGTTATTTATCATGGCTTGTATTACTGTGTTAGCTCGTTGGTCTGTGATTGTTAACATTTCAGTGTATCAGGAAAAATTATCTATTATTGTTAATGTGTACATATTCTCTGCAGTTCTATTAAATGGTCTTAAGATGTCCACTCCAATCTTTGGAAATGGTTTTTCACTTCTGGCAGTCTTAGCAACTTTTCAGTGGCTAAGATTAGCTCTTTATGCACAATTTTTTACATACTCTTCGATGTCACATTTCCTAGTTTTCCATCACTATTATTTGGCAGCTCTCCTATTTGTAATTCTGTAACTGGCATGAGCTACTAACATATGGCCATCCACTCATTGCAAAACTTCACCCATGAAAGCTGATGGAATAACCAAGCATTGTCTGCATTTTTTTGATCTGCAGAGTTAGCCACTATGTGTAACAAACTGTGCCTGCAGTATGAATGCCTGATACTCTGTGTCCCTTGTTTGTGCCTTCTGCCATTCAGCTTCGTTTTTACCTAGTGTTTGTGGTACTCTGATTTTTATGCTCAACAAATTCACATTTTTTTGCTTCTTTCATGGTTTATGAACTACTTCATAATTAATGTAACACAGTTTGAGTGCCCATCTTGTTAATCTGCTAAAAGGATCATTTTAGTGATGTGTGGTCTTTTACTACTTTGAACTGTTGGCTATACACATAACAGAGAACAGATGTAATTTTGTAAATCACTGCTAGCATCCCCTTTCCTGTCATGTAATAATTCTGTTCTGCCTTACTGAGTTGTCTAGACATATAAGCCACAAGATGCTCTTCACTATCTAAATTTTGACTGAGAATGCAACCAAGTTCGCTATCACTGGCATCACAAGACAGTATGAATTCCTTTTTGAAATCCAGAAATATCAGTATGGGATCTATGTCAGTGTATCTTTTGTCTATTCGAATTTTACACTTCTTTGTAACAAATGGTCCAATGGTTCAGCAATATTTGAAAAATATTTAACAAATTTTGTTATATCTGTTAGTTAAGATGGAAATGCTACCTTAGTTTACAATACCTTCCTATATTCTTTGCTATATTATCATCTGGGCCACAGTCTTTTGTGTGAGTACAAGCATGTAGTTGTTCATGAAGTAAAGAGTGTGGTTTTTATATCCGAGTACAACAGAGCAACCCAGAACAAAAACTAAAAAATGCCAATGAGAAATTATGGAAGAACTTGATGTAAATGCCTTTGAATATAAATGTTCATTGAAATAGTAAATGGCGGAAAAATTATCTGAATTAACTGTCAACTGCAGCATGTTGGACACTGACAGTGAACATGGGGACAAGGAAGCAGTGAAGAATATTCAAGTGTCTGTTTATAATCCTACTGCCATTGTAATGCCCAAGAATGCAAAACAAATACAATAGGGTGTGCATATCTCTGTTATAAAAAATAAGTTCATTGAGCACAAGATTCCAGACAACCTGCAAACAAACTATCTATTGAGTCTTTTTTGGATCTAAGTATGCAGCTCTCATCACAGACCTAGCATGCACTCAGAAGCCAGAGCACATGACTTTTGATGAAATAATAAAACTGTTGAAAGGCCATACAAAGTCTGCACCTTCAGTGATTCGGGAGGCCTATAAGTTTCACACAAGAAACCAGCTTCCAGATGAATCTATTCCACAATATATATCTCAGCTGAAATCTTTGGCACAACACTGTGAGTTTAAAAATAATCTGCGAGAAGTGCTACAAAACATTTCAGTCTGTGGTTTAAGAAGTGAAACATTTAGAAAAAAAACTGTCTGGAAAAAGCAAACTGACATCCAGAAGATGTAAAGAGATTACAGTGACTACGGAGACTGCCACAACTCATGCTGCGATGGTTGACCATGGATACAATGAGGCTTCTTCAATGAGTTTGCAATCTAAAAACACATAACATTATTGTTATGGAAAACAGGGACACAAGAAGCAGCAACTCTCACTAAAAGGTTCCACTTGTAAAATTTATGGTATCCACGGGCATATTCCAAAAATTTGTTGCAGAAAAGGCAAGTAATCCACAGTCAACAAGTTGGGGCCCAAAGGAAACCAGCAGGAGAAGAAGAAAGATGACAAGATAGGGAACAAAAAGAAATTCAGAAAAGTGTTGGACTATTCCAACACTGATTCAAAGGAATCAAATTCAAATATGGTGCGTAAAAGGAGCAAGTAATGTTAAAAATATCATGCTTAGAAAACTATGTAGCAAAACAAGTGTACACCAAAAAAGTGATCTAAATGAAGGAAATGTAAGTGTGCACAAGGACTGTTACAGTGCCGATGTGTGTTCCACTGTGCCACAGCAAGTTCCAAAGTATAAAACTGCTATCATTCAACAAGTGGATAATGATGCCTGGATTGCAGAACTAGTGGTGGATACAGGTGCACATGTCACTTCTATGGCATATCAGGAATGGTGCAAATATTTCCCAAAAGGTAAACTGTGCAAAGTCAATACAAAATTTATTCAGTATGATTTATTCAGTATGATAATGCAAGGTCCTATAAAACTCTGCAAAATCGATATTAAGCCTCTCCCATGCCTCTCTAGGCCATTCCTGTGGGTGGTAAAGGCCTTGGCTGGAGCCGTACTAACTCTAGAACATCCACAGCAAACAGCTGTGATTTGTTCTATTTCTTTGTTCAGTCCAGGCCGCCATATGAAGCTTCGAGTTACAGACTTCATTTTTGTAACAACAACAACAAAAAATCAATTATTGATAAAATTACTTAATTGAATAGATAAAAAATTTACTCACCAAGTGGCAGCAGAACACACACATAAAAGACTGTTGTGATTGGCAAGCTTTCGGAGCCAGTGGCTCCTTCTTCAGGCAGAAGGGTTGAAGGGGAAGGAAGGAGGGTGAAGGAAAAGACTGGAGAGGTCAAGGAAAAGGGGTAGGTTTTAGGAAAGTCACTCAGAACTGCGGGTCAGGGGAGACTTACCATACAGCATGAGAAGGAAAGACTGATTGTTGGGGACTGTATTGGACAAGATTTGAAATCCAGAGAGATTAAAGGTGGAAGCCAGGGTAATATGCAACACAGAGATTACCACTAAAACATCATTAGGACAAAAGGGCATGGGCAGAGGGTATATACTGGCAACTCGCAATATCCTGTTGCAGAGCATGCTTTACACAACATTCATGACCTCGGTACCTGTTTCAGAACACGCGCCATCTGGATTTTTCTCCAGACGCCAGTATCTCAGAACTCCACAAGTGGGAACTAGCACTAGAACGTGCCCTTGATTGTCGCCATCCACCTGGCCTTACAGGAGCCACTGAGGATTAGTGCATACCACAAAATATCGGTTTGTAGATGTGAGGCATGAAGCACGATCGTAAGAGAGGAGCACTACAACATTTGGGCCTGTTACAGTGTATATTAGATTATTATCGACAGGCATGAACAGTGGATCACACATCACTACAACTGTACAAGAGTGGGGAAGTGTTTTGGTTCCCATAAGGAAAAGAGCGATTTCGTATCCTCAGGCACCACTGTTTAGTGACAAAGCACCTGTAGTAACTTATGTGCATGCAATGCTGGATTTCAGTGAGTGGCATAGCGGAATGAGTTTTGCCATCCTTACCAACAATCAAGATTTTGTTCATTTACAATGCAGTCTGTTTCTGTGGAGCTTTCCATGGTATAGGAAAAGTATGAAGGTGATAACACTCAAAACAACTAGCACAAGTGACAGTAAACACGTCTGTCTATCAAAGGTATCAGAGAATTGAGATGATTGCACTTTAGCAGCAGTATAGTGGTCAGGCAAAGCTAATTTCTAGATGGGGTAAATCATTTTGTTACCCAACAGAAATGTATTATGGGCAGATGTAAAATTTTCTCAAAGTCATACCAGAAAGCACCAAACCAACGCAAACCAGACAAATGCCACATGCCGCAATCAGAATGACAAATAGACAGGAAGTTGACATTGTGAATAGCAGAGCAAACCCAGAAGAAATTGCCTCACTTCTTGCAAATGAGAGGCCTGAATTGTGAACTCAGCAATATGACCTCAGTGAAGATAAGACATAGTGTCATTCTAATAGTACACTTTGAATTCACAAGAAAGCCTACTGATACAGTGGAAAGGCAACAAGTTGAAGTGATAAAAACCATTGTTGTGAAGTAGAGATGTGGTGAAGACCACTGATGGGACAGAATAGTCGGCCACATTTGATCATCACGGGCAAGGCATAATGTCATTTCCTATGATGAACAGTACTAAATGCTAAGGCTTCTGAGTCTTCAGACAAATTACATTGCTGTACACTAGCTGCAAGACCAAACCTGTGTTGATACTACTACCATTCGCCAAGATGATTTCTGCCTTGGAATCTGCTACCTGTTCAGTCAGCTGTTCTTGTTCACTGTGAGATGCTGACCTGTCACCCACTGATGAGAAGCTCCAGATTGCTCAGCTGACATGAAGGTGTTTCGGGCATCATCAACCTGTCACAGAGTTAAACGTTAACAGGTACTGGACTTTCATTTAATAGTTCCCACTGTGATTTGATCACATCTTCAATTTAAATTGTCAGCAAGTGGCAACTTTCCTCTCCAGAATATACAAACACTGTGATCAAACCAAGTACTGCATCTATTCCAATAACTCTGGCCATTATAGGACTGGATCACTTATAAAAAAGGTTATTGTAAGCGATTAAAATCGCCAAATCTTGCCTTCTCCAAACAGCAACCATCATGTGACTATCACGCTTGAACATTTAATACTGTCAAGGCAAGTCTCTACAATTATTCTAATCCCTAGGATTAAGATCCTAGCTGATAGACAATCTAGCTTCCCTTGTGTGATTTAGTATTGTAGCAGCTATGTCGAATAGTGAACTGTAATTTGAATCTAACTAGTGTGTTACAAGCTAAAGGGATAATTTAAACTTTGAGTATGATGCTTCTCCCTTAAAGTTGTATACTGTCAGTCAGTAGTATGATGGGGTCATTAGCAGTAGTTGTTCAATTGTAAACACAACAAAGAATCATTTCATCTGTAGATGGGATTAGTGCATTGTCAGACCCACCTTTTCAAATTTCATAAGCCAGTTATAAGGCTAGAAGTCATCTTATTTACGTTTCAAAATTCAGGTTTTATTGAATTTATCAATCCTGCAAAAGGAAAATTTGTTAGATGTAAGGCAAAAATGTGTAACTGGGGATCCGTGTAACCACTGTTAAACAGAACCCTAATGATGCATCCCCTTGATGGAGTGTTACATCCCTGCCTCTCTTAACTCACAAAGCCTGGCCACCATACCTGTCACCACCACATATAGGTCCTATTCACTACATCAATTATGTACTCACCATATAGTGGAGATGCTGAGTGGCAGATAGGCACAACAGAAAGACTCTCACAATTAAAGCTTTTGGCCATTAAGGCCTTCGTCAACACTAGACACACATGACGTGTGTGTGTGTGTGTATGTGTGTGTGTGTGTGTGTGTGTGTGTGAGCGTGCACATATGTGTGTCTAGTGCTGACAAAAGTCTTACTGGCAGAAAGCTTTAATTGTGAGAGTCTTTTTGTGGTACCTAATTGGGACTCAGCATCTCCGGTATATGTTGAGTAGCAAAGTTCCTTCTCGTAATTGTTATATTCCATCCTGGATTTTCCTATTCATTACATATATTTTTACTTGTAAATAGTTAGTGAGATACTTTATAATATGTAGATTCAAAATATGTAAGAGGCAAGCATATATCAGTACCCATTGTTTGGCAAAAATTCAGTTTCCTTCAACCCCCCCCCCCCCCCCCCCAACCTTTTCACTACATTTTATAGTGGTTAGGGAGAGAGATAATATGACCTGTCAGAGCTGATGTAGTTATGCTAATGCACATTTAGTTGCACCAGAAATTGTAAATCCAGAAACACATGCAGGTATGGATGCGTGCAGGTTAGGAAACACTGTGACAATTCTGGAACATTAATTGAAGATTAATTCCATTGAGTTTTGGTGTGTGGATTGCTATTTATCTCACCTCCCCAATGATTTGTGAGAATGCCGGCATGGCTGAGTCAGCTATTCATGTTGACTTCTCTGAAAAGGTCCATTTAAAAATGTGGAGACTAAGATATAGCTTTGTACAATGAAAACTTGCAACTTCTGCGTATTATAACTTTTCATTAAAATGATATTGAGAGACTACAAGTACATACATCTTTATCGCACCAGCTCAAAAGACCCCCCCCCCCCCCCCCATGAACCACGGACGTTGCCATTGGTGGGGAGGCTTGCGTGCCTCAACGATACAGATAGCCGTACCGTAGGTGCAACCAAAACGGAGGGGTATCTGTTGAGAGGCCAGACAAACGTGTGGTTACTGAAGAGGGGCAGCACCCTTTTCAGTAGTTGCAGGGGCAACAGTCTGGATGATTGACTGATCTGGCCTTGTAGCACTAACCAAAACGACCTTGCTGTGCCGGCACTGCAAACAGCTGAAAGCAAGGGGAAACTACGGCCGTAATTTTTCCCGAGGGCATGCAGCTTTACTGTATGATTAAATGATGATGGCGTCCTCTTGGGTAAAATATTCCGGAGGTAAAATAGTCCCCCATTCAGATCTCCGGGCGGGGACTACTCAAGAGGACGTCGTTATTAGGAGAAAGAATACTGGGGTTCTACGGATCGGAGCATGGAATGTCAGATACCTTAATTGGGCAGGTAGGTTAGAAAATTTAAATAGGGAAATGGATAGGTTAAAGGTTGGTTGGTTTTTGGGGAAGGAGACCAGACAGCGAGGTCATCGGTCTCATCGGATTAGGGAAGGACGGGGAAGGAGACCAGACAGCGAGGTCATCGGTCTCATCGGATTAGGGAAGGACGGGGAAGGAAGTCAGCCGTGCCCTTTGAAAGGAACCATCCCGGCATTTGCCTGGAGCGATTTAGGGAAATCACGGAAAACCTAAATCAGGATGGCCGTACGCGGGATTGAACCGTCGTCCTCCCGAATGCGAGTCCAGTGTCTAACCACTGCGCCACCTCGCTCGGTCGGATAGGTTAAAGTTATTTATAGTAGGAAGTAGTTTAGTTCGGTAGCAGTAGGAACAAGGCTACTGGTCAGTTGAATATAGGGTTTTAAATACAAAATCAAATAGGGGTAATGCAGGAGTAGGTTTAATGATGAATAAAAAATAGGAGTGCGGGTAAGCTATTACAAACAGCATAGTGAACGTATTATTGTGGCCAAGATAGACACGAAGCCCATGCCTACTACAGTAGTACAAGTTTATATGCCAACTAGCTCTGCAGATGATGAAGAAATTGATGAAATGTATGATGAGATAAAAAAATTATTCAGGTAGTGAAGGGAGAAGAGATACTGCATGGGTGACTGGAATTTGATAGTAGGAACAGGGAGAGAAGGAAACATAGTAGGTGAATATGGATTGGGGCTAAGAAATGAAAGAGGAAGCTGCCTGGTAGAATATTACTCAGAGCATAACTTCATTATAGCTAACACTTGGTTCAAGAATCATGAAAGAAGTTTGTATACATGGAAAAACCCTGGAGATACTGGAACGTTTCAGATAGATTATGTAATGGTAAGACAGAGATTTAGGAACAAGGTTTTTAATTGTAAGACATTTCCAGGGTCAGATGTTGACTCTGACCACAATCTATTGGTTATGAATCGTAGATTAAAACTGAGGAAATTGCAAAAAGTGGGATTTTAATGAGATGGGACCTGGATAAACTGAAAGAACCAGAGGTTGTACAGAGTTTCAGGGAGAGCATAAGGGAACAATTGACAAGAATGGGGGGAAAGAAATACAGTAGAATAAGAATGGGTAGCTTTGAGGGATGAAATAGTGAAGGTAGCAGATGATCAAATAGGTAAAAAGACGAGGGCTAGGAGAAATCCTTGGGTAACAGAAGAGATAATGAATTTAATTGATGCAAGGAGGAAATCCAAAAATGCAGTAAATGAAGCAGCCAAAAAGGAATACAAACGTCTCAAAAATGAGATCAACAGGAAGTGCAAAATGGCTAAGGAGGGATGGCTAGAGGACAAATGTAAGGATGTAGAGGCTTATCTCACTAGGAGTAAGATAGATACTTCCTACAGGAAAATTAAAGAGACCTTTGGAGAAAAGAGAACCACTTGTATGAATATAAAGAGCTCAGATGGAAATCCAGTTCTAAGCAAAGAAGGGAAAGCAGAAAGGTGGAAGGAGTATATAGAGGATCTATACAAGGGCACTGCACTTGAGGACAATATTATGGAAATGGAAGAGGATGTAGATGAAGATGCAATGGCAGATATGATACAGCATGAAGAGTTTGACAGAGCACTGAAAGACCTGAGTTGAAACAAAGACCCGGGAGTAGACAACATTCCATTAGAACTACTGACAGCCTTGGGAGAACCAGTCCTGGCAAAACTCTACCATCTGGTGAGCAAGATGTATGAGACAGGCGAAATTCCCTCAGACTTTAAGAAGAATATAATAATTCCAATCCCAAAGAAAGCAGGTGTTGACAGATGTGAAAATTACCAAACTATCAGTTTAATAAGCCACAGCTGCAAAATACTGACATGAATTCTTTACAGACGAATGGAGAAACTGGTAGAAGACGACCTAGGGGAAGATCAGTTTGGATTCCATAGAAATGTTGGAACACGTGAGGCAGTATTGACCCTACGACTTATCTTAGAAAATAGATTAAGGAAAGGCAAACCTACGTTTCTAGCATTTGTAGACTTAGAAAAAGCTTTTACAATGTTGACTGGAATACTCTCTTTCAAATTCTGAAGGTGGCAGCGGTAAAATACAGGGAGCGAAAGGCTATTTACAATTTGTACAGAAACCAGATGGCAGTTATAAGAGTCGAGGGGTATGAAAGGGAAGCAGTGGTTGGGGAAGGGAGTGAGACAGGGGATGTAGCCTCTCCCTGATGCTATTCTATCTGTATACTGAGCAAGCAGTGAAGGAAACAAAAGAAAAATTCAGAGTATGTACTAAATTCATGGAAAAGAAATAAAAACTTTGATGTTCGCTGATGACATTGTAATTCTGTCAGACACAGCAAAGGACTTGGAAGAGCAGTTTAACGGAATGGACAGTGTCTTGAAAGGAGGGTATAAGATGAACATCAACAAAAGGAAAACAAGGATAATGGAATGTAGTCAAATTAAATCAGGTGATGCTGAGGGGATTAGATTAGGAAATGAGACACTTAAAGTAGTAAAGGAGTTTTGCTATTTGGGGAGCAAAATAACTGATGATGGTCGAAGTAGAGACGATATAAAATGTAAACTGGCAATGGCAAGGAAAGCGTTTCTGAAGAAGAAAAATTTGTTAACATCGAGTGTAGATTTAAGTGTCAGGAAGTCGTTTCTGAAAGTATTTGTATGGAGTGTAGCCATGTATGGGAGTGATCATGGATGATAAATAGTTGGGACAAGAAGAGAATAGAAGCTTTCAAAATGTGGTGCTACAGAAGAATGCTGGGTAGATCACATAACTAATGAGGAGTTATTGTATAGAATTGGGGAGAAGAGGAGTTTGTGGCAGAACATGACTAGAAGCAGGGACCGGTTGGTAGGACATGTTCTGAGGCATCAAGGGATCACCAATTTAGTATTGGAGGGCAGCGTGGATGGTAAAAATCGTAGAGGGAGACCAAGAGATGAATACACTAAGCAGATTCAGAAGGATGTAGGCTGCAGAAGGTACTGGGAGATGAAGAAGCTTGCACAGGATAGACTAGCATGGAGAGCTGCATCAAACCAGTCTCAGGACTTAAGGCCACAACAACAACAACTCAAAATGCTGACATGCTCCAAGATTGGTGGGAAAAAAAAGAAAAAAACAATTGAGGCACATAAAAAATTGATAGTATAGCTTTCAATTCTCTGTCAGCTTACTCCAATATAATCATACCTCCCTAGTATATCTTTGCCGCATGGAGATGGCGTGAATAAGAATCATTACAAATATTTATTTATTTTTGAAGGCCATTTAAACAACTAACACAATTTGCTATTTGATAATTTTATTGTATGAGATACAGAGGGCGGGAGGGGGGGGGGGATATGTGCAGCATTTCACTCATATAATGTTTTTTTACAGTGTGTTATCTGGCTCTTACAGGAGCTTCTTGTGTCTTAACTGTGGACATTATTTGGGTGTAGTCCCTTAGTATGTTAATATATGAGGGCTATTCAGAAAATAGCGAACATTTTGGCATTACAAAAAAAAACTAAGTATAAGAAATACATTTTATTATATACATCTGAAAGAGCGACTGACATACTACTTTTCCACATAGTCACCAAACACATCGAAGCACTTATCATAGCAGTGGACAAGATTTGAAAGACCTTCATCGTAAAATTCTGCCACCTGAGACATCAGCCAGTGAGTTGCGCCAACCTGGAGTTCCGCATCGTCATCAAAGCTCTGCGTTGCACGCCAGTTCTTCATCTTGAGAACCAAGTGGAAGTTGCTTGGTGCAAGATTGGGGCTGTAGGGCAGATGAAGAAAAATTTCCCATTTGAATGAATTAAGAAGTTCTTTAGTGCAGTTTGCCATGTAAGGTCGGACATTGTCGTGCAAAAAAAAAATTTTGGACATCAGCTTTTCTCGGTGTTTGTTTTGAACTGCTCTTCTAAGGCTGTGCAAAGTCTGACAGTACCAGGCAGAATTTATGGTTGCACCATATTTGAGAAACTCAATAAGAAGCACACCTTGCCTATCCCAAAACACTGTCACTATCAGCTTCCTTGCTGACGCGAGGTTTGCAAACATTTTCTTGGTTTTGGGGGGGACCTTGTGTGCCCCCACTCCATGGTCTGTAATTTTGTCTCGCAATTGACGTGTTTCACCCAAGTCTCATCACCAGTTACGATTCGATCCAGTAATGAATCACATTGTTTGTGGTAGGCCCACAGAAATGTAAACGTTGCCCCCATTTGCTATTCTTTATGGTGCTCTGTAAGCATTTTGGGCACCCATCGTGCACAAAATTTGTGATAGCCTAGCTTTTGAGTGACAATTTCAAACAATAAAGTCCACGAGACTTGTGGAAAAGAAAGCGAAAGCTCTGTTATTGTGAAGCGACGGTTTTCACGAATCGTTTCATCAGCTTTAGCAACAAAGTTGTCAGTCACAATGCTCGGGTGTAAACTCAACTCTTCTCTTCATCATGAACGTTGGTTCAGCCATTTTCAAACCGAATGTACCATTTCCGGATGAAACATTGACTCATTACATTGTTTCCATATACTTCACACAGTTCACAATAAGTTTCTATAGGTTTTGGGTTTTTTGCCAACAAAAACCATATCACAGACCACACCCCACAACTGGTAGGATTTTTGATTGTAGCGCACATTTCACATTCGAATATAAAAAAAACCAGATGCACAGAGATGTTCCTGCTGTCACATATGGTTGCCGACTGAGCCACTGAGCACCCACATACCAAAATATATGCGATTGACGTGTACCTAGCGACACCAGACGGAAACATTCCCTACATTCTGAATAGCCCTCGTAGTAGCTCAGATTCGACTCATAAAAGTAAAGGTTAACAACATAGGAAAAGATAGATTGCTACTTACCATAAAGAAGACACGTCAAGTTGCAGACAGGCACCATTAAAAAAAATTCACATATAGCTTTTGGACACAGCCTTCATCACTAAAAACACACACACACACACACACACACACACACACACACACACACACACACAAAGCAAGCACTCCTCACACACACGACCGCCAACTCCAGCATCTCGGGCCAGAATGTAACATTATGTGAGATGCAAGCAGCAATCTGGAGGGGAAGGAGAAGGGGAAGGGGAAGGGACAGTAATGGATGGTACTGTACAGGTGGGGAGAGAGACAAATGCTATCTGGTGGTGTGTGCAGGGACTAGACTGCCAATAGGTGCAGTGTCAGGAGATTGTGGGGCAGGGAGACGTGGAAAAAAGGAACAAAAAAGGAGAGGAGCAGGGAAAGATGGATGGATGCATTGGCAGAGGGCTGCAAATAAACAGGGTGGGAGATAAGAATGGGGAGGAGATGATGTGTCAGAGGTGGTGGAAACTGTTGGGTGAAGGGTGTAGCGACAGTATGTTATCATAGGTGAAGGCCGGGATAGTTACAGAAGTAGAGGATTTGTTGTAAGGATACCTTCCATCTGTGCAGTTCAGAAAAGCTGGTGACAGAGGGATGAGTTCAGATGGCTTGGGTGGTAAAGGAGCCATTGAAATCAAGTGTGTTATGTTCAGCTACATGTTGTGCCACAGTGTAGTCTGCTTTGCTCTTGGCCACAGTTTGGCATTAGCTGGTTGCTTGTCATCCCAATATAAAATGATTGCAGAGCTGGTAAATGATATGGTTGCTTCCACAGATGGCCCAGCCAATTATGGCATAAGATAAACCTGAGACAGGAGTGGGATAGGAAGTGCTGGGTGGGTGGATTGGGCAGGTTTTACACCTCGTTCTTCCACACGGATATGATCCTGAAGTTTTTCTTCTTTAGTGCCAGCAGCATAATATATGTCTGATAACAACTTGATTGTTAGAGTAGATACACCAAATAGCTGCTTATATTAAGTAACCTTTATTTATGACGAACTGCTTCAGCTTAATCACCATTTTCAAGTACGTCTAGATTGATGTGACGTACATATTGCACCGTTAGTGGACTGTTTTGTAACTGTCACTGTTTTAATAAAATCGTAAATGTTTTCAAGATGATGGTTCAAAAACGGCTCTGAGCACTATGGGACTTAACTGCTGAGGTCATCAGTTCCCTAGAACTTAGAACTACTTAAACCTAACTAACCTAAGGACACCACACACATCCATGCACCAGGCAGGATTCGAACCTGCAACCGTAGCGGTCGCATGGTTCCAGACTGTAGCGCCTAGAATCGCTCGGCCACACCGGCCCGCCAAGATGTTGGTTCAAATGGCTCTGAGCACTATGGGACTCAGCTGCTGAGGTCATTAGTCCCCTAGAACTTAGAACTAGTTAAACCTAACTAACCTAAGGACATCACAAACATCCATGCCCGAGGCAGGATTCGAACCTGCAACCGTAGCGGTCGCATGGTTCCAGACTGTAGCGCCTAGAACCGCTCGGCCACACCGGCCCGCCAAGATGTTGGAATCATATGTTAATTATGATGTGACAGTAGTTTGACAGCTCCACTCTTACGGGGACACCGTATCCACATTCAATTCTGAATTCAAAATTAGGGTCTTCAGTTACATATGACAATTAGCACTGAAAATACTTTTAATATAAACACCAACATACAGCCAGAACATAAATGAACTACTTGATGGAGACTGCAGCTATTTGTATGAATATGTCTGTTGTTGTTGTTGTTGTTGTGGTCTTCAGTCCTGAGACTAGTTTGATGCAGCTCTCCATGCTACTCTATCCTGTGCAAGCTTCTTCATCTCCCAGTACCTACTGCCCTCCAATGCTAAATTTGTGATCCCTTCTCAAAACATGTCCTACCAACCGATCCCTTCTTCTAGTCAAGTTGTGCCACAAACTTCTCTTCTCCCCAATCCTATTCAATACCTCCTCATTAGTTACGTGATCTACCCACCTTATCTTCAGCATTCTTCTGTAGCACCACATTTCGAAAGCTCCTATTCTCTTCTTGTCCAAACTGGTTATCGTCCATGTTTCATTCCCATACATGGCTACACTCCATACAAATACTTTCAGAAACGACTTCCTGACACTTAAATCTATACTCGATGTTAACAAATTTCTCTTCTTCAGAAACGATTTCCTTGCCATTGCCAGTCTACATTTTATATCCTCTCTACTTCGACCATCATCAGTTATTTTGCTCCCTAAATAGCAAAGCTCCTTTACTACTTTAAGTGTCTCATTTCCTAATCTAATCCCCTCAGCATCACCCGATTTAATTTGACTACATTCCATTAGCCTTGTTTTGCTTTTGTTGATGTTCATCTTATATCCTCCTTTCAAGACACTGTCCTTTCCGTTGAACTGCTCTTCCAAGTTCTTTGCTGTCTCTGACAGAATTACAATGTCATTGGCGAACCTCAAAGTTTTTACTTCTTCTCCATGAATTTTAATACCTACTCCGAATTTTTCTTTTGTTTCCGTTACTGCTTGCTCAATATACAGATTGAATAACATTGGGGAGAGGCTACAACCCTGTCTCACTCCTTTCCCAACCACTGCTTCCCTTTCATGCCCCTCGACTCTTATAACTGCCATCTGGTTTCTGTACAAATTGTAAATAGCCTTTCGCTCCCTGTATTTTACCCCTGCCACCTTCAGAATTTGAAAGAGAGTATTCCAGTTAACATTGTCAAAAGCTTTCTCTAAGTCTACAAATGCTAGAAACGTAGGTTTGCCTTTTCTTAATCTTTCTTCTAAGATAAGTCGTAAGGTTAGTATTGCCTCACGTGTTCCAACATTTCTACGGAATCCAAACTGATCTTCCCCGAGGTCCGCTTCTACCAGTTTTTCGATTCGTCTGTAATGAATTTGCGTTAGTATTTTGCAGCTGTGACTTATTAAACTGATAGTTCGGTAATTTTCACGTCTGTCAACACCTGCTTTCTTTGGGATTGGAATTATTATATTCTTCTTAAAGTCTGTGGGTATTTCGCCTGTCTCATACATCTTGCTCACCAGATGGTAGAGTTTTGTCATGACTGGTTCTCCCAAGGCCATCAGTAGTTCTAATGGAATGTTGTCTACTCCCGGGGCCTTGTTTCGACTCAGGTCTTTCAGTGCTCTGTCAAACTCTTCACACAGTATCTTATCTCCCATTTCATCTTCATCTACATCCTCCTCCATTTCCATTATATTGGTTCAAATGGTTCAAATGGCTCTGAGCACTATGGGACTCAACTGCTGTGGTCATAAGTCCCCTAGAACTTAGAACTACTTAAACCTAACTAACCTAAGGACAGCACACAACACCCAGCCATCACGAGGCAGAGAAAATCCCTGACCCCGCCGGGAATCGAACCCGGGAACCCGGGCGTGGGAAGCGAGAATGCTACCGCACGACCATCCATAATATTGTCCTCAAGTACATCGTCCTTGTATAAACCCTCTATATACTCCTTCACCTTTCTGCCTTCCCTTCTTTACTTAGAACTGGGTTGCCATCTGAGCTCTTGATATTCATACAAGTAGTTCTCTTCTCTCCAAAGGTCTCTTTAATTTTCCTGTAGGCAGTATCTATCTTACCCCTAGTGAGACAAGCCTCTACATCCTTACATTTGTCCTCTAGCCATCTCTGCTTAGCCATTTTGCACTTCCTGTCGATCTCATTTTTGAGACGTTTGTATTCCTTTTTGCCTGCGTCATTTACTGCAGGGACATGTGTTGAATGATGTCAATATCCAAAAACCACTCTCCAAAACTTGCAAGCAGCTCTGCAGGAAGAAAGGGCGTTATTGCCTCAACATGACATTGATAATGTTATCCACAGCATGCGAAATTGTTGTCAGGCTTCTATTGCTGCCAAAGGTGGTCACACACCACAGTGAGCACATTAACCATTTGTCGGAATGTGTGTGCAAATCTGTTAAGCTGGAAAAAACAAAGAACATTTTCATCTAATGTTCTGGATGTTGCAGTTATTTACATTCTGTTTTCTTTACATCGTTTATACTTTGCTATCATCTGTTTATACTGTTCTAGTGCCAAATAAATGCAAACTTGCAAAATTTCTGTTTGTTACTTTACTTTTGGACACCAGTGTATGTTTGGTAGTGGTTGGTGCATTACACAGTCCAAATGGCATAACTTTAAACACATAGAGGCCATCAGGGGTTATTAAGACAGTCTTTTCCCTAGACAGCCTTGTCAGCCTCTACATACCAGCAGCCTGTTTGTATGTTCATAGCTGAGAAATACTTTGCTCCTTTATGCAGTCTAGGGTGTCATCAACATGCGGTAATGGAAAGACATCTTTCTCAATGTTTTATTCAGCCATTGGTAGTCAACACAGAACTGCCATGTGCTGTTCTCCTTTCTCACAAAGGCCACAGTAGAGATGAGCACAGACTCTCGGAAGATTCAATGATGTCACCTTGCAGCATCTTCTCCACTTCCTACAAGATTATTCTAGTTTCAGTCGGCAGGATTCTATATCAGTAACAGATAATTGGTGGATGATTCCCAGTGTTGATACAGTATTTTACCATGGACCACTTGGTCAGTCATTGTTCTGCCCTGAACTTCAAAGCATCCCAAAATTGACGTACAATAGCGATCACTTGCAGATTTGGTTCCTCAGTCAGGACAGATTTTATTAGAATTTCAATAGTACCTTCTTCCCCTGTGGTGTCTTTAGTGGCAGCGGGGCATGTTTCTTTGTCAATCACAGTATACGGCCCCTCCTGATCTGGTTCAGCTGTCCCTACACTCATACCTTTAGGGCCAAGTTGCGGCTGCTTGTGACACTTAATAATTCAAAGTTCACCTTGACCAGCTACAATGCTTAGGATCACCACTGGCATGCAGATTTCTTTTGTGAGTCTGAGGAGCTTTTTGCAATCAACAAAAGCTTCACAGTTATTTATTTAAATTTCTGTCACAGTTTTGTGTAATTTATATCGCTGACTAGTTTTGAATGTAGTCGTTCTTTTTCAAACCTTACCTGCATTAAAAATGCTTATCAAAGCAAAATTCCACTGACATACTTAAGTAATGTCCACATAACATTTCAATTTCAATTTCAATTTATTGCTCATAGCACATAATTTTACATGCAAGTGCATTTTCTACTAAGTGTAAAGTTTGTTACAATTACAATTTTTTGTTTACATTCTTTCTTATTACATTATAATTCATGACAAATTCAAGTTATGAGGGCATTTTTGGATAAGCCACTGACTGACGCTAACAAGTTATTAAAAACAACTCCTTTGATTTAAGGGCTTTCTGCTGCTAAAGTTAACCATAAAGTTAACCATATGAAAGTCTTTTCTATGCCTTGTTTCATTGTTGTGAATATCCATATTTCTTTTTGTGACCTTAATGTCTTCTTTCACTAGCATTATAGTTTCTAGTAAATACATGGCATAAACTGCAAGAATATTGTGTCTAACAAATACAGGTTTGCAAGAAGTTCCTGGTTTTACTTTTGATATGATCCTACAGACTTGCTTCTGCAGTATGAGAATCCTTTTCATATTAATTTGGAGTGTCCCACACCACAGTACTATTCCATAAGCTAAGAAATGGTACACTAATCCATAATATTTGGTCCTTAGGATTTCAAAATTAAGATATGGTGATAGATAGATATTCAGCGATCACAGGCCCTGCAGACCATGCGCTGCTTCCACAAACTCACAATCATACTATCTCCCTACCATTCCACTCCCGAGAAGCACGTGGGAAAAACGAACACCTAAACCTTTCTGTTCGAGTTCCGATTTCTCTTATTTTATTTTGATGATCATTCCTACCTATGTAGGTTGGGCTCAACAAAATATTTTCGCATTCAAAAGAGAAAGTTGGTGACTGAAATTTCATAAATAGATCTCGTCGCGTCGAAAAAGTCTTTGCTTTAATGACTTCCATCCCAACTCACGTATCATATCTGTCACACTCTCTCCCCTATTACGTGATAATACAAAACGAGCTGCCCTTTTTTGCACCCTTTCGATGTCCTCCGTCAATCCCACCTGATAAGGATCCCACACTACACAGCAATATTCTAACAGAGGATGAACGAGTGTAGTGTAAGCTGTCTCTTTAGTGGACTTGTTGCATCTTCTAAGTGTCCTGCCAATGAAACGCAACCTTTGGCTCGCCTTCCCCACAATATTATTTATGTGGCCTTTCCAAATGAAGTTGTTCGTAATTTTTACACCCAAGTACTTAGTTGAATTGATAGCCATGAGAATTGTACTATTTGTCGAGTAATCAAATTCCAACAGATTTCTTTTGGAACTCATGTGGATCATCTCACACTTTTCGTTGTTTAGTGTCAACTGCCACCTGCCACACCATACAGCAATCTTTTGTAAATTGCTTTGCAACTGATACTGATCTTCTGATGACCTTACTAGATGGTAAATTACAGCATCAACTGCAAACAACCTAAGATAACTGCTCAGATTGTCACACAGGTCATTTATATAGATCAGGAACAGCAGAGGTCCCGGGACGCTTCCCTGGGAGATTCTTCTTCATCTTTCCTTTCCTCTGTAGTGTTTGCAGGTAATATCTTATCTTAGTCAGGGCGATTCAACAGATCTGAGAAGTATTCTTTCCATCCTTCTACAATTCTTTCCTTGTCATTTATCGAGTTGTCGTTCTTATCTCTTATGAAAAAAGCTGTGCTCTGGAATCCACATTTCCAATTTTTTATGTGTGGTATTGGAAAAATTGCCTTGAGTTCTAATTTTGGCTCTCTGCCTCAACTTGGTCTAGCAAACTGGTTAGATACATTCTCTTCTCTGGTTATAATCTTCTTAATACATAGAGAGTAGGTGTTATTTTTTTACAGATGTGATTAACTTGCTGCTTCCATGAAAGTCAGTCATCTATGGATAAACCCAAGAATTTATAATCTGTACAGATTTTTGGTAGAATATCATCAATCACAGTATTTTGTCTGTTTGGACCACTTCGTTTAAAATGAATAATATTAGTTTTTTTCTATGTTCACTTTCAGATTGTCACTTTCAAAGTGAGCTCATGCATTTTCGATAAAGTTATGAATCTTTTCAACTAGACTAGGTTCACTGTCTGGCTAGCAGACATGTATCATTTGCATACATAGTGATCAATTGCTTATTGTCAAGAGAACTTGAGAAATCATGTACGTACCATATGAATAGGACTGGACCTAAAATGGAGCCCTGAGGAACATCAAAATGTATATTTCTTATACTTGATCTTCTCTTCTCCAGTATTTCTTCATTAGTGTATTTAATTACTGTGCACTACTGTCTACCCTTTAAATAAGTTTCTAGCAATTGCATGAGTTTTCCAGTGACACAATCTTCACATTTTTGACAAAAGCTCATCTTGATGTACTCTATCAAAATCCCTTGAGAGACCCAGGAATACTCCTGCTGCTTGGGGTTTTTAATTTAGGTTTTCAAGTATCTGATGGAAAATTGTACTGCTGCTGACGTGGTACTTCGATATCTTCTGAAACCATGCTGTAAATCACTCAATATGTCAATATTGTTGTAATGTTCCAGGATTTTTTTAAATATTATTTTCTCTATCAGTTCGCTGAAAGTTCAGATTAGGGCAATGGGTCTTTAGTTCTGTACATGCTGTAATTCCCACTTTTTATGTATTGGTTTAACTACAGTCAGTTTCAATTTGTCAGGGAACACACCATCTTTGAGAACATATTTCATTAGATGAACTAGTGGTTTCATTTGTTCATGTTTACATTTCTTCAATAGATATGGAGAAATTTCATTTAATTATGCTGATTTTTTGTTTCTGGGGCTATCAATAAGTTGCAGAATGTCATATGTGCTTATTGGGGGTAGTGTACTGCAGTTCTGTTTGTTACTGGTCTCAAATGTGTGCTGTATATCCTGTTTCATAGAGACATCATTTTCAATAGTATCTATGAAATAATTATTAAAAATATTCCTGATTACAAATGGATGAGAGATATCATCATTTTTCACAGTTAATTGTACATTATTACTTTCAGTTTCTGTTACATAGTTTCTGATTTTATTTACAATTGATCAGCAAGTCTTTGAAACATTATCTGAACCTCATATCTGTTGGCAGATTCTTTCTAATTTTAATCTGTTGACTTCTTTGAGGGTCTTATATTTGTACTGCTTTTTTTATTACAGAGAGCACGCAGCCCTCTGACTGAACATGCTGTGCTACCATGCCGGCTAGAGTTAGTCTGTCTGTGTAAGCTATACATATTTTCCATTTTTTCTTTCAGATCTTTTGTTTTAAAATCTAAACGGCACAGGTTTTCATTTTGAAGGTTGATTTTTCTGGGTACTCACTTTTTTTTAATGATTTGGCTCTATGTAAGTGTTCAGTCAGAATTTCTGTGAATATGTTCCATTTATTGTTGAGCCCAGTGGTAGTCATTACTGATTCCCATCATTCTTAGCTTAAACTATGTCTTAGTGTAGCAATGCTGTTTGCAGATAGTATTCGCTCATATATTTTTCATGGGCTGAATTTGGTGTTACATTTTAGCACTACTGTTTGGCCTAAATGATCTGAGAGGTGACCATTTATGACATCTGTTGAGATGATGTGGTCATAATTTGTAATAATGCGATCAGTTGAACTACTATGTGTGTTAGCTGTCCTGGTGGGTACTAGTCCAAGAAGATCTTCAGCCCCATAAGACAGAATACAATCTGTAAAACATTCGCTTTCCTGACCATAATATAGAGTGTTGATGTTCAGATTTCCCAGTATGACAAGCTTTACACTTCTACAAACTGACATTAATTTACTTAAAACTGCATCAAGTTACTTCGAAAAAGCATAAAAATTTCCACAGGGGGATCTACAAATACCTGGCACAGAAAAGAACAATGCCAAATGTGAGTTTAAGAATTGCAATTTCGAAACCTTTGTCAACACAGTAATTATTCCCCCTTAGCTCTTTTTCCACCATGGTAATGAACTTACATTTTCTTGAGTAGATGGCAAACACCACCACCTTTATCATGTGTTCTACAGCAGAACATAGCAAGGTTGTAGCCTTCCAATTTGCAATACTGAATATTTCCATTGTTCCCTTGTGTTCTGTAACTATTACTACATGTGGAGATAGTCCTGTGATAAATGATTGAAACACACCTAATTTGTTTCCTAAACCCTGTGATAAATTATTCTCATGTGGTCTGAAGTCTGTTTGAGGCATATATGAAACACATACATTTGCATCTTGTGTTGATCCAGGGGAAGGTTTTATTGTCTTAAAAACAATGCTCTTGTCCTGCTGATGTATTGTTTTACTTACCTGGCATTTCATTATTGATTCTCCCAAGCATTCGTTATTTTTGTCCTTGAGAGAGATGGCCAGAAGCACAACACTGGACATTCAATTTGCTGTTCCCTGTTTCTTGGATCTGTGTTATAACTAAGTTCTTCCCGAGCCTGTTGAGATGTAAGCCATCAGATGTATGGAATTCTTCCTACGCAGCTTATGTCCACAAATGTAACCTTTCAGAATCTCATGCATATATTTAGGATCTGTTTATTTGTGCTTCACACTTCTTTATTTACACAGAACCAGATTGGCAAGCCATGTCGATGTGGAACAGAGAAGACGATCACATTTGAGCTCCTCAGCTCATGTAACCTTCTTTTGAGTGAGATCACTAGGTCTTTCATTTCGTTTTTTGCTACACCATTTGTTCCCGCTAAGAACGCGAAAAAGCCATTAATCGTTGTTGCTGTCTCCATGTCATGGGTCATGGAAGTCACTGCCTGAAATTTTGTGCCTGGTTTCACTATTCTAGTTATTTTATGATCTTCTAAATTGAAATTCAGCTGTTGTGTTCCATCTGTGACTATCTGCAAATAGGTTTATTTTACGCATCTTTGCTAGTTGATGATAACTGTTTTCAGGCCTGCCAGTACTTGGGTGTTGTGTGGTGGCACTGTCTGTTTTGCCTTTTTTGTCCATATTAGCCAATAATCCATCTTGAGGAATGCTTGATTTTGATTCACTGTCAGAGACTCCTCTCATGGTTGAATTGGTTTTTTCCTGTGGTTGAAAGTGAATCTGTTGTTCTTCGTTTCTGATGTCCCTTTTCTCCCCCTGTGGTTTGATGCAGCTTGTTGAGATATCACAGTCTACAGACGAAAGCACTTCAAAAGGGTTTTTGTGCATAAAGATTGTGTCACTGGTACTTTTACTGTTCACATGATTTTGCAGTTCTTGCATGCTGTTTTTGTAAGTGACTTTAGTCCATTTTCCACTAGCAGGTGCGAGGCTTTGCTGAACTTGTCCACACATTCCTTTAACTTCATGATTTCGTATTTACAATTTGTACAAGCCTTCTTTTTAATGGCAAAATTAACCTTTTTCCACAGAGAAACATGCCAAACTTTAACGATGGCCACTATATTGTTTCCATAAAACACATATGGAGTGATGATATTAAATGTGTGATGCATTCAACAGATGAAACTGGCCAATACGCAATTATGTCAGTGGAGCTTTCTTTGATAAGCATATTTGTTGCAGACCCGCTTTGAAAATGTACAGATATGTTCCCAGTCACCAGTATAAATTAAAAGCAATTGTAATAGTAATTTAACTAAAGAGTTATCAAACCAAAACTGAGGTGACAAAAGTCATGGATAGCAATACACACATGTACAGATGGTGGTAGAATCCCACACACTAGGTAAAAAGGGCAGCACATTGGCAGAGCTGTCATTTGTGTTCAGATGATTCATGTGAAAAGATTTTCTATGTGATTATGATCACAAAATGGGAATTAATAAATGCAGAATGGTAGTTGGAGCAAGATGCATGGGCATTCCATTTTCAAAATCATTAGGGAATTCAATATTCTGAGATTCATAGTGTCAAGAGTGCGCCGAGAATACCAAATTTCAGCACTACCTCTCACAACAGACAATGCAATGACTGACAGCCTTCATTTAATGACTGAGAGCAGCAGAATTTGCATACACATGTCAGAGCTGACAGAAAAGCAACACTGCATTTATAACAACAGAAATCAGTGAGTGACATATGACAAAAGTATCTGTTAGGACTGTGAGCAAAATTTAGTATTAATGGGCTACGGTAGTAGATAGCCAACATGAGAGCCTTTTCTAACAGAACGACTTCACCCGCAACACTTCTCTTTGGCTCATGACAATCGGTTGGGCCTTAGGTGACTAGGAATTTGTGGCATGATCAGATGAGTCCTAATTTCAGTTTGTAAGAGCTGATGGTAGGCTTTGAGGGTGGCACAGACCACATGAAGCCATGGACCCAAGTTTTCAACAAGGCACTGTGCAAAACAGTAATAGTGTGTCTCCATAATGGCATGGGCTGTATTTACATGGAATGTACTGGGACCTCAGGTCCAACTGAACCGATCATTGACTGAAACCGTTCTGTTCAGCTTCTTGGAAACCATCTACAGCCATTCATGGACTTCACATTCCCAAAGAACAATGGAATTTTAATGGATGACAGAACATGATATCACCAGGACACAATTGTTCATGATTGGTTTGAAGAACATTTCGGACAATTTGAGCAGTTAGTTTGGCCACCCAGATCACCTGATAAGAATCCCATCAAACATTTATTGGACATAAACAAGAGGTTAGTTTGTGCAGAAAATCCTGCATTGGCAACACTTCCGCAATTATGGATGACTCTAGAGGCAGCATGGCTCAATATTTCTGCAAGGGACTTACAACACCTTGTTCAGTTCATGCCACGTTGAGCTGTTGCACTACGTTAGACACAAGGAGGTCCAACACAGTATTAGGAGGTACCCTATGACTTTTGTCACAGTGTAAGTTGCGGTATTTGTCCAACAAAAAGTTGTCACTAAATTAAAAAAAATCATACCTTAATTGAACCTATTGACTGACAACTGAAACTCAACTTTTTGTGCCTGTCCCACTCCCACCACACACCTTGCTTGTCACCACTGATACCACCTCCCTCTATACCAAAACACCCCAAGTACATGGCTGGTGCGCTGCCAAACCCACCCAATTCCAAACCTCAGACTTCATTCCTGCACATTTTAATCAACTGTATACTTACCGACAATAACTTTATCTTTGAGGGACAGACATACAGACAGATCAGGGGCATTGGCATGGAGAACAGGATGGCTTCTTCCTATGACAAACTTTTTCATGGGTCACATGGAGGGGTCTTTCCTATAACCCATAAGACTTCAGCTCCTTGTCTGGTTTAGATACAATGATGTTGCCATATGGACTCATGGTAAGGCTGAACTGTTAAAATTCTTGAAATCTCTAAATTCATTCTTCAAATTAAATTTCACATGGTCTTATTCCAAATCCCATTCCTGTTTCCTTGATGTTGACCTCATCCTCACTGAGGGTCAGCTACACACCTTTGTTCACATTAAACCAACTAACAAACAACAATACATACATTTTGACAGTTGCCATTCTTTCTACGTCAAATATTCCCTCCCACATAGTCTTGGCATTTGAGGTAAATTTATTTGTTCAGATGCAGACACTTTACAGAAATACACCACAATTCTCACCTCAGTTTCAATTAACATAATTATCTGACTAACATGGTTCCAAAGCACACTTCTGGGCCATCACATCCAATCTGCATACTGCTGATGTCTCCAAAAAAACATCTTAAGGGTACAACTCTCATCATTCAGTATTATCCAGGTCTTGCAAGTCTTAATCACCTATTTCAAGAAGGCTATGACTCCCTAAAATTGTGCCCTGAAATTAGGTCTGTTATGTTCAACATTTTGTCCACCACAGCTAGAATAGTTATTCATCACCATCTCAATCTCCACAATATCACTGTGAGACACTATGCTCCTTCTGCACCCATTTCGCTACCCTGTTGCTCCTCCCCTGTGAGAGTCCCCACTGCAAGATTTGCCCTATGCAGCCTCCTACCACCACCTATACCAGCCCTTCTGGCAATGTATGTACTATCAAAGGGAGAGCCACATCTGCAACAAAACATGTCATGTACCAGCCATTGTATAAACACTGTTCAGCCTTTTGCAATGGCATGACTACCACCAGGTTATCAGTTAGGATGAAGGAGCATTCCTGGAGGTGTTATAATGTCAACACACAATATCCTACTGCAAAACATGCTCTAAAACACAACAGTCATGACCTCAGTGCCTGTTTCACCACATATGCCACATGGATTCTTCCCCCAGACACCAATTTCTCAGGACACCACAGATGGGAACTTGTGTTACAACATGTCCTCTGTTCCCACCACCCACATGGGCTTACTTTACATTAATTTCTTTGGCTGCAGTATTTCTTCTCAGCAACTGCTCCTTTCTCCCTCCTTTTTAGTTTTCTATATCTTTAATTTTCTGCCATGTCAACCCCCCCCCTCCCGACACACACACACACACACACACACACACACACACACACACACACACACACACACACACACACATAAAATGCACTTAGGTTTCTGCTCTGATTAACCTGTGTGCAGCTGTTTGTCAGTAATTTCTGTCTTGTGTACTACCCTATTTTCCACCTTTAAGTTCTCAGGTTTTTAAATCTGGTACAGTGCAGTAGCTAACAACCAGTTTTTCCTACCCAGTCCTTTTACTTCACTCCTCTTCCTTCCCCTTCAACCTTCCTGCCAGAAGGAGCCACTGGCTCTGAAAGCTTGCAAACTTCAGTATCTTTATATGCTGGTTCTCCTACCACTGGTTGGTAAGTAGACTTTTTATCCATACAATTACATTACATTTTCAAAAATTGATTATTTTCATTTAAATATAAATTATAAGATATCAGAAAAGATTCACAAGTTATCAAAAATCAGAAATGAGGAACTATAAGTAATAAGTTCTTCACGTACAAAAAAACAGACTAGACACTAACCTTAAAATGCCTGAGAAGTGTGGACAGAAATTTGACATTATCATGAGCCTGATCATAGTAACGAACAAGATCAGCCTTATATTGGTCAAATCCAGCCCCTATTTGAGAACCTCCTGCTTGCAACAGCTGCAGAACCTGAAGCACACTGGGAGTGTTCAGTTGTTCTACCAGTATACTAAGACCAGTCTCACGCTCGTGCCAACACTCATATTCTGCAATCGGCCCTTCATCTGCTGGTTTCTACAACAGCAAAACAAGAAAAGAATTGAGACATGAATTAAAAGTTATGTTAACATTTTTGCCACTGATGGAACAATGAAAACAAAATTTATCAAGTAAATACACTACCTACCTGGCACACAAGTATGAGCCTCTATTTCCATATAATCTTGCAACGGAACATTACACACACACACACTTGCGCAACAACAAAAAATTGAAGCATCCAGAAGACATGATCAGATCTCAATGCTAATGCATGCATGTACACAGCATCATTGGGTACATACATGCATAGAACTGCAATTTTCTGTGACAGGTAGAATGACAACCAGATTGCAATAGTGTTGTTCAAGTTTTCTGTTGTAACAAGGCCTTTTAGGGTATACAAGGAATGTGAATAGTATCAGATGTTGACTGATATCTGTGAAGTACTTGGAGATGTCAGATACTCAAGTGAGACAGCATTACCAGCACATAACAGAGCTTGAAAGGGACCCAATTTTGGGTTTCCATTTGGCCAGTTGTTCGAACCAAGCAACATCCATATTAATAGAGCGTTTGGGAGCAACACAGTCTGAAGTCTGACTGCATGGGAACCTGATGGAAAACATAGTCATCGAGATTCCAGCCAACCATTTCTGGCCAACAAAAGGGAGATTCACATTATCATGCACTACTTACACTATAAGCCCTTCATATCTGTGCCTGCCATCTGACATCAAGTAATGAACTCCCACTATCATTCTGTGTCATCTCACACCACTGATTGGGGACTAGCAGCAGCCAGATTAGGGATTACCTGTTGTGGTATAATAGTTTGTTCCACATATTTCTCACAATCAAACGAAAGATGTTCTTTTAAACCCATTGGATAGGTAGCATATATAGAGGATTCCACTGTGCATGCTTTGATTTTGGTTTGTGCAGAGATGATGGGAGAGGCATGAGCACTGGACAACAGCAAGGCATGATGCTGCCAAATGTCTCCACTGTTCTGGAGGTAGTGTTAATACTTTGGCATCATGGCTTGGCAGTGTTTTGGAAGGCACAGACCAAGCACTTCTGCTGACAATGTAGACACCTGCAGAAACAGTTGAAAGATGCTGAGAAGGAATGTCATTCTCTTTTGTTCTGTCCTAAGATTCACTTCAGATATAATGTTCTAAGTAATAAGAGATTTGTCACCTAATACTGTACATGTTAAATATGAGAACAACCAAATACAGAAAAATTCTTTAACAGGCAGTTAATTCAGTTTATAGCGAGTTGGCATAGATGTGAGGTCTCTTACAATCCTCAACCCTCTGTACATTGAGACAAAGTCCCACAGTACAATGAGTGGCAATGTGTAGCAGGTCAACAGCTTCAAAGAACTATGAGAAGGTGACCACAAGAAAACAATCAAGATAAAAGTTAGCACAAGGAGTATCAGACTGATAGATCACTCATGAAGTTGTTGACTGGGTTACAACCACCACCAGAGCCTTTTAAAACATGCCACTTCCAATATGAAGGCCACCATTACCACCACAAAACAAACAGCTCCATTTTATGTGGTACCATGACCAGGAGACGAATGGTGTTACACTGTGTTTAGCAATGAATCGCAGTTATGCACTGCCCCAGATGACCATCATTGGTGAGTATGGTGGTTAGCTGGGGAGATGTCCCATTCTTCCAATGTTTTGGAGTATGACTTCAAGTAACAGCTGGCAGTGATTGAGGGGATGCTGACAGCACTATGATATGTCTTGGACATCCTGCATCCTCATGTGTTATGTATCATGAGACAACATTGTGGAGCCATTTCTCAACATAGGACAATGCTCATGCAGACATGGTGTGTATCTCTATGAAAAGTCTGCATAATGTTGATGTATTCCTGCGACCAGTAAGATCCTCAGATCTCTGCACAATAAAAAAAGTGCGGGACCAGCTCAAATGTCAAATCCGTCCGAGTGACAGTATCCAGAAGATCAAGAACGAATTACACCCGCTGCATCAGGAGAGGATGCATTGGGTTTATGGCACCCTTCACTACAAAATCACTGCATACACACAGTCCCCATCATACTGATAAGAGGGCTCACACTGACAAATCTTTGTAAATTCAACTCAATTTTGTAATCTCTGAAACAACATCGCATACCCTCTCAACCCATGAAGTTTCATTTTATTTTCTCTTCCCCTTCTGGCTGCTTCAATTTTTGTAAGATAGTGTATTTAGAACGAACATTCATTCATTCATTCATTCATCCACAATGTTCTGCAGATCCTGTTGAGAAGGAGAACTTTCAAGGATGTGGGATGAGCCAAGGTATACACTGACATAAGATAATGACATCATAGAAACTTAATCTGTATACTGTATTAACAGTAAACTATCACTACACTTCTTAATGCTATCATGTTCATGCCATCTAAATTAATCAAGTGAATTAGTAAGAAAATTGTTATTTTAAAAACAGCTGCTGCCTCCTCAGTTTCACTGCATAGCTGAACAGAATAAAGGAGAAAGTCCAGACAGTCACTAAAGGTGTAACTTATGTTGGGAGTTCCACTTTCCACTAAAATAATGATTATCTTCACAATATTTCCTCACTACCTCTGATCTCAGGGGAATGCATATCACACATTACAACATAATAAGGATTATCTTCAAAGAATACAGTCTTGCCTAAATGAGCACACTGCATTTCCCAACTGTTGCGGTGTCCATACAATCATTTGCTCTGTCATCAAACATTTGTTCAAAGAAATGAGATGCTAAAGTTTTTTTTTTCTATGTCGAATTTTTTTGGTCTGGAGGTTTACTTAGACCTAATTCACTGTTATGAAGCACATGACATCTAACTGATTTCTTCCTGATGGTACTAGCATCTATAAAAATACATAAAAGACAGTAAAAATACCATATTATGTTGCCTAGTAGAAGGATAAATTGTTGCTGTGGGGGGGGGGGGAGATGGGGGCGGGGGGGGGGGGGGAGAGAGAGAGAGAGAGAGAGAGAGAGAGAGAGAGAGAGAGAGAGACATTATACAAATGGCTGGCCAGCAGTTACTTTCACGACATCTAACTCCCAATTGGAGACAGCTGTCAGAGACAGCAAAGGATGTGGAAGAGAAGTTTAATGGAATGGACAGTGTCTTGAAAAGAGGACATACATGAACATCAACAAAAGCAAAACGAGGATAATGGAATGTAGTCAAATTGAATCAGGTGACGTTGAGGGAATTAAATTAGGAAATGAGACACTTAAAGTTTTGCTGTTTGGGGAGCAGAATAACTGGTGATGGTCAAAGTAGAGAGGATATTAAATGTAGACTGGCTATGGCAAGTAAAGTGTTTCTGAAGAAGAGAAATTTGTTAACACTGAGTATAGATTTAAGTGTCAGGAAGTATGGTGTGTAGAGGTTGGGTTGGCTGGGTTGTTTTGAGGGAGGAGACCAGACAGAGGTCATCGGTTGAAACGGATTAGGAAAGGAATTCGGCCGTGCCCTTTCGAAGGAACCATCCTGGCATTTGCCTGGAGCGATTTAGGGAAATCACAGAAAACCTAAATCAGGATAGTGGTGTGTAGAAGAAACATGGACGATAAACAGTGTAGACAAGAAGAGAATACAAGCTTTCACAATGTGGTGCTACAGAAGAATGCTCAAGATTAGATGGGTAGTTCATGTAACTAATGAGGAGGTATTGAGCAGAAGGGAATTTGTGGCACAATTTGAATACAAGATGGGATCGGTTGGTAGGACACATTCTGAGGCATCAAGAGATCACCAATTTAGTATTCGAGGGAAGCATGGAGGGTAAAAATCATAGAGGGGGACCAAGAGATGAATACACTACGCAGAGTTAGAAGGAGGTAGGTTGCAGTAGTTATTCAGAGATGAAGAGGCCTGCAAAGGATGAGTAACATGGAGAGCTGCATCAAACAAGTCTCTGGACTGAAGACCACCACCACAACAACAACAACAATTCTGAGTACTCTAATACATGAAAACAGATGACAACAATTGTATCTTCAGGTAAGTGGCACACGTAATTGTACTTTGGCTTACATCATGTTGGCAGGCCACTGTCATGGAGCTTGTACTAGCTTTCATCTCAGTATCCTGCAGAACCTGTTCTTACCAATCTGGTAAATGCAAGTCTGCCACCTCCATGCGTGTTCATCTGTTTGGAAGGACTCTGATCTCACAAATGCCCAAAAAGAGCTTGAAATGTTGTGTGATGTGGTTAGTGTCTGTGAGGATACTTGTTTCGGTATGGTCATGCTGCCTCTCGATCATTTCCATCTGCTTCGCTGTACACAAACACCATCTTTGTTTGTTCCTGGCATAAGTACCAGACAATTCCACTGTAACAGTATGCTGCATCAATCACATAGCCTGCAACACACAAGTAACACACGGTACATGGTCAGAGAAACTTTCATTCATCATCACCATCTACCATGGCAAAGTTGCTTTTCCAGACATGTTTGTAGGACCTTTTTCTCCATTTCCAATCAGGATCTGTCCCTGCAGTTTGCAGCTTTTATTAATGTTCACCATGTATACACAACTGAAATATACATTATTTACATTCTAACTTTCTTTCACATGAACAAAAAATCCTCCAGATTATGAATTAATAGTTTTCCATACTTGAAGTGTTTACAATAGCTACATTTAACTCATGCACCAAATTTTTATGAGGATATTTACCTTAGCAAGAAATGTTTCTGTAACATTAGTAATATGTCTTTCCCAGGCCATAACAACTTCTTCAAGTTGTTCTACTATCTGGCTATCCATTGCTAAGACTGTAAAATTACAATTAGGATCACGGAGTTCTGGTATTTCTGGTACATGTAACTGGATGTCAGCCTCAATATGTTTCAGTGTCCTGGAACATACATAACACTCATTAAGTACTAAGTATGAAAATGGTGTCTCTCTCTAAATCAAGAATACTCACAGGCAACATAAAAATTGTCTCTTTTCTAGAATCTCATGAAGCATTAGGCTCTTAGACTTATTTTGTATCTGTGCTTTTTGACAGGATAGAATTCAGTATGCCATTGCTAAGAGATTATTCATGAAGCTTGTGGTGTCATTATCATTGAAAGACAAGAGCATATATATTACGTTTCCAGAAACAATATTTTATTCCATCAGACTATGTTCTGTGATAAAGACTGATGAGCTATTAGCAAAATGTGCATGTAGGTTATAAAAGAGGAACATAATGAATGATCTAGAGTCATTCATTTTCTCATTTCTAAGAATGGGAACAGATAAACAACAATCATTCTGTTTCAACACTTTGTTGACAGGGCACCAGCAACTTTATTAAATTCCTTAAAGTGTTATTAACAATTCAGTCAACAGCTGCAGTATTTATATTAGGTGACTAGTTTCGAACCTTATGAGTTCATTTTCAAGCCTACTGAGACTGCACTGACAGTGCCTGATTTTAATAACAAACACCAAAGTGGCAACATGTGCTTCATAAATGTTTGCAGAATGAATACCATAATCCAAACTGATTATGATGTAGTAAGAGGCAAGTGTGGACTGTGGCATTCATTCTGCAAACATTTATAAAGCACCTATTGTGACCTTGATGTTTATTATAAAAATCAGGCACTCTTAGTGCAGCCTCAGTATAACAGGCTTGAAAATGAACCTGTAAGGTTCAAAACTAGTCACCTGTTGACAGAACTGTTAATAAACATTTTAAGGAACAACAATCATATCTCAGTTCTATGTCACAATAATACATATGTCTTAGCTCTACCAAATTGTTTAAAATACTTCAAACAACACTAAGTACACCCAAGTCACAAAATTTGTTTTTCATATGGGTTTACAAATCCAACAGATCATATTCACAATAAACATTATGATATGTGACATATTCACAGAACAAACACAGAAACGCCAGGTTGTAACATCAACAATATTAGGAAAAGGATAGATTGCTACTCATCATAAAGATGACACATTGAGTTGCAGACATGCACAACGAAAAGACTGTTTACTCTTTAGCATTCTGCCAATGTCTTCTTCAGCAAGCACACATTCACACAAGCAAGCAAACCTCTTGCACACATGTTTCAAAGTCTTCACATTACACATCTAGCAGTGATAGAGACTTTTGTTAGAGACAAAACATTTTCTGATGCTTCTGGCAATGCCAGGTATCTTTTGTATTGTCAGGCCCTGGGTGATGATATGGTTTCATTAAAATAGCGTGTTCTACAAAGCAGGTGTACTGCATATTACCTACCACAGTAAAATGATAAAGAGTGATTTTCAATAAGGAAACCTTAAGAATTAGTGTCTCTCAGTGGAGAAAGATATTTTAGAAATGAATAAAATTTTTAATTTTGTTGGGCCTACCTCCTTTCACAGAGAGTAGATGACTGGACTATAGGCAACATGTAACCGATAGACACAATGCATTGCGCCTATACTATGTTGCCTCTCTGGGGCATAACCAGTACAAAAGGATTCCTAGCACTGTTGGGAAGTGTCAGCAAACTTGTTGTCTTTACCATAAATTGCTCCCCATGACCTGGCCTATCCTCCCTAGAAGTTTGATGTAAAAACTTTGAAACACTAGATGAACATCTTTAATCTACATTTGGAAACGTTTATGCTATCTGTCAGACATTATATTCCCATGGATAAATCGTCAAAGAGTTTTATATATGCATATCTCACCCTCTTATGTGCTTAAGTTAGATGCACTAAATGGTAATGCATATAGCTTTTATTTATAGTGTTGTACTTGAGAGTATCTCTGTTACTCTCACACTCAGATGGATTGTTGATAACAAACAACACCACTTACAAATATTATTCTTTTTCCCTAGTTCTTATCATTTTACTTATCATGATAAAGGAAAAGCTATTAAGTCACAAAAGTAAGAGGTTCTAATGCTTTTGATGAAAGAAGAGAGTGAAGTGTATGTATGCAACCTTCCCCCCTCCTTTATAAGAGTTGACTTACTTGGGAGTCCGCATTCCTTTTCAAGCAATTGGTTTCCCATTGCTGGGACTTGGAGTCACTTTTCCTTCCATTCCTTTCTTATACACTTTACTCTTTCTTCCTATTTCTGACTGTTTCATTTGTCATGATAATAGAAACATTTTTAAGTTACAAAATATTCAGTTTTGTTGCTTTAATTGTAAGTCTCACAGAATGTTCTACCATTTCCTCTTTAAGTAGTTCGTAACTACATGCTCTACCTTTATTAAAGATATTGTAAATACCCAAAGGACTTTTATATGAAGTTACTTGCAAGGGCAGCAGTAGTTTGATGCCAAAGTATCCCAATCAAAGATGCCATACTAATATGTTGTTGGTTTGGTGAAGCATTGTAAAATTCAATGTTAATCTCTACCTAGATCCAGACAGAAAACTTCAGTTTGCTTGTACAAAAGTTCCCCAATTATACTGAAACCATTCGAGGTGACTTTCATCATTCAACAATAAATTGATAAATTTGGCTAGTTACAGTTCTGTTAGTGGTGTGTGTGACAAGAAATATTGTGGAACACTACTAAAAGGCTTCTCTGAAAGCAACCTAGAACAGACAGCTCAGAACCCCACTCATGATGGAAATACATTAGATTTAATGGCAACAAAAAGACATGACTCTTTGAGATGTCCACATCAGAATTGGTATCAATGACCATGAGGAAGTTGTAGCAAAAATAAATGCCAAAGTACAAAGGACAACCAAAACAAGTAGAAAGCTCTGTATGTTCAGTAAACTATGTAAATAAGTAGTGTAATATTTCAAAGAGGAAATTGAAACTTTCAGCTCACGACAGAAACTTCTAAAGAAACAGAGATTACTGCATAACAGGTGTAAAAATAAGTATACAGCTGTAGATAGAGACATGCTGAATGAAAATCATTTGTCTACCTAAACAGCAATGTGTGAAGGCTTCAATGACTACCTTTGCAGAATACTGCTGAAAGACACCAAGTGCCCAATCATTCACAGATGAGACAGGAACTGAAATTGAGGGTAGCAAACCAAAACCAGCAATGCTTAACTTTATTCTCGGATGTTCTTTTACAAAGGAAACCCCATGAGCAGTGCCTTGATTTAATTCTTGTACCACTGAAAAGATGAGCAAAATAGGTGTTATTATCAGTGGCGTTGAGAAACAGCTGAAATTTTTCTAAATTTTTTCTCACTTACATGTTTTAATTTCAAATATTTAACACACTCACTGATTTGTACAGTATTCACAAATTTAAAGCTGCTATATAGGGGAGCTCAGTTCTTTAAAGAATCAGGGGTTACAGGTTACCTACTATTTGTAAAGAAGTGCTGCAGCGTTAACATCCACTTACATCCCATAGAGATGGGTATGAAAAGAGTGTGACATTGAAGCAAAACTTTGGAATACATGGAGCAATTTCAATCAAATTTGTGTACTTAACTCATTGTCTGTCTGGAATAATTTACCCAGGACATAGGACACGCGTGTTATTTATTTATTTACACATCTAGTTCCATAGGACCAAATTGAAGAGCAAATCTCCAAGGTCACAGAGTGTGTCAGTACATGAAATTACAACATAAAAGTAATAACAGGTAAAATGAAATGTTTATGAACACAAAAAATGTCAAGCCATAAGTTTAAGTAAACGCTATCAGCAATATAACACAAGAATCAGTTTAATTTTTCGATGAAGTCCTCAACAGAATACAAGGAGTGACCCATGAGGAAATTATTCAGTTTCGATTTGAAAGCACATGGATTACTGCAAATATTTTTTAATTCTTGTCGTAGCTTATTGAAAATGGATAGCAGCAGTATACCGCACACTTTTCTGCACAAGAGTTAAGGAAGGGCGATCCAAATGCAGATTGGATTTCGGCTGAGTATTAACTGCATGAAAACTAACTCCTGGGAATAAGCTGATATTGTTAACAAGAAATGACAGTAAAGTATATATATGTATATATTGAGAGCACAATGTCAAAATACCCAGACTAGTGAAAAGGGGTCGACAAAAGTTTC
Source organism: Schistocerca nitens (assembly GCF_023898315.1). Taxonomy (NCBI): domain Eukaryota; kingdom Metazoa; phylum Arthropoda; class Insecta; order Orthoptera; family Acrididae; genus Schistocerca; species Schistocerca nitens. The sequence continues at coordinate 367,652,212 of NC_064619.1, forward strand.
GTGAACTTACACCACTTATTGCCCAAACCGCCCATTTGAGCCAAAAATATCCTTTTAGAATGGGAAGAGTTACCCCAAAATATAATACTGTATGACATAAGCAAATGAAAATAAGCAAAGCAGACTACTTTACTTGTTGAATGATCACCTACTTCAGATACCGTTCAAATAATAAAAATAGCAGCATTAAGTCTTTGAACAAGATCCTGAACGTGGGCTTTCCACAATATTTTACTATCTATCTGAACACCTAGAAATTTGAACTGTTCAGTATCACTAAACATATGCCCATTTCCATTGTACATAAAAGGCACAATTGCTCACTAAATTAACATTTATTGATAGCTCTTCTTATACAGGAAACTAGCCACAGAAACAATCATACTGTCACCAAACATTACCTGCTGCGGGGTGACCACTTAGTTACTGAAAATGGTCAGTCACATGAGCAACCACTGAAAATGCTGTGCACAATCCATTGCTCAGGTGACCACTGCAATCACTGACATAATCTGTAGCACAAGTGACAACTGAAGACAAAGCACAATCCACTGCTCGGATGACCACTGAAATCACAGCATTTACCATAGCACAGGTGAGCACTGACGACGCTACACAATATGTCATTCAGGTCACCACTGAAATAGTGGCACCATTACAGCACACATACTCTGACCTGCATCTCTGCAGGTGTAGTTATATGCGGGTCCAGTGAAGTTGCAGTAGAGGGAACACATTAGATTTCTGTGCTTCATAATCCTGCTGAGGTACTAAAATTGGATACAAATTGGGAAGACAGTACAGTTGGTAGGAATTGGATGCCACACTCACAAACTCTATTGTCATAGTCCTGTATTTCTGTTTTTATGTTGGCTGTCCCATCTGTGTACTACCAAAACCACAATGTGGTTGATGCTGTAAGCTTGTAAGTTAACTAAGGCATTAGCAGCACTGTACTGTGACCTGCACTGTAAGTTTGCACATTGGCCCACAGATGGTCGTAATGTAGCTTGCTGAGCTTGGCAATCATGAATAGTAGTCGGCACACAGTCCCCTCCCCCCTACCCTCCCTCCTCTGAGAGTAGCAGAGTGTGTAGGCAAATTTAATTGGCAAGGACACTCATTGCCCAGAGCAAGACTGCTGGTCATCAATCAGTGACTTTGCTGACTGGGTAGGTGGTGGTAAGACCACCTGAGGGGGGGGGGGGGGGGGTATATAAGGAAAGCTTCAGATGGAAAGGTGTAGGTCATGTTAAAGCGGTCCAATGACACTGTAGCAGTGATGTCAACCTTCAGTGTATGGTGACCACAGCCAACAATACTGCTAGGAGAGCACTAAAGAGGTTGGAGACCACACTTCATCCCTTCAATGCAGACCATTATGCACATGACAGTGGCCAAATCTGTATGAACCAATGGAGGTTGAGACCTAGCTTTAGGATGGATGTTTGCAATATGGGAGTGCAGCTCATCCTGGAAGGCCAGTATGTTAGAGGCAGAAGTAGTAGCAGTGGGCTCAACAAATTCCCCAGGTATCTGAAGTGGCTCATCATATACCAGCTTGGCCACTGAAGCACTGATATTTGTCTTTAAAGTGGCGCAGAGGGCAGGAAAGACAACCGAGAGTGTAATAATCCATGGTGTGGCATGGCAAAGTAGAGCAGTCTTCAAAGTGTGATGCCATCGCTTGACTATCCCATTGCTTGATGGGTAGTATGTGATGGTGTAGTGATGATGAAGGCCACAGAATCAGGAAAGCTCATTGAATACCTGGGTTTCAAACTGCCTTCCACCATTGGTGGTGAAATGGAGTAGGGAACCAAAGCAATCCATCCACTTCCTCACAAATGCTCATGCCACAGTTTCAGCTGAGATGTCAGAAATTGGTTTTGCCCTGGCCAGTGTGTGAAACAATAAATGATAGTTAATAGATACTATTATCTGTCAGAGATGGGGAGGGGACTGATAATGTCAAAATGGACACGTGTAAACCTCTTGTAACCTCAGGGAAATCACCAACAAGAGCATGAATATGCCGGTGGCCAACATTACTACACTGACAAGCAGTGCAGGTGCAGCTGCAGTAGTCTGAGCCAATGCTGTGCCGGGTAACAAGACTGATACTGGCCTTAATGTGAGGGTGGAGCAAGTTATGAATGCTGTTAGTAGTAAGAGTCCAACTCCATATCGATCTCTTGTACTGCATCAAGTACGGCAAAATCAATGCAACTAGATATCCCGGTGACTCATGACAGACAATCAGCAACAACACTGTTTATTCCTGAGATATACTGAATGCCTGTGCTGAACTGAGAGATGTAATCCAGTTAGCAGAAATGGCATGGTGGGATATGACTGTTAGTCTGCTGAAAGGCATACGTGATGGGTTTCTGCTCAGTAAATATCATAAAGTTCCTAGCTTCCAGTAATGAACAAACATAGTGGTTTGCCTCCTAGACAGCAAGCAGCTCCTTGACATTGTCTCTCCACTGACATTGTGTAGGCATCTTTGGAAAGAAGGCCAATGGTTGCTGTAAGGCTGCGCCTAATGCATACTGGCTGGTATTGACTAACATTTCCAGCTGGGCATCACATGCTGGGTGAGCCAGAAGTGCATTGTTGCTAAGGCTGTTCTTGGCAGTAGTGAAGGCAACATCCATTTGGTCCATCCAAGAAACAGGATGTTGCCCTTAGTATTGGAATAGCAAGAGCATGTGTCAGTGGCTTCTGAATGGATGCTGTGTTGGGGAGATGATGGCACTAGAAGTTTAAAGTTCATGGGTGCTGAATTTCCCAATTAGCCTGAACTTTTTCAGGGAGGATAGTCATGCCATCTGCACAAATATGGTGACTCATGAATCTCACCTGGGAGGGATCAAAGATGCATTTGTAGGAATGAATGCTAACCCCAAAATAGTTTAGCCATTGAAACGCTCTGGACAGATGTTCACAGCGTTGTTGCAGAGAAGAACTAAATACCAGTAGACTGAGGTGAAAAAAGTCATGGGATACCTCCTAATACCATGATCGACCTCATTTTTTCTGGCATAGTGCAGAAACTCAACATGGCATGGATTCAATACGTCACTGGAAGCCCCCTGTAGAAATACTGAGCCATGCTGCCTCTATGACAACCCACAATTGTAAATGTGTTATTGGTGCAGGATTTTGTGCACGAACTGAGCTCTTGATTGTGTCCCGTAAATGTTCGAAGGGATTCATGTCAGGCAATCTGAATAGCCAAATTATTCCCTCAAACTGTCCAGAATATTCTTCAAACTAACTTCAAACAACTGTGCCCCAGTGAATTGGAACATTGTCATCCATATGATTTCCATTGTTGTTTGAGAACATTTAGTCCATCAATGGCTGCAAATGGTCTGCAGATAGCCAAACATAACCATTTCTGGTCAAAAACCAGTTCAGCTGGACCTGAGGAACTAGTTCATTCCATGTAAACACAGCCCACACTGTTATGGAGCCCCACCATTACCATTTTGCACAGTGCCTTGTTGACAACTTGGGTCCATTGCTTCACGGGGTCTGTGCGACGCTCAAACTCTACTGTCAGCTCTTAACAACTGAAATTGGGACTCGCTCAACCAAGCCATGATTTTGCAGTCCTCTATGGTCCAAACAATATGGTCATGAGCCCAAAAGATGTCTGCGAGCAATGTCGTGCTGTTAGCAAAGGCACTTGAGTCAGTCATCTGCTGCCGCAGCCTGTTAATACAAAATTCTGCCACACTATCTTAACGGATACATTCATCATATGACTGACATTGATTTCTGTGTTTACTTCATACAGTGTTGCTTGTCTGTTAGCACTGACAACTCTACACAATCGCTGCTCTCTTGGTCATTAAGTGAAGACTGTCAGCCACTGTGTTAAATACTGGAGAGAGGTAATGCCTAAAATTTGGTGTTCTTAGCACACTCATGACACTGTGGATCTCAGAATACTGAATTCTCTAACAATTTATAAAATGGAATGTCCCAAGCATCTGGCTCTAACTACCATTCCACATTCAAAGTCTGTTGATTCCCATCATGTGGCTATAAATATGGCATAAACCTTTTTACATCAATTGCCTGAGTACAAATGACGGCTCTGCCATGCACTGCCCTTTTATACCTTGTATACATAATACTACCACCATCTGTATATGTTCATATCGCTATCCCATGACTTTTGTCACATTCATATGCAAGGTGAATCACCTAAAATTTGCACCTCAAAATTTTGCAGAAATGAAAAGTACTACTGATGTGTGGTTTTTATACAAGGGATTGGTAGTCAGAAGCTCGCATTGCTAGCCAATCAACAACTCATGACCTGGTGTTGTTTGACCAAGAAGCACTGATAATATGCTGCAGATGAAAAGTTTGTACATGTTTCTCTTGACTGCTAATTGTGGGTATTTGCAAATATACTGTATTGATTGGATTACATTTCAATACTTATGATGGTGATGGTTTGATAGTGGATATCATGTGTGAAGCTAATCACCACAAATAAAGGATTTCTTCACACAGCAACTTCAACAGAATTACAAATAATAGTTTTACTAATTACTGTCTGTGTGACATCTGCGATGGTGAGTTGCCAGCTGAAGGTGTTGAGCAACTGCATTGGGTAGACATCATAGGTGACAAAGGACAAGCTGTTGGCAGCTGGCATGGATAGATGCATAGGTTGGAATGAGTGTCTATAACACAGTGTATATGCCAACAAGGAAAAAACTTCCAAGATTTTTTCCCAGATTTCCCAGTTAAACACAGAATTTTTCCCTGGGTGAAAATACACTATTACCGGTGTGAACTTACACTATACACCAGGTGAAAGTACATTTTTTCTGTGTCAAGTGACAGTATACTGTCTCTTGGAGTTGTAAAACTTATCAATCCTTTGAATGTACATCTTTTATACACTGATGTAAAACTTCAAGCACTTTAGGAAATAACAACGGAGTTTGGGGAGATCTGTGACGTGCAGCAACATGTGCACTGTATATTTTTGTATTACAGAAGTATAAATACGAATTCCATCAAACAAAACACGATAGCTTCCAAAGTACTGAAATCAAGATTGTGCTGCGCAATGTGCTTTTGTCAGCCAATCATTGCTTGTGTCACACGATCCTACCAGCCAATGACAGCAGGGTCATTCCACCCCAAGTGATCACATTTTTCAAAAGTTTTCCATCCCTCCATTTCTGATTAAATATACCATAGATACATAGATATCAGAGAAATGAATTCATGCAAAATTTGAGCCCATAATACCCACCATGTTGGAAACTATGGTCCCATGTTTGAGAAGCTCTTCGACAAGGGTGTGGTGAAAGTGAGTAAACCCCAATGTGTGAACCTTTCTTAACACAAGGAACCTCTTGCTTTCAGATCCTATACAACTTCTCGTCCTGAATTACAAAAACACATTATGGCACTGTGAAAAAGACTGTCAAAGTACCTCAAAAAACCTGCAGAGAAAAACATTTGAAGTTTTTTTTTCCTTTTTGGAGTCAGATATCTCTGGAAGAATAAATGCAAAGGAACTACAACATGACACATATACTAACAATACCTGTTGCAGGACTCTGTTAGCACATCTTCCTGTCTAATCACTTATTGCGGTCTGTGGTCAATTATAATCATCGTGCCATATATAAAACTGCAGAAAGTTACCCAAGTTCAGGTGAAAATATTGCAAAAGGTCATTTCTGAAGTTCATCTTTCCAGCACACTGGAAAGAGGACTCTTTTCTCCACTAGAAACATCTTGTTGTATCTTAAGAGTCAATTCAGCAAAGGAATGAAAAGTAATGTTGAACTTCAACTAAAATCATGTGCAACATGATACAGCTTGCTATTTGCACAGTGCCAGGTGAAGCAACAGTGGTGATTGGCAAACTGATGCCAAGAAATAGAAGAAAATAGAAATATACATGAAGAACAGTTTATAAATGGCCATAATTAGCTGGAACTGGCAAAAATCACCAATTTTTGCCAATGGATTTGAACCACATTCAAGTTAACGATGTATCAAGTGATACAACTTCTTTTGTGGCCTCTGTTTATCAATCAACTTACACCAGTGTGGCTTTCATGTCGTTTCTGGCGTATACACCACCTGCACCTATGACAATCACTGGTGGTTTGGTAATATATGAGAATTTGATGATCAAGAACATGATGGCCTGGTCAATTTCATGCACACTTTTGGTGCAGTTTGGTGCAGTTTGGCTTGAAAGAGATGATAAATGTTGGATTCCTGAACAACACATCATCGTGAATGTTGCAGCCCTTTTAGCACATAGAACAGGACATCAGCATAATTTTCCTGCAGCCATATTGAACAGTACCGAAGAAAAATTAATTCTATGAAGCAGTAATTTTAAATAGAACCGGCTTGTGAACCAGCATGAAGAGACCCACATATCATCTTAGAAACCATGGCAAGAATCCAAACTAAGGCTTTGGAACCTCGATAAAGAAACCAATAATGAACATGGCATTGGAAGCAAGGCTAGAAACCCAACTGAAGCTTTGGAACCTCGATCAAGAAGCCAGCAAACACGGCTTGAAACTACAGAAATAAACCCAGATGAGGCTTTGTGAACTTGGTGAAGAAACCATCAAACACGGCCATCTATATGTAACAGGATAAGCAATGTTTGATAATAATGTCATTCCCAGCTTGCATTTTCAGCCATACTTGGTCACTACCATGATAGGGACAGAAACTGACTAAACTATAGTAATGGTTCTGAAGTGGTTAAGTCATAAAATTGCCATGGTTTGCATGGTTAGTTGGAACTTCAGCATTAATTTACCAGTTGTCATTCTTGCTTGTCTTGAAGTTGTAGCTTCATAGCATATAGATGACTTTTGTTGAAGTTCAGCCTCATATTTTGTCCCTTTCCTGAACCGACTTTAAGATCCAACAAGGATGTTGCTACTGCAGAAAATTGTGCTCTTTACAACGGTGCTGGAAAGAAGAATTTCAGAAATGACCCTTTTGCAATATTTACATCTGGACTTGGCTCATTTATTGTAATTTTAAATTTGACACCATGTTTGTGATTCAGTATAATTGAAATTAATTGGCTAAGCAGCAAGGTATGCTAACAGAATAATGTTCCAGGCATTGTCAACAAATGTGCCACATTGTAGTCCTTTTGCATTTTTTCTTCCTGAGATATCTGACCCCAAATCTGTGCATTTTTCTCCACGGGTTTTTTGAGTCACTTTAATGCATTACAATGCCCCACAAAATGCTACGTTCTGTCACACTATATTTTTCTGATTGACAGCCCAGTTTTCTACTTGCTTTTGTCTTGTAATAAAAGAGCTTCAATCATTGGGTTTTGTTCATTTTAACACACATTCATCGAAAAGCCATTCCAACAAAAGGCCACTGTTTCTCATATACTTAAGCCCATGATTTAAAATTTTCCACAGATTCATTTTTAGGGTAGGTCTACACTCATAGCAAATTTCAGGAAAATTGAGGCTCATAGAGCAGGGGGCCCATGATCACTTTAGATGGAATGACCCAGCAGATATTCAGAGCATAAGACTCATGATGTAGTCAGCCAATAGCAACATCACTGTTAAGCAGCATAGATACATGAATAGGGAATGTTAATGGTTTAAATTGAGGTACATACAATATAATCAAACAATGGAAACCCCAGGTAGGAACATCAACAACGTAGGAAAACATAAATTGCTACTTATCGTACAGAAGACATGTTAAGTTGGAGACAAGCACAATAAAAGACACTTATATAATGCTTTCAGCCACAACCTTCATCAGCAAAGGAGAAACACACACCACTCATACATACAAGCAAGCTCACCTCATGCACACATGACCATGAACTCCCATATCTTGGGCCTGAGTGCCATCTCTAGCCTGGGATACTGACTTGGCAGATATGTGTGCATGTGGTGCCCTTACTTGTGCGTATGAATGGTGTGTCTTCCTCCTTTGCTGATGAAGGCTTGGCCGAAAGCTTTATGTAAGGTCTTGTAATTGTGTCTGTCTGCAATTTAACACATCATCTTTACAGTAAATAGATATCTATCTTTCCTACATTGTTGATATACATACAGTATAGCTACAAGAAAAGATAAGCATTCACACTTTTTCATGAGTTGCCTCTTTATAAGTATAGTCAGATAGTCAGATTGTGGATAGAAAGAATACTAGACATTTCAGCTAACATAACCATGCAGATTATCTAACTGTTAACATCCTCATGTTTAAATCCAATCATTATGACCTTTTACATACACTTACAAGAGAAACAAGCCACCTGGCATATAAATTTAACAGCAATACTATGTGATTCATCACTTCAGCCACAAAACAAAGATATTTTCTTCCCTCATCTACAAGAACATTTCATAGACACACTGTCAGACTTGACCATGTCATTGCAACAACATGCCATTAAAAAGGACTTTTGCTGTCTATGACAATTTCTAATCAATATTTCAATAAACAAAATCTGTGCGACTAATTAGTCATCTGCCGGCCGAAGTGGCTGTGCGGTTAAAGGCGCTGCAGTCTGGAACCGCAAGACCGCTATGGTCGCAGGTTCGAATCCTGCCTCGGGCATGGATGTTTGTGATGTCCTTAGGTTAGTTAGGTTTAACTAGTTCTAAGTTCTAGGGGACTAATAACCTCAGCAGTTGAGTCCCATAGTGCTCAGAGCCATTTGAACCATTTTTTGAATTAGTCATCTGCCCATATAGGTAGTTTTCATTGTTCCCCAGTTACCTCACGTAAACACTGGATTTGTCTATAATGAGTTACTATTGTTATACATTCGCTATGGCCCCTTTGGAGCAGTACACACCCCTGTGATAATTTACAACAAATCCCTAATGGAGGAATGCTGGCTCCTGTAAAACACTGCTCCATGCAACTGTCAATTCAGGTTTCCACTATTGTGACACTCCAGGTGCCTATGTTCCTTCTGGAAACTAACCCATGACTACACTACATGTGAGGTGTATCAGTGTAAATCCTTAGCCATCTTAGTCCCAAAAAATTTGCCTTCACAAGCAAAGATGCCACAAGCCCACTAACACTACAAATTACAGTAACATTTTGATTGATCCCAGACTGATGTAAATAAATGTATTTTACTTTTTTATTTACCCAGCAATCTCAAAGATTTACACTAGTCTATCTATTCCAGCAGTAAAAATGTACCATTCAGCTTGAGGACTATGGAGGCACTTTTCTCAAGATTTTTCCGAATGGTTTCCACCTCCCTTCTTTCACACTCCCTTTTACTTTCATGGCCTGTGCACCCTCAAACATACTCTACCTTGGGCCAATTTGGGTGCCTTTAAATAATGCTTTTCGATTGCTTTCTTCACTTTATCTGAAGTCTGGAGAGAAGTTCTTCTCATGTTCCCTTAGATAGTTTGCGATCTCTTATCTTCTTTTTTATTTTTTTTAATTTTTTATTTTTATTTATTTATTTTATTTTTTTTAAAGAGCTGACGTCTCAATAGTCAATTCATTTGTTAATGTTATTCTTCTTTTTAATCTCCTCCTCAAGACACCTTTGGCTTTGTTTCTCTTTTTGCTTTTCTTCTACTTAATCTTCTCTTTTTCCTTCCACATTTTTCCTTATGAGCAATATAATATGCACATGCTTGCTGTCCATACTTAAGGAGTTGTTAGTTGACAGACATGAAAAAATGGGGGTATTGTCCCAAAGAATGCATCATACTCAAGATGCTCTTTCAAAACGTCTCTGACATAGCTGCCTTATCTTCTCCTGTGTGCTTCAAAACTGAGTATCTCCTTTCTGTGACCGCATTTCCATGAGACAATGTTAGAGAAGCCTTAACGAAGTTTTGAAACATTTGGATACTTTCACTCTATGGTTGATGAGTGTCTTTTGAAGATCTGCTGCTGCCAGTAACTGTCAATACCTTTATTATCTAAAATTGCGTCATTTAGTCCTAATTGTAGAACCTTACAATTGTCTAACAAGAAATCTTACCAGACTCTGAATGGTGTCATTTGATATCGAGCAACATCATTTTTACACTCTTTAACATGTCACTGCAGCTACCACTCTGAGGTCTAAATACCTAAAAAATTTCAGTGGTGCACTTGATAAGACTCTTTTCCATCACATGTTTGCAAGCTGAGATGTAATGTTTCTGGCATTCTTTAGAAAGCACAACCTGTCATGTTCCTCCAGTTTACTAAGTTCTTTGGTTACTTGCCCCCTAACAACTAGTTGTTCAATAGGAAGCAAAATTTTGTCAAAACAGAAACCTTGAAAACAGTAGCCAAAATGGTTTGAAGTAAATTTTCTATTTCTGTATGCAACATGTGAATCAAAGTTCTTTGGCTTTGAAATTATTCTGAGAATTTACTGAATAATTCTGAAGATGACATAACAAAATAAAGTTCTGCTATCATTGAATGTTTTTCACATAATTCACAAAGGTATTTAGAGTTATATGCTTAAGAAAGTAACATTGAATACCATCCCCATCCCACCCCCTGTTCAAAATCCTGATAGTTAAAGACCTAAGGTAAGCCGCCTTTTGACTGTATGCCTATAAAATGTGTGATGTGGGTGCTAAACTTAAACTGAATTCTTCCAAATTATTCCCAGTGAACAGGCCAACTAACAAAGTATGATAAATAATGACCATAAATTTGGATTATTCTACTCCTAAACACTCCAAGGCCTTCAAAAAGGCATTATCCATTGGAAGGATGTTGCAAGTTCTGATGTTTATAATTTGTGTCTCTCAGGTCTCCTGGGCATCACTATTTAAAAGCCTAAACCATTTTTTTATGGACATTACATCCGTCTAGCCCCAGCACAATCAATTTATTTAGGGAGAAGTTGCCTTCAGAAAGTGCATCACATACTTTCTGATGTAACATTTCACCATCTGCTTTTCTAATAAAGAAAATTCTTAAGTAATGCATTGCTGTGCAGCACTTACTCTCTGACCAAAATATAATGTTTGTTTGTTATTCATTTTTATCTTTACCATTGGTAGTTTCATCAAAAGTCAATGTGTAATATGATGAACATGCTTCTTCCAACATTTGTTCCTCAAAATATGGTGCCAGTCCATCACTTGTTAGGCATCTCATTTTCTTAGATGAAAGTGAAAAATGTTCAGGAACACTATCAGGGAACATAATCTTAAAAACATTATTAATGTCATTTGACAAATCCATAGAGTAATCAGAATTCACTAATTTCATTCTCCAAATCCATTCAGTGGCGTTGAACTACCGCTGGTATTTAACAAACGAATTGTTGATACACATACTGATCTTGAACAATGGATCTGATCTTAAAGTTCTAAATGTAACTGATGTGATCCACATTTAATTTCAAAGTTACACTTACATTTCATTGAAAGTGAGTGGTTAAAACTTGCTCAAAAAACTTTTGCCTCAAAACTAATGGATCAAGAGCACATACTTTTACTAACATTTTAACCTCTCTGTCTTTTCAAGCTAGTCACTACGTAATTTCAATTCCCCAACTTGAGTTTATTTTCAAAATTTATCGGAGTATTACACCAGCAGTTTTTTTTGCGAATAAGACTTGCGCTCTGAGGATTCTGTACAAGCTTAATTATGTATATAGAGAATAATAATAATAATAATAATAATTTTGTGTGACTCAGTGGCCTGATGAGAGTCTTTCTGTTGGACACCACTTTGATGATTTGTGTGTCTCTAATTTACCCCAGTTATCCAATGAGGGGAAGGGGACTACAGTTTGACAGGGGGTACAAACCATGTGTTGTTTCTGGCAACTTCTCACACTGTTAAGGTGAAGGCTAGATAAAAACAAAGACTGAAAAATCTGTGTCAAATCGAGATTTGAACCCATGACCTCTCAGTTTTGATGCACCCACTTGCCCACCAGACCTGCAGGCCAGACATGTATGACATGTATATAGGTAGCACATACCAAAATATGCAACATATATAGTTATATCTTTTGTTTGCATAGACTTAGAAGCTTCAATTATTTACACTGCCAAGTGAATGTAAACCCTAGTACCTGACATAAATTTCAACTTGATACATGCACTTGTTCCTGAAAAGAAGAATTCTTAACAGCCAGACAACAAATGGAGACATTGCAAAAAAGGTAAAGTAAAAATTAACAATTTTCCGATTTTCTCCTTTACTTGTACTGTGAAACCCTGCTTCTTGTCAAATGTGGTGCTATAGGTCTGAAAAGTTTGCTATAGGTTTTGAAGGGTGAGTTTGCAGATATAGAAATATGTGACATAAATGGTCATCTCTTCTGATGTACTGACGAAGAAACTTAAATTTTTTCACATTGGCAAGCGACTATAGACCTTAGTATTTGACATTGAGAAGATGTTTGAGATAAAAAGCACCCTGAAAAGCCTTGCACATCCGTTAATGATCACAATGTGGAAAAAGTGAAGAAAATGGCTCTGGAAAATCAATGAATCACCATCAGAGAGGTTATGATGTCGGCATAACCTCGCTCCAAAACCACTGTATTTCGAACGAAATGTCACCACATAGACATCACTCAGGAATTGCTGAATGAAGTCGGCAATATTCCAGAACTTTGAAATAAAGTTATAGCAGGTGACAACACATGAGTATACAGGTATGATGCAGAAGCCAAGGCCAATCATCCCAACAGAAACTGCCGACAAAACATGGGTATACAGGTATGATATCAAAACCAAGGCCCAAATACCCCAATAGAAACTGCCTGAAAATCCAAGATCGAAAACAGTTCAACAACTTCAATCACATGTGAAGTTCCTTCTTAGTGTTTTCTTCAATTACAATGGGATAGTGCATCACGAGTTTCTGCCTTTCTAGTCATATGGTTAATAAGGGATACTGCCTGGATGTTATACACTGTTTGTGTGAAGCAACATGAAAAAAAAAAAGACCAGAATTGTGCAAAACCACTACATCTACATCTACATCTACATTTATACTCCGCAAGCCACCCAACGGTGTTTGGCGGAGGGCACATTACATGCCACTGTCATTACCTCCCTTTCCTGTTCCAGTCGCTTATGGTTCGCGGGAAGAACGACTGTCTGAAAGCCTCCGTGCGTGCTCTAATCTCTCTAATTTTACATTCGTGATCTCCTCGGGAGGTATAAGTAGGGGGAAGCAATATATTCGATACCTCATCCAGAAACGCACCCTCTCGAAACCTGGACAGCAAGCTACACCGTGATGCAGAGCGCCTCTCTTGCAGAGTCTGCCACTTGAGTTTGTTAAACATCTCCGTAACGCTATCACGGTTACCAAATAACCCTGTGACGAAATGCGCCGCTCTTCTTTGGATCTTCTCTATCTCCTCCGTCAACCCAATCTGGTACGGATCCCACACTGATGAGCACTACTCAAGTATAGGTCGAACGAGTGTTTTGTAAGCCACCTCCTTTGTTGATGGACTACATTTTCTAAGCACTCTCCCAATGAATCTCAACCTGGTACCCGCCTTACCAACAATTAATTTTATATGATCATTCCACTTCAAATCGTTCCGCACGCATACTCCCAGATATTTTACAGAAGTAATTGCTACCAGTGTTTGTTCCGCTATCATATAATCATACAATAAATGATCCTTCTTTCTATGTATTCGCAATACATTACATTTGTCTATGTTAAGGGACAGTTGCCACTCCCTGCACCAAGTGCCTATCCGCTCCAGATCTTCCTGCATTTCGCTACAATTTTCTAATGCTGCAACTTCTCTGTATACTACAGCATCATCCGCGAAAAGCCACATGCAACTTCCGACACTATCTACTGGGTCATTTATATATATTGTGAAAAGCAATGGTCCCATAACACTCCCCTGTGGCACACCAGAGGTTACTTTAACATCTGTAGACGTCTCTCCATTGATAACAACATGCTGTGTTCTGTTTGCTAAAAACTCTTCAATCCAGCCACACAGCTGGTCTGATATTCCGTAGGCTCTTACTTTGTTTATCAGGCGACAGTGCGGAACTGTATCGAACGCCTTCCGGAAGTCAAGAAAAATAGCATCTACCTGGGAGGCTGTACCTAATATTTTCTGGGTCTCATGAACAAATAAAGCGAGTTGGGTCTCACACGATCACTGTTTCCGGAATCCATGTTGATTCCTACATAGTAAATTCTGGGTTTCAAAAAACGACATGATACTCGAGCAAAAAACATGTTCTAAAATTCTACAACAGATCGACGTCAGAGATATCGGTCTATAGTTTCGCGCATCTGCTCGACGACCCTTCTTGAAGACTGGGGCTACCTGTGCTCTTTTCCAATCATTTGGAACCCTCCGTTCCTCTAGATACTTGTGGTACATGGCTGTTAGAAGGGGGGCAAGTTCTTTCGCGTACTCTGTGTAGAATCGAATTTGTATCCCGTCAGGTCCAGTGGACTTTCCTCTGTTGAGTGATTCCAGTTGCTTTTCTATTCCTTGGACACTTATTTCAATGTCAGCCATTTTTTCGTTTGTGCGAGGATTTAGAGAAGGAACTGCAGTGCGGTCTTCCTCTGTGAAACAGCTTTGGAAAAAGGTGTTTAGTATTTCAGCTTTACGCGTGTCATCCTCTGTTTCAATGCCATCATCATCCCGGAGTGTCTGGATATGCTGTTTCGAGCCACTTACTGATTTAACGTAAGACCAGAACTTCCTAGGATTTTCTGTCAAGTCGGTACATAGAATTTTACTTTCGAATTCACTGAACGCTTCACGCATAGCCCTCCTTACGCTAACTTTGACATCGTTTAGCTTCTGTTTGTCTGAGAGGTTTTGGCTGCGTTTAAACTTGGAGTGAAGCTCTCTTTGCTTTCACAGTAGTTTCCTAACTTTGTTGTTGTACCACGGTGGGTTTTTCCCATCCCTCACAGTTTTACTCGGCACGTACCTGTCTAAAACGCATTTTACAATTGCCTTGAACTTTTTCCATAAACACTCAACATTGTCAGTGTCGGAACAGAAATTTTCGTTTCGATCTGTTAGGTAGTCTGAAATCTGCCTTCTATTACTCTTGCTAAACAGATGAACCTTCCTCCCTTTTTTTATATCCCTATTAACTTCCATATTCAGGAATGCTGCAATGGCCTTATGATCACTGATTCCCTGTTCTGCACATACAGAGTCGAAAAATTCGGGTCTGTTTGTTATCAGTAGGTCCAAGATGTTATCTCCACGAGTCAGTTCTCTGTTTAATTGCTCGAGGTAACTTTCGGATAGTGCACTCAGTATAATGTCACTCGATGCTCTGTCCCTACCACCCGTCCTAAACATCTGAATGTCCCAGTCTATATCTGGTAAATTGAAATCTCCACCTAAGACTACAACATGCTGAGAAAATTTATGTGAAATGTATTCCAAATTTTCTCTCAGTTGTTCTGCCACTAATGCTGCTGAGTCGGGAGGTCGGTAAAAGGAGCCAATTATTAACCTAGCTCGGTTGTTGAGTGTAACCTCCACCCATAATAATTCACAGGAACTATCCACTTCTACTTCACTACAGGATAAACTACTACTAACAGCAACGAACACTCCACCACCGGTTGCATGCAATCTATCCTTTCTAAATACCGTCTGTACCTTTGTAAATTTCGGCAGAACTTATCTCTGGCTTCAGCCAGCTTTCTGTACCTATAACGATTTCAGCTTCGGTGCTTTCTATCAGCGCTTGAAGTTCCGGTACTTTACCAACGCAGCTTCGACAGTTGACAATTACAATACCGATTGCTGCTTGGTCCCCGCATGTCCTGACTTTGCCCCGCACCCGTTGAGGCTGTTGCCCTTTCTGTACTTGCCCAAGGCCATCTAACCTAAAAAACCGCCCAGCCCACACCACACAACCCCTGCTACCCGTGTAGCCGCTTGTTGCGTGTAGTGGACTCCTGACCTATCCAGCGGAACCCGAAACCCCACCACCCTACGGCGCAAGTCGAGGAATCTGCAGCCCACACGGTCGCAGAACCGTCTCAGCCTCTGATTCAGACCCTCCACTCGGCTCTGTACCAAAGGTCCGCAGTCAGTCCTGTCGACTATGCTGCAGATGGTGAGCTCTGCTTTCATCCCACTAGCGAGACTGGCAGTCTTCACCAAATCAGATAGCCGCCGGAAGCCAGAGAGGATTTCCTCCGATCCATAGCGACACACATCATTGGTGCCGACATGAGCGACCACCTGCAGATTGGTGCACCCTGTACTCTTCATGGCATCCGGAAGGACCCTTTCCACATCTGGAATGACTCCCCCCGGTATGCACACGGAGTGCACATTGGTTTTCTGTCCCTCTCTTGCTGCCATTTCCCTAAGGGGCCCCATTATGCGCCTGATGTTGGAGCTCCCAACTACCAGTAAGCCCGCCCTCTGCAACCGCCCGGATCTTGCAGTCTGAGGGGTAACCTCTGGAACAGGACAAGCAGCCATGTCAGGCCGAAGATCAGTATCAGCCTGAGACAGAGCCTGAAACCGGTTCGTCAGACAAACTGGGGAGGCCTTCCGTTCAGCCCTCCGGAATGTCTTTCGCCCCCTGCCACACCTTGAGACGACCTCCCACTCTACCACAGGTGAGGGATCAGCATCAATGCGGGCAGTATCCCGGGCAATCACAGTCGTAGTCCGATCGGGGGATGCGTGGGACAAGCTGGCCGTCCCCGACAAACCCCCATCCGGACCCCCACAGTGATGCCCATTGGCAACAGCCTCAAGCTGTGTGACCGAAGCCAACACTGCCTGAAGCTGGGAGCGAAGGGATGCCAACTCAGCCTGCATCCGAACACAGCAGTTGCAGTCCCTATCCATGCTAAAAACTGTTGTGCAAAGAACGTCTGAACTAATCAACAGAGAGCGCAAACAAATCGACACAAAATTTAAACGGTTATTAAAATACAAGATTGCCTAGTAAATGCAGTAATGCTGCTACTTGCGCACTGCTGACACACTGCTCGGCGGCGGAAGGAGACTATGCGATTTTACACTATTCAGATACTAAAACACGATGCTAAAACTCTCAAATACTATAATACGCCCGAAATTTATGAATTAAACAATGCAAGTATAAAAACATGCAAAGAAATTAAGAATTAAACTATGTAACAAATGAGTGAGCTAGGAGTATACGACTTGCTGCTGCAGCTGCTTATCCAACGGCGGCAGGGAGCACACTGCCATTTCCCTAAGGGGCCCCATTACGCGCCTGACATTGGAGCTCCCAACTACCAGTAAGCCCACCCTCTGCGACCGCCCGGATCTTGCAGACTGAGGGGTAACCTCTGGAACAGGACAAGCAGCCATGTCAGGCCCATTGGCATTGTGTCTGAAAGAACAGACACCATATGAATCCACAACTGTGACACATATTATGTAAATTGCAGGTGGAGGGGGGAGAAAGGGAAGCAAAGGGAAGGGACTATTGATGTCAGCTGCATCTGGACTTTATGTGGAAACAGCAGTGATGAGTGAAAATGTGTGTTGGGCCAGAATTTGAACCTGGGATCTCCTGCTTACTAGGCAGTTGCATTAACCACTGCACCATCTGGACACATTGTTTATCACATACATCCAAAGGAACAGACACCACTCATTCATATAATTGATTTGCTTGGAAGGGAAATGAATCCACCACCTTCTGTGTGGATGAACAATTACATCTGACCTCCAGTGGGAATCTCAAAGCTGAACCCCAGAAGAGGGAATGAATCTTGACACATTAGTTAATCAACAGTGGGCACAGAGTTTGAACCCCATACAGAGACTAAGCAAGAATAAAAACACAACATGCAACCAGCATGAGTGACTAACAATGGAGTACACAACACAGAGTAGCGTGCAAGGCTAAGGCCGGTCTGTGGGCATTGAAATAAGTCTTAGAACTGGCTCTGCCATCCTATGCTTCATGCTTGCTTTCATGGTAGCGTTCTGTTCAGTCCACTGTGATACTTGCACCAGGTCCTCTGCCTCCATCTTAATGTCAACTGGTGGGGATACTAAAGATCCGATCTATGTTTCATATCATATTCTTCAGTTCTGATTCCCTGAACAAGAGGGTTTACTATATACTGCGTATCTCATTCTTCCCCCTATGGTTGACTTTATATACTTTCCCTTTAATGTCCTATACTCTTTATCATCTTGAAGGAGCTAGACAAATGTGGCATTGATTGTGGTTTTCAGTTATGTGTAATTACTTCAGAAATCAAACTGGACTTCGTAACAATGCAAAAAAAAATTACGTCGTTTGGAGTACATAAATGTTTTGTAGGAATGACATTAAGTAAACTCTAGCAATTTTTGTTTGTTTGTTTGTTTGTTTGTTTGTCTTCTTTTTGTTTTAAATTATTTTCTCTCAGCTTTCAGGCTCTTTAACTGTTTTGATATAGAAAACCAAAGATGGTTACACGAGTTTATATCCTTACTTTGTAAATAGTCCATAATTACTATGTCACATGTGACTATCACTCAGTAATGACAAATTATTATACTGAACAATTAAAATCAACATTTTTTCTAATTTTCTCTTTCATGAGTTTCTCTTACTTTCACATATGGGTTTGCAAATAAATAAACACCTTGAAACAAAAATTTGGAATCCTATAACCTTCTTTACAGGTGAATGGAAAAACTGGTAGAAGCTGAGCTTGGGGAAGATCAGTTTGGATTCTGTAGAAATGGTGGAACACGCAAGGCAATACTGACCCTACGACTTATCTTAGAAGATAGGTTAAGGTAAGGCAAACCTATGTTTCTACCATTTGTAGACTTAGAGAAAGCTTTTTGCAATGTTGACTGGCATACTCTCTTTCAGATTCTGAAGATGGCAGGGGTAAAAGGCAGGGAGCGAAAATCTATTTACAATTTGTACGGAAACCAGATGTCAGTCATGAGAGTTGAGGGGCATGAAAGGTAAGCAGTGGTTGAGAAGGGAGTGAGACAGGGTTGTAGCCTATCCCCAATGTTATTCAATCTGTATATTGAGCAAGCAGTAAAGGAAACAAAAGAAAAATTTGGAGTAGGGATTAAAGTCCATGGAGAAGAAATAAAAAGTTTGAGGCTTGCCGACAACATTGTAATTCTGTCAGAGACAGCAAAGGACCTGCAAGAGTAGCTGAATGGAATGGACATTGTCTTGAAGGGAGGATATAAGATGAACATCAACAAAAGCAAAACAAGGATAATGGAATGTAGTCAAATTAAATCAGGTGATGCTGAGGGAATTAGATTAGGAAATGAGACACTTAAAGTAATACATGAGTTTTGATAACTGGGAAGCAAAATAACTGATGATGGTCGAAGTAGAGAGGATATAAAATGTAGACTGGCTATGGCAAGGAAAGCATTTCTGAAGAAGAGAAGTTTGTTAACTCCGAGTATAGATTTAAGTATCAGGAAGTCCTTTTTGAAAGTATTTTTATGGAGTGTAGCTATGTATGGAAGTGAAATATGGACGATAAATAGTTTAGACAAACAGAGAATAGAACTACAGAAGAATGCTCAAGATTAGATGGGTAGATCACATAATCAATGAGGAGGTACTGAATAGAATTGGGGAGAAGAGGAATTGGTGGCACAACTTGACAAGAAGAAGGGATCGGTTGGTAGGACACGTTCTGAGGTATCAAGGGATCACCCATTTAGTACTGGAGGGAAGCGTGGAGAGTAAAACTCATAGAAGGAGACCAAGAGATGAATAAGCTAAGCAGATTCAGAAGGATGTAAGTTGGAGTAGTTATTCAGAGATGAGAAGGCTTGCACAGGATAGAGCAGTGAGAGCTGCATCAAAGCAGTCTCTGGACTGAAGACCATAACAATAGCAACATTTTGTCAAATAAGTCCTTTTGTATCACAGTTATTTGAATATATAATTCATATGTTGACTTTCTGATGTGGCACTGTGAGAAAGGATACCACACTGTCGTTACTTGTAAATTCCACAAGTAATAAATTAAGAAAAGGAAGTTTTCTGAGTATGTTGAAAGGAAGTCAATGTACATATACTGAAATATGAAATCACAAATATTTACCTGATATGGCTCATGCAGGAAACACCTTGGTGTTATCTTCAATATTTGTAGCATGACCCATTATGTGGTGACCCTCTTGCAATTAAATGTGCTTATCCTCCTCGAATAAGTTCTTATAATAAATTTTCTGTTTTCCTCACTGATGGGTTTGTTCATATCTTATTTTGTATCTATTTTTATCTAATATACTGTCTTTACATATCTAATATACTGTCTTTACATATCTAATATACTTTCTTTTCATACCTGCAACACCACCATATGGCATTCAATCTGGCAGTGGGCAATTGCCAAAATGTTTTTACCTGTCAGTACACGAATGTCATTCATTATGTTTGAATGACTATAATCTCTGGCATCCCTTTTACAGTCACATTCATCTGTCTTTAAGCCTTACACTTTCTGTCTTGGGCAAACATAGTACTGAGTATTTCTCCTACCATTTCTGCTCTTTGATACAACAAGGAAAGTAAAGATGATTCCTTATTGAAAAGTTGCTAAGTGAGACAAGCATCAGTAACAAATTTTCTAAACATGCGAACAACTGTAAGAAATGTGACAAGATAGTATAGCAACTGTCACTGTTGATTCCATGAGAAATGTTTGAAAGTAAGCATAAAATTCGTAACTGGTGATTATTCATAATCTTGTTTTACATGTGCTACTGAAGCCTACAAAAGTAAATCTACAATCAAAATCCAGAAAATGAAAAAAATAATCAGAGTACTTCAATGTGATATGTTTGCTTTAAACAAAAAAGAATGATTGCTCTGAAGGAGAAGTGTACAGTCTTAGAAAATACATGTCTCCATTACCAGAACATCATAATTAAAAATTTGGTGTAAACAAATTGGACATCTTGATTCATACTATGAAGTGTATCTGATTAAAAGAAGACAGTTGTAATCACCAGGTTGCTATGAAACACATTTCAACTTGTGCAATAATCTTGATGCCCTTCAAGCCACATGTAATAATAGTTTTTCAAAGGCGTATGATGAACAAATGATGAAAAACTTTTAAGCAGTGGAAAAACACCTACAGAAGGAGAAGGTAAAATTATTGGGGGACAGCCATGCATGTAACATATGAGAGTTACTTATCAACCATGTTAACGACAGTGATACTTTTCCGGCATTGTAAAGGGTGAAGCAAGTTTGGATAACATTGCTGAGAGCATTAAAAAAGAATGCTCCAATATCACAAGTAGTGACCACGTTGTTTTCACAGTAGGTGCTAATAACATATACAGAAATGAAGCCAATGTCATAAAAAAATTCTTCACACTGTTGTGATTGCTGTATTTCACCAAACTAATTATAACAACTTCGCCTCTAAGGCAGACCTACCATATTGGTCAAGTATAAATAGAAATAATAGGGTAAAAATGTGAAACAGATAAGTCTCTCTGCAAAATTCACTGTTAGCCATTAGAATTATGAAAGAAACTGTGTCACAGGTCATGGTACACAGTTCAATAAAGCTGGCAAAAGGGTGCTAGCTTATGCAGGGATTCAGTGAGATATTTCTTGTTAATGAAAGCAGAAGTAATCTTTTAATAACTTTTCTTATGTCTTGAACACACTTTTATTTTTCCAACAACCAGACACATTTCAACTTTTTGTCACTTTTCAAAGGCAGTGTTATGTCAGTCATATCAAATTGTTCATTAAATACACTGCATCATGTCAACATTCTGAATGATGTGGCCAATTTAGATGTTGATGCAATAGAATGTATCTAATGAACAATTTTATCTGACTGACATAACACTGCCTTTGAAAAATGACAGAAAGTCAAAACGCCTATGATTGTTGGAAAAATAAAAATGTGGTCAAGACACAAGAAAAGTTATTAAAGGTCCATCCTATTGGTCACGTCATCTCACAGCATGCACTCCCCCACAGGGAAACTAATAAAGTGAATAAATTTCTATCAGATTTGGTCCAAAAGTAACAAAATAATGTGGGAATGCATCAAAATACATAACCACACAGACAAAATTAATTAAAGATTTTTTGCTTGATTTAGTTTGTAAAAATAACTTTATAACGCATCTAAACATAGACAAAATATCAGTAGGAATGATGAACAAGCTATATGAACTAGAAGAATTTTTGGAGGAAACAAATTCTGCAACAATTATTATGTAAAATAAACACTGTGATATCAACTCGAAAAGTTCACTTATACACTAAAATTTGATAGTGAGGTTTTGTAAATCTAGTCTGGACAACTGAAACCACTGGAATATCCTCCAATGTTGTCTAATTAGCTGACATAATCTGAATAATTACCACTTCTCCCTAAAACAACTGCTCTGGAAAATAAAGTGACTTACTCAAAGAACATATTTTTAACACTAAATCAATAATGAAGTAGAATGACTACATTCAACCATTACATTGACCTGTGGCACAAGAAAAGATAAGGAAAAGAAAATTTTACTCACCAGTCAATAGCACCAAGTACCTTGGACACATTTCCAAAAAGTGTGTCTGCAGCAGTGCCAGATGAAGGCTCTGAGTGTAGTGGAGAACTTCCTCCATGTTGTAGTTTATCAGGTTCAGATGGTGTGGGGCTTTCTCCTTCATGGTATCTAGTACCTTTCCTTAAGGCAAGTGACATGCGTCTATAATCTGACGGCCACTTGAAAGCTGCTGCTGCTGCAGTACCTTTGCCATCAGCTCCAGATACTGTTTGTTTCGGTACTGTTCCATGCACACTGGGCTCCCAGAACTGAACTGAAGATAGAGGCTTCACTACCTGGAAATATGCATAAGAGTTTGTTCCCTATACAACATACTTAAAAGTGTAATGTTCAGAAAGGTTGCTGAAAACATAGGAATAAAACAAGTTAGGGTAAACTGAATTGAAAACCCATATTGTCATTTTCATTAGGCCCACCACAATTTCTGTAAATCAGTTTTGGTTCTTCACCAAAGGTGTAACTAATTTCTCCTGTGTCACTATCAAAGCTACATATACATCTACATGGATACTGTGTAAGCCACCATATGGTGTGTGGCAGAGAGTGCCACGAACTACTACTAGTAGTTCCCTCCCCCCTTCCTCTTGCAAACAGAGCGAGGGAAAAATGACTGTCTGTATGCCTCTGTATGAGCCCAAATCTTATCGTCGTAGTCCTTATGCACAATCATTTGGCACTCAGTTTCAAATGCTGGTTCTCTAAATTTCCTCAATAGTGTTCCTCAAAAATAACCTAGCCTTTCCTCCAGGGATTCCCATTTGAGTTCCTGAAGCATCTCCGTAATACTTACATTGTACTCAAACCTACTGGTAACAAATCTAGTAGCCCGACTCTGAAATGCTTCAATGTCTTCCTTCAATCCAACCTGGTACAGATCCCAAAAACTTAAGCAGTACTCAAAAATAGGTAACACCACCATCCTATATGCAGTTCCCTTTACACATGAACCAGTTTCCTAAAATTCTCCCAATAAACTGAAGTCGACTATTTCCTTCTCACAAGCTCATTCCATCTCGTATCAGTTTGCAACATTATGCCCAGATATTTGAACAACTTGACTGTGTCAAGCAGGCCACTAGTAATACTGTATCCAAACATTACAAGTTTGTTCTTCCTACCCACCCACATTAGCTTTCATTTTTCCACATTTAGAGTTAGTTGCTATTCATCACACCAACTAGAAATTTTGTCTAAGTCATCTTATCTTCGTACTGTCACTGAATGTTGAGGCCTTACCACACACCACAGCCTCATCAACAAACAACTGCAGATTGCTGCCCGCTCTGTCCATTAAATAACTTATTTATATGGAGAACAGCATCCTATCAAACTTGTCTCTGATGAACACTGCTGTTGACGGCAACCTGCTGGGTTCTATTAGTTATGAAGTCTTTGAGACACTTACATATCTGTGAACTTACTCCATATGCTCGTACCTTCGTTAACAACCTGTAATGGGGCACTGTGTCAAATGATTTCCAGAAATCTAGAAATATGGACTCTGCTTGTTGTCCTTCATCGATAATTTGCAGTATATCATGTGAGAAAAGGTCAAGCTGAGTTTCGCATAAGCAATGCTTCCTAAAACCGTGCTGATCCGCAGACATGCACTTCTGAGTCTCAAGGAAATGTATTATATCTGAACTGACAATATGTTCAAGGATCCTGCAGCAAACTGAAGTTAGGGACACTGATCTGTAATTTTGTGTGTCCGTTCTTTTACTCTTCCTATATACAGGAGTCACGTGCCCTTTTGCCATTTGCTTGGAATTTTTTGCTAGGTGAGAATTTTTGGCTGCATTTCTACCTAGGAATATACACTGAAGCACCAAAGAAATTGATATAGGCATGCATATTCAAATACAGAGATATGTAAACAGGCACAATACGGCACTGCGGTCGGCAATGCCTATATAAGACAAGTGCCTGGTGCCCGGTTACTGCTGCTACAATGGCAGGTTATCAAGAATTAAGTGAGTTTGAACATGGTGCTATAGTCGGCACACAAGTGATGGGGCACAGCATCTTTAGCGTAGCGATGAAGTAGGGATTTTCCCGTACAACCATTTCACGAGTGTACCGTGAATATCAGGAATCCGGCAAAATATCAGATCTCCAACATCGCTGCAGCCAGAAAAAGATGACTAAAGAGAATCCTTCATGTGACAGGAGTGCAACCTTTCCACAAATTGTTCCAGATTGCTGGGCCATCAACAAGTGACAATGTGCGAACCTTTCAATGAAAAATCATCGATACGGGCTTTCGGAGCTGAAGGCCCACTTGTGTACCCTTGATGTCTGCATGACGCATAGCTTTATGCCTTGCCTGAGTCGGTCAATGCTGACACTGGACTGTTGATGACTGGAAACACGTTGCCTGGTTGGATGAGTCTTGTTTCAAATTGTATCGAGTGGATGGATGTGTATGGATATGGAGGCAACCTCATGAATCCATGGGCCCCACATGTCAGCAGGGGACTGTTCAAGCTGGTGAAGGCTCTGTAATGGTGTGGTGGATGTGCAGTTGGAGTGATATGGGACCCCTGATATGTCATGATATGACTCTGACAAGTGAAATGTACATAAGCATCTTATCTGATCACCTAAGTCCATTCATGTCCATTGCGCATTCCAACATACTTGGGAAATTCCAGAAGAACAATGCAACACCCCACAAATCCAGAATTGCATCAATCAAGTCCAATCCACATTGTGTTGCGGCACTTGTTCATGCTCACGGGGCCCCAACACAATATTAGGCACGAGTACCAGTTTCTTTGGTTCTTCAGTGTAAAACAAAAGCAGATTTTGTAGTGACACAAAAAGTGCTGGCCAAATGGGATCTTCTGGAACTAATTAAAGTATTTGATTGTGTAACTCATAATATTCTGCTAGAAAATTATGTTTTTAATGTACACATTGTTCATACCAGCATAGGCTGGTTTACATTTAAGAATACTATAGTAGACTTCCATGTAATTAACAGGACACAACATCATCTGTATGTTGAGTAATTGCAAAATACACTGTGCAGAAATAGATTTTCTGTGAAACTAAATCTGCAAGTTACTTAAAAGTAAATGTGCCAATTCCTACACCACATGCATTTAAGTAAATCAAGGATAAAGAAAAGTGTTTGTGTATATGTTTATATATTAGCATCATGATTTTTGTTACATTTGAGGGATCTGGAAAACAGTGCTGCTAGAGCCACATGAGCTGATTCCCAAACTCTACTGCCAGCCATTCTACACTTGCTATACATGGTCTTCAATAAGAGAGATCTAAAGAGCCAAAGAGTAAAAAAATAAATACTGTGAAAAATGTATGTGTATGTTGAAAATCATATTTTTATTCAGTAAACGATTTGGATTTAAATGTTAAAGTTCTTGTTTTTTATGGGGTTTCTAACTTGTTAGTAAAATGGTCATTTAATTAATGGGTACCATTCAGCAGCTCCAAAAAAATTAAATTATTCTGTAAATTAATTCATTTAACTAAAATAAACTAGAACCAGCAGGAGAAGTAATTAAAACATGGTATCAACAATAACATGATCATTAAATAATAAATATGCATAATCAAATGAAAGATGTTAGAAGCACAAGGTATTCTGCAGCATAGTGAAAACAGTAGATAACTGAAAGAGTACCAAAATTTTAAAAAATTAGAATGACAGAGAAAAACTTCACTTTGAAACTATAGTAGAGTTTAGATTAGTTTTTGCAGGTTCCTTGGATCATATTTGTGACAACTCACTATCACGTGAATGTGGCAGTAACCAGCCTGGGTCCCATTAGAAACATTGTGTACAGCTCTCACCAAATGAAATCAGACTCATCTGTACAAGCCATGGTTTTTCAGTCATCCAGGGTCCAACCGACATGATATCATGAGCCTAGGAGAGGTGCTGCTAGCAACGGCACTCACGTTGGTCTGCTGCCATAGCCCATTAATGCCAAATTTTGCCACACTGTCCTAGTGAATATAGTCATTGTACATTCTACATCAATTTCTGTGGTTATTTCATGCAGTATTCTTTGTTGTTAACTCTGACAACTCTACGCAAACACCGCTGCTCTTGATCATTAACTGAACGCCTTTGCCCACTGCATTGTCTGTCTTGAAAGATAATGCCTGAAATGTGTATTCTCAGTAGACTCTTTACACTGTGGATCATGGAATTTCAAATTGCTTATTGGTTTCCAAAGTGGAATGTCCCATGCATCTAGCTCCAACTATCATTCCATGTTTCAAGTCAGTTAATTCCCATCGTATGGCCACAATCACATTGGAAACTTTTTCACATGAATCACCTGAGTACAAATGACAGCTTTGCTAATGCACTGCCATTTTATTACCTTGTGTACATGATACTATTGTCATCTGTATATATGCTTATCAGTATCCCTTGACTTTCATCACCTCAGAGTATATAATCTGATTTCTATACACAGTTCTTTGTAATGGAAGAAGTAGCCACTTATGCACCTTCTACTGTTTCATTCAAAGTAACATTGTACAGAACAAATATCTGAAAGTTGTACAGAAAGATTGGATGTGCAAGGAATAATCTTTTAATTATAGATTTCTACATATCCCTCATATCATACAACAAGATTTTCCTCTTCTGAATTGGATCTGTGCTAAGCTCAGGCCTTAAGAAAGAGATAATGTTAACTGTTGTTGATGTGGTCTTCAGTCCTGAGACTGATTTGATGCAGCTCTCTATGCTACTCTATCCTGTGCAAGCTTCTTCATCAACTGTCTGTGGGAATTTCAAATTTAACTGACATATGGGTGTGTTTTTTTTTGCTAAGGGACACACTGTAAGAAAAGTTGGTAATGGCAAGAGGGGTTAAAATGCACAGTCAGTAGTCCTGGGAAAAAATATCAAAGCTTAGTTATATATGAAGGTAGTAACCAAAAGATTTAAAAATATGTGTCCACCTAAAATGCAGACTTGTAGAGCCAATTCCAGAGGGTACGATAGGCAAGAAGTCTACAATACAAACAAACTGAATGGCAAATGTAATACATTTTTACAACCCTTCATTAATTTCTCTGGCATTTATTTTTCATTAAAAAATAGCAGGCTGATGTGTAAATAATCTTGATATCTCATATAAAACACAATTCACAATTGTATCAAAAATACAAAACCTTGGTGACCATCCACCATCTGCCTAAAATTTCCAAGAATGATTTTATTCGTGATGTATAAATGACATCAGCACAGTAACTATACTGACAGCTTGAACTAAATAGTTGGTAGTTGGGAGCTCTAATGTTAGACAAGTCATGGGTCCCCTTAGGGACAGGGCTGATGAGGAGGGGAAGAAAACCAATGTGCATTCCAGTTGCGTACTGAGTGGAGTCATTCCAGATGTGGAACTAATCCTTCTGGGTGCCATGAAGAGCACTGAGTGCATCAAATTGCAGGTGGTGACTCATATTGGTACCAATGAGGTGTGTCGCTTTGGTTTCAAGTACCTATCAAAAGTGGTAAAGCTGCCAATCTTACTTGCGAGATGAAACCAGAGCTCAGCATTTGCTGCACAATCAAAAGAATCAATTGCAGATGTCTGGTACAAAACCGAGTGGAGGGTATGAATTAGAGGCTCAGATGGTTCTGCAACCATGTAGCCTATAGATTCCCCAACTTGCATCATAAGGTGATGGGGTTTCGGTTTCTGCTAAACATGTCAGGAGTCCATTACACACAGGTAGCAGGGGCTATGTGGCATGGACTGGGTGGTTTTTTAGGTTAGGGGGTCTTCGGAAAACACAAAATGGACTTCAGTCTCAGAAGGTGCAGGTCAAACACAGGAATAATGTAGAACTAGGAAATATTAACATAACAGCTGTAAATTGCTGTAGCTGTGTTGGGAAAAGTACCAGAGCCCCAAGCCTTAACAGAAGGCACTGGTGCTCAAACTGTTATAAGCCTTGAATGCTGGCTAAAGCCAGAGATAAGTTCAGCCAAAATTTTTGGGAAGAACCTAATAATGTGGGGCCACAGGCATAAAATATTTCTTTAAAGTCAGTACCACCATTTGACTGTTGTTTATTTACAGAGTTACATTTACACTTACACAATCATGATTTTGGCTTCAAAGTGCCATTATCAAGTGTTTTAAGTGTTATAAATTGGCTAAGATGGCATACTCTCATATTAAAATATACTGTCGTATGTGTCTAATAGTGTATTTTAATACAACAGTATGCCATCTTAGGCAATTTATAACAGTCAAAACACTTGATAATGGCACTTTGAAGCCGAAATCATGATTGTGTAAGTGTAAATGTGACACTGTAAATAAACAACAGTCTAATGGTGGTACTGACTTTAAAGAAGCTGTTAGAAGTAGTTTATTATGTAGCAAAATTAAAGTAGATAGTTCCTGTGGGTAGAAGTCATTCTTGGCAAACAGAATAAAATAATAATTGGATTCTTTTACTGACCTGCCAATTAAAATGATACATCTTCTGGTAAACCTTCCGGGATGTAAGGTCGTGGTCCATGAGACTCTTCAGCTCCTAACGTTATGTCCAAAGCTGCGCTGGACATCTTCAGAGGGGTGTTTCTCCTCCGGTGAGTCTTGCCTTACATCCCGGAAGGTTTACCAGAAGATATGTCATCCGGTCGTGAAAGTCTTCATACTAAAATGATACAATTGCTAAAAGGTTCAAAGAAAACTTGAGTCTAGTTGCAAACACATATCCGATTCATACAATTATACTTGGTGGTGACTTCAATTTAGCCTCAATATGTTGGCAAAAATACATGTTCAAATCTGGAGGTATGCAAAAAATTGTGTTAAACACTTTCTCTGAAAATTATTCCAAGCAGTTAGTTCATGAGCCCACTCAAATAGTAAAAAATAGTGAAAACACACTTGATTTCTTCAAAACAAATAACCCTGAGCTAACAATGAGCATCAAAACAGACACAGGGATTAGTGCACAGGGTTGTCATAGCAAGATTGAATATTGTAGCTGCAAAATCCAAAAAAATAAATGAAAAATAAATCTATTCAAAAAAGCAGATAAAAATTCACTTGGTACCTTCCTGAGAGACAATCTCCACTCCTTCCAAATTAGCAATGTAAGTGCAGACCAGATGTGGCCTGAATTAAAAGAAATAGTATTGACAGCAATTGAGGGATTTATACCAAATAAATTAACAAGTGACAGAGCTGATCCCCCTTGGTACACAAAACAGGTCAGAACACTTTAGTTGTGGAGAAGGTGAACCATGAACTATGATTTACTAGTAGAAAACTTAGAAGATGCAATAGATCTACTAGAGAGATTGCCTATGCTACACTTCTCCATCCTCTTTTGGAGCAGTGCTGCACGGTGTGGGATCCTTACCAGACAGGGTTAATTGGGTACATCAAAAAACTTTGAAGAAGAGCAGCACATTTCGTGTTATTGAGAAATAGGAGAGAAAATGCCATGGACATTATACAGGATTTCAGGTGGACCTCATTAAAACAAAGGTGTTTTTCATTGCAGTGGAATCCTTTCATGAAATTTCAGTCACCAATTTTCTCCTCCAACTGTGAAAATATTTTGTTGATGCCAAGCTACTTAGGGAGAAATGACCATTATAATAATATAAGGGAAATCGGAGTTCACATGGAAAGGTAAAGGTGTTCATTTTTTCCATGTGCTGTTCAAGAGTGCAATAATAGAGAATTATTGTGAAGATGATTCAATCAACCTCTGCCAGGCACTTAAGTGTGATTTGCAGGCTATCCAAGTAGATGTAGGTAAAGATGAACAGATGTGCAATCAGTCAGCTATGAGTAGACAGTGTTAAACAGCGGACATGCAACTGTAATGTGCCAACACTGCTGTGTCACAAATTTCTAAAACAAGAGTTCCAAGGCATTCTCCAGAATGTCTTGAAGAAGATAAAAGTGTGTGCAAAGGTTGTCTCACACACCTTGACTTCCAAACAAAAACAGATACATGTGGACACTAGTAGTAAGTTGACTGAAATGCAAAACACAGACAAATCTTTTCTGAAAAAATCAGCATAAATGAGAGTCTTGGCATTGTCAATATGAACCTAAAAAAAAGCAACAAAGTGCAGAAATTCACGTGAAGGGTTAACATTTTGATTACATTAACAATATACAAACCAATGTGACATCTGTTTTGGACAACATCCCAATGACGGATATTTCTGACAGCTTCATGTTGTTGTACAAACATTCTGTGCATTGTACTCAAGTCAGGGGAGAGAGTATGTAGGATACATGATGCATTAAAACCACCCTCTTAACTTTTCTCTATTTTTTATTAACCTAGTCTCAAAACTATTTGGACAGGCATGGTATACTGACGCTGGAACACGCAGTCCTTTTCCTGTATATTATTAAGCCATGACATTTTACATTACAAATCCCAACAGACTGTGCAGTCTGTATCCTATCAAGCCTGGCAGGGGAGCTACAATGTTTAGCCGTGCCTCTGCACACACTGCCCAGACTCACTGTTGTCCCCTCGTATACTCTTTGTTGATACTACTTAAACTAAATTATGCAGTTTCAGAAGGACATGTATCATAATATGAAGGGAAAACATACCAAAGTTACAAAATTTTACTACAGACAGTACTGAAATGTACTGAAGAACATCATCAGATGTATTAGAAAGTGTATAACATTAAGAGACTGGGAGACTCCTAGAGCAAAATTAGAAGTATATGATCAGTTTTCAAAGAAGTAGATGAGCAGAATATGGATGCTAAACATATTAGATATCTTCTGTAGGGGGATGATGCTACTAGTAATTCACTAGAAATATGTGAAATATTTAGAACCATTTCCTGCCAGTAGCTAGCAACAAGAAAGCACAGGTGACACCCATCTACAAGAAGGATAGAAGTGATCCATGAAACTACCACACCACATCCCTGACACTCATTTGTTGTAGAATCTTGGAACATTTTCTGAGCCGAAACATAATGGGGTACCTTGTACAGAATGATCTCCATGCCTATCAACATGGGTGAAACAACAATCATGTAAAACTCAACTCTCACTTTTCTCACATGACGTACTGAAAGCTTTGATCAAGACAGTCAGGTAGTTGCAGTACTTCTTGATTTCAAAAAAGCATTTGGATAAGTACTACACCTAAGCTTTTTGTTGTTGTTGTGGTCTTCAGTCCTGAGACTGGTTTGATGCAGCTCTCCATGCTAGTCTATCCTGTGCACGCTTCTTCATCTCCCAGTACCTACTGCAACCTACATCCTTCTGAATCTGCTTAGTGTATTCATCTCTTGGTCTCCCTCTACGATTTTTACCCTCCACGCTGCCCTCCAATACTAAATTGGTGATTCCTTGATGCCTCAGAACATGTCCTACCAACTGATCCCTTCTTCTGGTCAATTTGTGCCACAAACTCCTCTTCTCCCCAATCCTATTCAGTACCTCCTCATTAGTTATGTGATCTACCCATCTAATCTTCAGCATTCTTCTGTAGCACCACATTTCAAAAGCTTCTATTCTCTTCTTGTCCAAACTATTTACCGTCCATGTTTCACTTCCATACATGGCTATACTCCATACAAATACTTTCAGAAATGACTTCCTGACACTTAAATCTATACTCGATGTTAACAAATTTCTCTTCTTCAGAAACATTTTCCTTGCCATTGCCAGTCTACATTTTATATCCTCTCTACTTCGACCATCATCAGTTATTTTGCTCCCCAAATAGCAAAACTCCTTTACTACTTTAAGTATCTACTTTCCTAATCTAATACCCTCAACATCACCCGACTTAATTCGACTACATTCCATTAGCCTCGTTTTGCTTTTTTTGATGTTCATCTTATATCCTCCCTTTAAGACACCATCCATTCCGTTCAACTGCTCTTCCAAGTCCTTTGCTGTCTCTGACAGAATTACAATGTCATCGGCGAACCTCAAAGTTTTTATTTCTTCTCCATGGATTTTAATACCTACTCCGAATTTTTCTTTTGTTTCCTTTACTGCTTGCTCAATATACAGATTGAATAACATCAGGGGGAGGCTACAACCCTGTCTTACTCCCTTCCCAACCACTGCTTCCCTTTCATGTCCCTCGACTCTTATAACTGCCATCTGGTTTCTGTACAAATTGTAAATAGCCTTTCACTCCCTGTATTTTACCCCTGCCACCTTTAGAATTTGAAAGAGAGTATTCCAGTCAACATTGTCAAAAGCTTTCTCTAAGTCTACAAATGCTAGAAACGTAGGTTTGCCTATTCTTAATCTTTCTTCTAAGATAAGTCGTAAGGTCAGTATTGCCTCACGTGTTCCAGTATTTCTACGGAATCCAAACTGATCTTCCCCGAGGTCGGCTTCTACTAGTTTTTCCATTCGTCTGTAAAGAATTCGTATTAGTATTTTGCAGCTGTGGCTTATTAAACTGATTGTTCGGTAATTCTCACATCTGTCAACACCTACTTTCTTTGGGATTGGAATTATTATATTCTTCTTGAAGTCTGAGGGTATTTCCCCTGTTTCATACATCTTGCTCACCAGATGGTAGAGTTTTGTCAGGACTGTCTCTCCCAAGGCCGTCAATAGTTCCGATGGAATGTTGTCTACTCCGGGGGCCTTGTTTTGACTCAGGTCTTTCAGTGCTCTGTCAAACTCTTCACGCAGTATTGTATCTCCCATTTCATCTTCATCTACATCCTCTTCCATTTCCATATTGTCCTCAAGTACATCGCCCTTGTATAGACCCTCTATATACTCCTTCCACCTTTCTGCTTTACCTTCTTTGCTTAGAACTGGGTTTCCATCTGAGCTCTTGATGTTCATACAAGTGGTTCTCTTATCTCCAAAGGTCTCTTTAATTTTTGAGACGTTTGTATTCCTTTTTGCCTGCTTCATTTACTGCATTTTTATATTTTCTTCTTTCATCAATTAAATTCAATATTTCTTCTGTTACCCAAGGATTTCTACTAGCCCTCATCTTTTTACCTACTTGATCCTCTGCTGCCTTCACTACTTCATCCCTCAAAGCTACCCATTCTTCTTCTACTGTATTTCTTTCCCCCATTCCTGTCACTTGTTCCCTTATGCTCTCCCTGAAACTCTGTATAACCTCTGGTTCTTTCAGTTTATCCAGGTCCCATCTCCTTAAATTCCCACCTTTTTGCAGTTTCTTCAGTTTTAATCTACAGGTCATAACCAATAGATTATGGTCAGAGTCCACATCTGCCCCTGGAAATGTCTTACAATTTAAAACCTGGTTCCTAAATCTCTGTCTTACCATTATATAATCTATCTGATACCTTTTAGTATCTCCAGGGTTCTTCCATGTATACAACCTTCTATCATGATTCTTAAACCAAGTGTTAGCTATGATTAGGTTGTGCTCTGTGCAAAATTCTACCAGGTGGCTTCCTCTTTCATTTCTTAGCCCCAATCCATATTCACCTACTACGTTTCCTTCTCTCCCTTTTCCTACACTCGAATTCCAGTAACCCATGACTATTAAATTTTCGTCTCCCTTCACTATCTGAATAATTTCTTTTATTTCATGATACATTTCTTCAATTTCTTCGTCATCTGCAGAGCTAGTTGGCATATAAACTTGTACTGCTGTAGTAGGTGTGGGTTTTGTATCTATCTTGGCCACAATAATGTGTTCACTATGCTGTTTGTAGTAGCTTACCCGCATTCCTATTTTCCTATTCATTATTAAACCTACTCCTGCATTACCCCTATTTGACTTTGTGTTTATAACCCTGTAGTCACCTGACCAGAAGTCTTGTTCCTCCTGCCACCAAACTTCACTAATTCCCACTATATATAACTTTAACCTATCCATTTCCCTTTTAAAATTTTCTAACCTACCTGCCCGATTAAGGGATCTGACATTCCACGCTCCGATCCGTAGAATGCCAGTTTTCTTTCTCCTGATAATGACATCCTCTTGAGTAGTCCCCACCCGGAGATCCGAATGGGGGACTATTTTACCTCCGGAATATTTTACCCAAGAGGATGCCATCATCATTTAATCATACAGTAAAGCTGCATGCCCTCGGGAAAAATTACGGCCGTAGTTTCCCCTTGCTTTCAGCCGTTCGCAGTACCAGCACAGCAAGGCCGTTTTGGTTATTGTTACAAGGCCAGATCAGTCAATCATCCAGACTGTTGCCCTTGCAACTACTGAAAAGGCTGCTGCCCCTCTTCAGGAACCACACGTTTGTCTGGCCTCTCAACAGATACCCCTCCGTTGTGGTTGTACCTACGGTACGGCTATCTGTATCGCTGAGGCACGCAAGCCTCCCCACCAACGGCAAGGTCCATGGTTCATGGGGGATGCACCTAAGCTTATTGTCAAAAATTCGATCATTAGGTGTATCAGATGAAATTTGTCTTGGACTGAGGGCTTTTTTGTAGGCAGGACACAGCATGCTACGTTGGTTGGAGAGTCAACATCAGATGTAGAAGTAACATCAGGTGTGCCCCAGGGAAGTATGCTGGGATCCTTGCTGTTCATGTTGTATATCAATGGCCTGGCAGACAATATTAACAATACTCTAGATTTTTTGCAGATGATGTACTTATAATGAAGTACTGTCTGAAAGAAACTGCATAAATACTCAGATCTTGATAAGATTTCAAAGTGATGTAAACATTGGTCACTTGCTTTAAATGTTCAGAAATGTAAATTTATGTACTTCACAAAATGTAAAAATGTAGCATCCTATGACTATACATCGATGGGTCACAGCTGGAATTGGCCAACCTATGTGTAGCAATTTGTAGGCATATGAAAAGGAATGATCACATAGGCTCAGTTGTGGGTAAAGCAAGTGGTAGACATCAGTTTGTTGGTAAAATACTGGCAAAATGAATCAGTCTACTAAGAAGGTTACTTCCAAATTACTTGTGCAACCCATTCTAGAATATTACTCAGGTCTGTGAGATCCATAACAATTAGGATCATCATGCGATATTAAACATATACAGAGAAGTTAAGCATGAATGGTCACAGGTTTGTTTGACCCATGGAACAGTGTTACAGAGATGCTGAAGAAACTGATGTGGCAGAAGAATCTTGAAAGTACATGTAAACTATCCTGAGAAAGTCTTCTAACAAAGTTTCAAGAACTGACTTCAAATGGTGATTCTACGAATATACTACAACCTTGTATCACTCACACAGGGATCGTGACGACAAGATCAGAAAAATTACAGCATGAATAGAGGCATTCAAACGATCATTCTTCCTGCACCCAATACGTGAATGGAATGGAAAGAAACCCTTATGCTGCAAAATGGTGGCCGAAGTAAATCGCGAGTGTGATATTCCTGTCAGTAAACAAAGAAATTGCGAGAAAATGTGTGAAAAGTGCAAGCAATCCAGTGTTTACTGTAATAATATGTGCTTGGTGTGTCATATTTCCAGAAAAACAACCAAAATAAAGACTAACAACATAGAAAAACGCTATAAAGACATTGCCTGTATAGCAACCACATCCTACAACAGTGATATGAACATATTTCTCAATTCTGGCTATTGCTACTGTGAAAAGCGA
The DNA here is from genome assembly GCF_023898315.1 of Schistocerca nitens. Taxonomy (NCBI): domain Eukaryota; kingdom Metazoa; phylum Arthropoda; class Insecta; order Orthoptera; family Acrididae; genus Schistocerca; species Schistocerca nitens. The sequence goes on from NC_064619.1 coordinate 367,688,334, forward strand.
GCTCACAAAGGAATAACATGTGTGAAATGTAAAACAATATTTCATTTTCAATGTGCAAATGCGACTTCAAAATGAAAAATATGGTTATGTGCAAAATGTGATCAAAATGAATTGAATAGTAGACTTAAATAGGACTGTAAAAACAAAATTATTATGGTGTTAACAGAAGAAATACAAACATTAAAATACAAATGTGATGAACTTTCGTATATGATAACAGAAAATCGTAGTACAACTCGCACTGATAAAAGACTAGATCCTAGCACCCAAGTTTCAAGTGATGAAATTTAGTCTCGTTGTAAGACATACAAGAAAAATGTGAAAAGTGGTGTGAAGTGCAAAGAATGTTGTCTACTATTTCACTTTAGATGTGGAAAAATTGATCCATCCCTTATAGAAGACACGAAATTGTTGACAAACTGGAAATGTGAGGAATGTAGGACAAGATCTAATGCTATAAGCCAACAGGAAGTTTACCATAGAGAATTAACAACAACAATGGACACACTAAATAAACGAAACACCATCCCAGTCCACAGGGCAACGACATTTTCAGAAAAGCAGCACAGGATGGATTATGCCTCGAGCGACCCATAAGGTAATGAAAAACACAAAAGTGAATAGTTTTCTTAATCTCTGTACAATCCCTGAACATGAGAAAAATACTCAGCTCTAACTCATGTAAACAATGACAGTGATCATCAAGTGACAGTCCAAAGAAGACATACCCCAAACAAAACTGTGATAAAACAATCATCAAAAGAACACAAAGGTACTATGAAAAAATAAACACTATAATAACCTAAAAGTTTTCTCGGACAGTTTTGGAAGAGGGTTAGCTATAAAACTGAAAACAGATGATGCAGCAGGAAGGTTCAAAATTCAGGGACTAGTAAAACCAAATGCAAGATTAAGCCAAGTTGTTGACAGTGTTGAAGAAGAATGCAAGAATCTATCATCAAACAACTATGCAGTAATTATAGAAGGTGCTAATGATGTGTATCACAATGAAACAGTTGCAGCAACAAAAGCACTGAAAGAGTCCCTGAGTAAGCTAACACAAACCAATGTAATAGTGGCTAAAATACCTCACCGTTATGATCTAATAGAACAATCATGTGTGAACAACAAAATTAAAAAAGCAAATAACCTCTATGATTCAGTATGTAAACATTTCAAAAATGTAACAGTGATTGACATGAACGATATTTCAGACTGCTGTCACACCACAATTGTGCCCCTTAGCAAACCGTGTCACTGTAACAGAGCTTGTCATACAAGCCATGGTCAGCATCTAAATGGCTTAGGAAAGCAAAAGCAAAAAACTACTTGGGATTGTAAGAAAAAAATTAAGCTCTGCTAATAAAACAATTTATAGGCTTCAGTTCAAAGATATGGTGCAGGGAAACTCCCAGTAGTGACCAATTCACACAAGTTGGATTTGGTCACAACAGTTTGCAAGGGACAGTAAAGATAATGCAACAGAAAAAGCAACAAGTATTCCTCCCAGTAACAAAAACGATTTAATGTTATTTCATGTTAATGTACAATCCCTAAGACATAAGGTTAATGAGTTACAGTTCTTGACAGACAAAATTAACTGTAGCATACTGTGTATTAATGAACATTGGTTGCATGACTCAGAAATAGATTTGTATGTACCTTATGGCTGCATATTAGCCACAAAATATTGTAGAATAAATATTGCACATGGTGGAGTTGCAATCTATAGCAAAGAAAACTTAAATATGCAGTAGTATTCAGTGATAGACCTACACAAACATTGCATTGAAGGTGCATTTGAAGTAGTAGCCATAGTCCTGAATACCCAAAAAATTATCATTGCTTCTGTGTACCGTACACCAGCCTCTGATGAGGAAGTTCTTATAGATAAACTAAATTCATTAATCAAATTATTCACTAAACACAAAAATCACTAAATTTTTATTGCAGGTGACTACAATATAGATATAAGGGAAAGTAGAAAAAATGTAAATGACATGGTTAACAGCCTAAGACACTAAACTGCTCCTGTATAAATGAAAAACCTACTAGACTAGATGCATGCCTTGACAATGTAATTAGTAATGTAAATCAGGATCAACTAAAGCATGATGTGATTAAGTTAAAGTTATCTTATCATGACAGGATACTAAAAGAGAGCAATATTGTACAATTGAAACATGAACTGAAGGTGGTAGATTGGCCAAATACACTACACAATATAAAAAATCTTGATGAATGTTTCTCTATGTTTTTATATATCATTAAGATGCAGTAGGTAGTCACTGTCCACTTATCACAAAAAGATGCACCCCTAACAACAGAAAAAAACCTCAGCACTCTACCAAGTGGTACGCTCCAAAGCTCAAGCAAATGAGGACACTGCTACTTATACTAAAAAATAATAGTGATAAAAATCAGGAAGCCAGGACTTAAGAAGTTGTGCAAATATGAAATAAAATCAGCTAAAAGTAAAGTAAATGATGAATATATTGCAGGCTCAAAAAATGCCTGTCAAGCAGTTTGGAATATAATAAAAAGTGAAATCAATATGAGCAAACAGGAAGCCACAGTGCCTATAGATTGCAACATCCTTAATGAATATTTTATAAATTGTGCCAGCTCTCATTCTTCTTCTTCTTCTTCTTCTTTTGGTAAAAATAATTCTGATAATATTTCAGCTGTTGTACCCTTCATAAACAACAAGCACCAGCAACCAAGAAATTCTCTTGGTCAAAAATCACCTCCGGCCACATTATCAAATCTATAAAGAAACTGAAAAACTCAAAAATGGAGGACTATTATGGGCTTATTAACAGTATTGTTAAACACATAGCCACTGCAATCTTAATGCCACTAACATATCTGATGAATCGTGTACTTGAAGAGGGAATATTCCCTGAATGTCTGAAAATGACAGATACACTCCCAATCTATAAGAAAGGTGACAGAAAAATGCCAAACAATTATAGACCTATATCAATAGTTCCCATTATATCAAAAGTAATAGAAAACTGCATACATATCCAAATTTACAATTATTTTGAAAGTAATAAATTATTGAGTAAGAACCAGTTTGGCTTTCGATCTGAACGATCGACAACCAACGCAGTTGAATGCCTCCTTAGTAATATATATGAAGGATATGAAAACAAGAAACTCACTTGTGCTACACTGTTAGATTTAACAAAGGCCTTCGACTCAGTCACACATGAAATAATGATAAAAAACTAGAACATTATGGTATTGTAGATCATACTTAAGCAACAGGGTTTAAAAAAAAAAAAAAAAAAAAAAAAACTGTCAAAATTCAACACCCATGAAAGTAAAGATAGGAATTCCACAAGACTCAGTGCTTGGCCCTTTCCTGTTCATTGTTTACATCAATGACTTCTCAAATTACATGCCATGCAACAATGTACTGTATACTGATGATGTGACACTAATAACAGATGGAGAATATATGCAAGATGTCATAGAATACAACAAAGTAGTAACTAAAACGAGCAGTGACTGGTGCAGAGCCAACCTTTTATCAATAAACAAATTGAAAACTGAAGAAATTTACTTCACCTTGAAACCAACTGAACAGAATACAAAAATGTTTACATATAGATCAAAAACTTACATGGGACAGACACACAAATTATCTGTGGCAAACTTGCTTGAACTCTCTTTCTATTACACAAGCTGAGACACGTTATCAGTAAAAATCTGCTAATCTCCACATACTTTGCTTTTTTCTATTCACAACTGCAATACGGGGTACTTCTTTGGGGTAACTAAGTGGGTTCAAGTGGCAGAAGAAAGCAGTCAGGTGCATTTTAGGACTAGCACCAAGACAAAGTTGCAAAAATCATTTTAAAGAACTAAAGCTAATGACAGTACCTAGTATATACATTTATAATTGTTTAATATATGCTAAGGAGAATGTAGAGAACTTTAATTTAAGATCTGAAGTGCACATTCATAATACTCGAAATAATAGTAACATAGACCTACCATACACAAGGCTGTCATTAACACAAAAGAGCCATAAACACCACAGCTTGAAATTTTATAACAAACTCCCAAAGGTTGTGAGCGAACTACCGATGAATAACGTTAAGCAAACAAAAGAAGTGTGGCTCAAAGATACACCATATTACTCACGTGATGAGTTCCTAAACAGTGACACAAAAGAGATATGCTGCATGAAACAATAAACTGCCATATGAATTATAACTATATGTTTGTGAGAGTAATGTACCAACAAAGACTTTTTACATGGATACGTAAGATGTACCATAAATATACCTTGATACCATTGTATATTAAACTGTTACGATTAATTATTATTATAATCATTTCTTTCCTTTCTCAGACGTTATGTCTGGTTAAAAATGGAAAGTGATGCGGACCTTGATCAAGTGTGACTTCCTTTTGTTACATTGCATTTAGGAACTTTCGGGTAATTCAATATGTATCAATAATTACAGATTTCTGTAGTTGTATATATAAGTTTGGATGTAGCTGTATTGCGTTGATGTACTGGTGGATATTGTGTGGTATGACTCCTGTAGTTGATAGTATAATTGGTATAATGTCAACTTTATCCTGATGCCACATGTCCTTGACTTCCTCAGCCAGTTGGACGTATTTTTCAATTTTTTCTCCTGTTTTCTTCTGCATATTTGTTGTATTGGGTATGGATATTTCGATTAGTTGTGTTAATTTCTTCTTTTTATTGGTGAGTATGATGTCAGGTTTGTTATGTGGTGTTGTTTTATCTGTTATAATGGTTCTGTTTCAGTATAATTTGTATTCATCATTCTCCAGTACATTTTGTGGTGCATACTTGTATGTGGGAATGTGTTGTTTTATTAGTTTATGTTGTATGGCAAGTTGTTGATGTATTATTTTTGCTACATTGTCATGTCTTTTGGGGTATTCTGTATTTGCTAGTATTGAACATCCACTTGTGATGTGATCTACTGTTTCTATTTGTTGTTTGCAAAGTCTGCCTTTATCTGCTGTGGTATTGGGATCTTTAATAATATGCTTGCTGTAATATCTGGTGTTTGTTGTTTGATCCTGTATTGCAATAATGAATCCTTCCGTCTCACTGTATATATTGCCTTTTCTTAGCCATGTGTTGGATGTGTCTTGATCGATGTGTCGCTGTGTTAGATGATACGGGTGCTTGCCATGTAGTGTTTTCTTTTTCCAATTTACTTTCTTCGTATCTGTTGATGTTATGTGATCTAAAGGGTTGTAGAAGTGGTTATGAAATTGCAATGGTGTAGCCGATGTATTTATATGAGTGATTGCTTTGTGTATTTTGCTAGTTTCTGCTCGTTCTATAAAGAATTTTCTTGAATTGTCTACCTGTCCATAATATAGGTTTTTTATATCAATAAATCCCATTCCTGCTTCCTTTCTGCTTAATGTGAATCTTTCTGTTGCCGCATGTATGTGATGTATTCTATATTTGTGGCATTGTGATCATGTAAGTGGATTGAGTGCTTCTAGGTCTGTGTTACTCCATTTCACTACTCCTAATGAGTAGGTCAATATTGGTATAGCATAAGTATTTATAGCTTTTGTCTTGTTTCTTGCTGTCAATACTGTTTTCAGTATTTTTGTTAGTCTTTGTCTATATTTTTCTTTTAGTTATTCTTTAATATTTGTATTATCTATTCCTATTTTTTGCCTGTATCCTAGTTATTTATAGGCATCTGTTTTTTCCATTGCTTCTATGCACTCGCTGTGGTTATCCAGTAAGTAATCTTCTTGTTTAGTGTGTTTTCCCTCGACTATGCTATTTTTCTTACATTTGTCTGTTCCAAAGGCCATATTTATATCATTGCTGAATACTTCTGTTATCTTTAATAATTGGTTGAGTAGTTGATTGGTTGCTGCCAGTAGTTTTAGATCATCCACATATAGCAAATGTGTGATTTTGTGTTAGTATGTTCCAGTAATATTGTATCCATAATTTGTGTTATTTAGCATCTTGGATAGTGGGTTCAGAGCAAGGCAGAACCAGAAAGGACTTAATGAGTCTCCTTGGTATATTCCACACTTAATCTGTATTGGCTGTGATGTGATATTATTTGAATTTGTTTGGATATTAAGTGTGGTTTTCCAATTTTTCATTACTATATTTAGTAACTGTATCAATTTAGGATCTACTTTGTATATTTCCAATATTTGTAGTAACCATGAGAGGGGTACACTATCGAAAGCTTTTTGGTAATCAATGTATGTGTAGTGTAGCGACCTTTGTTTAGTTTTAGCTTGATATGTCACCTCTGCTATTATTATTAGTTGCTCTTTACATCCTCGTGCTCCTTTGCAACAACCTTTTTGTTCTTCATTTATAATTTTGTTCTGTGTTGTATGTGTCATTAATTTCTGTGTAATGACTGAAGTTAATATATTTTGTATATTGTTGGTAAGCATGTTATGGGGCGATATTTAGCTGGGTTTGCTGTGACTGCTTGATCTTTAGGTTTCAGATAAGTTATTCCTTGTGTAAGTGTATCGGGGACTGTGTATGGGTCTGCAATGTAACTGTTAAATAATTTATATGTAAAAACAAAGATGATGTGACTTACCGAACGAAAGCGCTGGCAGGTCGATAGACACACAAACAAACACAAACACACACACAAAATTCAAGCTTTCGCAACAAACTGTTGCCTCATCAGGAAAGAGGGGAAGGAGAGGGAAAGACGAAAGGATGTGGGTTTTAAGGGAGAGGGTAAGGAGTCATTCCAATCCCGGGAGCGGAAAGACTTACCTTACGGGGAAAAAAGGACGGGTATACACTCGCGCACACACACACACACATCCATCCACACATATAAGATACAAGCAGACATCTGCTTGTGTCTGTATATGTGTGTGTGCGCGAGAGTGTATATCCGTTCTTTTTTCCCCCTAAGGTAAGTCTTTCCGCTCCCGGGATTGGAATGACTCCTTACCCTCTCCTTTAAAACCCACATCCTTTCGTCTTTCCCTCTCCTTCCCTCTTTCCTGCCGAAGCAACCGTAGGTTGTGAAAGCTAGAATTTTGTGTGTGCGTTTGTGTTTGTTTGTGTGTCTATCGACCTGCCAGCGCTTTTGTTCGGTTAAGTCATATCATCTTTGTTTTTACATATATTTTTCCCACGTGGAATGTTTCCCTCTATTATATTGTTAAATAATTTAGTTAGATGTGAATGTGTTGAGGTGAACTTCTTTAGCCAGAAATTTGCTATTTTATCTCTTCCAGGGGCTTTCCAATTGTGTGTAGAATTATTTGTTCGGGTGACTTCATGTTTCAAAATTATCACTTCAGGCGTTTGTGGTATCATCTTGTATGTGTCTGTTTCTGCTTGTATCCACCGTGCATGCCTGTTATGTTGTACCGGGTTTGACCATATCTTGCTCCAGAAGTGTTCCATGTCTGTTATGTTTGGTGGATTGTCTATTTTAATGTGTGTGTTATCTATTGTCTGGTAAAATTTCTTTTGGTTTGTATTGAATGTTTGGTTTCATTTCCTTCTATTTTCACTTTTTTTGTATCTTCTAAGTCGTTTGGCCAATGCTTGTAATTTCTGCTTCTTTTCATCTGATTGCTCTATTGCTTCTTGTTGTGAGATTTTACCTAACCTTTTTCGTTTTTTGTCTTATAAATCATTTCTTATAAATTGTGTTAGCTGTCCGATGACTTTTCTCAGTTTTTCTATTCTGGTCTTTAGCCTGTGTTTTTTGGGTTTCTTCTGTGTGTTGGTTGGTTCTGATCTCTGCCTAGTGTGTATATTTAGGTAGTGAGTGCTCCTATATAAACCAGTAGTTGTAACTCTTCCATAGTTGTATTTTCATTTATTTTGTTGTGTATGATTGCGTTGATAGTTGTTATTGTTGTTTCGACTTGTGGGTTATTTGTTGGTCTATGCAAGAATGGTCTAATGTCTGTGTTTGTGTCTTTGTATTCTATATATGTCAGCTGAAATTTTTCTTCTATATCTAAATGTGTGTCACTTTGTGTTCTATTTGTGCTTGTGCTGGTGGCTGTCTTAAGATTTCGTTATCCTCTGATTGTTTAATTGATGCGTGTTGTTCTTTGTTTTTTTGCTCTGGGATGTATGAGTCCATTACTGTATTTTCTTCTTCTTCTGATTGCACATTATTTTGTTCCAGTATTTGTTGTTTGATGTTTTCTAATTCTGACTGGAGTATCCTGTTATTTTTTATTATTACACGGATCTGATCAGCTAGTCGTTGTTCTGTTAAAAATTTTAATTCTGGGTATCTGGTAATAAATGTTGTGTATACTTGTGACCTGTATCCAGTTGTGTTGGTTCCTAGGTTTTTTGCTTGGTAATAACAGAACATGAGGTGTCGATTAACTTCATCTGACCATCTCATCCTCTGTCTTTGTTTTCCTTCTAGGGTGGTTGCAGGAAGCATATCCTGCAAAACACCTCTATTTGGATTTAAATCATTTTCCGTGTGGCTAGCAGTGTCGTTACCATTGTGGACGGGCATAGGGTTCAAGCGTCGTCCCCGACCATGATAGCGCTTGTCCAAGGCGTCATTAGTTCTGTCCTGAACAAACTAATCACATTAAAAGGGGGGTTAGCCCTATTAGTGGTTTGTTCTTTTCAGCGCCTTTTATGACTCCATGGCGTTTATTATAATTATCATTTCTTTACTTTCTCAGACGTTAAGTCTGGTTAAAAATGGAAAGTGACGCGGACCTTGATCAAGCGTGACTTCCTTTTAACTGTACGGTATGTGTTATATTGCATTTAGGAACTTTCGGGTAACTGAACATGTATCAATAATTACAGATTTCTGTAGTTGTATATATAAGTTTGGATGTAGCTGTATTGCATTGATGTACTGGTGGATATTGTGTGGTATGACTCCTGTAGTTGATAGTATAATTGGTATAATGTGAACTTTATCCTGATGCCACATGTCCTTGACTTCCTCATCCAGTTGGATGTATTTTTCAATTTTTTCTCCTGTTTTCTTTTGTATATTTGTTGTACTGGGTATGGATATTTCGATTAGTTGTATTAATTTCTTCTTTTTATTGGTGAGTATGATGTCAGGTTTGTTATGTGGTGTTGTTTTATCTGTTATAATGGTTCTGTTCCAGTATAATTTGTATTCATCATTCTCCAGTACATTTTGTGGTGCATACTTGTATGTGGGAACGTGTTGTTTTATAAGTTTATGTTGTAAGGCAAGCTGTTGATGTATTATTTTTGCTACATTGTCATGTCTTCTGGGGTATTCTGTATTTGCTAGTATTGTACATCCGCTTGTGATGTGATCTACTGTTTCTATTTGTTGTTTGCAAAGTCTGCATTTATCTGTTGTGGTATTGGGATATTTAATAATATGCTTGCTGTAATATCTGGTGTTTGTTGTTTGATCCTGTATTGCAATCATGAATCCTTCCGTCTCACTGTATATATTGCCTTTTCTTAGCAAAGTGTTGGATGCGTCTTGATCGATGTGTGGCTGTGTTAGATGATACGGGTGCTTGCCATGTAGTGTTTTCATTTTCCAATTTACTTTCTTCGTATCTGTTGATGTTATGTGATCTAAAGGGTTGTAGAAGTGGTTATGAAATTGCAGTGGTGTAGCCGATGTATTTATATGAGTGATTGCTTTGTGTATTTTGCTAGTTTCTGCTCGTTCTAGAAAGACTTTTCTTAAATTGTCTACCTGTCCATAATGTAGGTTTTTTATGTCGATGAATGCCCTTCCTCCTTCCTTTCTGCTTAATGTGAATCTTTCTGTTACTGAATGTATGTGATGGATTCTATATTTGCGGCACTGTGAACGTGTAAGTGTATTTAGTGCTTCTAGGTCTGTGTTACTCCATTTCACTACTCCAAATGAGTAGGTCAATATTGGTATAGCATAAGTATTTATAGCTTTTGTCTTGTTTCTTGCTGTCAATTCTGTTTTCAGTATTTTTGTTAGTCTTTGTCTATATTTTTCTTTTAGTTCTTCTTTAATATTTGTATTATCTATTCCTATTTTTCGTCTGCATCCTAGGTATTTATAGGCACCTGTTTTTTCCATCACTTCTATGGAGTCACTGTGGTTATTCAATATGTAATTTTCTTGTTTAGTGTGTTTTCCCTCGACTATGCTATTTTTCTTACATTTGTCTGTTCCAAAAGACACATTTATATCATTGCTGAATACTTCTGTTATCTTTAATAATTGGTTGAGTTGTTGATTGGTTGCTGCCAGTAGTTTTAGATCATCCATGTATAGCAAATGTGTGATTTTGTGTGGGTATGTTCCAGTAACATTATATCCATAATTTGTATTATTTAGCATGTTGGATAGTGGGTTCAGAGCAAGACAGAACCAGAAAGGACTTAATGAGTCTGCTTGGTATATTCCACACTTAATCTGTATTGGCTGTGATGTGATGTTATCTGAATTTGTTTGGATATTAAGTGTGGTTTTCCAGTTTTTCATTACTATGTTTAGAAACTGTATCAATTTAGGATCTACTTTGTATATTTCCAATATCTGCAGTAACCATGAGTGGGGTACACTATCGAAAGCTTTTAGGTAATCAATGTATGCGTAGTGTAGCGACCTTTGTTTAGTTTTAGCTTGATATGTCACCTCTGCATTTATTATCAGTTGCTCTTTACATCCTCGTGCTCCTTTGCAGCAGCCTTTTTGTTCTTCATTTATAATTTTGTTCTGTGTTGTATGTGTCATTAATTTCTGTGTAATGACTGAAGTTAATATTTTGTAGATTGTTGGTAGGCATGTTATGGGGCGATGTTTAGCTGGGTTTGCTGTGTCTGCTTGATCTTTAGGTTTCAGATAAGTTATTCCATGTGTAAGTGTATCAGGGAATATGTATGGGTCTGCAATGTAACTGTTAAATAATTTAGTTAGATGTGAATGTGTTGAGGTGAACTTCTTTAGCCAGAAATTTGCTATTTTATCATTTCCAGGGGCTTTCCAATTGTGCGTAGAATTAATTGCTCGGGTGACTTCATGTTGCAAAATTATCACTTCAGGCGTTTGTGGTATCATCTTGTATGAGTCTGTTTCTGCTTGTATCCACCGTGCATGCCTGTTATGTTGTACCAGGTTTGACCATATCTTGCTCCAGAAGTGTTCCATGTCTGTTATGTTTGGTGGATTGTCTATTTTAATGTGTGTGTTATCTATTGTTTGGTAAAATTTCTTTTGGTTTGTGTTGAATGTTTGGTTTTGTTTCCTTCTATTTTCACTTTTTTTTATCTTCTAAGTCGTTTGGCCAATGCTTGTAATTTCTGCTTCTTTTCATCTAATTGCTCTATTGCTACTTGTTGTGAGATTTTACCTAACCTTTTTCGTTTTTTGTCTGATATTTCATTTCTTATAAATTGTGTTAGCTGTCCGATGTCTTTTCTCAGTTTTTCTATTCTGATCTGTAGCCTGTGTTGCCATGCTGGTTGTGTGGGTTTCTTCTGTGTGTTGGTTGGTTCTGATCTCTGCCTAGTGTGTATATTTAGTGTAGTGAGTGCTCCTACATAAACCAGTAGTTTTAACTCTTCCATAGTTGTGTATTCATTTATTTTGTTGTCTATGATTGTGTTGATAGTTTTTATTGTTGTTTCGACTTGTGGGTTATTTGGTGGTCTATGCAAGAATGGTCTAATGTCTGTATTTGTGTCTTTGTATTCTATATATGTCAACTGAAATTTTTCTTCTATATCTAACATGTGTGTCACTTCATGTTCTATTTGTGCTTGTGCTGGTGGCTGTCTTAAGATTTCGTTTTCCTCTGATTGTTTAATTGATGCGTGTTGTTCTTTGTTTGTTTGCTCTGGGATGTTTGAGTCCATTACTGTATTTTCTTCTTCTTCTGATTGCACATTATTTTGTTTCGGTATTTGTTGTACTTGTTGTTTGATGTTTTCTAGTTCTGACTGGGGTATCCTGTTATTTTTTATTATTACATGGATCTGATCAGCTAGTCGTTGTTCTGTTAAAAATTTTAATTCCGGGTATCTGGTAATAAATGTTGTGTATACTTGTGATCTGTATCCAGTTGTGTTGGTTCCTAGGTTTGTTGCTTGGTAATAACAGAACATGAGGTGTCGATTAACTTCATCTGACCATCTCATCCTCTGTCTTTGTTTTCCTTCTAGGGTGGTTGCAAGAAGCATATCCTGCAAAACACCTCTATTTGGATTTAAATCATTTTCCAGTTGACTAGCAGTGTCATTACCATTGTGGGCGGGCATAGGGTTCAAGCGTCGTCCCCGACCATGACGGCGCTTGTCCGAGGCTTCTTTAGTTCTGTCCTGAACCAAGTAATCACACTAAAAGGGGGGTTAGCCCTATTAGTGGTTTGTTCTTTTCGTCGCCTTTTATGACTGGCAGAACATACCAGAGGCCTATTCTTTTCCCGGGCCTCCACGGGAGTCATTATCATTATTATTACTATTATTATTATTATTATTATTATTATTATTATTACTATTGTGAATGAATAATAATCACACTAAAAGGGGGGTTAGCCCTATTAGTGGTTTGTTCTTTTCGTCGCCTTTTATGACTGGCAGAACATCCCAGAGGCCTATTCTTTTCCCGGGCCTCCACGGGAGTCATTATCATTATTATTACTATTATTATTATTATTATTATTATTATTATTATTATTATTACTATTGTGAATGAATAATTGTTTCATTATCAATATTACTTTAGCAAGCATATCTGCTTGCCCTGAACAGGCACAATTATGTACATAATAATTATTGTAATTTTAAAAAAATGTATTGAACACACTGATGATGCCAATTGTATGGAAAACATAGTGAAGGGCAAATAAAGATTCTATTCTATTCCAATAACTGGTACAATGAGATGAACTCTCTGACATTCACTTCAGGGTGGTTGCAGAGCGTAGATGTAGATATCAAAATTTTATTTATACAGGTTAAGTATGCAGAAATATTAAAAGCTGTAGCTCTGTAAAAATTACATTACATGCAGTTATAGGAAATTAGCAATGAGAAAATCCAATCAGTGACAATCATTTAATACTGAAGACACACATGAGTATAAAACAAAACAAGTTGGAGCCTCTTCATCCCCCACAACTATCTGCCTCTTAAAATTACTAATTCAACTCCTCCCCCCTCCTTGCCCTCACCTTCTGAATTTGTATGTGCCTAAATATGCCAAAACACTATTCACGCCACAATTTTTAATCCGCTGATTTCAATGATATGCATTGTTTTGCTGGAAACTACTTTAATAAAGAATATAAGATAACTGAAATTGTTACTTCAGTGCGTAATGAAGATATTTGAATGAGTTAATTACACCATTAATTGGAAAACCCTGAATCAAATCTTTATAGTGAACTATTTCAGCTTCACTAAAGGAAATTCACTTAGAAAACAACTGCAATCAAAGCCTGAGAACAACCAAAACTACTGTCATTTTTTGGGCCATTATGCCAATTGGATTCTCAAGTTTGACACTATACTTCTGTTAGCTAACTCAAATGGCTGTAAGTCTGAATATGGTTGCCACACTCAAAACAAGTAATTCACAAACTGTTTATTTGGTAGTCCTAACTACCACTCGACATATGGCTCAATCCAATTAGTAAAGTTTAACCTAGCCATTTTTCAAACCACTATATAGTGTTCCAAACGCTAAAAGGTATCAGCAGTCCAACTCCAAAAACATACAAACAACATCTATGTGAAAGCCCCGAGCAAGCTAGCACAGAAACAAGTATGTAACAGGTCTGCCATCAGCAATTATGTGTATCATCATCTGTTATCATGAAACTTACTTAGTCCACAAACTACATAATTTGATGGCAACTTTGGAGTATTCATCTGTCAGACTATGTATGTAAAAGTGCACTGTGACTGCCTTGCCAATGTCATACTGCTTTATGTTGTTGTGGTGCATCTCTCCATGCTACTGTATCTTGTGCAAGCTTCTTCATCTCCAAGTAACTACTGTTTCATAGGATTGTGAAAGCGTCTATCTGTGATACACTTTTATGTGTGATCTGAAACTTGCACTTAGTGACAATAAATATGAAAAGCAGTCAGATTTACTTGAAACTTTGATGTGTACATTATTGGACAATTTTCTATGGAACCAGTTTTCAGGAATCAATTAGTCTTCCACCAATGACACACTGAGAGCCAATGAGAAACTGCTGGTAGACACCTTAAAAGTGTTATGGGAAAATTTTAATATGAGTTGTGCACTGTATATGTGTTCTATATTCAGTCACCAGTTCAATTTAAGATACAGCCAGTTTCCTGGCAGATTAAAACACTCATTTTAAGTAACTCGATTTTATGAAAGATAAAATGGGGTCACAGATGCATCAGTACCAGGTACACTCTTAATATTAATACACATAAATGATCTTCCAAAGGCTTAAAAAGGGTGGTTCATAAACTGTTATTTTTTCTGACGAGTAAGCATGGTAATCAAGGTCCAAACTCAGTCTTACCAGAGACATCTCAGATGATAGCTGAACATGCCTACAAGTCGTTCACAACAAATGGTTTAACTGTCAATTGCACAAAGACTTACATGATACAGATTCAAACAAGCAAGAAAGATCTGCTTGCACCAGAAGTATAAATTAAGGACCATTCTCTAGGTTAAACACAGTAAAATTTATTGTGCTCCAGCTGAATAACAAGTTAAATATGAATCAGCAAAGAGAACCATTAGTCAGCCTCATTTCAGCATTTTTGGTCTTGGAAATATCTCTCATTGTATTCTCCAAACTAAAAGAATGTTGGCTTATTTTGCATTTTTCTCTTCCTATTGTCTTAAGAGTCCACAGCTCGTGGTAGCATTCTCGCTTCCCGAGCCCGGGGTCCTGGGTTCGATTCCCGGTGGGGTCAGGGATTTTCACCTGCCTCGAGATGACTGGGTGTTGTTGTGTCGTCTTCATCATCATTAATCCCCATTACGGTCAGAGGAAGGCACTGGCAAACCACCTCCACTAGGACCTTGCCTAGTACGGCAGTGAGGGTCTCCCGCGGGCGTCCCCTATGCTCTCTTGCGTAGTATGGACTCCATCATCTTCATCATTGTCTTAAGAAATGATCTTCCAAGACAATGAACCTGTTAAGGCAAGGATCACTACTCCTCAGTGTAGTGCAGTGTTGTGTGGTGCTGCAAGTGCTTATTTACATTGCACTGTCAAAATATTATCACGCCATCCAACAGAGATGCTGCGTTCCACAACAACACCATGCTTACTCTTAGACTGAAACTTTTACCCTTCTTGATAATGAATAGTTCTTACTAACAGCCTAAGTATCTTGTCAGTTCTTTTTAGGAATAATTCTACTGTAAAGTAAAACTTCTCAAAGCTGTATTCTCCATCGACAAGAAAGCTGTATTCTCCATCGACAAGATTTTCCTTCCTGTACGTGGGTGAATAAATTATTAAGGATTGTTCTTGTATGAGAGTGTCATGTTTCATGTGCCAGCTGGCTAGACTGCAACAAGCATGGTAAACTGATCGGATGGCGTCTCATTCACTGCCACTATGAAACTGGTGACCCCATTGTGATCTAAACACGCATAATAGCAGTGGAAGGACAAGTTATAACATGTTGGAACCACCAATGAGCCTGTATCTTCCATCTGTTAGTATGGCTGGTATGCTGTGTGCTTACCACCCTTATGATCACATAATCCAGCATTATGCTTCTCACAAGTAGAAGCCAGGTTTCTCTAGGTGGGCCTTACACTGGTTCCCACCAAATTCACAATCATGGTAAGCCAGCTGGACCAAAAGTATGCCATGGAGACTTAAGACATGATCACCACTCCACCTATGATCAATGAGAAATTGAAGACAAAACTGATCCATAGGATGTCTGCATCGTAAGAGGATAGTATAAGGAAGTTTTGAAGCAATACAACATTGGCAACAGAGACCATCACTTTACTTGAGACACTTAAGGACTCATCTCAAATCAAACAGCTTCCAGCTGTCTAAATTTCCAAATAGTTATTTTAGTGGGCTACCAGTTTCAGGCCCATCTTCAGGACCCTGTGTACAGACAACAATGGTAACAGTATGACATAATAACAAAAATGGTTGATGCAAGTCTTATACACAGTGATAATATGTAATAATGTAACAATACCAAACTATACAGGATCTTACATCAAAGTTACAGATAAATTAAAGAATGAAATAAAAAACCTTTTGCACACCATATTAACATGAACTAGGGAGCAAAATATAAATGTCATATAATCATAAAAAAGAACCTACTAAATGAAGGTAGATATTGCATGTTATATATAGATAATCACAGAATAATACTAATCCAGTGCACATGAAACAACTGTAGTAAAACAGTGTAGGTATACACTGATGAGTACAGACTGAAGGTAAAACATTTGATTACATGTAGTCATAAACTAATAAAATATAAACCACTTACTGGAGTTCAACCCCAGAACTATCTGTGTCATCATGTTCCGTATAATTATAGTAACTAATAAAACGAGAATATAAAGTTACTTAATGCAATTTATCATTCACACATTCATAAGGTACAACTTGTTTAACAAAATATTTTAATGAACCAAACTATCAATCTAATGTAATGTACTGTAATGAATTCCCACTAAGAAGTAAGTATTGAAATATGTGGAAAGGGCATAACCAATCTTATCACGAAAGTGATAAGTCTGCTAGTAAGCAGGAGTGTGAATTGGTGATACACCAAACCAAAAGCTACTGTGATACTTTTGCAATGTATTAGAAAGTCACTCATTTCAACCAGAACAATCTCTACATGTCATACAGCACTCAAGCAGGAGAAGACAAAGGATAGTATGACCTGTAACAGAAAAACCACCAGGAAACACATGTCAGGCTATACCATATAATGTGTAAGTTGTCAGTTGGTACCTTCATGAGTAGATGGTTAACTGAGAATGCAAATGTCAAGAAATATATCAGAAAAATGTGTCAGGTATTACCAATGCATTACAGGTACAGGTGTGCAATCTGAACAAACACCCATGTGAACTAACAAAAGTAGTAGTCGCATGAAAAGGAACACTCATCGTGTACCATGAAACCAATGTAAACAGGGAAGAATTCACGGCACTAACACGATAAAGCCAACAATGTAGTATAGCAAACATTGTGGTTACATTTCAAAGAATGAAGGTAAGAAAGTAAGTAGGTCAAGACAATATTAACCTCCGTCACACACGATAGGAATGTACAAAAAACTAACATCTGTACTGTGATGTTTAAAGCTTTCCCGGCGTACTGATTGTTCCATAAAAACACGGGAGAACTGCCGGATATCAGTAACTTCCTGCCACGATATTTCGGCGCAGAGTCTTCTGGCCATCTTCAGGTGAATGCCACTGTAGTAGTACTGGCGAGTACGCGCTGAGCTCCGCTATTTAAAGCCTTCTGAGGTGACATTGCGCATGCGCCGCTCAGTGCGCGCATTCATAACGGCTCCATGCGCTGCGCCTCGCGCCCTCCACTGTGAAAGCCTGGCGTTTCGGTGTCAGGTCGATTTCCATCTTTATGCAGATAACTACATCGACTACGAAGTTTCTCTATAACAGGATTCCAAGCAGAGTTCAGCTGATAACCGCTATCTCGATTGATGAGAGTCTCGTTGTCAGACAATCTTATTTCCACAGCTTCATTGATAATCGAGCTCCAAAAGTTGGATGTATGGGCTAAAATTTTTGTGTCGTTGTAATTCATGGAATGGTCTGTGGAAATACAATGTTCGGCGATTGCGGACTTGGTGGGTTGGAGAAGGCGAGTATGCCGTTGGTGTTCCACAATGCGTTCCTGCACAGTTCGTGTTGTTTGCCCTATATATGATTTGCCGCATTCACACAGAATTTTGTAAACACCTGGTTTACGCAGGCCCAGGTCGTCTTTAACGGATCCCACCAGTGATGAAATTTTGGAAGGAGGGCGAAAGATGACTCTCACTTGATACTTTCCCAATATTCTCCCTATCTGTGAAGAAATATTCCCAATAAATGGTAGATAAACAGTCGACCTGAAGGCCTCTTCCTCTTCCTTGTTCCGTCGTTTGTAGGTCTTCATCATTCTGATCACTTGCCTAGGTGAAAAGCCATTCTTCAAAAATACTTTTTGCAGGTGTTCCAGTTCCGCTTGAAGACTGTCGGCGTCAGAGATAGTATGGGCACGGTGGACCAAGGTTTTGAGAACGCCCATTGTTTGTGCTGGATGGTGGCAACTAGTAGCTTGTAGATACAGGTCTGTATGAGTGGGCTTTCTGTACACCGAGTGACCAAGTGTGCCATCACTCTTCCGTCGCACCAAGACGTCTAAAAATGGCAGACAACCATCTCTCTCTATCTCCATGGTAAACTTTATGTTTTCATGTATGAAGTTCATGTGACGTAAAAATTCTTGGAGACGGTCCAGACCATGAGGCCACACTATAAAAGTGTCGTCAACGTACTGCCAAAATACTGTCGGTTTAAAAGTGGCAGAGTCGAGTGCTCTCTCCTCAAAATCCTCCATAAAAAGATTGGCTACCAGGGGAGACAAAGGACTCCCCATGGCGATACCATCAGATTGTTCGTAAAATTCGTTGTTAAATATAAAATATGTAGAGGAGAGAGTGTGCTCAAACAACGCTGTAATGTCTGCACCAAACATATTGCCAATGAGGTGTAGTGAGTCCACCAAAGGCACCTTTGTGAACAGTGAAACCACATCAAAACTGACCAATAAATCACTACTTTGCAGTTGTAGTGACTGAAGTCGACTGATAAAATCACCAGAATTCTTTATGTGATGTGCACACTTGCCTATCATTGGTTTGAGCAAAGATGCCAAGAATTTTGCTAGGTCGTAGGTGGCTGCTCCAATATTACTCACAATTGGACGTAATGGCACATTTTCCTTGTGGATCTTAGGCAGTCCATATAGCCTAGGTGGAACTGAACTGTTTGGTTTCAGTCTCTTGATGACCTCCTTCGGTAGAGAACTATTTGATAAAAGTTCTGCTGTTTTTCGCACTACTCGACTCGTGGGATCCTTATCGATTTTGCGATACGTTGAATCACATAATAAAACATTGATTTTATTAATATAGTCATCCCTTGGTATGAGGACAGTAGCGTTTCCTTTGTCAGATTTTAAGACTACTGTATCCACATCTGCTTGTAAGTTACGGAGGGCTATCCTCTCCGTGGGCGAGATGTTATTCTTCATTGGTGCACCCCTGGTCAATACACGGCAAGACTCTCGACGAACTTCCTCCGCTTCATCTGTATCAAGACGGCGTACAGCTTCTTCGATGGCACTGATGAAATCCACTAGTGGCGGTGAAACAGGTGTGGGAGCAAAATTCAGTCCTTTTGCTAGCACAGACACAGTCGCGTCATCTAAAGTTTTCTCTGTCAAATTAATAACAGATCGTCGAGTTGGAACTTCCTGCTGCATCTGTTTTGAAAGTCTGTCAATCTTGGCAGTTTGCCTCGTCACAGCTTTATCATGGCTCCAGTTTGCTTTAGCCCATGTCACACCATCCACCCAGTCCCACGACAGAGAAGGTAGTCTTGCTGCCAATTCCAAATGTATGTGGAACATGTCCTTTGACACAGAATCCAATTCACGCCGAGTAAAACGAATCCTTTCTCTCACCAAAGCCATGCTTGCTTTACGTTTGATATTGTTTGCAGTAGTGGTATTTATGAAATGCACAATTTGGCAAACGTTGGAATAATGCCCTTGTCTCTGCAACTTAATAAGAATATCAACGAGCTCAGCAGCCTCGCTCTTCTTTCACGTAACTTGTCGAATCTTCGAATACATTCCATCACTTCCTTCCCGTAGAGTTGCTTGATGTGATGTTTAAAGCTTTCCCGGCGTACTGATTGTTCCATAAAAACACGGGAGAACTGCCGGATATCAGTAACTTCCTGCCACGATATTTCGGCGCAGAGTCTTCTGGCCATCTTCAGGTGAATGCCACTGTAGTAGTACTGTACTGTACTCGGTGTACAGAAAGCCCACTCATACAGACCTGTGTCTACAAGCTACTAGTTGCCACCATCCAGCACAAACAATGGGCGTTCTCAAAACCTTGGTCCACCGTGCCCATACTATCTCTGACGCCGACAGTCTTCAAGCGGAACTGGAACACCTGCAAAAAGTATTTTTGAAGAATGGCTTTTCACCTAGGCAAGTGATCAGAATGATGAAGACCTACAAACGACGGAACAAGGAAGAGGAAGAGGCCTTCAGGTCGACTGTTTATCTACCATTTATTGGGAATATTTCTTCACAGATAGGGAGAATATTGGGAAAGTATCAAGTGAGAGTCATCTTTCGCCCTCCTTCCAAAATTTCATCACTGGTGGGATCCGTTAAAGACGACCTGGGCCTGCGTAAACCAGGTGTTTACAAAATTCTGTGTGAATGCGGCAAATCATATATAGGGCAAACAACACGAACTGTGCAGGAACGCATTGTGGAACACCAACGGCATACTCGCCTTCTCCAACCCACCAAGTCCGCAATCGCCGAACATTGTATTTCCACAGACCATTCCATGAATTACAACGACACAAAAATTTTAGCCCATACATCCAACTTTTGGAGCTCGATTATCAATGAAGCTGTGGAAATAAGATTGTCTGACAACGAGACTCTCATCAATCGAGATAGCGGTTATCAGCTGAACTCTGCTTGGAATCCTGTTATAGAGAAACTTCGTAGTCGATGTAGTTATCTGCATAAAGATGGAAATCGACCTGACACCGAAACGCCAGGCTTTCACAGTGGAGGGCGCGAGGCGCAGCGCATGGAGCCATTATGAATGCGCGCACTGAGCGGCGCATGCGCAATGTCACCTCAGAAGGCTTTAAATAGCGGAGCTCAGCGCGTACTCGCCAGTACTACTACAGTGGCATTCACCTGAAGATGGCCAGAAGACTCTGCGCCGAAATATCGTGGCAGGAAGTTACTGATATCCGGCAGTTCTCCCGTGTTTTTATGGAACAACATCTGTACTATCTCAAAAATGGTAACTGCTCAATTGTAGTGCAGCCTAGAAAAATTACATCACAAACCAAGCAAGGTATATGTCTCAATAAGTATTTCTTTACATGTTGATGACCAGTAAAACAATATTATGTGTAGTTACATGGCTATTGTACGAAATTGTTAGCAAGAAGTACAACGATCTCAATCTACAATTATTTACCTGCCATACTGTGGTGAATCGTAAATACAGTACACATAAGCATTGCACTTAGTACTGAGACATAAACAGGACACTATGTTAATGTATTCTGATACACAGGCAAATACAAATGTAAAGTAGAATCCCATTTT
This sequence comes from Schistocerca nitens, assembly GCF_023898315.1. Lineage (NCBI taxonomy): Eukaryota > Metazoa > Arthropoda > Insecta > Orthoptera > Acrididae > Schistocerca > Schistocerca nitens. The sequence continues at coordinate 367,709,727 of NC_064619.1, forward strand.
GATTATCAGTTAACAAAATGATCAGAAATTTAAAACTTCTTATCTGTTGTACATTAGCCCACAATCATACTTGGGAAACCATGTATTTCAAGTAGATCAATCATAAAAGAAATAAATTTGTTGCACAAGCCATCAACACTGGGCACGGTATAGAAACACCTTATGTTAAGATTCATATACTTGAAATACATGGGCTTGGGTTCATGAGTGTGTTTGTAAACTAATGTACAACAGACTGGAAGTTATAAATTTCTGATTATTTTGTTCATTGATAAATACTGGCCAACAATGAAACTATTTGGGCAGAAAATATATATATATATATATATATATATATATATATATATATATATATATATATATATATATATATAAAAGTTAAACTTTCAAACCACTGTAGAAATAACACCACTCATCAGAATGATGTTAAATTGCAACGGAGTATTATTGGAGAAGGGGGGAAACGTATGGCAGAAGAAAAATAAATAGTTACAAAATGTAGCAATAAATGGTGCTGTAAGCAACATAATTTAATAGTGGTTGACTACAAATGACAAATGACTCATACAACAATGCCTAAGGTGTATGTCTGATGTTAAACAAACTGTACTACTCAGTGTGCATGGGTGTACAGGTGTAATACTGTTAGTTACGTAAGCCCATCCATCGTGGCAAGGTCATATCACATTGAATGGGAAAAAATGGTTTTTAATTGTCCTGAGGCCAAACGCCACAAAAAGAGCATCACTCACAGCGTTTTATAACTGTCCTGTGGCCAAAAACCGCATAAAAAGCTTCAATCACATTGGTTTTAAATTGCCCCAAGGCCAAAAACCACGTAAAAAGCATCAATCACATCAGTTTTTAATTGTCCTGAGGCCAAAAACCACAGAAAAGCATCAATCAAAATCAAATCGAATTATTAATTTCCATGTGACTGGTGCTAAATATGTTCAATATGCTGTCCACCGTTTTCTGCAACAAGTTGAAATCGAGAAACAGCATGCTCCACAGCTGATTGAAGCGTTTCCTGGGACACATTCACATTTCAGAAAGTGTTGCACAAGATGTGTCTACAATGTAGATAAGTTTGCAATCGGAACACTGAACAAAACATCTTTTAGACAGCCCCACAGCCAGAAGTCACACAGATTAAGATCAGGTGATCAGGATGGCCAGGGTTTAGGGAAATAGCGGCTGATAATTCTAGCATTTCTGAAATGGCACTTCAGCAACTGCTTAGCAAGATTTGCAATGTGCGTAGATGCACCATCTTGCATAAAAATGACTCCATCCACACATCCACACTGCTGGAGAGCTGGAATGACGTGGTTGTGCAAAAGACACTCATAGCGCTTACCAGTGACAGTAAAGGTAACAGGACTGGAAGTACCTGTCTCTTCGAAAAAATATGGCCCTATGATAAATGATGCCATAAACCTGCACCACACAGTGACCTTTTCAGGATGAAGTGGAACTTGTTCATTTGTGTGTGGATTTTCTGTTGGCCATATTTGACAATTCTGTATATTGTCACAAAAGAAGTTGAGTAGCACTCTGGTGTAGTGGATATGATAGTAAACTGTTGCATGGAAGGTCGTGAGTTCAAAACTCACATGGACTGTACAATTTCAATTTCTATATTCGGTTCGAGTGCTCTTGTACGTGGAAGTGCTGAATAAACCTTAATTAAGTGAAGTTTGTGTTCATCATTCAGCTAATTACACCTTCTTCTGTGTAACATTATTCTTGTGGAGGGGCTGGGTCTTGGAACTTGTGATAGTGCGCATCATTGACGACCTGGTGGCTCCCATCAGGCCATGATAGAGCCACCATTTAGGTGGCGAGAAACCTGAGTTCGAGCCACATTCAATAGATCGCAATCTACCAGAGGCAGAAGAAGAAGAGGACATTACGATGACAGGAACTGTGTGCCACCACATGAGACATCCTTCTGGTTTCTCTGGTGACGATGGCCAAGATCCAAACAAGTGGCTGAAGGTATATGAGCATATTGCCAAATTTAACAAATGGGATGACACCATGTGTTTGGCTAATGTATTTTTCTACTTGAAGGGCACTGCTAAGCAATGGTATGAGAACAACGAGGAGAAGCTCACAAGCTGGTAAGTATTCCAGGCAGAACTGCGCAAGTATTTCGGCGACACACAATGACAGAGGTGCAAGGCTGAAGACAAATTAAAGTGGAGGGCACAGCGCCCAGGAGAAACTACAGCATCCTACATTCAAGATGTCTTGGAGCTGTGTAAAATAATGAATCTTAGAATGAAGGAGGAAGATAAGGTTGCACAACTCATGAAAGGTGTTTCTGAGGACATGTATCAAGCCCTATACCTGAAGGAGATTTTGACAGCAGACAACTTCATAAAATGGTGCCGGTATATTGAGACAATGCATCAAAAAAAGAGTTACATGCAAGAAGTTTGAATGGCTTCCAAACATCGTATCGATGTCTGTGATGGAGGAAGCAATTGATTTCACAAGTGTTCTTCATCAGATAGTGAGAGAGGAAGTCCAGAAGGCACTTGCATTGCACGGTGAACAAAAAAACTGAGAGCTTTAAGAGGTCATAAGGGAGGAAGTGGAACGGACATTGAACCCAATCTCTTGTCCTTCATTTCCCTTTAAAATGGTGAAAAAGTCAAGACCCGGGTGGAGTTATGTTCCTACAATGCCGCATGAGAAACCTGTTTGGGCACTGAGGAAGACTGACGTCTGGAGGACCCAGGATAACCAACCAGTATGTGTCCACAGCAGACGACTGGGACATGTGGTGCGCTACTGTGAGAAAGGCGGCAGATATTTGATGACGCCCACACCAGAAGACAGCAGACTAGGACGATGAAGATGAACAAGAAGACGTGGGTGCAGGACGACGTAGGTCTCCGTCGCCGCAAGCTAGCCGCTGGAGAGGATGCTCCGCAACACGCCGATCAAGATCTCCATCGTTTAGAAGCTCCAGCTGATCATCTAGCCGCTGCAACCTGGAAAACTAAAGAGTGCAACATTCCTTGGAAGTGAGTCCGCTGAGGAGAAAAATCCTCCGCCGTCGATCACTACAAAAATGATAGGAAATTACATTGATATCCTCACGCATGGCTGACCAGCCCAAGCTCTTGTGGACTCTGGAGCATCACATTCAGTCATTTCAGAGAAGTACCATCGCCAGTTGCAGAAAACCGTATTCGTCGACAACAAAACATCTCTGCTGAAGGTGGCTAATGGGAAATATCTAAAACCTATAGGAAGATGAACCATTCATGTGGGTATAAGTGGCCACACACAGCCCTTAGAATTCATCATGTTACAAGAGTGTAGTCATGACATCATTCTCGGATGGGCAAATGGCAAAAGGCAGAGACGGATGGCGAGTTCTCTTGGATGCCCTATGCCCCCATAGGGGCGAAAGGAATTAAGTCAAGTCAAGTCACTTTTTGAAAGCTTCTCAGGCAATTATAGATTGTGGTCACTCGAAGACGAGATGAAATACTGTGGACAGGAAGATGCACATCCGAGTGTGTGGAGACTGTGTGTGCTGGATGAAGTGATCATTCCTGCGGTCAGTGCAAGAAAGGTAACTGTCATGTGTCATGCCATGCATCAACCCATGGATCTTGTAATGGAATGTAAGAGAAGCATTACACTGGAAAATAATTTGGTCATCCCAGCCTCTGTCGTTTAGTTTAAGAATGGATTCAGTGACTTGTGGATAGTTAACTGTCACCAACAACCGCAGGTCCTTCCAAGACACATGTGCATAGCAAATGCTGAGCCATTGATTGCAGAACAGCTGAGTGTCACAGAAACCTCCCATGCCGAGTCTGTGGGTGAAATTAATGCTACCACTACGAGACAAGATCTTCTAGCTCGACTATCACCAAATCTCACTAAGGAACAACGGAAGAAGCTGCTTGCCATTCTTAAGGAGTTCTCTGAATGCTTCAATCCACAGGTGAAGAGTAAGTTAGACAAAGCGAAGGTGAAGCACCGGATTAGCACTGGAGACCATCAACCAATAAGCTAGAGAGCATACCGTGTGTCAGCAACAGAACATCGAATAATTCGTGACAAGGTAGAGAAAATGATCTCTCTGCTGAGCAGAAGAAGGACGCCAAAATATCTCAAATTATGCTTGCCTTAAATCAGTCAGAGGATGTGAAAGCTCAATTTAAGGTAGTTAATGGGTTACTTTGCAAGAAAAACTTTGATCCGTTTGGAAAGAGGTGGCTACCAGTGATTCCTAAACACATGCACTTAGATGTTTTTCAGTATTCCATGACACAACTGAGGCCGGACATTTAGGATTTATTAACACTCCGTCACTATGTGTCACACTGTCGAGAGTGCCAGAGGAGATAGGCAGTTCCTCAGAAACCACCCAGCTGACTCATACGAATTCCACCAGCCGAAAAGCCTTTCCAGCATGTTTGGATTGACCTCCTCGAACGGTTTCCAATGTCTGCTAGTGGCAATAGATGGATTATTGTTTTCACTGATTATCTGACACGCTATGCCATTACAAAAGCCTTGAAAACAGCTGAAACATCTGAGGTAGCCAAATTCATCATGGAAGACATTGTATTAAAACACCATGCCCCAAGGTTGTTAATTACAGATCAAGGGAAAGTTTCTCAGTTGAATGTTATGACAGAGGTAAACCATCGGTGCAACAATAATCATCACATGATGACAGCCTACCATCTGCAAACTATGGGTTTACTGAACACTGTAATAAAACCTTGGCTGACATGCTATCAATGTTAAGCAGAGCAACTGGGATGAGGTGCTACCCTTTGTGACGTTTGCCAACAAACCGCCAAACAAGACACCACAGGATTTACGCCATTTTTCCTGGTGCATGAGCGTGAGGCAACTACGACAATGGACACTGTGTTTCTATTACATCCTGATGATGTGGTTGATGACTACATCGGCCAGGTGTTAACCAGAGTTGAGGAAGCTCAGCAGTTAGCTCAACTCCGCATGCTGCAGGCTCAATAAAACGATCGCCGATGGTAAGTCGCAATCCAACGCCCTGTTGTCTACCAGCCTGGTGACCTTGTCTGGATCTTCACTCCTGTTCGGAAGGTTGGTCTCTGTGAGAAGCTCCTCAGGCGCTACTTTGGGCCTTATAACATTGTAAGACAATTGTCTGATGGTACTTATGAAGTTGAAGATTTCATCCCCGACAGAATACGACAAAAGATCAGGGATATGGTCCATGTCCTTCGAATGAAGCCCTACAAGGATCCTGCAACCCAGAATAAATTCGAAGCTCCAGTGACAGGCAACAAGCGGAGTGTAGTGGCAAAAGAACTTCTAAGATCACCGCCAGGGTGAGCATCAGTCCTCGGGAGTCAGAGCATGCAGGACTGATGACTGAGTAGCAAATTGGTGTAGTGGATATGATAGTAAACTGTTGCATGGAAGGTCATGAGTTCAAAACTGACCTGGACTGTACAATTTCAATTTCTATATTCAGTTTGAGTATATTCTAGAAGTATCCACAAATGTCAAGAATGATTGTACTGGAATACTTCTGTAGCTGTATATATACTGTATGTATTCTGGCTGGAGGCAGTTCGCTCCGTGCTCTTGTATGTGCAAGTGCTGAATAAACCTCCATTAAGTGAAGTTAGTGTTCGTCATTCAGCTGATTACCCCTTCTTCTATGTGACAATATTGACATATTCTGTCAAATGGAAATGGGCTTTGTCTGTCCACAAAATCTTCTATGGCCAACATTGTCCACTTCCATGTGAGCAAGAAATTCTAAAGCAAAGGTCTCTCTTGCTGGCAAGGCAACAGGAAGAAACTTGTGCATATGGGTAATTTTGAATGGATAGCAAAGAAGGATGTTACATAGGATTTTACGCACTGTGCTCATGGGTATGTCCAATGCTCGAGCAATTCTCCATGCACTACACCACCACTCATCTCCTCCTGCATTGCTGGGCCACTGCTTACACACAAAAAGAAACCGTCTTTTTGAATTTCCAAATCATTTTCTTCAGACCCACAACAGTCATCGGACCAACAGCTTTTTCCAAACCCTTCAGTGTCTGGAACTTCTGCAGAGTGACATGTGCACAGTCATAATTCTTTTAATACAGCTTTATAAGCAGAGTACGATCCTGCATTGAGACAGTCATGGCAAACATCGCAGACGCGAAAGGAGGAAAATCTGTGGACCCGGCATGTTTATACCAACTTCAATCGGTCGTGCACATGACAGGTGTTGTCATTTACGTATTCTGACACATACAGCACCATTTACTGATCAATTTTCACACTTTTTTTTCTTCTGCCATAAGTTTTCCCCCTTCTCTGACAATATTCCATTGCAATTTGTCATCATTCTGACCAGTGGTGTTATTTCTACAGGGTTTTGAAAGTTTAACTTTAATTATAATCACTCTGTATTTCCATCTGCTGAGTTAAGAAATCACCATAAAAATGACAGATTATCTATTGGAGATAAAGTCACATTTCATTTTTCTAGTCAACATTTTCAGATTGGGGGAAATTTTGTTTTTGGAGTTTGCACATATGCTCTTAAGCTGTTTGTAAGTGATAAACATAGGTACCGTTGTTGTGACTGTGAGTTTCATATAGTTTCTGCTGTAATTGAAGCAGAATTTCTGGTTTTGCGAGTTCTTTTGTAATGCAAATTCATAAAAAATGTCATGAAAGTGTGTAAATAAGGTGAAAATTTTTGTTACACTTGTGGTGAAATAACATTTTACTCACAGAAACACAATCTGATGCCTCTTTTGAAGACTTCCTATCAACATTATTTTGGTATGAAAGTAGGAGACCAGAATAAGCCTTGGGCTCCACATGTATGTTGCAATGCTTGTTCAGTTACATTGTGAGACAGGCTGAAAAATAAGGAATGATCTTTGGCTTTTACTGTGCCTATGATTTGGTGGGAGCCTACAAACAATACAGATGACTGCTATTTCTGCTTGACTCCCACATTCAGATAGTTTACCAATTGCTACTCCACCTGAAAATTGCGAGTTTGAAGCAGAAAACGAAGACAGTGTGGAACAAGAGGAATAGGAAGGAACAGAACTTAACAAGCCTTTCACATCGTGAGGAAAAACGTGATAAACCGCACAGACTGAGTCAAGTAGAACTGAGTGATCTCATTAGAGACCTTGACCTGTCGAAGGAGAAGGCAGAAGTTCTTGGCTTTTGACTACAGCAATGAAATACTCTAAAAACTGATGTCACAGTCTTACAGTACAGAAAACATCACATGGAACTGCTTCCCTTTTGGTGAAGAAAACAATCTTGTTATTTGCTGTGACATTAATGGCTTGATGTAATCTCTGAATCTGAACCATGATCCAACTGAATGGAGGCTATTCATAGACTCCTCCAAGTTTAGTTTGAAAGCTGTGGTACTCCATAATGTGTCAATGATCTTTCTTCTGTTCCTGTTGGTCATGCAGTTAACATGAAGGAGACATATGCACATATGACAGCCCTCTTGGACTCTCAAATATCATGAACACAAACAGAAAATCTGTGGTTATCTAAAAGTCTTTGCCATACTACTAGGGATGCAACTGGGTTTCACAAAACCTTGCTGTTTTTTATGTATGTGGGATGGTAGGGATAGGAAGTCACATTACATTAAAGCAGACTGGTCTGCAAGAAATGTTGGCCCTAGCGAGAAAAATGTTGTTGCCATGCCTCTCTTGGATCCAAAAGATGTTCTTCATCCACTCCTGTATATCAAGTTTGGTTTAATGAAAAATTTTGTCAAAGGTGTGAACCAAGAAGAACAGGCCTTAGTACATAAGGGAGAAATTTCTGAAATTAAGTGATGCAAAAGTTAAGGAAGGTATTTTTATCAGGCCACAAATTTGAGAACTTCTAAAGGATCCTGCATTTGAGCAAGTTTAGGAGAAGAAAGAAAAGGAAGTTTGGGAAGTCTTCAAGGGAGTTGTTTGTGGATTTTTAGGCAAAAAAAGAGAGGATAATTACATCAGTTTGTGACAGTGGCCCTGCAAAAATACCATAACCTCGGATGCTACATGTCCCTTAAAATCCATTTCTCCCTTCCCACCTAGACTTTTTACCTCCTATGCATGGAGCTGTCAGTGATGAACATGGAGAAAGATTCCATCAGGACATTTCTGTTATGGAACAAAGATATCAGTGCCATTGGAATAAAGAAGTGCTTGTGGATTACAGTTGGTATTTGTGGAGGGATGCTCCCGAACTCCGTTACAAGAGGCAAACTAAAAGATGCAATCTCATGCAACCACCACGATTCCCTTCAGACCCAACCATCTGTGAGGTGTTCTTCCAGCAATTTCTTCCAGCAATTTAGAAATGTAACTACCATTTTTTTAAAAAATCATACATAATTAAAATGTATCTTTTTCTCTAAATCCATTAATATGAAACACTTCCACACAGATACTAGAGCTAAGAAAAATTTTTGATTGTCATATTCGTTTTTCTCGACACAAAATTAGTAAGGATTGACTCATGAAATGCAGGAAAGATGCAAAAATTGTGTTTTTGTTTCCCAGTGTAATTAAAAGGGGGTTCTACTTTACACTCATGTCTGTCCATATATTGGAATACATTAACATAGTTTCCCGGTTATGATTCAGTCCTGAGTGCAATGCTTATATGTACTGTGTACATGAGACACCACTCTATAAGGGAAACATAGTTGAAAACTGTGGTGGTTGTACTTCTCGCTAACAGTTTCGTACAATTGACATGTAACTACACATAGTATTGTTTTACTGGTCTTCAACATGTACAGGAATATTTCCTTACACATATTCCTTACTTGGTTTGTAACTTTATTTTTCTAGGCTGCACTACAATTGTGCACCCCGCCAAAATATCAGCAGTCACTGTAAATATTACCTGGCTGAATTCAGGTAAGTTGTTTGAAAATTGTGCAGTTAGTATTCTTGAGATAGTACAGATGCTTTTAGTTTTTCGTACCTTCCTAGTTTTTCCACAAGTTGTGTATGATGTAAGTTAGCATTGCCTTGACCTACTCACTTGTGTATCTTCATTCTTTGACATGTAACCACAATGTTTGCTACACTACATTTGTTGGCATTATGATGTTAGTGCTGTGAGTTCTCCCCTCTTTACATTGTTTTTGTGGTACATGATGAGTGTTCCTTTTAAGGGGACTACTATACTTTTATTAGTTCACATGGGATATGTTCAGATACCTTGGTAATAACTGACACAGTTTTCTGGTATATTTCTTGGCATCCACATTCTTAATTAACCATCTACTCATGAAGGTACCAACTGATGAATAACACATTGTATGGTATAGCCTGTCACATGTTTTCTGTTGGTTTTTCTGTTGTAGGTCATATTATTCTTTGTCTTCCCATGCTTCAGTGCTACATGACATATACATGTCTCTGGTTGTTCTGGTTGAAATGACTGTCTTTCTAATATATGGTGTATGTAACACAATACTCTTCTTTACACTTATAGCTCAAGCTCTGGTATATCACCCAGCCATATTCATTTATTTCTTCTCCAGGACCAAATACAAGGATTTGTTTTGGATAGTTAACATATTGATCATTTCCCCTTATAACATTGTGGGAAACAATTATATAAAATAGGTCTAACAGATAAAAAATTATGTTGCTTTTTTTATTTTTATTTTTTTACATGTAAATACTATTTATACAAATGAAAGTATTCTACTCCTCTGAGAGGAATTCCTTAATGCTATAAAAACACTTATTGCTGAGGAACTCCTTCAAGGCAGCTTCCACTTAAGCTTTTTAATTTTTTTGGCAGTTCGTTATAAAATTTGATCCCCATGTAATAGGGACTCTTGTCTGCACTTCTTGTATTATTTCTTTCCAGGTGATAATCATCGTCCCTCCTAGTATTGTACATGTGCCCTTCTCTATTTAGATGATTGTACTGCTTGTATTTTAGCATCACCTGAACAGTTTTATAAATATGTAGTGATGGGAGTGTTAGTAGTTTCTTAATTTTAAAAATTGCCTTGCAAGACCCATTATATTTAAGCTTACACATGATCCTAACTGTCTTTTTTTGAAGGATGAATACCCTATTTACATGCTTGGCAGCAGCACATTCCCATACTTCAATTCCATATGTGAGGTAGGGATACACTAAAGCATAGTAGATTATACTCATTTGCTCATATTTAAGAAACTGTGACATTGTCCACATTGCATAAATTGATTTGCTAAGTTTTTTGCATAAGAAATCAATATGATGCTCCCAAGAGAGATGCTGATCTAACATTACGCCAAGGAAGGAAGTTCTATCTTTCAATTTTGTTTCTGAACCATCATCAGACACAACACTCCATTGCATTTCATCTAGTTTGTGGTATATTTGAAATTCCATTAGACTTGTTTTATTGATGTTTAAGCTTAAGTGATTGTTTTGGAAGTAGTTCTTCAATCCAAATAAGACATCAGAACAATTTTGGGTCAAATCATTCTCGTTGGTTCCCCAGTTAACAATGGGTGTGTCATCCGCATAGTTAGGTATCTTGCTGTTGTGTTCTGTGGGCATATCATTAACATATAGTATGAAAAATAAAGGTTCCAAAACTGACCCTTGTGGCACTCCATACTTTACTATAGCTGGACTGGAGCTGTACTTCTTAATAACTCTGCCCACTTTGCGTGTGACTTGTGTGACCTGATATCTGTCTTGTAGGTATGACTGTATGAGACTTTTGGCTATTCCTCTAATACCATAAGTTTCAAGTTTCTCAAGTAGCAGCTCGTGAGATACTGTGTCAAATCCATGCGATAAATCTAGGAACAAGCATGCCACCCTTTCTTTTTCATCTAATTTCATAAGTATCGTATGTACTACATCACATATGGCAGACGATGTTGAATAGCCTTTCCTAAAACCATGTTGGGTTTCTCATAGCACTTTTTCTTTGACAAGAAAGTTTTCTAACCATAGTGAACTAATCTTTTCTAATACTTTGCTTAGGATTGGAATTAAGCTAATGGGTCGGTAGTTTTCAACTTTGTCAATACTACCTTTTTTGTGCAATGGCTTGACTATTGTATATTTTAATTCAGATGGAAACACGCCTTTATTCAAACTTTCATTAAAGGTATGAGTGAATGTTTGCATCGTTTTAATATAATGGAGGAGATTTCATCCCATCCCATAGAGAATTTGTTTTCCATTTTATTTATTATTCCCTCTACTTCAGTTGTATCTGTTTCATACATAAACACTGATTTGTGTACCTGGTAAGGAGTTCTGTAGTCATCAGTGTCAGAGGTCACATACATGTTACCTGAATTAAAAAGTGAGTATTAAAAACATTGGTGATCATATATGGATCTGAAATATTTACATTATCAGTCGTTAGTTGGATATTGTTGACACTAGGCTACTTACCAGCAGACTTATCACTTACATGATAACATTGGATATGCTCTTTCCATATATTTCAATACTTACAGCTTGATGGGAATCTGTTATGGCATATTACATTAGATTCAGATTTTGGTTCATTAAAAATATTTTATTAAAGAAGCTGTACCTTATGAGTCTGTGATTGATAAATTTCACTGATGTAACTTTTTATTCTCTTTTTATTAGTTATTATAATTATATGGAACATGAAGATAAGAGACAGTTCTGGGGTTGACCCTCGGCATGTGGTTTATGTTTTACTAATTTATGACAACTTGCAATCAAATGTTTTACCTTCAGTCTGTACCTATTACTGTTTTACTACAGTTGTTTCATGGGCACTGCATTAACATTATACTGTCATTGACTGTGCATAACAAGCAATATCATCCCCCATTCAGTTGGTTCTTTTTTATGATTATATGATATATATACACTGAAGAGCCAAAGAAACTGGTACACCTGCCTAACATCATATAGGGCTCCCGTGAGCATGCAGAAGGGCCACAACATGACACGGCATGGAATCAACTAATGTCTGAAGTAGTGCTGGAGGGAACTGAGACCATGAATCCTGCAGGGCTGCCCATAAATCCATAAGAGTACAAGAGGGTGGGGATCCCTTCTGAACAGCACATTGAAAGGCATCCCAGATATGCTCAAGAATGTTCATGTCTGGGGATTTTGGTGGCTAGTGGAAGTGTTTAAACTCAGAGGAGTGTTCCTGTAGCCACTCTGTAACAATTCTGGACATGTGGTGGGCTGCATTGTCCTGCTGGAATTGCCCAAGTCTGTCGGAATGCACAATGGACATGAATGGACGCAGGTGATCAGACAGGATGCTTACATACTTGTCACCAGTCACAGTCATAACTAGATGTATCAGTGGCCCCATATCACTCCAACAGCACATGCCCCACACCAATAAAGAGCCTCCACTGGCTTGAACAGTCCACTGCTGACATGGAGGGTCTATAGATTCATGAGGTTGTCTCCATACCCATACATGTCCATCAGCTCAATATGATTTGAAATTAGACTCATCCAATCAGGAAACACGTTTCCAGTCATCAACAGTCCAATGTCAATGTTGATCGGCCCACACAGGGTGTAAAGCTTTGTGTTGTGCAGTCATCACAGGTAGACGGGTGGATCTTTGGCTCTGAAAGCCCAAATCGATGATGTTTCATTGAATCGTTCTCATGCTGACACTTGTTGATGGCCCAGCATTGAAATCTGGAGCAATTTGCAAAAGCGTTTCACTTCTGTTACATTGAACGATTCTGTTCAGTTGTTGTTGGTTCCGTTCTTGCAGGATCTTTTTCCGGCCGCAGCGATGTCGGAGATTTGATGTTTTACTGGATTCCTGATATTCACAGTACACTCGTGAATTGGTTTATGGGAAAATCCCCACATCAGCACTACCTCAGAGATGCTGTGTCCCATCACTCGTGCACCAATCATAACACCACATTCAAACTCACTTAAATCTTGGTAACCTGCCATTGTAGCAGCAGTAACGGATCTAACAACTGCACCAGACACTTGTTACCTTACATAGGCATTGCCAACCACAGCACCATATTCTGCCTCTTTACAAACCTACATATTTGAATACACAACACCAGTTTCTCCAGCGCTTCAGTGTATATTTTGCTCCCTAGTTTATGTTGATACGGTGTGCAACAGTTTATTTTATTTTATTTTATTTATTCCCCCCCCCCCCCCTGTAACTTTGATGGAACTTCCTGTACAGTTTGGTATTGTTATGTGTTTACATATCATCACTGCATATAAGAATTGCACCACTCCATTCTGTCATGTATTTCATACTGTTACCAGTGTCGTCTGTAAACAGGGGCCTGAAGATGGCATTAATATATTGCCGAAAGTGGTAGACCAATAAAATAACAATTTGAAAATTGAGACAGCTGAAAAGATGGATATATATAGAGGATGACTTCAGTACCATGCCTCATGTCTTCTACATACATTATGCAGTAACCTTCTGCTGCCTCAAGTGAAGGTTATTATAGTGTCCCAAACCAACATGGACTTGGATGGAGTGGCTGAATTTGCCAATAAGATATTCAAACCATGGAATATCCAGGATGGAATAATGAAAAATATTATGAAAAAGATAGACTGCTTCTCACCATATAGTGGAGATGCTGAGTCACAGATAGGCACAACAAAAAGACTGTCGGAAAATGAGCTTTCAGCCAAAATGTCCTTCATCAGAATTAAGACAGCACACACACACACACACACACACACACACACACACACACACACACACACAGGCAATTCACACACACACACACACACACACATGACCACAGCCGCTGGCTGCCGAGATGGGAGAAGCAATCTGGGTGGTGGGAGGAAATAGGAGGCTGAGGCGGGGAGGAGGTGGTGTAGCCGGGTAGGGGTGGGGGACAGTAAAGTGCTGCTTGTAGGAGCATACAGGAACAAGCTGGGGAGGGGGTAGGGCAGCTAGGTTTAGCTGGGAGGTTAGACTGACAAGGGGGTGGGGGGGGGGGGGTGCCTCAAGTAAGAAGAGACTGTGGGCGCGTTGGTGAAATATAGGGCTGTAAAGTACTGGAATGGGAACACGGTAAGGAGTAGGTGTAGGTTCGGTTGGTGGCAGAATGCCAGTGTGAGAGGGGTGGGAAGGGTAGTGGGTAAGACATTTCTCATTTCAGGGCACAATGAGAGGTAGTCAAAACTCTGGCAGGGAATATGGTTCAGTTGCTCCAAAAGCTTACTTCTCTGACAGTCCTTTTGCTGTGCCTATCTGCAACTCAACTTCTCCATTGTATGATGTGTAGCAATCTATAATTTTCATAATATTGCCAATAAGATGTTCGATGTAATAACACCTGCAGTGACAGCATCATGCAACAGCTTGTCACTGCCAATGGTTACACATGCTGATTATGACATTCTGGCTAGCAAAGGTGATTTGTTGACTAAACAACTTGGTGAATAGTTTACTCAATGGGACTGCAGAAAAGACAAAGACCATTGCTGCAAGAGATGGAGAAGCCACTCATAAACTACCTCTGCAACATCTGTGACACGCCAACACTCCTTCTGTTGGTCCCACAAAACATTTAGTTAACAGGTGCATAAATGTACTATGCCTTGCATCGACACAAATGCCAATGGCAGAAGAATTTAGGCACTGCAATTGATAGCAGGGCTATGTTATAGTGCTTATTCATGAGTGACCACAAGTCAGGACAAAAATATCTATTGGGCACTGGGTCAGACCTATTAATATTTCTGTGGCACACTTACACAGCAAACAACCACCAACCACTTTCTGCCTGACCACAGCTAATAATTACGCCAGAGAACTATATGATAAGCTGTGGATTGGGCTGGAACTCAGGCTGTGGACTGCTCTACTGTGAGACTTAACAGTTGTGAATATGTTGGAATCCATAATAGGGTAGAGTTTTCTAGCATATTGCCAGCTGTTGGCAGAGAAGGTGAATGTGCAGCCCATTGACTGTGTCATCAACTCAGTGACCTATAAGTTTTTGACAAAACGTTGTAACAAGGATGGCCAATCTTGTACAAGCCACAAACAGTGAGACCACTGTCTTACTGTGGAAATTCCCAGCCCTGACACAACCTTCTGGAGTGCTGAAAGAAGTACATCATGACACAATGCATTACATTAAAACTACCAACAGCCCACCAGTATCCCATCAACCCAACCCCACACCAAGCCACAGCAAAAGCAGAATTTGACAGTATGCTTCTGGAAGGTGTTATGCAGTCTTCCAGCAGTCCTTGATCGCCCCTACTTCACTTAAGAGCCTAAGAAGTTTGGTGTATGGTGTCTGTGCAGGAGTTATCGAGCCCTCAATGTCAGTGTTATAAGAAAACAAAAGACACCAATTTTCCATCAACAATAATTTTCATCTTAATTTCGTATGAGTCAGTGACACTTGAAGGCAGTGCATACGTAAGTGATCGGTACATCTGGAGATGTTGGGTGGTGTCGATTCTGAACAGGCTGTAGTCAAAGTGGCACCGATACTGGTGGATTCCACCAATGACTGATATTGGCTGAAGAAGGGCAATCTTTTCAAATCAGTATACTACTGCACGTGCCTGTGCGTGGTTTAGTCACAGGAGTTTGTGGCATCATGAGGATGAAAAATATCATAATCAGGATAAGGTTTTGAATCTGTGAACTGAAATTCCAAGCTTATTGGAAACCACAGCTGGGAAAAGTCTTTATCAGAAGTTTTAGGTGTGAACTTTAACCTAAAAACTAAATTGTTCAAGTGAGAAGGCTGACATGCCTTATGCTCAAAGTTACTGTAATGAATGTTTTTTTGGCTGTGATAGGTGGACATAAGCTGTCTTCAAATTATCACTGCAGTTTGTCTTTCACATGGGTGCCGAATGACAGTTATTGAGGATGAATTGATGTATCTCTGCACAACAGTAAATAAATTTAGTAAAACAGAGTGTCTGTAATCTCGATTTTCCAGGTTACCACGAATCATTTTGAGTATGTAAAGCTGATGAACTAAACATGAAACACTTTTGCATAATGAAAGGTAATTTTGAGTTCTTGTAGAGATGTGATTTTAGCTCTATTAAAAAATCTCATAGTCACATTAAAGAAGCAGTTCTGTCTCAAGTAAAACTAAATGCAACACTTTGGTATTTGATATCTGGGAATTACATCTTTCAAATATTTAGGCCTATGCCATCTTCAGAAAAGAACAATTTCAAAGTTTTTGTGTGACTTGTTGGATGCTATTTATGATGCCCTAAACACTAATTTAAAAGTTAATATTCTCAATTTTGCACTCTAAATACTTCAAAATATGAGATTTGTTCTATAATGAACTGTGCAGCTATGTTTTGTGCAAGTGCATTAGAGGACACTGTAACGGGCCTATAGATGATTTCCTTTATTGAAAGCTACACACAATCTGAACTAATACTGCCATCAGAAACCTTCTTACTTCCCTTCTCAAATCCACTGGCCAAGCGCTTAGAAAGCATTGAAGTTTTCAGCACTAAAATCTGATTATCTGAATGACTGACATTGGCTGAAGAAAGCCAAACTTTTCAAATCAGTATCCCATTAATTTTCTCCATTTTTAGAATGAAGTGCAAATTAATACTTGTGCTCATAACCTCACTGGCAAACCTTTATAAAACAAAGTCACACATCCTACCACTGTAACATAATGAACCATAGTTGGAACAACATTTTTGGAGATACTTAATATGGTGTATCATTGAAACTACACATATTCATTAACACACAAGTATAAATATGATAAAAATCAAATACGGCATGTTACCTTCAAAGGTGGCGGCCCCTTCTGACACTAATAGGAGGTGGAAGAGAAAAAGTGACATCATAAAGTTAAGGGGTTTTTAACTTTTGTGGCATGGAATTTTCCTGTTCCTCTCATTATTGATAAGACTTGTCCGGTAACCCAATAACTAAGGTCAGAGTGTACAGTACTTTCCACATTCTATTCGAGACAATTATAGCTCATTCTCATGCATTCATGACCTTTTTAATAGCAAACACAGCATGGCAACACTCATCTCTAAGCATGGAGGCATCCTTGTATCCATCCTATCCTTGGAGGTTAAAATCTAACCTATTTCATACATAGGATAATTCTGACCTAACGTAAACTCCTTCACCCCACCAAACACCGATAGAAGTTGGACGCACTGTGACAAAGCTATCAGCTGATGTTATTGGGCACTCTCTTGCGATGGCATCTGACAACTGTTGTTGGTGTTACTATGAATGCAACCACAGGCTGTGAGTCACTCCTGCACCATGATACATGAGCCACTGTCCTGGGCCAGCCCTGTACAGTGCAGCCTGGCATGCCACCCACATCAAGCAGGTCCCGGCAAACTGAGCTAAGCTGAGACCACGCCTGCTAAGTGAGCCAGCCCATCTGAGTTGTGCTAGCATGGGTAGACAGCAGATGATTCATGCCTCTGCCTCCATGACATCCAACAGGATCAGGTACACATGTCCATTTTCTGGCATGCTTCTTAGGTGGCGTTCCACTTTCCCTGAGGCGCCCAATGTTAACGGCCAAGATAACTGCTCCTCAGTACAGTGCAGTGTTGAGAGATGCCATGAGCTTCTATTTCCACTGCACTGAAAAAACATTTTTGCCTCAGCTGCCAGAGGCACTGTGTTCTGCAAAGACATTGCACTTAGCCTTAGAGTGAACCTTTTACCTTCCTTGATAACAAACAGTTCTTAGTAACAGGCTAATTGTCTTGTCATGGATAGATAAAAAAAAGCCACTCACCAAGTGGCGCCAGGAGAATTCACACTCACAAAAAGGTTTAACTTATGCAAGCTTTCGGAGTCAGTGGCTCCTTGTTCCTGCAGAAGGGTTGAAGGGGAAGGAAGAGGGGTGAAGGAAAAGGACTGAAGGGAGTTCCAACTCTTCTGCCAAAGCTTGCATATGTGTGTGTGTGTGTGTGTGGGTGGGTGGGTGGATGGGTGGGTGGGTGGGTGCGCGCGCATGCGTGCTCTCCTTAACAATAGTTAAGGAGAGGATCCACTTCACTCACCGAAAATTAGACCTGGTTTCTGAAGAAATTTATCGCCTGCACCTGAAGATGTCTGTGGTTATACCTATGATTCTTGGAATTGGATTGATGGTACAATCAATCAGACCAAATCAGACCAAATCAGACTGGATTCGTGAGGTGGCCACATCCAGACAGACTGCAAAATTTAGTCGACTGAAGATGACATCACAGCAAGAAACTGTTATTCGACGCCCTGTCATTAACATGACAGGCAGAGATTTGGATGATGCTGAGATGATGGTCTTGAGTAAGGGACTGAATTTTGCATCCACGCCACAGGTTCTACCATTACCTTCGTTTATCAGTGCCATTGAAGAAGCGGTTTAACCACTTCCCTCGGATTCAGCAGAGGAAATAAGACATGAAACATGCCATGCAATTATGAAGGCTCGCCCACGAAGGAGCAATTTATCTGTGGCAGAGAGGGCTGCACTACGTAAGCTTAGCAAGGATACTCAGACAGTGTACTCCCAGCGGATAAAGGTTATGCTACTGTTTTATTGTCTTGGGACGAATACCATGACACAATGTACAATTTATTGAGTGACAGCATGTACCGGAAGATCAGCAGGGATCCCACTAATCGAGTGGCGAAGAAAACTGCTTTGCTTCTGAATGGTTCTCCCTTCCCACCAGAAGTTGTTCGGAGATTGAAACCAAGTGGTGTGGTGCCTCCTAGATTTTATGGACTACCAAAGGTCCACAAGAAAGGTGTTCCTCTCCGCCCCATAGTGAGTAGCATAGGCTCTCCAACCTATGACATAGCCAAACACCTGGCATCGTTTTTGAGGCCTCTTGTGGGAATATGTGCTCACCACATAAGAAACTCTGCTGATTTCATTAGTAAACTGAAATCATTGAAAATGAACCATTCTGATATATTAGTTAGTTTTGATGTGGTGTCTTTATTCACAAAGGTTCCCCTTCCAGAATCTCTACAACTTACTGAAAGAAGTTTTGACAAAGAGATTTCAGCTTTATTATGTGTGTTGCTTGGGGAAGGAGACCAGACAGCGAGGTCATCGGTCTCATCAGATTAGGGAAGGACAGGGAAGGAAGTCGGCCATGCCCTTTCAAAGGAACCATCCCGGCATTTGCCTGGAGCGATTTAGGGAAATCACGGAAAACCTAAATCAGGATGGCCGGACGCGGGACTGAACCATCTTCCTCCTGAATGCGAGTCCAGTGTGCTAACCACTGCGCCACCTTGCTCGGTCAGCTTTATTCAAACATGTTATTACCTCTACATACTTCTTATTTAACAACGAATTTTTTGAACAGACAGACAGAGTCGCCATGGGTAGTCCCTTATCCCCTCTGGTGGCCAATTTATTTATGGAAGACTTCCAGGAGAAGGCACTTGAATCTGCTGACTTGAAACCCATGGTATTCTGGAGGTATGTTGATGATACCTTTGTAGTTTGGCCCCATGGTGAAGATAACTCGCAAGATTTCTTAAGACATCTGAACTCCCTCCACAATCAAATAAAGTTCACAATGGAAATTGAAAAGGAGGGACGCCTTCTATTCTTGGATGTTCTGGTTCAGCGCAGAGAGGATTGCACTTTGGACATGAAGTGTATCGGAAGCTGACATACGCGGATTTGTATTTATGTGCAAATAGCTGCCACCATCCTGCCCAGACGATGAGTGTTCTCCAAACTTTGACCCATAGAGCGCATATTATTTCTGACGAAAGCAGTCTGCACGATGAACTTTCCCCACTTACAAAGAGTGTTTGAAGACAATGGGTACTCCCCACAGCAAATACAGAAGGCACTGAAAATGAAACTGAAAGAGGCCACAGAGAAAGCAGAAGAAGATGAAGAAACCTTTAAAGTGGGTAGCCTCTAATCAAAATAGGACCGATTCTCAGCAGACACAAAGTAAAAGTGATTTTTCGTCCTTCACCCAAGACTGCTGTACTCATGGGCTCCGTCAGAGATGATTTGCTGCTCCAAAAATCTGGAGTTTACAAGATTCCACGTTAATGTGGCCTTTGCTACATTGGACGAGCAACTCGTACTGTCCAAGGAAGATGTACAGAACACCGGAGGTACACACGACTTTTACAACCTAACAAGTCGGCAGTGGCAGAGCACCGTATTGACACTGGTCACAGTATGTTGTATGACAACGTTGAAATTTTGGCAACTACATCACCTTTTTGGGACTCGATAGTGAAAGAGGCAATTGAGATTCGCTTGACAATCAATTTAATTAATACAGATAGTGGTTTCAACCTTGATAAATCATGGAATCTGGAACTTGGTGTAATAAACTCACAAAGATGTCGTCACAGTGCAGCTCACAATGATATATCGACATGCCAACACAGATCAACTGCGGATTCACAGATGTAACTCACGCACTGTGCATGGCTCTGCCGCCAACCAACATCTCTGGCACATTTGCATCTGTGGTCTCATGTGCAGTTGCACGGTACACAAGTATAAAGGGACGAAGCGAGCACTGGAGCGGCAGTCTTTCGGCTCACTCTGAAGATGGCTGAACGTTATACAGCCGAAATATTAGAAGAAGGAGGAGCATTCTTGTGGCTGCACACCCAAAACTTAATGGAACAGTCTTTGCGTCACCAAAACCTGAAGATTCACAGTATCAAATTTATTCAGTTTCGCAGTTTTCAACTTGCTAGGATAATAATCAACCACTAACTTATAATAACTGCTTCACACCCCATGCCATCTGGATTCTCCCACTAACACCAGCTTCACTGAATTTCACAGGTGGTAACTCTCCACACAACAGATCCTTCATTCCCTTACAGCTAGTACTGCCCTCCTCCTGATTACCTCCTATCTGTTCCCATTCAAGTATTACACATGCCTTCTGTCACCTTGATATATGTATGTCAATTTTACTTCATAATTAGTTTCCAGTCACTGTTCTTGAAGTTTATTACTTTCAGGGTCCTGCCATGCAGTAACATGGTGCTGTGCTGCTGAACTTCTCTTTGTTGCAATGTGTGGGTGCTGGAGGAGAGCTTTAATCTCTCCAAGCTACTAAACGATGCAAACACCTTAGTGTTAACTCTTCTCTATTTTACATCCACTGTGTTGGTAAATAGCTTCAATAACAATGATGGGTGAATGGATCTCATAGCTCATGACAAGCTATTAAAATATACACGGTTTTACTTTGACATTAGCAATCAAATGAGGACAATTGTAAAAATGATTATCCAGTTTTTATCATTGTTTACATTCTTGCATGTGTCTTTTTTGCTCTTTGACCTCCAAGGTACCATCGAGCCACAACATCCAAAGAACACAAGCATGCCTCCGCAACAGGTGGAGATACACAATCATCACTGTGCCTTGCCGTTGTCTGGAGCTAGCAGTTTCACACCCCATCTGTACATACATTAATAATATCTCCCTCAGTGGGATCTCCTAACACTTACAAACTAACTAAATTATATTTTCAGTTACCATCCACCTAAGAAGATAAAGGTGGAACATATTCCAAAAGAATCCCGCCAATTAGATGAACACTATCATGTAATTTTATTTACATAACTAATACAATCATTATATAAACTTTAACTTTTGTTAAGTTATTTTTCATTATTAAACTTACAGTCTCACAAGACCAAACTCAGTTTTATTCTTCACAATACAAAAAATATGCAAGCACATTTCTTAGTTCAGTATTTTCAGTTTATGATTACTTGGTTTAGCAAGGATTGCACTTCCCTTTTAACCATCTTTTTCATTTTTCATGTGCCCATTCTTCAAACTGAGCAACAAGGACCAGTAAAGAAGTGTCTGACTGTTGCCCACCATACACAACCAGATGTGATGATCTGGCATTCCATTTCATTTCATATTTATAGGATCTCTTTGGTTGTCATCTGCAGCACACTTACAACACCGTGATACATCAACGATATTCTAGGCCTTGTTTAGTTGCCCTTAATGGCATGCCATCCTGGGCTTGCATTTCAGCAACCTAATGTCCACCCGCAAACAGTGATAGTTTTTACTGCTTGTCTTCAAGCTTGAAACCCTGCTCTGGCCTGCAAGGTCACCTGATCTCTTTCCAGTTGCGAACATTTGGCACATTATGGGCAGGGCTGGGTCCTGCCACCAGCTCCGAATTTTGATCTAATGTATCAACTAGACAGAATTTAACATGCTGTCCGTCAAAAGGACATCCAACAACACTATTGATCAATGCCATGCTGAATAACTGCTTTCGTACGGGACAGAAGTGGACCGATATATTACTGATTTCCTCGATTTGTGAAGTTCTTTCTCTTAACTAAATCATCCGTTTTTTCTTAAATTGTAATAATTTATCTGTCTGTGTATCACATCTAACAGTTTCCATCCCATTTGAATACTTCCTTCATGGGGCATTGTTAGAATCTATATGATAGCATCATACAGTGTCAGGAGTGAAAATGGATACTAAATGATTCCCCCTTACCTTCCTGTTATTCAGTACACTTCTTCAAAGTAGGCACAGTGCATTTGCATTCAAGTAGTATAGGATGCCTGGAGTGGGACAGAATTTACTGCTAATAAACTTTCATTATTCAATTAATGATAAATGATATGACAGCTTAAATACTAGTAATTATAACGTAAAACTATCTTCAAGTAATCCTTAAGGCAGACATACTTATTGCGATAAACCTAGGAACACAAACACACATTAGTGTATTATACAGGGTGTTACAAAAAGGTACAGCCAAACTTTCAGGAAACATTCCTCACACACAAATAAAGAAAAGATGTTATGTGGACATGTGTCCGGAAACACCTAATTTCCATGTTAGAGCTCATTTTAGTTTCATCAGTATGTACTGTACTTCCTCGATTCATCACCAGTTGGCCCAACTGAAGGAAGGTAATGTTGACTTCGGTGTTTGTGTTGACATGCGACTCATTGGTCTACAGTACTAGCATCAAGTGCATCAGTATGTAGCATCAACAGGTTAGTGTTCATCACGAACGTGGTTTTGCAGACAGTGCAATGTTTACAAATGCAGAGTTGGCAGATGCCCATTTGATGTATGGATTAGCACGGGGCAATAGCCATGGCGCGGTACATTTGTATCGAGACAGATTTCCAGAACGAAGGTGTCCCGACAGGAAGACGTTCGAAGCAATTGATCGGCGTCTTAGGGAGCACGGAACATTCCAGCCTATGACTCGCGACTGGGGAAGACCTAGAACGACGAGGGCACCTGCAATGGACGAGGCAATTCTTCATGCAGTTGATGATAACCCTAATGTCAGCGTCAGAGAAGTTGCTGCTGCACAAGGTAACGTTGAACACGTCACTGTATGGAGAGTGCTACGGGAGAACCAGTTGTTTCCATACCATGCACAGCGTGATTTCATACGGGATACTCTACCTGTGCTGCTAGAACATGTGCCTTTACAAGTACGACACAACATGTGGTTCATGCATGATGGAGCTCCTGCACATTTCAGTCGAAGTGTTCGTAAGCTTCTAAACAACAGATTCGGTGACCGATGGATTGGTAGAGGCGGACCAATTCCATGGCCTCCACGCTCTCCTGACCTCAACCCCCTTGACTTTCATTTATGGTGGCATTTGAAAGCTCTTGTCCACGCAACACCAGTACCAAATGTAGAGACTCCTCGTGCTCGTATTGTGGACGGCTGTGATACAATACGCCATTCTCCAGGGCTGCATCAGCGCATCAGGGATTCCATGCGACGGAGGGTGGATGCATGTATCCTCGCTAACGGAGGACATTTTGAACATTTCCTGTAACAAAGTGTTTGAAGTCACGCTGGTACGTTCTGTTGCTGTGTGTTTCCATTCCATGATTAATGTGATTTGAAGAGAAGTAATAAAAGAGCTCTAACATGGAAAGTAAGCGTTTCCGGACACATGTCACACTGAGTCTCACAAAAACAAAGATGATGTGACTTACCAAACGAAAGCACTGGCAGGTTGATAGACACACAAACAAACACAAACATACACACAAAATTCAAGCTTTTGCAACCAACGGTTGCTTCGTCAGGAATGAGGGAAGGACAGGGAAAGACGAAAGGATGTGGGTTTTAAGGGAGAGGGTAAGGAGTCATTCCAATCCCGGGAGCGGAAAGACTTACCTTAGGGGGGAAAAAGGACGGGTATACACTCGCATACACACACATATCCATCCGCACATACACAGACAGAAGCAGACATTTGTAAAGGCAAAGATTTTGGGCAGAGATGTCAGTCGAGGCGGAAGTACAGAGGCAAAGATGTTGTTGAAAGACAGATGAGGTATGAGTGGCACTGTGCCAAGATGTGCTGGCCGTGCATCAAGGCATGTTTAGCCACAGGGTGATGCTCATTACCAACAAACACTGTCTACCTGTGTCCATTCATGCGAATGGACAGTTTGTTGCTGGTCATTTTCACATAGAAAGCTTCACAGTGTAGGCAGGTCAGTTGGTAAATCACGTGGGTGCTTTCACACGTGGCTCTGCCTTTGATCGTGTACACCTACCGGGTTACAGCACTGGAGTAGGTGGTGGTGGGAGGGTGTATGGGACAGGTTTTACACCGGGGGCAGTTACAAGGGTAGGAGCCAGAGGGTAGGGAAGGTGGTTTGGGGATTTCATAGGGATGAACTAAGAGGTTATGAAGGTTAGGTGGACGGCAGAAAGACACTCTTAGTGGAGTGGGGAGGATTTCATGAAGGATGGATCTCATTTCAGGGCACGATTTGAGGAAGTCGTATCCCTGCTGGAGAACCACATTCAGAGTCTGGTCCAGTCCCGGAAAGTATCCTGTCACAAGTGGGGCACCTTTGTGGTTCTTCTGTGGGAGGTTCTGGGTTTGAGGGGATGAGGAAGTGGCTCTGGTAATTTGCTTCTGTACCAGGTCGGGAGGGTAGTTGCGGGATGTGAAAGCTGTTTTCAGGTTGTTGGTGTAATGGTTCAGGGATTCCAGACTGGAGCAGATTCGTTTGGCATGAAGACCTAGGCTGTAGGGAAGGGACCGTTTGATGTGGAAAGGGTGGCAGTTGTCATAATGGAGGTGCTGTTGCTTGTTGGTGGGTTTGATGTGGACGGATGTGTGAAGCTGGCCATTGGCCAGATGGAGGTCAACGTCAAGGAAAGTGGCATGGGGTTTGGAGTAGGATCAGGTGAATCTGATGGAACCAAAGGAGTTGAGGTTGGAGAGGAAATTCTGGAGTTCTTCTTCACTGTGACTCCAGATCATGAAGATGTAATCAATAAATCTGTACCAAACTTTGGGTTGGCAGGCCTGGGTAACCAAGAAGGCTTCCCCTAAGCAACCCATGAATAGGTTGGCGTACGAGGGGGCTATCCTGGTACCCATGGCTGTTTCCTTTAATTGTTGGTACGTCTGGCTTTCAAAAGTGAAGAAGTTGTGGGTCAGGATGAAGCTGGCTAAGGTAATGAGGAAAGAGTTTTTAGGTAGGGTGGCAGGTGATCGGCATAAAAGGAAGTGCTCTATCGCAGCGAGACCCTGGATGTGCGGGATGTTTGTGTATAAGGAAGTGGCATCAATGGTCTGCTTGTGTCTGTGTATGTGTGGTTGGATATGGGTGTGTGTGCGAGTGTATACCTGTCCTTTTTTCCTCCTAAGGTAAGTCTTTCCGCTCCCGGGATTGGAATGACTCCTTACCCTCTCCCTTAAAACCCACAGCCTTTCGTCTTTCCCTCTCCTTCCCTCTTTCCTGATGAAGCAACCGTTGGTTGCGAAAGCTAGAATTTTGTGTGTATGATTGTGTGTGTTTGTGTGTCTATCGACCCGCCAGCGCTTTCGTATGGTAAGTCACATCATCTTTGCTTTTTTATATATATATATATATATATATATATATATATATATATATATATATATATATATATATATATATATATATATATATATATATATAATAGAGGGAAACATTCCACGTAGGAAAAATACATCACAAGCTTGTGTCTGTATATCTGTGGATGGATATGTGTGTGTGTGCGAGTGTATACCCGTCCTTTTTTCCCCTTAAGGTAAGTCTTTCCACTCCTGGGATTGGAATAACTCCTTACCCTCTCCCTTAAAACCCACATCCTTTCGTCTTTCCCTCTCCTTCCCTCTTTCCTGATGAGGCAACAGTTTGTTGCGAAAGCTTGAATTCTGTGTGTATGTTTCTGTTTGTTTGTGTGTCTGTCGACCTGCCAGCACTTTCATTTGGTAAGTCACATCATCTTTGTTTTTAGCTATATATATATATGGAAACATTCCACGTGGGAAAAATATATCTAAACACAAAGATGATGTGACTTACCAAACGAAAGCGCTGGCAGGTCGATAGACACACAAACAAACACAATCATAACAAAATTCAAGCTTTCGCAACAAACGGTTGCCTCATCAGGAAAGAGGGAAGGAGAGGGAAAGACGAAAGGATGTGGGTTTTAAGGGAGAGGGTAAGGAGTCATTCCAATCCCAGGAGCGGAAAGACTTACCTTAGGGAGAAAAAAGGACAGGTATACACTCGCACACACACATATCCATCCACACATATACAGACACAAGCAGACATATTTAAAGACAAAGAGTTTGGGCAGAGATGTCAGTCGAGGCGGAAGTGCAGAGGCAAAGATGTTGTTGAATGACAGGTGAGGTATGAGTGGCGGAAACTTGAAATTAGCGGAGATTGAGGCCTGGTGGGTAACGGGAAGAGAGGATATATTGAAGAGCAAGTTCCCATCTCCGGAGTTCGGATAGGTTGGTGTTGGTGGGAAGTATCCAGATAACCCGGAAGGTGTAACACTGTGCCAAGATGTGCTGGCCGTGCACCAAGGCATGTTTAGCCACAGGGTGATGCTCATTACCAACAAAGACTGTCTGCCTGTGTCCATTCATGCAAATGGACAGTTTGTTGCTGGTCATTCCCACATAGAATGCATCACAGTGTAGGCAGGTCAGTTGGTAAATCACGTGGGTGCTTCCACACGTGGCTCTGCCTTTGATCGTGTACACCTTCCGGGTTACAGGACTGGAGTAGGTGGTGGTGGGAGGGTGCATGGGACAGGTTTTACACCGGAGGTGGTTACAAGCATAGGAGCCAGAGGGTAGGGAAGGTGGTTTGGGGATTTCATGGGGATGAACTAACAGGTTACAAAGGTTAGGTGGACGGTGGAAAGACACTCTTGGTGGAGTGGGGAGGATTTCATGAAGGATGGATCTCATTTCAGGGCAGGATTTTGAAAATGTCTGCAAATGCTTAGGTCCAACCCAGTACCTCTCCCCAGAGTTTATCTCTTTTCTCATGCAAATAACTCATCATACTCCTACCTTCTACATGCTTCCTGAAAATCATAAACTCAACCACCTAGGGCATCCCATTGCGGCTGAATATGTATCTTTGCCTTTGTGGACTAACACCTTCCACTTACTACCCAAAGCTTGCCTTCCTAGATACAAGGCAGTGACAATTTCCTCTACCAACTCTCCACAGGTCCTGTTCCTTTACCACTCGGCACTGTCAATGTCATCTACCTCTACACCAGGGGTGCTCATTTTTTTTAGGGTTGAGATCTACTGTATGTAACTTGCCCATGTATAGATCTACTGACAAAAAATGGTAAAGGTTTAAGTACAAAACAACAATGTGCCTTAAATTAACCATTTTAATTACACCAAGTATATAAAAAGTGATATTTTCTCCATCAGAAGTTTCAGGCCTCTTATTCAACCTTCCAGACATTCCACACGTGAAAAAAAATTAAAATATATATCATAATAAATGATGAAAAAACTTTAGTGAGATATTTATCTTTGCATATCATTGGCAAGTTTATTATAATCTGGTGAATAATAATTTGCCAGAGCCAACCTTACACAGTGTGAAAGATGAAGATCGGTCAGTTTAGTTCTATACTACATTTCACTATGTTTATTACTGAAAATGTTGCCTCACATAGATAAATTGATCCAAAAAATGATAAAACACATTATACAACTTTTACAGTGTTAGGGTGGGTTTCCACATTCACTAATTTCCAAAAGTTATCTTCACTGCACTGTGAATTTAAGAAAATGTCATTCTGAAGTTGATTATTTCCTCTTCAAATTCAGTTGCGCAGGTCCAGAGTACTCATTTTACTTGAAGTATCTTTCACATCCACTTTCTGGAAATGTTGAGTTATGAAAGCTAGAATAGGTTCCATTACCTCGAAATCTGAAAATCAGTTTTCAAACTCGGTCTTCAGTGCTGTCAGGTCAACTGTATATTTTTTGTAGTTTTTTGATCAGTTGATGTTTGTTGATCTGACAGTTCTGATTGTACTTGAAAGTGTTTCACATTTAATTTCTGTAACTGTGCCAACATAAGACTTATGACATTTTGGATTTTTCCCTTGAAGTTGTTTAACTCGTTTAGTTTAACTTAGTTTAACTGTCAAATCAGTTACAAAAGCCAGATTCAACAACCAGCTCAAAACAAATAATTGTGAGTAACCTTCCTCTAATTTGTGAGTAATGCCAGATACAGCAACAAGCTCAAATCATATATTTGTGATTAGTCTTCCCCTAATTTGTGAGTATCCTCCCTCTCTTTCTGACACAAAAGTCTTTATCACAGGCAGAAGTTTTCTAAATTTGTTTAGAACCGTATCTTTTACTCAGCCATGGAACTTTAGTATGCTGTAGCAGGCCTCCATATTGGCTATCTAATTCTTTCAATAGCACTCTAAACTTTCTTCTCTGTACTGATTGTGAGAGAGTGTAAATCACAATTTTTATAAAAATACTTGTAACATGTGCCATTTTCAAAACTTTCCCATCCACAAAACACTTGCTGATGCATGATACATTGACAATTAAAGAAAGACAGGAAAGATTTGTCATTAGTACACAAAGTAACAAATACTACATGTGTGCAACTTTCTGAATTGGCAAATCATTTCAGAAATGAAGGATTGGGCAATGTACCATAAAAATCTTCTCCCATGTAATGTCAAGGTCAAAATTGTAAGCCAGTCTCTTTTAAAGTGAAATCTGAAAATATTTATCTTATAAAAATCATGACTTGGGGTAAATTGGCTCCATCTACAAACTTGTCTAAATGCAGTGAGAAACATTAGGAGGAATTCAAATCAGTTATCAGTTGACTTTTTATATTTTCCACTATTAATTTCACTTCTCTTGTGGCTGATATTATATCTGACTTCTTAAGGAATGCTTTCTGCCAGCTGGTGAGTTCTTGTTTCCCATATTTAAAAACAACTATGCCATCATCAAATGATTTTGCATGTTTCATTAGGACTTCTGATACATGAGATGATGCTATGTTTTATGAAAGACTTTTTTGACACAGGCTTTATGAGAAGTGACTGCTAAGATTGTAATATACTTTTAAGATTTGAAACTTTCTTCCTTCTCAACTCACTACCAACAGCTGCTTCTATTTTAAAGTCTTCGTGAACTGTTCTAAAAAGACATTCTATATTTCCTTTTTTAGGTATGGCTAAAGTAGCATTACATACCAAACACATACACCTATATACGCAGTGTAAAAAAAAAAAAATTCTTCCCACTCACCATGAAAGTGGTATGTTTTCCTGCATTTTGCTGCATTCATCTTTCAGACACACATTACTAAGTGAGAGCTATAACTTCGTGCATAGACTCCCTAGTTCTAATTGGTAGCACTTAACAAGCGTCGAGAGACATACCTTAGTGATTTGGAGATGTTCTTTTGCAACCACGTAGCATACTATTTGCTGGCACTTATTTGCATTGTCAATACAAACTGCGATCTTAGTTCCAGTAACACAACGTATTTAACTGATCATTACCTCCATTTGGCACATTGTTGTTTCATGGAAGCTCAAAAACAGAGGTTTGTGTTGCCTATTCGAGGTGGTGCTTGCTCCCGCTCACATACCGCACTTCACCCCTCAGCAAGTCCTGCTCACTGCTGCCACAACTCACAACACACAAAGTTATAGTTCTCGAGTAGTAACCTCATCATACAGAAAAAAAAAAAGATTGCTGCTAGGTGTGAGCATTAAAGCTGCTGAAATGCATATGGAGACAAAACAGATGGAAACAGTGTTGTCAGAATTATCTACAAATTCTGTTAGAAACACTTACTATCAACAAACTAGTATTTTACGAAAACAGCCCATGTAAATAGATTTTGGACAAAGGTTTAGAAAGTTTGACTCATACAGCCACGGCAATTGGCTGGTCAATTGCAAATGATGGGTTGAGCACCCCTACTCTACCAATATCCTTACTGTTTGTGGTCTTTTCACTATTGATCACTACCTTTCCCAATGTCTGACTGCCTCCAAACCTAGAACCACCTTCCTGATCACTGTGATCAATAATATCTCACATACACCTACTTCTTCTTTGAAGGTGTCACCTACAAACAAATCCTGGTGCAGCAATGGACAACTACATGGAACTATCATACACCAAACATATTCATGGTCATCTTGAGGAATCATTCCTCACCACCCAGAATACCAAACCCGTCACTTGGTTTAGATTCATGGTTGACATTTTCATAATCTGGACTGATGGTTAGGGCATCCTACCCACATTCCTCCAGAATCTCAACACTTACCTCCTCCATTCACTTCACCTGGTCCTCCTCAGCACTGCAAGCCACTTCCCCTCACACTGACCTCCACCTCAAAGATGACTACGTCAGTAAGGGAACTTCCACCCTCATAAAACCTACCAGTCACCAACAATACCTCCACTTTGACAGCTGCCACCCATTCCACACAAAGAAGTCTACTCCATACAGCCTAGACACACATGGTCAACCCATCTGTAGTGACGAGCAGTCCTTCTCCAAACATACTACTGGTCGAACTTACCCTTCCAACTTTGTCTAGAAACAGTTCTCCTGTGTCTTGTCTCACCAGTCACCTACTATCCCCTACATACTCACTGTCCTGCTATAAATGAGCAGTTCTCACATCACTCAGTACCACCTAGGACTGATGCTACTGAATAACATTCTCCCACAGGGTTCTGATTACCTCTCTTCGTGCCCTGAAATGAAAAATTTACTCCCCACTATCTTCCCCCATTCTTCTCACAGTGGTATTCTGCCACCTATACAACCTATATCCTTGACCATCTATATTCCATCCCAGCTCCCAAAAACTTGTCCCATGACTCTTATTCCTGCAATAGACCTGGATGCAAGATGTGCGTTATACATTCTCCCACAACCGCCTACTACAGTCCTATCACTAACATCTCCTACCCCCTCAAAGACAGGGCACTTGTGAAAGCAGCATGTGATCCAAAAACTCAGATGCACCAACTGTGCTGCATTCTACATGGGCATGACAGCAACAGGCTCTCTGTTTGCATGAACAGCCACGGTCAAACTGTAGCCAGCAGACATCTGGATCATTCAGTTGCTGAACACACCACCCAACACAATGTGATTCTGTTTAATGATTACTTCACTGTGTGTGACATCTGGATTCTTTCAACTGACACCAGCTTTTTTGAGCTGTGTATGTGAGAACTCTCCGTAAGACATATCCTTTGTTCCCGTAACCCCATGCTCTCAACCTTCATAGTCCCGATCCTCCACTTACCTATCCCCTTCCCTGCTCCCACTACATTACTACACATGCTTTCTATCCTGCTAACACACTTACATAGTACTCTCCTACCCTTCGACACCCCACCGGTCCAGCCTCTCAATGATGCACTTAGCAGTCCTATCCTGCTTTCACCATGTCACTGCATGCTCCCAAAGGCAAAACTAGCATCTCTCCCATCACTACCTTATGATCCCTCCACTGTACACAGCCGCAGTCGAGCCTCAGCAGCCGTAGTTCGTAGTCATGTATGTGTAAGTTGTTCTTGTCTGAACGTGAGTGTGTTTTCTGTTTCTGAAGATGTACTTGTTCTGAAAGCTAAAATATTTCTATCATTCTTTTTCATTGTGCCTGTGCAATTCACTGACTCCTTCGCATATTGAGTCACAATCTATCCTTTCCTACTGCCCTTAAGAACTGGCAGTTGTCATCCGAGAGAATACAGTATTGGTGAACAACACTGATACGGATGTTACATATGGAAAGTAAGATACAAACACAGAGTAAATGCCGTTTTGGACATTGTAGCTATAACAAAGTTAAAAATAATTATTCTGAACATTAGATAAATATGATGGGATGGTACCATAAGACTTCTTTGTCTTGGATACTCACCAATCAGTCAGACTCTAGCATCTAGTGGTTGGCCTACACAGCGAGCTGCAGGGGCCTCCTGACAGGACAGACACTTCAAATGCCCCCCTGACCATCAGGCTGCAGCAAGATCACCACCAGAAGTCCTGGCAGGCTCTCTGGGCCAGGAATCAATCACAATATTGGTTCATCAATGAGGGTCTCACTTAGGAACCATTGTGAAGGGAGGATCTACAATACCTGTTATCTAGCCAAACAATGTTGCTAACTGGAACAACCAGATCTGTCGTCAGCCCCCACTGAGACATGTTCTCTTCTGCAGTGCTGGCTTGTGTGGACACTGATATTGGGATATCACAGTGTTGTGCTCTTAAACTTTCAATTCCTACTGTATTGAGGGCAGTGACTTCAACTCTGGTTACTCACTCTTTGGTATTATGCCAATTATGTGTACATTGTCTTTCTTTGTGGAGAGCAAGACAAACAGTGAACTCTTAATTGAAGTACTAAATTTAAAACATTCATAGTCAATCTAGATCTTGAACTTTTGCCTATTTCAGTTTTGGTCTTCTGCCAGTTAATAACTTATTGCCTCTCTTGTTGGGACTTGAACTACCACATATACTTTCATTTGTGTGTAAATCAAACACCCAGGAATCAGATCTGAGTTTAGGTTCAATCCGTATTGTCTCTTCTAAACTGAGAAATTCATTTTTTATGTATTTATGAATAATGCAAGAAACTCGTCGTCATGGATTTTCAATTCAGGATATTTTTAATTCATGTTCTGACATTTCAGTCGGCAACCTTCCAATGTGAGTTACTTGCAAGTTCTTAAATCACTTTACACACTGTGTGGTAAATGCACAAGTGTCAGAGATAACACTGTTGGTAGCAAGAGCTTGCTTTGTTTTACTCTTGGACACATCAAATTTAATCTATGACTGACACTCCTGTTACTGCCAGTGTTATGTCAGACACTTGCAGGTTTATTCCACAGTGCGTAAAGTGATTTAAAAACTTGCGAGCAACTTACCTTGAGAATGGCTAAAAGGCTGTCAACCAAAATATCAGAACATAAATTAAAAATATTCCAGATGCACGGCCGAAAAATAATTAAATATTTGATTCACTGGGAAAACTTCAAAAAAGACATTGTTACACATTGTCTACCTGTGTGTCATTGGCATGATGCATATCAAAAATGCTAAGACTAAACGCTGAAAGAATGGTGTGTGTGTGTGTGTGTGTATGTGTGTGTTTCTCATTGTCTATGTACATTTAGCTAATGTTAATATACTGTCAAGCAGTATAATGATAGTTCACTATTGATGCACTGTACCTAAGTTGTGCTTGTCATTTGTTAAAGTATATTTTGACTCATTCCGCCTCCATACATGTCCTTCTTCTTGATAATACCTACGGAACACAATGAAAGAATGAACGAGAAAAATATAATCGAGACAATTACAGCGCTATATCCTTGCTACAAGACTTTGGAAAGATTAGCAGAAAATTCAATTTATTCTTAGCCCATGAGGTGATTGTAGGGCTAAATGATTAATTTAAGAACAATAAATATCTCAACCTTAGATACATATGCATAGTCTACGTGGAAACCAGGCTTACTTCTAGTGTTGTGGTTGTGAGTTACGCAGTTCATTCTAAATTCACTCTTGTCACTAACAACAAACACCAATAAAGAGTAAATGTATTGCCACAGAGCCTAAGATATTTTTTTTCATATTTATTCATGTGTCCGTAAGTCTTCTTCTTCTTCTTAGGTCTTCAAGCATCAGGTTGGTTAGCAGCAGTTCACCATGCATTTCTGTCTTTGGGCTTTCTCTTGATTGCAGAATAGGCAGTGCAGCTGGTATCCTCCATGATCTGATTGACATTTTCTAGTCTCAGTCTGCCTCTTGTACTTTTTCCTTCCAAGTCCCTTCAATGATATTTTTAATGATACCATCACTTCTGTACAGATGTCCAATTTATGTGTCCCTTCTGTGTTCAATTACCTTCAAAAGATAAAGCTTCTCTTCCTCCACTCTGTGGAGCACCTCTTCATTTGATATCTTGCCTACACAGGAAATCTTAATCATTCTGCAGTAGCACCACGTCTCGAAGGCTGTTATTTTATGTTTGTCTGCTTCTCCAAGTCTCCGTCAGCTTCTCCAAGTCTCCATTTTCACTTCCATACAACAGCACATTCCAAACAAATGTCCTGAGATGTTTGTCTATGCTGATGGTGTGGAAAGGTTTCTTCTCTTGTTAAAAGCAGCTTTTGCCTGGTGCATTCTGCTTACAATATCCTTTCTTGATCTTCCATCTGATGTAATTTTACTCTCTAGGTACACAAAGGATGCAATGGTCTCCAGCTGCTCATTGTTAAGTGAGCATTGGGCAACAGCGTTTCGTCTGGTCACCATGAAGATTTGTTTTACCTTTACTAATTTTCATGTTGTAGGAGGAGCTGATAAGCATCACTTCTAATTGTTCTGCTTCTTCACTTAACAATGGGATATTACCAGCAAACCTCAGCATGTCTATTTCCTTGCCATGAATTTTAATTCATCCTGTACCTCCTGGTTTCTACCTAGCTTCATCTATTGCCCTCTGAATGTATACATTGAATAAGACACCAGAGAGTGAGCAGCCTTGTCATATACCCTACTTAGTAGTAGCTTCTTATTGCTGGTCTCCACTCCTTACCACAGCCACTTCTTCTCCATAGAGTCTTTGCATTACTCTTCTGTCCTTATACTAAATGCCAATCTCTCTAAGCA
The DNA here is from genome assembly GCF_023898315.1 of Schistocerca nitens. NCBI lineage: Eukaryota > Metazoa > Arthropoda > Insecta > Orthoptera > Acrididae > Schistocerca > Schistocerca nitens. The sequence continues at coordinate 367,744,786 of NC_064619.1, forward strand.
CCTTAAAAAGCTGTCACCAGTCTACCCTGTCAAATGCTTTTTCTAAGCTGATGAGGGCAACATGTGTCTTGACCTTTCTTTAGCCTTTTCTCAAGAATTAATCATAAACCGAGTATTGCTTCTCATGAGTCTACACTTCATCTAAAGCCAAACTGGTCATCCGTGATCATTGCATCTATTCTGCCTTCTACCTTAGAATGTCTTTTAAGTATCTGCATGCAATATATGACATCATGAGTTATTTAAAAGTAAATTTGATAGTGGGGATTGACAAGGTGGTTACATAGTGTAAAGTACTAGAGACAATTAATAATAATAATAATGGCGCGTGACGAGGGCCTCCCGTCGGGTAGACCGTTCGCCTGGTGCAAGTCTTTCGATTTGACGCCACTTAGGTGACTTGTGCATCAATGGGGATGAAATGATGATGATTAGGACAACACAACACCCAGTCCCTCAGTGGAGAAAACCTCCGACCCAGCCGGGAATCGAACCCAGGCCCTTAGGATTGACAGTCCGTCGCGCTGACCACTCAGCTACCAGGGACGGACAGATACAATTAATAAACCAATAATGGTATCAAAATTATATGTCCTGGTAAATATGGAACTGCAAATTGTTAATGAGACACATGTAGTATGTAGTAAAACTTTACAAAAAAATGGTTCAAATGGCTCTGAGCACTATGGGACTCAACATCTTAGGTCATAAGTCCCCTAGAACTTAGAACTACTTAAACCTAACTAACCTAAGGACATCACACACACCCATGCCCGAGGCAGGATTCGAACCTGCGACCGTAGCAGTCCTGCGGTTCCGGAATGCAGCGCCAGAACCGCTAGACCACCGCGGCTGGCAAAACTTTACAGGAACAAATAAATAATTTACTGACTTAAGGTACAATCAGTCTTACGAATTATTTATTAATATAGAACATTTTCTGAATTTCTTCTGAAATCTTTGAGTATGTAAAAAACCTTTCCTTTCAGCAATTTTTCCATCTTATTTTTAAAGACTTTTAGTGAGACCTGATGTTCCTATTAAGATAATATATTTAACAGCTGAATACCTATAATATCCTATTTTCTCTCTAGTTTTAGACATATATCTTTAATGATTGGAATGTATTATGTTGATGTGCTGACTGAGGCTATATCTGTTACAGTTTTCTTTTATATGCAAAACGCAACTGTGAACAAAGAGAAATGAGAGCCTTTGTAGACTTAATTGTTTAAAATGAGACTTACAAGATATATTTTTTTTTAATTTTCAGACATCCACCTGATGACACTCTACTGCAAGACAAAAGTACTCCTGATACCAGGAGGATTACCCCGCAGAAGAATAACGTATTTTAGATGTCAGTGGAAGAAAACATAACAGGAACTAAACAAAAGTTTTCCAAATATTCATGTGTGTAATTTACTGAACAGATAAATGTCTCATGGCAGTTTTTTTTTTTTTATGAACATATTCAGTAAGACTGTTCCAAGTTAACAGAATCCAACTCTTTACAAAGATAAACTAGTGTGACTTCAGCAGATAATTTTGTTCAAAAGTGGTGTGCACAAACATTTTCAACAGCTTACGCTGTTCACAAGTGGAACTGTACACCATACCAAGACATAATCAAGATATTACTATTTGATTAGCACAGACATATTTGCTGTTTTATATTATATAACATTCAATTAATTTAATGTAGGGGGGAAAACCAATTATGGAAAATTACCAGTAACAAAGATCCAATTTCCAAATGTGCATGGAGGATGTGTTATTAACTCCATAATCTATTTAATCACAACACTTGATTGATCATTAATGTCTTCAGAACCGGAACTTCCCAGTTTTTCCATTGATTTAATAACATCGTGTACTTCTGCTTCTTTCCATGTACAAGCTGTCATTCTGTTTGTAATTTTTTTAGCCACTGATTACCATAAGAAGAGTTAAAGAGTCAGGTTTGGACTTCTGATTACTAGAGATATGTAACTGTCTTTTGTAGGTGCACACTTGTGTAATATTCCACAATATTTATTATGCATTTCACAATTCAGTTTTTGGCTGTTATGCCATCACCAGGTACAAAGATAAATATGTGGTGCAGTAAATTTTTCTGTAGAAACGAAATCTAATGCACCTACAGAGTAATTTCAGATGGACTTCTCAACATTTTAGAAAGTCTGTATAACATTATTCCAGTTAAGCCTTTTCAGTCCATCCATAATGTTTTTATCATTCAGTGAGTTAACATTTTGAATTTGTTCATAATCTTCCTCCAGATCCTTAACTGTTAGTTTTACTCACACAGCTGTGCAGTCTGACAGACTCTCTACATGGAGTAGTCTTAATCTGAGCTCTTTTTTGTATTCACACATAATGCAATTATCAAGGAAGGGAAGGGGCCTTGTAGTACTGTAATTGGCATGTGAGAGATTATAGGATCTTAACATGTTATGAAGAAGTTTAAAATGCCAAAAATCATTATCTTTTATAAGACATATTTTTCTGTGAGGAGAATGAGTTTTTTTCTAATGCTATAAACAGTTCAGCATCACTATCTGGAGTGTTATATATACAAAGAGTTGTGGGCTTCAATATTGACAGTTGCATGACAGCTGTTTCAAATGTGCTTTCAACACAATAATCACCAACATCAAGCACATGATAATTTAAGTCAAGACCAGTATTTATACATATCAATGAACCCCCATAACCGTGAATGTGTTTACAGTAAATTATAACTAAATTTAAACATTCAGTTTTATATCTTCTTCTCTTAACAAAATAATTCTTCTGTTCTCTTACTCTTTTACCAGGCTCATCAGTTTCATATTTCAGAAACCTGAAAAGACTTATGCAAGGTGTTGTGTTAATAACTCAACACACTTCTGCAGAACAAATAGTTGTGGGTTTTAGCTATATTACCCAGCCAAGTCAACTTCAATAAGCGAGATTCATAAGTGCTAAGCAGGCAAAACTGAGCTTTATGGTTACCATGTCCATGTGCAGGCTCCACCTTTGTTTACTGCCCATCTGTATTCCTAAGAACTTAACACATTAACACACGGAGCATCATTCAGTGTGTGCCCACTGATCTCTACTTCTAGCACATATAAGTCATTTTTATTTATCTGGAATTACATAGAACAGGTATTTGTAAGATAAAGGGTTAGGCTACTTTCTGTTAAGCAGTTGTAAGCCTGCTACACTGTTTTCCTAGGTGTGTATAGTACTAATGTGCTTAGGCCCACTATCAGCAAGTTTCATAAGGTTTTGTATTAACTAAAGGTGAATATTCAGCACATAAATAAAAATTAAATGACAGCATAATTACTATAATAATTTCAAGTGGAATCTTATCTCTGTAACTTACTTTGTGCAGCAGCTGGGAAGCAGAGCCAAGAGGTTGTGCCCAGTTACAATTACCCACAATTACATGGTGTGTCATTTCACAATCAGCTTCCTCTTGTGTTTTACAGGCAGGAATACTCTCTTCAAATTGCCGTAAGAAATACAATAAGTGCTGTCCTCGGACAACACATCCCACAGGAGGTGGTGAGCCAAATATTGCTTCCAGTGATGGTGCTTTCACAATACGTTCCACAATTTTCTGTTGACACAAAAATTTGTATAAAAATGGTGTAAATGGTTAGAAAAACTTGAACACCCTACATAACCTGAAAACAAAAGGTAAAGATGTATTTTCATGTCGGAAAAAAGTCATACCAGTCTTTCACATACATTCACTGTTTCAAAATATAAATAATTAAATCTGGCAGTTGTCATTTATAAATAACAAATTCATGCAACTGAATAAATACAAACATCTGTGTAAATTCTTAAAAATCTAAATTTTAATACTGTAATAAATAAAAGTGCCATTTGTTAATACCTTCTGTTGCAAGTAGTACTTAATAATTACTTATGATATTACTGAATGCTAAGACAACTTTATCATACAATGCAAGCTTTTACTGCTAGTATTTGTGTCCTTAGTGATTTTTGTTTTATGGGCATTAGGTTATCTTCCAAGGCCCATTTTCATCTTCCAGTGCAAGGTACATTGTTAGCACAGCTGCTGTGTATAGAAATGCCAACAAGTAGTAGCAGTTCCGGAAAAAGTAGTTGAAAAAAGAACCTTTTCTGAAGATAATATTAGAATTTTTAATCTCTTACTGTCGAAGGAAAGCTGGGAAAGCATCGTCACTCAGAACAATGTTGATAGCATGTACATGAGTTTTCAGAGCATCTTTCTTCACTATTTTAATGTAGCATATCCAAAAGTAGTAAAAACAGTAAAACCTAACAATAATAAGCAATGGGTAACTAAAGGCATAAAAATTTCCAGTGAGAGAAACAGATTTCTGCAGTACTCTTGTAAGAAATATAGAGTAACCCAAGAATTCTCAGATTATGCAAAAGCCTGCAAGAGAATCTATGGTAGACTAGTCAAAGAGGCAAAAATTATGTGGAATGACAATTTGATAAGAAACTCATTTAACAAAATGAGATCCACGTGGAGAGTTATAAAAAAAGAAACTTGTAGTTCAGTGCCAAAGAAAAAGAATGTATCATTAACACTAGAAGGCTCAAAAGTCACAGACCCAAATTCAGTTGTGGAAAAATTCAATGAATACTTCAGCTCACTAGCTGAAGACCTCATTCAAGTACAATGTCAAGGACAAGTCCCACGTTTCCAGCAAGTCAGTGATCTTGACTGCTTCTATGTATGTGTGTGAAACAAACCACAATGAAATTATAAGTAAAATTAAATCATTAAGCAATCAAATGTCAAGTGGTCTTGATGAAGTACCTGATTTCATATTAAAATCATGTGTTCACCATATAGCAAACCCCTTGGCAAAAATTCTCAACCTCTCTTTAAAAACTGGTGTATTTCCAGATATTTTAAAATAGCAAAAGTTTCACCACTGCTAAAAAAAGGTTCCTCTGAAAAAATATCAAACTAACGACCCATGTCACAGTTAGAAAAACTCTTCTATGACAGGCTTTTAAGTTTCATAAGTAAATATGCACCTCTTACAGTACAACAACATGGTTTTACAAAGTCTTAATCTACACAGACGGCAATTTTCGAATTCTTAGACTGCATTTTAAAATCTCTTGATCAACATAAATTAGCTGCAGTTATTTTTCTAGATCTATCAAAGGCCTTCGACGTTTTGGACCATAACATTCTGCTCGAAAAATTAGAAAGACGAGGAGTAAGAGGTTGTGTTCATGCCTAAAAAAACTGCAGGCAGAAAGTATCACTTCAGTATGAATTCAACAAAACGAATAAAACGAGAAACAACTCCTTTCTTTCTGGGTAATTACCAATAAAATATGGTGTACCACAGGGCTCAATCTTAGGTCCACTACTTTCTTGATTTATGTGGACGACTTAGTTGAATATATGAGTCCCACAAAAACTATCCTGTTTGCCGATGACACCAGCATATTACTCACTGGATCCAGTCTAGAAACTTTGCGGTCCACAGCAGAAAGTTCTATGAAAAGACTTTGTGAGTGGTTCACAAAAAACAAACTCATTATAAATACTGAAAAAACTGTGTGTCGATTTTCATTTAATTCCTCCAACTAATCAAATGTCTATTCAAGCCCAATTAAAAAATGATCCCCTAGAAAATGTAAGTGTCACAAAATTCTTGGGTCTTTGGGTTCAGCAAGACTTAAAGTGGGACACACACATAAATAACTTGTGTAGAAAACTATCATCTGTGTGCTATGGCCAAAGAATTTTAAAGGCTACAACAAGCAAAACAACAGTACTGCAGGCATACTATGCACAGTGCCACTCACTAATCCGATATGGGATCATTTTCTGGGGATACTCAACTCACAGTGTAAAGGTTTTTACAGTGCAAAATAGAGCTTTAAGAATAATTTGTGGCCTTAAAAAGATGGTACCAGAAGGGAATCAAATATACATCAAAAATATCACAGAACAAAGACCTATCAGAGGAGCATAATTAACATTGGTGTAATCTACACAATAAGATACCAGAGGAAATAAAAAATACTACTCATCCAATATTTAAAGCTAAACTAAAGGCATTGCTAATAAAGCACTGTTTCTATTCTGTCAGAGAATTTCTGAATAAGTAACAAAATTAACTGTAATAGGTGCCTAATTTTAATTTTCCTACTATTTTGCTAATACTATGTATTATTGTAACTTATCTTTGACCTGTCCAATAGCAATTGTACAATTTGTGCTATATGATGAAACTGGACCAATAAAGAATCAATCAATCACTCAGTCAAAAGCAACTATAGAGTCTCAGGTAGTTTCAAGGTTTAACAGTTCGGTTCGCTGAGGTTGTTTAAGTTTGAAACTGTGTACTGTATCCAATATGTTAGATGAGTGATAATTCTCAATTTTTTATTGTTCTTATATTGACTCTCAAGAAATATTTTTTTCCTCATGTTCACCAAAATAATTTTTGTAATTAACTGACACCATAAATGTACACTTCTGAATGCAAATGAGGTATGTTCCTTGAGAAAACAACTGGGGACAGTGAAATTCATTTTCCTGCAGCATTTTTCCTTCTTCTGTATCGGTAATATGTTGAAATGTTTAAAGCAGCTGGAGAAAATGTTGAAATACAGAGGTTTTCATCAAAGAATGGGTATTTATTTCAATTTATTTCATGATACAGATGCATTTTCATTTTCAGACATTATGTCTGATATTACAGAGAAAAAAAATTGCAAGTAAAATAAGATTATTACATAATGACAACTGTAGGTATTCACAAAAAGTTTTGGTGGTTAAATGTAATAAAAATTTTCCAAAGGCCTGCTCTGTATCAAAATTATCCATCTATATCCCACAAAAGAAAAAACAGTATCTATTATGAACCATAGGACATCCTAACAGCCATCAACTGTAGTGTTTTTCTGGAGTGCAATGATCACAAATATTACATTCCCTCTTTCCACTTTATTATACCTGACTAAAACAGTGCAACTGATATCTGAGTTTTTATAGTCTCTGATGTCTCCAGCATTGCGAGACAAAACAGTAGGCAGAGAAATATGCCTTAGATCACTGCCTAACGAACATAAAACAAAAGTCACCAAGGATGTAAATTATCTGTTACATACACTGTTATGCAATATCCTCTCTGCAAAGATTTCACCATTTGTCTGAGCACTAAAGGTGACTGTTAAAATGGTATTCTGGAAGAGATGAGGTAACAGCATGATCCACACCTGTCTGCCTCTAGACATAATTCTGCTGTAAACTCGAGTGTTCTAGATTATGTCTTTGGACCAATAATCAGTAATTTTCCACTTTTTCACATGAGCCATAGGCAGGCAAGTAGCAATGACAGATCACAACTGCTTAAACCCCATTCCTTTCCATCTGACAACTGATAATGCACTGTTTCTAGCTTATTTGTCTTGGTGTACAAACAAAATCTTTTGGTTTCATCTGCTACAGTTTTAACCATATCTTCTATTGCAAATATCCAGAAAAATGGGCATCCGTTTGATCTTGTTTTAATTCACAGTAGCTGAATCACCAAACACATACTGAAATTCACTTTTATTCCTGTCAAACGTGTCACTAAAGTGTGCTCTTTTCCTGAATATTTCACTCCTGTTACCAGACACTTATCTTTACATATAAAAAATCGGCCTATGTATGAGGGTGGTTGGTAAGTCTGGCAAATTTCCATGAAAGAATGAAGCATTTTTGTTGCGCCTTCAGGATTGATACAGTTCACTGTAAACAGCTGTCTGACTTTGTCATTGTGTTGACGGCAACCGAATATGGAGGAAACGAAGCTTCATGCTGTTGTTAGACATTTTCATTTGAAGGTTTTAACTACTGCACTAAACAAAACAGAACTGAATGAAATTCGCATGGACTCTGCAGCACCATTGAAGACCATTTAATTTTGGATTAATGAATTTAAACATGGTTGGATAAGCATCAAAGATGGTTGGATAAGCATCAAAGACAAAGCATGCTTCGACGATCCAGTTGAGGTCACCATAAAGGAAGCCATTGACAAAATCCATGATACAGTAATTTCAGACTGCCAAATAAAAATTCACAAAATTTCTGAGAATGCGGGGATCTGAACTGAGTTGGTGCATAATATCCTGCATGGAGAATTGGCTATGAAAAAGTTGTGTGCGAGTAGAGTGCCACAATACCTCACAAATGACCAAAACAGCATCTGGCACAACATTTGAACACAATATCTGGTGATGTTTAGTCACAATCCACAAGACTTTCTGCACCAATTTGTGACTGTAGATGAAACTTGGATGCAGCATTACACATCACAGACAAAATGATGCACAAAGGCTGGTGAAACTGCACCAAAGAAAGAAAAGACCATTTTGTCAGCTGGTAAGGTGATGGCCACCGCTTTCCCCCCCCCCCCCCCCCCCCTCATAGATTAGCTGGAAAAATGCAGAACCACAACTAGACTCTCATACACTTCATTGCTGGATTGTTTGAAACTGTGTTGGCTAAAAAAATTTAAAAAACCACTAAGGTTGGCCCACAAGCATGTGTTCTTTCACCAGGATAATGCACCATCCCATACATCACTGATAACTATGGCAAAAGTGCACGAATTTGGCTTTGAATTGTTTCCTCATATACCCTATTTACCAGGCATAATCCCAAGTGACTTCTTTCCATTCCCCGGCTTGCAACCTTGGCTTTCAATGAAGAAATTTTCATTAAATGAGGAAGTGATAGTTGTAGTCAACACATATTTTGCAGAGGGATGAATAAGCTGCAGAATCACTGGACCAAGGGTGTATCTCCCAAAGGAGATATGTTGAGAAATAAGGTGAGATGTTTATGAAACAAACATATTTTCTTGCTTTTTTATCAGACTCATCAAACCACCTAGTCGAACACAGTTCCTTAAACTCTGTTTCTACCCACCTTGACAATCAAAAATGGACTGATTCTAGCTTATCTGTGTTGGTGTACAAACAAAATCTTTTGATTTTGTCAGCTACAGTTTTTCTCAAATCTTCTTCTGCAGATATCAGGGAAACAGGCGATTGCTTGATCTTGCCCTAACCCACTGAAGTTGAATCACAAAACACATGCTGAAATTCATTTTTATTTCAGTCAAACAAGTCACTAGAGTGCGCTCTTCACCTGAGCATTTCACTCCCACTTTCAGATGCTTATCTTTATGTACAAAATTTCAGCCTTTATAAGTTTGTGTTCACAAAACTTCAAAAGTAGTTGGTTGATTGACTTGAAATTTGACGCAATGTTGCATTCACATATTTATGTGTTTTTATATACATATTTTGAATATAATAGAGGGAAACATTCCACGTGGGAAAAATATATCTAAAAACAAAGATGATGTGACTTACCAAACGAAGCGCTGGCAGGTCGATAGACACACAAACTAACAAATTAATGATATGAATATAATAGAGGGAAACATTCCACGTGGGAAAAATATAGTTTGTGTGTCTATCGACCTGCCAGCGCTTCGTTTGGTAAGTCACATCATCTTTGTTTTTAGATATATATATATATACATATTTTGTAATATATGTTCTTTATAATTAACGATGTAATGTATAAAGGGGAAAAGTTATTACCAAAAATCTTGAAAAGCTGACTGATTTACTTCAATTTTTTACACATTACTGTAGTAAACTAATGGGCAGATACAGGCTATATTTTTTAACATTTTTAGCTAATGGAAAAGTTGTATCTATGGTTTATCAGCCTATGATTAAAACTACTACAATATCTGAATTTGCAATAACTATAAAAAAGGTTGAGGGTCAGAGAGGGAGGGGATAGGAAATGGACAGAGGGGTGGGAGGAAATGGTCATAGAAAGCAGAAAGAAGGATATGGACAGAAGGAGGGATGAGGAGATGGACAGAGAGAAGAGGGAGGAGGAGGAGATGGACAAAGAGAAGGGGAGGAGGAGATGAACAGAGAGTGCAGAGGCAAGGGGAGGAGATTAGAATGTCATTCATATTAGAAATGTGTGCTTTCTTTTTTCTTTCTTTTCCGTTACACCAGACTGAGTCACATCAACACATGGCCAAGAACAGCTAGCATAAACATATACAGGATGTATGAAGGGGAAAGATCGTTATCAAAAACCTCTTAAAGTACTTGTCAGATTTACTTCAAACAATAAACAAGGCTCAGTGTCAGAGAGAGGGGGTAGAAAAGATGTACAGACTATTGGAAGGAAATGGACACACACAATAGAAAGGAGAAAATGGACAGAGAGAGGGACCTGGAGAAGATGGATGGAGAAAGGTTGGAGATGGTGACAGAGAGAGGGCAAGAAACAGGGCACAGGAAGAGACAAGAGGTAAGGAGAAGATGAGAGGGGTGAGAAGGTGATGGACAGAGAGGAGGGAAGAAGGAGGAGATAGACAAAGAGAGGGGGAGGGGCAAATGGACAAAGAGAGAGAGAAGAAGAGACAGGAGGGAGAAGGAGATTACGATACATCTCCACTTCCCATTAATATTTAGCAATTTGCCATATAACAAGACTGAATTGCAGCAATGTGTGGCTGCATCCAGCTAGTGAGTCTTAAAAATTTTCACCTGTTGTAGAAAGAGACAGCTGTATTGTACCAGATAATGTACGTGGCTCAGGATTGTTGTTTTGAAATTATGTTGAAGAATCATCACTGTCATCAGAGATGAAGAGTTTAGTCTAACACTCACTTCCAGTGAGTATTTCCAACATTTCTTCCCCTGTACATACATGATGGTGTGCCATTATGTTTGCAAAAATGGATTTGACTCAATAGCCAGTAATTAAAAACAAAGATGTAAACAGCAACACAAGACCACAGAAGCAAACCCTCCCAGGGGCTCTAATTGAGCAGGCTAAATGTTAGACGGTTAGTAAATGCCCTGTGTATAAATATGGCTCTGTCTGTTAGCACGTCCAAAGCACACAGGTGTCCGAACAGCAGCACATCTTAACACATTTGAAGCACACAAGGGTCAGTAAGGCAACAGTTGTAAACACATATAAATCATCTAGTGGAATGTTAGTTTACACTCCAGATTAAAATATTTGGCCTTGCTATTCTGTGTCCTGGGTCTTGAGGCATGGTGTGGAGAGTGCGTAGATGTGGACAATTACTGTCCAGCTCTTGTGGGCACATGTAATACCATTCCATTATGTCTAGCTGCAAGTTCGTACAAGATGTTTTCCAAAAGTTCTCTCAATAGATGTGTAGCTCATGAAGTCTAGGTTGTATGATGAAGAACAGTGCCAGGTGGTACCTCATACACCTTTCATGAGTCAGCACCTCAAGCAGCTTTGAGCTAGGTGGTCATGTTTAGTTGTTAGGCAGATTTCCCCATTGTTGTGTGTTGCATGTATTGTGAAACTGGCAATGGCAGATGTCTAGGAGCTATATGTGTGCATTAACTTTTGTTCCAGACTGAAGGAACACACAACATGTTGAAGCATGTATTTGGGAAAGATGCCTTAGGTCACAGTCAGAATTTGACTAGTTTAAATGGTTTCAAGATGACATCTTTTGGCAATGATTCCCATTCTGGATAGCTGTCAACTAACATTACTCCAGAAAATATCACTGCTGTTTGGAATATGGTGTCAGAGAATCAATAGGCAGATCACTCAGGATATATGCAAAACATCATGAGGCTGTCTTACAGAATATATGACAGGATTTTGTCTGATGAATTAGATAGGCAACCGATTGCTGCAAAGTCTGTACTGCATATTCTCAGCAATGAGCAGAAACAGCATTCAACACAATTATTGGTGGAAAATGCCTGGGCATTTATAAGTTAAGGATAAATTCCTGGGCAATTGCCCAAAATTCATAAATGCCCAGGCATCTATGCATATTAGAGATTAACTGATAAGTGGTCCTTATAAAAACAATTTTAAGTTGATATTTTGTATTGGAAAAGGTGTTTTGCAACACTGCTTCTTCAGCAGCTATGTAACCAAGTTCAAAAAGCTGCTTGAGAGTTAAGGGGGAATTATTAGGTGAAATAAATTGGATGATAAACATGACTTTTTACACCTCTAATGAGGTCAATCCTTCAGGTAGTACATAATAAAAAAAGAAAACAACACTCAAGTACAAAAGTATTTTTTTAAATAAAGTATAGTTTATATTTAGTAGCTAGTCTGTAGGTAGTATTTTTATTTACACTGTACTACTGAAAAAATTAAGAAGTTGTTCTCAATCATTGTACCTAACTCAAGCACTTTTTCAAATTCTGAGGGCACTTGAAACACTTTTCTATATGCTTCGTCATTTGGTTGGAATGTGACTGTTTTTGTTTCTTAAAACAATATTTACAGGATACTCCTTTCCCTATAAATTAAAAAAGTTCCAAACAGATCCTTTTTCTTAACTGTCTTGCAACTGTTCAGTAGCCTATTGTTCACAAAACTGTAAATAACAAAAAAACAAGGTTATGTGCTGCTCACTCAACCATATAGACATGAATGACTGTCAGACAGTCAAACCAGTGTTGTCAATTCCAACTAACTAAATAACCCCCAGAACTGCTTGAATTACCTGAAATTATCAGCCGCTTACTCAAAATTTCATCTACTACCTGCAATAATAGCAATAGTACTAATATTTAATTTGAATAACTGGAATTAGAGTAAAAAAAGATTACCCACAATGATTTCAGTTGGGAATGTCACACACTGATCCCAATCTCGCAATTCCAAGAATCTTGGTTTCTCTAGGAATCGAAAACTATCAGAATCGAATGATTCCAGCATCTTGTCCATCAATTCCTTGATATTAAATCTTTTTTATGTTAGCATTCTCGTTTTATCTTCACAGCAGTGCAGCTGTACAAAAGTAGATAAAGAAAGGAGCAGAGTAGAAAACTATAGACTGTCTTAAATGTCACTACACCTCCTCCCTTGCCACCCCTCCCCCAATCCCCCCACCCCCACAGCACCACAGAAGACAGTCTGACATTTGGGAATGCATTTGTCATCAAGAAACACATGCCAGCTGTTTAATACATTCAGTAATAATTCTGTTACCAACAATCATTCTTCAATAACATTCAGAGATTTGATATTGGTTATAAAATGTGTTTTGTTACAAAGCAGTGACCTAAGGACAATGTTTTTATACCAGCTTATCACTCCAAATCTGTTCAACACAGTGTATGTACGTGTGTGTGTGTGTGTGTGTGTGTGTGTGTGTGTGTGTGGCCGGCCGCGGTGGCCGTGCGGTTCTAGGCGCTGCAGTCCGGAACCGCGGGACTGCTACGGTCGCAGGTTCGAATCGTGCCTCGGGCATGGATGTGTGTGATGTCCTTAGGTTAGTTAGGTTTAAGTAGTTCTAAGTTCTAGGGGACTGATGACCTAAGATGTTAAGTCCCATAGTGCTCAGAGCCATTTGAACCATTTGTGTGTGTGTTTGTGTGTGTGTGTGTGTGTGCGCGCGCTTGCGAAAGAGAGAGAGACTTAGAGTGAAGAGTAAAACTGGTAAAAATAAAAAGGACATTATAAATGATAAGCAGTTATCAGCACCATACACCCTCCCTTGGTACAGCAAGTTGGAACGCTAATAAAAAAAAAAAAAAAAAAAGACATGCTCCTCTCTTCTTTCCTTTTGTTCTTAGTAATAAAGGCAAGTGTAAATACTTACAAACTTTTAATATTGGGAGTGTCATCCCGTACCCCTATTTTAATTGGTAGATTACACATTCTAGCAGCAAAAACTTTAAAAAGTACTTTTTTTTATAAATACCCAGATTTTGGAAATTTAAAACTGCTTTCGGCAAATTCCAGGCCAAATGCCGATTTATAAATGTCCTGTCGACTGGATATTTACCCAGCCCACATCACCAGACACACTGCAGGTTATCGAGATTGGTTAGCGGTGTGTTTCTTGTGTAGAATTTTTTCCTCTTGGCGCCATCCCATACACCCTTAATGCTATCCCATATGCCTTCAATAGAACTGAAGTCAGATGACCATGAAAGTACCCTCTTATCTGTAAAGCGATCACTAGGGCACACTGACATAGTTTCGGGGTGACTGCATGGTAGACTGCCTCGCTGAATAGAAATATCTTCAGCAGGAAGAATTAGGTAAACAGATTATGAGACATTACCAAATAGCAGATCTATGCACTATTTACTTGTAAGACACAAATCACAATGAAACCACCATCATTAATTGCATTATGCTTCGTAACAAAGTTGAACCCTGCTTTCACTGTATGCCAATGAATGCAGCAATCCAGTGAACTTTTCCACAGATGAAGATCAAAAACAGTATTTTTGTAGCCAAGCTAATCACAGCATTGTGTGACATACTATTAGCAGTATATCATACCTAGGATTATACCTAAATATGGGTCAAGGGAATCTAACTAATAATTAATCAATCAACCATTTAACTAACATATTCAAAACTGTAAAGTCAACTTGCACTTTGTATATATTGGTTACCCAAATTTTGTTGTTGGCCAGCATGAAACTGGTGGGAAATTTGTTGTACTTTAGTTAATTTATGTGTTGAAAATCAAAGTTTACTAGTGACAATCCTCCTTATTCGCAAGATTTACACTGGACTCGCATTTGGGAGGACGACAGTTCAATCCCGTCTCTGGCCATCCTGATTTAGGTTTTCCGTGATTTCCCTAAATCGTTTCAGGCAAATGCCGGGATGGTTCCTTTGAAAGGGCACGGCCGATTTCCTTCCCCATCCCTCCCTAACCTGAGCTTGCGCTCCGTCTCTAATGACCTCGTTGTCGACGGGACGTTAAACACCACTAACCTAACCCTAACCGCAAGATTTTGAACAAGCTTGTTGATTCTTGCAGTGGTAGTTTTTCTCAAAAATTGATAATTATGACAAGCTCTTCATACTGTTTAAATGATCAAAAAGTAATGGGAATTTTTTAATTTTGCAGGCTTTGAACATCTTATTTCAGAGTTTCTTTTTATCTTGTTGTTATATACTTTCCTAATGTATTGATTTTCAGTTGATTTAAATATTTAGTTTACTGTTGACGTCACAAAGGGCATACATGTTTTTGAGTTGTCAGTCAACTTTTTACTCATGAAACACATGGATCAAAGAATCTGCATTAAATTTTGCTTGAAAAATGGAATAAAGTGCAGCACTGCATTCAGAATCATGACTCTGGCTTTTGGTAAATCCACTATGAGTAAGAAAAGAGTTTACATATGGTATAAATGTTTTAAAGAGGGTCAAAAAGATGCTGAAGGTAATGAGCACCTTGGATGTCCTGGCATATCAACTACTAACGACAATGTGGGAGATGTAAAGAAAATTGTTCTGGAAAATTGCAAATCACCATTCTTATCAGGTTGCTGATAAGGATATTTACATATCCTTTGGCTTAAGCCAAGAATATTTACAATCCAGAACTTCTGAAGAATATTATGGGTCATTCCAAGTGGTCTAGAGGTTCCTGCATGACTACAACAGATTTTGGTGAAATTTTGTACGAACAATCGCAACATTCCCTAAGAACATTGGTAAATTTTCATGATCATTAATTCAGTTATTTGTTTGACCCAAAGCACAGATATCAACATTGTACCCATGAGTTTTCGGGAACTCCGATACATGATATCTCTTGGCAATATTTTCTTGAAAGAAATAAAACTAGGTCATCATGTACAACTTTTTGCATTCTCTTCAGCGAAATTGTATGTATAAAAAAAACATTTCTTGGGCATTTTGCATATGGATAATCTGAAGCAAAGTCGGTCAAAAAAAACAGATGCTAAAAAAAAGTGAAGTTTAGCTTTTAATATCTCAAAAAGTAACCGTGGGATACAGCTGAAACCTTGCTTGTAATAACTTACCAGAGCAAGGACTTGGAATAAAAAACTTATTCTCCTTCTCCTTCTCCTTTCCAAAATTGGGGGCTATATTGATGAATTTTCTAGAAAATGCTAAAAATGCCTATTTTGGCCCTCTTTTGCAAAAAAAAGTTCTCTGCAAACTCTTTTAAATCGTTTTCAAAAGAAAGACCATGTTCTAAATCACCTACAAACTAGATCTGGTTTTGCAATGTGAGCATACGAGGTCTGTACAAAAAATTCAGAACATTCCTAATTTCACACCAATGGTGTGTTGAGCGAAATGCAGTTGGCACCCCAGCACACACCAGGGTTTAATGTGTAACTGCTAGAAGTTGCTGGATGTCTGTTACTTATTGTTCAGTGCTGTACTGAGTAGACTGTTAGGTCACACAATTTGCGAATTTTAAGATGGCAGAGTTAGAGGAGCAACGCGTCAGCATTAAATTTTGAATGAAACTCAAGAACACCTTTACAGAGACACACAAAATGATGCAGGAAGCCTATGGTGATGAGTGCTTAAGCATTAATTCATGTTGCAAATCATTCACATGGTTTAAAAATGGCCAAGCGGCACTTAAAAGATGACCCTCTTTCGGGATGTCCTTCAATGTCTACTGACGACGCTAATGTCAAGAACATCAACAAAATTGTGCAATCGAAGACTGACTGTCCGAGAAATTGCAGAAGAATGTAACATTTCAGTAGGATGTCATGAAACCCTGACACAGCATCTTGGAATGCATAGTGTTGCCGCCAAGTTTGTCCCACGGCTAACAAGTCAAGACCAGAAAGACCTTAGCCTCACAATCTGTGAAGAGCTTTTGGATCGTGAAAATGAGAATGAGATGTTTCTTAAGAGAATCCTAGCTGGTGATGGGATGTGGGTCTATGGTTATGATATTGAGATCAAGGATCAGTGTTCAAAATGGGTCAGGAAAGGTTCTCAAAGACCAAAAAAGTTCTTCAGGTCAGGTCAAATGTCACAGTCAAGATGACAGTTTTCTTTTACTTTTAAGGATTATTTCATCATGGATTCATGCAACAG
Organism: Schistocerca nitens; assembly: GCF_023898315.1. NCBI lineage: Eukaryota > Metazoa > Arthropoda > Insecta > Orthoptera > Acrididae > Schistocerca > Schistocerca nitens. Next base: position 367,761,707 of record NC_064619.1, read on the forward strand.
GGACAAACTGTAAATCAGTGGTACTATTGAGATGTCTTGTGACATCTGCAAGAAAATGTGAGAAGGAAATGGCCTGAAATGTAGTGAGACAATTCATGGCTCTTGCATCATGATCACGCACCCGCACATTTCCGAAGTTGAAAATAATGTTGAAAGGACGAAGATTTGCAATGATAGATGAGATAAGCAAAAATTTGTACAAGGCGCTTTGCATGATCCAAAGGCATATCAAGACTGCTCCAGAATTGAAAACAGTGTTGGAAACAGTGTAGAGCAGAGTATTTTGGAGGAGATGATGTACAATAAGTTAAAGGTAAGTGTACAAACATTGTGCGTGCACAGTTCTAGAATTTTTTGAACAGACCTTGTTAAGACCCTAAAACACAATGACAGTGTGGAGGGCCACTAAAATGGGCCCAAACTTTGCTGGTACTCTAAATAAATCTGACATCTTTTATTACGTTCTGCCATTTTTAGTATCCTCTGGGGTAGGCAATATCAAAAGTTTTGATGATTAAAAAGTGTGATAAAGTCCGAATAACTGGAAAAACTCCAAAAAAGGGTGTCTTTTGTTATAGCTCATAGTGACATATTGCAGACTGTTTTTTCTGCTATAACTACAGAATCAAACTGGCTACAAACTACACAATTTAACTGTGTTACCAAGACAGTGGAGATCATGCTCGTAAAACTGTTGCATAACAGTTGCAGCACACACTGTATAAACAGCCTGTAAGTTTTACACCACTGTCACACTGCTCACAGCAGTCTTCCTGAATTTTTTGGAATGGGTTCATGGTACAGAGAATTATTAGTACATTTTTTATTGTGTAATGCTGTTGACGTGCTAGTTTAATTCTGGTTTAAGGTATAGTGTACTTTGTATTAGCATAGTTGTGGTTAATGTGGAACATTAGTGTATACATGAAAAATTGTATAAATGTGTTGGCATGGATTCATTTTGAAGTGAGAAACCCAGAATCCTCATCACTATGCTGGAGTATCAGTATTACAGAGTTTGTCCTCTGTGATTTACAACAACAGGATCACATGAAGAGATACGTTCTTTGAGTACAGGACAAGGCAATTTCAAGGAGGTCACGCATGACAAGATATAATAATGAATCTGTGCCATGAGCAGCTGTTTTAGTAGGACTATGTAACGGTGTTTTACAAAAATTATTGGTTAAATAAATGATATTGTCTGTTTTTAAATGTTTTATGTGTGTAAACTATTTATGTATGTAGACTTTTGGAAGACATCTATCTGTATGTATAATGCAAATTTTGTAATGGAGCAATAAATGTCATACATTTCACTGCACATTATATTAAATGTGACTGGTAAATAGAGACACTGTGATACCCCCTATTTTAATTTGATGTGTCCATTGGCCAAGGATATGCTTATCTATGGTCACATATGTACATGACACTAGAATTTGTATTTGTGTAATACTTTTACATTAGTTGTTGCCATTCACAGTATTGATGTCAGATTTAATAAAAGGGCTTGGATGGATCCATATTTGAAACATGACACACCCATTCACTGCAGACATGTGCTTGTAAGAGAGGTGCGATGTTAGCACCATCAAAAATGTCCTGTTGGTTTTGGCTATGATGAACTCCAGTTTGATTTTGACTTGCAAGAGGCAGATGTGGATTGTGGCATTCATGTTGCAAACGTTTATAAAGCATGTGCTGCCACTTTGATGTTCATTATTAAGATCAGGCACTGTCAATGCAGGTAGCTTGTATTCAAATAATTAATTTCTGTTACATTTGAACTTTTTATTGTAATATCACTTTTGTAGTCACTGTTCAGTAACAACTGTGTACTGCTTTTTGTAGCCTCAGCAGGCCAGGCTTGAAAAATTAAGCTGTAAGGTTCCAAACTAGTCACCTAATATAAATACTGCAAATGCTGACAAAATTGTTAACAAATGCTTTAAGAAATTTAAAATTTTACTGGTTTCCTGTCAACAAAATGTTGAAACTGAAGAAAAATATCAGTACATTCAAAATTTTATCCTCTACAATTTCATAAATTTTTAAACTTCCATTCTTTTACACCCTGTGTGTGTGTGTGTGTGTGTGTGTGTCAATATAACCTGGTGAAAGAATATTTTTGAAGTAATGGAATTTTGAGGCTGAGTGGTGATCAGCTGTTGACAAGTTTGAGTACAGCCTCACTGTGTTACTTTAACTCAGTTATGTGTTGATTTTATGTTCTAGAGCTCTTTATAATTTGCATTAAGTTGGAGCATGGCTCAACCAGTATATAATTCGCTTCAAAACACAGCTGACATAGAAACTGTATCAGCACACTCATCTGATAAGGTGGTGCAGGACTCTCAAAATTTAGCGAACAGCCAAGGAAGGTATAAGAAAAAACGTAAAATCAAAATTTAGCGAACAGCCAAGGAAGGTATAAGAAAAAACGTAAAATCAAGATTTTACGCCAGAGGATTAGCAGCTATGTTAACGGAAAGTGGACCTCGTGTGATTAACGAGTTTGAAATAGAAGGTACTGTTAAATCAGGAGCTGGTTTACGAGATGTTTCAACATCAATCAAGAAAGAAAGCACAGTCCTCGCGGACAGAGACTTTGTAGTGGTAATGGCCGGAGCAAACGACGTCAGCAGAAAAGAAAGGAAGATTGCTACTTCGACACTGAAGAAGACTCTCGGAATGTTAACCCACACCAACGTGATTGTTGTTAATGTGCCACATTGACATGATTTGCCCCAGTGGTCATGTGTGAATAAGGAAGTGGAGCAGACAAACAAGAAGTACAAAGCTATTTGTAAGCACTTTAAGAATGTTTCCCTAATTAACACCAGTAGTTGTAGCAGAGAATGGCATACCAAGCATGGTCGACATTTCAGTTGTCTAGGTAAATGTGTTTTAAGTGATACAATTATCGGAATAGTATTGGATAAGCTAGAGAAGGAAAAAAGACCAGTAATGTGTTTGGATTATGTTTCAACTGAGATGACAAAAACTTGTATGCATAGACCAGGTTGGGTGTTCTAGTAACATAAGGACACAACCTGGTCAACTTTCATGCAGGCATGTCAACTAAGAGAATACGCAAAAAAAGAAATGCCTAAAGTAGAGTTTAAAATATGCTACCTCAATATTCAGGGCATGGCAGATAAAAACTTAATTGTCAACGAATTTTCAAATGAAAACGTGATAGATATTCTATGTTTAAGTGAACATTGGTGTAAAGAGGATGAGCTTGGGTACAAAGTATTGGATGATTACACACTACTTAGTTGCTATTGCAGAAAACAGCACTTACGTGGTGGGGCAGCAATATATGCAAAAACACCTCTTGCACCAAACTGTGGCAGGATAGATCTCAATACCCTTTGTGATAAAATGCATTTTGAAATGTCAGGTCTAGTAATTGAGAGCCTTAAGCTAATGGTAGTAGTAGTGTACAGGCCACCTAGTGGTGACCCCCATATCTTTCTGGAGAAACTTGAACTCTTAATGTACATATGTATACCGAAATGGAAAAAATACAATGTTGTCATTGGAGGGGATATCAATTCAAGTTTTGATGTCCTGCAGGACAGAAAAACTGTGACAGAGCTCAAAAATGTGCTTCGACAATTTAACATGTACTATGTTAACTGCAAACCTACCAGAGGCTCATCCTGTCTAGACAATATATTTACAAATATTAAGAGAACTTGTATGTCCACTGATGTAATTAGTTTCCCTTTCTCAGACCATGATGCAGTATATCTTAGTCTTAATAATGTAACTTCAGACTGCACCAAACCAGAATCTAAAACTGTGATTACTAGACCAGTGAGCAGAGAGAGGATGGATAGGTTTAGACATGCCCTCACTTATTTCAGTTGGGACATATGTTTTATTAGGCTTCAACACTGTTCAGCTGATATTGTATTCACAAAGTTTTTCTCCATCTTTTTAAATGTATTTGAAAATAGCATCCCTCTGAAAAAATGTAAAGTGAATATTAGTAGTAATTACAAGAAAAGGAAAACGAAGGAATGGTATACTCCACAGTTAGGGCAACTGAAAAATACTGTTATGCTGTATTCTAGTCTGTGCAAAACCAGTAAATCAGAACTGTATAAAGACCTGTATGCTAAAGCTAAATGAAAGTACAGGAAGGCAATAAATGAAGCAAAGAAACTGCATAACATAGTAAACATTGAAAAATCTAACAATAAATGCAAGAAGGCCTGGAGTGTAATAAACTCCATTGCACACGCTAAACACAAAGAGGAAATTGCCATTACCCCAGAAGAGTTTAATAAATATTGCATTCAGTCCATTGAAGAAATTAGTAGTTCAATAATCAAACCACCTGAAAATGCACTTAGTATTATGGACAGCTGCTTTGAAAAGCTTCCCCCAAGCACCTTCGCTTTCACAGAAGTGAGCCCAAATAATATCCTAAAAATAGTGAAAAATTTCAACCTTCAGTTAGTGTTGATTACTATGATATGTCATGTAATTTGTTGAAAGATGTTATTGATTGTGTGATTTATCCTTGAACCTTTTGTGTTAACAAATGCCTAGTTGAAAGTAAGTTCCCCGACATACTAAAAATTTCTAGAGTTGTGCCCATATACAAAAAAGGGGAAAAGAACTGTCCCGCTAGCTACAGACCTATATCCATGACCCCAGTTTTTTCAAATATTTTAGAAATGATTATGTATGAGCAAGTTAGTGCCTACTTGGGTAAACTAAATATAATTAGTGATAAACAGTTTGGATTTAGGAAAGGTAAATCCACAACAGATGCAATGGACTCACTCGTAAAATTAGCCCTAGATGTGTTCGAGGCTAGGGACTATGCCCAGGCTACATTTTGTGACCTGAGCAGAGCCTTTGACTGTGTAGAGCATGACACTGTGCTAAATAAGCTAGTTTACTATGGTTTTGATGACAACAGTATAAATATGTTCAGGTCTTTTCTAGAGAACCGTCAACAAGTTGTGTGCATTGGTAGGGAGAAATCAAATTTGGTTAATGTTAGATACGGAGTGCCTCAAGGGTCGGTGCTTGGACCTTTACTGTTTATACTAATGATTAATGACCTGCCCTAATTCATAAAATCTCATACAATATTGTATGCTGATGACACAACTTTTCTACATAAAAGCTCTGATCTAGGTACACTGAAAACACTGACCAAAAATACCCTTGCTCAGTCCTCATTATGGTTCAAAGCTAATGGCTTCTTGCTAAATGAAAACAAAACCCAGACACTTTACTTTAACCTCAGAGAGATTCCTAACTACCAGGAATTAGAAACTGTTAAATTTTTAGGTGTTACTATTGACAATAAATTGACGTGGGAACCACACATTAAAAATATATTGGCTAGGCTTTCAAGAGTGATTTATCTAATTAGAAATTTAAAAAGACATGTTCCCAATGACTATGTGAGACCAGCATATTTTGCCTTCTTCCAAAGCATCATCTCTTATGGAATTTTACTGTGGGGTAGTAGCTGTCATGTAAATGACATTTTACTTTTACAGAAGAAAGTAATAAGAATAATAACGGATTCTGATAAAACAGAACATTGTAAACCTCTGTTTATTAAATTGCAGTGTCTTACAGTAGCAAACATATTCATCTACAATGTTTTAATGTACATTAGAAACAATGTGTCTAATTTTGTGTTGAGAAGTGATATTCATAGCCATAATACTAGAAACAGAACATCTGTAGACGTACCATATCATAGATTATCAAAATCGCATAACTCTTACCTAGTTCTTGGACTAAGGATGTTTAATAGACTAAGTGCTGACTTTAAAGAACTGCCTGTAAATATCTTTAAAGCTAAATTATACAAGATACTAGTGAACAATCCGTTTTACTCCATTCACGAATTCTTTGAAGATGAAAATACTGTATTCTAACGTGTACCTATTTTATGTAAACCAATTCACTTCGATATAGTAGTTTATGTAGAAATATATGCTCTTGACTTTGTCTATTGCTGTAATCAGCTGAACGACAATAAAATTATTATTATTATTATTTCTTTCTTTACTTTCTCAGACGTTAAGTCTGGTTAAGAATGGAAAGTGACGCGGACCTTGATCAAGCGTCACTTCCTATTAACTGTACGGTATGTGTTATATTGCATTTAGGAACTTTCGGGTAATTGAACATGTATCAATAATTACGGATTTCTGTAGTTGTATATATATGTTTGGATGTAGCTGTATTGCATTGATGTACTGGTGGATATTGTGTGGTATGACTCCTGTAGTTGATAGTATAATTGGTATAATGTCAACTTTATCCTGATGCCACATGTCTTTGACTTCCTCAGCCAGTTGGATGTATTTTTCAATTTTTTCTCCTGTTTTCTTTTGTATATTTGTTGTATTGGGTATGGATATTCCGATTAGTTGTGTTAATTTCTTCTTTTTATTGGTGAGTATGATGTCAGGTTTGTTATGTGGCGTTGTTTTATCTGTTATAATGGTTCTGTTCCAGTATAATTTGTATTCATCATTCTCCAGTACATTTTGTGGTGCATACTTGTATGTAGGAACTTGTTGTTTTAAAAGTTTATGTTGTAAGGCAAGCTGTTGATGTATTATTTTTGCGACATTGTCATGTCTTCTGGGGTATTCTGTATTTGCTAGTATTGTACATCCGCTTGTGATGTGATCTACTGTTTCTATTTGTTGTTTACAAAGTCTGCATTTATCTGTTGTGGTGTTGGGATCTTTAATAATATGCTTGCTGTAATACCTGGTGTTTATTGTTTGATCCTGTATTGCAATCATGAATCCTTCTGTCTCACTGTATATATTGCCTTTTCTTAGCCATGTGTTGGATGCGTCTTGATCGATGTGTGGCTGTGTTAGATGATACGGGTGCTTGCCATGAAGTGTTTTCTTTTTCCAATTTACTTTCTTCGTATCTGTTGATGTTATGTGGTCTAACGGGTTGTAGAGGTGGTTATGAAATTGTAGTGGTGTAGCCGATGTATTTATATGAGTGATTGCTTTGTGTATTTTGCTAGTTTCTGCTCGTTCTATAAAGAATTTTCTTAAATTTTCTACCTGTCCATAATGTAGGTTTTTTATATCGATAAATCCCCTTCCTCCTTCCTTTCTGCTTAATGTGAATCTTTCTGTTGCTGAATGTATGTGATGTATTCTATATTTATGGCATTGTGATCGTGTAAGTGTATTGAGTGCTTCTAGGTCTGTGTTACTCCATTTCACTACTCCAAATGAGTAGGTCAATATTGGTATGGCATAAGTATTTATAGCTTTGGTCTTGTTTCTTGCTGTCAATTCTGTTTTCAGTATTTTTGTTAGTCTTTGTCTATATTTTTCTTTTAGTTCTTCTTTAATATTTGTATTATCTATTCCTATTTTTTGTCTGTATCCTAGATATTTATAGGCATCCGTTTTTTCCATCGCTTCTATGCGGTCGCTGTGGTTATCCAATATGTAATCTTCTTGTTTAGTGTGTTTTCCCTTGACTATGCTATTTTTCTTACATTTGTCTGTTCCAAAAGCCATATTTATATCATTGCTGAATACTTCTGTTATCTTTAGTAATTGGTTGAGTTGTTGATTTGTTGCTGCCAGTAGTTTTAGATCATCCATGTATAGCAAATGTGTGATTTTGTGTGGGTATGTTCCAGTAATATTGTATCCATAATTTGTATTATTTAGCATGTTGGATAGTGGGTTCAGAGCAAGGCAGAACCAGAAAGGACTTAATGAGTCTCCTTGGTATATTCCACGCTTAATCTGTATTGGCTGTGATGTGATATTATCTGAATTTGTTTGGATATTAAGTGTGGTTTTCCAGTTTTTCATTACTATGTTTAGGAACTGTATCAATTTAGGATCTACTTTGTATATTTCCAATATTTGTAGTAACCATGAGTGGGGTACACTATCAAAAGCTTTTCGGTAATCAATGTATGCGTAGTGTAGAGTCCTTTGTTTAGTTTTAGCTTGATATGTCACCTCTGCATCTATTATCAGTTGCTCTTTACATCCTCGCGCTCCTTTGCAGCAGCCTTTTTGTTCTTCATTTATAATTTTGTTCTGTGTTGTATGTGTCATTAATTTCTGTGTAATGACTGAAGTTAATATTTTGTAGATTGTTGGTAGGCATGTTATGGGGCGATATTTAGCTGGGTTTGCTGTGTCTGCTTGATCTTTAGGTTTCAGATAAGTTATTCCATGTGTAAGTGTATCAGGGAATATGTATGGGTCTGCAATGTAACTGTTAAATAATTTAGTTAAATGTGAATGTGTTGAGGTGAACTTCTTTAGCCAGAAATTTGCTATTTTATCATTTCCAGGGGCTTTCCAATTGTGCGTAGAATTAATTGCTCGGGTGACTTCATGTTGCAAAATTATCACTTCAGGCATTTGTGGTATCATCTTGTATGTATCTGTTTCTGCTTGTATCCACCGTGCATGCCTGTTATGTTGTACCGGGTTTGACCATATGCTGCTCCAGAAGTGTTCCATGTCTGTTATGTTTGGTGGATTGTCTATTTTTATGTGTGTGTTATCTATTGTTTGGTAAAATTTCTTTTGGTTTGTGTTGAATGTTTGGTTTTGTTTCCTTCTATTTTCACTTTTTTTGTATCTTCTAAGTCGTTTCGCCAAAGCTTGTAATTTTTGCTTCTTTTCATCTAATTGCTCTATTGCTTCTTGTTGTGAGATTTTACCTAACCTTTTTCGTTTTTTGTCTGATATTTCATTTCTTATAAATTGTGTTAACTGTCCGATGTCTTTTCTCAGTTTTTCTATTCTGATCTGTAGCCTGTGTTGCCATGCTGGTTTTGTGGGTTTCTTCTGTGTGTTGGTTGGTTCTGATATCTGCCTAGTGTGTATATTTAGTGTAGTGAGTGCTCCTACATAAACCAGTAGTTGTAACTCTTCCATAGTTGTGTATTCATTTATTTTGTTGTGTATGATTGTGTTGATAGTTTTTATTGTTGTTTCGACTTGTGGGCTATTTGGTGGTCTATGCAAGAATGGTCTAATGTCTGTATTTGTGTCTTTGTATTCTATATATGTCAACTGAAATTTTTCTTCTATATCTAACATGTGTGTCACTTCGTGTTCTATTTGTGCTTGTTCTGGTGGCTGTCTTAAGATGTCGTTTTCCTCTGATTGTTTAATTGATGCGTGTTGTTCTTTGTTTGTTTGCTCTGGGATGTTTGAGTCCATTACTGTATTTTCTTCTTCTAATTGCACATTATTTTGTTCCAGTATTTGTTGAACTTGTTGTTTGATGTTTTCTAATTCTGACTGGGGTATCCTGTTATTTTTTATTATTACACGAATCTGATCAGCTAGACGTTGTTCTGTTAAAAATTTTAATTCTGGGTATCTGGTAATAAATGTTGTGTATACTTGTGATCTGTATCCAGTTGTGTTGGTTCCTAGGTTTGTTGCTTGGTAATAACAGAACATGAGGTGTCGATTAACTTCATCTGACCATCTCATCCTCTGTCTTTGTTTTCCTTCTAGGGTGGTTGCAGGAAGCATATCCTGCAAAACACCTCTATTTGGATTTAAATCATTTTCCAGTTGGCTAGCAGTGTCATTACCATTGTGGGCGGGCATAGGGTTCAAGCGCCGTCCCCGACCATGACGGCGCTTGTCCGAGGCTTCTTTAGTTCTGTCCTGAACCAAGTAATCACACTAAAAGGGGGGTTAGCCCTATTAGTGGTTTGTTCTTTTCGTCGCCTTTTACGACTGGCAGAACATACCGGAGGCCTATTCTTTTCCCGGGCCTCCACGGGGGTTATTATTATTATTATTATTATTATTATTATTATTATTATTATTATTATGTCAGGATATAGTCGGTACTATGACTACCAGTGCAAAGAAGGTAATATTTTGTGAAGGCTGATTACTCATCAATGTTAATATTTTACAACCTGAACCCACGATTGTGAATTTTTTTTCCCATAGTCCACTGCTTTATTTATGAAATGCTACACAAAAGCTCCCAAAGACACCAGTTAATAAATTTACACTTTATCTGCATCTTGTTCACCACTGTCACCCTCAAGGTAGTATCCTTGGGAGTGACACCACTCCCAGCTCCTTGGAATGCATATTTTATGAGACAATTTAGTACCATTTCTTATTATGCTTGAATCTCCTCAAATATGTGAGCTCTTTGGCCTTTTAACTTGAGTTTCATTCTACAGATTAAAAAAAGTCACTCAGGGCCAGGTCAGGTGAATATGGTGGATGAGGAAGAGCTGTCATTTTGTTTTTTGCCAGTCACTCCTGGATGATCAACATAATGTGTGACCCCACATTGTTGGATGGAGGAACCAATCACCTGTCCACCACTTTACCAGACATTTTCTTCTTATGTTCTGCTTCAACCACCTTAGGACATCGTGGTAGGAAACTGATGAGGAAGGACAAACTACTTTTGGACAATTCCTTCCACACTGAAGAAACAGATGAGCATGGATTTCACATTAATCTTCACTTGCTCAGCTTTGTTGGGGCAGGGTGATCATGGACTCTTCCATTGTGGTGACTGCTGCTTGGTTTCAGGATCATAACTATAAACCATGCTTTCATCACCAATAATAATCTTCAAAAAAGTCTGGTTCACTTTTACGCCTTTCTTGATGTTCTTTTCAGACTTGCATGTGACGCTGTTTCTGCTCATTGCTGAGAATATCTGGTGAAAATTTTACAGCAATCCATTGCTTGTGCTCTTCATACAACAAAATACTCTCACATGTACCATAAGATAGCCCCACAATATTGCATATCTGCATCTACACAGATTCTCAGCAAGCCATTGTACTTTGCTTGGCAGAGTGTACCCCGTACCACTACTAGTTATTTCCTTTACTGTTTCACACACAAGTAAAGTGAGGGAAAAACAACTGTCTATACGCCTCCATATGAGCCCTAATTTCTTGTATCTTATCTTCACGGGCCTTATGTGCAACACACGTTGGCAGCAGTAGAATTGTTCAGCAGTCACCTTCAAATGCCAGATCTCTAAATTTTCTTAACAGTGTTTCTGGGGGTAGGGGTGGGGGTGGGGGACGCCACCTCCTCCCAGGGATTCCCATTTGAGTTCCCGAAGCATCTCCACAACACTTACGTGTTGTTCAATTACACCGGTAACAAATCAAGTGGCCACCTCTAAATTACTTTAATGTCTTCCTTCAATCCAACCTGGTACAGATCCCAAACATTCCCACTAGTGTCCTATATGCAGTCTCCTTTACAGGTGAACTATTCTTTCCTAAAATTCTCTCAATAAACTGAAATCAGCCATTTGCCTTCCCTATCTCAGTTTTCATATGCTTGTTCCATCTCATATCGCTTTGCAAAATTACATACAGATATTTAAATGACTTAACAGTGTCAAGGAGGAAACTAGTGATACTGTATCCAAATATTACATGTTTGTTCTCCCTGCTCATTCGCATTAACTTACATTTATTCACAGGGCTAGCTGCCATTCATCACAACAACTGGAAATTTTTTCTAAGTTATCTTGTATCTTCTTACAGTCACTCAATTTTGACACCATACCGTACACTATGGCATCATCAGCAAACAACTGCAGATTGCTGCCCACTCTGTCTGCCAAATCATTTAGGTATATAAAGAACAACAGCGGTTCTATCACACTTCCCTGGGGCACTCCTGATGATACCCTGTCTCCAATGAACACTCGTCATTGAGGACAACATACATGGTTCTATTACTTAAGAAGTCTTCGAACCAGTCATATATCTGTGAACTTAGTAAATTTATTCCATATCATCATACCTTCATTAATAGCTTGCAATGCGTCACCATGTCAAATGCTTTCCTGAAATCTAGAAATATTGAATCTCCCTGTTGCCCTTCATCCTCAGTCCACAGTATATTACATAAGAAAAGGACAAGCTGATCATGCTGATTCATGGACATAAGCTTCCCAATCTCAAGAAAGTTTATTATATTCAAACTGAGAATATGTTCCAGGATTCTACAGCAAACAGAAGTTAGGGATATTCGTCTGTAATTTTGTGGGTCTGTTCTTTTATCCTTCTTATATACTGGAGTCATCTGCACCTTGTGTCAGTCACTTGGGACTTTATGCTGGGTGAGAGATCCTTGATAAGTGCAAGCTAGATAAGAGGCTAATGTCATAGAGTACTCTTTGTAAAATCAAGCTGGGATTCCATCCAGACTAGGTGATTTTTTTGCATTCAAATGTTTCAGTTGTTTCTCTATACTGGGGATGCTTATTATTATGTCATCCATAAAGGAGTCTGTCTGATCGTCAAATGACTTTGTACGATTCTCCTGTGTAAACAATTTCTTGAATATGAAATTTAAAACTTCGATTTCCATTTTGAAATCTTCAACTGCCACACCAGACTGGTCAACAAGGGACTGAATGGAGGTCTTAGACCCACTTAGCGATGTTACATAAGACCAGAATTTACTCATGTGATCTGCTTATGATCTTCCAACACCACTTTTTAAACAGCAGTGCCATTTTCACAAGTAACGTCAGCTGATGGCTATCCTAAATGGGGATCATCAATAAAAGATGTCATCTTGAAATTAGAAATATGTCAAAACTTTTTGACACCATGTTAATAATCTTTCATATGTTTCTTTTCTATTTTCAGTTTAAGCCAATATTATGGTGTCCAGTGGATGTATAAATTCACCACATCTGTTTTGCTATGTGTTCAGCTATCTAAGAGACAAATCCCATGATTTACACTATTTCTGAAGAAAGCATATGAACTATACTTCGATTCAAAGGTGGATATTGGTCAATCATGGGCACCACAGTTCATCTGTTTGAGTGTGCATGTAACATGCACAGTTGAATAAGGAAGGCAAAGAAGAACAACTATCTGGTATTTGGAGTTCCTATGGTGTGGCGTGAGTCAAGCAATGATGCCACAATTGTTATTTCTGTTTGGCAAATTTCACCAGATTTTACTACGTAACTCTTGCATCTGTGAAGTATGCAGATATTGCCTCAGTTTCTGAACCAGTTCCACATGATGTGACTGCTTGTCCAATAACAATAGCACATACAGAACATATAGTTGATGAGGAAACACAAGGAAAAAGTTCTCTTTTATCTTCAAGCAATGTATGAGGCCCTGACTGTCATCCTGGAGTAGGTAACAATTTCACGAACAATGTTTGTATTTGTAATTTTGTATAGGACCTGGCTATAACAAAAGCTCAAGCTGAACTGCTCGTTTTGTGTCTTAAGGGATTTAATTTGCTTGCACTGAGTAAAACAGGTTTGCATTTTCACCACAGACACAAATAACTTGTGAAATTCTTTGCAGTGAGTGACACTATTCCTTACTATATGAATGTTCAATGTCTCATGTCAAGCTTCAGGGTGAACACAACACTGAAGCATGGCAATTGTTCAGCTCATCTGAAACAAGCTTGAAAGTGGTATCAATGCACAATGGAAACAAACATACATCAGTACCATTTGGATAGTCTACCCACCTTAAAGAGAAATACAAAACTATGTCAATACTTCTTGAAAATACATGCTACCACAAGTATAAATGGTGTATCTGTGATGATTTAAAAGTTATCACCACTCCCATGGGAATACACACAGGATATATCAAGTACTGCTGTTTTATTTGTGAGTGGGACAAGAGAAGAAGAATTCGTCAACCAGAAACAGAATGGAGCTAGGAAATAAAAATATTCTTTGTGTGCACATTGACTGACCGTGACAGTATCATCATTCCACCACTTCATCAAGGTGGGGTTCATGAAGAATTTCATGAAAGACAGTAACTCAAGAGGCTTTTCAATACAAATGCCACAACTTTCCAAAGTTGAGTTATGCAAAAGTGAAACATATGTTCATAGGTTCACAAATAAAGAAGGTAATTGCTGACACTCATTTCCAAGATTTAATGCATGTTACTGAAAGATATGCATGGGTGGCATTCAAGTCAGGTGTGCACTATTTCCTTCGAAATTATAAATTGTTGACTATGTAAATGTTCTAAAGAAGTGTATCAGTGTTTACAAATAGCTGGGCATCAACATGCCCCTCAGAATTCATCTCTTCGACTCACGTCTTGACTTCTTCCCCAAAAACCTAGGTTCAATCAGTGACGAACGTGGTAAACATTTTCACCAGGACATCTCGGTGATGGAGTCATGGTATCAGGGTTGATGGAGGCAGCAGTGTTGCCTGACTACTGCTGGACACTTCAGCATGGCATGCCAAATGCTCAGGACAAACGCAAGTGTACAGCCAAGATATACACACCAAACACACCTTAGACTAAGGAAGTATTTTCTCTCTGCATGGATTTTATGTGTGTCTTATATACTGAACTAGAACATAGTATATGTGTCATGTCACTCAATCTCACTATTTTCTTAGCTAATGCCACTTTCATTAGTATTCCATGTAACAATAATTATTCGAGTGAAATATAAATGACTGAAGGAATATATCTAAAAAAACTGTGGTTTATAAAATGGATTGCATGTTCTGAATCGGCTTGTTTCACTTCTCTTAAAACATTTATTGGGTACCAAGATACCTGTCAACTTTTAAAATATGTTTTTCAGCACTATCTTTTAAACATTATATTTTATCCATATGAAATAGGTAGCTGCAACTAGCAATTGACAAATAACAAATGACTGCAACAGCGAAGTGTTACATATCTTTTGTGTTGTTTTATAGTGCCTTTTGTACTGTGTGGCAAAACTGTATAGAACATGTTTTGTCATTACTGAAGGAGTGTGCTTTATAATTGCTTGTGACTGCCTACTGCTCCTACTTTCCCAAGGAGCATTCCTACAGTTGTGACCTGGCTTTTGAAAGTAAATGATGACTCCATAAAGCAATGGTGGCATAAAACAGGAGGACAACAGCAACAATCAGTTCCCACTCCAAGCTGTCGTATCAGGTACTTTCAGTGCCCTACAACTGCAACTGCAACAGCCTACAGCACAAGGTACGACCACGTAGCACATCAAACTGCCATGTTCTAGACATCCAGACATGAACTTTGATTCCTGCATGCAGAGAGCATCTTTTGCAAAACGGTATTCATGATGACACAGTGCTATTCCATTGCATCATAAAATACCTCAGAGTCACAAACAATTCTAGCAGTGGGGTTTTTTACATTCTCACAGTTACATGGTACTTAAGAGCTGCTTAACTGAACATTTTGCCGTGCCACCTGAAAACAGACTAAAGAGGTTAACCGCCTATGAAGCTATGGAAGCAAGCTTAGAATTGAAAGTTGACAGCATTGTCAGCTGGATTACTTAAGCTAGAAGCCCCAAACCAAGCCTTTTTGGAGATGGGTGCACACAAAGGTCCCAGAGCAGGCATCAAGGGGGAAGTGCCAGTTTCCACTACCGAGTAGCCATCAGAAAATATTCACGCTCTGGCCATGCAAGTAGCAGCAGCCCTGCAAAACAAGTAACATGCATCAGATGTAAAAGTCAGCAGCTGGCAATGGCAAGGCAACAAGGCTACGAAAGGGTGAGAATCACTGGTGCTGGTTCTACCAGAGGTTTGGAGATAAGGCACACAATTGCATAGCTCCATATCAGTATTCAAACTCATTTGACAACCTCTAAAGGGTGTAGGAGCTTGTCACACAATATTTCTCAGTCGCCCTCCCTTACCCCCCATCACTCATCTCAAATAGGTACATCTCCTTGAGTTCACTGACAGTGGTTCCAGAAGAGAATACTGGACACTAGAATATGTTTAACATGCAGGAAATGACACACAGGTAGCACCATAAGTCTGAGTCTATACTGGAATCAGATTCTTTGCATTATTTCGAACTCATTATGGATGTCAGGAAAAGACTACTATGAAAGGCAACAGTACCAATGACTAGCCGCGATGAAGAGTTCCGCCACAATCTCAATGAATTCCCAGGCATTTCTTCTGTGGGACAGGCTAAGGTCATGGCTAAGCATAACACACAGCATTTCAGATGCACTACACCAGGACAACCAGTGGGGGTTAAGCAGCACGACCTCACCCTCCCCCCCCCCCCCCCCCCCCCATGAAGTTTGCTGAAGCAAAAGAAGATATAGGCATACAGATCACTGAGGGAGTGACTAGGACTTCAAACAGTCAGTGGGCTCCATCACTGTACATGACACAGAAGTGTGATGGTACATGGGGGCTGTGTAATGATTACCAGTATTAAATTCAAGGGCAATCCCAGACAGGTATCCTATACCACATATTATGTATGTAAACAATTCAATGGCAGGCAGAACAATAATTGGCAGGTGCAACAATCTCCTCTGTTATCAACTGCACACATGTATACTATCAAATTCTTTGTCACCATGTGACATCCAACGAGAAGGCAATCACCGCACCCTTCAGGTTATTTGAATATTGTTACATGCATTTCAGGTTAAAAAAACACTGTCCAAACATAGCAGTGTTTCATTCACCAGGTGCTACATGGACTTGACTGCTTATCTGTTACATGGATGACATCTCAGCCTTTTCACAGTCATGAGAACTGGCTATTAAATTCAAGGACGATACCAGACTGGTATCCTATACCACATGTTGTGGATGTAAACACTTCAATGGCAGGTGCTGTAATCTTGTACACATGTGTTCTCTCAAATTCTGGTGGCACCATGTGATGCAGATAAGACAGCAATCACCACACCCTTCAGGTTATTTGGATATTGCTACATGCCGCTCGGGTTAAAAATGCTGGCCAAACATTGCAGCATTTCATTCATCAGGTGCTCTGTGGACTAGACTGCTTATTCTGTTATTTGGATGACACAGGATGCTGGTGTTATGGTCAGCAAAGACAAGCGTGTTTTCAGCCAGGCCAAAGTGAAATTCCTAGGGTTTGAGGTGTCTGCAGAAGGACTCATACTGCTTACGGAGTAAACTAACAGCCATTCAGAATGTTCCCAGTCAGAAAACATTCAAAGACTTTAGAAGATTCCTAGGAATGCTCAATATTATTGCTGGCACTTACCCCACACTGCAACATTGCTGGCACCATTAACAAATCTGCTCAAAGGTATACACACAGTAGGGTCAAAAAAGGTACATGGAAATCCAGAACAGGTAACACCACTTGAGAAAGTGAAGGAATTTGCTGTGTGGGCAGTCCTGCTGGCACATCCATGGTTTCAGGCACCATTGGCTCTCATGGTTGATGCAAGTCAGATGGGTATAGGGGTGGAACTCCAGCAATTCTTCAAGGGCACCTGGCAACCTTTCACCTTTTTTTCCCAGCTGCTCACAGACATGCAGAGATCTTGGATCAATGCTAACAGGGAGCTAAACACAGCATATGCAGCAGTCCGGCAGTTCAGAGATTCGACCAAAGGAAGAGCCTTTGTGATTTATATGGACCACTTGCCAATCATGACTCTACTCAAGAAAGTATCCCTAATGGCTCACCCAGCTAGATTACACATGTGGATTTTGTATCACAATTCACAACAGACCTGTCCCTATGGCATCAAAAACAGCCACTGACTGCCTGTCAAGATGTTGTTCAAGCATGAAGACTGTATAATGGGAAAACACTGCACATCCACAAGCACTCATATCAGAATAGGTGCCCTGAAGGAGCAGGATCAAGCTGGTTTGAATCTGAAGCAAATGAAGACATCATCAGGCAATTTAACCTTGTGTTGTGATATTACACATGGTATCATATGAATTTTCACACCCAGGTTTCTCCAACTTGGTGTTTTTGAAGTACTCCATGGCCTGTTGCACCCTGGGGTATTGGCCATTGTATGGCTGCTGACTAAAATGGTTGTGTGGCCCAGAATCAGTATGGGCTGCTCTAAATGGGCACAGCAGGGTGATTACTGCCAGAGATGAAAAGTGAGTAGGGAAATAACTGATACACCGCTGAAAAATTCTGTCTTAAAAACATTATCTGCTACAATAATGTCTGAGATGAAAGAGACTGACAGGAAGTCTAGTGAAGGCACTGGAGGCACCGACAAACTGCAATGAGTTGCAGATTACAGCTTGAGAAAGGGGGAAACTTGTCCTCACTAATACACTACTGGATTCTATCAAATCAGTGAGGAATGCTGTGAAAGAAAGTTTTTTCTCCCATACTGTGCATTCTACATGCTCATGTTCTCCACTGAGTGGTAATACAGTCAAAAATGTCAATAGCAGAGTTTCAGCTGTCACTGGTAAGAGAACTTATTGTAGTTTATGGAACAGAATGGACAAAAGCTGGTGATGGAAGGTGTTCAATAACAACAATCCTATACAACATACTGAGGGGCATTTCCCAAATCTTAAAGAGAGCAAACACTGAAATGAAGGTACACCAACACATAGATTTACAGTTTGCTTGAAACAGAAAGTGCATTAAGAATAGGTTTAATATTAACCACTGATAAATACACAGAAAAGATGGAATCAGACTTCAGATATTACAAATTCTGTAACAGCTATGTAGTATGTGAAGCACAAAAGTCACCAAAGCACACAAGCATTGTAACAAAGAGAAAAAAAATTATACACAATCATCTACTCTGATGCACAACTATTGAATTGAATTTTATTTGATCCTGTAAGATTACATTGCATACAGTAAATGAACGTGTAATATATGACATGTTAAAGTAGTAACATTCATTGTCACTTATGTTTCTAAACCTTTAGCTTACATTTTTACATCATTCATAATGACTAACAATATATACAAATTTCATGGCATAAGTATTCTGCAACACTGTAAAACTCTTTTTCAATGAGATAGTCTTTAAGTTTCTTTGGAAAGTCATTGTCAAGTACACTATCTTGCAGGTTTTTAGGCAGACTTCTTAGTAGTCTGATACCAGAGTACTGGGGTCCTTTTTCTAGCATTGCCAGTCAGTGGTGGTATGGTCTGTACTTTATTCTTCCATCTTGTATTGTGGGCGTGTACAGTAGCATTTGTAATCCAGACCTCACTACCTTTTATGATGTACATTATTGTTTTGTATATATACAACAATGAAAAAGTTAAGATACCTAACTTCTTGAAACAGTGTCTGCACGTTTCAGAGGTCTTTCTTCTTAAAATGGTCCTAATTGCTTTTTTTGTAATGTGAACACTCGTTTTTCTCTTGTTTGTTTGAGTTTTCGCACACAGTCACTCTATACTGTAAGTATGGTTCAAAAAGTCCATGATACTCTGTACACAAAAGGTTCTTGTCTCAATACTGTGATAGCTGCATCATTAAGAATATGACATTTCAGTTCATCATCCACAAGAATACCTAAGAATGTAGCAGATTCTTCTTCTTCCAGCCTCTAAATCCATGTCTACAGCTTTCTCCTTGTTTTTAAACACTGCACACATAGTCCTTTTTAGATTTATAACCAGTTCATTTTCCAACAGCCATTGAGCAGTGACATTTGCAGATATGTATGCTCTTCTCTCAAGCTGTTCCATATTTTGGTCACTATTTAGTATTGTCATGTCATCAGCATACAATATTTTCTTCCTCCTCAACGCCTATATCATTAACAAACACATTAAATAACAATGGCCCCATTACCAAACCCTGTGGTGGCACTCCATATTTGAGTTTCCTAATGATACATACTGCTTGCGGTTGCACAAGTATGATTTTATCCAAGTATGACTATCCAAGTACGATTTTATTAGATGATCAAAAAAAGCATTTGAAAGCTTTAATTATTTGGCTGAGGTTGTGTACACAAAATTGCATGGGTTTGTGTGTTTGAAATTCCTGAAGTGTTTTCCATCACACAGGCATTTTCTCTTGAGAGATGTTTGCACAGTGTTCTTTTTTTTTTTTTTTTTTTTTTTTTTTTTTTTTTTTTTTTTTTTTTGATACTAAGTATTAAATACATTTCTGGTTCACAAGAAGTGATTAAAAATTGAAGCAACCCTTTGATTAGCTACTGCACAGGACAGCAACACTGTTTACACGGTGTACTTCTTGATGATAAACAGTCTTTTTAAATGCAAATTCCTCTACTTGAATGTATAGATCATTTATTCTACTGTACCATCTTGATTTCAGTCTTTAGTCATTTTCAAATACCACAACATTCTGCATGATCAGACTTCTGTAAATGAAATCATCATCGAAATATATCAAACTTGATTATGTAATGGAGGTGTCACATCAAACAAACATTATATAATCAAGTTTAAAATATTTTGATGATGATTTCATTGATATGAGTTTGATCATGCCGAACATTGTGGTATTTGAAAATGGCCAAAGGCTGAAATCATGATTGCACAGTAGAACAAACCATCTATACAGTCAACTGATATTAAAAAAGTATTACATGACTGTAGCCCCAACCATGATAAAATGATAAACAATCTGTCTGCCTTTAACTAATCATTCAATTTGCAGTTGCTACAGGAGAAAGAACTCCCAAGAAAAAAGAAACTACTGTTGAATTTACGGAATAACTCACACCCTTACTGTCACAAGTAACACATTAAATATTGTCGAACACAAATACATGAAGTAATAAGCATAGTGATATCATGGCTTTGAAAAGTTTATGAATGTAATTTGGTATTTAGTTCCTCAACAAATTAGTGTATGCACTTTCTCAGTATGTCATTGTCCTCTTTGTAATTAGTATATAAGTAACTCTGCTAAGAGATGAGAGATGATCTCTTAATTACATTTTAGTGAGGATTGTGTAAATAAACCATGGTAGATCCCAACGTCCAGTCTAGAAGTACATGCCACACAGCAGTTAATCCATGACAGGCAAAAATCTAGAAGGTTCATTTTATGGGAAGTAAATAGGAATCGGATGATCAATAACTAAAATAGCAGAAAGCTTGGTGAGTCAGTCTGCTACTCCCTGGACTAAATGTATTATGAGTCTTTATTATGAGTCTTAAGACTGACTGACTACTAAATGTTAATATTTACAACTGGTTCTGCTGTCAGCGACCAGCATACGAATTGGCGGAGTTAATCCAGGGTCTCAGATTCAGAAGCACTCAGTCCTTGACAGAGAACTAATATGTACATGGTTTTTCTGGAGTTTATCGCTGTTTGATTTATCAAATTATTCTGCTCTGGCAAACTTGTGTATAAGAGGTAGGGCTGTTACAGATCCTACTGACACTTAAGTTCCTAGAATATCAGTGTTTCAATCCAAGTACAAGATCATCAGGTTTTATGTGTTGAGGGAACTTAGGCAATACCTTTAGACCATGGGGTAAGCCCATAACTTCTAAACTCATATCCCGATACACTAAGTTTGGATACACATGCAGTAGCATAATCCTTAGAGAGCCTACTGCTCCTATTACTTTTGGTTTGGAGACAATAAACAGCAGGACTCCAGGAATTAGAGATGGATTAACGGAGCTGGAAGAAGGGACACATAATAGGCCCCTATCTACTGGGCTATTGTAAATTTATCAGAAGTGCATGAAAAACAACTAGCAAATAGTATTAAAATAAGCACATATGTCATATCACAAAGGAATAGGACTGCAGAAAGTCAAGTAGATGATTTATTGTAACTAAAGAAAATTAAAATATTAATAACACTGAAAACATCTCAGACCAAACAGTAAGACTTATTTTAAAAATAAACAAAAGTATATCCCATTCAAGTATGTGCGCAAATGTTCTCACATTCAGATGAGAAAGTACAAGAGCACTATAAAGAGTTACAAAAACTGTAAATAACTACAAATCCTACTTGAAGCTGATAATAAGTGATTTTCATGCAAAAGTAGGACAAAACCTAGAGAAATTTTAATAAGTGGAAAAATATAGGTATGTTGTACCAGAAATGACAGAAGCCATACATTTGTAAAATTTGCTGATGTGAACCTTTATCGCAGTTCTCCTAAAGGAAACAAATAGAAATTGGAAGAAAAAGAAGAACAAAGAAAAAATAAAATTTGCTATATTTTATCAAACAAAACAAACATTGTACAGGATGTCAAAATTATGAAAAGTATAGACTGCTACTCATCATACAGCAGAGATGATGAGACATAGATATGCATAATAAAAAGACTGTCAAACAACTAAGCTTTCAGCCAGCAAAGAAGGCCTTCATCTGAATTAGACAACACACACACACACACAATTGCAACTCACATGCACATGACCACAGTCTCTGGCTGCCAAGGCCCGACTGCGAGCAGCAGCATGATAGGAGAAGCAAACTGGGTGGTGCGGGTAAGGAGGAGGATGGGGTTGGGCTTGGGGTGTGGGTGCAGTGGTGGAACAGAAGGCTGTGTAGTGCTGGAGTGGGAACAAGGAAGGGATAGGTGAGTGCAGGATCCAAATGGCACAGGCTGTGAACCAGTCATTAAAATGAAGAATGTTGTGTTGGGGAATGTGCTTAGCAACTAGATGGGCCAGCTGTTTGTTTTGGCTACAGTTTGTCAGTGGCTATTTAATTTAGTACATATTTTGTAGCTGTGAACGTGACTGCATTTAATACATGGGAAGTATGAATAATCAGTCACAATTTTTTCATGTTTTATTAAATTTAATAAAACATTAAAACATTTTTATTTATACTTCCGACCATTAAAAGCAGTTGAAGATAACAGGTATGTGGGCAGCAAAATAAATAAATAGAAGGGTATAAAAGGCCTGAAATACCTTTGTTAACTAAGTATAGTGTTCAAAACAAAGTTTGATACTTGTCTGAAATGGAAAGTTTTTAATCATACTGCCTTAACAACTTTTACTCATGGCTGTAAGACAAGGGACTTTAACAAAAAAGCCATTCAAAAACTGAGGATTGCTCAGTATGCTAAGGAGCAATGAATATTTGGAACTACTAACAGATACAGGAAATAAGCAAACTGACTGGGGAACAGACTGTGAAGAAAGGCATATCTATGAATGTAATGAATATGAAATGGAGTAATTGCTACACGTAGCCAGAGAAATGGATGATAAATGAACCAAGGAGTTCTTTGCTGTAGTCCAGGAGGTATGAAAAAACCAAGATGATGATTTAACAGAAAGTTGGTAGATTACACACAAAAACAAGCATAACCAGCATGGGAGCTGGGTCAGGGTGGCTGCTCAGACTCAAAAAACTAAATAAATAAATCAATTCCCAGGTATGGGTAGGAGACAATGTCATAAGAAGCTCCTGAGAAATTAACAGTGAGCAGGGGAGCGGGAGTTCAGCATTTCACAATAACAATATTTCTTTCCACTTGGCTGTAGTTTAACATCAGTTTGTAAACCTCAGTAATTTATGTGAAGTAATATTCAAATAATAAACACACTATGAAATATTAAGTATTTTAAAATTTGTGATTTCTAAAGCTCAATAAAATTAAATTTCAATGTTTGATTAAAAACAGAGAATTCCCTGAGATTTTTCTTATTTTTCCATGTAAAATGTAATTCCCTGAGAATTCCAGATTTTCCAGAAGAATTGTCAACCATATGGGTAGGAAACTTTAGAAAAAATGCGGGTTCAATATGAATGCATGTTAATGAAGATTAAAAAGAGATGGGTAACTTTAGAGGAGGCTTTCATCCAGCAATGTATGCCAAATAGCTAATGGTTGTAAGTGTTGGCATCACAGATCAAGAAAATTTGGATTAACAACACTTGTGTAAAGGAATATGCAAATTACAATATCATGTTGTGGAAGTTTCATATCACCATTTAAATCAGAGGAAGCTTTACATGTCAAAAGGAAGTATAGCAGTTTATTTATAATGCACTATAGTGAACCCCAAACTAAGCATTTTCTCATTTCTTAGTATTTCATGACCTGTCAAAGAAGCAATGAACCTCAGAGAGACAAAGAGGCACAGACTGATAAGTCTAGCAGAACCCTATGCTGAAAGAAGCATCAAGTAGACAAAACTTGGAAGATGAAGATCTAGGCACTATCCTCTCTTATTTTCTTCCTCTAAGCACAGGAACATTTCATACCTGAATGTCTGCCTTTTCTTTGTATGAAACAATGAAAAATCAGGAATGGAAGAACAACAATACGAAATGGTCAGATTACTACTTGTCACATAGAGGTGGCACTAAGTGTCAGACAGGCACACTGAAAACAGATTGCTAGATAGTATGAGCTTTCGGACTAAGTCCTTCATCAGATGAACACAAAACATGCACACACAGACATGCAATTCATACACACAATGGCCACTGCCATCTCCAGGTGTTAAGGACCAACTGTAGTGCATGGGGATAACAGTGGTCGTACATGTGAAAGTTGCTTGTGTGAATATGTGCACCTGATGAAGGATTTAGTCTGACAGCTGATTATATCTACCGGTCTTCTTTTTGTGCTTGCCTGCAATACACATATATGGGATATTTTGTTGTTTCAGTCTATTCTTACAGGTGGTGTATTTACATTACTCTACAGCTTATAGACTCTTTGTTTTTCTAATATGAAAAACCTAAAAAATAAATCATAAGAAATCATAAGATATAAATAAAGCAATCAATTCATAAGTGCAAATTACCTTTACAAGTACATATTCTACTGGAGGTTCTGGCTCTGTGTCTGCTACACCACCATCACCTAGAGTCTCCACCACTAAAAATAATCAATTACAACAAAACTTCAGTGCCTTAAAAATAATTAAATAATCACATGCTGCTAGATTATAGAAAGTTACTCTTATGTCTCTATTAATCACCAAATAAGCTAATGTTAACATACAAAAGCAAACATTCAGAATAGGCAAGGCATTCCACCGCATACATCTTGCATGATGCCTTGTGGCTCAACCTACAGTTTTTCTTTGATTACTTGGGAAGGTAGTTGGTGTTATTCAAGAGGTGATAAAACACATAATTCAAAGATTCATGGCATATCTTGTAAAACACATTCAGTGATACTGCAACATGGGAGCATTAATATACACTCCTGGAAATTGAAATAAGAACACCGTGAATTCATTGTCCCAGGAAGGGGAAAACTTTATTGACACATTCCTGGGGTCAGATACATCACATGATCACACTGACAGAACCACAGGCACATAGACACAGGCAACAGAGCATGCACAATGTCGGCACTAGTACAGTGTATATCCACCTTTCGCAGCAATGCAGGCTGCTATTCTCCCATGGAGACGATCGTAGAGATGCTGGATGTAGTCCTGTGGAACAGCTTGCCATGCCATTTCCACCTGGCGCCTCAGTTGGACCAGCGTTCGTGCTGGACGTGCAGACCGCGTGAGACGACGCTTCATCCAGTCCCAAACATGCTCAATGGGGGACAGATCCGGAGATCTTGCTGGCCAGGGTAGTTGACTTACACCTTCTAGAGCACGTTGGGTGGCACGGGATACATGCGGACGTGCATTGTCCTGTTGGAACAGCAAGTTCCCTTGCCGGTCTAGGAATGGTAGAACGATGGGTTCGATGACGGTTTGGATGTACCGTGCACTATTCAGTGTCCCCTCGACGATCACCAGTGGTGTACGGCCAGTGTAGGAGATCGCTCCCCACACCATGATGCCGGGTGTTGGCCCTGTGACCCTCGGTCGTATGCAGTCCTGATTGTGGCGCTCACCTGCACGGCGCCAAACACGCATACGACCATCATTGGCACCAAGGCAGAAGCGACTCTCATTGCTGAAGACGACACGTCTCCATTCGTCCCTCCATTCACGCCTGTCGCGACACCACTGGAGGCGGGCTGCACGATGTTGGGGCGTGAGCGGAAGACGGCCTAACGGTGTGCGGGACCGTAGCCCAGCTTCATGGAGACGGTTGCGAATGCTCCTCGCCGATACCCCAGGAGCAACAGTGTCCCTAATTTGCTGGGAAGTGGTGGTGCGGTGCCCTACGGCACTGCGTAGGATCCTACGGTCTTGGCGTGCATCCGTGCGTCGCTGCGGTCCGGTCCCAGGTCGACGGGCACGTGCACCTTCCGCCGACCACTGGCGACAACATCGATGTACTGTGGAGACCTCACGCCCCACGTGTTGAGCAATTCGGCGGTACGTCCACCCGGCCTCCCGCATGCCCACTATACGCCCTCGCTCAAAGTCCGTCAACTGCACATACGGTTCACGTCCACGCTGTCGCGGCATGCTACCAGTGTTAAAGTCTGCGGTGGAGCTCCGTATGCCACAGCAAACTGGCTGACACTGACGGCGGCGGTGCACAAATGCTGCGCAGCTAGCGCCATTCGACGGCCAACACCGCGGTTCCTGGTGTGTCCGCTGTGCCATGCGTGTGATCTTTGCTTGTACAGCCCTCTTGCAGTGTCCAGAGCAAGTATGGTGGGTCTGACACACCGGTGTCAATGTGTTCTTTTTTCCATTTCCAGGAGTATACATCACAGCTGAATTTAATTTGGTAGGCAAACATGAATTTGTGCTAATTACACAACAGTGCTTTACTGGTACACACCAGGAAAAGCTGTTCACAATGTAAATATCGTAATATATGGTACCATGTTAAGTAATCTGATACCAAGGATTCACAGTATTCATTCAGCAATGTAACGTTTTACGCCATTCTTTTCAGTACAAAGTTCTGGCACAACAATCTTCTTCACTAACGCTAAAGCAGCCTTCATTAGATGATACCATCCATTTATTTTCAGTTTTCAGTCTACCACTGATAGCACAGCAAACAATGAAAACTTGTCAATGATCTGACAGATTCAGATGATTATGCTTGTATTCCAGGCAATAACTGAAATATATATGCAGATAACTAAAACTGTATGTAGATGGTGATTTGCATTCATGCACAGAAGAGTACTTTCAATACACAGCAGCTATGAACATGTAGGAATCAGGTACCGGTACAGGGCTGTTTAGGAAGTATCCTTCTGCAGAAGGAGGTGTAATTTTCAGTTGCTATGGGAGAAGGATGCCACAGATTTTTGAGTCTTACTCCAAGGTTGCAAGATATATGAATCAGGTACCGGTACAGGGCTGTTTAGGAAGTATCCTTCTGCAGAAGGAGGTGTAATTTTCAGTTGCTATGGGAGAAGGATGCCACAGATTTTTGAGTCTTACTTCAAGGTTGCAAGATATATGAGTTCTGGATTCTCATTTACACAAATTTAATAAAATGAATAATAAGGATGCAAATCTCTGAGATGAGTTTTATCGGTTGCTACTAACTGGATAATTCCTCTGGTTTGATAAGGCACAAAAATATTACATACCTACACATTCTGTAGTTTACTTCCTATGATGCCTAATGTAGGAATAATAGCTAAGTATACTTTTATACGTCTTGCTGAATTTTGGTATGCTTTCCTACTGATTAGCAGAAACCAGGTCAGTTAACTTTTCTGTAGTAGAAATATTTATTTCCTTTTTGTGATTGCTCAAGTATTGTGCTTGTGTTGATACAGAACTCTGTTGTAAGCAAAAGTCAATATATGAATAATTCTGAAGAAATGGTCTAGAGCAACACAATTCAGAAAACATTTCAGCTGTCAGAGTAGGAGAAAATGCAATGCTGAGGTAAAGAAGTCTGCAATGATGAACAAATAAACATCGTTTTTCTGATCAGCAAAGGAAAAAAGTTGAAGGTCAGAATAAATAATTAATGGCAATCATGAAATTTTATCCAAGCACTTACATATTTTAAGTGAGTGAACACCATTCTGTCTCAGTTCCATAACAGGACTGAGTAAACATTTCAATGCAAACTACTACTAGGGAAGCCAGCAGTATGGTATTTGGGGTCTGTTATATAACCTACTGAATTTCCTTTCCTTTTTCCTTCTCCTACACAGCCTTAAACCAAAAGTCTGCATTAGATGTTGTTGATATTTATCCTACTTTTGAGCTCCACATCTGACTCATTATTGAGGTTTACTCTTGTTTATTTATTGCTCTTAAAAAGTTAAAATTCCAATTCCTTGGTGAATAATAATACAGGAAACCAAACATACAATATCACAGACAGTTAAAACAAAATAATACAGGCAGAAATACATTGGCCCCTTATGTTAACTATCAGATTTCGAACATGCACACCCTCCGCCCACCCACAAACATTCACACACACACACACACACACACACACACACACACAACTCTTTTCCCTTTTGCATATAGTATATGCTAAAAATCAATTTATTTGGTTCAAAAATGGTTCAAATGGCTCTGAGCACTATGGGACTGAACATCAGAGGTCGTCAGTCCACTAGAACTTAGAACTACTTAAACCTAACTAACCTAAGGACATCACACACATCCATGCCTGAGGCAGGATTTGAACCTGCAACCGTAGCAGTCATGCGGTTCCGGACTGGAGCGCCTAGAACCGCTCGGCCACCATGGCCGGCTAATTTATTTGGAGTTAGATGCAAACAGTCTTTGGAATTTGCACAAAAACCTGTTGATGACACGAAAATTATGGCTGAGAAGATAGCAGTTCAACATGAAGATTGGCTAAAGACAGTTCACTCAGTGAGACGTGTAAAGAGGTGGAGAGGTGTGTGGATGGGGCAGGGGGAGGGGGGGGGGGGTGTCCCATAACAAGACTGCAAAAATTTTACTTTCAATTAGCAGCCAAGTAACACACCAAGAGTAAGGTAATAAAACTGTTAATTGTCATAATCAAATGGCTCATCAGTCAGTAAAAGAGAGGAAATAAGAAAATGTATCTGATAAGAGAAAGCAGAAAGGTGGAAGGAGTATATAGAGGGTCTATACAAGATGGGGTGTATTTTTCCTTCTTTTCCTGCTATTGTCTATTTTGTAAGATTTGTGGTGGGTCTTATACCAGTACTAGCAGTTTTTGTGTGTGTGTGTGTGTGTGTGTGTGTGTGTGTGTGTGTCTGGATCCTTCCACGTCACCTCCCTGTAGAGCCAACTGCGGTGAAGATCCCAGGAATGCTTCCGCAAGTTCTCTCTATTGCTCTACTAAATAAATGGTCACATTTCTCACAAACAGGGGTATATTTTGCCCAACATTTTCATTATTACTTTTCACAACACAACTAACAATTGCTACAGTAATACCACTCTCTTGAATAAATTCAAACATCTGTTCATGCATACAGTAGGACCTGAGAGAAAAACTGAAAAAAAAAAAAAAAAACCTCCCGCTCTTCAATGTTCATTATGCCACTGTTGGTGCATTGTTTACTCCATGTCTCTTGGATTCAGGCACTTTCTGCACCATGACACAAATAACTCCCAGACAACCAGTGGTTGTAATACCATTTTTACTGGTCCCCTTCTCACTGGCTCCACCACTGCTCCACATTCACTGCATACAAAAAAGGAAAAAACACAAGTTTCCCTTTCCAACTACATTTATCCTTATTCAGTTTACTCATGAACATCTCTTGTCGACAGCTTCCAAATGGTGTGTTGGGATGTTTACAAAAATCCCGAACCACTACAAAGGGCGATGTACTTGAGGGCAATATTATGGAAATGAAAGAGGACGCAGATGAAAATTAAATGGGAGATATGATACTGCATGAAGAGTTTGACAGAGCACTGAAAGACCTAAGTCAAAACAAGGCCCAGGAGCAGAAAAATTCCATTACAACTACTGATGAGCTTTGGAGAGTCAGTCATGACAAAACTCTTCCATCTGGTGAGCAAGACATATGAGACAGGCAAAAGATCCTCAGACTTCAAGAAGAATACAATAATTCCAATCCCAAAGACAGCAAGTGTTGATAGGTGTGAAAATTACTGAACTATCAGTTTAATATGTCACAGCTGCAAAATACTAACAAGAACCCTTTACAGAATGGAAAAACTGTTAGAAGCCGACCTTGGGGACGATCAGTTTGGATTCTGTAGAAATGTTGGAACATGTGAAGCAATACCGACCCTACGACTTATCTTAGAAGAGAGGTTAAGGAAAGGCAAACCTACATTTCTAGCATTTGTAGACTTAGAGAAAGCTTTTGACAATGTTGACTGGAATACTCTCTTTCATATTCTAAAGGTGGCAGGAGTAAAACACACGAAGGCTACTTACAATTTGTACAGAAACCAGACGGTAGTCATAAGTGTTGAGTGGCATGAAAGGGAAGCAGTGGTTGAGAATGGAGTGATACAGGGTTGTGGCCTATCCCTGCTGTTATTCAGTCTGTATATTGAGCAAATAGTAAAGGAAACAAAAGAAAAATGTGGAGTAGGAATTAACGTCCATGGAGAGGAAATAAAAACTTTGAGCTTTGCCGATGACATTGTAATTCTATCAGAGACAGCAGATGACCTGGAAGAGCAGCAGAACAGAATGGACAGTGACTTGAAAGATGAACATCAACAAAAGCAAAACGATGATAATGGAATGTAGTCGAATTAAATCAAGTGATGCTGAGGGAATTAGATTAGGAAATGAGACACTTACAGTAGTAAGTGAGTTTTGCTATCTGGGAAGCAAAATACCTGATGATGGTCAAAGTAGAGATGATATAAAATGTAGACTGGCTATGATAAGGAAAGCATTTCTGAAGAAGAGAATTCTTTTAACGCCGAGTATAGATTTAAGTGTCAGGAAGTCCTTCCTGAAAGTATTTGTATCGAGTGTAGCAATGTATGGGAGTGAAACATGGATGATAAACAGTTTAGATGAGAAGAGAATAGAAGCTTTTGAAATGTGGTGCTTTAAAAGAATGCTCAAAATTTGATGGGTAGGTCATGTAACTAATGAGGAGGTACTGAATAGAATTGGAGAGAAGAGGAATTTGTGGCACAACTTGACAAGAAGAAGGGATCAGTTGATAGGACATGTTCTGAGGCATCAAGAGATCACCAATTTAGTACTGGAGGGAAGCATGGAGGGTAAAAATTGTAGAAGGAGACCAAGAGATGAATACACTAAGCAGATTCAGAAGGATACAAGTTGCAGTAGTTATTTGGAGATGAGAAGACTTGCACAAGATAGAGTAGCATGGAGAGTGGCATCAAACCAGTCTCTAGACTGAAGACCACAACAACAACGTGTGATAAGAATCCATATCTAGTAGGCAATGCTGTGTCAAGGACAGCAGGACAATGTGGGCAGGACATGCCATTAACATATGAGATTTGAGACTTTAGAAGTTACAGGTATCAGTGAGATCAATCAATAAATCTGAAATGAAAGGGAAACAAACTGCAGGTCAGATGAGACAAAGACAACTGGTGGCAAAGAAAAGTAAAAAAAGAATACTTAGTGATGAAGCCAAAGACAAAGAAAGAAAAAAAAACCTAAATCATAAAAGAGATGAAAGATAGAAACTAAGTAAGTTAAAGTAGCACGGAGTGGAGGATTAGAATTCAGCAGAGAGAAAAATGAAGCTGGACAAAACTGACTGGATGAGTCATACAGAGTTTATATTTCTGAGACACACTGAGTCTTGCCTTTTTCTAAGACAATGATATAGGCCAAAGCAATTAATCAAAATTTGTAACAGCAGTGGGATTCCATCCTGGGTCTCCCACTTACTACGCAGCTGCACTAGCCATTACACAACAATGGCACTGCAGCCATAACAGCTGCATGGACTGCCCTAGCATGTCTCCCTCCTTAATACAAATAACAACTGACGCCTCAGCCCATTGCTCTTCCTGTTCTAAACTCACGTCGGTATTGTCAAGGCTCTCCAATACTGGAACATCGCCTTAGCAATGCATGAAATGTGGTTAATCCTGCCTATACTTCAGTCATAGGTGATATATTAATCATATACATCATTATCGTAAATAAAAATGAAACTCAGTGTGCCTCAGGAACATCAACTGTATACGATTAACATATGAGGTATGTGGGAAAAGTAATGAACCAACAACACTGCAAGTGATATGGCAATGCTATGCTGTTCTACTTGTGTAGACCGGTTTTTCCATCCCTTTGAGAAGCTCAGTCCGATTTTCAGCTCCATACAGCCATCAAGTGATTTTTGAGAGTGCTATCAGTGCAGTTGCGTTTTTGTTGTTTGTTAAAAAATAGACCAGTGGAATTTAGAGTAATGTTATGCCATCAAGTTTTGTGTTAAACTTGAGGAATTTGTGTCACCCTTGGAGACCTTCAACTTCAAAAACTGACAAAAAAATTGAATGAGTGCATGCTCTCGTGAGATCAGACTGACATTTAACAATAAGGATGATGTGGTACCTGTTAAAAAGCAAATTTTGACCCAAGTTTTGCACATGCCAGAGGTTTGTGCCAAAATGGTGTCGAAAAACCTCACAACTCAGCAGAAGGACAATCAAAGAAACATGTGCTTTGATATTCTTGAGAGGATTGGCAATGACCGTGAATGGTTCAGTTGTGTGATTACAGGGATGAATCGTAGATTTTGGAGTACGATCCTGAGACAAAGTGAGGAGTGTGACACAGACATCTCCTCGACCGAAAAAAGCTTGAATGAGCGAATCCAAGATCAAAACATTGCTGATTTTCTCTTTTGACAGTAGAGGTATTTTGCATAAAGAATTTGTTGCTCCAGGACAAACTGTTGACCAAGTGTTTTACAAAAATGTCCTTGAAAAGTTCAGGAAACGGGTGAATCGAGTGAGACCAGACATTGCAGACAAGTGGATGCTGCATCATGACAACACTCCATGTCACACAGCCACTAACATCACGACATTTTTGACTTCAAAAGGCATTTCTGTTGTTCCACAGCCTCCCTATTCTCCTTATCTAAGACCCTGTCACTTTTTTCTTTTCCCAAAATTGAAAAAGGTCGTAAAAGGAAGTTATTTTGGACTCTCTGGAACATTCAAAATAATGTGACCAACATATTAAAGTCACTACCATTTGAAGAAGAGAACTAATTTGAATCAAACAATATCGTTGTTTGGGAAAAAATAAAAACTTTTGTAGATAAACAATGAATCTCATTACTTTTCTCATACAGTTTGTATCATCTGCACCAGAGGCAGAGGTAGGATTAACCCCATTTTGCTCATTGCTAAGATGCTATTCCAATATTGGAGTGCATCGGCAATAATGTAGCAAGTTTACAAGGGGAACAGCAATGGGCTTAGGCATGAGTTGGAATTTGGCACAACGGACAGAAATGTACTAGGGTAGTCCATGCAGTTGTGGTAGGTGCACTGCCAGTGTGGTGTAACACTAGTGCATCTGCCTAGCAAGTGGGAAACCTGGCTTTGAATCTCAACATCAGTACAAATTTTGATTCATTGCTCTGACCTGCATCATTATCCCAGTGATGAATTAGCTTAAGCTGACTGCAGGTGGGTGATAAGAAACAATGCTGAGTCAGAGAAGGTTCCCACCTGCTAATTTATGAGACAATCACACAGGAAAGACAAAATCAAATCATCAGCATGATGAATCAATTAGCAAAGTTACAGTTGTGATGCAAAGTATATGCTTGTATGTACACTGGCAGAAAAAAAATCACAGCACCAAAAACTAATTAACACAGAGTAATGATACTTCTAGAATTGAATAAGAATGTGGAAATGGATTAATAATTGCTTCCATAACTGGAAAAATTGATTGGAAAGAACAGTTGAGAAAATTTTGAAGGTAATTTAAGAATCTGCGCACAATCTTGGGTGAACTTTAACTGATACCAATATCAACAGTCCTTGAATATCATTACATTCAAGGTCAATAAACATAATTTGCATTACATAATACTGCTTCCAGTAGTGCGGTACCAAATAATCACCACAACCATTGAAACTGTCAATCTGTCTATGAGATCTTAAACACACAAAGCACAATATTTTTAGTATAAGTAAACCAAGTTCAGTAGGTGCCAAGCAAGTCTTTAGCTTCACATTAATTCCATTGTGTTTAGTCTTGAGTGTGACAATGTAGAGGCAGGGATGCTCCTCCAGATACGGCTTTAATTATGCTTGTCTGCACCGAGCCTCTTGTTGCAGGATCTCAGCAGCAAGTGGAATGATGAACGAATAGGAATTGAACTTATAACCATGTGAATAAATATCCCTTTTCTAATAACTTTTTACTTTTATTGAACTGTTAATATACACATTTTTAACAATGCTGGTACAACAGATCCAAGCATACATTTGTATGCTACCACTTCTCGAAACCAAAGGGGTGAAGATACATGAATTAATAAATTGAAGAACGTATTTCCTACTTTGTTTTGTACAGATATTTAACACTGTATCAAAACATTATCCTTGCCACAAAACAACTCGTTAATTTACTTTTGGCGGTGTCTCTGGTTTATACCTCATTCAGTTTACACATAGCTTATATATAAGAAATGAAAAGAAAGAAAACAATAATATGATTCAATACAGAATACATTTGTTTAGGTAACATATATCATTAACACTGCAAGATCACAGGTTAACGTATGCACAAGATAAGCCATTGCAAATGTGAAACTGACACATTAATAACTGGTGTAACCTCCAGAATGTTGAATGTAAGCATACAAATGTGCATGAATTGTGTTGTACATGCATCAGTTGTCAGTTTGTGGGGTGGAGTCAAATGCCTGTTGCACTTATCAGTCAATACAGGGACAGTTGTTAATGCTGGTTGTGAATGATGCTTGAGCTGTTGTCCAATGATGACCCGTATGTGCTCGGTTGGGCACAGATCAAGGCAAAATGTTGACACTCTTGAGTCACAATATTTGTAGGTGGACAAGTGTTATCCTGTTGGAAAACACCCCCTGGAATGCTGTTCATGAATGGCAGCACAACTGGTCACACCGCAAGACTGACATACAAATTGGCAGTTGGGGCGTCGCATAACCACAAGTGTGCTCCTACCATCAGACACCAAACCATAACTCCAGATGTAGGTCCAGTGTGTCTAGCAGGTAGACAGGTTGGCTGCAGGCCCTCCACTGGCCTCCTTCTAACCAACACATGTCCATCACTGGCACCAAGGCTGAACCAGCTTTCATCAGAAAACACAACAGACCTCCACCCTGCCCCCCAATAAGCTCTTGCTTGACACTACTGAAGTTGCTAATGGCAGTGGTTTTGGGTTAGTGGAATGCATGCTACAGGGGTCTGGCTTGGAGCTGTCCTTGAAGTAACCAATTTGTTACAGTTCACTGTGTCACCGTGGTGCCGACTGCTGCTAAAATTGCTGCTGCAGATGCAGTACAATGCGCCAGATTCATACATCTAACATTATAGTCTTTCCTCTCAGTAGTGCCATGTGGCCATCCAGAGCCCAGTCTTCTTGTTGCCATTCATTCCCACGACCACCACTGCCAGCAAAAAGGTACAGTGGCTACATTCCTGCCAAGTCTTTCTGCAATATTGCAGAAGGAACATCCATCTTCTCAGAGCTCTATTATATGATCTCATTCAAACTTAGTGAGCTGTTGATAATGGCATCTGTCACCTTAAATGCATTCTTGACTAACATCAACTCACCATGTCCAGTCTGAAAGGTAAGTAACATTCACAACTGTTATAGTGTGTATTTAAAGTAAACCTGATTTGCATCCTCATAGTGGCACTACTAGCATCACTCTTGTGCAACTGGCACAAAATCTGAACAGATACTTCTTTCAGATGTAGAAACAGGCCTACCAACTTTCATTTATATCACACAACTCCTTGATGCTGCATTTTTTTTTCTGTTGGTATATTTGTATATGCTGCAAACTATTTTTGGATACTCACTCTGAGACATTTAAATATCATTACTTGTATGAATATCAAGAGCTCAGATGGAAATCCAGTTCTAAGCAAAGAAGGGAAAGCAGAAAGGTGGAGGGAGTATATAGAGGGCCTATACAAGGGCAATGTACTTGAGGACAATATTATGGAAATGGAAGAGGATGTAGATGAAGATGAAATGGGAGATACGATACTGTGTGAAGAGTTTGACAGAGCACTGAAAGACCTGAGTCAAAACAAGGCCCCGGGAGTAGACAACATTCCATTAGAACTACTAACGGCCTTGGGAGAGCCATGTCCTGACAAAACTCTAGCATCTGGTGAGCAAGATATATGAGACAGGTGAAATACCCTCAGACTTCAAGAAGAATATAATAATTCCGATCCCAAAGAAAGCAGGTGCTGACAGATGTGAAAATTACTGAACAATCAGTTTAATAAGTCACGGATGCAAAATACTAACGCGTATTCTCTACAGATGAATGGAAAAACTGGTAGAAGCTGACCTCAGGGAAGATCAGTTTGGATTCCGTGGAAATATTGGAACACATGAGGCAATACTGACCCTACGACTTATCTTAGAAGCTAGATTAAGGAAAGGCAAACCTATGTTTCTAACATTTGTAGACTTAGAGAAAGCTTTTGACAATGTTGACTGGAATACTCTCTTTCAAATTCTGAAGGTGGCAGGGGTAAAATACAGGGAGCGAAAGGCATTATTAGTTGATGTTCTCCCAATTAAGAACTCACACGCAGAACTTTTATTTCATCTTTGGAAAATTAATCATTAATTTGGTGAGTGTTGCCCAGAGACACCTCAGTCACAATTCCACATTGTATAATTTTCGATTACAGCTTAGATATCTGCAAATAATTTCAGGACTGTATTCCAATAGTGTGTGGTCATCTGTTGACAGTCAGAGTCACAGTTGATTACAATGACCATATCCCATCTACACTATAGTCTGCAAACCATTGTGAAGGGAATGGCAGACAGTATGCCCCATTGCACCATAATAATGGCTTTTTCCTGTTCCATTCACATATGGAGCTCAGGAAGAATGATTGCTTAAATGAATCTGTGATGCTGTAATTAGTCATTCATCACTTAAAAGTTGATTCTAGGATCTTTCCAATTACGTTTTTATGGGATAGTTTGTGCCTATCTTCAAGTGTCTGCCAGTTCAGTTCTTTTAAGATCTCCGTTCGAATGTGTCATAGGAGTGTTTTGTATGTAGTCTCCTTTATAGACTCGTTGTATTCCCTAGTGTTTTATCAATAACTGAGCATATGTTATGCCCCTACAAATTGTTACACCCATGTATTTGTGTGAACTGACTCTTTCCAGTTGTGACTCATTGATGTTATAATCACAGGATACCACTTTTTTGTTTTATAAAGTGTCCAGTTTTACATTTCTGAACATTTACATTAAGTTGCCAATATTTGCACCACTATGATATCTTATCAAGATCTGACTGAAAATTTGTGCAATTTCTTCAAGACTATAACTCAGTAAGATATCTGCACATCTGCCAAACACCTGAGGTTACTGTTAATTTTGTCCACAATGACTTTAATATACAATATGAATGGCAAGGGTCCCATCATATTTCCCTTGGACACACTCAAAGTTACTTCTATATCTGTCAGTAACTAACCATCCAAGATAACTTGCTATGTCCTCCACACCAAAATATCCTAAATTCATTCACAAATTTCACTTGATACCCCATAGTATCGTTCTTTTGGTAATAAGCATAAACGTGGTACTGAGCAAATGCTTTTCAGAAACTGAGAAATGCTGCATCTGCCTACCTGCCTTGACCCATGATTTTCAGTATGTCACCCGAGAAAAGTGCACATTGGGTTTCACATGATAGATGTTTTCGGAATCCATCATGGTTGTCATGGAGAGTCATTCTTTTTGAGATATCTTATTATGTTTGAGCTGAGAATATGTTCTCAGATTCTACAACAAATGAATATCAAGGACACTGGATGGTAGTTCCGTGAATCATTTTTACTACCCTTCCTTGCTTTCTTCCAACTACTGGGCATAGTTTTGTATTTGCTGGTCTGCTGTACAATATAGTTAAAAGATCAACTTCGCAGTTCATAATCTGTTATGGATTGCTTTGGGCTCTGGAGCTTTGTTCAGTGTTAGTGACTTAAGCTGTTTCTCAATGCCACTGACAGTAATAATCTGTTTCACTCTTCTTTTCAGTCGCAAGTATTAAATCCCACCAATGCTCCTAGGTTTTAAATCCCACCAATGCTTCTGGGTTTTCCTCTGTAAAGAAATATTCAAATATTAAGTTAAGCATCTCTGCCTTTGCTTTGCTAACCTCAATTTCAGTTCCTATCTCATTTGGTGTGGCTGGACACTATATTTGGTGCCACTATCAGTCTTTACATACATTGTTCCACTGACTTTTTGGCAACCTGGCAGATATTCAATTCTATTACAGAATTTATTTAAACTACAGGTCAGTACGTCATAACTTACACTGTTTTGTCACTATGAGACAGAGTCAGTCACAAGTGCTACACTGAAATGCTACACTGAAATAACATGTCGTTGTCCTTGCAGTAGAAGACAACAGTTGCTGTGTGTGTGTGTGTGTGTGTGTGTGTGTGTGTGTGTGTGTGTGTGTGCGCGTGTGTGTGTGTGCGTGTGTGTGTGTGTGTGTGTGTGTGTGTGTGTGTGTGAGAGAGAGAGAGAGAGAGAGAGAGAGAGAGAGAGAGAGAGAGAGAGGGAGGGAGGGAGGGAGAGAATGAGTGGATGGTGGATGAAAGTGCGAACTGGAAAACATTTGGACTTCAAATAAGGTCTTTATCTGAAACCTTGACAGTTTATGACCATTTGTTTGCCTGTTGCTAAGTGCCTCTTCTACTTGGTAACCAGTGACATACTCTCTACACAGAATAATATTTGTTACTTTGCATTTTAGAACCATCTGGAGCTTGCAGTTTACTTACTGCTAAATGTGAAATTGTTTTGGGTCAAGTGGAAGTTGAATAGCTGATAAAACATATCAACTCAAGATTCAAGTTCTAGATGGGAAAATAGAGATCATAATTTATAACAATTTTGCTCAGGAATTTTACTGAAATTCGAATACCTTTGATGTGCAGGACTTATTGTGAATATGCTTTACTTTCCTCACTTATTAAATAATAATCATTCACTTGTAAATGTTTTCACATCTTTAGACATACAGTTATGAGAATGAGATAAACTCAGAAAGAGATATAAATACTAGCAGGGATTCAATGACACACAAACTAAAATGGGCCCAGCACTCAGAGTAGATATCGTAGATTGAGTCTTCAAAAAAATTTCAGGTCAACAATATTTAAGCAAGCAGTGACTTCTTACGATTTGTTGAAACAAGAATGACTTGAGCATGCTAACACAAACACAAATTAGAAAATCATGTTTTGTTTGTAGCTGTCAGAGATTTAAAAAGTGTTTCAGCATAAGAAAGGGATACAGAAGGAAGATAAAAAATAAAGTGTAATGTGGACAGGCTGTTAGAGGAAAGAGAAAATCACTTCAAACACTTAATCATGAATGTTAATTCCAATCCTTTTCCACACTTCAGTTTTGATGCTGATTTACTACATCCTATCTTAAATGCATGCATTTCTTATAAATTAATTTTCTTTTAAGCATGTATTACATACGTGTAGATGGACTTGCACGGCGTTTGTGAGTGCGAGAAAGTTTTGATGTTGTACTGGTAGCCGATGATTTCACCCTAGATTCGGTTGCTCTGGCTGTCATTTCGGATGGCTGAATATGAAGTTCCTCTGTTTGAGGTACACCTTCTGTAGGTTGAGTGCCATTTTCAGGTTCCTCACTTGTACCCTGAGCTTGATCTTGCAAATCAGTACCACCTGGAATGGCTTCCACTGTTTCTGCACCTTCCTCTCCTTTATCTGTTGTCTTTTGTTCCTCCTCATCTTGGACCTGGTCTGCCTGCAACATAAAGATGCTCATTGTTACTGATGTAGTACTTATTCTTCCGGAAGATAAATGGTCCCAACTGTCTCGTAAAATGTAATGACTCACATGAACCTATTAGCCTATAACAGTATACACAAAAATAACTGCAATCAATAATCACACTAGATGAAAAGTGAGACATGGTTTGTAAGTGGTATATGCTTGCACTTGAGAAAATGGATGCTCAGAATATTGTGTTTGACAATATACATAAGCTGCCAATAAGCATAAGGCACCCTCTTTGATAAGTTCTACACTGCTCCATTAGACAGTCCTGCACAAAGCGAGATATGCAAGTTTTGGCCCCTCATAAAGATAAGTTACTTAAATTGTAAAAAGTTAGTTTAGTACATATTGTCTATGCCTTAATTGTCTTATTCTTACTAAGTTATTATTTTACCATGAGTGAAAAATGTCTGACTTTACAGAGAATTGTTAGTTCTGGGGTATGGTGTGATAGATGCTGTAGTTTTTTCCCCTGGGCTGATTGTTGTGCCATGGGAAATGGGAAAGTAAATGACACTCTTGAGTGGTTTTTTTAGGACAGGAAGATAGTGGAACACGAGCGGTAAATTGGTGCCTTTCAGACTGCATTAGAAGAGGGTAGGAAAGATATGCAAGGTTCAGGAAGGAAAAAGGTATAGTGAGGTGGGAAGTGGCAACAGGTAATAGAAAGGACAGGTATAGGACTTCATCTAACAGCTTTGAAGTGAATGTGAAAAATAAGTTTGACTTCTTGCTTCAGTCAGAAATGGATGAGGCTCAGGGATATGAAGGTGTAGCTAGAACACAACAAACTTCCAGCGATTAACTGAAAAGTAAGTGTGGCACATCCAGAGATTGCAGTACCGCATCAAAGTCAGCAATGCAAATAGATACCACAGACATTAGTAAGGTCTCATTGCAATCCACGGGAACATACAAGAAATGCTCTGAAACACCATGCCTTCCTTTCAGCACTGCCAAGTTCGAGAACTCAGCGACAGCAGTCAACATCTTTGTCTAGGACCAACAAATAGTTATAAGTTTGTGATGAAATGTGCACTAGCAAAGGTTGCATTTTGTACTGGAAGAGAAAAATTTTTAATTAGTGCACCTAGTGATGCTTTGCTAGTCCATGACAGTTGTAAATTATTCAGTGCTCTTGTGGCAAACAAGTGTGTCAAAGTTAAATGGCAAACAAGTGTGTCAAAGTTAAATAAATCTTTTATTCATTAATGTAATAAAGTTAACTAATATTTCATGTGTTCTAGTTTGATGAGCTTCCTTTCACAGACATCAAAGAACCACAGTTGTGGCAGGACAAAGGTAGTTTCATCTGGTCACAACAATAACAGGGCA
This sequence comes from Schistocerca nitens, assembly GCF_023898315.1. Lineage (NCBI taxonomy): Eukaryota > Metazoa > Arthropoda > Insecta > Orthoptera > Acrididae > Schistocerca > Schistocerca nitens. The sequence goes on from NC_064619.1 coordinate 367,802,666, forward strand.
TGATATGGAAGCAGGAATTCAGAATGGTGTGAAATAGGGTTGTGGCCTTCTGGAAGTTTCCGGAGACTAGAGGAAGCAATGTGGTGTTGGTATACAAGACTCACATGTCCCCTTCATCATTGGACTTAGTTGGAGGTGCTTTGCCAATTTTCTCCTCGGAATAGTGGGCTACAACGATCTGCCCAACTTCTTCTCTGAAGATATAATGCTGTTTAGAGGAATTTTCTCTACTCTTAAAATGATTGCGTGTACACAGGATATCTTTAAATCAACCCTACTATATTTCACTTCCACAAACAGAACACCACATAACAGTTTCACATCAGTGAATCATATTTCATAAATCCAATGATTCCTGGTCCATCAGAAACTATTGATTACTTTTACAATAAATACAGTTCCAAAAATATCTCAAGGTTCTCACAAGTCCACCATCTGCAACTCTAGAGAGTCAGTAAGTAAGTAAAAGTAAGTGTCTTTTCTTTCCTTTAACACAATTCAACTGTTCACAATAATGAATGATGTAGCACCATCATGGAGTGAGGCGCACTTGCTCCTAGTGCAGGTCATGTAACTTCTGTGGCAAGCGAGGCAACCACTTGCCCACGCCGATCAACCATTCACCTAGTGGCATTCTCAGACACACGTCCACCCTGGACACACAGAAAACTGGCGCAAGGTAGACACTCTCCCGTTTCTCACACTCGTACATAAAACATCGGGTGTTCGAGACGGTGGAAAGCAGAGGGTCCCTAGATTTTGCGTCGAAATTCTTGAGGCACTACATATCCCTCCCCTTAGCTCGAACACTTGATATTTTATACATATTAAATATGTACATTGACATCATATTTAATAACAATCCACCTCTGTGAGATATTCAGTTACTCCATAATTATAGATATATATGTATTTTTCATAAATTCTTGAACTTCACAAAATAAGCTTCCTCTTTCAGTTCCACTCATAAAGTCCAGGTGTCATGGACCCTTAAACATTTTATCCTTTACCCTTAATCCTTTATACTACTCCTTCCTTTGTTTGGACAGACTAGTACTATCCTATACAGCTTTCTATGGTCTGGAGGAACTCTGGAGAAAATTTATGAGTCTGTTCTTTCCAACAATCATAAATGTTAATAATGCTAAAGGCATTAAGAATTCAAACTTACCAGAATAATTCCTACCAAATATGTGATTTCTATCACTATACCGCCATTTTTCCCTTAGAAACAGTACTTACTATGGGTTGAATCCATGGGTATTCTTTCTCCTGCTGTTCTGGTAGGCTGGTAGGTATGCCCCTTTCTTCTTCCTATATTCTATGGTACAGGTCAATCCCCTTCTTGGTGCCCCTGCCCGCACAGTATAGGTCAACCTCTCTTTGGTCTGCCTATCTGCCCTCTTTTCCATTCACTAAAAGCTGGGTGTGCTCTCCCCCCCCCCCCCCCCCTTCTTTCTCCTTTGTGAGTAGGCCCCATGGTTCATCGCCCTAGTATACATCTTCATGTATAGTATCACTACATACTATCCGGTAAAATTACAAAATCTACTTCAATCTCCAATATTGCTCATTAATACTTCCTTTCGTATCCTAGTCCTCCTTTACTTTTCAACCTCTCTACCGTACCTCTATATCCCATTCGTTACTTATAATATGTACTTAAGTTATCAAAAGGGTATATCATCTTTACTTAGGTTATCAAAGAGTTCCACTAATCAACAAGTTGTCAAGTCATTCTTATTTATATACATATATATTTTTAGAATTAGTCAATGTAGAATCATCACCTATAATACCATGTGCTCATGCTTTCCCATGTGCACGTACTTCCCCCTACAATACCTGATAGTTCTTACAAGCTCTCAAACTATACTTTTCTTGTTTGTGTCTTTGTGTTTCCTTGTGTGTATGTCAATGAGTGTTCGTGCAGCCTGATTCTTCAGCCTACTTACATGAAATAAGTTGAAGGTTATAGGAAACCACAGAGAATAAGAAGGACTTCAGTGATAGAAGTGTATGCACATGGAAAGAGGGAAAGATAGACCGATACTCAAGATGAGAAGTAAGAAAGGAAAAAATAGAAATAGCTGCTCAGATCAAAGACGTGAAAGAAGATAGCCTCAAAGGCAGGAAACCCCCCTTCCCCAGGATCCCTACTTTGCCGGTACTTGACTGAGAAGCCGGAGAAGGTATGATGTTAAAAGTCTCCTGCAGAACGGACATTCTCACCTTCACTTTTGGAACCCCCGAAGAAAGATCTTAGCAACTCCTATGGAACAGAAAATAGTGAAGAATCAGTTACACTTGTCTGCGAAGGTCATTTGAAAGGTGTGGTATGTGTGTAGTGTTAGTCATGTATGCACCTACACTACCCACCCTTTACAAAAGTGATACAAATCCTTCCATTTACTTTACATCTCACAAAAGGTATAAAATTATTCTAAAAAAAAGGTAAATAATACACTACAATAACATAATTGTTTAGTCATTCAGTTTATACTATTTTGCATAAACACCTAAAGTACTCCATTCAGTTTATCACGTCTAGCTATTACTTTGCTTGAATAGTACCATTTTCTATTTGTTTCATTCCATGTTTAGAGATCACTGTTCATCAGTGATTCTCTTAAATAGGTCTCAATCTTGTAGTCATATCCAGTTACTTAAATACTAACAAGATAGGATAGTTTAAGAGGTTACGAATACTATACAGAATAGTTGAAGAATTGAAGGGAATTTGGAATAGGAAAACTAATGTGGAAGTAACACCAAAAACAACTCAGGAACCGACGGCCGTCACTCCGCCCATTAACACTGGTGACGGATGTGATACCACCTGGATCCCATGGATCTGGTATTCAACCTCACTTGATTGCTTACAGACCAATACTTCTCACTAAAATCTGTGTTAAAGTCTCCCCACACAAAACAATTACCACTTTACTAGGTAACATGGCATTAAGTAAAGTAGAATTATATGCTGCATCAGCGAGAAGGTGTAGAATCGGCACCAGTGTATAGCACAGGTGCTGGCAGCATAAAATGTTGGTTGCGGCGTCGGCGTCAGGAAGCGGACCTGGTGAGTGGCAGCCATTGCAGTCAGCAATGGTGGGGGGTTACTGCGTTGACGGCTGGTTACTGCATCACCATGGGTAGCTGGTTACTGCATCGACATCAGCTGCTTACGGTGTTAGCGTAGGCACGATGTGTGTGGGTGAGAAACACTTCCTCCCCACACTAAAAACTCCTTAGTCAAAAAGTTGAGATCTTCTCTCCATTTTCTTGACATTATTACTTTTTCTTGTTTTATATTGTGTTGAATTCTTAACTTTCTTCCTTTGGTTTATTAGACTCTAAGCAATTACTTGAAACAGTTTCTCAGTCTTGTTACCACTGGCTGCTATGGCAACTCTCAATATCTTCTTGTCTCAATTTATTTTTAAAAAAATTCCTCCTTTATGAGTTCTGATCGCTTCAGTTGCCACGTTCTGGCAGTTCGTCAGATGTGTGGCACAAAATAATATCTTCTTATTTTCCGTAATCTAATGATCACATATACAAACTTATAACATTTATGAGAGAGTTGGTTTAATAACCATTCCTCTTCTCACAAAATCGTAAACGTGTCTTGACTGCGAGTCCAACAAGTCATGTCACAGTCGCCATGTACTGGCAGTTCCTGGCAACTAGAGGAAGCAATGTGGTGCTGGTGTGCAAGATTCACACATCCCCTTTATCACTGGACTTAGTTGGAGTTGCTTTGCTCATCTTCTTCTCGGGATAGTCAGCTATGATGATCTGCCCAACTTCTTCTCTGAAGATATTATGCTGTTTAGAGGAATTTTCTCTACTCTTAAAATGATTGTGTATACACAGGATACCTTTAAATCAACCCTTCTATATTTCACTTCCACAAACAGAACACCACATAACAGTTTCACATCAGTGAATCATATTTCGTAATTCCAATGATTCCTGATCCATCAGAAACTATTGTTTATTTTTACAATAAATACAGTTCCAAAAATATCTCAAGGTTCTCACAAGTCCACCATCCACAACTCTAGAGAGTCCGTAAGTAAGTAAAAGTAAGTGTCTTTTCTTTCCTTTAACACAATTCAACTGTTCACAATAATGACTGATGTAGCACCATCATGGAGTAAGGCACGCTTGCTCCTAGTGCAGGTCATGTAACTTCTGTGACAAGCGAGGCAACCACTTGCCCGCACCGATCAATCGTTCACCTTGTGGCATTCTCCTGACACATGTCCACCCTACACACAAAGAAAACTGGCACAAGGTAGACACTCTCCCGTTTCTCACGCTCATATGTAAAACATCAGGTGTTCGAGACAATGGAAAGTGGAGGGTCTCTAGAATTTGTGTCGAAATTCTTGAGGCACTACAGCCTATCCCAGATGTTACTGAAACTGTACATTGAGCAAGCAGTAAAAGAAATTAAAGAACAATTTCGAGAAGGAATTAAAGTTCAAGGAGAAGAAATCAAAATTCTGAGGTTTGCCAGTAATACTGTAATTATGACAGATACAGCAAAGACTTGGAAGAGCATTTGAACGGAATGTATACACTAACTCCTTCTCCTGCTGCATCCAATGCTGCATCCATTGGCTCCATGATGGTTCCGGCTGAGTGTGCCTGACAGTGCTAATTTTTTTGACCGCAGGCCAAACTGGGTTCCTCCCATTATGGAGCTGACACCTATGCAATTTCTGCACTCTTGATGGGTGGATGTTGCATCACTTTGACCAGCTTTAGCCAGCACGGTGGGTTCTGTTCTGGAGGGGTTACTGCCTGCCCCACCCCCAGTGCTGCCTATTCCTGTTACTGTGTTGCAGACAGTCTGATTCATACCACAGCAGAGGTCGCTGCCGGCAGAGCACTGTTTGGGGTTCCTGCCTCTGCCCCCACCCCTCGATGGCCATCACTAGTGCAGCCCCTGCTGACCTCGACACCACACCCCTGATGCCACCTGTGTTGCTAGGCCCTGTGCGGCAATAATCTCTGACGCCCCCGCTGACGTCTCTGGTGCCAACTGTTGACCTCAACAAGGACATCACTATGGAGGCACTATCCTATCCTGCCCTATGGCCTCTCAAGAGAGCGGGGATGGCACGCCAACCCACCCCCTCATCACTTCTGCCCTTAATCACCAGTGCCTACCCGTCACATGCTGCATCAGTCACCATCACTGGGCAATGACATGGATGTCAGCTCTGTCATTGGTGTTTTTGTGACTCATAATCTTTGTGCCTAGTGAAATCATTACTTTTTTTCCCACACTACCAGTGCTTTTCAGTGCCAGAGGATTCTTTTCTGTACCATGCATTTTTTCTATACCACGTATTTTTCTGTGCCTAGTGTTTTTATGTACATATGTGGTTTTACCATTCAGTACCAGAGGATTCTTTTCTGTACCATGCATTTTTTCTACACCATGTATTTTTCTGTGCCTAGTATTTTTATGTACGTATGTGGTTTTCCCACCCCCTAGAAGGAGGTGATGTATCTTCACTCTTGACGATTTCAGAGACCGCACAGCTATATGGTTCACAGGCCCACTTATAGAGGCCACCTGGGTCTGCCCCCTGGTGCACTCTAGTGAGCTGCCAAAGCAAAAGTATTATTTAAGCAATCACAAATGAGTGCTCAGTGTATTCTGTAACCTTTATTACTGTTATTCAGTCAATATGTTCAGTGCTACGGACAACCTGTACTTCACTGCATCTTACATGTTTCTCTATAAAGTACCATGATCCATAAATTGTGTTTGTTCTTGCTATAGCACAAATGCATCAAATAAAGTCTCGCAATCAAGTCAAATGCATCAATTGAAGAAGCAGTCATTACATCGACATCTACTGAGGGCATTGTCAGCAAGGAAACCACAGCGTAGACCAGCTAGGTGGCTGATTTAAGCCCAAGCAGCCATAAGATCATCATGTTCTGATTTAACCGATGTTATCCTGGATGCACAGGTATATTTACAGACTCTGCCAGATAATAAAGCAGACTGTTCTTGCAGTTGTGCAAGTCGAATATCTCTGTATGTACAATTTCCAGAGTGAGGTTATACTTCAGCATCTATGGACTGGTGTACATATTCAGCCAAGTGAAATAAATATTGCAGAGATTTCCATCACTATCAGTATCACCAAACCTGTGTTACAACCACTGGGCTGTATTAAGTTTAACCTGCATCCACATTAAATTAGTTTGAACTTAGGCAAGTGTTATAAGTAACTGTTGCCTTACAAATTTCAATGTCCACTAGCAATTAGCAATGTAATTAGGCTTAGCCACACAACTATTGTCACAAGATATGGGTGTAAAACAATAATGGAAATTACTGGACAGAACAATATATAAAATATTGGAAAAGCTATCACTCACCTGCACTAGACTGTATTGTGGTGCATGGACACACTTGACAAAAAACAGTGTTCACTATCTTTCAAACTCTGGCTCTTTTTTCTAGCGGAAAATACACACATGCACACATACAATCACACGGAAACCCACTCACACAAACTATTGCGGTAACACCATTGTTTAGCTAGGCAAGTTCCCTTCCCTTATTCTACATATGATGCAAAACGCACAAAGTTTGGAGTACAGAATGACACACTTCCTTAGGAATCAGGTTAAAACTTAGGAATAATATGTAGTATGATCAGCAAGGCCAATGTGTTAAGGTAGTGTTTATCTGGTAGGAGTGACTGTACTCCTTACAGACTCTCAGAACAGATGTTACAATATCACCAACATTACTACCCTCATACAAAAAATAACATTATGACTATAGTTGCAAGCTTGAAACAGACAAGGATCCTAGTTAGGAGAAATCTAAACATAACAATCAAAAAATATGAAACAAACAGAATATGCTTTTCAAAAGTACGTAGACAAGATATAATTTTTTAGCTGACAATTATTTATTAGCTATAATATGTACTTCACAAACAGTTTCATATACAGTATAACCCCATTTTAATGTTACCAGAGTTAATGTTTTCCCACCACTTATGACATTTTTTATCACTCCCGTCAAATTTCCTAGGTCCACAAAGTTAATTCGCATCCAATTTTGCATCAACATATTTATAATTTTCCTGTGGTTTATGCTTTATGAAAAAATGTTTGTGAAGAAAAAACCTATGTAAAATTATGCTGGCATGGTGTTGGCTGTTAAATAGTGTTGACAAACATTAAGTGATTAAGTGTCTTGAGAGCAGGGTGCCCTGCTAAGTGGACCTGAACCAGTGCACATGTAAAAGTTGGCATAATTCATGCTCTAAGGGACCGATGACCGTAGCAGTCTGGTCCCTTTGCTCCCCCCCCAAACCAACCAACCATGCTCTATCTCCTGCCACTGTTTGGATAAGGATATCATGACCAATCGCAACTATTTCCAAACTGTGTCTACTGTGCATGCACAGTTTCATAATTGTTGTGATCACTGTGACACCTTTATTGAACCATATTTAGTGTGTTTCATCATTTGTCCACTTGCAGCACTAGTTGACATCCTCATTCACTTTGTGTTGCTCAAATGTTTTTTATTTAAACAGTGCCAATTATGAATTTTTTCATACTGAGCAAAACGTGTTTCGATAATTTATTCTCATTGTCAAGCGTAGTAATTATGTATGTATTTTTTGTGATGTTACACAAACAACCAATGTGAGTGATAGTTTGTGGGTACGTGGTTTCCTACATAACTGAGGAGGCACAGTACTGGATAGCCTCAAAAAGATGACTACAGTGTAAGGGATGCAGAACACCACATACACAAAATACTTAATTGTAATAGTAGCACTTCACAACGAGAAAAAATTCTCAAAATACCTCATGCTAAGCACGAAAAAATATGTAGCTGGTGCAGTGTTTCATTGTTTAAACAATTCCAGAAACATTGATTATGATGCATGAAATTGAGACTAATATTTCTACTTCCCAGACAGTTATCATTTCCAGTTACATCAGCGAATTTTATTAGATAATACATCTTTACTAGATAATAAACAAGTATATTGAAGCCTATTGTGAACATATATCATACATTAAGTATGAAAATGCAAGGGGATAGCCTATACATCACTTTTACAGCTTGAAATGTTATTTCCCACATTTTACATGTTCCTACTTTTTACATCATTCTTTTTAAGTCCCTTGAAAAGTGTACAAGCGGGGTTTCACTGTACACTCATGTTCAGAAAAAACAGAGCACCTTGAATGACTAGAGATAGGACGTTCATTTTCACAGGACATGTACCTTAGTATGTTCTGCAGAAGTGATTAGCATTTGAACCATGTCAGCCCACAGTTTCAAGGCCAACATTAATATTGATGAGCAATACCACCTATCAGTAAAATGTGCCTGCAGCTCTTGTTGACAGTATAAACTGAAAGTAATGGATCAGTGTGACTTGAGCAGACATGCAGGATGCCTCACACACATACGTGCGAACTGTTCCATCAAATCAGTGAGTTTGAAAGAGGGTGCATTATTGGCATGAGAAAATGTGATGCATCCATATGGGAAATTGCTGCTCATATTGGACAAAGTGTTCCAGCAGAGCAGCAGGTGTGTGCCAAATGGTTCATGGAAGGTCGTAGAACATCATGAGATGGGTCAGGTTGCATCACCCAGACCACCACCTGCAAAGATTAACACCTCATCTGAATGGCATTGCAGATCAGATCTGCATCCTCCTTGGCTCTGGTGGCAACAGTGGAACAGTGGAACACATCATACACTATCAGGAGTTACGGTCTGTCGCCGTTTATTACGGAATGCGGAATGGGTTACGTGCATGTCATCCACCTTTGGAAAATGTGCAGAAACATGCTAGACAGAAATGGCGCGTGAAACATCATCACTGGGGACAGGAATGGCATTAGATGGTGTTTCTGAATGAATCTAGGTTTTGTCTGTTTGAAAATGATGGCTGCCATTTTGGTTTGCCACAGACATGGGGAAAAGCATCATAGTGACTGCATTCTCACAAGAGATACAGCATCAGCTCAATGCCTTATGGCATGGGATGCCACTGGGTACAACCAAAAATCAGAGTTGGTGAGTGTCCAGGGCACTGTGGCCAGTGTGACCTACATGAATGACATCCTGTGACCTGTAACCACACCCTTTCTCCACAACACCCCAGATGCCATTTTTCAGCAACACACTGCACAACCACATGCTGCTGCACAAATACATGCATTCTTTGTGTTGCAGGATGTCAGCCTTTTGCCCTGGCTTGGCAGATCAGCAGACTTGTTGCCAATCGAAAATGTGTGGAATATAGTGAAACAACAGGTACATTGCTGTGACCCAATGACAACCACCACAGATGAACTTTGGGACCAAGTGAGTGCAGCACGGATGGCTAAACCACAGGACATCTTTCACGTCTTATTCACACTGATGCCATCATGCATGGAACAAGGGCCAATGGTGGACCCTGTGCCTATTAGGCAAAAGGTCACATGCCGAACTGAGGTGACTGAAATGCTAATCATTTCTTCAGACCATACTAATCTGCATGTCCTGTCTCTAGTCATTCTAGATGTTCTGTTTTTTCTCAACATGAGTGTATGAACACAAAGTCTTTTTTTATCTGATCTTTAATTGGCTATGATATTAGGTGTACACAAAATTGGAGTACGATATTTATAGAAGAACTTTAAAAAAATGCTAGTTCTTGTAGATTCAGGCTGTCAGCTACATTCTGTTAGATTCTGTAGGAAAAACTGCATGTATTTGTGTGTGTGTGTGTGTGTGTGTGTGTGTGTGCGCGCGCGCACGCGCGTGAGTAAGTGTAATCTCCATTGGTTTATTTTGTGTACTACAGACAACTGTGTTCCTTTTCTTGTGTTTTATTCCAAACCTAAAACAAAGGGTGGATCTCATACATACGTTTCTTTTTAAAAATGTACCTGTTGTTCTCCCTGTTGTTCCTCCTTTGCTTCTCCTTCTCCTTCTTCTTCTGCCTGTTTGACTTCTATTTCTTTCCCCTTCTTGCCTTTCCCACCTTTACCTCCTTTCTTTCCTTTTAATGTTGTTTCTTCAGGTTTGGTCACATCAGGTTGTTCAACCTGAACTTCTGGAATGGGAGGCTCTGGTGGACTGGGAGGTTTTTTTACTGGAAATTAAAAGTTATTTTAAAAAAGTGTCTTTTATATTTGTTTCTAACTTCTCTTTTTTACCAAAAACTATGAGATTTGAAACAGTATTTATATCTTAATACTATATTTCAAGGAACATCTGTACAGAATAAGACAAGAGTTTGGTGAGGAATCCATCCATTTAGATTTGAAAATATCAGACATATCACTCTCATCTTTCATTTCTATTCTAAAACTGCTGAACATGGACCTTTTACATAATGTATAACTATCTCTGCAGTGGTCAAGAAAATATTATTCCTGGGCAAGTCACATTTTAGTCCAATTTTTATTAACTGAGCACAACAGTTTTGGAATAACTGTGTATTAACCTCAAATCTCATGAATGTGTATATACAGGGTGTTACAGAAAGGTACGGCCAAACTTTCAGGAAAAATTCCTCACACACAAATAAAGAAAAGATTTTATGTGGACATGTGTCTGGAAACGCTTAATTTCCATGTTAGAGCTCATTTTAGTTTCGTCAGTATGTCCTGTACTTTCTCGATTCACCGCCAGTTGGCCCAATTGAAGGAAGGTAATGTTGACTTCGGTGCTTGTGTTGACATGCGACTCATTGCTCTACAGTACTAGCATCAAGCACATCAGTACGTAGCATCAATAGGTTAGTGTTCATCACAAACGTGGTTTAGCAGTCAGTGCAATGTTTGCAAATGCGGAGTTGGCAGATGCCCATTTGATGTATGGATTAGCACGGGGCAATAGCCGTGGCGCGGTATGTTTGTATCGAGACAGATTTCCAGAACGAAGGTGTCCCGACAGGAAGACATTCGAAGCAATTGATCGGCGTCTTAGGGAGCACGGAACATTCCAGCCTATGACTCGCAACTGGGGAAGACCTAGAACGACGAGGACACCTGCAATGGATGAGGCAATTCTTCATGCAGTTGACAATAACCTTAATGTCAGCGTCAGAGAAGTTGCTGCTGTACAAGGTAACGTTGACCACGTCACTGTATGGAGAGTGCTACGGGAGAACCAGTTGTTTCCATACCATGTACAGCGTGTGCAGGCACTATCAGGAGCTGATTGGCCTCCATGGGTGCACTTCTGCGAATGGTTCATCCAACAATGTGTCAATCTTCATTTCAGTGCAAATGTTCTCTTTACAGATGAGGCTTCATTCCAACATGATCAAATTGTAAATTTTCACAGTCAACATGTGTGGGCTGACGAGAATCCGCACACAATTGTGCAATCACGTCATCAACACAGATTTTCTGTGAACGTTTGGGCAGGCATTGTTGGTGATGTTTTGATTGGGCCCCATGTTCTTCCACCTACACTCAATGGAGCACGTTATCATGATTTCATACGGGATACTCTACCTGTGCTGCTAGAACATGTGCCTTTACAAGTATGACACAACATGTGGTTCATGCAAAATGGAGCTCCTGCACATTTCAGTTGAAGTGTTTGTACGCTTCTCAACAACAGAATCAGTGACCGATGGATTGGTAGAGGCGGACCAATTCCATGGCCAAGCTCTCCTGACGCCAACCCTCTTGACTTTCATTTATGGGGGCATTTGAAAGCTCTTGTTTACGCAACCCCAGTACCAAATGTATAGACTCATCGTGCTCGTATTGTGGATGGCTGTGATACAATACGCCATTCTCCAAGGCTGCATCAGCGCATCACGGATTCCATGCGACAGAGGGTGGATGCATGTATCCTCGCTAACAGAGGACATTTTGAACATTTCCTGTAACAAAGTGTTTGAAGTCACGCTGGTACATTCTGTTGCTGTGTGTTTCCATTCCATGATTAATAAGATTTGAAGAGAAGTAATAAAATGAGCTCTAACATGGAAAGTAAGCGTTTCCGGACACATGTACACACAACATATTTTCTTTCTTTGTGTGTGAGGAATGTGTGTAGAATAAACATTTTTTTCACCTCATTTGCAGTGCCCTGAAAGATTATTACATGGAACAGAATTGAGTACGCTAATAATCCTGCCTGTAGGTCAACACAGTGAGAGAGATTTCTGAATACGAAGAAGGCAGCTAACTGTGTTTTCTCATTAACTTCACCACACAATGAATCTGTCTCAGTTAATCGCACATCTGGGCACCCAGGAACTTTGCATGGAGCCTCATCCAGTGTATGCCGATTGATCTCTACCTCTGGTACCTCTTATCGGTGATGAAGCCTTTACTTTAATCTCGACTTCAATACAGTGATCCCTGCCTGTATTTGCTTGGAAAAACTCAAGAAATGCACCACCTACAAATAGAAATGATTTTCTCTTCATCCATCTCCTTTTCATTTTACAAAAAAACAAAATTCACAAAACTCAAACTTCACTTATCAGATTTGGTTATTGTTGTCAAAAAACCAACAAATACTGCAGTTTATATTAATAAAGCCAATTAACTATTAACTATAGATATCAAAGAGTCTACTTCTTTGGAGGAAAACATACATTTTTTCCTTGAAAACAAACTATTATTTAGAAATGTAGCTACGAAAAATCTATTCATAAAGAGAAGTCTTATTTGTTGTTTACAGAAGGACACATTTAATAGTATCTCTTACCAACTTCTGGAACTAACACTTCTTCTTCAATGATTTTGTCATAGTAAGTCTTATAAATAAGCAACAATCTTTGTTCCAAAATATTTGGGTCAAGAACATCATCATCCAGGAAGGCTCTAAATTTCTCTAAAATGCTTACTCCACTTCGCTTGAGCAGGTCATTAAAAAGACTGTCATCCGACTCGCCAAAAAAGATACGAACTTTTTCTTTTATCCATTCTATTCTGTGATCAGTCATTTTCCTCGTGTCCAAGTCTACCTAAAAACATAAAAACCCATAATGAAATGATTGTTTACAATGTAAGTACATTTCAATCATAAGCATTATCTTGCCAAAGAATGACTTTGCAGTTTAAACACATAAAGTCACAATTAGTAATCAACGGTAACAGAAAATTTATTCATTAGTACAGCACATAACATAACACACAATACTGAGAGGATACCTCTTTGTGGTAACTGTGACAGTACCAGAAAATTTCTGTGCTGGAAGGATAACAAGAATTTGGTAAGATGAAGAAATTAACAGTTTTTCCCAGAGGCTTCTTTATTAAACAAATAGCTGTTGCCCTGGGCAATGGCGGTCAAAAGTCAAGATTATGTACAGTGCACAAGTAATTGAGAGTGTTGCAACTTAAGAACCTTTTTACAATATAACAGAATTTATGAATATAAAATCAATTGACATTAATTTTTATGGATTTCATTATGTGATGTCAGTGAATGTATTTATCTTATGTTATGGTGTATGTTATCACCTGTGGGCACTATTTGCAATGCTCATTTAGCTTTAAGGTACTATTCAAGGAAAATGTTATATGATATCCATGTAAATTGCCTATTCCACCTCAGGTGGTCAATGGTGAATAAAGAATCTTAATCTCTAGGAAAATTTGAGTAGTCAATAAACAACTATTAAATCCTTCTACCACAATTACAATGAAGAAGAAATTAATTAGTCCACAAAACAGAAGACCATTGACTACGACTTCTGTGGGCTCCAATTGTTTCATCAGGTTTCCTCAGTCCCACAACAATTTTACAGCAGCCATAATGGACTGCATCCGTGGCTCGTCAGCCTACAAAAGCAGTGGCTACAGCTGTGCACTCAGTTTGACAGTGCAGTCCAAATATGACATCGATCCAGCTTCCTGTTAGCATCTCGATGTAACAGACTACACAAGAAGAAACCTTGGTGAGCTGTATAGAATCCAAGTTGACTAGTTTCAAACTACTTTTGGTGGTGGTGTGGGGTAAACTGTAAGAGATCTGACAACCAAAATTTGTAGGCATACTACAGCATCATGACTGGCATTGTTTCAGTATTATGCTAAGTTTCTTTATAAACATACTGTTGTAGTTACTATACACCTGTGGTGCCGAGAAGTATGCAGGAACATGTACCCGAGTGGTTTAAAACTTTCAGTACACTATTCAGTCTACTGAAAAATCAAATACAGAATTAAAAAAGGAGCTAAGTGTTTGATAAGACAATACAAATGCTAGCATAAAAGCTAAAGGGGACAAACTGGCAGTTATGGTAGAGGGTACCTCTAACTCAAGATTAGAGTCAAACAGGAAAATATCTCAATTACAAATGACACTTCCCACCTTAACAGAGGAGTTAAATTCTGAGGCAATTAAACAGAGTGATTTAGTCCATAATGGGCTGAATGAGAAATTTAAAGATGTAGATACGAACTTACAAACAATTAAAAGACATACCTGAACAGGAATTTAAAGTAGGACATGAACAAATCTCAGATGCCCAATTAAGGTTAAAATATTGGTATAAAGCAAAGATTCTGACATAGCTGCTATTTCAGTCTCTACTTTAGCTAATTTGGAGGAACATTTAGCCAATATAATTGATCGTAAAGAACAAGAAAAGACCAAATCATTCATCAGCATGCCTCATTCTAATGGAGAAACGGACAGAATGGAGGGTGAATTACAGAAACTTGAGTTGAGTTAGCAAAAACAGAAGGACCTGGAGTTGTATTTAGAGTCAGTTTGATAATTGTAAGTTACACAAGCAGTGAGGTGAAAAAGCTGACTAAAAACATAAAATGTGTGAAAACTGATGAATATTTTGTAAAGATAAAAGAATTTTATGCACACAAGATAACTTAGAAGAGGAGGATAAAAAGTAATGGTTATTTAAGGGAGATACATTATTTTGGAAGTAAGTATGAAAAGTCACATAATAGTCAGTTATGTATACCTAAAATAGTAGTCAAAGCCCTCTTTCTTCAATCGTATGTATCACATGTCCTGGTTCTACTGAGTGGATAATAAAGGACAATGAAAGGTGTGTGTGTGTGTGTGTGTGTGTGTGTGTGTGTGTGGTGTGCATGCACGCGTGAAGTGCATGTGCTTGCATCTGAGTGTGTATGTGTGATGTGGGAAGCTCAGTCGCTGCTGGCAGTGCCTCCTCTACATCTCAGACAAAATCCCGCCTCCCTCTCTAGCAAGCAAATAAGAGTGGACTTTGGCCTTCTTTCCAGACTTGTCCACTATTTCCCTAAGGAGCTGCATCACATGCCTAACCCTGGAGCTGTCAACCATAAGCAATCCCACCCTCTGTGCTTCTCTGGACCTTTAAGGAAGATCGCCCATAGTCCCAACAGGTGAGGCATCCCATGCTGGCTCAGATGTACTTTCACCAGTGGGCAATGTCATATACCTGTTTTGAAGGTGTAAGGGGGGGGGGGCAGTCATGCAGCTAGTACCCACTTTCAGCTCCCACCCAGAGATTCACAATTCGGCCACTGTTTACCAACCACTGTTAGGTATATGTCAACTGGCAGGGAAATATGAATTGGAAGGTGCTGTGGTAGCAGGGATCCCAAGCAGCGCTCTATGCTCCTGGGGTTCCGAACCATTCATCTTTGATGCTCCAACACCACTGCATCCCAGGACAGCAGCTCGAAGCCTGTTTCATTCACATACTGTCAGAATTTCATGGTGAATTTGCGAGCAATTTGAATGTTTCGCCCATAAGAATCACGCTGTCCCGCATACTTCAAATCTAAGCATGTTGTCAGGTGCCAAGCAATTTCACTCCCATATGCACCTGTCACGTGTATCACTGAGGAACTGTGTCTGCAGATAACCCAGAACATGTACGGAAGACAATGTGCCACTCTTGTTGACAATTGTCTTAGTGTGTGACAACTTGTGCAACTTACTTTTTGAAGCCCTCTCATAGTTTCTGTCAAATTACTGTATGCCCCTCACTGTGAAGAAAGTAAGGAAAAGTGACTCGTTAAAAAAACTGGAATATGGATTTGATCCTGAAGACATAATTCAGTTTAAGCAATGGATTCAAATTAGCAGGACACACATGGAACCACACAATTAATCAAGAACCATTAACAAAACTTTTAGCTCTTTCTAGCCAAATGACAGTGCAAAGCGTCACAGTAAATCTTGCAACTGACTGAAGGTGGTCTGAAACTAGTTGAGTTGATATGTTGCGGAATTTCACAAAAGAACTCCTCATCACTGTTCAAGATGCAATTCAATGATTTCATTAGGAAAACAGCACAGCAACAATGCAACCATTTGTGATTTCATACAAAGATAAAAAAGGAGGAAAAAGTATCGCCTACTACATAATCAGTGATTGCCTGCAACATGATACAATTGCAACATACATCATTTTTGTTGAACTGATCAAGTTACTGAAACATATCATTACAGAACTGATACATATTCACAATTTTAGTGATGGTTCTGTTGTGTGACACCAAAATTCTAAGAACATTCTCAATCTTTGCTATAATCAAAAGGGTTTTAACATTAGAGCAGAATTGATTTTTTAACAAGTCATTTTTTAACAAATCATCATAGGATGGATGTAGAGATACAGTTTGGCAGCGTCAGCGAGCCTTCACCATCCAGTAGAAAGTTCTTTATTCGAATAAAGCAAAGAAAATATACACAGCACAGAATTTATTTTTCTCATAAATGAAATCATATAGAAAGCAAATGTGGATTAGAAAAGATTGTTTTCTAAATGGATGTACAGTTTTGGGTACAAGGGATCACTGTCACTTTGTATCACTTGATGAAACAAGACTTGTGATTAATGGAGTGATCAAATGCTAAAGTATGCCAGTTCTGTGATCCTGCTGGTTGGGTTGACAGATCAGTCGGTATAATTAGGTACATGTCCAGAGAGGTCGCTAGGCATGGCACAAGGTGATACATCCGCCAGTGTTTGGTCACATCAGCAAACAGGGGTAGATTAAGGACTGCCACACAGTGTCTTGGTCTCACTTGTCTCAGCTCTCTGGTGTGCACTACCTGTTCTCTGCTGGACTTATTTACAATCCTGCAATACTTGCCTATTTTCTGGACACTGATTTGGACTTTGTTATTCTCAGTCATCAATATTTGGCTTGAACATGGTTATGCAGTCCCCATCTCATTCTCTATTTGGCTTGTCGTGAGCATACCAACCGAGTGTGTGTGCACTGAGAGAGTGTTTCATATTTGAATGCTTCGCAGCCTGGCAAAGCACTAATGTTTGAATTAGACCAGTAAATATACAGAGTACTATAACTGCCAACAGGTACCTGCCTCTATAAATCTTTGTTTCTATTTAGTTCAAGAAGGGTGAGGATCTATTACTTTCTATGATTAACTTGTACTTAACTGGAGTTCAATAAAACAAGTGTCGTTGAAGAAGCAGACTTGCAACACTTTGCCAACAACATTGAATAAAATGGTCAAGAAACACACCACCATATTGCTAAAACTAAATTCTAACCTGGCCAGTATGTTGCTTGAGAATATTCATTTACAAATATAACCTAAATTTTTGCACTTTAAGTGATATGACACAGGTGATATAAACAACTGTAAAATCAGAGGTGTCAATTTTAAGATACGTAGTGTCAAATATAGACAAAATGTGGTAGGGCAGCCTCGGGTAATTTTCAGACAGGTAAATCTGGGTTAATTAATATACAGCCTCACCACTCCCACAGGAACCTAAATTTTTGTCAGGCCATTTTTGTTTTCTTTTAGAGACAGTTTCCTTATGGAATCAAATTACTTGTCATACTGACAGCAGCATTCATTTAGAAAATAAAATTTCTAGACATCTGCGTGGCAGGGAAGGGACATTTGGAAAAACTTGGGATTAATTTTCAGGCATGTACTGTGAGTGGTCTTAGAAGATAAATTTTATTTATTTCAGTTCTCCTCCATTATTTGTTTTATGTACTCCAGTCTGGGGTCTTCCTCTGAAATTTCTGACTTCTATTGCTTCCTCAATTGTTATTTGCAATAGACCATCAAGCCAGAGTATATGGCCTATCAGCTGAGCGCTTCTTATGTTTAGGTGTTTTGTGAAGTAGCTTTTCTCTCGTGCTCTAATGGAAACTTCCTCATTCATGATCTTTTCTCTCTAGCTGATTTTCATCATTCTTCTGTAGCACTATGTTTCGAATGCAGCGAGTCTCCTCTCCTCCCCAACTTCTATTGTCCAAGATTTGCTAAGGTATGTCCACATCGCTCCACATTGCTCCACAAGTAGATCTTCATTATTTGTTTTCTTATGTTAAGGCCGATATTCTTTGCAATGAATATGTTTGTCTTCTTATTAAAAGCATTTGTATACCGGGGAATTCTGCACACATCTCCCTGTAGCTTCTTCCATCACTCATGACTTTACTTGCCAGGTAACTGGACTCATTCACTCCCTCAACTGCTTCAGTTTTCAACTTTATCACTGTCTTGCCTTCTTTGTTTCTACTCAAGACTAGAACTTTTGTTCTGTATGTATTTATTGTCATATGGAATTCCTCCTCCATTATATCCATTGTATTCAGGACTTTCTGCAGGTCTCCTTCACTTTCTGCAATTAGTGCTATCTAATTGGCAAATCTCAGCATATCTACCTTATCTCCATGAATTGTTACTCTTGTGTTTACTTCTTCTCTCACCCTGTCAATTGCCTTCTATATTAACAGATTAAATAAGGGGCTAGGTAGCAGTCTTGCCATACCCCCTTCTAAATGCTAGCTGATTCTTCTATTTTGCCACAGTGAAGTACTCCAATTTCACATATTTAGGTGTTATATATGTCTTCTCTCTCTAAATCTGAGTTGTGATTGGCGAAGAATACTGAATAATACATCCCAGTGGGCTTTGTCAAATGCTTTCTCAAGATCTACAAATGCTGTGAATGTACTCTTGCTCTTCTTCAACAGTTTCTCTGTCACTTTCAGTATTACTTCTCTTGTTCCACACCTTTTCTAAAACTTTACTGGTCTTCAGATGATTGTTCCTCTATTCCTCTTTCCATTCTTCTGAGAATAAATTTTGGTGGTTATTTTCGATGCATGGCACACCAAGCTCAATGTTTGGTGTTGTTCACAGGTTGTGTCTGGTTTGTTAGATAATGGTACTGTTATCCATTTAACAAAGTCTTCTGGTAACTCTCCAAACCTGTAAATATCTCACACTAAATCCTAAAGTGCCATATTCACTTTACTATCCTACTTTTCAACTTGTTCTCCTTTTATGCCATCAGCTCCTGCAGCCTTCCTCTCTCTAAAGTCTTGTAGGGCTTTCTCTCACTCTTGTTTCAAAATAGGAACCCCTACATCATCCAGCTCTAATCTTTCCTTTTCAGTAGTCAGACTGATGTTGTCTCTAGGAATTCCTTCCATCGTTCCACTATACTTTCTCATTTGCTGCAACAATGCCATGACTTAAAAATTATGATTTTTAATATAGGTATGAAACGAGGGTTGCATTGCCTTCAGGTATTTAGTTTTAACTACTTTGAAGGTCACCAAACTCCAATGAGAAGTGTGTAGCTGTGTGACTTTGAAAATTAGTTGAAACTAGAGAAGCCAAGGCAACCCTCACTTTGTATCTACACAAAAAATCATTATTTTTGAGTTATGACATGGTTGCAGCAAATGTGTGATATGTTAACATTCCATCTTTGTCCTTAATGCTCTTGTTTCAAAGTACTTCCCTACATCTCAGCATGCCATGTCAATTTGTCCTGCCTTCTTTCTATTATTTATGTGTTCACAAATTTCTTTTAAATGTTGTTCTTTATCTTGACTTGCCCTCATATTAATCCTGTTCCTTAAGCTCTTGTATTTTTGCATTCTTTCTTATCCTTCAAGTTTTTACACTGTCTTCTTTCTTTTATCATATTCGTGGGTTCTGACCAATCCATTCTTTCCTATTCTCCTGTTTCTTTTTTCCCAATATCACTTCTGCTGAGTTTAAAATGCATTTCTCTATTTTACTCCATTTCTGTTCTACCCCCATGTGTACATCAAGAGAGAGAAATCGTACGCAGGAGACTAGCTATTAAGAGCGATTACAGAAATGAATGAAAATCTGAATGTAGGCATCAGAATGGTCGTTAGGAAACAAGGACTATAAAAGAACACGTTATTTTCTCATTTCAAAGGACAAGAAGGTGGCAGAGTTGAAAGGAAGCCACGTATTACAAAAGACAAAGAAATAAATTAGAAAACTCACTTAAATGTATGGCAGTAATCGACCACCAGAACTGAGTGTTGACGCAATGAACTCATAAAATCTTTGATTACTCATACTAGTGCCGCCAACAGCGATGGGCATACAGTCTTTATTCGGTACTTGAGTTGTGAAGGTACATTGTGTACAGTATTCTCAACAAATATAGATATTATATACAAAGTGGTGTTCAGGTTCTTAAATGACAATTATATGACCTGTTTCCCATAGAGGTGACCCCGGACTTCTTCAATATGACCACACACATGTTTCTGCTACTCTCGCTTCGCATTATTCATGTGCCACTTATATACCATAGTACTAATGAAACACCACGTGGTGTGTGATCCGGAAGTGGCCATGAGTTTGCCTACAGTCTCTTTCACGGACAAGTTGCCAGGAGTGCAGATATAAATGGTTCCGAGTGCATTTTCATGTCAGTGTGTTCCCATGCAGGCACAACAGAACCTAACTAACAGTACTTCTCACGAGCCGTGGCACACACAGAATGCACCATGTCTACATGTGCAGCTGTTCCCAGACTTCATAATGCAGTTGAAACAAGAACTGCCTTCGCTGCAGTGTGCCCCACAGCATTTGAAGAAAACACATTTCCCACCAGCCCGACACACGGGCATGTACTTCCACCTGACTTGCATATTGTTACGTTCCTGTGTCAACAACCTGCAACCGCATTTGCAGCCACCATGACGCATGCGCCTACCGCGCTTTCTCCTGCACCTTATGTGTCATGTGGACAGATGTTTACTTCCCCTGCATTACAGACAGATCATATCCCAGTTTCTGCGTACTGACCACCCCTCCACCACCATCTTCCAACAACACTACAGCAGCCACCTGTCGGGCAATTACCAAAGCTGCCACAACTTCAAAAGGACAACCCTAGAACATAGTTCACTCTGGTGGATAATATCTTGGACATCCATGGTACGTTGGAAGATGACGCACACTTCATCTGTCTGATGAGCCATCTACACGACCAATGGATCTGGTAAGCAATCTATTGCCCATGCCACAGAGCCAGCACAAATATGCAACTGCAGAACCCTGCATCATCAAGTGCTTAACATGGCCCCATGCAGAAGCCATCCACTCTATTATTAACAAAGAGTCTTTATGGGACCGTACGCCGCCTCCACTTTGGCGCCACTTAAGAGCTCCGGTCGGCATGGACAACTCCCCGACCTCGTACTCTGGTCGTTATGGTTCATAAAATTGCCGTCATATTTTCGGCTACATCTGTTGGCTCACAAAAACACTGTCCAGGAAGAAAAGCTGCACCTGGTGGACCAGGCATATAGCATCATTAAACACTACCAGCTCATACCCACTGGTTTTTTGGGTGCGCCAGAAGTTGGTAGCACTGCGTCGTCCTGACTCTTGTGTTTCTCCAGCTGGCCGGGAGAGATCAGGTGCACAGCATGCACCAGCAGTCAATGGTGCCACCTGGCAGCCTGACCACTGTACCTGCTGCCGCTTCTCTCCCAGCTCAGTGGGGCAGCTCACCCTCACGCCGCAGCAGACCGCTTCACCCCACACTGCCAGCTCACTGGTCCAGGTGCTGCGCAAAGCATACTCACTTGGTACCATGTTACATTTGAGTATGACACGCATTCTTGTCATGTTCCCTGCAACCACCCAACTGCGATGCACGAGTCTGAATAGCCACCATGGCTCGTACCGACACTTCAGGGTGCTGATCACATCCCCGGCTGACCACTCCTGCTGCCCATCATGTCAGCAGATTATACATCTACAACAGGATGCTCTATTTCATCATAGACACGGATGCCGATGCTAGCGTCATTTCCGAGTTGAGTGCTCTGCCTGCACTCTTGCCATCTTTTATGACACTCCAGGCAGGCAACAGCTGCACAATTCAAGTCCATGGTTCGGCTGAGCTTCAACTTCATCTCTCATCTGCCTTACACTGCACTTGGACAGCCTGCGTTTGCCGATGTCGACTGCCCCATTATCGGCACTGATTTCCTACACAACTTTGCATTCTCAGCGGAGCTCAGAGCAGGAGTCCTCCTGCACCATGCTCCTGGTAACCAGATACCAGTGATCTTCACTATGCCCCACAGCCTCCCACCACACACTGTGACACCCTGTCTGCTGCTCCAACCGAATGTGATCGCCTCACTGCAGAACTCACTGCCACCCTGGCCCGCCTAACAACTCAGTGTCACGGGACCAATGACCTCTGCACCAAGAACACACACCCACAACAGCTGAGTGCTGCCGCACTGCAGGGACACGATGACGTCGATACCACTGTGGCACAAATGCTGCAAACACCCTCGCTGCAACGCCTACTCCCATAGGTCAGTGACATTGCAGCCACTAGTGTTGCAAGTGTTCCTACATCTGCCACCACTGTTGTTAATCAGGGAATCCGACTGGTGGTAGGCATGATTACTAATGGTATTTGTCTCTGATCGAACACCATGAAAGGCCCACCAGTATACCATAGGCTCGATGCCTGAACACCTAAAAATTGGAGCATGCAAAAATCGTGATACAAGAACGGCTAGATTCCGGTATTATCCAACCATTCAACAGTAATTGGTCCTCACCAATCCACTTAGTTCCTAAGAAGGATGGTTCATTTCGTTTGTGTGGTGACTACTGGCAACTGAACACCCAGAAAATCTTACATAAGTATCCAATACCACACATACAGGATTTTGCCCAACAGCTCCATGGTGCTCAAATTTTCAGTGTGGTAGACTCCCGGAAAACATACCACCAGATCCCAATGCATAAGGATGACATCCTCAAGACCACTATAATTATCCCAATCAGACTCGGTCCCTACATACTGTATGGCCTAAAAAACACTGCACAGACATGGCAACATTTTATTGATTTCATAGTAAGCTTGCTCCTGTAAAGTTACACATACCAAGACAATATTCTTATTTCATCAACTACCTCCGACGAGCACAAACATCATCTGTTGAAAGTACTTAATATACTTGCCAAGCATGAGGATATGATCAACTATGATAAACCGCATCCGCAAGCGGCTAGTGTGGCATTCCCAGGCTATACTGTCTCTATGGCAGGAATCCACCCCACATCACAATGAGTCACCTTTATCCGTGACCTTCTCCTCCCTGAGACTTAGCATGATCTACACCATTTCATAGGCATGATAAACTTTTTTGATGACACATCATGCGCACTGCATCCCTGCAAGCACTGTTGTTTGACAAACTTGCAGGAAAGAACACTTCTGTCTTTGCAAGATTCTGCGGTGCAACAACATGTGGCGTTGAACGTGTTAAAAATTGCACTTGCGAACACTGTCACTCTCGCACGCCCTGCCTCTGACACTCTGATATCGATCACGGTGGATGTGAGTGATACAGCCACTGGCACCGTGCTTCTTCATCAGGTCGAAAGTTCCGTGCAACCACTTCATTTATTCTCTCATAAGGGTCATTCCATGTCAAATCAACCAATTGTACTACATGATTTGAACCATAACCTCTCAGATTTGGATGAATTTTTTTTTCAGGTAATGTACCCACTAACACTAGTTTAAATTTGAGATTTCAAATTTTTCTGATCTTTGGGTTTTGAGTTTCAAGGGTTTAAAAACCAGAAACACCTCTGTTTTAGATCAATCGATGATTGGTTTAAAATGCTGAAGCTCAAATACTATACAACCTAGAGAGCTCAAAATTGCACCATTGTTTTCCTCTAAAAATTCCCTTCAGTTTGATATGTAACATGACTATGCTACCTAAATCTGAAAATTTTAAACTATTTCAAAAAAACATGCTTTGAAATTTCCAAAATACCTACCCTCGGATTTATTTATAAAAATTATATGTGTTGTCCAGTCTAACTGACTACATGCATGCAAATTTTCAAGACGGGATCTCAATGGCTTCTTGTATAAAATAATATTTTACTACCACAATAGACACTAGTGAGGTGAAAAGCAGACTATTTCTACGCTATGAATACTAAGGTATGCCTATGTAATTCTAACAAATTTAAATTATGTTAGCCTTTTTATGCAACATTACTGTTGTGACTCGCCGATCATTTAAAGTGCCGCCGCGCAATTACGCACGTCCTCTACGTGCGGCGCTGTCTGCCTGCCAGCCATGCAGCAGCGGCGCCACCTAAGCGGCCAGCCGAGCAGCGGCCGCTAGACTGAGACTCAGTGCTTATCTGAACGCTAACGTGTACACATGTCAACTTACTCTGTGACATATATGTGTTGTAGTGTCGTTCCTAAATATACTTGTTAAACTAGAAGTTCTAACAACTGGCGACGAGGATGGGATTTTTCCTTTTCACCGTTGACTCACAGGGTTCCATGGCTACTGTCGAGCAACTCTTGCAAAATCTCCTTGAACAGCAAACGCTTCTAACGGCGGCGATTCGCGATTTCGTCGCGGCGTCAAATGCGGGCCGTTTCTCGTCGTTGGCTGTACCTCCTTTTCCTCCTTACGACGAGACGGCAGAAGACTGGTCGGATTATGAAAAACGTCTTCGACAGCACTTCTTGGCATTTTATGTCTCGGACGAACAAGCATGTAAGTCTCTGTTCCTTTCCTGGATTTCGCCTCAAATGTATCGGTTGTTGTCGCAATTGGCCCCTTTGAAGGATCCTGCGTCTTTGTCCTTTGCTGAAATGTGTTCCCTTCTGTCGGTCTATTTTCAAAAGCAAACGCATGTGGTAGCCTCTCGTGTTGCCTTTTATCGTTGTCACAAACAACCCAATCAATCTTATCGCGCTTGGGCTGCTGAACTTCACGGCCTCAGTCGAAAGTGTCACTTTGTTACTGATGTTCACAAAGAATCCTATGCCGATTCCATGGTACGGGATGCTATTATCCGGTCGGCACCCGACAAAGAAGTTCGGCAACGTGCCCTTCAGTTGGCGAATCCGACTTTAGATGAAGTTCTCTCCATTGCGCAGTCTTTTGAAATTTCTCGCGCCGCTGGGGCACAAACAGAAGCGTGGGGTGACGTCGGGGAAATACAACCTCTGTGCGCTGTTGACGACGCGCGCGGCGCGTCCCCGCCGGCCGACGTGGCCGCAGTGCGCTCCCACGCGCAGCCTCGGCCAAGCCGTAAACAAACCCCTAAGAAACTGCAGCAAAATCCCCGGCAACTTCCTTCATGTCCAAGGTGTTTTACGAAACATTCACGCGAGGATTGTCCACAACGTTGGGCTGTGTGTCACAATTGCAAAAAGAAAGGTCACGTGTCTTCCGTTTGTAAATCCGACCGCATAAATGACGTCCATGAACATGACGCTGATTCTGATTCTGTGTTGTCTGTCAATTGCACTTCTTCCCTTTCCGGGAAGTTATTCCTCACTGTCCAAATCCTTGGTCGAGATGTTCGCATGCAAGTGGATACCGGTTCTGCCGCCACTATAATTAATTCTCAGACGTATCTTCAGCTGGGTTCTCCACTCCTGTCCCCTGTCACTCGGCAATTACGGACGTACAATAAACAGATTTCTCTCTTGGGACAGTTTAATGCTGAGGTATCTTACAAATCCGTCGTTCGCACTGTTCCCATATTTGTGGTCGACCAGGGCAACGCAGAAAATCTTTTTGGTTTCGATGCCTTCCGCGTTTTTGGGTTCTCCATAGATGACTCTGTCAATATTGTCTCTGACGCTATTCCTTATGCTAAACTGGATTCTTTGTCGACGACCTTTTCGTCCATTTTTTCTCCTGGGTTAGGCCGTGCACACGACTTTGAAGCTCATATCACGCTCAAACCCACTGCTCGGCCTAAGTTTTTTCGGGCTCGGCCCATTCCTGTGGCCCTTCGTGATCGGGTCAAACAGGAGTTGGATCGTCTCACTGCTTCAGGGGTCTTGCTTCCTGTCACTTCCAGTGAGTGGTCCTCTCCTGTCGTTGTAGTTGCCAAGCCCAATGGTGCTATTCGTCTCTGTGGCGATTTCAAAGCCACGGTAAATGCTCAATGCCTCATCGACACTTACCCTATGCCCCGTCCTGAAGAACTGTTCACTAAACTCGCTGGAGGGCAGTATTTTTCTAAAATTGACCTGTCAGAAGCTTATCATCAACTTCCTCTCGACGCTGCTTCCCGGCAGTTTCTGGTCCTTAACACGCCTTTCGGCCTCTATCAATACCAACGCCTGCCATTCGGGGTTGCTAGCGCCCCTGCTCTCTTTCAGCGATTCTTGGAACAATTATTGCTCCTTGTCCCTGGGTGTATCAATTACATGGACGACATTGTTGTCACGGGCTCCACCACTGACGAACATCTTCAAAATCTCCACACACTTTTTACTGTCTTACAGACTGCAGGTCTTAAGTGTAACCTTCAGAAATCACAATTTTTTCAGGCATCTATCACGTACTTGGGGTTTCAACTCTCTCGGGATGGTATTCGTCCGCTTCAACAAACTGTCGCTGCGATCGATGCCCTTCCTCGCCCTACGTCTGTTAAGGAACTGCAGGCCTTCTTGGGGAAAATAGCATACTATCACAAGTTTTTACCGTCTGCAGCGTCGGTGGCTCAGCCGTTGCATCGCCTGTTGCATAAAAACGTGCCTTTTCACTGGTCCGCGTCATGTGACGCGGCTTTCCAGAAATTGAAGACTATGCTGATACAGGCTCCGTGCCTAGCTATTTATCGACCTGGCCAACATCTTGTCCTTGCAACAGACGCCTCTGACTACGGGGTTGGGGCAGTCCTTGCACACCGTTTTTCTGACGGTTCGGAACAACCCATTGCTTATGCCTCCAAAACGCTCACGGATGCCCAACAAAAGTATTCTCAGATTGAGAAAGAAGCTTTGGCCATCATTTATGCTCTTCATAAGTTTGGTGTTTTTCTCTATGGCACAAAATTTCATCTTGTTACGGATCATAAACCACTTGTTTCCGTGTTTCACCCATCGTCGTCACTTCCCGACAAGGCTGCACACCGCCTCCAGCGTTGGGCTCTTTACTTGTCCCGTTTCAACTATGAGATTCATTTCCGGCCAACGGCTCAACATGCGAATGCTGATGCTTTGTCTCGCCTCCCCATAGGCCCTGATAGGGACGAACTTTTGTGTTTCCAACTGGATGTTGCCGAGCAGCGCGTTGTGGACGGGTTCCCCATCACTGGGGACAGGCTGGCGGCTGCTACGGGTTCTGACCCTACCCTCTCCCGGGTTTTACGCTGTATTCAGACGGGTTGGCCTGATCGCCCGTCCGCTAAGACTTCTGATCCGTTGCGGAACTACTACCCTTTGCGCTACCGCCTCACGGCTAGGGATGGTGTTATCCTCCTCTCCACTGACAATGTTTCGCCGCGTGTTGTGGTCCCCGCGTCTTTGCGTGCTTCGGTCTTGCGCCTCCTTCACCAGGGGCACTGGGGTGTGTCGCGCACCAAATCTCTGGCGCGCCGTCATGTGTACTGGCCTGGCATCGACTCTGAAATCGTCCACATGGTCGCTGCCTGCGGCCCTTGTGCGTCACAGGCCGCTGCCCCGAAGTCATCTTTGTCACCGTGGCCTTCGCCTGAGAAGCCCTGGGAGTGCATTCATGCTGATTTTGCGGGACCCTTTTTAGGTACTTATTGGCTCCTCGTAATTGACGCCTACTCTAACTTTCCTTTCATTGTCCGTTGCACGTCACCTACCACCGCGGCAACCACCAGTGCTCTCGCCCGCATTTTTTCTTTGGAAGGCCTCCCCTCTACTCTTGTTACTGATAATGGTCCGCAATTTGCCTCTTCTGACTTTGCGGATTTTTGTGCTCGTCACGGTGTTACGCATGTCACGGCCCCGCCGTTCCATCCACAATCCAACGGTGAGGCTGAACGACTGGTCCGCACGTTTAAGGCTCAAATGCGGAAACTTTTGACTTCTTCTGCTGCTGATGAGGCGCCTCTCCAGTTCCTGGCGTCTTACCGTTTCACCCCCATGGGCGATCATAGCCCAGCTGAGCTCTTACATGGCCGACAGCCCCGCACTCTACTTCATCTTCTGCGGCCTCCCACCTCCCGGCCGCGGGTGCCGTCACTTGGCCGGTTCACCGCCGACGACCTCGTCTGGGTACGGGGATATGGCAGGCGGCCAAAATGGAGCCCGGGCCGCATCTTAAGACACCGTGGCAGACGCCTGTATGAAATCCAGACGGACACAGGTGTTGCAGTGCGTCATTCGGACCAGCTTCGGCCTCGGGTGCCAACAACACCTGTTCAGAATGCCGCCACACCACCCTTGACTCGCCCTGATGCTCAGGATCTTGGCACATCTCCATACTCACAACGCCGCCCTCTACCCGTCATCGCGATGCCAGCACCAGAACGGATGCCACCAGACGACGTGCCCATGCGGGAACCGGAGGACCAACCAGTGTCAGAGTACATCTACTCGCCTCCTCCTCCAACAGACGCTGACGCATCACCCATGTCTCCTGTCATATCAACTGGACTTGCCGCAACGGGCAGATTGGTGCGTGGGGCCCCAGCAGATTCGACCCCTACGTCTCCTGTCATTTCGACCCGTTATCATCGGGGACACTTCCGTCCGTACGGGAAGCCTCCTCCTCGAGACTTTACGTCGAGTCACACAATGCCTATGGACGTCAGCCATCTCCAGGACACATCCATCAAGACCAGTGCAACAATTTCAAAGGGGGGAAAAGTGTTGTGACTCGCCGATCATTTAAAGTGCCGCCGCGCAATTACGCACGTCCTCTACGTGCGGCGCTGTCTGCCTGCCAGCCATGCAGCAGCAGCGCCACCTAAGCGGCCAGCCGAGCAGCGGCCGCTAGAATGAGACTCAGTGCTTATCTGAACGCTAACGTGTACACATGTCAACTTACTCTGTGACATATATGTGTTGTAGTGTCGTTCCTAAATATACTTGTTAAACTAGAAGTTCTAACAATTACCCTCTTGTTGTTTGTTAATTCATTAAATGATATAGTGTTATTTTAGTTTAATGTTCATGATTCTTTTAACTATGCATCAGAAGGAAGTGAACACATTTTAATTGATAATATACGTGCTAAAAGTTAAAATTTTGAATAAAGCCACTCACCTTCATCCTTAGTTGTAAATGGGCAGAGATTATCTTTTTCTTGGTTTTCCAGTGTTATTTGTAATCATTTACAACAAGTTCCTTATATTAGAAATTGGAATATAAGTAATTTCACTTGGGAAAAAGATTAACTTGTTGATATCTGCGTGGATAGAACTATTTCTAATACTTAGTGTTTAGTAAGGGTAGGTGTAACATAATTTAAAAGTGCTTCTTTTATGATCTTTTAAGATATTTTTCCAAAGCAAGAGAAGACAACTTCATTTCTTTAGCACTTAAAGTGTAGGTTCTTCCTGTAGCTATTGTTGGATTCGCTGTTTGTAAAAGAGTATTTCCTGGGACATCTAACATATCTCGTGGTTGTGGATAGTAAAAAGACTGGGCTGGACCCTTTGGGTGTAAAAAATGTATTCGGTACATGTCATTGTATTTTTCTTCAATGCATCCTAGCCACCAAGAGTCGTCATATGCTACTGTCACAAAACCAGCGGTAATATTTCCATATGTGATGGTGTTATTTGGTTCAGTGTTGTCACATATTCAAGAGACTCATCCAGACTAAAATGATAAGGCTTGACAGTAATTTGACTCTTTGTGCAGGGTTTATATGAGTGAAACTTTTGTGTTCCCACAATCGCTTTTGAGTTACTAAACCGAGGAAGTAAGTATTCTTTGGTCAGATCATAGTCCTCTGTTGTGCAATATTCAAAGTCAAAGTTTTTTATGTTTTCCATGGCAAATACATGAAGTGATTTGGGTGTTAAGATTTGTTGGTCATATGGCCTTTGTAAGCTGGCTTTAGCAGCTAGCCGCTTAACAGTTCCACCAAGGCCATCGCATGCACTCTTGCCATGGAACGTTGCATGGAACTCCCACTCTGCCTCAACTTCATAATCAGTTTTATGCAAACACATATTATGGGAATATTTCTTATTTTTATATTGTGCAGCACTGCCATCAGAAAAGTAAGAAATCTTATTAAGTGCAAAAGGCAAGTTTTGGTTTATGATTTCTAGCAGTTTTTTCTGGAATACATAGAAAGCGACTGCATTAATGTTTCAGGCAATCTGATATGAAGACATACTGCAGATGTTTGTTTTCCCTCCCATTTATAATATATGATGAAAGGATGCAGTGTAGCTTCCCCATTACATCAAGGTGGCCATAAGTGAGGTAGTGGCCAAAACTAGAGCTTTGATCCTATATGAAAATCTCACGTTTTTTTTATAATAAAAAGTGAATGTTGTACAAAATCGTAAGATTATTAAGTTATTATTTTTTATATATTTTATTCTCGCATTAAAATATCATTCAATGAATTAACAAACAATAAGAGGGTAATGTTGCATAAAAAGGCTAACATAATAATTTAAGTTTGTTAGAATTACATAGGCGTACCTTAGTATTCATAGCGTAGAAATAGTCTGCTTTTCACCTCACAAGTGTGTATTGCGATAGTAAAATATTTGATACAAGAACCCATTGAGATCCCACCTTGAAATTTTGCATGTATGTAGTCAGTTAGACTGGACAACACATGCAACTTTTATAAAAAAAATCCGAGGGTAATTATTTTGGAAATTTAAAACATGTTTTTTTGGAATAGTTGTAAAATTTTCAAATTTAGGTAGCATAGTCATGTTACATATCAAATTGAAGGGAATTTATAGAGGAAAACAATGGTGCAAGTTTGAGCTCTTTAGGTTGTATAGTTTTTGAACTACAGTATTTTAAAACAATCATTGATTGATCAAAAATGGAGGTTTTTATGATTTTTAAACCCTTGAAACTCAAAAACCAAAGGTCAGAAAAATTTTAAATATTCAAATTTAAACTAGTGTTAGTGAGTACATTACCTGAAAAAAAAATTCATCCAAATCTGAGATATCAAGGGTCAGACTGTTAGTTGATTTGAGATGGAATGACCCATAAGTTGTCCGCCTCCCAGCATAAATGTCCACTTTTGACCGAGAAACTTTTGCCATTCACAAAGCAGTTACTCATTTTCACAAGGCCATTGAAAGTAGGTCAGTGGCTGTATATACGGACAATAAGTCACTGGCCGATGCAGTGCATAACCCGACAGCCAACCTCGGCCCCGATGCTTTCGACATGTGGACATAATACGTCAATTCGCCACCTATTTCCATTACATCAAGGGCACAGACAGTGTCATCACTGACTAAATGTCACAAGTTGGTACGACCTCATTCTCTTGGGACTTTCATGAACTAGTGGCCCAGCAACAGAGAGATGGTGACTAATAGCAGCTACTACACAGTGAATTTGTCGTTCTCAATTGAGCTGCATGGAATTCTGGGTTCTTCCCTACCAGTCCTCTGGGACATTTCCACAGGTACCACCCACCCCCTAGTTCCAGCTGTCTTGTGCCATAAGATATTTGCGGCTTGCTATCCATGACCTTGCACATCCTAGTATTCGGGCCACTATGCACCTAATAACCGAGCGTTTCATATGGACAGTGGTTAGGGCAGACTGCAAAAACTGGTCCTGTGCATGCATTCCCTGGCAATGCTCCAAAGTTGGTCGTCATGCATACCCACTGTTGGGCCCACTTGACTTTCCTAAAGGCAGATTCTGTCACATACATCTCGACCTGGTTAGCCCGCTCCTCCCTTCAGAGGGTTTTTGATACATCCTATCTATCATCGACCATGTTGGTCGGTAGGTCGAGGCCATTCTGATCGTGGGTGTAACAGCCAACTCAGTCATATGGGTTATTAATGCCTCCTGGATTACGCGGTTTGGCTGTCCGTCTTCGGTCACAATGGACCAGGGACAACAATTTGAGGCTGTTCTTTTATCCAACCTGTGTGACCTGTGAAGTGCAAACAAAATATGTACAACAGCCTACCACCCGCAGATCAGTGGGTTAGTCGAGTGCTGGCACTGCACTTTAAAAGCTGCACTGATGTGCTATGCACATCTTGGTCAGAGGCTCTCCCCTGGGTACTTCTTGGCATCCATAAGGCCTACAAAGAGGATTTAAAGCCTCCCTAGTGGAATTATTGTACGGGGAACCTGTCACACTTCCGGCTTAATTCGTCAAAGCCTCCAACCCTCCCACACAGTCCGAACTTCTGACGTTAGTAGAATGTGTCTGACGCTTTGCCGTGCAGGTACACCCCCCGCTGCCAAGGAAACATATGGGCCCTCATGTCTTCGTACAGAAAGACCTACACATTTGTGACTACGTGATGTGCAATGATTTGGTGCAACCAGCACTGTAACCCCTGCCTGGTACTCAGACTGACATAATGTACTATGCTGCTCGCTGCAGACCTTTGACATTCTGCTCCATTGCAAAACACAGTGTCTGCCTTGTGTCTCAAATGGGGCAGCTCGGTAACAATGCAAACTTTGAGGACAACCCCCCCCCCCCCCCCCCCCCACACACACACACACACTTGGCTACTGCATGGCTCCTCACTCCCAGTGCTTCTTGTCCACCACCCCACCACCCAGCTTATAGGTTACGTGTGATGGTTTGTGTGAAGGATTCCCCTTACCTTCCCCCCACCCCAGTGATCCCACTGAGCAGCCGACGCATCCAGTGACACCTGCATTGCCGTCTTCCACGTCGACGTGTCATCGTTTTCCATCGGGGACCTCTCTTTGCAGCTAAGTGACAGCACACTGTTCACTGTTTGTCCTGCACACCCCTCTATGCATACTGGACAATTCGCTCGCCCATATCATGCTCTTTGTTTTCGATCCCTCCAGATGCAGAGCAGCCAGCCATCAGTGTCTCAACTGACGACGACAGCCACCTTTCTATTCGCTTGCTATTCAGAGCGAGCCATGCCCCCACATTGCTTGGCTGCCTGATCCCAGTTTCCCATTTCGGCAGTCCGCTCCGCTGATCGACGTGGCAATGTGACTTCATCGTTAACGGGACCTAAGTCCATGGGACCTCTTACCGCCGTGGGACATCGTAGACTGTCACAGACCGAGCGCCGCATCAACTTACATCACCACCTCACCCCGTGCTTCGCACTAAGGAGGGGCCCTCTGTGGTGGTAACCAACCACCAGAATTGAGTGTCGACACAACGTACTACCCTTGAACTACCAAAAGCTTTGACTATTCAAACTAGTGCTGCCATCACGGTTTTGTTCTTCAGTCTTTATTCGGCAACTAGAGTTGTGATATTGTGTTGTATGCGGTGTTCTCTACAAATATAGATATTATGTACAAAGTGGTGTTCAGGCTCTTGTGATTGTATAACCTGTTCTCCATAAATGTATCGCCAAATGGGGATTTGGGCTAAGAAAAGGAGAAGTGAAAAGTACTATAAAAATGATTGTTACTGAGCACAAAATCCATACTATTTTTAACAATAACAGACCAGGAGAAGATTGATTCCAAAAATTTTGAGAAATGAAATGATTTGACCGTGAATAAACCAGAGCCCTTACAGCATGTTATAAATGATCCATTCATAATTTACAGTTTTAAGATTTGGTGAAAGATGAAACGGAGCGACTTGATGTAAAAGATGATCCACAATGTGATTACAATCTTGGCTAGACCACTTTCTTGCTAGATGAACATACAACAACAGAAAAATGAGATGGAACTGGAACGGAGGTTTTTTAAGTTGTTAGGTGAGGGAAGACATTGGAGGCCATTCACATAACAAGTGTAAGTTGTTTCAAAATCCTTCTCGTTTTTTGGGTAAATCATGATAGTCAATTGAGCACTTAATGTTAAAGCCATTAGGCCTAATGATTAAAAGTATTACAAAGAGCACATTAAAGTTTAAAAACATTAAATTGTGGTTCTCAAATACTATTTCTGCTCTCCTGTGCAACAAATCAGACCATTTGAACACTCTGTTTTGCAACAAATAAATTACATCTACACTTACATATCATTTAATGTCCATTGTTTAATTGTGTCTAATAAATGCTCCAATATAATTTTTGGGAAATATTCAGTTTACCCTGCAATTAACACAACTGGCTCTCACAACAGTCCTTTAAATAACCCAGATAATGGTTATCCATGTGAGGATATCACACAGAAAGTATTGAAAACAACAAGGTATCAGAATTATACCAAAAGTTACATTTTTGTGTGAAGACTTCCCCAGGGTAATCTACATTTAGTTTGGTAACTTTTCAGGCTGATGACACGGCGAATTCATTTGGAGGAAAGTTAATGATTCATCAGTTTTCTGATAGACAGACAAACAACGCACTGACAATTCATAGTGGTCTGACTGCTTTTATTCACTATCTATTCCTTGCTAAAATTTGGAAAGTTGCAACAAATTTTTTCAGCAAAGTTGAAGATAGACTGTTTAAAGGACAAGTTTTCTGACCTTCATTTATGTTATTTCTGTTTTCTGCACAAAAGTTGTCAGAATGGGAAGTTTCAGGATCCTAGCTACATTAGGTCAGAAAGATGGTTTGCCAAACTTGAGGATTAAACTGGATGCTCCCAGTTCAGGAGAAAGTGACATTTCTTAGAACAGCTTTAGGACCTGAACCAAGTTACAGATGCGACAAAAATTTTCAGAAGTTCTTGCAGATCCTTTGGACACAATCTGTATAAATTTCATCAAAACTGATGAGACATGAGTATCACCCAGATTGCATTTCTTCACACAGAATGACTTGAATGCACTACAATAATGTAGTGTTGCATCATGAAAATGTACATTGCTGTTGGACAACCCTGTTAGCCTAGACTCTGCAATGGATAAGAAAAATATTATCTGCTTTATGCTAAACAATCTCCAGTAAGCAAAGGAATGATTCTCATGATTCTCCATCGCTTCATGTACTATCTCACATGCTATACGTAGAAATCCTCAGCTGGTAAAAGTACCATCAAAATTCACAATGGCTTGCCAAAGATGAAACCAGAATATACTATTCTGCAGGCTTTCTGTGCACAGCAACACACATGATCTACATTCATTGTTGTGGTCTTCAGTCCTGAGACTGGTTTGATGCAGCTCTCCATGCTACTCTATCGTGTGCAAGCCTCTTCATCTCCCAGTACATACTGCAGCCTACATCCTTCTGAATCTGCTTAGTGTATTCATCTCTTGGTCTCCCTCTACAACTTTTACCCTCCAAGCAAACCTCCAGTACTAAATTCGTGATCCCTTGATGCCTCAGAACATGTCCTACCAACCGATACCTTCCTCTAGTCAAGTTGTGCCACAAACTCCTCTTCTCCCGAATTCTATTCAATACCTCCCCATTAGTTATGTGATCTACCCATCGAATCTTCGGCATTCTTCTGTAGCACCACATTTCAAAAGCTTCTATTCTCTTCTTCTCTAAATTAATTATTTTCCATGTTTCAGTTCCATACATGGCTATACTCCATACAAATACTTTCAGAAACGACTTCCTGACACTTAAATCAATACTCGATGTTAACAAATTTCTCTTCTTCAGAAATGATTTCCTTGCCATCACCAGTCTACATTTTATATCCTATCTACTTCAACCATCATCAGTTATTTTGCTCCCCAAATAGCAAAACTCCTTTACTTCTTTAAGTGTCTCATTTCCTAATCTAATCCCCTCAGCATCACCCGATTTAATTCGACTACACTCCATTATCCTTGTTTTGCTTTTGTTGATGTACATCTTATGCCCTCCTTTCAAGACACTGTCCATTCCGTTCAACTGCTCTTCCAAGTCCTTTGCTGTCTCTGACAGAATTACAATGTCATCGGCGAACCTCAAAGTTTTTATTACTTCTCCATGGATTTTAATACCTACTCCGAACCTTTCTTTTGTTTCCTTTACTGCTTACTCAATATACAGATTGAATAGCACCAGGGAGAGGCTACAACCCTGTCTCACTCCCTTCCCAACCACTTCTTCCCTTTCATGTCCCTCGACTCTTATAACTGCCATCTCGTTTCTGTACAAATTGTAAATAGCCTTTCCCTCCCTGTATTTTACCCCTGCCACCTTCAGAATTTGAAAGAGAATATTCCATTCAACATTGTCAAAAGCTTTCTCTACGTCTACAAATGCTAGAAATGTAGGTGTGCCTTTACTTAATCTTTCTTCTAAAATAGTCGTAGGGTCAGTATTGCCTCACATGTTCCAACATTTTTACGGAATCCAAACTGATCTTCCCCGACGTCGGCTTCTACCAGTTTTTCCATTCGTCTATAAAGAATTCGCGTTAGTATTTTGCAGCTGTGACTTATTAAACTGATAGTTGGGTAATTTTCACATCTGTCAACCCCTGTTTTCTTTGGGATTGGAATTATTATATTCTTCTTGAAGTCTGTGGGTATTTCGCCTGTCTCATACAACTTGCTCACCAGATGGTAGAGTTTTGTCATGACTGGCTCTCCCAAGGCCATCAGTAGATCTAATGGAATGTTGTCTACACAGATGTGAAAATTACCGAACTATCAGTTTAATAAATCACAGCTGCAAAATACTAACGCGAATTCTTTACAGACGAATGGAAAAACTGGTAGAAGCGGACCTTGGGGAAGATCAGTTTGGATTCCGTAGAAATGTTG
Source organism: Schistocerca nitens (assembly GCF_023898315.1). Taxonomy (NCBI): domain Eukaryota; kingdom Metazoa; phylum Arthropoda; class Insecta; order Orthoptera; family Acrididae; genus Schistocerca; species Schistocerca nitens. The sequence continues at coordinate 367,839,536 of NC_064619.1, forward strand.
GAACATGTGAGGCAATACTAACCTTACGACTTATCTTAGAAGAAAGATTAAGAAAAGGCAAACCTACGTTTCTAGCATTTGTAGACTTAGAGAAAGCTTTTGACAACGTTAACTGGAATACTCTCTTCCAAATTCTGAAGGTGGCAGGGGTAAAATACAAGGAGCGAAAGGCTATTTACAATTTGTACAGAAACCAGATGGCAGTTATAAGAGTCGAGGGGCTCGAAAGGGAAGCAGTGGTTGGGAAAGGAGTGAGACAGGGTTGTAGCCTCTCCCCGATGTTATTCAATCTGTATATTGAGCAAGCAGTAAAGGAAACAAAAGAAAAATTCGGAGTAGGCATTAAAATTCATGGAGAAGAAATAAAAACTTTGAGGTTCGCCGATGACATTGTAATTCTGTCAGAGACAGCAAAGGACTTGGAAGAGCAGTTGAACGGAATGGAGGGTGTCTTGAAAGGAGGATATAAGATGAACATCAACAAAAGCAAACCGAGGATAATGGAATGTAGTCAAATTAAATCGGGTGATGCTGAGGGGATGAGATTAGGAAATGAGACACTTAAAGTAGTAAAGGAGTTTTGCTATTTAGGGAGTAAAATAACTGATGATGGTCGAAGTAGAGAGGATATAAAATGTAGACTGGCAATGGCAAGGAAATCATTTCTGAAGAAGAGAAATTTGTTAACATCTAGTATAGATTTAAGTGTCAGGAAGTCGTTTCTGAAAGTATTTGTATGGAGTGTAGCCATGTATGGAAGTGAAACATGGACGATAACCAGTTTGGACAAGAAGAGAATAGAAGCTTTCGAAATGTGGTGCTACAGAAGAATGCTGAAGATAAGGTGGGTAGATCACGTAACTAATAAGGAGGTATTGAATAGGATTGGGGAGAAGAGAAGTTTGTGGCACAACTTGACTAGAAGAAGGGATCGGTTGGTAGGACATGTTTTGAGGGATCACAAATTTAGCATTGGAGGGCAGTGTGGAGGGTAAAAATCGTAGAGGGAGACCAAGAGATGAATACACTAAGCAGATTCAGAAGGATGTAGGTTGCAGTAGGTACTGGGAGATGAAGAAGCTTGCACAGGATAGAGTAGCATGGAGAGCTGCTTCAAACCACTCTCAGGACTGAAGACAACAACAACAACAAGAACAACAACAACATCTCATCATACATTTCATCAATTTCTTCATCATCTGCAGAGCTAGTTGGCATATAAACTTGTACTACTGTAGTAGGCGTGTGCTTCGTATCTATCTTGGCCACAATAATGCGTTCACTATGCTGTTTGTAGTAGCTTACCCGCACTCCTATTTTTTTTTTCATTATTAAACCTATTCCTGCATTACCCTTATTTGATTTTGTATTTATAACCCTGTATTCACCTGACCAAAAGTCTTGTTCCTCCTGCCACCGAACTTCACTAATTCCCACTATATCTAACTTTAACCTATCCATTTCCCTTTTTAAATTTTCTAACCTACCTGCCCGATAAAGGGATCTGACATTCCATGCTCCGATCCGTAGAACGCCAGTTTTCTTTCTCCTGATAACGATGTCCTCTTGAGTAGTCCCCGCCCGGAGATCCGAATGGGGGACTATTTTACCTCCGGAATATTTTACCCAAGAGGACGCCTTTGATTAAAACTATACCACTTGTCGAAAACATATCTCTTATATAGCTCATATAGATAACTGTTGTTCTATGACAAACCATGAATATGGTCATCTAGATATTAAGTCTGTCAATAGGAGAAAAGCAGTAGCTATTTAATAAACTCTGGAAAATGATTCCATTTTTCACACTGGCTGTTATATAATCACTGTCATTTACACCATGATGAACTCACTTAAGCTGTTTTCTATTTTCATGTACATGCTCCTACACACACAAATTTATACTGCTGTCATATGTGGGTGTATACAAATGTACATCTGTCATTTTAATACGTAAAGGCTACCATTGTAAACACAAGTCAGAAAATTGTTCCATATTCGTCAGTGGTAGTAATGTTATTTTGAAGTGCTAACAAATATGGAATACTGTTCTCGTTCATGTTTATTTCAACAGTACGTACGTATTAAAATGATATAAACTACCACATAGGCTGACAGTGTAAATCTGCCGCTATATGAGTACACCCTTGAAACAGGCAAAGAACCAAAATCAGTTTATTGTGATCGAAATGATAGTCATTATACAACAGTTAGTGTGGAAAACAGAAAAGTATAGTATTATCAACTCTGTGTATGGTATAGTTAACTGTGTTAAAGTCTGCCTCCATAGCTGACTCATTAGTGCTGCTGACTGCCATGGTAGGGTGGTGGTGGTGGTGGTGGTGGTGGTGGTGGTGGTGGTGGTGGTGGTGGTGGTGGTGGTGGTGGTGGTGGTGGTGGTGGTGGGGGGGGGGGGGGGGTAATTTCTTGGCTGGGTTGGAGATGTTATCCACCCAGGGACTGGGCATTGCATTGTCCTCATCATCATCAATGCTCTGGGCACCGAAGTGGTGCCAAATGCGACAACGTGCACTAGGTAGTTGAACAACATAGAAGGGATCTCATAGTCAATAATGCCATGCAGTCATTTAATTTTAACTCTGTTAAAAGTAAATTTTATAGTCATTACAAAGAAAAAACTATTAAAATAATGTGATCAGTCTTTCCTTCTCATCCCATCTGTTAAGTCTACCTTGCCCTGCACCCTTCTGCCTGAAGATCTTGCAGATTTCCTTAACCTTTGTTTGTGTCTGTTCTCCTGGCACCGCTTAGTGAGCATACTTTTTATCTGTCCAGTTACATTATATTTTGAAAACTGAAAATTGATTATTTTTGTCAATATCAAATCCTGTACTACTGACTGTAATACATTTTAAAAGTATCTAAAACAGTACCTTCTTAGAACATGCTTCAGTTCCCTACAAGACTATATATACGTAGTGTATTGTAAAATGTTTAATGTGAATTTCATTGTTAACAGCTATGGGTTGAAATGAATTCGTGTTCAAAGGCTATTGTCAGAAATGTGGTTCAATACTCAAAAAGTTTCTCAAACAGTTTTGAGACACAGGAAGGAGGGAGGTGGGTCTACAATTAGAGCCCAGTTGCTTATTCCTGCTAGTGTAAATGGTCAGTTAGTTTCACTTTCCATGTATCATTTTCTCAATAAGTTGTAAGGTTGTGGAATGAGTCATTTTACACTCACATCACAAATTGATTTTTAAGTATGGCTATATGCTATATATATATTTTTTTAATTATTATTACCAAACATAAAGCTGTGAGTTAGTAATTTCCACACACCACTTAATTCTTACTCACCACTTTTCACACATTACAATAACAAAAATTCTTCTACAGAACAGAAGGAGCTGTCAAGGGGAAACCTTTTCAGTTTGTTTTCAAATTTTACCCAGTGGGGTAAGTGATCAAAAATTTTAGTTGGAGCATTACGCATCCCTTTCTGTGCTAGACAAACTTAATGTGGAGTAAGGAACGTCATTTTTCTTTCTGGTATTGTAATATTTATGTATACCATGGTTCCTTTTTAACTGCAGTGGCTTATTTATGACAAACTTCATGAGGGAATAAACATACTGTGAAGGAGTAGTCAGATTACCACATACTCTTCATATAATGCATTTTCAAGCAATGAAGACTTTCTTTCTTAAAAATGAGTTACCCCAGAACATTATTCCATATCATATTATTGAATGAATACATGCTAAATACATCAGTTTACTGAATGTCTTCCCAAAGACTTGCAACGATTCTAAGTGAAAATATGGCTGAACTAAGTTGTTTAAGAGACCAGTCACAAAAAAACAATGTCCAATGAAGTGGGATACAGAAGTATTAAGGAATGACTAGAGAAGTTTGAAGTTCTTTGAGGCTAAAGATATAGTGGCAAGGAAGAGATTAGTAGGCAGTTCAGTTGAAGAAGAGTGGATACCTCTAAAAAAAGGTGATCACAGAAGATGGAAAGAAAAACACAGGTGCAAAAAAGGTAACAGCAAAGAAACCATGGGTAACAGAAGAAATAGCTCAGGTGATCGATAAAAGAAGGAAGTACAAAAATGTTCAGGGAAATTCAGAATGCAGAGGTACTAGTCACTTAAGAATGAAACAACTAGGAAATACAGGGAAGCTAAAGTGAAATGATTGGATAAAAAAGTGAAGAAATCGAAAAAGTCAGGAGGACTAATTCAGCTTGTATAGAAAAGCCAAAACAATCTTCAGTGAAATTAAAAGCAAAAATGTAACATTAAGAGTGCAATGGGAATTCCACTGTTAAATGCAGAGGAGAGAGCAGATAGGTGAAAAGAGTACATTGAAGGCCTCTATGAGTGTTGAGACTTGTCTGATGACATAACAGAAGAAGAAACAGGAGTTGATATAGGAGAGTATTATAATCAGAATTTAAAAGAGCTTTGGAAGACTTTAAGATCAAATAAGGCAGAAGAGATAGATATTGTTCTATCAGAATTTCTAAATCACTGATGGAAGTGGCAACAAAATGACTATTCACACTGTTGTGTAGAATGTATGAGTCTGGTGAAACATCATCTGACTTTCAGAAAAAACATCATCTACACAATTCTTAAGATTGCAAGAGCTGACAAGTATGAGAATTATCACAAATCAGTTTAATGGCTCATGCATCTAAGTTTCTGAAAGAATAATACACAGAAGAATGGAAAAGAAAACGTAGGATGTGTTAGAAGAGGATAAGTTTGTCTTTAGGAAAGGTAAAGGCACTAGAGAAGCAATTCTGATGTTGCAGTTGATAATGTAAGCAAAACTAAAGTCAAGACACTCACATGATCTGTCAACACGGAAGATGCGTCTGACAATGTCAAATGGTGTAAGTTGTTCAAAATTCTGAGAAAAATAGGGGTAAGATTTAGGGAAAGATGGGTATACAGTATGTACAAGAGCCAAGATGAAACAATAATGAGTGGAAGACCAAGAATGAAATGCTCGGATTGAAAAGAGTGAAGGCAGGGATACAGTCTTTCAGCCCTACTGTTCAGTCTCTACATCGAAGAAGCACTGACGGAAATAAATGACAAGTTCAAGAGTGGAATTAAAATTCAAGGTGAAAAGATAAGATTCACTGATGACATTGCTATTTTCAGTGAATGTGAGGAAGAATTACAGGATGAACTGAATGGAATAAAGAGTCTGATCAGTACAGAATATGGATGAAGAGTAAATCATAGGAAGATGAAAGTAATGAGAAGTAGCAGAAATGAGAATAGCAAGAAACTTAACATCAGGATTGATAATCATGAAGTAGATGAAATTAAGGAATACTGCTACCTAGGCTGCAAAATAACTCTTGACAGACAGGACAATGAGAGAATAAAAAGCAGACTAGCACTGACAAAGTGACATTCCTGTAAGAGCATATACTGGAACACTTTCAGCAAATAACTGAGGATGTACCAGTAGGTTGCAAGTGCTGCTTTGAGATGAAGAGGCTGGCACAGAAGAAGAATTAGAAGTCAGAAGACTAATGGCCCAATAAATAAATAAATAAATAAAATGTTGTTTAAGGAGTTTTAAGCTGTGTTTTTTTTTTTTTTGTTTTTTTTTTTTTTTTTTTTTTTTTCTCCCCAGTTCAAATTCTCATCAATATGAACACCTAAAATTTTTGAGGTTTCCACTACATTCATTATTTTCTCACTGTGTCTTACACTCATCATTGGTGTAGTACCACTAGATGTGCAGAAGTGAATATGTTGCACCTTTTTAAAATTTAGAATGAGGTCACTGACAGAAGACCAGTCAGTGACACCATTAGGAACATTGTTTAACATTTCTTCTATTGCTGAAGTTCGGTGGCAGGAGGAACACGACTTTTGGTCAGGTGATTACAGGGTTATAAATACAAAATCAAATAGGGGTAATGCAGGAGTAGGTTTAATAACGAATAAAAAAATAGGAGTGCGGGTTAGCTACTACAAACAGCATAGTGAAAGCATTATTGTGGCCAAGTTAGACACAAAGCCCATGCCTACTACAGTAGTACAAGTTTATATGCCAACTAGCTCTGCAGATGATGAAGAAATTGATGAAATGTATGATGAGATAAAAGAAATTATTCAGGTAGTGAAGGGAGACGAAAATTTAATAGTCATGGGTGACTGGAATTCGTCAGTAGGAAAAGGGAGAGAAGGAAACATAGTAGGTGAATATGGATTGGGGCTAAGAAATGAAAGAGGAAGCCGCCTTGTAGAATTTTGCACAGAGCATAACCTAATCATAGCTAACACTTGGTTCAAGAATCATAAAAGAAGGTTGTATACCTGGAAGAATCCTGGAGATACTAAAAGGTATCAGATAGATTATATAATGGTAAGACAGAGATTTAGGAACCAGGTTTTAAATTGTAAGACATTTCCAGGGGCAGATGTGGATTCTGACCACAATCTATTGGTTATGAACTGCAGATTGAAACTGAAGAAACTGCAAAAAGGTGGGAATTTAAGGAGATGGGACCTGGATAAACTGAAAGAACCAGAGGTTGTAGAGAGTTTCAGGGAGAGCATAAGGGAACAATTGACAGGAATGGGGGAAAGAAATACAGTAGAAGAAGAATGGGTAGCTTTGAGGGATGAAGTAGTGAAGGCAGCAGAGGATCAAGTAGGTAAAAAGACGAGGGCTAATAGAAATCCTTGGGTAACAGAAGAAATATTGAATTTAATTGATGAAAGGAGAAAAAATAAAAATGCAGTAAATGAAGCAGGAGTGGCTAGAAGACAAATGGAAGGATGTAGAGGCTTGTCTCACTAGGGGTAAGATAGATACTGCCTACAGGAAAATTAAAGAGACCTTTGGAGGGAAGAGAACCACTTGTATGAATATCAAGAGCTCAGATGGCAACCCAGTTCTATGCAAAGAAGGGAAGGCAGAAAGGTGTAAGGAGTATATAGAGGGTTTATACAAGGGCGATGTACTTGAGGACAATATTATGGAAATGGAAGACGATGTAGATGAAGATGAAATGGGAGATAAGATACTGCGTGAAGAGTTTGACAGAGCACTGAAAGACCTGAGTCGAAACAAGGCCCCGGGAGTAGACAACATTCCATTAGAACTACTGATGGCCTTGGGAGAGCCAGTCATGACAAAACTCTACCATCTGGTGAGCAAAATGTATGAGACAGGTGAAATACCCACAGACTTCAAGAAGAATATAATAATTCCAATCCCAAAGAAAGCCGGTGTTGACAGATGTGAAAATTACCGAACTATCAGTTTAATAAGTCACAGCTGCAAAATACTAACGCGAATTCTTTACAGACGAATGGAAAAACTGGTAGAAGCGGACCTTGGGGAAGATCAGTTTGGATTCCGTAGAAATGTTGGAACACGTGAGGCAATACTAACCTTACGACTTATCTTAGATGAAAGATTAAGAAAAGGCAAACCTACGTTTCTAGCATTTGTAGACTTAGAGAAAGCTTTTGACAACGTTAACTGGAATACTCTCTTTCAAATTCTGAAGGTGGCAGGGGTAAAATACAGGGATCGAAAGGCTATTTACAATTTGTACAGAAACCAGATGGCAGTTATAAGAGTCGAGGGGTATGAAAGGGAAGCAGTGGTTGGGGAAGGGAGTGAGACAGGGGATGTAGCCTCTCCATGATGTTATTCAATCTGTATATTGAGCAAGCAGTAAAGGAAACAAAAGAAAAATTAGGAGTAGGTATTAAAATTCATGGAGAAGAAGTAAAAACTTTGAGGTTCGCCAATGACATTGTAATTCTGTCAGAGACAGCAAAGGACTTGGAAGAGCAGTCGAACGGAAAGGACAGTGTCTTGAAAGGAGGATATAAGATGAACATCAACAAAAGAAAAACGAGGATAATGGAATGTAGTCAAATTAAATCGGGTGATGCTGAGGGGATTAGATTAGGAAATGAGACACTTAAAGTAGTAAAGGAGTTTTGCTATTTAGGGAGCAAAATAACTGATGATGGTGAAGTAGAGAGGATATAAAATGTAGACTGGCAATGGCAAGGAAATCATTTCTGAAGAAGAGAAATTTGTTAACATCGAGTATAGATTTAAGTGTCAGGAAGTCGTTTCTGAAAGTATTTGTATGGAGTGTAGCCATGTATGGGAATGAAACATGGACGATAACCAGTTTGGACAAGAAGAGAATAGAAGCTTTCGAAATGTGGTGCTACAGAGGAATGCTGAAAATAAGGTGGGTAGATCACGTAACTAATGAGGAGGTATTGAATAGGATTGGGGAGAAGAGAAGTTTGTGGCACAACTTGACTAGAAGAAGGGATTGGTTGGTAGGACATGTTTTGAGGCATCAAGGGATCACAAATTTAGCATTGGAGGGCAGCGTGGAGGTTAAAAATCGTAGAGGGAGACCAAGAGATCAATACACTAAGCAGATTCAGAAGGATGTAGGTTGCAGTAGGTACTGGGAGATGAAGAAGCTTGCACAGGATAGAGTAGCATGGAGAACTGCATCAAACCAGTCTCAGGACTGAAGACCACAACAACTATTGCTGTATGAACAATTGGATTGACTATGGTACTAGGGTCATTTACAAAAGGAATTAATTCTGCTTATTGTATATTAGACAGAATATCATTTCTATATACCAGGAGCAATGGAGGACCTCAGATGAAGACTCCTGGAACTCCATATGTGATTTCTCACCAGTGAGGATGAATTCTCCTGATTACATTGGTTGAATTACTAATTCTTTTGGTTGGATATGACATTATTTGTTGGTTGGCTATACCATCAGTTCAACAAAAAACACAGTTCATCTAGAAGTATATTGTGGTTCACACAGTCAAGTGTAAATGTAGGTCACAGAAAATACCAACCAGTACTATTTTGTTACTTCATGCTTGTATAATCTGTTGAGTGAACATGTAAATGGCATTTTCCGTAGAGCAACCCTTCTGAAATCCAAACTGTGATTTACTGAAAAGGATATTGTTGCTCAGGCAGGGTACTATTCTAGAATACATCACCTTCCCAAAAATTTTGGAAAATGATGTCAGAAGTGAAACAGGTCAGCAGTTATTGAAATCTCTCCTATCATCTTTCTTATAGAGAGTTTTAACAATGGCATATTTCAATCTCTCTGGAACATGCCTTGAGTAAGTGATGCAGTGCATAGTTCAGATAAGACAGGGACTATTATACGGGAACAAATCTTTAGTACTCTGTTGGAAACATCAGGAGTTCCATATGAGCTTTTATTTTCAAGGTAATATATAATTTTCTTAATTTCAGAGGGAGAAGTTGGTAATACATCCATATGAGTGAACTTTATGAGAGCTGGTTTTTGAACATACTGCTGCACTTTTTTTCTCTTTAACTGTTTGTCCCTATATTTTCTACTACATTTATGAAATTATTATTAAACCAATTGCTACCTGTGACTTATCATTTATAGCTTATCCACTTAGGTCAACAGTTAAGTTATCCTGTTCTTTGGCCAGTCCTTTCTGTTGTTTCACTACATTCCATACAGCCTTAAGTCTGTCATAGGGTCTAATTTATTTTTGACAATGCCTATGTTTCTTGATTTTTTTGGTGACATTTCTTAGTAGTTTTTGTAGTGTGCAACTACTGTGGGATCTCTTCTTGTTCTTGCCAATACACAGATTTCCCTTTTCCTTTCACACAATACTTTAATCGCTCCAGTAACCCATGGGTTTTTACATGCCCATTTAATGTCCTTTCTGATAAGCTCATGTGGCAAACTATTTTCAAATATAAGCATGAATTTATCATGGAACAGATTAAATTTCATCCCATCATCTTGTAAACTATTGTCATCTTGTAAACTATTCTTAACCCTAGAACGGTCAGGATAGGTCTGTGAGACTCAGGAAAGTTTTTCTTTCATTGAATTTATATTCTTATAGTTGCTGATTTGACTCAAGTGCTCTGCTAGCTTCCTGAAACATCCAAGAGAAAGCGTTCACATCGTGAATAAGGTTTCACTTCGTTTAGTCATTGTTTGGCACTCTTTCAAAAAGGGCATGAGTCGGTCAGACCCAGCCCAAGCATTTACGTTTCTATTTTTTGTCAGTGCAGTCCCATTTTTATTTTCTTATAGGCCTACCATCCTGGCACTTTGTAAACAATTTGGGATGCCATAGAACCAAATTATCAGCATCAATAGTTTACAACATAAAATGGCAAGAGAAAATCTTTCATACAATGAAATTTATAGAATTTTATACGAAGATGAGAGTAGAGTATATGATTATGATGTGGATCCAGACTTCGAAATAAACAGTGATCATGACAGTAACAGTGAAATAAGTGGTGGTGAAGAGAAAGATGTTCAGCCTTCTGCTAGCACTGTTGTTGATTCAAGTACAGCTCCTGTAAATGACTCAGGTACATTAAAAAAATAAGCCTGAATTCCAGCCGAGTTTTCCCCAAAAAATCTAAAAAAACATGCTCAAGTATGTTTGGATTTCAGAAAGATGTCACATTCCTTTTATATATACCAAAACAAAACAAAACAAATCAGTACTACTTATATCGTCAGTGCATCATGATGAAATTGACAGTGACAGCAGAAAAAAAGAAGAAAAAACCAAGCATAATAACATACTACAACAAAACAAAGGGCAGTGTAGATGTCGTCGATGCTGTATATGGAGGCTATACTGTTGCTAGAGAGACAAGATGGTGGCCTCTTTTGTCTCTTTTTCAGTTGTTGAACATTGTAGCTCTCAATGGCTACATTGTATATTCAAAGCAAACAGAAATGTTTCAGATAGAAGACGATACCTCAAACCTTAGGAAAGTATGTCACAACACCATATTTAACAATGTGTGCAACCCAGCCAAACCACCATTGCAAAATTCGCAGGCTTGCCTCTAACCTCTCCAGCAACCAACAACACAGAACTTACATTTAGTACAACAAAGAAGTATGTTTTTCAGGTATTTTTTTTTGCAATTATTGTATAATTTGGGAAGTTAAAATATGTCACTATAGCCTTCAGTATTACCTGAAAAGAATAAAAATTCGCGATTTGATGTAAATATACTGTTTGTCGCATATAAGAAGTGTTTTACTCATTGGGTCCCATAGACCCAACCCAACCATTCTTGAAACTATTTTTTACCCGACTGTTCTAGGGACTTGGTTTAGCATATCACGTGACTGCAAAGGTGGATGCTACCAATCAACAAAAGATTTTAGTACTCCGGTTGAAACATCTCTGTAATCACAAAATTTTCTGATTTTAGTGATCTAATGATTTGTATGGTGTCTTCAGCAGTTGATTTGGAAAAACTGATGTCCGTTGGCGAAAGATGCAATGTCTGTTTAAATAAATCTTATGTATCTGCTTTGAATGGTACATCTTTTTCTCCATGTGTTTTCAACTACTAAGCCCAAGTAAAATTTGCTGAATCTAGTGGCCAATGGTTTGAATTTAACACATCTGTCTCACAGCTGCCTACATTACGGAGTTTGTATGAGGGTTGACTGAAAAGTAATGCCCCCACCTTCGTAACTCTTCAACAGTTGGCAGCATTGGTATGTGGTGGTTACTGGCTTATTCCGTAGCCTCTTCTCTACAGCTCCAATTGGCAGGAAGCCTTAGCAGTGGATGGTTGTGTTGTTACAGTGTAACACATGGAACCCTGCACAGAAAGTTAGTCAATGCAATTTAAGCAATGTGCAATCACTGAATTCTTGACAGCAGAATTGTAACAGGAGACAAAACGTGGTTACATCATTACGACCCGGAGACAAAACTTCAGTCTATGGAATATTGACACAAAGACTCACCCCCAGGAAAAAAAATTTAAGATGCAGCCCTCAGCTGGAAGAATCATGGCCACAGCGTTCTGGGACACAAATGGTGTTATCTATGTTGATTTCCTTGATTGTGGAACAACAATAAATTCAGAGCATTACATCACAAAGCTGCGAACTCTGAAACGATGGCTAACAAGGGTCCGAAAGGAAAAGGGAAATGTTTTCCTGCAGCATGACAATGCCAAACCTCACACTTCACATGCTACCACAGCAGAACTTCAGAGACTGGATCTCACCACCGTACAGCATCCTCCTCCATACAATCCAAATTTAGCACCATCTGACTTCCATCTGCTCCTGATAATGAAAGATGATCTGCAGGGACATCATTATGCTTCTGATGATGATGTTGAGAGTAGCGTGAGACTATGGGTGCGGAAGAAGAGTGTCGACTTCTTCCGTGATGGCTTCAGAAAACTTGTTCATCGTTGGCGGAAATGTATCCAATTGGCTGGTGATTATGCGGAAAAGTGAATTAAAGATCACATTCTAAGGATTATTTCTGCATTTGATTTATTAAAATATTCATATCCAAACCCAATTAATGAAGCTGGAGGCATTACTTTTCATTCAACCCCTGTGTTACAGTGTATTTTTTCATGTCTAATAACGTTGCTAAAAAACTACCTGTGATTTGTTCTTGGGATTTTTTAACCAAAGCACACTGTTTTTACCTCACAAAATTCTGCAACACTGGTGCTGCCTGTAGGGCATCTTTAAGTCTAAGCAGAATCCTCTGATTAAAACAGAGTAAAAAAAAAAAAAAAAATCCTGTTCATTGCCTGTCCACTGTCAGAATTGCAATCCTATATATTTTCAAGTTTATTATTGAAGTACAGCATTTAATGAGATTTATTGTGTCTCATAGTCTGGGACTTCATTCCACTTTCTGCGTATGTAACCACTCCCTTATCCTAACATTGCGTGTATCCATCTGTGTGCATCAGTTCAATTTCTGCAGGTTCCAAACGATGTTCAGTCACACATAGTAGATCTGATTTGAATTTTCATTTGGTCTTGTTGATTACATGTTGTACAAAGGATGTACTAGTAATGCAGGATAAGTCAAGTGAAATAATACAAAATGTGGAAATATGTTTACAATTTTCTACTTTCTATAGTGATACAAGAAGCCCATCTGTCTTATTTGATGGACTGCTATGTTTTCCTGAAAAACCAGAAATGTATTATGAGTGTAGTCCCTTGTGTTCCTCAAGCTGCCATTCTTTTGTTTCTCTGTTTACTATTAGAATTTTATCTACAGATATTCAACTGCTCTGTCTTTTGGAAAGATTTACCCTGCAAAACACCTATTGAAAATATTGAATATCACAGGGCTGGACTGAAGCACTCTGATTACAATGAGCATTTCTGGAAATAAGACATGCATAGTAGCCTTTTACCATAAACTTTAAGATGTACGCCAAGTAGTGTGTTGTAGGAGCATGTGAGAGGACAACACACTGATCCATATGTGATCACCCCACTCTGTTGAAGAACTCCCCAGCACTGCGTTTACACATTCAACAAAATGCTTCATCCAGAGACTTCTGAATCACTCCAAGAGGGCAATGAGTATGATGCCATTCAACTGCATATAATTTAGGTAGGCGTCTCCATCCCCCCTCCCCAATAATCGATATTAAAAGCAGGTTCAAACAAATAGTAAATCACCCCCGCCAGACTAGAATACTTTCTATTCAACCACTGACAGGTGCAACACATTTCAAAAGTAGGCCTATATAACCTACCTATGTAATAGATTTTCAAAAATGGTTCAAATGGCTCTGAGCACTATGGGACTCAACTGCTGAGGTCATAAGTCCCCTAGAACTTAGAACTACTTAAACCTAACTAACCTAAGGACAACACACACATCCATGCCCGAAGCAGGATTCGAACCTGCGACCGTAGCGGTCGCGCGGTTCCAGACTGTAGCGCCAGAACCACTCGGCCACCAGCGGCCGGCGTAATAGATTTTAAAATATCTATTTGTTTATGGTGTTGAATTTAAACACGTTGATTCTTGTAAAGCGAAATTACAGTTAAAATCTATCAGGTCTTTAAAATGTTGCGCCTACTGGTAAAACTGATAGGGAAAATATGTACTTGGCCCCAATCCATAAATTTCATATATCACATTGCAAAATAAATAAAGAAATAAAAGTCTCTTCCTGTGGGTTATACCGTTGCCTAAACGTCCGCGGAGCTGCACATTCGGTTCGCTGACAGTTTCCGAAGCAGTTTGGCTGGAATCTCATGTGTCACACTGCTATTAGACATGTAATTGAGGAAGTGTTGTTTGACGAAAACCATTTTATTTCTCTGCACTATATATTAGCAATTTAACAGCGTCTCGTTTCCGTTTTATAACTAATTGAAACATGTTATTTCTGGGCATGAAAAATGATTAGCTATACCATCGCTGTTCTTAAAGGCAGAAAATAATTTGCATAGGCCCTACTCCTAGATATGATTGTAGTTCCCACGGCTTTTTTTATACTTGTTTCGAAAAATACGTTTGTTGACATTACGAAAAACCGCATTAAGCGGCAAAACCCAATGTATCCTACAAACAACTGTTACCGTTACAAGATAACCAGCAACACTTGGCAGTTCAAGATATGAAATGTACTGCACTTAAAGACGAACGGAACCTGACAGCGAAAATGTGTAGGCTATCGTGTCAGTATATATGAACATTTTTCGAGTTGGCAACATATCGGAATTCCAGTTCTACGACATGATAACTGGGGTACACAAACTGGGAATGATTTTTAATACCTTGCAGCTTATAGGCGCTTAGGCCCAAATCAAGGCTCGTGATCTTCAAAACGTGTAGGACCCTACGCTAACAGGGAAATGTATTTGTTTTTTGTAACTAATGATTCGAGGTGGACTGACAGGCACAACTAGAAGGAGCCATTCCACTTTGCTGTAGGCCTACTGAATGTACTTTAATAATTGTACTGGTGTTACTAGCCGACTAAAAATCAAAAATTCAGCAGCATTAGAAGTGAGAGAGCGCCCCTACTATATTATATGCACAAGACTCCCTAAATTACTAGAAACTATTTGTATTTTTCACTGTCATTGGAAGCATTCTGTTCTTACTGTAAATTTTACATATTGTTTGTATCCATTTTTAGATCTAAATAATGTGATGTATGTGTTTCTCAAAGTGTACTCCATGTACGTCAAATCATTATTTCTTGTTTTGAGGAATATATAAGACCAAGGTATAGTTCATAGGATTATTTTTTAAGACACCATAATGTTAGTTTTATATTTAATATAAGAATTATGCTGTGCATATGCTGTACGGCATTATAAACAATTTCCGGTATCATGTGATTCAAAATATGATGATAAACTATAAACTAAGCTTATTCATAGAATTTATTCGGTTACTCGAAAAAACACTATAATCATTGTAAGAAATTATTTTTCCTTTCTTTAATTATACGAGTTGCGTATTTCAAATTACTAGAATGGCTACCGTACTTCCTCTATTTCAGATCTGGTAAAAACGGAACTAGTATTCTTTTAAAAATATCGATTAATTTAGTAGTAAAGAAATAAGTAACTATTTATTTCATTTGCATCATAATGCAATAGTTACTGCTATCATAATCAATGTCTTTGCATTTTTCGTAACGGCAAATTTTATTTCTTTTACTCAACACGTAAAAAAAAGAATCTTTTGATCTACTGCATCATTAATACCGCATATTTGTGACTTCCGTCCAATTACAAAGCAAATGTGACTGACTTCTCTTTCACTTTCGTAACGAATGGAACATTTGAATACAGACACTGCATTTAAAATATTGCGTTTCTGTTGTAAAATTCATTTTACATATAATAATACAGTAATCATACTTACATATCAACAAATAACATCAAAAAGCACTTCCGTGTTGTGCGACATACTGAGTTTATTTGTGAAGGGACCAGTAACGGCAACTGAGCCACGAATTGATTAAGCGTCTCCAAGTCAACAATTGGTTACCACAGAGTAGCACGCGCTTGACTGCTCTTTTGTTAAATTTCAATTTGTATGTGACAGATAAACGAGATGGAAAGCAACAGTTTGAATTCCTACCAAACGAACAACGAATGTCATGCAGTCAAACGCAAAAGATGACGTGAGTTCAACATACCGGAACTGGTACCGTACTTCCATATTCCTACTTCAGATAAAGTTACGTATTAGATGAATTGGCAGCTCTAAATTCCGTTAAACAAAGTTTCATAAACGGTGATTTAAGCTGTAAAAATGATACAGAATTATATAAGAAGCGAAAACATAAACACTGAGAAAATATGAGTGTGCCTAATGAAACTGTTTCTTATGCAAACTATATGAACGTATTGTGAACTGAATGGGCTAACAGCACGAAAGTACTTAACTGTTTTTATTTAGTCCCTATGCTGCTGATATCACAAGTCTTCTCTTTCCTTTACGTTCTCCCCCTCCACTTTCAATATGCATAACATGAATCACATCTGCTGATACCACGTGGTGCCTGTTCTTTCAGGCAGAAACCACGCATTCATATAGTTTTTATTCAGCACCAGTGGCTCCAAATGATGAACTCAGTAAATATCGCAACAACGAAGCAAAAAATATGTCCCCCTTATTGACCTAGAAAGTGTAGACACTTGAAAGGTAAACAAATATCATTACCGAGAGAGCTGAAGCAACAGCGATTCTTTTCCCAAAATACTAGTAGTGGTATTCTTCTTAATTTAACTGTTTTAAATTACCTTAGCCAACACAAATGATTTGTGCAGTTCAATGTTGTTAATTTTTAATGCACTTCTCAACAGACGATTGCTTTTGACTCGTTACAAATTACTGAAACTTATCCTTAATGATGAAAATTGTGTGGTACCCAGTCTTTTGGTTTTACGCCACTTCTGCGGCTTGTATGTCTGTTTTACTGTTTATTTTGTTAAGCAGTTCCCCTCTGGTCTCAAGGGACTGAGACAAATCCGTCCCGAACCTCTGCATTAAGTTCGTCACTGGGAACTGGACCCTGGCTATCCCCATTTGTAGCCAGCGACGCTAACCATTATATCACGAAAGCGGCTTACTTCATTATGATATCAACAGAATGCGATGATTGAACTTTAATTTCGTTTTATTCACTCGTCATATCGGCGTGGTCGTAGTTTGTACTAAGTAAATAGTGCATGTTATTAAGGCAAAGACTATAAATTAGACAACCGCAATAATAAATACCATATGTAGTAAAGACAACACTCGTAAGTTGCGTAACAATAAAACAGGGGCCGGCCGCGGTGGTCTAGCGGTTCTGGCGCTGCAGTCCGGAACCGCAGGACTGCTACGGTCGCAGGTTCGAATCCTGCCTCGGGCATGGGTGTGTGTGATGTCCTTAGGTTAGTTAGGTTTAAGTAGTTCTAAGTTCTAGGGGACTTATGACCTAAGATGTTGAGTCCCATAGTGCTCAGAGCCATTTGAACCAATAAAACAGGGAAGTAGAGGTAGGACAAAGACATACAAATTTACAATATTGGCCATTAAAATTGCTACACCAAGAAGAAATGCAGATGACAAACGGGTATTCATTGGACAAATATATTATACTAGAACTGACATGTGATTGCATTTTCACGCAATTTGGGTGCATAGATCCCGAGAAATCAGTACCGAGAACAACCACCTCTGACCGTAATAACGGCCTTGATATGCCTGGGCATTGAGTCAAACATAGCTTGGATGGCGTGTACAGGTACAGCTGCCTATGCAGCTTCAACAAAATACCACAGTTCATCAAGAGTAGTGACTGGCGTATTGTGACGAGCCAGTTGCTCGGCCACCATTGACCAGACGTTTTCAATTGGTGAGAGATCTGGAGAACGTGTTGGCCAGGCAGCAGTCGAACATTTTCTGTATCCAGAAAGGCCCGTACAGGACCTGCAACATGCGGTCGTGCATTATCCTGCTGAAATATAGGGTTTCGCAGGGATCGAATGAAGGGTAGAACAACGGGTCGTAACACATCTGAAATGTAACGTCCATTGTTCAAAGTGCCGTCAATGCGAACGAGGTGACCGAGACGTTAACCAATGGCACCCCATACCATCACGCCAGGTGATAAGCCAGTATGGTGATAACGAATACACGCTTCCAATGTGCGTTCACCGCGATGCAGCCAAACACGGATGCGACCATCATGACGCTGTAAACAGAAACTGGATTCATCCGAAAAAATGACGTTTTGCCATTCGTGCACCCAGGTTCGTCGTCGAGTACACCATCGCAGGCGCTCCTGTCTGTGATGCAGCGTCAAGGGTAACCACAGCCATGGTCTCCGAGCTGATAGACCATGCTGCTGCAAACGTCGTCGAACTGCTCGTGCAGATGGTTGTTATCTTGCAAACGTCCCCATCTGTTGACTCAGGGATCGAGACGTGGCTGCACGATCCGTTACAACGATGCGGATAAGATGCCTGTCATCTCGACTGCTAGTGATACGAGGCCGTTGGGATACAGCACGGCGTTCCGTATTACCCTCCTGAACCCACCGATTCCATATTCTGCTAACAGTTATTGGATTTCGACCAACGCAAGCAGCAATGTCGCAATACGATAAACCGCAATCGCGATAGGCTACAATCCGACCTTCATCAAAGTCGGAAACGTGATGGTACGCATTTCTCCTCCTTACACGAGGCATCACAACAACGTTTCACCAGGCAACGCCGGTCAACTGCTGTTTGTGTATGAGAAATCGGTTGGAAACATTCCTCATGTCAGCACGTTGTAGGTGTCGCCACCGGCGCCAACCTTGTGTGAATGCTCTGAAAACCTAATAATTTGCATATCACAGCATCTTCTTCCTGTCGGTTAAATTTCGCGCCTATAGCACATCATCTTCGTGGTGTAGCAATTTTAATGGCCAGTAGTGTATATGCAATAAGGGTCAAAACTTGAAGGCTTCCCTTGAATGACCTCTCTCAATTGAAAGAAACAAATGAAAGCGAGGGATATGCAACTGAGTTGTCATATACTGCTTCGCTCATAGTAATCCGACCTACCAAATTAAATAGCTTATAGCAATGAGAGTAGTAACTAAATCTTAATAATTCGATTGAAGTAATTTCGTTCAGCTGAGACAGGAAGACCCGTTGTACTATGAATGAAACTTCAAGGCGAGACTGTTCTACGACAATAGCCGTGGCAAAACAGTGGCATACTGATAATACCATTCCAAAAAAATCCAACTTCACAATGGCAGTAGGCATAGCACTTATTAATATAATACTCAACCAAAATGAATATATTAGGTTTATTTCGGCAGGGACTATATGCAGTGCTACAGACAATGTTGTTGTTGTTGTTGTTGTTGTCCTCAGTCCTGAGACTGGTTTGATGCAGCTCTCCATGCCACTCTATCCTGTGCAAGCTTCTTCATCTCCCAGTACCCACTGCAACCTACATCCTTCTGAATCTGCTTAGTGTATTGATCTCTTGGTCTCCCTCTACGATTTTTACCCTCCACGCTGCCCTCCAATGCTAAATTTGTGATCCCTTGATGCCTCAAAACATGTCCTACCAACCGATCCCTTCTTCTAGTCAAGTTGTGCCACAAACTTCTCTTCTCCCCAATCCTATTCAATACCTCCTCATTAGTTATGTGATCTACCCATCGAATCTTCAGCATTCTTCTGTAGCACCACATTTCAAAAGCTTCTATTCTCTTCTTCTCTAAATTAATTATTGTCCATGTTTCAGTTCCATACATGGCTATACTCCATACAAATACTTTCAGAAACGACTTCCTGACTCTTAAATCAATACTCGATGTTAACAAATTTCTCTTCTTCAGAAACGATTACCTTGCCATTGCCAGTCTACATTTTATATCCTCTCTACTTCGACCATCATCAGTTATTTTACTCCCTAAATAGCAAAACTCCTTTACTACTTTAAGTGTCTCATTTCCTAATCTAATCCCCTCAGCATCACCCGATTTAATTTGACTACATTCCATTATCCTCGTTTTGCTTTTGTTGATGTTCATCTTATAGCCTCCTTTCAAGACACTGTCCATTCCGTTCAACTGCTCTTCCAAGTCCTTTGCTGTCTCTGACAGAATTACAATGTCATCGGCGAACCTCAAAGTTTTTACTTCTTCTCCATGAATTTTAATACCTACTCCGAACTTTTCTTTTGTTTCCTTTACTGCTTGCTCAATATACAGATTGAATAACATCGGAGAGAGGCTACAACCCTGTCTCACTCCTTTCCCAAGATTAGATTAGATTAGATTAGATTAATACTAGTTCCATGGATCATGAATACGATATTTCGTAATGATGTGGAACGAGTCGAATTTTCCAATACATGACATAATTAGGTTAATTTAACAACATACTTAAGTTAATATAACAACTTCATTTTATTGCGTGTGTTTTTTTTCTTAATTTATATCTAAAAATTCCTCTATGGAGTAGAAGGAGTTGTCATTCAGAAATTCTTTTAATTTCTTCTTAAATACTTGTCAACCACTGCTTCCCTTTCATGCCCCTCGACTCTTATAACTGCCATCTGGTTTCTGTACAAATTGTAAATAGCCTTTCGCTCGCTGTATTTTACCCCTGCCACCTTCAGAATTTGAAAGAGAGTATTCCAGTTAACGTTGTCAAAAGCTTTCTCTAAGTCTACAAATGCTAGAAACGTAGGTTTGCCTTTTCTTAATCTTTCTTCTAAGATAAGTCGTAAGGTTAGTATTGCCTCACGTGTTCCAACATTTCTACGGAATCCAAACTGATCTTCCCTGAAGTCGGCTTCTACCAGTTTTTCCATTTGTCTGTAAAGAATTCGCGTTAGTATTTTGCAGATGTGACTTATTAAACTTTTGCTCACCAGATGGTAGAGTTTTGTCATGACTGGCTCTCCCAAGGCCATCAGTAGTTCTAATGGAATGTTGTCTACTCCCGGGGCCTTGTTTCGACTCAGGTCTTTCAGTGCTCTGTCAAACTCTTCACGCAGTATCTTATCTCCCATTTCATCTTCATCTACATCCTCTTCCATTTCCATAATACTGTCCTCAAGTACATCGCCCTTGTATAAACCCTCTATATACTCCTTACACCTTTCTGCCTTCCCTTCTTTGCTTAGAACTGGGTTGCCATCTGAGCCCTTGATATTCATACAAGTGGTTCTCTTATCTCCAAAGGTCTCTTTAATTTTCCTGTAGGCAGTATCTATCTTACCCCTAGTGAGACAAGCCTCTACATCCTTACATTTGTCCTCTAGCCATCCCTGCTTAGCCATTTTGCACTTTCTGTCGATCTCATTTTTGAGACATTTGTATTCCCTTTTGCCTGCTTCATTTACTGCATTTTTATATTTTCTCCTTTCATCAATTAAATTCAATATTTCTTCTGTTACCCAAGGATTTCTATTAGCCCTCGTCTTTTTACCTACTTGATCCTCTGCTGCCTTCACTACTTCATCCCTCAGAGCTACCCATTCTTCTTCTACTGTATTTCTTTCCCCCATTCCTGTCAATTGTTCCCTTATGCTCTCCCTGAAACTCTCTACAACCTCTGGTTCTTTCAGTTTATCCAGGTCCCATCTCCTTAAATTCCCACCTTTTTGCAGTTTCTTCAGTTTCAATCTGCAGTTCATAACCAATAGATTGTGGTCAGAATCCACATCTGCCCCTGGAAATGTCTTACAATTTAAAACCTGGTTCCTAAATCTCTGTCTTACCATTATATAATCTATCTGATATCTATTAGTATCTCCAGGATTCTTCCAGGTATACAACCTTCTTTTATGATTCTTGAACCAAGTGTTAGCTATGATTAAGTTATGCTCTGTGCAAAATTCTACAAGGCGGCTTCCTCTTTCATTTCTTCCCCCCAATCCATATTCACCTACTACGTTTCCTTCTCTCCCTTTTCCTACTGACGAATTCCAGTCACCCATGACTATTAAATTTTCGTCTCCCTTCACTACCTGAATAATTTCTTTTATCTCGTCATACATTTCATGCTTCGTATCTATCTTGGCCACAATAATGCGTTCACTATGCTGTTTGTAGTAGCTAACCCCACTCCTATTTTTTTATTCATTATTAAACCTACTCCTGCATTACCCCTATTTGATTTTGTATTTATAACCCTGTAATCACCTGACCAAAAGTCTTGTTCCTCCTGCCACCGAACTTCACTAATTCCCACTATATCTAACTTTAACCTATCCATTTCCCTTTTTAAATTTTCTAACCTACCTGCCCGATTAAGGGATCTGACATTCCACGCTCCGATCCGTAGAATGCCAGTTTTCTTTCTCCTGATAACGACGTCCTCCTGAGTAGTCCCCGCCCGGAGATCCGAATGGGGGACTATTTTACCTCCGGAATATTTTACCCAAGAGGACGCCATCATCATTTAATCATACAGTAAAGCTGCATGTCCTCGGGAAAAATTACGGCTGTAGTTTCCCCTTGCTTTCAGCCGTTCGCAGTACCAGCACAGCAAGGCCGTTTTGGTTAATGTTACAAGGCCAGATCAGTCAATCATCCAGACTGTTGCCCCTGCAACTACTGAAAAGGCTGCTGCCCCTCTTCAGGAACCACATGTTTGTCTGGCCTCTCAACAGATACCCCTCCGGTGTGGTTGCACCTACGGTACGGCCATCTGTATCGCTGAGGCACGCAAGCCTCCCCACCAACGGCAAGGTCCATGGTTCATGGGGGAAGTATAGACAATAAATACAGTAAATTACGAGTTTCTCCCAGAGTATTAAAGTAGTAACTTGCCAGGAAAATACTCGAGATGTCTGTTAAATCGGCGACCCTATGCAAGTTTAATTTACTCATTGGTCCAGTAAATCTTTTATACATACTGTACAATGTATGACAACTGTTGGACAATATTTTAGAGTAAAATAACATTAGGCAATTGTTCTAGTTTGTTACCAATAAAATCAGATACATTGTAAAAACAGTTGTTTAATGAATTACGAAAACAATAGATTGCTCCACACCACAAACATGGCATGTTGGACTGCAGACAGCACAATGAAAAGACTGTTACACAATGAGCTTTTGGCCAAAGCTTTCTTGGACAAGGAAAACACAAACACATTCACACAAGCATGCAGACGCCAAACACACAAGACCGCTATCTCCAGCCACTCTGACAGAATGCAATTGTGTCTCGTCAAACGCACGCAGCAATTTGGCGTGGGATGCGGAACGGGGAGGGATAGCAGGGTATGGATGGGTGAGAAGTCAGTGCTGCCCTGTGGAACATGCAGGGCAAGGTTCAGAGTCATGAGACAGTAGGGGATGGAGGGGGGGGGGGATATGGGGAGCACAAATGGAGAGGAACTCTGGGGGAAAGACCGATGGGTGAGATGAGCTGGCAAAGAACAGAAGACGAAGTGATAGGACAGAAAGGAAAGAAACTATTGGGTGGAGGGTCTGGGTACAGAATGTTACTGTAGGTTGAAGTCGGGAAAATTCTGGGTGCAGAGAATGTAATTCGCGTGTTATATTAGCTGCATGTTGTGCCATAGGGTGGTCCACTTCACTCTTGGCCACAGTTTGTCAGTGGCCATTCATTCTGGTGGACAGCTGGTTGGTAGTCACACCAATATAAAAAGCTAAGCAATGACTGCAGTAGAGCTGGTATACAACATGGCTCCTTTCACAGACGGCCTGGCCTCTGATGAGGTAATGTAAGCCTGTGAAAGGACTGGAACAGGAAGTGAGGGGTGGATGGATTGGGCAGGTCTTGGGGTGGGTCTTCTACAACCATATGATTCCTGTCCCAAAAGGTAGGGGTTGGAATTGACCTAGGATATTGTGGAAGTTGGGTGAAAAATGGAACACTTCTTTAGGAGGGGTGACAGGTATCACGAGTAGGATGTGTCTCATTCCAGAGCATGATTATAGATGATAAAAACCCTGATGAGTGATGGTTGTCAATTGTTTCAATCTGGACTGGTATTAGGTGACGGCAGAGGTGTTCCTATGTAGTTGGGTACTGAGGGTAGTAGGAGGAATGGGAGCTATATGAGGATTTAGATAACACTCAGGTTCATTAGTGAATACGCAGCTAAACCTACTATAACTAAAAAGTACCTATACAGACAAAATTTCGTTTTTGAAAAAAAATTATTCATAACTTTGACAAAAACTATTCACAATGGAATCAAAGGAAATGGCCATTGTTGACAATTCATTACAAAATGCAAAACGCCAATATGTCGTAAATCGGAGCTTGGTAAGAGTTGAAGGTAATGCGCCAACTCGTGAACTGGCCGATGGTAACCTAAACAACGAGGTGGCCGTCCCATACATACATACATATAATATACACTATCAGTAAATGATGACATTGCTAATGTAACCAATCATGATGTCACTTTTATGACGCTCGATGAGATAATTTCTCAGTTCTCACCAGGAAACATTTTTCAAATAGTGAAATTGAAGCGAGCAACAGCGAAAATTCCTTTGGTTACACACTCACGACATAGCGAAAGAAAGATCAGGAAACAGTTCTTTAAAAAAATATAAATACTAATGAGACACAATTTGACACAACTCACGCAAAAAATAACACAACTTAAGGGTATGGCACAGCAGTTCACAAAACTTCAGGAAAATATAGGACGACAGTTCACACAGCAAAATCAGGCATTTAACGATTTCAAGAACAATATTAGGCAACATTTAAAGAGAGATGAGCAAAACTAAACGAACTGAATTACCTGACGTACTATCCGGGAAGTTGACAGGGCTAGGTAAACAACTAAAACAAGATGTAATTACTAACATACCCCGCAATATACACTCCTGGAAATGGAAAAAAGAACACATTGACACCGGTGTGTCAGACCCACCATACTTGCTCCGGACACTGCGAGAGGGCTGTACAAGCAATGATCACACGCACGGCACAGCGGACACACCAGGAACCGCGGTGTTGGCCGTCGAATGGCGCTAGCTGCGCAGCATTTGTGCACCGCCGCCGTCAGTGTCAGCCAGTTTGCCGTGGCATACGGAGCTCCATCGCAGTCTTTAACACTGGTAGCATGCCGCGACAGCGTGGACGTGAAGCGTATGTGCAGTTGACGGACTTTGAGCGAGGGCGTATAGTGGGCATGCGGGAGGCCGGGTGGACGTACCGCCGAATTGCTCAACACATGGGGCGTGAGGTCTCCACAGTACATCGATGTTGTCGCCAGTGGTCGGCGGAAGGTGCACGTGCCCGTCGACCTGGGACCGGACCGCAGCGACGCACGGATGCACGCCAAGACCGTAGGATCCTACGCAGTGCCGTAGGGGACCGCACCGCCACTTCCCAGCAAATTAGGGACACTGTTGCTCCTGGGGTATCGGCGAGGAGCATTCGCAACCGTCTCCATGAAGCTGGGCTACGGTCCCGCACACCGTTAGGCCGTCTTCCGCTCACGCCCCAACATCGTGCAGCCCGCCTCCAGTGGTGTCGCGACAGGCGTGAATGGAGGGACGAATGGAGACGTGTCGTCTTCAGCGATGAGAGTCGCTTCTGCCTTGGTGCCAATGATGGTCGTATGCGTGTTTGGCGCCGTGCAGGTGAGCGCCACAATCAGGACTGCATACGACCGAGGCACACAGGGCCAACACCCGGCATCATGGTGTGGGGAGCGATCTCCTACACTGGCCGTACACCACTGGTGATCGTCGAGGGGACACTGAATAGTGCACGGTACATCCAAACCGTCATCGAACCCATCGTTCTACCATTCCTAGACCGGCAAGGGAACTTGCTGTTCCAACAGGACAATGCACGTCCGCATGTATCCCGTGCCACCCAACGTGCTCTAGAAGGTGTAAGTCAACTACCCTGGCCAGCAAGATCTCCGGATCTGTCCCCCATTGAGCATGTTTGGGACTGGATGAAGCGTCGTCTCACGCGGTCTGCACGTCCAGCACGAACGCTGGTCCAACTGAGGCGCCAGGTGGAAATGGCATGGCAAGCCGTTCCACAGGACTATATGGGAGAATAGCAGCCTGCATTGCTGCGAAAGGTGGATATACACTGTACTAGTGCCGACATTGTGCATGCTCTGTTGCCTGTGTCTATGTGCCTGTGGTTCTGTCAGTGTGATCATGTGATGTATCTGACCCCAGGAATGTGTCAATAAAGTTTCCCCTTCCTGGGACAATGAATTCACGGTGTTCTTATTTCAATTTCCAGGAGTGTAGATACGTTAACGGAAAGAGTTATCATCTGTAGACGATAAACAGGGACAACTTGCAGGTGAGTTACAAAACCTTAGTGAAGCGTATTCTCAAATACAGGAGAGGTAACCCCAAGTGGAAGCGTCGGTAAAAAATGTGACGAACGCAGTCACCGAGCTGCAAGATGTGTGCAAAAACTTAGCTACAGAAGCAAAAATGTTAAGTCTAGGAGTGGATCCGTTAGGTTTAGAGTCAAAATTTGATAAGATAGGAAACAAAAGAAAAATTCGGAGTAAGAATTAAAATCCATGGAGAAGAAATAAAAACTTTGAGGTTCGCCGATGACATTGTAATTCTGTCAGAGACAGCAAAGGACTTGGAAGAGCAGCTGAACGGAATGGACAGTGTCTTGAAAGGAGGATATAAGATGAACATCGACAAAAGCAAAACGAGGATAATGGAATGTAGTCGAATTAAGTCGGGTGATGGCTGAGGGAATTAGATTGGGAAATGAGACACTTAAAGTAGTAAGGGAGTTTTGCTATTTGTGGACCAAAATAACTGACGATGGTCGAAGTAGAGAGAATATAAAATGTAGATTGGCAATGGCAAGGAAAGTGTTTCTGAAGAAGAGAAATTTGTTAACATCGAGTATAGATTAAGTGTCAGGAAGTCGTTTCTGAAAGTATTTGTATGGAGTGCATATTGGACTCGCATTCGGGAGGACGAAGGTTCAATTCCACCTCCGGCCATCCTGATTTTGGTTTTCCGTGATTTCCCTATATCGCTCCAGGCAAATGCCAGGATGGTTCCTTTGAAAGGGCACGGCCGACTTCCTTCCCCGTCCTTCCCTAATCTGATGAGACCGATGACCTCACTGTCTGGTCTCCTTCCCCAAACAACCCAACCCATCCATTATTCTCGTTTTGCTTTTGTTCATGTTCATCTTATATCCTCCTTTCAAGACACTGTCCATTCCATTCAGCTGCTGTCTCTGACAGAATTACAATGTCATCGGCGTACCTCAAAGTTTTTATTTCTTCTCCATGGATTTTAATTCCAACACCGAATTTTTCTTTTATTTCCTTTACTGCTTGCTCAATATACATATTGAATAACATTGGGGATAGGCTACAACCCTGTCTCACTCCCTTCCCAACCACTTCTTCCCTTTCATGCCCCTCGACTCTTATAACTGCCATCTGGTTTCTGTACAAATTGTAAATAGCCTTTCACTCCCTGTATTTTACCCCTGCCACCTTCAGAATTTGAAAGAGAGTATTCCAGTCAACATTGTCAAAAGCTTTCTCTAAGTCTACAAATGCTTGCAGAATACATCACCTTCTCAAAAGTTTTGGAGAATGTTGTCAGCAGTGAAACAGGTCGGCAGTTATTGACATCTTTCTTTTCACACTTCTTAAAGAGCGATTTAACAACAGCTTATTTCAATCTCTCTGGAAAAATGCCTTGAGTTAGTGAGGCTTTACATATTTCAGATAAGACTGGGCTTATTACATGGGAACAAATCTTTTGGAAACATCATCAGAATCATATGATCTTTTATTTCAGTCGAGAGACTTACATCAGATTCTCCAACATTCAGAACATCGACTCGACAAACTTTTTTCTCTGCTGGAACTACAGTCATGCTGTTATTCGTTCTGTCATTTCCATCGAAATAAATCTTGACGAGATGTTCTTCATTCTGCTAACTAATAGTTTCAAGTTATCTGTTTCCTTACACTTGTGAAAAGATTTATTAACCTTTAATTACTCAGAGACAGAATACTTAATGTGCAATTAACTCAAATCAATAACTCGTCAAGAGATTTAAATTAAATTAAAAACTTTATACAGATTCTCTTTGGGATAGTATACACATTAATTCAGAAAGAGAATAGTCAATTTGTAGCTAAATCAGTACAATAACCTGTGAAGAGCTTTAAACTTAATTCAAAACATTAAACATTCTGTTTGGGATGGTATAAAGATTTAATCAGAAACATAATAGTTAATTTGTAACAAACTCAAACCAATAACCTGTCAAGAGATTTAAACTTAATTCTCTTTGTGATAGTATAAAACTGAAGAACCTAATTGACAGGTTCTTAAGGATGTGAAAGAAAGGAACTAGATTTTTGATGTATGTGATTGCTCGTAGGATGCCTAATTCAGAACATCTTGACATATTCGCACTTTTTTATGCATTAATTCTAATACTGCAGTGCAGTAAGCTCTCTTTATCTGCTAGGCGTTGGCACCTCTGAACCTAGCAATTAATAGGCTAAAGTTCCTGATACTGTGCCCAAAATCCAGAAGATATGTCATTCACAGTAAGCAATATATAATATCATATGACTGAATAGCATACATGTAATAGCTGAAAAAGTTTTTCTGGGATGGGTTTGTTCCTAGGGGGACACTGAAACGATGGTTTGATTTCTTTGGTTGGGAGAGGTGGTTGATTTTTTCCCCTAGGGGACCATTTCTCCCCTAAACACACGTGTTGTGTCATCTTACACAACATGAGAAATACCATGTTGGATGACATAATGGCCTGTGTCATGCTATACAACATGACATCATGTATCATATGGCTTTACTTGATATGATGCCTTATGTTACATGACATGGATACCAATACCAACATGTAAAAGAGCGTGAATATGTCAAAAGGTTCGACTAAAGTGCCTTTGAAGATACCCTCATGAGTCAAAAAGCCAGTTTCCTTCTTTTACATCCGTAACTTTGCCCAGGACATATTTGCTTTTTTGTGTTATGATAGGAACATTTTTCATTCTGAGTAGTTACTGGTTAAAAAGTGCTTCAGCATGAAATAAAGATTACCAATTAGTAATAGTAGTATTGTAGTAGTAGGATGAGGAGGAGGAGCAGTGTAATTATTTTATGCATCACGTTTATTGCAAGTTTTCTATGACAGCAGTTGTTTGTTAAAAGAAATTGAGTATTGGTTTCTTAAATGATGACAAAATTTTATTCCTGTTATATGTTTTGAGAGTTGGTAGTACAATCTAGTTCCCTGAATGTTTCTTTGTTTCTGTTCTAAGGTATTGATCACCCTTTTCATAAGGCAGCCATCACACATTTTGCATTCTACGAATATAAAAAGTGAATTGAGTTAGGAAATGTAAACGTCCTTTTTTATACTATTTACACTTTTTGTTGTATAGAGGCATGGAAGGCGTGGAATATCGAGCTATTGAAATAAATGTTTTGGTGGTATTAACCTTGAATTGGAAAATATTCTAACAGCACATTTTTGTGTACTGAATATAGTTTCCAAGTTTGTTTTATTGTAGCCTTAGTAGGTGATGCTGTAGGTAACAGTACTGTGGTTGTGAATAAAATAGACAATTCTGCTACACTGTCTACTGTACATGATACTAATTACACTTACAGTAGAGTAAACAGAGCACGGGTTGTGAGTGAGATAGAGGATCTGGGCTTTCCACTCTAAATGTTCGTCAATACGTACACCTAAAAAGTTGATGGCATTTACTTCGAATTCTAAGCATGACGAGCGTTTGTGTCATTGGGCGTTGACGCTTCCAGAGTATAACTTTAGCATTATTCGCATTCCAGGAAAAGGAAACTTTATTGCTGAAATACTTTCTCGATCACCTATTGGCCTTAAAGAAAATTTTGAGA
The DNA here is from genome assembly GCF_023898315.1 of Schistocerca nitens. Taxonomy (NCBI): domain Eukaryota; kingdom Metazoa; phylum Arthropoda; class Insecta; order Orthoptera; family Acrididae; genus Schistocerca; species Schistocerca nitens. The sequence continues at coordinate 367,869,264 of NC_064619.1, forward strand.
ACACTTTAGATACCAACTTCAGTCTCTTATATTTGAGAAAAGAAGCATTTGAAAATTTCATCACAGGATCATTGCATCACTTAATACAGAACAAATGAAAGACATTATTTGGAGTGACATAATCAAAAAATGGCACAACACGGAAAATATTGCAATTCGTCATCACTATTTAGTCAGAAATGGCATTCTCTTTAAACGTAGCACTGTAAATGGTACAAACTGGGTAGTCTGTATTCCTGAAGATTTTATCAACGAGTTGGTCTGGCACATCCACCATTGTCACGCTTATTATGGACCACGAAAATGCTTCAAGAAATTAAAGATGTCGCTCTATTTCAACAATATGGAGAAGGGAATACGCAAAGTTTTAGCGGCTTGCAAGCTATGCCAAAAATCCAAACTTTCCACCTTATCTTACTCTGCACCTTATTCCCGAGTATACCGTCCAAGCTTAAAGATTTTGCAGCACTTGATCTTCTTGGACCCCCAGTCAGATCAAGAAATGGATATACATGCATCTTTGTAGCAGTGAAGTTTTCTTCAAAATTCGTAACTTTAACACTTTTACACAAAGCCATGGCGAGGACAGTGTCACAAGTTTTCACAAAGATTTTCTGAAAGTCATCTCAGATAATGGAGTACAATTCCGTTCCAAAATTTGGTAAACGCAATAAAAGCTCACAGAATGCAACCAGTGTTTGTATCTTTACTTTCTCCTCACTCAAATCCATCTGAGAGCGTTGTGAGAGAGATTAATAAGCTCTGTCGATTGTACTGCCATAAACAACATAAGAACTGGGGCCCATACATTTCCTATTTCGAACTACATTAAATGATTTACCTCATGACTTTGCGTCTTTCTCACCCAATTTGGTCTTAAAAAGCAAGGAACGCTCTGATAAAATAAGAGAATTAGTACAGTTTCCTCATGTGAGAAAATTAAGACACAAGGATATTACTGAAATGGCTGTCACATTAAGGACACAGCAGAAAAACGTTAACAACTCCACAATGCTAAACTAGAATAAAAAAGTTTGAAGTAGGACACAAGGTACTAATCAGAGCACATCACATCTCCAGCTGGGGTAATTCATAAACCAAAAAATTCTTTCTGTTGTACAAAGGACCATATAGGATCAAACGAATCCCACATGAAAATGCAATAGAGGTAGAAACGTTATGCACTTAAAAATCGAAAGGCTTGCATAACCTTTCACATGTTAAGCATTTTATGAACAGTTATTGTTTATTTATGTCATAACACATATTACACTTGTCTGATTATATTGAACTAGGAACATGAGATATACACCTTTCTATTTCTGGGCTAACTTTAGTGAGATTTTGGTACATTTGTGAGATATGATAAATATTCTTGCAGTTCAGTCTGTGTGCGAAACATTTTATGACCTATATCGAAAATATATTAAGGTAAGTGTGGAATGTAGTATGAAACGATAAAATCCTGGGGAACAGTTAGTTTTGTCGAGTATGGCTATGATATTGGCAGTGATTTCTTCATATTGTCTACTTGTGTGTGAACAGAGCAGAGAAACTATGATGTATCGGTTGAGATGAGCTTAAGTGTTGATATTTATTGGGTATAGTTTATGGAGTGTATGTGTTTAGTAGTAGCCAGTTGTGCTTGAAGATTTTTGTGGAACTATATGAGGTTATATTTGTGCTTTTATTGTTAATGAGATAAGGAGAAGTGACACTCTGCTTATGGCTTACATACAACTGTGTCAACATTACATTAGTCTGGCTATGTTTAATGAGAGAATAGGAAACCAGTACATGAATGTTTGAATGTATTTAGTGCTGTTTCCCACAGGTGAACTGTAAATATATATCTCATATCAGTTGCAGCTAGAATATGTAAGTCTTTCAGATGTGCTACAACTATTCCAAGCTGTTGGACAGGGAAGTTGTAAGTAATTATGTCATGTCATGTGTAATTAAAATTTATAAGTGTGTCAACTGTGCTGTGAGTATTCCAAGCTGTTAAAGAGTGCAACAAGAAACAAACACTATCAGGAATCTATTCTAATGAACAAAAAAATGTACTTTAATAAATGCTAGTCATTTGTTTTCTTTCATTCTGTCCTGTCATATGTATACATAATTGTTTACAATGTGCAGTTTTATCTGCACTGCATATGTGTTTCTATAAGCTTGGATAAATTTACACTTACCTTTTTTACTGCAGGCAGACACACACATCTGCATATAGCATTCAATTTTTTACAATAGGTAGAGACACCTGCAGTGCACACACACTTTTTATAAGCAGAGACACATTTACATTTCATTAAAAGCATGTAACACCTACATCCAAACATCAGGCGCACTTAGCACCAACTATTCGTTTGAGATGGTGGTGGCCAGAGCAGCTGCTGCCTGGCCTGGGACAGCCACGACGTCTGATGGTACAGTGGCCTGGCCCTGCTTCCCAGTGCTTAAGCTCATGGGCTGAAGTGTGGGATGGATGGAGTTTGCAGTGTGGGGGAGCGATGTGGGCGGCAGCATGGAGGGTCTTATCCCTTTCGTTGTGGTGTTAAAGATATAAACATAGTACAAGTGGAAAGATCCAAACTTAGGAAAATTGAAGTAGCCAGTGCCTCTGAAATGGATAGTAGCTTGGGAAAACAGGCTAATTACGGTTAGCGGATTGGCATCCTTTGTGCAACAGACAGGCCTGGGCTTGCAGAGGGAACAAACACATTTTGTCCTAGAACTGGTACAAGGGGGAGGGGGGTCGACCTTGCTCTTTGTTCCAGAACCACAGACTTGGCCTGTAGAGGAAAACAAAGGTTCTTTGTCTCAGGGGCAGAAAACCCAAGAAATTTGACACCATAGAAACTTACCAGTATTCCAGGTCGAACATCTCAGATAACCATCTTGGATTCTGACATCATAGAGCCTGTGCCAATATTACAGGTCAGACATTTCGGATCGCCATCTTGCGTCTTGGATTCTTATGTTATACAGCTTGCACTAGTATTCCAGGTCAGCCATCTTGGATTCCAGTATGACAATGTGTCATCTCGAATGTTTCAATTTCCTGCCAATTCCAATTTATACTAAGAAAACAAACATTCTTCGTCTCAGGGGGGAAATCTGGCAATCATGCACTCTTCTCGTATTATAGGTCAGCCATATTGGATTCATCTACATCTACATCTACGTGACTACTCAGCTAATTCACAATAAAGCGCCTGGCAGAGGGTTCAATGAACAACCTTCAAGCTGTCTCTCCACTGTTCCACTCTCGAATGGCGTGAGGGAAAAATGACCACTTAAATTTTTCTGTGCGATCCCTCATTCCTCTTATTTTATCGTGAAGATCATTTCTCCCTATATATGTGGGTGTCAACATAATGTTTTCGCAACCAGAGGAGAAAACTGGTGACTGAAATTTCATGAGAAGATCCCATCTTTAACGAAATTGTCGAAATATTTTTGAAATTGATTTTAAATTTCGTTAAAGAAGAATAATAGATTTTATCTTTTGCTTTTAAGTTAAGTTTCTCTCGTGCGAACTTTGTTGTAGAACCACTCTCTTATTTTCGTGTGGTAATAAGAAATTTTTCTTTCTTAAGGATTACGTACATTTAAAGAAAAAATTATTTACGTGAACTCATATGAACTGGTTAAGAATATTAGATTGAGAATTGAGTCCTTTAAATCATTCGGCCTTGGCATACACTTTCCTGATGCAGTGGGTTTTTTGTTAAATATTTTTACTGAATTTTATCCCGGCAATAGCCATAGAACACAAGATTATCTCTATCAGCAGAAAATGTTTTAATTATTGCCAAGCCGACAATTATCACTGATCAAACCTACTTCACTATGCATTTGAGTTATTTTAAAGAACCAAACTGTTTAAATTTCAATGTTAACTAACATTAACTATCCGCCTACGAATGCACAAACATATAATTAATTCAAATTTTATCAGCCACAGGATCACTGAAAAGGAAGAACAATTTCTTAATTCACGATTGATTTTTATGCATCTGTTCCCGATTTACGGGTTTGATAATTTTTTAAATGTGCCGCCTCTTCAGATCTGCGATTGTTGGTCGCGGCACAGCCCAGCAACACCGCTAAAAAATGATTAATTCGTAACGCATCGTCTAATGGCGGCTAAGTCCAGACAGAGACAAAAGAAGTCTACACATTCGTTAAAAGCTTCTTCACAGCGACCTACCTCGATAACGTCTGATCAGAGACGACCAAAGAATACATAATGTTTAGTCCTTATATAGCATTTCCCGACTATTAACATTTCTTTGTAAATTATTCTTTTCTGGCAAATTTTTATATCTCTGATACCGCAAATACTGACACATTTTACATTCACATATTAAATACAGAAAAATTCCTATCCTAAATACAGAGAAATATTACAATAAAACATAATGAAAATAACAAACGTATTTTATACCACATTCAGTAATATTTTTGTTGAATAATTACGATGTATATACAACTTGCCCAGAGCGGCGTATATGGTACAAATAAACTGTGAAAATGCCAGGGAACGTTACACATCGCAACGAAAAACGCCTTTGTTTTAATGATTCCCACTCCAATTTACATATCATGTCTGTGGCACTATCTTCCATATTTCTCAATAGTACAAAACTAGCCGCCCTTCTTTGTACTTTTTCGATGTCATCTGTCAGTCCCACCTGATGCGGATCCCACACCGCAGAGCAATACTCCAGAATAGGTTGGACAAGCGTGGTGTAAGCAGTCTCTTTAGTAGACCTGTTGCACCTTCTAAGTGTTCTGCCAGTGAATCACAGTCTTTGGTTTGCTCTAACGACAACATTATCTACGTGATCGATCCAATTTACGTTATTTGTAGTTGTAATCCGTAAGTATTTCGTTGAATTTACAGCCTTCAGATTTGTGTGACTTATCACGTAATCGAAATTTAGTGGATTTCTTTTAGTACTCATGCGAATAACTTCACACTTTTCTTTATTCAAGGTCAGTTGCTACTTTTTACACCATGCAGAAATCTTATCTAAATCATTTTGCAATTCGGTTTGGTCATCTGATGTCTTTACAAGACGGTAAATGACAGCATCATCTGCAAACAATCTAAGACGGCTACTAAGATTGTCTCCTATGTCGTTAGTATTGATCTGGAACAATAGAGGGCCTACAACAATTGCTTAGGGAACTCTGGGTATTGCTTCTGTTTTACTCGATGACTATATATCTATTACTGTGAACTGTAACCTTTCTGACAGGAAATCACGAATCCAGTCGCACAACTGAGGAGATTTTCCATAGGAACGCAGTTTGATTAGAAGACGCTTGTGAGGAACGGTGTCGAAAGCCTTCTAGAAATCTAAAATTATCTAATCAATTTGACATTCCCTGTCGATAGCACTCATTTCTTCCTGACTGTAAAGAGTTAGTTGTGTTTCGCAAGAACGATATATTCTGCATCCATGCTGATATGTGTCAATAAATCGTTTTCTTCGAGGTACTTCGTGATGTTCGAATACAGTACATGTTCCAAAACCCTACTGGAAATCGATTTTAGTGATATGGTCCTGTAATTCAACGGATTACTCCTACTCCACTTTATGGCTACTCGTGTCACTTGAGCAATTTTCCAGTCTTTAGTTATGGATCTTTCTGTGAGCGAGCGGTTGTATATAACTGCTAAATATGGAGCTATTCCAGCGCAACAAGGCGCCATCTTGGATCTCTGAATTCCCCAACAAATTATACTTAGGACAACAGTCCTACTTCGTCAGTGATGCAATAGGGCTAGGGAAAAACCCACGAGCTCAATTGATTCTTTCTGATTTTCCAACTATTTTTTTTTTAATTTCGCATCATTTTATACATAGGGCGATTGGCGTTTGTTGGATATCTGGTAACACCACATGGCATCATCGATGATGTCACTGGAGATCTTCCAACACTGTTCTCTGCCCTAGAACTCGCCCTACTTACCTACTATTCATGGCTGCTGTGTCTTCTGTACGCAATCCAAACTTTCCGACTGTCATACATTGCTCTGTCTCTTCTCTGACTGTGTGATGTATCAGAAAGGCAAACCCATGGTTGCCTTCCACAACTGAAATAGGGACCACATTAGGCAATGGGTCACATCTCTTTCCTCTGACTCTTCTTCTGTTGGATTTCTTTGGTTCGCTGGCACTGCCTGATGAATTCCTCTATCCTTGTGACATCTGTTACCAGAAGAACTTGGTACATGTCTTCTGTGACTCCTCCCATGAGGTATGAAATTATGTCGGCTTCTGTTATTCGAATTCATGATGTAGCAAGGGCTACAACATTCTCTATACAGAACTGTGTCGCTTCCACATGACGTTGAACCCTGTTCTACAGTTGTTCTTCCACTAACGAGGAGAACACGGCAAGCGCCAGTACCCGATTTCCCAGTAGCTTCGCTCTCTGAAAGAGCAGTCAAAATAAGCGATCACGTTTCTCAGCTTATCCGTAGATAGTTGTCAGTTTCTGAAAAAAGGATGGTCAATGTCTTGAGGTATTTTTGAGGTACTTCATCTACCTTTTACCGCATAGACTTCCCATACGAAATGGTGGTTTAGTGGTTAGCGTTGCAGCTTCTTAATTTTGTATCCAGTGTTCGAAATCCGGTTACTTGTTATATTTCCTTTATTTTATTTTTATTTTTTCATTTATTTACCAATTTCAATAGGAGGCTACTACGTGAATGCTTCTTATCAAATTATGGGATACAAGGTCGCTATATTAATTGCAAAATGATAGCTGGATTTCAGAATAAGTGTCAAACATTTACTATATGATCTATGTGTGTATGGTTTAAATTCTCATGTTCTGGTATTTCAGTTCCATCCGACTTCTTACATTAATTCTGATTTTTTATTCGTATGTTTACCCTTGAGGAAGATTTGGACGATACAGATCTTAGAGACAATCGAAACACAGATATTCCGAACATCACGAGCATTGCACAAAGGCACAGGAATCTCACCGAAAATAATTTCAAATAATTGTCTGATTCTTTTTCTAAAATTCATTCATTTGACAAACAATTAGTATTCGAATAATGACAACGTTATATCAATATACAGTGAAAAACATTCGAGTAGTAATCATTTACAGGTATATAAATGAAAAACAAAAACAAAGGCGATAATCGGATTTAGAACATGGGGTGCAAAATCAAGAAACCACTACGCTAAACACTGTGCCACAACTTTGCATGAAGAGATAGCGCACTGAAACGCACATGAATTGTCTGGAAAATACGTCTCAGAAACAGTAGAGTATCTACGGATAAACCGAGACAGGCGTTCTTTTATTTTGACCCCTCTTCCACTGAGCATAGTTTCTGGGGAATCGGGCTGTGGCACCTATCGTGTTCTCGTAAATGGACTTGCTGTTAATTGTCACCACACATTTCCTTCAGTTCGACCTAGAATCTGTCCCAGCTATTGAGCTTGTCTTTGTTATTCTCAGACCACTAATGGGCTGTGCCCTTTGTTGTGTTCTTACTTTTTCATGTGATCACTTTACTACGAACTTTATGAGATACAAACACTGCATTAAACGCATAATTTATGGCTTACTACGCTGCCTACTTCCTACAACAACGGAACGCAGATGCAGAAAGTATGCATTATCTCAGATAACTCACATCCCCTTATTAAATTTGCTCGTTAACCTCTGAAAACCATATAGCAAATATTAAGTTTTACCAACTTTGGAACATTTTCAGCGCCCACCAGGTAAAACTACGTATTAGCCAAACACATCATGGCACCCCACCTGTTGTATTTGGCAACTCGTTCTAATCCTTCCATCCGTTTCATTGGGTCCTGACCAGTGTGTTCAGGAAACACTGACGGAGATTTGACATGCAGTTGACTTACTGCTGTATTGTAATCCATCTGTCGTCTGAATATACTAATTTTAGGAACCATGTACTGTTTGTATTCTGGTTCCTTTGTAGGTGATGGCTCTTATGTTGCGTATTTGGAATCACGGTGGTGTAGATGTATTCAAGTATCCAGCGTCTCCACAAGTCGAAACCACAATCAAGTCCTTATTTATCATCAGCAAAGTGTAGCACTTCACACTGAAAGCTTGTTTATTACCAACACCAAAGTACACCCTAAACAGATTGAATTCCTGGGCAGAGATTGCTGCTAATTGAAAACAAATATCGAATATCCCAGACTGTTGCAATTTATACAAACATAGAACATTCCAATATGTAGAAACATTACAAACATATTTACAGAACCTTCCAGAAATGGTAATTACTAAACAATAAATAGTTGCTGTTTGTCGAGTTTGATAATGCGAGCCACAGTATTCCAAACGGAAGCGCTAACCCCTGCGCCACATTGGTAGCATCACAAATCGCGACAGTATATGAAATTGGTTCTCGAAGTTACTCTCCTCAGTAGGCTTTATGACATATACCAGTTCCTTGGTAGAGCAATCCATCTGATACTTCGTCAACAGCTCACTCGTTTGAAAAGAGTTCATGTACCTAGGACAAAAAAAGCTGTTTACCATTATGGTTCATCATTCGGGGGGAGAGAATGCACGATATGCATTTGATACAGCAGTGTACTGTTTCTCACCCTTGAAGACTGACAACAAATCTGCATTTTTCGCAGGCCGACCAGCGACTTTGGAAAGCTAAAGGGGTCCAATGATCATGTATGTGTGTAACAACACCGTTATCTGACTTGCCTTCCCTCGCGCTATATATGAGATTAGATGTATGTGGGTACTGCCTTTCAGGTTTACCGATCTCTTAATACGCTCATGCGTCCACTAATACTCACATGGTATGTGGAAATATGCTTCTTTCTTACAATTCCTCTGCAAGCCAAAAGTGTACACATAAAGCAGCACTGGTCTTTATTTTGCACATTAACAATCGCTTATTTATCAGCTATACCCTTTGGAAAATGTATATGTGAGGACCCTCGATATACTGGACCATACACAAGTATGTGAAAGTCTGAATACAGAACTCTACAGAGAGCTTTACTCAAATCTCTTTGTTGGAATCCAGAGAGCCAGGTCTGTATTGAATTCAGTATAAAATCATCAAACCTCTCAGCATTTGAGGTGTCCTGTGATATCTCGCTATCATCATTTTGATTATGTATGAACACATTCTGTGAGACACCATCCTTATCCAGGAAAGAGAACTTGCAGAACGTCATAGTGAAAGCTGTAATGGCCGGGTTCTTGTTAAAACCCTCTTCAATATTATCAAGTATCTATTGGAACATGATGTTCAAACTGGGGTGGGAAATTAAATGTGTTAATAGGTGTGTGGATATGTGTGTGTGTGTGTGTGTGTGTGTGTGTGTGTGTGTGTGTGTGTGTGTGTGCTATACTTCAATCTGCTAATATTACTCCTATGAACAGAAATTCCCTACAAGCAGATCTTACCGATGGTGCTCTTGAATCTATTAGTACTCCGTTCGTTTTGCATTAAATATGAGCTGAATTTAAAGCATATTAGAAATAGTTATTTGGACAGCATTGCAGTGTGATGAATAGGGCTGGTACAGAAAAAAGAGAAAGAGGATTTTTTCACTAATGACAATAATTTATTTTCCATAGTTCACAAAGCACAAAATGTGTATTAAGAATTTATAAACATTGTATCAAAATTCATGAAGATGCTTAGTCTGACGAGCTGTAATCTGTTTTATTCCGTCATATGCATATACCATGAGACTTAACAGTTAAGATGTTGAAGGGATATCTGTAGTAGTTCATACATTTGCTGTGTCAGAGAGACTTTACAGTTCAGTTGTTGGTATATCAAAGAGATGTGATACATTTATGGCCTTCACAGTCACATGATGTTCAAACAATGCACCTGGTGCTTTAGGACTAACAGCCATTACAGATTGCTGGAGTTTAATATTAGTTACATTCCTTGCTGTAATTAAAACATCTTTGTTCTGGCATATAGCATCTTTGAAAAATCCTCTTCATAAAATTTGCTCTGTATATGACTTCTATGGCACTCGGCCAGCACAGGTGACATAATTTTGCATGTCTTCAATATGTGCATTGAAGTGACTACGATCAAGTAGTGGACAACTACACATAGCGTGACAGGCAAAGTCCCATGCAATTAACGTGGAAATTGACCCACATTCTTCTTTTCTGCAAACTGCACTTTCATCAGCATCTTCTTCTTCTTCCTCTTGTTCTTATTATTATTGTTAGACAAAGCCAAATTTGTAGTCTTGGTTTAAGGCTCCTTACATATACTCCAAAATCCAAGATGACAGCACCTCCTACGACAGATGGTTGATCCTATATATACCCATCTGGTGTATTCTGTGTATCATGTGATATGATGAATCACAATCATGTATGACTGGAATTATATATAACAAGTACATCAGAATTAAAGCATTAACAGGTGAATCGCAGAATGCGTTTGTGGCAGGGAGGGAGCATGCTCTGCTCAGCTCAAAACTGTATGCATACAGCACAGACACAGTTCGACCCTTAGCTGCACTGAGGCTGTGTGGCATGCAGCATCATTGGCTCTCAAAGTTGAAGACTACTTGAAGAGCTTGTGCAGCAGTGTTGGCAATGCTCTGCCTCCTGCTCTGCATATGGTGCAGAAATTTAGTATTCAGTCATGAAGAGATAAGATGCGCACTGTAGCTCTACTAGGAATTGGCCTGTTGCAGCATGGTGATAAGTGAGTCATTTGTGCTGATGGAATTGAAACTCCACCATACACACACTATTCACTTGGGCAATAGAATGTAGGTGTGTGTGCGTGCGTGTGTGTGTGTGTGTGTGTGTGTGTGTGTGTTGTACGGATGGTGAAAAAAATACGTGTGCAGATGAGAAATACTATAACCTGCTTATCAAAGTGTACATAGTTGTACACAGTTTACCTGTGAGTGTAAGAGTGTATGACTGCATAAAAAAATGGTTCAAGTGGCTCTGAGCACTATGGGACTTAACATCTGTGGTCATCAGTCCCCTAGAACTTAGAACTACTTAAACCTAACTTACCTAAGGACATGACACACATCCATGCCCGAGGCAGGATTCGAACCTGCGACCGTAGCAGTCACGCGGTTCTGGCCTGAGCGCCTAGAACAGCTAGACCACCGCGGCCGGCTATGACTGCATACTGTGAGTTAGTCTTGCACACGCTGTGTGTGAGTTACATTGTTTTTTGTACACTATGTGTGGAGTTATATTGTTTTGTGTATATTACATGTGTATTATATGTACAGTAGATTATCTTCACTGCTTCTAGTCATACCAAAAGAGATCACATTTAGTTTAGTGCTGTGTCTCACAGGAAACTGTAAATGTGTATTCCATATCAAGTGTAGCTAAAATGTGTAAGTCTCTCAACTGTGCTACGACTATTCCAAGCTGCAAATAAATATTTCATATCAAGTGTATTTAAAATGTACAAGTATGTCAATTATGCTATGAGTACTCTAAGCTGTTGGAATAATGAAACTGCATCAGTTTTTTGTAACCTGTGCTATGGGTATTCCAAGCTGTTGAAAAGTCATCAAGTGAAGAAAAACCATAACCTGTGAGACATATTTAGTATATATGTTCCTGTAAATAGTTAAGTTACTTTTTGTAAATACTGTGTATATACAATGTTTGTACCTAGTTTTTCTGTGTTGATACCTGATCCATTTTGTGAAAATCCAGCATGTGAAGAATATTGTTTTTCTTTCTGTGTTGAGAATAAATATGTTTTGTAGAAAGTGAAGTATTCCAACATGTGGGACATACTTTTTGTAAGGAAGAAACATATTATTACATGTCTATTTTGATGAACAAATAAATCTAATTTATTAAGCTGTAGTAATTTGTTTGCTTCCATTCTACCCTGTCATGTGCATATATACTTGTTTACATTGTGCATTTACATCTGCATTTATTAAAATCGACGCATTTACATTTAATTCTTTTTTTACTGTAGGCACATGCACACATCTTCAGAAAGTATTCAACTTCTTACAAAAGGCAGAATATCTGCATTGCATGCACCCTTTCTATAAGTAGGGATGCATTTACACTTCCTTAAAATAGTGTTGAAGTAAGAACACTTACACCTATACATCAGAAGCACTTACTGCCAGTTCTGTGTCCAAGCTGGCAGGAGGCAGAGAAGCTGCTCCCTGGCCCGGGTCAGCTATGTTGGGTGACGATATGATGGCCTAGCTATGCTCCCTGGCAAGTAAGCTTGCAGACTGGAGGGGTAGTGTGAGATGGTGGGGGGTCTGGAGGTGGCAGTGCCATGTGCCCTTTTCCTCCTGGTGTGGCGCAAAAGATATGAACATAGCACAAGTGGAAAGGTCCAAACATAGAGGAACAGGCCTTAGGAGTAGCGATATGCTGGAATTCTATTAGTACCAATACATCTCTTAGTGAACAGTAGGTAGGGTAAACATGTTAAGCAGGTCGTAGGTAGGGTAAACACGTTAAGCAGGTCAGCTAACTGACATCCTTTGTCTGACTATCAGACCTGGACCTGAAGGAGGAAGAAACACCTTTTGTCTTAGAACCAGTAAAAGGAGGAAGGGGTTGAACTTTACGTTTGTTCTAGAATCACAGGCTTGGACCTGTAGGGGAACACAAAACATCCTTTGTCTCAGTGGAGAAAACCCAGGAAATCTAATGTCATACATCCTGTGCCACAATTACAGGTCAGACATCTCAGATCAGCATCTTGGAATCTGACATCATAGACCCTGCACCAGTGGTACCGGTCAGCCATCTTGAATCCTAGTATGACAAATTAGAAGAATTGAATCCTAGTATGACAGTGCACCCTCTTGTATTTTTTAATTTCCTGCCAATTAATACTAACAAAACTAACTCCTTTATCTCAAGCCATAAATCTGGCAACAATGTACTCTTTCTTCATATTGTAGGTCAGCCATATTGGATTCCAAAATGAGAATGTGCCAGCTTGGATTTTTGAATTATCCACCAATTTATATTTCCTCAGCGACATCATAGCACACAGGGGGTAACACTCTAGCACAACTAGGCTCATTTTGATATTCCATCAAACATTTGAATTTCCTGCCATTTATACACAGGGAAATTGGAATTCGTCAAAAATTTGGCAACAATACATGATATCATCAGTGACATCATTGATGGTAACATCAGAAATCTGGCAATAATGCACTCTGTTCCAGAGCCTTCCTCGTCTATGTACTCTGGATGTCGACATCATATGCCAGGAGGTAATAGAGAATGTTGAGAAAGAAATGTACGATCTTTTGCACCAATCTCTGCCACTAGTCAAAGGAATAATCAAGAATGGACTCAGCCAACTCAGACTTATGCCACAACGACCAAACAACAACCCAGCATTTGACCAACATCACGTGCAACCAACTTCTATGCCAAGTACAATGCACGCAGAAAAACGGACATTTGGAGGATGGAGAGCATAACAGTGGTAAGTTTTCACTGTGGATGATCTGGAAACGCTGTACTCTACTGCAGAGAGAGAAGATGAATGCTCGATGACTACTACTCCGGAAGAAGTGCTCGTCTGCCGCCGACTTCAGGAAAATTAAGCAAGGTGAGACAGCCACAGATGAGTATTCTCCATTGATGATGGTCACCAAGATGTGAGGAAACCTCATGAATATTATCATCAGTGGCTAAACCTGTCCAGGTGTTGGTCGACTCAAGGGATTCCTCTTCCGTAATTTCGGATGCATGTATCGTCAGTTAAAGAAGACTATGGTCTGTGATATGAAAGCGATTGTGCTGAAGGTCCATATCGGAAATACGTCCAGCTGACAGGGATATGTACTGCAAGATAATGGTCAGTAATAGAACACAATACTTCTAATTTGTCATGTTAATAGAATGTAGTCAAAATGTTATTCTCGCATAGGACTTCTTACAGGCATCACAAGCAGGCATAGACTGTGGAAGATCAGAGCTCCAGACTGATGAAGTTATTCCAACAACCGCACATAACAAAGATTGCTCTGGGCTGTTTTTGCCAACGAAGACGTTGTTATACCGTCATCAGCAGCAAGACTAGTTCCAGTTATCAATCGAGATGGTGCGAAAAGTGGCAATTGACCTTGAATCAGGGTGCGATTTGTGCTTTTACCGGTGGGGGGGATGTCTTACGGGGTTAGTAGAATTATATATGTTACTAGCTTGGACCGTGGCGTTACGCATGGTTAAACAGCTATTTATAAATAGATGTTAATGCCGAAACTCACTATTCACGCGTATGCACTATCAGAAAAGCCATCCCTTGTTATATCTTTAAAAAGTACATTATAGGTAAAGGTTATTTACAAAATCATCTACATACAGGTATACGAGGGGAATTCAAAAAGTAGAGGCACATTTGTGAAAAGCTGTACTTACTCTGATGACAGAAAACTGAAACATATTAATAGTAAGACTTATTAATAACTTTCAGTGTTCGGCTCCACAAATTTAAATTATATGTAAAGTTTTACTCCAGTGCGCGGGAAATAAACATCCCAGGTTGGGATGCATAAACTAAACCCAGAGGAAGGGATGGTCTGATGCAGAGGGGGGGAAATCCCCCCCCCCCCCCTGCAAATCGCACACTGCCTTGAATAAAGAAAAGTGTGCAGTTATTCACACGAGTACTAAAAGAAATCCACTAAATTTCGATTACGCGATAAGTCACACAAATCTGAAGGCTGTAAATTCAACTAAATACTTAGGGATTGCAATTACAAATAACCTAAATTGTAACGATCACATAGATAATGTTGTGGGTAGAGCAAACCAAAGACTGTGATTCATTGGCAGAACACTTAGAAGGTGCAACAGGTCTACTAAAGAGACTGCTTACACCACGCTTGTCCACCCTATTCTGGAGTATTGCTCTGCAGTGTGGGATCCGCATCAGGTGGGACTGACGGATGACATCGAAAAAGTACAAAGAAGGGCGGCTCGTTTTGTATTATCGCGAAATAGGGGAATGGTGCCACAGACATTGAAAGTCGCGAGTTCTATCTTCTTATCTCGTGTTTTCTACTGAAAATCTCGTGCTTGTACTCTTGTTAACTTTACCATTACAGAGATCGCCTATACTTTATTTATTTATTAATTTTTTTTTTTGTCCTGTGCGCAGCAAATAACTTACTTGGTCTTTCTGCTGCCACTGCTTGATCTGCTACATTCCATTATTTAACAAAACCATAAAAAAACCTATTATTCATGCTGAGTGCAATGCATGTTCTGTATGGCGGCTCCTGCTCTTGCTGCGGCTGCTGCTGCTTACTACAACTACATATAATTCAAGAGAAAGAGTTTGGTCAAATCTAAACTCGATAAATGATAACCCAAAGAAGTAATTCCCTTTCTAAAAACTATATTCTGAAAGCGATTCTTTCACATTCAATTAACAAAACGTTAGACGTCCTTTGAATAATCGCTTTGTATGTAAATTAGACTCCAGTGGCATTAAAGAAATATTACAAATTAATCAAACTCTTGAGACAGACTGAAATACTTCTCAATTAAATATATAGTGAAACAATTCCCTGACAATTACAAAAGAAATCAGTGACAATGACCAATACTTAATCTATTCGCCTAGCAATGGTTTCCCTTAAGAATTCAACTCCTATCATTATCAAAATTACCGTCTGCTACTACGCACATACACATACCCTTTTCTTTAAATTAATAAGCGTGCTGCAAATTATAAAAAATGTCAACTCAATACCAAATCCTGTGTCGCTGCTGGCGGACATGGTAGTACGGCAGCTCGGCGACTACCCCTCGCCCAACACACGTGCGCACCACAGCAGGCGGGTTCCTACGCTGGCTTCCAAACTGCCACTAATTAATCCGTGCGCTGCGAAGCGCGACAACAATATCTTAGATTCCAGAGCTTGTGTGTGCGCGCTGTAGCCAACCTTTAACGGTAAGCGTGCTACGCTTTGATCTGAAAATATCGTCTACTACACAAAAGTGCTTTCGTTTCTGCAATGGATAAAACTTCTGTTGCGATCATGTTTCCTGTAAGAAATGCAATAAAGTCAACCTTAACAACAATAAGATGAGAAACAACAACATCATTCTTACCATTCCACAATTTCACAGAGCAAAAAATATTCTTGGCACTCACTCATCACATAATTCAACATTCAGCTGTGTATTTGTATCAGAACTCCTTTTGTGACTCATAGTTCTGTCTTAACTTTACTGTGACTTAGATTTTAAGTAAATGTGTACTCTACCTTAACATTACTGTGACTTAAATTTTACGCAAATGTGTATAAGCTATATCTTCCTTCATAGAATACTGTTGTGGGTTTCTTCGTTTAGAAGCGTATCTTTCTTACCTTCTCTTGTTCTATAAATGTCTGCAAAGTGCTTCCTCATTGTGTCACACTATTCATGAGTGGTCTATAAATCCTAATATGTCTTACCTGGCAAACTAATAAACACGAAAAATCCACATAAATCATCACTCTTCAAACTACCTCATAAATCAGAACTAGTGTCAGTTCGAAGGTTTCCTAATTGTACTATTGCCTATCAAATATACATTCTCAATTCAGAGCCACTTACACACTATATTTTACCTGAAGATAATGTCAACAGTTTCTGTTATTTCATGTTAGTTCTCCCTAAAAAAACGTACATAGTTATTTCTTGCATTTTTCTTCAAACAAGTCACGAAAATTTCATTGTTTCAGTGAACATTCGCAAGATGTCAACAGCTGGTATAATTCTCTCGTCAGAAATGTCCCTTTGCAAAGTTCTCATTCTCTCAAACAATACAAATCGTTCATAATCATTCATTCTTGGTCTTTCATACAGGATAGATTGATAGTAAAAGATTAATAGATAAACAGGTTAGTCAAAGAATATGAAACAGTACTGAAAATTTAAATCGGAAGAATAGACTGTAACGGCTGGGGCACCTATGCTCGCCAAACATATATGTACTAAAGATCAGTAAACCCAGTAGGGCCTTATTACTTGAAAATTTTAATGTGTGATAAGTGATGATGAACCTCGCGATTTATGTGTTCGTATTGTCTCACGTTCCACAGCGTTTGTGTGTGCAATGAGTCGTATACGACAGAGTCCTTCATACACCAAGAAAAACTTCCTACTCAAATATTTTCCCTTATGAGATAGTCGATGTGATCTAAGCAATGCTTTTTGACCTACCTGTAAATTCTTGACGTTGATTCGTGGATTATGCAGCTTCTTTCTTCTGTCTGCAGCTTTCTTCATGTTCTGTAATGCTATACTTACCACTTCATGGTGTCTTAAACGTCGCTGTGCAGGGAAGGCTACTAATTGTTTTATCCTATCTGGTGGTTGTTTATTTTTCAACACAAGCAGTGGAGGCAGGGTAGTGGAATCATTAGGTAGTTCATTAATAATGTTTTGGAAATCGGATAAATGTACGTCCCAGTTTCTATCTCGGCGATGGCAGTACAATCCGCAAAGTTCACCTAACTCCTTCATGATACGTTCTTATGGGTTACATGATGGCATAAAACGTGATATAAATACTGGTTTAATTTTTCTGCGTCGCAAGGTTTTCAGCCAACTGTTGGAACGGAATTGTGGGCCATTGTCAGAAATCACCTTGTCAAAATGCCCTACTTACTTCAAGAAATTCTTGATGAATGCTGCAGAAACTGATTTTGCTGTAGCTTTTCGTAAAGGTGTGAATGGGACATACGAGGTGCATTCAAGTTCTAAGGCCTCCGATTTTTTTTTCTCTGGACTGGAAAGAGATAGAAACATGCGCATTGTTTTAAAATGAGGCCGCGTTCATTGTCAATACGTCCCAGAGATGGCAGCACCGTACGGCAGATGGGATTTTACCGCCAGCGGCGAGAATGAGAACTGTTTTAAATACTTAAAATGGCGACGTTTTCCTTACTTGAACAGCGTGCAATCATTCGTTTTCTGAATTTGCGTGGTGTAACCAATTGAAATTCATCGACAGTTGAAGGAGACATGTGGTGATGGAGTTATGGATGTGTCGAAAGTGCGTTCGTGGGTGTGACAGTTTAATGAAGGCAGAACATCGTGTGACAACAAACCAAAACAACCTCGGGCTCGCACAAGCCGGTCTGACGACATGATCGAGAAAGTGGAGAGAATTGTTTTGGGGGATCGCCGAATGACTGTTGAAGAGATCGCCTCCAGAGTTGGCATTTCTGTGGGTTCTGTGCACACAATCCTGCATGACGACCTGAAAATGCGAAAAGTGTCATCCAGGTGGGTGCCACGAATGCTAACGGACAACCACATGGCTGCCCGTGTGGCATGTTGCCATGCAATGTTGACGCGCAATGACAGCATGAATGGGACTTTCTTTTCGTCGGTTGTGACAATGGATGATACGTGGATGCCATTTTTCAATCCAAAAACAAAGCGCCAGTCAGCTAAATGGAAGCACGCAGATTCACCGCCACCAAAAAAATTTTGGCTAACCGCCAGTGCTGAAAAAATGATGGTGTCCATGTTCTGGGACAGCGAGGGCGTAATCCTTACCCATTGCGTTCCAAAGGGCACTACGGTAACAGGTGCATCCTACGAAAATGTTTTGAAGAACAAATTCCTTCCTGCACTGCAACAAAAACGTCCGGGAAGGGCTGTGCGTGTGCTGTTTCACCAAGACAACGCACCCGCACATCGAGCTAACGTTACGCAACAGTTTCTTCGTGATAACAACTTTGAAGGGATTCTTCATGCTCCCTACTCACCTGACCTGCCTCCTAGTGACTTTTGGCTTTTTCCAACAATGAAAGACACTCTCCGTGGCCGCACATTCACCAGCCGTGCTGCTATTGCCTCAGCGATTTTCTAGTGGTCAAAACAGACTCCTAAAGAAGCCTTCGCCGCTGCCATGGAATCATGGCGTCAGCGTTGTGAAAAATGTGTACGTCTGCAGGGCGATTACGTCAAGAAGTAACGCCAGTTTCATCGATTTCGGGTGAGTAGTTAATTAGAAAAAAAATCAGAGGTCTTAGAACTTGAATGCACCTCGTATTTCGAAGTAAGCTCAACAGCTACTAAAACATACGAATGGCCTTGTCTAGATCTTCTTACTGGCCCGAAGATGTCCACGGCAGCCATCTCTTTTAATTTGACTGGGATGATTGGAAATAGTGGTGTTCTGCATGTCACTGTTGGTGGTTTTGCTTTCTGACATATCTTGCATATTGCCAGAACTTTACGGATTCTCTTTTCCATATTGTAAAAATAACATGTGTCTCGTAATTTTTGAAAACATTTCTGCGCACCAAAGTGGGCATAACTGAGATATGTGTACTAAATGAGTTTATTTACAAGTTCGCGTGGTATGCATAAAACCCAAGAAGGACTGTCAGGACGTCTGCGTCTGAATAAGATGTTATCACGTGTGATATAAAACTGTCTTATAGCAGGATGTGACTTATTCTCGCACTTCCTTTTTATATCCTTCCAAATCGAATCCTTTTCTTGTTCACGAGCAATGTCTCTTAATGAGGATGAAATGAAGTTTTCAAAAGCAACCTTCTGAATGTAGAGTATGCTACAATTATTTTCTAGGCGATCTTCCTCGTTACTTTGAGCTAAACCAACAGGTGCTCGTGAAAGCGCATCAGCAATGATGTAATGTTTTATACGATCTTGTGTTGTTTCTGACCTGTAAGCAGATAAGAATGCGTGATAAAAATCACCATATGTGTGAAATTCATATGAGAGCATTCTTGTTGCAGGCTCTCCTTCAAGATAACTGCAAATGAATTCCAGTATGTGGCCAATTGGCTATCTTGGTGGTAAAGAATAGTCAAATTGCTGTAACCGCTCTCGAGAGTGGGTTCCGTGACTAGCATTCTGAAAATTTTTAAATATCCTAACTGTGAGAAAAAGCTTATAGTCAAACTCGTCATTTTTCTTAGCGGATGAGTTTTCTTTAACAGCATGACTCACGTTTCCTTCATTACGTCCCGCAAACGTGTAATATTCACGAGAAAAGTGGTCAGCATTTCCATAATTAACGCGCTCATTGTCGTTACCAATTTGGTAATTATCGGATCCACCAGTGTCATTGCTGCGATCGATCTTTTCTTCGATGCTGGCAAGCTGTTCCTGTATATTTTTCACGTCACGTTTGTTTTGCTGATTAATTGTCATCTGCCCTTGTTTAAAACGTTGCAGAGACTGAAATTCTTCAGCATCCGCGATCGGTACCGGCTGAGTATCATCTGACCTCGTATCTAACCCGCTACTCAGTTCTGTCACTTTCATGGATAATTCATCTACCTGTTTAGCTACTGTCGTTAATTGAGTTTCTATCTTTGAAACTTCATTGGTGGTCTGTAATTGCAATGACTCGACATTTTTTGCTAATTCCTCTACTTGCAGTTCTTGTTGTGACGTCTGTTGTTTCACTTCAACAATATCAACATTTTGTACTTGATCAAGTCGGGATACAAGATTATTAATATCTGATTTGAATTCTTCACGTACCTGACTTTTCAACTGACTGGTCATTTCTTCAAATTTACGATTTAAATTGTCATTCACCTCACCCCGAAACAATGTGAGATTCTCGTTCATTTCGTTCTGAATCGATTTGAAATTCTTTACATTATTGTTGTTAAAGTCAGTGAGTTTACTCTCCTGTCTGTCATTAAATTCAGTGAGTTTACTCAATAATAATTGTAAAACATCATTACTGGGGACAGGGAGTGCAACGTTAATCTTCTCTGTTAAAGCAGAAGCAGTAGCTGCATTTCCACTAACAGAAGGAAAGGCAAAATTACTCCGCTCTATCGGAGTGGTAACGAGACCTGAATTTCCACCGAAAGTGGGGAAAACAAAATAACTCTGCACTTTTGAGGCCGAAGCAACGCTGGAATTTCTCATAATGAGTTCGGTTTGCGTTACTGTATTGTCATGTCCTAAGTTGCCCAACACACGTGCGCGCCACAGCAGGTGGGCTCCTACACTGGCTTCTAGACTTGCCCACTGTTTCTATGTTTCGGCACAGTGTATCGATACGTGGAACTGTTTCATTATTTTGAAACGGCTATGTTTCACTGTTTTGAAACAGTGGTGTTTCATTCCGCTCTGTGTCGGACAACGGGACCAGATTCGATCCCAAGCCAGCCACAGAAACTGTATCGTTGTTTCAGAATAACGCTGTATCAGTCCACTTGTGCTTGGAACGGACTAATTGTAATGAAACAGTGATGTTTCATTTCGCTTTGTCTCGGACGAGATTCGGGCACGGCACAGATACGGAAATACGTTTAATATACTACTTCATCAAACTCTTTCAAGAGTGTCGAAATCTTTTTGACACACAACAGCATGAAGCTTAAGATTTCCGAAAATAAAGCGTCGTTTCTAACTGAGTGCTCTATTCCGAAATGGCGTAATACACTCCTGGAAATGGAAAAAAGAACACATTGACACCGGTGTGTCAGACCCACCATACATGCTCCGGACACTGCGAGAGGGCTGTACAAGCAATGATCACACGCACGGCACAGCGGACACACCAGGAACCGCGGTGTTGGTCGTCGAATGGCGCTAGCTGCGCAGCATTTGTGCACCGCCGCCGCCAGTGTCAGCCAGTTCGCCGTGGCATACGGAGCTCCATCGCAGTCTTTAACACTGGTAGCATGCCGCGACAGCGTGGACGTGAACCGTATGTGCAGTTGACGGACTTTGAGCGAGGGCGTATAGTGGGCATGCGGGAGGCCGGGTGGACGTACCGCCGAATTGCTCAACACGTGGGGCGTGAGGTCTCCACAGTACATCGATGTTGTCGCCAGTGGTCGGCGGAAGGTGCACGTGCCCGTCGACCTGGGACCGGACCGCAGCGACGCACGGATGCACGCCAAGACCGTAGGATCCTACGCAGTGCCGTAGGGGACCGCACCGCCACTTCCCAGCAAATTAGGGACACTGTTGCTCCTGGGGTATCGGCGAGGACCATTCGCAACCGTCTCCATGAAGCTGGGCTACGGTCCCGCACACCGTTAGGCCGTCTTCCGCTCATGCCCCAACATCGTGCAGCCCGCCTCCAGTGGTGTCGCGACAGGCGTGAATGGAGGGACGAATGGAGACGTGTCGTCTTCAGCGATGAGAGTCGCTTCTGCCTTGGTGCCAATGATGGTCGTATGCGTGTTTGGCGCCGTGCAGGTGAGCGCCACAATCAGGACTGCATACGACCGAGGCACACAGGGCCAACACCCGGCATCATGGTGTGGGGAGCGATCTCCTACACTGGCCGTACACCACTGGTGATCGTCGAGGGGACACTGAATAGTGCACGGTACATCCAAACCGTCATCGAACCCATCGTTCTACCATTCCTAGACCGGCAAGGGAACTTGCTGTTCCAACAGGACAATGCACGTCCGCATGTATCCCGTGCCACCCAACGTGCTCTAGAAGGTGTAAGTCAACTACCCTGGCCAGCAAGATCTCCGGATCTGTCCCCCATTGAGCATGTTTGGGACTGGATGAAGCGTCGTCTCACGCGGTCTGCACGTCCAGCACGAACGCTGGTCCAACTGAGGCGCCAGGTGGAAATGGCATGGCAAGCCGTTCCACAGGACTACATCCAGCATCTCTACGATCGTCTCCATGGGAGAATAGCAGCCTGCATTGCTGCGAAAGGTGGATATACACTGTACTAGTGCCGAAATTGTGCATGCTCTGTTGCCTGTGTCTATGTGCCTGTGGTTCTGTCAGTGTGATCATGTGATGTATCTGACCCCAGGAATGTGTCAATAAAGTTTCCCCTTCCTGGGACAATGAATTCACGGTGTTCTTATTTCAATTTCCAGGAGTGTATATGCTCTATAAACACTAAAAGACAATAAAATAAAGCACACTATTCGCATTCAAAATAATAAAAGTGTGAAAAACATTCAATTAAATTACACATCTCCTATAACATATGCTTCTCTGTTTATGTACAGTAATCATATTAAAACGCAACTAAACGTACAACATTTTGAATTAAAAAAGGCGTAGGGTGGCAATTTTTAGACATATACGTAAATTGGATGTACTTTCAAGCAATGTGATTGACGGATCATTGAAGATGTAATGGTGAACGGGAAGGGCTAGGAAGCATGGTGGATTTATAGTAATGATTCGAAACACCTTGAGGGACAAAAATTCTTTTCTCTTATATTTTGTTATTTGTTCGAATTATGTGGCTTTATTTGTGAGTCTATAGTCAATGTGTCTATTGTCCACAATGATTTTTCTTTTTTTGCGTGTGCATGGATATTAGCAGGCCGGCTATATATTATCCATACTAACAAAATGTGTAAATCCCAGTAGCGTATCCGTTGTTTCTGCAGTATATTCCAGCCTCCAGTACCGTTCGTGTTGGTTCTTCTGTCTTCAGCTATGGCATTACGAAGCCCGGCGTGGGATTATTTTACGAACATAAATCTTGAGAAAATTAAATGTAACTTGTGCTCGGCAGTGTTGTCGTTTAAAAGTTGTTCAACTTCTTGCTTAAACAGACACTTGCGACATTAGCATCCAACAGTTAATTCAAGTGAAACTCGTTCGAAATCAGTTTTTATGAATCTGGGCAGTGACGAGGCCAGTTCATTTTCCACAGCAACTGTTCAGGAATCTGCCATTTCAGTGCCTGTGCGTCAAGATGAACAATCTGTGCAAGAAATACCCAGCACTTCCACCAGTTCAGTTCTGGGTAGGTGTGGTAAACAAAGATTACCGGATTTGCATCAAGACCAGTGCCATCATCCAAACGAGCCAATATAGACGAACACATTTTAAGACTTGTTGTTAAAGAATACCTTCCATTTAATGTATTTGAGAGTGTAGAGTTTAGAAAAATGACTTATTTATTAAATGAAAACTATGTACCTCCCAGTAGAAAAACACTCTCCCACAATTTACTCTCTAAAGTGTTCGACAGCACACTAGTGCGAGTAATATCTGCAGTGCAAGCTGCATCCTACAACTGCATTACAACTGATGGATCGACATCAGTGAAAAATGATAATTATATTGCAGTGACTATTCACTTCATTGATGAAAACTGCAATCTGAAGTCATATTTGTTATCTAGTTTTAAATTCCCTGACAAACATACAGCAGAAAACATTTCCAGTGAATTACGAAATGTGACTTCAACTTGGGGTATTACCAATAAAATTGTAGCTTGCACTACAGATAATGCACTTAATATGCTGAAGGCAGTGATGATGTGCAAATGGTGGCATGTACCTTGTTCTGCACATACACTGAATTTAATTGTGCAAGCCATCCTTGAACCAATTACAGACACAAGGGCAAAAGTGAAGTCAATAGTAGAATTAAGTCCTCAAGCACTTGAGAAATTAGACAATATTCAGAAGGAAGCTTCCAATTTTAACATAAAAACAAGATTGCCTTACGAGATGGAATTCCACATATGAAATGTTTGACAGGTTTTTGAAAATCAAAGAGCCTTTGCAAAGCACTCTCGCCATCCTCAGTGTAGATTCACAAACAAAACTGTCCAATGAAGACTGGTCAGTTATTGAAAAATCTTGTAAAATACTATCTCCTTTTGAACAAGTCACAACAGAAATTGACAGTGATAGAAATGTAACCTTGTCAAAAGTTGTCTTATTAAGCAAAGGTGTACAAAGTCATTGTCTGAGACTGAAAAACTCAGATCACAGCAATGAAGCCACTAATACAGTAACTGCTAAACTTGAGGACGGAATCTGTACCCGCCTCGTTCAAAAGTTTGCAGATAAAGCAATTGCTTGTGAAGCAACATTATTGGACCCTCGCTTCAGAGAGCATGGTTTTCTAAAAACTGAGCATCGATTAAAAGAAACAAAAGATGCCATAATTAACAAGTGCTGTGCAATATGACAGAAAGCCACTCGGTGTTCTACAGAAAATCCACCACCAGCAAAACCAGTTGTGATGAGCACATTCACCTCTAGCAATGGCAACATTTGGCAAGATTTTGACCAAGCTGTAGGTGGCTTGATCCAAAGTGTAGACAATCCACGTGCTGCAAGTATAGTCGAGCTTGATAAATATATGAAGATGCCACTGATACACAGATCACAAGATCCATTGCTCTGGTGGAAAGAAAATCATGTGTTGTTTCCTACACTGTTTGAAATAATGAAACGACGTCTTTGTGTTATGGCCACCTCTGTTCCATGTGAGCTCATATTTTCAAGGCAGGGACAAACAATAACAGACAGACGACCCATCTTTCAAGCGAAAAAGTATCAAAAATGATATTTCTAAACTACAGCTTAGAATAGGTACAGCAGGTCTATTCAGAAATGAAACAGTAAAGTTTCAGTTGATTTTGTTCTTCTCTGGACAGAGTGCACTGAATTTATATTTGATTTTATTTTGTTTAGTCCACTAAAGTGTGCATGTAGCTACCTTACAAGAACATTTTTCCCAAATTTGTTGCACACATTTTTGCTCACCATTCAGTGAGTTTAATTTTTTTGAGTATGTTATTTATTCATTCATGTGTTTGAGAATAATTATCTGATTTGTGTATGTATGTGTTTGTGTGTCTATTTTTGCAAATGTGCTGTTTGGTTATAACACTATAGGCATCTTGATACTTGTGTATGATAAATAATTCTCAGGCAAATCAACAATGGTACTTCGATACTTTTGTTTTTGGCGTTCAGATACTGTGATAAAAATTGCATTTCAACAGCAACGTAACTTCATCTCTGATTTCCTGGTGAAGTTCATAATAAAATGGTAATACATCTGCTTGCTGTGAGTACTTGAGGCAACTCCATGTACCTGTACCTCAAACAAACTTCTTTAGCAAGAACTATAAGTGGTGTAGAGGCAGGCCATCATAAAGGCATTACACTGTATGAATTGTTTTAAATTTTAGTCTGTATTTTATACATATGAAGTCGAAGATAATGACCTTTCATAAAGAAAAAAACTGCAGACGTCGTCCATTTCCTCCATATGAAGCCCTACTACAATCCTCGGCACAGATCGGTTTCAAGGAAACCGAAGACCCACTCGATTATCGCAAAGCTTCGATGGGATAGGCTACCTTCGATACTCATGATAGTGAGATGATGTGACGACATAACAT
Source organism: Schistocerca nitens (assembly GCF_023898315.1). Lineage (NCBI taxonomy): Eukaryota > Metazoa > Arthropoda > Insecta > Orthoptera > Acrididae > Schistocerca > Schistocerca nitens. The sequence goes on from NC_064619.1 coordinate 367,895,431, forward strand.
TGGTTGAATTTGTCCTATTCCCTCACCTCCAACATCTCGCAAATAGGAAGGCTCTTCTTGTTACTCCGTTGTACAGGACTTCTCACCCAGGCATTAGGCAGTGGCAGTGGGATGGACTGAGTGCCGAACAACCAGGCTGTACAAAAATAAGAAAGCTGTTCTTTCACAAGGTCAAAACTGCGTGCTGTGAGAATAATGTCCCAAATTTTCTTGTGGCATCGCTTGCTAGCTTTTTTCTCCTTAAAATATGAAGTCGAGATAGTGACGTTTCCCTGTAAGAGGACCTTATAATGATGTCATTGTCTTTTAACACACTAATAGCGCATGAGTGAATTCCTCCTAGACTTGGTACGTATTTGTTGTAGCGTTATAGTTGTTTAAGATGTGATATTGGCGTATTTCATAAAAACATCACACTATGCTAATTGTTTAATGTGGGATATCGGCGCTAATTGTTTAACAACTCTCGTATTTTTGTGTGTCTTAGGATGATGGTATTGAAAAGTGGGAAAATATCGATGAAATATTCAACAACTTCCCTAAAACTGTAAACAGCACTATGCTGGTATATGTATGCTATACCACCTTAGTCTCAAAGTGTCTGAAGTCATTTTTTAATTAGAAATCACACTAAATAAAACAAGGTTGATGTAAATATAGAGGCAGCTATAATTTGACAGCGATTAACTTATTTTTAATACTTCACTGTGATGACTGGTGATCAGGGGAGGGAAGGAGATAGGGAGGGTGTTTTTAATTTCTCACTATCGCTACTGGGATATTTCTGCCTCCTGAATTTTTTGATTGGGTCTTTCAGTTTTCATACTTTGTTGTGATTGTTGAAGATATTGGGAGGGGAGATAAGGAGGAGTCGGTTGTTAATTTCTCACCAGCACAATTGAGGTATTCCCACCATCTTGATTTTTTTATTTCTTTCATTTCTTATACTGCACTATGATTGGATAATGGGGGAAGAAGAGAGGGGAGAGGGAGTGGTTGGGGGGGGGAGGGAGGGGAAAGGGTGTGTAGCTTGTCTCTAATAAGGATGGTAATGTCACTGACAAGATTGCCCCCCCCCCCCCCCCCCCCCCCATATGTAGACAACCTGCTAAAGCTCTTGAACTTTTCAAGGTAATTTTGGTCCACTGAATTCTTACATCTGTGTCCTTACACCCATTCAGTCTGCAGTCTCTATTAGATATTTAGGCATTGTGCAGTGCTCAATTTGAGAAATAACCTATAACCTATAACAGCTTACCTGTCTCTTTTTCCAGGGCGAATCGGCGAACGTCATTTGAAATGCTCATACTCGAACTGGTTTTCTAAGGAGTATAAAGGTTCTCTCAGAGCATCTATTCTATTCTGTCAGAAAGTGACCCTGCTGGGCGGCAATTCTCTGGTAGTGTACATATCAGAAAGTGGAAGTCCATATTAGATAAAATAATCAATCGAACGTTACACATTCTCCACCATAATCTACAATGATTACTAGTACTGTTTATTTTATTATTGCTCCACCAACAATTGAGTATGCAGTTAACATTTATTTTCAAGGAATTTAACCACACATTACAGCTCTTTCCTTTAAATTGTTTAGTATATTTTGAATCTCACAAAATGCTCTTGCGAAGGTTTCTCTCGAAGAATAAACTCTACTGAATCTATAGATCTTCTCACCACATACGTTGCAATACGAATCGATTTTTCTGTCGTTAATGGTGTATTATAGTGGTTGCGAAAATTCATTAACCTGTAGTGGATAGAAGTAGTGAAAATAAAACACTCATACTATAAAAAAATCAGTTTTATTAAACGCATTCTGTACAATATTCAAATTTTTGGCAATCGAGGAACCAATCCTTTTTTCTATATGTAAGAGAAGCAATATTTTAAAAATATTGCTACACTAGTCACAGACATGACGGTACTACTTAGCAGCTAATCACACATCAGAGTTTGTTGGTTCACTTGAAGCAAACTGTGTATATGCTATAGTTTTCGAAGTACATTAAGGTCTCAATTCGACTTGACACTAGCAGATGAATTACTTAATTAATATTTCGAACATGTGTTTTCTGCTTCCAAGAGCACAGAGTATATTTAAAACATTGAGAAAGATGACCAAAAGAGAAACGTGCTTGGTGTGGCAAAATACTGTTCCCGCTGCAAACTGGGGCATCATATACGAATATAGCTGTACACTCAGACATTACATCAGTTAGGAAGTGAAATATAGACTTGATGACTCGTTCGAAATCTCCTTCTTGAAAGCTGTTTCACGCCAGAAAAAGACTCCAAGATGGCATTTAATTAGTGGTAATTTTTGCGGGTTAAGAGAGAACAGAGATCCTTTATATGTAATTTCTGAACGAATTTCACCATTTAAGTCGTGACAGAGATTCTGTATTTGTAATTTCGAAATGAATTTCTTACGTTTACGTTACGGGCTCAAGATGGTTTATTTTCAGTTTCTGGGACCGCTGTTTTTGTTACACTCGAAATTACAAGATACAGCTACCAAGAGCATAAAATATATTTTGATTGTAAAAATAAGGCTATAAAAACGATTGGTACTGATGGTATCAAATGTAATTGTATTTTCAACACCGATTGTTATTACCTCTAATTAAACGTTGCTGAAATGAAATGGCATGTGAGAAATATTCACCACATTTTTGTCGAGGAATATACGCAATAATTTTTAGAAATAAATCGGCAACGAGAAGCGTATGAATTCATAACAAATCACTGTAGGAATAGTACAAAACAAACGTAGGTAATCTTATTAATGCGTTAAGATGTGAACTGGATTTTCTAAGCATATAAATGATACAGAATGTTAGTCATCTTCACTTTCTTACTGTGAGAGGTAAAAGTAAGTTGTACATGTCAACAGTTGCTATACATAGCTTACGTTAACGTAAAAACTAATTACATTATTATGGTCCTGGTTGAAGGGAAGATGATATGGACCAGCCTGAAAGGAAGGCTGTACACTGGCTCATTACAGTTAATCGAACGTGATAATGGGATGGTAAAGTGGGTCGTTGTACAAACTAACGTGTAATGTTGGGAAATGAATATGAAGACTAGTGACACTGTTTGTAAACAAAGGTGATGTATATGAATAGCGCTAACGTAACTTCTGAAGAGAAGTAATAAAGGATAACTCTGCACGATGCTTAAGGTCTCACGAAGACGAACCATTGTCAAAAAGTTTCGTCCTCTTATCTTGGCAAGAACATATAATGCAGTGGAATAGATAAGAGCAACTTTTGTAAATGAAAAATAGATTTCCCATACGGAACAAATACTAAGGTCATTCCGAAACTAACGCATCCTGCTTTTTGTGTTGACTTGAGTGGCCAAGCCATGTTATGAGTACGACAGTTCTAATTTTTTAATCTGCCTGCTAACGTTCTTTTCGTTTCGTTGCTCTGCGACAGTTGGCGGAAGCAGAGAAGCGTTCCAGAGCGGTAGCTGCCATCGAGGTGCATATAAAACAGATGTATCGTTGAATTCCTCGCGCCGAGAAAATTGCGCCAATTTAAATATGCAGGCGCTTGCTAAAGGTGTGTGGACACGATACAGTAGACGTTAGTAACGTGCGGCGGTGGCTACTGCGTTTCTATAGTGGTGGAAAGGGTGTGCTCTGGTCGACTCTGTTCAGTTGCCATACTTCATCACAAGCAGCGTTTCGATTAGCTCATCGCTGATGAGCGGCGAATCACTAACAAGGAATTGTGTATATAGATGAATGTCGACTATAATACCTGAGACAATATCTTACAACATCAGCTGTCACAAAGTTTGTATGAGCTGGACCTTGCAGATTCTTTTTTTTAAAAAAAGAAAACAGAAACATCGAATCGAAAGGTCCCGAGTTCGAGTCTCGGTCGGGCACACAGTTTTAATCTGCCAGGAAGTTTCGTTTCACCTGTATTTACTCGTTTATTTTTAGATCACTGCCGTTTCATGGCACTAAAGGCCACATCTTCAGGTGAACAGTGTTAGTTTTAGTTATATGTTCACCTGAAGATGTGGCTTTTAGTGCCATGAAACCGGCAGTGATCTAAACATAAACGAGTAAATACAGCTGAAGCGGTTTATTAATACCCAAGATGAAGACGGAAAACAAATAAAAAGTTTTTGTATGATATAATTACGAATTAACAATGTTAGGATTTTTTCAACTTATAATATGAAACTTTGCCTCTTACGAAATTTCATGATTCTAGGTCAACTGAAAGTACACTATAGGTCTTGATTAGTTAGTTTGCAAGTGTCAAAATATGTGTCGTAAATGGTTGTACCTTTTGACTGCATTGACTTAGTAGCTTAAATTTTTCACACCGCCAAGGGATCGTAGACCTTAGCATTTGACATACATTTCAAAATGATACCTCTACCCGTTTCTGAGAAAAAGTTCAGATGGACAGAAGGTGATCTTATAAGAGCTCCGTTTTTAACGATTGATATTCGGAACCCGAAAAACGACCTTATATCTCTGAAATCCTTCTCTGTTGCGCTGTATTATTGTTCTTTGCATAGCTGCCGTAGTTTCCATGAAAATAAATGGAAGGTATTAGTTTTGGAATGAGCCTCGTAGTAATTGCTATTAGCCGCGCGGGGTAGCCGCGCGGTCTATGGCGCTTCGTCACGGTTCGCGCCGCTCCTCAGGTCGGAGGTTCGAGTCCTCCCTCGGGTATGGGGGTGTGTGTTGTCTTTATCGTAAGTTAGTTTAGGCTAGATTCAGTAGTGTGTAAGTCTAGGGACCGATGACCTCAGCAGTTTAATCCCACAGAACCATACCACTAATTTCCAATTTCCAGTTGCTGTTATCACTGTATGGTGACAGTCTTGGGAATCTTTCTTCAAATTTGCTTGGCAAAACGCATAAGGAAGGACGATAAAAACTGAAATGTATTACCGACGGCAAGAATCTGTTATTTGGGCGGATAACAGCAACTTTGTTAGAAAAGGTCACTAGGTGCTCTTTAAGACAAGACAGAGAGTGCCTCAAACGAGGGAGAGTTGGAGGTGAAGGAGATAAGCGGATGAAAGAAAAATAGAAAAGCGCACGAATAAAAGCGAATCGAAAGAAAGCAGCCGTTATCGCCTCGACGAATCCAACAGACCAGCGGCGACGGCAGCCTCGAACTCCTGGCGTCCTTCGGGAGTGTCGAAGCTGAAGGAGATGGACGGCACCAGTAGGGGAGGCTGGTCGACGTCGGGCGACGGTTGGGCCGGACGGCCGGCCACGGGTTCGCCGTACAGCGATTCCGGCTCCGGCACGACGACGCGCAGGCCGCCCGCATGGCGGAACGGCGACGGCGTCGACGGTCGCGGCTCCTCGCTGCTGGCCGCTTCCACCCCGGGACGCCCCAGGTCCGTGGACAACGACGGCACCACCTCCACCGACACCTGTGCTCGCTGCACCAGATCCACCTGTTGCGGGGTACCCGCCAGGCCGTAGCTTCCCTGCTGCACGACGGCGCCGGGCTGCGAGTTACCGGACACCACACCTCCGGCAAGCGATTCGCTCGTCAGACTTTCAGTAGGCGCGTAAGAGGCACCGACAGGCGACAGGGACGCACTGACTGGGGATGACAGTATTTGTACAGACACTTTTCCTTGCTGTTTCGAAGTCGCTGACTGCTCTGAGAGGGCAAAATATGCTGATGTAGCAGGTGACTGGGTACGGCTTCCGTCCTGAATTGTAAGACTCGTTGATTGTACTGGTGACAATGACAGCTCCGGTAACGCGTCGCCCTGCTGGTTGGAGAGTTGGTTGTAAGCAGAAGGGGATGAGGATGGAGAAATTATGGTACTGCTGCTATCGGTCAGCGGTTTAGATATAGAGACCACGGAAGGGCTACGAGAGAGACTTTGTCCTGGTATGGAGGATGAGTACTTGCTAGAAAGTTTCTCTCCGTACCTGAATCTAGACAGTGCTGAGGGTAAACTATTCGGTCCAGATGTATCCTGCAGCGAGGGCGAGAATTTGAGCTCTGACGCTACAGGCAAAGGTGGAAGCTGGTCCGTCTGTGGCGACGAGCTAGGCGAGGATATAGGCACCGAGTGTTCGGCGTAGATCAACGTAGCGGGGGTCGTCACGGGCTGCTCGTTGCTCCCAGAGAAAGCTGCAGATGTCGCTTCTAGCGAAAATGGAGACGGCGATGAGGATACGAAATTAGCAGGTAGAAGAAGGTCGCTGACGGATGGCGATGGCCGGAATGACACGAAGCGGTTTAGTGGAGATACTCTGTCACGGCCTAGTATAGCAAGTGGTGGCGGCAAGGGACTCGAATACTGTTTCGGAGCTGCCGTCGACTGTGTCGCGCCGTTGATCGCCAGTAAATCAGTCAGAACAGTAGATGGCTCCCCGCGTGTGATAGGCGCCACATTGAATACTGTATCGCTAACTGTAGGAGTGCTGTCTACGATTCCAGTCCCAGTTGTACCAGACCCTGAGAAGTATTTTGATAAAGGTGAAGCTGGAGATGAAGACAGTTGCAAATCACGCAAGATAGTATCACTGGCTGTCGTCGGCTTTGCCGAGAGTACTACACGTCCACTGTCTACGGTTTCGCCTCTAGCTGTTCCAGTCTCTGTATAGTATACTGCTGCAGGGGGAGCTGGAGTTGAAGACAGCAGTATATCACCCAGTCTCTGCGCGGGAGAGGAAATGTGTAATTCTTGTAGGGATTCTGGAGATTCGTTAGATAAGGGGTATGGTGTAGAAGAGACGACAGTCTGTGTGAATCCTGGTGCCCCGCCAGAAACTGTGGTCAGCGCCAGAGGAGGAACCGTTGCTGTGTAAAAGCCCGGTGCTGGGGTGGATGATGGTACAAATGTTTCCACAGTGACGGCGTTCGTAACTGGCAGTGGGCTCGGTGTGGACGAAACGAGTGCCACGTCCCCAGATGAGCTCACTGAGAACGCTGTAGACGGCGGGTAAGCAGTGTAGTCCTGCATGGGGCGTGGTGATTCTGACGGAACTGGGCTCGGTGTCGAAGAGACGGAATTGTCTGGCTGTGGAGAGGCGGTACTAGAGCCTGATTCCGACAGCGGTGATGGCCCCTCTGTCAGAGTCACAGGGCGCGGCGTGGTGGACGTCGATACAGGTCCAAACGAAAGGGCAGGGGCACCAACCTTCTGCGGAACGGTTGCGCTCAGTCTCACGGTACTGCCCGCACTGCTTCCGGGTGTCGGGATGATCACTTCGGCGCCACGAGCCGCACCTGGAAACAAAAGCGCTTCGTAAAGATGTTGCCAACCCCAGGACACAGCTCGCTAATGACGTGTAACACTGCCCCTGGTCTTTTTAAACGCCTCATTTCGGCGAGGAAGGAATAATTTTTTCATGTATTGCTCGGGTATTTCTTCGTTCCAACATTCTATTAGGCCATTTCCTCCTCCCTCTATCTCTGTCCATCTCTCCTCCCCCTCTTTCTACCCACATACTCCTCCCCCTCTCCCTATCCATCCCTCCTGCCTCTGCGTACCTCCTCCTTCCCACCATCTCTATCTCCTCTTCGTCCCACTTTTAAGGTTCTCATATGTTTTCTGCTACTTTTTGTAGAGATGAAAACTCATTTATAATACTTGTTTGTTCTTTTTATTCCTGGACAAGATTTTGGAGGAATTTTAAAGTTATGTTTGTAGTTTCTTTGTAATGAAAAAATTTTGTAATTGTTAGAGTCTTCCTGTGTTGTGCAGTCTCTTTGTCAATAATCAAAGTCTGATTTATCAAAAAACGATTTTCCTTAGAGTGAAACCCACATCCATGATTCCTCACGAAATCCTTGCCTTTGAAGGACGCTGGCCATCGAGGACCACGTACTGGGTTCTGTTACTAAGTCTTCGAGCCACTCACTCATTTGGGAACCTAAACCGTATGCTCGGACGTTCGTCAACAGTGCAGTGGGGTACCATGTAAAATGATTTCTGGAAATCGATGAATATGGAATCTGCCTGTTGCCTTCCATAGTGTGAGAAAAGGGCAAGCTGAGGTTCGCACGAGTGATGTTTTCTAAATCCGTGCTGATTTGTTGTCAGGAACTTTTCTGTCTCAAGGAAATTTATTATATTCAAACTCAGAATGTGTTCAAGAATTCTGCACGATGTCGGTGTTAAGGGTATTGCTCTGTAATTATGCGGGTCAGTTCTTTTACCGTTTTTAAATGTAGAAGTGAACTGCACTTTTTTCCAGTCGCTTCCGACTTTTCACTGGGCGAGAAATTCGCGATAAATGAAACTAAGTAAGGGGCCAAGCCTCCACAGTTTTCTGTAAAGCAGAAATGGGATTGCATCCGGGCCTGACGACTTATTTGTTTTTGATTCTTTCAGTTGCTTCTGTACGCCACATATACCAATTTCTATGTCCTCATTGCGGTAGTCTCTACGACAGGCAAACGACGATATGTTTGTACGATCTTCCTGCGTGAATGATTTCTTAAACGTGAAATTTGAAACTTCAGCTTTCCTTTCGCCACTCCAGACTTGTCGACGAGTAACTGGGTAGAAGCCTTCGACCCGATTAGTGATTTTACATATGGCCAGAATTATCTCGGGTCTCGGCAGGTTTTTTTCGCTAATGCATGACCGTGGGAGTTGTTGCAAGCTTCGCACACTGATCTCCTTACAGACACACGAATTTCTACTAACTTCTGTATGGCAAATTTGCGCGTTCTTTTATGAACTGAAAGTGAACAATCTCTGTTTCCTCAACATTTTCCGAATCTGATTATTAAACCACACAACGTCTTTTCCATCCTTAATCCACTTACTCGGCACATACGTGTCCAGAGCGCGATTTACGGTCAGTTCAAATTTCACCCATAATCTCTCTACGTCCTTGATAATGAAGCTAAGTGACGTAAATTCATTGTCTACGTGGGATTCTAAGAACTACTTGTCTGCTTTTTCTAGCATGAACACTCTCCTGGCCTTCTTGACGGATTTATTGACTTACGTAACCACACACATGCTGGTAGACTTTACTCCTTCTTAGACGAAGCATAACACGTGCTTCGCAAACAACAACCAACATTCAAATGTGATATCAGAATGATTAACCTACTGCGTAATGTTTCCTTGTATAAATAATGTAGATGGCGTTACTGTTACTTACTTCGAAGGTTGCACTGAAATGCTGATCATCTGCATTTCTAAACTAGTGCCAAATTGACGGAGTTGAATGTCGTCTTATTGGTGTTGGCAGCAGTGTACGTAATAAGGCAGCTTACCTGGAGGCAAATATCCATCAGCGTGGCTGAAGCTACTGGAGAAGGCCTTCAGCTTGATCACCGGAGGCGGCGCATCCAGCTTCTGGAGGCTTGGGTCACTTTCCAGCGGCGGCTCCAGACCCGTCGCCAGCACCAGACTTCCTTCTTTGTCCTATGCCAAAGAAAGTTTTTTCTTACGCAAACAACACCAAACAATATCGGTCACTGAACCACTGAAACGAAGATCGGCTTCAAGAAAAGGATATACTAGAAATCGAAAACCGTTACAACTGTCGAAATAGTGATCAGACGATATAACAAACACTGTATTAAATTAAGAATTTTATTCACTCTGACATCTTACACAGGAGGATGAACTTTTAGACACAATTTAGTATATTGGAATAGACGTTAGAGAAAAATGACTCCATAGTTTCAGACCAGTCAGTTCTACAGTACATCAAATCGAGCAAAATTTACCAAATAATCTTACGTCGGAAACGCACTCGTGAGGAGATACGGCCATAAAACGATAACCAATCAGCGACGAACTCGCAGAATTATGTGCATTGAAACTAAATTACCCAGCTAAAATTTCTTATGTTATAGAGCACACTTATTAATTGAATTAACTGAACAGTCAAAGCTATGTAAACTTTAAATTACTAACAATAGCTGCCATTAATTTGCTGAGATAACAAGCTGTGCGTCAAAAATAGCTGTGCAGCAAGATAGTCGAAGAGAAGAAGTTCGACAAACGTGTGCCCCATTATACCAAATGTAAGGAAATACGTAACTCAAGTTTGGTTCTTGTGTTTAACTGTACGCTTGAAGCTCATCAGTCTCTGTTCTGCTGTTATAGCTATCAGACAACTTCCTCGTAAACATACTGAGACATTCACAATGTATACGGTAGCCGAAAAAGTGGATATCGTTTATGGCGAATATCACCAAACTATTAGAGCTCGGTGTGGTTTTATGCTAAAGAGTGTCCAGATCGTGCTAAGCAGTCACGATCTGTTCAAAAATGGTTCAAATGGCTCTGAGCACTATGAGACTTAGCATCTGAGGTCATCAGTCCCCTAGCCGCGCGGGATTTGCCGAGCGGTCTCAGGCGTGCAGTCATGGACTGTGCGGTTGGTCCCGGCGGAGGTTCGAGTCCTCCCTCGGGCATGGGTGTGTGTGTTTGTCCTTAGGATAATTTAAGTAGTGTGTAAACTTAGGGACTGATGACTTTAGCAGTTAAGTCCCAGCCGGCCGTAGTGGCCGTGCGGTTCTAGGCGCTACAGTCTGGAACCGAGCGACCGCTACGTCGCAGGTTCGAATCGTGCCTCGGGCATGGATGTGTGTGATGTCCTTAGGTTAGTTAGGTTTAATTAGTTCTAAGTTCTAGGCGACTGATGACCTCAGAAGTTAAGTCGCATAGTGCTGAGAGCCATTTTTTGAACCAGTTAAGTCCCATAAGATTTCACACACATTTGAACATCAGTCTCCTAGAATTTAGAACTACTTAAATCTAACTAACCTAAGGACATCACACACATCCATGCCCGAGGCAGGATTCGAACCTGCGACCATAGCAGTCGCGCGGTTCCGGACTGAAGCGCCTACAACCTCTCGGCCACCACGGCCGGCAGTCACGATCTGTCTTTGCAAATATTATAACTGAGCTACTCAAGCGTGACTTACGATCCACCCTGACAGATTTACTTCCACCAACACCTCAGTCCTATTTTCTTGAGTACCTCATTTGACAGATCAGTTGCCCGCGAAAGTGTCCCGAGTTCGGGTCTCGGTCCGGCACACAGTTCCAATCTGCCAGGAAGTTTCATATCAGCGCACACCCCGCTGTAGAGTGAAAATTCTTTCTGGAAACATCCCCCAGGCCGTGGCTAAGCCATGTTTCTGAGAAATACTTCCTTCCAGTAGTGCTAGTCTTGCAAGTTCCGCAAGAGAGCTTCTGTGAAGTTTGGAGAGTAGGAGGTGAGGTACTCACTGAAGTTAAGCTGTGAGGCTCAAATGGTTCAAATGGCTCTAAGCACTATGGGACTTACATCAGTCCCCTAGACTTAGAACTACTTAAACCTAACTAACCTAAGGACATCACACACATCCATGCCCATGCCCGATGTAGGGTTCGAACCTGCGACCGTAGCAGCAGCGCTGTTCCGGACTGAAGCGCCTAGAACCGCTCGGCCTCAACGGCTGGCTAAGCTGTGAGGAAGCGTCAGGAGACGTGCTGGGTTAGCTCAGTTGATAGAGCACTTATCTGCAAAAGGTAAAGGTCCTAACTTCGAGTCTCAGTCCAGCACATAGTTTAAATCCGCCAGGAAGTTTCATATCAGCGTACACTCCCCTGCAGAGAAAAAATTTCATTCTGGAAACATATGTATAGTGTTATGTTGCTCAGAAGTGTACCTTTCTCTGTTAACTCATAAATAAACCATCGCATGTTTCCACAAGGTAATGACCTGCCAATAAGATGTTTACGACACCATTGTGTATGGTTGTTAGGTGCCGAAACAGATTACTGGTTATAGACACAAAATGGTAACTGATTTTGTATTGGTTTCCTATCAGCAATTCATCTTTAAAACAGGTGAATCAATGAATTTGAGAAATAATCTACCATTCTTAATCAAATGAATCAACAAGTACGCTAATGTGACCTTTATTAATAACATAAACTAAGTTTCACTATTTGTCGGCAATCCAGAGCGCCTTGTGACAATGTAAACAGTTTACAAGTATCTCAAGGCACTCTAAGGGAAACTTGATTTTTCGTGGTTCGCCGTGTAACCTATCTCAACAATCAGCATTACGTTTTTTTGTGTAGTTTACAAGATTATTTTTGTGGGAAAAATTTCGCTGTTGTATCGGTTGTTTCTGAGAAAAGTCTTACGCGGTAAAAGCAGAGTTCTACAAAAATATAATTAGTGTACTGGTACCTTCTCTAGAGGAAGGTACAAAGTGAAATGGTGCCTATTATGGTTAACGAGACGTCTTTTCCAACGACATCATTTTATTCACCATTTCACTACCAACACCGACACCCAAGTGTAATAACTTGCTACTTAACTTGGAAATATGAACAGGGGCGGCTTCTGAGGTGGTGTCGCTGTGCCGCGACACCACTAGTATAAAAAAGAAAGGAAGAGAAATCTATGCAAACTGCGCTTAAAATATTGTTCGGAGTATGTATTTTATGATTTGAAGAGGCGCGTTTTGCCGTGCTCGTTCTCGCGGTAGTTTTCTGAAGCTTGGAGCCAACTGCAGATTGGCACCGTCTGTTCTAAACGCTGTGTGAAAGGCTCCGCCGTTGGTTTCTACACGCTTATTATGGCCGCCAGAGAGCAGTTAAGTGCAGGACCTATTGAAGCTCGATCTGCCATCTAGCGATCACGCTAGAATACATCGGTGCTCAGATTTCCTGTAATCCAGTTTTACAATCCCTAAACGCTAATTAATGCTTAAATAAATCAAATACAGAAATACTACACTTAAATATTGTTATAAATAGCTTTATGTAATTTGATTATAATTATGCCCTTACATTTTGTAACTAAGAGGCACTATTTCAATATTGGTATATTTCACAACAGGAGGACCACTGCAACAGAACTAAAATGGTAACGTATTCACCACCTGTTGAGCATCTGTTTTCCAAACAAAGGTGTAATATTTCTGTGTATACTCGTAACGTTCGTGTAACACAGTTTTCTTTACAAACACATTGTAGTTATTGCGAGGTCAGGTAATTGACCGTATACAGCTGTCTGCACAGTGTTATCTGCAAGGGAAAATTAAGTTGACTGTGAAAATAGCAAACATGAACAAGGTAAATGAGTTATTATAAACGTCATTCAGCGACAGGACTCTCAGATAAAAACACTAGGTAGGCCACTCTCGAATCTGAATCTGTAGCAGAAAACAAAAAATCAATGCCGTAAGTTCACTCCTGAAATTTACCAAAAGAAGAAATGGATTTTTGAGTGTGAAGAAGCAACGCTGTTTTTTGTTTTGCTTTTGTTTCATTTGGGGGAGATATTCATTGGTCTAAGACCCGATATTGGACATATATGGTCTAAAACGAAAGTACATGAAATGTCAAAGCGACACATGAATAATGCGCTTAGTCTTTCGTTTCTAGTCAAAACCAACATTCAGCAGAAATTAGATTCGCAATATAGACAAAAAATTGACAGCCGCAACAAACGTGTAGAAAAGTATAGATGTATATGGAATTTAACTGTAAACTGTACTCGGTTCTGTGGTGCTTTGGAACTGGCTCTCCGGGGCCACGCTGAATCTGATGCCTCCCAAAATAAGGGGGTTTTTCGCGAGCTAATTCAGTTCAGCGCGGAACTGGATAAAGCTCTTCAAGTTCGTCTCATTCTAGCGTCAGTGTTCAAAGGCATTTCTAAGACTGTTCAGGACGAACTACTGCAATGCATGTTGGAAGTGTACTGTGATGCAGTTCGTAAAAAAATAAAATGTGCTAATTACGTTGCAATAATCGGGGATGAAAGCACAGATATGTCTTGCAAATTTCAATTGATTATTGTTTTGCGTTATATTGTTGAGGGAAAATGTGTTGAAAGAATTTGGAGCTTTGTTAATCCAGAAAGTCAGAATGCTCTTACTATGGCTGAGAGTATTCTGAAAGAAATTGAACCATTAATTGGCGATGATCGAACAAAACTAATAGTTCAGAGTTACGATGGTGGCAAGTTGAACAGGGTTCAGAAATTAACTAAAGACAAATATCCAAATGCAAACTACATCCATTGCTATGCGCTTGAGTTCAAAATTATGTCTGCGGTAGCCTCTGTTTATGGCAAAGCCCGCATCTTTTTTGCACACCTTTCAGGTAACTCTTCTTTCTTTTCTAACTCGCCATTGAGATCAAAAGTGTTGCACAGCATTATTCAAAAAAGCTTGCCCCGTGTGTGTGACGAGATGGAATTACCATTCGCGAGTAGTAAAAGATGTTTCTGAAAACAGGGTAAAATCTTATTACTGTTATGGAATTCAATGAAACAAGTGAGAGCATACAACTAACTTCTACTATTGAAAGAGATGGTTCATACAAACAAAGACTGCAAGATAACGAATTCATTTTCTGGCTATCATTTTTCTATAATATAAGGCCTCATGCATACGTACTTTTTAATCAGCTTCAGAAGAAACTGATCACAGCAACGCAAGACAACTAGAACTTTGGAGCGGTAGTGCCAAACATCAGAGATGACGTTGGCTCCATCCTTAACGAGATTAGTTTCGAAAAAGACGAAACGATGCCTGCCAAGAAGCGAAAATGAACACACGGCGGAACCGAGAAGCGTTACCTCAGCTGCAGAAGTGTCCTGTGCTGGGGGAGGGAAGTCGGAGGCTGCGGCCTCGGTGGTGGCGCGGCTCGACGGCGCCGCGGGTGTGCTCAGCTTGGCCAGGGGGCGGCCGACCAGCCGCTCGGCCTGCGCAGAAAAACATTCTGTAACTCTAGGGAATTAACATCGCAACTGCCCGTGTAGCTTGTCAACTCGAAGATCTAGCAGCCTTCCAGTGGTTACAGAAACACTAGTTAAAGCGAGCTATGTTTCTAGCTTGCGAATGACTAATGAAGGTAAAACGTCTGAAGTTGAGTTTGTACTTACGTAACACGTAGTTTCGAGCACAAAACGTCTCTGTGACAAAATACAGGGTGTATCAAAAAGAATCACCCGATTTCCAAAAATCGTAACTACACTACTAGCCATTAATGTTGCTACACCAAGAAGAAATGTAGATGATAAACTGGTATTCATTGGACAAATATAGTATACTAGAACGGACATGTGATTACATTTTCACGCAATTTGGGTGCATAGATCCCGAGAAATCAGTACCCAAAACAACCACCTCTGGCCGTAATAACGGCCTTGATACGCCTGGGCATTGAGTCAAACAGAGCTTGGATGGCGTGTACAGGTACAGCTGCCCATGCAGCTTTAACACGATACCACATTTCATCAAGAGTAGTGACTAGCGTATTGTGACGAGCCAGTTGCTCGGCCGCCATTGACCAGGTGTTTTCAATTGGTGAGCGATCTGAAAAATGTGCTGGCCAGGGCAGCTGCCGAACATTTTCTGTGTCCAGAAAGGTCCGTACAGGACCTGCAACATGCGGTCGTGCATTATCCTGCTGAAATGTAGGGTTTCGCAAGGATCGAATCAAGGTTAGAGCCAAGGGTCGTAACACATCTGAAATGTAACGTCCACTGTTCAAAGTGCCGTCAATGCGAACAAAAGATGGCCGAGACGTGTAACCCCATACCATCACGCCGGGTGATACGCCAGTATGGCGATGACGAATACACGCTTCCAATGTGCGTTCACCGCGATATCGGCAACCACGGATGCGACCATCATGATGCTGTAAACAGAACCTGGATTCATCCGAAAAAATGACGTTTTGTCATTCGTGCTCCAGGTTCGTCTTTAAGTACACCATCGCAGACGCTCCTGTCTGTGATGCAGCGTCAAGGGTAACCGCAGCCTGGTCTCCGAGCTGATAGTCCATGCTGCTGCAAACGTCGTCGAATTGTTCGTGTAGATGGTTATTGTCTTGCAAACGTCCCCAACTCTTGACTCAGGGATCGAGACATGGCTGCACGATCCGTTACAGCCATGCGGATAAGATGCCTGTCATCTCGACTGCTAGTGATACGAGGCCGTTGGGATCCAGCACGGCGTTCCGTATTACCCTGCTGAACCGCTTCAGTTCTTTTAAAATGGTGTCGGGATAACAGAAAGCGTTTAGTGGTCTACGTTTTTCGCAGTGCGGGTCAGTAATAACTGTTCAGCGTGACTTTCCTACTAGGTACGGCGTGGTTCCTCCTACAGCACAGAGCATTAGACGATGGCACGAACAATTCCGAGGAACAGATTGTTTGTATAAAGCCAAATCGCTTGCCCGTCCTCGAGCGTCTGACACAGACGATGGACGCATCCGCCACAATTTCAGAAGGAGTCCGTAGAAATCCGTTCGCCGTGCAGCTCGACGGCCCAACATGCCGACGATGTCCGTCTGGCATGTGATGCGTCGACGTTCACACACGAAACCGTATAAAATTCAGCTACTGCAAGCTCTTCGTGAAGGTGACAAACAACAACGTGTGGAGTTCTGTAATTTCGTTCTTAGCAAGACTGAGGACGACAGTTTTCTTCCACGCATAGTGTTTGGTGAGGAGGCAACATTCCATTTAAAAGGAAAGGTTAAGCGTCATATTGTGAGAATATGGGTTACGGAACAACCACGTGAGGTTGTACAACATGAGAGGGACGGTCCAAAATGTAATGTGTTTAGTGCAGTTTCACGGGAAAAGATGTATGGTCCATTTTTCTTTGCCAAGGACACTGTTACAGGAAGCACATATCTCGATGTGCTTCAGAATTTTCTTTCCCCACTGTTGAAGACAGATTCGAACGACTTCGTTTACCAACTAGATGGGGCACCGCCACACTGCATCTGGAAACGCGAATTTTTAATTGAAAGGACTACTGAGCGATGGATCGGTCGCATTGAAAGAGATGATTCAGCCTCACATTACTGGCCTCCATGGTTACCGGGACCGAGCGAGGTGGCGCAGTGGTTAGACCCTGGACTCGCATTCGGGAGGACGACGGTTCAATCCCGCGTCCGGCCATCCTGATTTAGGTTTTCCGTGATTTCCCTAAATCGCTCCAGGCAAATGCCGGGATGGTTCCTTTCAAAGGGCACGGCCGACTTCCTTTCCCGTCCTTCCCTAATCCGATGAGAGCGATGACCTCGCTGTCTGGTCTCTTTCCCCAAACAACCCAACCTCATGGTTACCGGACCTGACTGTATGTGATTATTTCTTGTGCGGGTTTATAAACGACTGTTTACGTGCCACCATTACTAACATCAATGAATGAAGTGAGACATTGCATAACAGCAGCTGAGGAAGCTGTAACTCAAGACATGCTAGCTGCAGTGTGGGAACAATTTGAATGCCGCATTGACATGTGCCGTGCATCTCAAGGGGGCATATTAAACACCTATGAAAAGGTATGTAAAAAACTTTTGAGTTTCCCGCTCATAAAAATTCATTGTATATGTTTATTAGTTTCGGAAATATAGATGAGCCACATCGGATGACTCTTTTTGATACACCCTGTATATAAAAATTACTCTTTCTACAATCAAACAATGGAAACTCCAGGTAGGAATATCAACAATGCAGGAGAAGACAGAGCGCTACTTACCATAAAGAAGACGTCAAATTGCAGACAGGCACAATTGAAAGACACTCAAATATAGCTTTCGGCCACAGCCTTCGTCAATAAAAGAAACATACACACACCGTTCACATATACATACAAGCAAGCACACCACATGCACGCACGATCGGCAATTCCACCCTCTCGGGCCGGAATGCTACTCTAGAAAGGTTGTTAGAATGTGTGGGAGGAGCTATATTTGTGGTGGTAAAAAAATAACAAACGTACTCCGACTTGCAACAGTTGCAAAGATTTGTTTGCAAGCAACAAAAAATATGTGTGAATTCCTAAGGGAACAACTGCTAAGGTCATCGATCCCTGGGCTTACACACTGCTTAAACTAACTTACACTAACTTATGCTGAGAACAACACACACACACCCATGCCCGAGGGAGGACTCGAACCTCCGCACAATCCGTGACATGGCGCCTCAAATCGCGCGGCCACTCGCGCACTTTCGCAAGCAACACAGCCACATTATTGTGATTCGTTATGACTGTAAGACTTCTCCAGAGGAACAAAGTGTGTGATTCTTGGTAAGTGTTCACGATATTTTTTTTTCTTAATCGGACGTCTTGTTCTTTGTTATGACTACACACTATTTCCGTTTCTCCTCACTACACATTATTGTAAGACTTGATGTAATAAAGGCATATAATGGCACTGAAATCTGTAGCTATAACGATCTTATTTGTAGCTCAAAATCCCTTTTATAAATTCTACCAGGAAACTAAAAAAATTGTTAGTTAAATGGTATCTGATGTTAGGCGGCACTGAGTGCCGCACGCGCCCGCTGGCGTAATTATCGGCAGCACGCTTGCCGCAAGGCTAACCACGGCATTTACAGAAGAGCGCTCACAATGCTACTGAACGCTCAGTGGCTTTCGGAGAATGCGTGACGTAGGTGTGCAGAACAAGCCTAAACTCGACAAACCTTCGTTCGTGACTCCAAGGATGATTTCACCGATTAAGAAATACTTCTCACACATGAAGACAGAACCACATAACCTCATTACACAAAGTTTACAGAAAATCTAAACCATAAGCACAGTTATAATAATCAGTATCCTAAGTAATTACAAATATAACAAACCACGTTACCTTTAATTGTTACGTTTTGTGATTCATACAACGCTATAATCATTCAGCTTAATATCTCTCTTTAAACATCATATTACAAAAATTTCTCCAAATATGCTGCCTGCACTCCAGAGCAGGTCACCTTCCGTCCATTTCAAACCAAGTCTATTACCACGAAGTTGCTACCAGCACACATTGACTCTACTATGACAAAGTAAAGCTAACCTCTCTGACCAACATCTCTCGTTCCAAAACGTATAATCATAATGACAATGTTAGGGCGACATCACATGGCTTGAGAACATTTATCAAATTTACGAATTAACTCATCCTTACGGCCCATGGAATACTAAGAATTATCACAGTACATTGGACATCCACCTTTCACATTCAATAAAAATTATTTGGCCTGCCATAATAATGTGTAGCTTACTGTTTGATGTAGCCCTCGTACCTCTGCATCTTCTGAAGATACTGTCCTAAAGGATAACTACTATAATAGTTATGCATAGTTACATTTCTGTGAGTACCATTGATTGGCTCTGAGCACTATGGGACTTAACATCTGTGGTCATCAGTCCCCTAGAACTTAGAACTACTTAAACCTAACTAACCTAAGGACATCACACACATCCATGCCCGAGGCAGGATTCGAACCTGCGACCGTAGCAGTCGCGCGGTTCCGGACTGCGCGCCTAGAACCGCTAGACCACCGCGGCCGGCCCCATTGATTGGCTCAACTAATCTCTTCACAATAGCCATAGGCTGGTTCGAGGCAAGATATGGTCCAAGATTCTCTCTGCCGCATTATAGTTCAAAGTTACAAGTGTAAAATGTCTTGCTATCGCACAATGCGTACAACTTCAAACCATACTTGGCAGGTTTATTGGGCACGTACTGCACAAAACCGCAACGTCCATGAAAACGAACAAGCATTTAGTCTATGGTTGTGAACTCCCCTGGGTTGTAGTTATTTCTGTAGTTGTTACAAACTACGGTGTGGAGATCACGGACAGCAGCAAGTTTGTCGATTGCAAGTCTTTTTTTTTTTTTCTTTATTGAATTTCAATTCCCCCCGAAGGGGGCGGGCTGGCAGCAGCTTAGTATGCCGCTCTTCAGCCTACAGACTTTGTGAGAAAGATGAAGAGAATAATAATAAAAACAGGCGATAAAATCGGAGACTTAAAGAGTAACATGGCAAAAAGAAATCGTGGAACTTAAAACAAAGAACAGAGGGATGATGATGCTATTGAAAGTCGCTCTTTTCCCGTTGAAGTATCTTCAAACCTCAGTAACCAGAGCGAGAACAGAAAGCGCTTGTAGCTAAATGCTGCCCTGAGAGTATTCATTCCTCTGTCATTCGATGCCCACACCTCATACGTTTGTGTGTCCTCCTTTTTGTACAGCAATGAGAAACAGTGCTCCTAAGAGAGCATTATTTCGGAAGCAGAAGTATTTCCGCAGTCTCTGTCCCTCGCGTAATTCACATATGATCTCTTGTTATTGGGGTATCCACCACTATTAAAGCTCAGCACCGAGCAGTGGCGCGCTCCATTAGGCGCGGCCGAGAAACGCATCGTCGGAGAAACGCACCGTTGGGCGCATTTCTTCGTGCGCGGCCCGCTGCTAAAATCGCAGGCCGCCTTCGCGCGCGCTCGCTTCAAACCACAGCGATTGGCCTCCTATACTCACCAAATGGCCGCCCAGAATATACAGCGGCCCCTGCCGCCGGCTTCATTAATTATGGAGCCTTAGTTACAGCCGCTACTGACGTCTTCAAGCCAGTTCTCATCGTCCTATGTTCTACTCCACAATTAGGAAGGGCTAGCTACGGTGGACCTGCTGTTCGATGTCGATTTGGCTGCGTTCTGGACTTAGAATCCGATTGCTATACTGGAGCTTGGGCTTCAACGTCCACTAGGCTTAGTACGTCAACGGACTTTTGATTTCCGCCGGAATTCTGCATTTCACTTACACTTCCTGGACAATGGTATAACTAACATCATTTATATATTATTTCCATAAAGTGTTCGTCTACAGCTTGGCGCTTGGTAACAGAATTATTTTGTATCAGTGTTGTGTCAATAAATCGTAGAACGGTGATATATTCATTCCTCGTTATAACACGATTAAATGGCGAATGGCCAGCAACTATTTACAAGTACTCCTAACAAGGATTTCCAGCACGAGGCGCTCCAATTCGAAGACCCGTCATCAGATAAAGTTTTGAACTTAGCACAAAGCTTCGAAGTCACCCGAGCAGCAGGCAAGTAACTAGAGTCATGGATTGACATAGCAGTCTTTAATGTAAACATATCCGAGCCAGCAGTCAATGACCACAATAGTGGCGTTTTGGACATAGCAACAGTGTGGGCGGGACGCCGTAGCGTTAACCAACAGCGTCCTCTACACTGCTCGAGCCGATCGAACCGGTCTTGGCTACCGAAACGATTTCTGTCTTGTCCGAATTGTTTTAAAAAATATCGACGTGGAGACTGTCCTGACAGATGGACCTGTTCCCAACACTGTTCTTCCAACAGCCATTTAGCTTCTGTACGTCGTAAGTCCCGTCAGGCAATACAGGCTCCTGCTCAACAGATGGACGTTAATCTGGTAGCCACTATAGGTAGTCAAGAGACTTCCAATAACATTTTCGTAGGAGTGCAAATTGCAGAGAAACCAGTTCAGTTACAAGTAGTCAACGGCCCAGCCGCGAGCATTCTGAATTACAGTAACTATTTGAAACTTGCAAGAAACAAAGAGACATCTAATGGCATATAATAAACGTACCATTCCATTATGCAGTCAAGTCGAACTGCCAACGACATATCATAATGTCACCCACCACATTACCTTCTTAGTCATTACCAGTGATCCCGCTGAGAACTTGTTTGGACTGGACTCTTTTCAGAAATTTGTATTTTCCATAGACGATTCTGTGAATTTGATATCCGAAGATATTCCGTACTTGGACCTAGAGACACTTTGCCGGGATTATGAGGACATGTTCCCCACACATCACACTGAAACATAATGCACGGCCTCGGTACTTTCGAGCCCGCGCCATTCCGGTAGCTCTCAGAGACCAAGTAAAGGAAGAATTGGATAACTGCAATTGGAGTTCTGGAACCCTTCGATGAGTAGCTCTCTATCAATGGGCTGGAGATCTCGGCTGAGAAATCAGCAGCGTTCCCTTCTCCAAGTCGACGACAGCTCGCACTGAAGATCACATTACCTGTGGCAAGTACACCTTCCAAATAAAATCTCACGTTCGATTTCTGGGGATGATTTTTGACTCTCGGTTAAGCTGGGCGCCCCACATCCGATCCACCGTTACCAAGTGTGAAGAAGGTTTAAATGTAATCAGATCACTCACTCGTGTCTAGTGAGGAGCGCACCAGAGTGTTTTACTTGACATGTACCGAGGGATAATTCGATCTCGATTAGACTATGGCTGTCAATTCTACCACACTGCGTCAAAGAATCATCTCTCCAAATTAGATACTCTTCAATATAGAGCCACTCGTACCTGTCTTGGAGCCATGCGATCGACGCCCACCAACGCCCTTTTAATAGAAGCAGGGGAGATGCCCTTGAGCATTAGGCGCCAAATGTTATCGGACAAATTCTACATTCAAGGCATGGCCATTATGGACAGTTCCGTCTATCAAAGTAGAGACTGCATTTATCGACTGTGGATTGCATCCCACAGAAGGAATAAAGTGCCAGCCGTTTGTGCCAGCTTTGACACTTGGTCACCTGTCATACATTCTATACGACGTTCAGCGCATCTACCTGTTTTTGAACATGATCTTCAAATGCTCTGCTCCCAGATCTCAGTCCATTATTTAAGTACCACCTGGCTGGACAGTACTAATGTCAACGTTGGCTTCAATCGTTCAAGCACAATGGCCGGGTTTTCTCTGTGTATATACCGATGGCTCCAAAATTCCGCAAGAAGAGTGTACCGGATGCCCTCAGATCCAGATCCGCAAAACCTTCAAACTGCCTACGAGCACTTCTATTTTTACGGCGGAGACAGTGGCAGTTTTGGAAGCACTTAAGTTTGTCTGTAGCACTTCCTTCCCCAAGGTATTGATAGTATCTGACTCGCAAAGCGTTCTTAAAAACATGCAGTACAGTCGATGGAACAAAACAACCAACAGTTATATCTTGGATGTGATATCTGAATATATTCGCAGCAAACGCACGGGCCGGACGATCCATTTGTTGTGGGTACCTTCCCACTCTGGTATCCTCTATAATGATGAAGTTGATGCATTAGCCAAACAAGCGGCAACCTTAGGCACCGTCCTGGATTTGCACCTTCCTTATACAGACTACTTACGTGAAGTCAAGGATCACGCAAGACAACAATGGCAGGAAATGTGGAACGTTTCTCAACAGACAAAATGCGGTTATTACGCAGTGCTACAACCTCGGATTCCTTCACAGCCGTGGTTCATGAGGACACATCTGGACCGATCCACGGTTTCTACCATCATAAGACTCCGCTTCAATCATGCCTCTTTCCCACAACATCTACATCGGATCAACGTTTAGAGTTCACCAGCATGTGAGTGTGATCCTGAGTCGGAAGCTGAGGTCAATCACATCTTATTTAGGTGCCCCAAATTTGACCGTGAACGGTTGGTCTTTCTGAAGACATTGCTCAGTATGGGCTACCATCTTCCTCAATCAGCTTCTTCTCTTTTGTTTACTAAAGACGTTCGTCTATATAAAGTGATAGTTAACTTCATCAAGAGTACTGGTTACAAGCTGTAGGTTTTAATGGTGTACGTAAATTATAAATGTGTCTTGCTGATGAAGATATTTCAGAATTGGTGTGAATTGTAAGCCAAGACACTTTTAATTATTTTCCAATTCAATTCAATTTTTAAAACATTATGTACAAAACTGTAACAGTTAAGCTTTTTATTCTTGTAAATATGCATTTCTGTATTTGTTTATTCAATTATGTGTACATGGTCACTATGTGTTGCCGATGGCTAAATTGAGCACACACTCAAAGGCCAAATAAACAACACAAAAAAAACTTTTTCTTCTAGTCAGTAGGCTAAGCTATTAGTCATAGTGTGAAAGCCATCGGAGGAGATCCGCCTGTGAGGCGATTTTAAAGCGACTGTCAATGCTCAGTCAGAGATTGAGATATATAGCCTATTCCAAAGCCGGAAGAATTACTGTATAAATTAAAAGGTGGATTCTTCTTCTCTAGAACAGACCCAGCGTATGCATACCTCCAACTTCCCCTTGATGCAAATCTCAACAGTTTCTTACACCTAAAACGCCGCACAGGCTTTATCGTTTGAAACGCTTAATGTTTGGTATAGCAAGTGCCCCCGTAATGTTTCAAAAGTTTTTGGAACAATTATTACTCAAAGTGGATGGCTGCATTAACAATTTAGACGACCTTCGCAATATGAAATCTTTATACAGTGTCTTAAGGGACGTGGCCTAAAATGCACAAAAGAAAAATGTCGTTTTTTCCAGCCAGGGATTGAGTACCTTCGGTCACATCATTTCCAGCTGAGGCATTCGTCCACTCGATAAACATGTCCAAACCATAACCATACTTCCCAGGCCAACGACACTTAAGTAATTTCGTTCCTTTCTGCAGCTTATGCGCAGCAGAAACAGAAACCACCTCCTTGTGCCAGCAATGCAAAAACGGGGGCATTTCCAGTGGACACCAGATTGCGAGCGCGCCTTTTCAAAGGTTGAAATCCCAGTTGTAGATAGCCCCATGCCTCACACCTTTTGATCCAACAAAGCAGATAGTTATTGAAACGGACGCATCTGATACAGGCGTTGAAGTGGTCCTGGAACACAGGGAGGCGGATGGCTCTGAGCACTCTGTGGCCTATGCATCGAAAACATTGACTGACTCGCAACACAGGTACTCCCAAATAGAAAAAGAAGCGCTGACCACCATCTTCACAATAAAGAAATTCCACGTTTTTGTTTATGGCACGAAGTTTCATCTCGTCACAGATCATAAACCGCTGATCTCCTTATTCAATCCAGCAGCAAACATTCCAGACCGGACTGCTCACTACCTCCAACGCTACGCTTTATTTTTGGCGCGCTTCTAGTGTGAGATTCACTTCAGCAACACGAATGAGCATGCCAAAGCGGATGCCCTCTCCCGCCTTCCTTCCAGAGTTCGACAAAGAAGAAATTCTGTTTTCACATCCATGAAGAAGCAGAAGCCGCCATAAATTCTTTTCCCATTACCAGCTCGCGGTTCGCAGACGCAATCGGTAACGATGAGGTACTCCAATAAGTCCGAGGTGACATACTTCACGGATGGCCTGAACGACAACCTCCCATGGCTTCCACGGAATTCCGTCAGTTCTTTAATGCCCACCATCAGCTCATACTGACTGACGGAGTAATTCTACTCGTTTCCGACGGGAGACACCCCCAAGTAGTCGTCCCTTATTCTTTACGTCAGCACATCCTACAACTATTGCACCAAGATCATTGCGAGGTATCCTGAACTGAACTCCTGGCTTGTAGGTTCACCTACTGGCCAGTCATGAACAACTCACGCAAACGTGTCCACCATGTTGCTCCCACTTGGGAGCAGGTACGCACTGATTTTGCTGGGCCAGTGTTTAACGCCATTTTCTTGACAGTGGTTGATGCTTACTCCAGATTTCCATACATTGTCCGATGTGATGCCATATCAACCACCAACACCACCTCAGCGTTAGAAAAAAATTTTGCGATTGTAGGTCTGCCGGAAGTGCTCGTAACGGACAATGGTCCACAAGTCCGTGACTAGGAGTTTTGTGCGTTCTGTACCCAGCATTGCATTCGCCACATTCCCGTGTCCTCCTGCCATCCATAATCTAATGGAGAAGTCGAGAGGATGGCCCGCACTTACAAAACTCAGATGAAGAAATACCTCGAGGACCACTCCACCAATGCGTCACTAACATTTTTTCTAGCAGTTACAGGTCCACACCCATTGGAGACAAAAGACTAGCGGAACTTCTCCACGGACGGCAGCCCCGAACCCTCTTGATACTGCTCATGTCGACGCCAAGGCCTGTCCGCCCGGAGTATGCAGCGACTCCAGCCGCCGGCGCCTTTAACTATTGGGCCTTATTTAACGCCGCTACTGACGTTTACAAGCCAGTTCTCATCGTGCTATGTTCTACACAACTAGGAAGTGCTACGATGCGGTGGACCTGTTGTTCGATGTTGTTTTGGCTGCGCTCTGGACTTAGAATCCGGTTGCTGTACTGGAATTTGGACTTCAACTTCACTAGGCTTGCTACGTCAAAGGACTTGTGATTTCCGCCGGAATTCTGCATTTCACTTGCACTTCCTGGACAATGGTATAACCACCATCATTTCCATAAAGTTTTCATCTACAACTTGGCTCTTGGTAACAGAATTATTTTGTATCAGTGTTGTGTCAATGAACTGTGGAACGGTGATATATTTATTGTGTTATTTCTGGTTATAACAGTTATTTATTTGTCTATTGGTATTCGCAACAACACAATCAATTATGTCAGGGTCAATAAATTTGAAAAACTTTCGATTTCAGTTTTAGTTCCTGTATCATTGCGTTTCGGGCTAGGTAAGACCTTGTTTATGTTCTTACGTTTTGGTTTACCCGGCACCACTAACGGATTATTTATCCATAAAGTTTCCTGGTCCTTCCCAATATAAAAATGGTAATTCACCGAGCGAGGTGGCGCAGTAGTTAGCACACTGCACTCGCATTCGGGAGGACGACGGTTCAATCTAGTCTCCAGCCATCCTGATTTGGGTTTTCCGTGATTTCCCTAAATCGTTTAAGGCGAATGCCGGGATGGTTCCTTTGAAAGGGCACGGCCGATTTCCTTCCCAATCCTTCCCTAACCCGAGCTTGTGCTCCGTCTCTAATGACCTCGTTGTCGACGGGACGTTAAACACTAACCACCACCACCACTTGGTAATTCATTCACTTCATTCCCTCCATTGTAGGATTGTTCAGATTCACTAGAATAATCAGCAGCGTCGACAGTTTCTGCTCCATCACCGCTGTCAAAGAAATCAGCGTAATCCTCTTCGTCAGATGATTCCAAAAGACGGCGTTCAGTTTCGTCTGTCGTCAATCATTTTCTTTGTGCAAACCTTGAAGACAATAGGAAAAGTGTAATACTAATATTCAGTAACTAAATAATCATTCACTCGAAGTGTTTTTGTAAAATATAGCTTCTGATCTTCAAAACATTCAGTAGAGATTATGCCACATTTACTGAAGCAGTGCCGCCCCAGTGTAGTTGTCCATTTCACAGAGAAGTCGCCACTGTTTTGAAGGGTCTTATAATGTGACAGCAGTGCAGCTTGTCGCCTTGCAATGTCATCGAAGCATATCTAGCACCGTTGTTGTGTGCTTTGCGCGCTAACTTAATTACGGAAAGAAAACTGGATTGGCGGTTCTGTATGCCGCCACGCACCCGCCGCAGAGTTATGTGAGCATTAAGTGTGATTGTAGCGAGTCCTTTAGTGAATTTGTGTTCCATTTGTTGCGAGTTGTCATCGCTGATAGTGGTGGTGAGTAATAAATTCTACAGAAGCAAGCGAGAGACATAATGTGCAGGATATATGCTTTCTTCAAGCGGAAAGCACGCGCATGCGCGTACCGCAATAGTCATTTGGAACCGTCAACAATGCAGTCCCCGTTTGTGCCTCGACATGCGCGAACCGCAGTTGTTCGTGGAACTGACTTTTTTTTTTTTGGTCATCAGTCTACTGACTGGTTTGATGCGGCCCACCACGAATTCCTTTCCTGTGCTAACATCTTCATCTCAGAGTAGCACTTGCAACCTACGTCCTCAATTATTTGCTTGACGTATTCCAATCTCTGTCTTCCTCTACAGTTTTTGCCCTCTACAGCTCCCTCTAGTACCATGGAAGTCATTCCCTCATGTCTTAGCAGATGTCCTATCATCCTGTCCCTTCTCCTTATCAGTGTTTTCTACATATTCCTTTCCTCTCCGATTCTGCGTAGAACCTCCTCATTCCTAACCTTATCAGTCCACCTAATTTTCAACATTCGTCTATAGCACCACATCTCAAATGCTTCGATTCTCTTCTGTTCCGGTTTTCCCACAGTCCGTGTTTCACTACCATACAATGCTGTATTCCAGACGTACATCCTCAGAAATTTCTTCCTCAAATTAAGGCCGGTATTTGATATTAGTAGACTTCTCTTGGCCAGAAATGCCTTTTTTGCCATAGCGAGTCTGCTTTTGATGTCCTCCTTGCTCCGTCCGTCATTGGTTATTTTACAGCCTAGGTAGCAGAATTCCTTAACTTCATTGACTTCGTGACCATCAATCCTGATGTTAATTTCCTCGCTGTTCTCATTTCTACTACTTCTCATTACCTTCGTCTTTCTCCGATTTACTCTCAAACCATACTGTGTACTCATTAGACTGTTGATTCCGTTCAGCAGATCATTTAATTCTTCTTCACTTTCGCTCAGGATAGCAATGTCATCAGCGAATCGTATCATTGATATCCTTTCACCTTGTATTTTAATTCCACTCCTGAACCTTTCATTTATTTCCATCATTGCTTCCTCGATGTACAGATTGAAGAGTAGGGGCGAAAGGCTACAGCCTTGTCTTACACCCTTCTTAATACGAGCACTTCGTTCTTGATCGTCCACTCTTATTATTCCCTCTTGGTTGTTGTACATATTGTATATGACCCGTCTCTCCCTACAGCTTACCCCTACTTTTTTCAGAATCTCGAACAGCTTGCACCATTTTATATTGTCGAACGCTTTTTCCATGTCGACAAATCCTATGAAAGTGTCTTGATTTTTCTTTAGCCTTGCTTCCATTATTAGCCGTAACGTCAGAATTGCCTCTCTCGTGCCTTTACTTTTCCTAAAGCCAAACTGATCGTCACCTAGCGCATTCTCAATTTTCTTTTCCATTCTCCTGTATATTATTCTTATAAGCAACTTCGATGCATGAGCTGTTAAGCTGATTGTGCGATAATTCTCGCACTTGTCAGCTCTTGCCGTCTTCGGAATTGTGTGGGTGATGCTTTTCCGAAAGTCAGATGGTATGTCGCCAGACTCATATATTCTACACACCAACGTGAATAGTCGTTTTATTGCCACTTCCCCCAATGATTTTAGAAATTCTGATGGAATGTTACCTATCCCTTCTGCCTTATTTGACCGTAAGTCCTCCAAAACTCTTTTAAATTCCGAGTCTAATACTGGATCCCCTATCTCTTCTAAATCGACACCTGTTTCTTCTTCTATCACATCAGACAAATCTTCACCCTCATAGAGGCTTTCAATGTATTCTTTCTACCTATCTGCTCTCTCCTCTGCATTTAACAGTGGAATTCCCGTTGCACTCTTAATGTTACCACCGTTTCTTTTAATGTCACCAAAGGTTGTTTTGACTTTCCTGTATGCTGAGTCTGTCCTTCCGACAATCGTATCTTTTTCGATGTCTTCACATTTTTCCTGCAGCCATTTCGTCTTAGCTTCCCTGCACTTCCTCTTTATTTCATTCCTCAGCGACTTGTATTTCTTTATTCCTAATTTTCCCGGAACATGTTTGTACTTCCTCCTTTCATCAATCAGCTGAAGTATTTCTTCTGTTACCCATGGTTTCTTCGCAGCTACCTTCTTTGTGCCTATGTTTTCCTTCCCAACTTCTGTGATGGCCCTTTTTAGAGATGTCCATTCCTCTTCAACTGTACTGCCTACTGCGCTATTCCTTATTGCTATATCTATAGCGTTAGAGAACTTCAAATGTATCTCGTCATTCCTTAGTACTTCCGTATCCCACTTCTTTGCGTATTGATTCTTCCTGACTAATGTCTTGAACTTCAGCCTACTCTTCATCACTACTATATTGTGATCTGAGTCTATATCTGCTCCTGGGTACGCCTTACAATCCAGTATCTGATTTCGGAATCTCTGTCTGACCATGATGGAATCTAATTGAAATCTTCCCGTATCTCCCGGCCTCTTCCAAGTATACCTCCTCCTCTTGTGATTCTTGAACAGGGTATTCGCTATTACTAGCTGAAACTTGTTATAGAACTCAATTAGTCTTTCTCCTCTTTCATTCCTTGTCCCAAGCCCATATTCTCCTGTAACCTTTTCTTCTACTCCTTCCTCTACAACTGCATTCCAGTCGCCCATGACTATTAGATTTTCGTCCCCCTTTACATACTGCATTACCCTTTCAATATCGTCATACACTTTCTCTATCTGTTCATCTTCAGCTTGCGACGTCGGCATGTATACCTGAACTATCGTTGTCGGTGTTGGTCCGCTGTCGATTCTGATTAGAACAACCCGGTCACTGAACTGTTCACAGTAACACACCCTCTGCCCTACCTTCCTATTCATAACGAATCCTACACCTGTTATACCATTTTCTGCTACTGTTGATATTACCCGATACTCATCTGATCAGAAATCCTTGTCTTCCTTCCACTTCACTTCACTGACCCCTACTATATCTAGATTGAGCCTTTGCATTTCCCTTTTCAGATTTTCTAGTTTCCCTACCACGATCAAGCTTCTGACATTCCACGCCCCGACTCGTAGAACGTTATCCTTTCGTTGATTATTCAATCTATTTCTCATGGTAACCTCCCCCTTGGCAGTCCCCTCCCGGACTAAAGTACCTGATTATTCATTTGCATTCATGGTTTTATTTGACCGCACACTCGCGCTGCACAACGAGAGTTGTGTGCTGAGTCACATTTTTGAATACTGAGGAAATCCCACCTAGCATTGCACATCGCAGGTTCGGTGAGTGAAACTTAATTTTGACAGTCAGATCACTATTTTATAAAAAGACAAGGCTGCAGGGCAGACGAGCGGGCCACTGTGCCCACGTAAGCCATAAATTTCATGATCATTTTAGTTCATATTCAGAGTCAGGAACATTTATTGTCAGAGTGCATTTACGAGGATAATATAAGTTCAGAGTTTAATGAGAGTAAAATACCTTAAGAAAGTGCTACATTGTTATTTCAGACAGGTTTAACAGATAAAGACAGATGCGCTATATTCTGTGATCATTTGTTCTGTAATTACAATAATAGTTCTAGTACAGAAATTGTTTTCTAAACTAACAAAGATTCGTAACTTTCAAGGCCAAAATGTAAAACAAAGTCATTTTGTTACAGAGTCAGATAGCGTGCGTAAAATTTATTGAATACAGATTTCTTTCTCGCAGTCGTATTGTTCGGTCGACCGTTTACTCTGGATTTCACATCGTGTAGCTTGAGCTTAAATTATTTCTATATTAGTATGGGAGATATATTCAGTCAGTGTTGCCAATTTAGCGACTTTGTCGCTAGAAATGGCGACTTTGCCTTCGTCTTAGCGACAAAAAAAACTTTTTAGCAAAAAATAAAAAACTTTTTAGCGACAAAAATTATTTAACGACTAATCTGGCGACTTTTGGAGTACTGACGACTTTTGAAGCACAAATCAAAACTATTTTGGGCCAGTATTCTCATTAACAAAACTAAGATTTTAACGATGGAATGGGTACTACACAGACTTGTTCTAGATTTACTAAGTTAAATTAAGTTCTTAGCAGATCATGTAGCATTGTTCAGCATTTAGTAAACCTGAATGTGGGAATTGCCTATAGAGTAAGAAAACCTTGACTATAGAACAATTCATTATTCATTACCCACTAGCCTGTTATCGTCGATAGCGTATCGATCTATAATTCTTCAACTTTTGAACTCCCTTTATTTTTCGAATTGACAAAAAACATACGTAATATTGAGTACAATAAAATACATTTCTGTCCAGCAATCTCTAATTTTTCGACATGTTAACTCGCAGTCAAATTATTACCACATGCACAGTGGTAACGCAAGAATAATTCGGTGGGGGTATCTCAGACATTATTACGTTTTAAACAATGAACAATAGGACTGATATCGAGTTACCGAGTGAGTAGATTGTTTCTTGACCTCTAATTCGCCTGAGTTTTAATGTATTTTCAGTGATTATAAATTGCTGAAACCTATGTTGTGGTGGCTTACATAATGGATTTACCGCAGAAGAAGAAGCTGTACGCTCAAAAATATCGGGATGCGTGGGAAGCAGAACCTGAATTCAATGGATGGCTGAAACCAGTCGTTGGAGACTTATCCAAGGCAAGATGTCAAGTATGTGCAACAGAGTTTTACGCTAAATGGTGTGATATTAGAAAGCATTCGAAAACTATTAAGCATAAACAGAAAGTTGATTTAAAAAGAAACACAAACCACGTTACCTGTGAAAATTGTTCCGAAAACTACAGTTAGAATAGCAAGCAGAGCGGAAGGCGCCCTTTCTTTACTTATTGCTGAAAATTGTTCTATTTTAGTTGTAGATCATTTAGGAATACTGTGCAAGAAGATGTTTTCCGGTGATGAGGGCGCTAAAAACATGCAATTACATCTTACAAAGTGCACTAACAGTATAACTTAAGTTTTGGCTCCATATTTTACACAATTATTGGTTGAAGATATAGGTAACCAAAAATACAGAGTACTAATAGATGAATCCACAGATGTATCAATATCTAAAATTCTAGGTATCGTTATATGGTACTATAGTGTAAACAACCAAACCATTAGATCAGCATTTCTCAAACTCGCTGTAGTAGAAACTGCAGATGCAAGAAATCTGGTTGCTGTTTTTGTGAATTCTTTGAAAGATCTCGAACTTCCAATCGCTAATATAGTAGGAATTGGCTCAGATAATGCTTCTGCAATGGTTAGAATAAACAATGGGCTTTTCGAACAACTCAAGAGAGAATATGGTTTGAAGCATTTGGTAATGATCCGTTGCATTTGTCACTTTTCAGCTTGCAGTTCCGCACGCCTCAGTGAATACCATACCTAGAAACATAGCTTCTTGTACGGGAAACATACAATTGGTTCTCCATTTCACCCAAAAGACAAGAGGAATATAAAAAGGTTTATGAGACAATAAATTGTGGAAAACAGCCACTAAAAATTTTGAAGGTCTGCGCAACATGTTGGCTTTCAATTGAACCAGCAATACGAAGAATTCTGGAGCAGTGGGAAGAACTAAAGCTACATTTATCACTTGCCATGGTTCAAGACAATTGTTACACTGCCGATCTTTTGTACAAGATGTATTGTGACGACTCAAATCATCTTTACATGATTTACCTTAAACATGCTTTAAAAGACGTACAAATAGTAATAAAAGCTTTTGAAGGAGAGCCGGCCGAAGTGGCCGTGCGGTTAAAGGCGCTGCAGTCTGGAACCGCGAGGCCGCTACGGTCGCGGGTTCGAATCCTGCCTCGGGCATGGATGTTTGTGATGTCCTTAGGTTAGTTAGGTTTAACTAGTTCTAAGTTCTAGGGGACTAATGACCTCAGCAGTTGAGTCCCATAGTGCTCAGAGCCATTTTTTTTTTTTTTTTTTTTTTGAAGGAGAAGACAATGACCCCACTAAATTACTAGATACACTTGTATTTCTCATGCAGTCACTCGGACAAAACATAGTTTTTCAACTGTTGATTTGTTGACAACACCAGTTTCAAGCGAATGTATGTACGCAAATCCGTACCTTGGCTTTATGTTCGAACAGAAATTGTCTGAGTCAAGTTTGTCTGAAGAAAATAAAGTTTATTTGAAGAAGAGATGCATTCAGTTTAGTCTGAAACTCATAAAAGAAATTCAACAAAGACTGCCAAGTAACGTTACGATCCTGAAAAAAAAATGTCAATGCTGAATGTTGAAGAAACACTAAAACTGAATAAAAATAATGCTGTAGCGGATGAAGCCAAAGAATTGGGTTTTAGTGGCGATTTCATAGACGGTATGCTGCAAGAATGGCATAATATCAAATTCATTAGGTGGAATAACACTACTGACACTGTTCGATTTTGGAGTGAGGTTTTGCAGTATAAAAATACCGCAGGGGAGAATCCTTTTTCTTTGATTTCACAGCTAGCAATGACTGTTCTATGCCTACCACATTCAAATGCAGAAGTGGAAAGAATATTCAGTTCTATGAATATTATAAAAACTAAACAACGTAACAGATTATCGTTAAAGACAATTAATGCTTTGATCATATTGAGAGAGCAGCTGAAGAAACAAAATAAAGATTGTGCATCTTTTGACATACCGTCAGACGTATTGGAGCTTATTGGAACGAACAAAACTTATTCTTTTGCGACAAAACCAGTCGAACTGCAACATCATCTTTTGAGCGACGTTCAACCCTCTACATGAACTACAGTTCTGTCAGAGCATGAAACAGAAGAGCCATTCGATCTTCTGAGTGACGACGATGAATAGCACACATACCGGTATGTATATATTTTGTAACCTAATTTGAGTTCTTGCTTTATTTTGTTTCTAGTATATTTGACTAATGTGATTGAAACAACAATTTAGGTGTTGCGTCAATTATGATAACATGTTTAATTAAACGTTAGCGTATTTTATATGTATGTTGTTGCAAGCGATGCGTCATTTAATTTAGACAATATAGCAATTGCGTATGAGGATTTTTATTAATATTTTATTACACCCCCCCTCCCCACTGGCTTATAGCACCATTCACAGCACGAAATTTTCAGCACACCCCTAGTAAAACCAGTTTTAGCGACTTTCTAGCAACTTTTGATATTGAATCTAGCGACACGGGTTTTTTAGAGTTGGCAACACTGTTTTCAGTCAACGTTTCTCAATTGCTCATCTTCGCATATTTTGCCGTGTGACTTCACAATAACACGAGTATTAAAACATTTTTAATGTATACCTCACTAGGCTTCAAAGTGGCACAGTTACATGAGACTATTGTTTAGCATAGTAACCAACTATCTGTAAAGAACGGTCAGGACGTCCTACCAGTCCAACTCCTGACGACAGAAATCCGTTCCTTGGTTATGGAGTCGCTCGAAAACCACTGTGTGAACGTTCTCATCGTCGGAAAATCTCTTTACCCTGGACGCGCTTTTAGCTTGCCGAAAAGATGAAAATCGCATGGTTTATGACATGCACTTCCCAGTCAGTATTATCCACGTCTGTGCGGCACCATTTCGCTACCGCTAGACGCGACACTGCATAGGCCCGTATACCGCCAGAATTCAGAATAAATATTAGTGCAATTAACGCGTTTTGCCCATAAGAGTTGTTCTGTGCCACGTACTGTGGAGTACGTTTCCTGCTGTCGCGTCTTTTCACTCCCACACTGCGATGTACTGTTATAAGAGATGTGGCTATAAAATAATGGGATTATTGCTGTAAAACATTTTATTTCAAAAACATACATATTTACTTACTGTCATCCTCAGTATAATCCCCTCTTCTATCTCTACAAATCTCCACGCGAATTTTCCATTGATGGAAACAGCCTCTGTGAGCTCCTTGAAGAAACGTGCCGCTTTTTCTTTCGCTGTTTCAGCGGAATGGAGCTTTGTTCCTTTGAATGCAGATTTGACGTTGATAAATAGATAAAAGTCACATGTGCTAGGTCAGGCGAATAACGTGGGTGGTCTAACTCTGGGATGCTGTACTTCGCTAGAAAGTTCTTAAGATAACCACACGGTATGAGCCGGTGCATTGTCTTGATGCATAACTCATGACTTGTTCTTTCTCATTTCGGATCGTTTTTCTTTTCTTTTTTTATTTAGTCACGGAGTTAAACAATAACCTTCGGATATTACTGTTGCTCAATAATTTGACCTTCAGGAACCCAGTGAAGGTCCACAATTCCATGAATACCGAAAAAAATCATCACCGTTTTCAGTCTTTATTTCTTCAATCGAGCTTTTTTTTAGCTCTCGGTGAAGTTGGGCCTTTCCAACGTATCAAATGGCGCTTCGTTTCTGGATCGTAACTACTTTTTCGATATTTCCATCCATTTCTGATGTTGAATGGTGTCCCAGACGTGAGTCATCCTCAGTGTCTTCTCGGCCATCTTTGAAACGCCTGACCCACTCAAAAATTCGCGTACTTAATAAACAGTCTTCGCCATACACTTATTTTGTAAAATATAGGTTTCAGTAGAAGTTTTTCAAGTTTCGTGTGACACTTCACAATTCGTTGTTCTATTATTACTCTTATAATTTTTCCAACAAAACAAAAAACAGCTCGTACACATACGAAGGCCGCGGCCACAGCTATTTGTGTACAAACAGCAGAGATGCTGCACTGGACTGAGAAGGCTGCCCCTTCCACAGCTATTGGTCGTTTTTGTGGCATGCGTACTTACTCTGTGACAGCGTCAGTCCAGTTATTCTACAGCCACAACTCGTATGTAATGCAGCAGAACGTTATCTACAGGAAACTCGGAACATCTACTCCGCGCGCCACGCTTGTTGCGCAATGATCTTATTATGGGACGGCATGTGTAACATACTTTCTGGAGTCGTTACGTAGAACGGCCGCCGAAGTCTCTCCAGCGCCGAACGTCACTAGTCTTGCTGCCCAACTCCATCAGTAAACTGCCCGGTTTTAGTCGACACAAAGTATGCCAGACCGACTTTGGTGAAAAGAACTATGTGCGCAGTGGCACAGCTGAGCTGAATTTCCACACTACATCATACGGTTCCTATACTGGAAGCACCTGTCAGTGTGATTCACCCTCGTACAGGCCAACCTGTATAAATGTTTGCAACTGTTCTACAGCTTTGTTATTATTTATTACATACTGCTCCCCTCTATTTTAATTCTTGTGAAATATGTCTCATATACTCAGTAAAACAAAATTTTATGGACGATGTCTGTCATCCCAGTAAATGATTTACTTGTCATTTAATTTAATCAGAAGTGAATAAGTAACTACCACATTTAAGTTTGCTTCTAACTGATTATTTTGACCCAAAATATGTGGTAGAAACGCAACACATTTTCTGGATCCAATACCACAAACCAGTTATAAAGATAAAACCAATGGTATCATACGACGGAAAGAAAAGGGCTAACTAATTACTAGCCGATTATCAAAGACTACTAATACAATCGGCAGTCTTCGTGTAACTCGTCTCATTTTCACTGACTCCAATGGGCCCTTTCGTTTCACTTTCTTTTAATTTAGAAGTTTTTATATAGGTTCTGCTTAATATTTATAGCGAGGCTTCCCACACACTACCATCTGAAACTGTTCGTTGTATTGAATGCTTAAAGTGTGATGCATGTCACCTATTCGGCGCATCAGCTCTCCGTCAAAATTCAAACTGAGATGTCAGCAAATTCCATTTTGCCGGTAACTGGAGAGAATGTGAGAATAGTATGCTGTGTCAGCTGCTGCAGATGGAGGAAAATAAATCAGATACTTCTTTCACTGCCGTTCTTTCTTCTTTGGCTGAACTGAAGTTCACGTTTCAACACCCAAACGCTAAGAAACGAACGTAAGGAAGTTTCAGATCAGTACATACTCGGCTGCAGAGTGCAAGCTCATTTGGAAACAGTCCCCCCAGTATGCGGCTAAGCTATATCCCCGCAATACCCTTTCTTCCAGGAGTGCTAGTCCTGCAAGGTGTGCAGGAGAACTGTGAAGTCTGGAAGGTAACAGATGAGCCATTGGTGGAAGTAAACCTGGCACGAACACGAGGGTTGTGAGTCGTGTCTGGATAGCTCAGTCGGTAGGGCAGTTGATGATGAAAGGCAAGGGTCTCAGGTTTGAGTCCCAGTCCGTCACACAGTTTTAATCTACCAGGAAGTTTCAAACCACCGCCCAATCAGATGCGAAGTGGAAATTCATTCTGGGAACGTAAAGATAAACTTCGCCATATGTCGGGAACTGTAACAGCGTGAAGTAGAGTAAGTTGATCTGTGACCTACCAAGAGAACTTTTGCTGAATGACGTAATACGGGTTCACTGTCAAGACTGGAATATTATTTTTACGAAACACTTTCGGTAAATATTTTTAACCTGTCGCTGTAAGTCTGGAACTAAACATACAGAAACAAACGGCGTCATCTGGGAAGGCCAGGAGGACGAAGGGGTTGCAGTAGTGCGTGGACGGTTCTATTAGGGAGACCGGAAATTAGTGTCCTCTTTTACGTTAGAGTCATACAGATAATTTGAATTTTCTCATTTGGAGAAAACAGAAGAAGCGATCTCTTTTACTTGCTAAAAACTTTCTAAAGCCAAGCTTGCATAGCTATTTCTTTATTTAAAACAAACATTTTCGACAAACTTCGCTGTCATCTTCAGGTCTTAAAAAATATTTTTGTCATGAAGCATGTTCATAGTTTAGTTATGACGAAGCTTTTATAATGTGATGTTTTATAATGTGAGGTCCAAAAAAGATTTTTTAAGAACTGGAGACGACAGCAAAGTCTGTCGGAACAGATTGTTTTCAATAAACAAATAATTGTGCGATCTTGTCTTTAGAAAGTTTTTATCAAACAGATAAACTGTTAACAAGTCTCTATTTTTACTTAGTGATGTAATTATCTTAGTTATCAGTAACCTTTTTCCATCCAAATTTTTTTCGATGCCGGATGGTAAAAATCAATTGGTTTTTGAGTAAAGATCTGGAGACAGCAGGTTGGATATACACTATATGATAAAAGTATCCGGACACCTATCTGCAAATGACTTATAAGTTCATGGCGCCCCCCCATCGGTAATACTGGAATTCATTAGGGTGTTGGCCACCCTTAGCCTTGATGACAGTTTCCACTCTTGTAGGCATATGTTCAATCAGGTGCTGGAAGGTTTCTTGGGAACGGTAGCCCATTCTTCACGGAGTGCTGCAGTGAGGAGAGGTATCGATGTCAGTCGGTGAGGTCTGGCACGAAGTCGGCGTTCCAAAACATCCCAAGGATGTTCTTCAGGATTCGGGTCAGGACTCTGTGCAGGCCAGTCCATTACAGGGATGTTAATGTCGTGTAACCATTCCGCCACAGGCCTTGCATTATGAACAGGTGCTCGATCGTGCTGGAAGATGCAATCGCCATTCCCGAATTGCTCTTCAACAGTGAAGGCCTGTGCTGTGATAGAGCCACGCAAAACACCAAGGGGTGCAAGCCTTCTCCATGAAAAACACGACCACACCATAACACCGCTGCCTCCGAATTTTACTGTTGACACTACACACGCTGGCAAATGACGTTCACCGGGCATTCGCCATACCCACACCCTGCCATCGGATCGACACATTGTGTAACGTGATTCGTCCTCCACACAACTTTTTTCCACTGTTCAATCGTCCAACGCTTACGCTCCTTATACCAAGCCAGGCGTCGTTTGGCATTTACAGGCTTGATGTGTGGCTTATGAGCAGCCGCTCGACCATGAAATCCAAGTTTTCTCACGTCCCGCCTAACTGTCATAGTATTTGCAGTGGATCCTGATGTAGTTTGGAGCTCCTGTGTGATGGTCTGGATAGATGTCTGCTTATTACATATTACGACCATCTTCAACTGTCAGCGGTCTCTTGTCAGTCAACAGACGAGGTCGGTCTGTACGCTTTTGTGCCGTACGTGACCCTTCAGGTGTCCACTATCACTTGATATGGAGTACCTGGCAGTAGGTGTACAAGGCACCTAATATGAAAAACGTATGTTTTTGGGGATGTCCGCATACTTTTGAGCACGTAGTGTAGTCCAAATTTTCACACTTTCGCATTTCTTGCCATTACAAAATGTTGTAGTGATCGATATAAACGGAAATCCTATGGCGCAATGTAGGGAGAGTATGATGGGTGAGGCAATATCTCCCACCCCAACACATTAATTTTTTCCAGAGTTCGTCTTGTGCAATGCTGTTTTGCTTTATCGTGTTGCAGAATAACGCCTTTTCTGTTGGCAATCGCTGGGTGTTTTTCAGTCAAAGATTGATTTACTCGATCCAGCTGTTCGCAGTTAAAGTCTACATTCACATTTTGTCTAGGTTACAGCATTTGAAAATGAACGACCCCATTAGTGCTCCACCAAACACACAAAAACGCCTTTTTGTGGTGTAAACCCGACTTATCCGTTCTTCGTGGAGATTGATTCGGAGAGAGCCACTACCTTTTGCGTTTTGGATTATCACAGGGCACATTTGTCATCACCAGCGATCAAAAGATAAAAAAAAAAAGCTTCTGTGTTGTGTCCTGAAGCAATAAGTTGCATGTGGTAGATTGGTTAGCTTTGTTTGTCTTTACTAATCTGCTGCAAATATTCTTGGATGGTCAGCCAAGACTGGTTAAGAGTGTTTGACAGCTCCTCGATTGTTTGGCACGTATTTCTTTCCACTTCCAGCCTTAACATGTCATTGTCTAAAGCTGTCGGTCATCGTGACGGATAATAGTCGGAAATAAGAATTACCGGATTTGG
Source organism: Schistocerca nitens (assembly GCF_023898315.1). Classification (NCBI taxonomy): domain Eukaryota; kingdom Metazoa; phylum Arthropoda; class Insecta; order Orthoptera; family Acrididae; genus Schistocerca; species Schistocerca nitens. Next base: position 367,935,357 of record NC_064619.1, read on the forward strand.
ACTTAGAAGAGCATCTTTGCCACTTACGAACGTCTAATGCACTTGTGTAAACATCACAAATGCTTTTGGTAGCAACTGTTGCGTTATTATCCTTGCAAAACTCAAAAAGCATACGATGCCGGATATGCACTTCTTCTGGCATTTGGCCGACAGTTTCAACGTAACCTTAGAATATCTCTGGCATGTCTTTGAAGCACACTGTGTGGTGATAAATGAAAAACCAATATCTATATGCGCATAAACTACATTACTTTCCAGTCCCCCCTACAAATACAATCCGCATGCAGTACAGACCTCGACAAGGCACGCCGAAATTTCACTGAAAGGCCAAAAGTTTTAGGAAGGCACTAGCTGTCACGTTAACAGCAAGTAGCTCCTTCGCTACTAAGCCAACGCAATGAATCTGTCTCCCTACAGTCTCAGTAGAAACAGTTTCGTGATGCACCACATTCAGATCGACGCGATGGTACTCACCGCGGATGACCCCGTATGGATCTGCAGATGCAACACTCCGTCTATTTGTCAAGCACTTGTGGTCGTCCTGTGGAGCAGTTTAAGCGACACGAAAAATCCTCCTAGACACAACTTACCTCGGAAACCGGAATTGTTATGGACTCTCCCGTGCGTCTCCCATCGATTATCGTCCCACTTTCAAAGTCAGTTAACTTGTGACGTATTGCCATATTCGCTGTACACCTACCTGCAACAGCCTGCTCAGATTTCGTGCCTACACTCACAGGTACGCTTCATCTAGTTCTGACGTTCGGGCTTGATGCACATCACTTCTTTAAATAGGTGAACTCTTCGAGTAACTTTTGTCCATTCAGTTTACTGTTTACCACTCAACTAATATTTTTACTGCAGGAATGTGGTGCTGCGTCTACTGGTACCTATGAGTGCGTAGGACTACATGTCACCCTGATGAGAGCAGTGACACAGCACATACACTCCTTTTGACACCGAAACGTTGGGGAGCAATCGTAATCGATGACAGCTCACCCGATGCTCATAACTCAGGAACGTTAGCTGGAGCAGAATTCAAGGTAAGCTCGATGACGTCCCTTCTTCTTTTTGTTCTAATGCCTATCCATTTCGGATGTTATGACCATCATAGGTACATCACTTTTCGTTGTTCAAAAAAGATCCTCGCTGGTTTGTGGAGTTGTTGTTCTTAAGCTTCCTAGCAAAGATGTTTTTCTTCTGCTTGTCCTCTTTTATCAGGTATATTTCATTGAAGAATCTTCTACAGCAATTATCCGTGATTCCATTCCTCATTAGGTGGCAGGGATGTTGCATTTTACTGCGTCGAGGAATTCTTTTCATTTCTTATTTTTGTGGAGCATGTCGTTTTAATAATTTTATCTGCCCATGGCACTTTCTGAAATGCTTCAATTCGTGCTCCCCCCCCTCCCCCCCTACCGTCTCGGTCAAAATCCAGCTCTCAGCTCCATAGAAAAGGATGGAAACATGTACCAAATGTACCAACGTTAACATCGACTGAAAGCTTGTGCTTCATTTGCTGTTTTTTACGCAATCGCTCAAGTCATTGGCGGCTACCATCACCTACCGCGACTTATGAGTCCAGACGGCCTTTTCCAAAGCGTAGTACATCCTTACATCTGTTGGACAGTAACTTCTGTACCCCATAGGGCAGCTTTAGAGGTAGTGTATCGCGTGTGGCGGGCATCAACGATCTGGAAGCGATGAAATGCCCTGATAACACGCTTATTGCTCGACTACCTTATTTATACGTAAGACGATGTCTGGCGAAATTCCAATCACAAGACACTCCGAACTGTTACAATTTCTGTGTCGTCCTCTACTACTTAGCAACTGCCTATGCTGGAATTGGTCACGAATGTGTACTTTTGTTCCCTTACGTAATAAACTGCTGATAGAGACTTACAAGCAAATGATTTTGATATTTGAGCTAGTTTAAACGACGTCAAACGGAAACGACCTGCAACTGAGACTCCACCATGGTCGCTGCTCTCGTTCAAGAGACAGCTTGCTCAGACGTTGCAGGTGAGATGTGTCGTACCTGCGGCAGGACGAGGTTGCCCGAGTACTCCGGTATGGGCAGGTGCGGGCTGCCAGCGCGGAAGACGGCGGAGCCAGGGCAGTCGACGTTGTTCCACCAGTCGCAGGTGCCGATGTCCTGGTTGAACACCGACCCGTTGGGGCACAGCGCTGACGACTTGGGCACCGGCGACGGACCCGCACACACGTGGAACACCTGGCAGCGCGTCTCCGGGTCGGCGTGGTACCCTGCAGCACGTAACAACATCCCATATCAGTGTATATCAGTGCATCGTTGACGAGCACCGTCCGCTAGCGCTATTGTTCCTGCTTGATAGTGTATGTTTTTCTGGCGACAGAATTGCACATTACAAAGATTGAATAAAGTGTGAGCCATTTTCACATGTGGCTCTGCGTCTGCCGAGTGCACACCTAACAAAGTGATCTTTTAACTTGCCACTGGTACGGAATGGACAGTGGCTAGTATGGTTGAGGCAGAGAACCACTATACTCTAGCAATCGTTTGCAAGTGGCACTGTGCCGGGTTCCCACTGCAATTTATAGTGCTCTTCAGTTTCTGAATGCTGACGAAAACCATGTTGGCAAATTCATCTGTGAAGCCTACTCAACCGCCAGCTCGAAAAGAGGGTTGGGGGGGGGGGGGGGGACGCCGACGACGACGACTAGAGGACCAACAGCTGCTCAACAAGGCCACTAAACTTGTACGTATATCGGTGCCACCATTCGTCCTACGAGGGATACACAGCAGGCGGATACAATGACAGATCCTACTGGCAGCGCCGGCCGGTGTGGCCGTGCGGTTCTAGGCGCTTCAGTCTGGAACCGCGTGACCGCTACGGTCGCAGGTTCGAATCCTGCCTCAGGCATGGATGTGTGTGATGTCCTTAGGTTAGTTAGGTTTAAGTAGTTCTAAGTTCTAGGGGACTGATGACCACAGCTGTTAAGTCTCATAGTGCTCAGAGCCATTTGAACCATTTGAACCTACTAGCAGCCATCCTGCAGTGGTAGACAGTATGAGTAGGAGCAACAACTCCCAGCCTACGAATAAGCGACCAGTAAACCTATACAGGTTGTTGAAAACAAGAATTCTGTATTTTGAGAGGTTGCGTTCTAAAATACGTACCTTAAAAAGTATGAGCACTTCTTTATCTTCCTGCTGTGAAACACAACCCTTCTACTGCAAGCTATTTGCTGTTACGAAAGATCTAAAGAATGCAGGAAACAAATGAGGGCACATTTCTCTGTTATTGTCCGTGGATGCAGCATCCAGTAAACCTCTGTTAACGTTGTTACTGTGAACCGTATTCACAGTTCAGGGTAAGTGCAGCGCATACATTAATTCTAATGGAACCAGATTGTGTTTTGATAAAATTGTGACACTGCCTTTGCATTTTAGTTTTATCGTTGCATTAACCAGCGCAATGGAAGTCTATTATTCCACTCGGGATATGGCATCCCGATCATCTGTTAGAGTCTGGCACATTGAAGAGCATAATAGATCATGTCTACCTCTCACAGGTAATAAACCGCACAGAAGTGTTCTATTACTTTTGAATTTACAATGATTGTGCTGTGTTAGTTTATATGTGACTGTGTATGTTCTGTCTTCAAAGTACGTTTGTGGGTCTGTGTGTGTGTGACTGATGGGTGCACGTAAAGTATAATTGTCTGTGTTGTTGATGACGATGTTAGACAATGGAGAGCGCATACTTCAGCTCTGAATCATTGACAATATGCCCCGTAATGCATAATGTCTTCATCTCCGTCTTCATTCTCCATCAATCCCTCTTTCTCTTTTATGGCCACAGTCTCTCATTAACAATCAATATCGCCTCTCTCTTTGGCTCCCACTGCTGTTGTCTTCATCTATCTCTCTTTCACTGCAACTATCTCTCTCCCTGCATCACTGTCTCCTCTCTCTATCTCTCCCACTGCAACTGTCTCCTCTCTTTTCCATCTCCAGTGTCTCTCTGTTACTCTAGTTCAGGACAAAAAGCGTAAATATGTTTGCATGACCGTGCGACTGCTACGGTCGCAGGTTCGAATCCTGCCTCGGGCATGGATGTGTGTGATGTCCTTAGGTTAGTTAGGTTTAAGCAGTTCTACGTTCTAGGGAACTAATGACCACAGTAGTTGAGTCCCATAGTGCTCAGAGCCATTTGAACCATTTTTTTATGTTTGCATGCAGAAATGTTTGATGAGGAAGGCGAAAAGAGGATTGATGCAGCTGGTTCTCCACTTTTCTTTAGAGTTTTTAAAAGACGAACCTATTCGCCTTTTCCTGCTCCGCCAGGAGCATTTTTTCACTGGTTCCTTGTATTTTCCCACTACAGCCGGGAGTGCTATTTGTAGAAAACGGATTCCATACTGTAAGGTGTATGCTTCGCCGTCGATGAGCGAGGCATGACAGAATCTCTGACCAGAGAGTGGTTTATTGTTAGTTGTTGCTTGTCGCGTGTCTGCGCTAGTCTGCGCGAGTCGACAGTAGTAGTCAGTAGTCTGCAGTAGTAGTCAGTCGGATACAGTAGTAGTCGGTCGGCTTTAGTAGCGAGTGGACGGTAGTAGTCTGCGGGAGTCGGCATGCGTCGGCTGTGTGCTCTGGTCGCGACTCTGGTCAGGACTCTGGAGGATGAGTATTGTTGTAGAAGGTAAAGAAGCATTGTAATTTAATTTGTTAAAAAAATGCCCCAATAATATTTTTTTTATAAAGTAACTCTTTTAAAGAAAAGTATTCATTTCAATTTAAAGAATTTTTCCAATGCATTATCATTGCTTCCAAGAATCCAAAAAGAAAAATATATAAGCCAGCATTGCACGAAGATGTGTCGAAGAATGTATACATAAGAGCAGATATATAATTGCAGTTTTATTGAGGTAAGAATTTTTGCTTGTTTTATTCAGAATACAGAGCCGAAGGTCAGCGCTGCTGTCCTTATAAAATTTACCAGATATTATTATTTCTGTTAGGAGGCTACATTTCATTCATGGTTCATTATTTAATTAATATTATTGTTGGTTTATGATCAATTTTCATTCCTTAATTTTTGTGGGGAGGTTACGCTTGGCTCCATTTCCATTTACATTTAACAAAATTTCGTGTGGAGAGGTTACACTTGGCGACCCTGCCAGGATCTTATTTCTTTGGGAATATTCTGAGAAGTAGTCATATATCTGCTCTTATTTACTTAAATGTAATTAGCATTTGGCGCAACGCATTTACTAATTTGTCACTCTTTCTTCCACAGATCATCAGCAATTTGTTGCTCTCTGTTGTATTTGTGTTTTTTGCATTTTGCATTGTCTGTGTTTCATTTGTGAAGAATTTTGATTAGTGAAAAATGCCGTGAAAAACTGTTAACAGTACATCGCGATGTGTAATGAGTGAAATAGCCGACTTAAATAACTTGACCGATAGTACTTGTGACACGCAGTGTAATGATGACAATCCTTCAATTACAGACAATCAGTGTGTACCGACCACTTATATTGATTTTGTTCCTAGTGATGAACAGACGAATTCAATTGTGTCCTCTGTTAATTTAACGACAATTGATGACGTGGGACGTTCTGTTACAATGAACGCTGCCCAGCTTGACACACCCGGTTTGCAAAATTTACGTAATGAACAGACAATTTCTTTTAATGAAAATGAACAGTGTAATCAGAGTACGACAGATTCATTTAATTCCGGTGTAGTGACTAACAGTGCACATCCGATTAGCAAACATTTTCAAGAATCACAAAATGACCGAATGAGTCCACAAAACGTGACAATTGCAGATACACCATCACACAGCACAGAGAATAGAGTTGCTAATTTTAGCTTGGATCAAATTATGGCATTGTTGCTACAAATGAACAAACAACTTAATGAAAAAATAGACAGCAATTTCAAACAGCGGAATGAAAAATTAGACAACTATTTCAAACAACTTAATGAATCGTACAAACAGCGGAATGAAAATTTCGACAACCATTTCAAACAACTTAATGAACAACTTAATGAAAGTTTCAAACTGTCGAATGAAAAACACGACAACCTTAACGAACAGAACAAACAACTTAGTGAACAGATTACAGCCGTTACCGTGCAACGTGATGATACTAAAGAACAATTACGTGACGAAGTTGAGGTTTGTGTTAAGAACAATAGTGAAGAAACTAGATCTGTTGCACAAGAATTAAGTAATAGACATGCAGGCATAACAGAATCACTTAGAGATGAAAGTAATGCAGTCACTGAACAATATTCAGAAAACGCAACACAGATACGCGACGAGTTTAATTTAAAGTCACCATAACTTTCACACACTCTGGATACGGAAGTCGATAAGAAATTTGAACAACAGAACAACCAAATTGACGAACGTTTTGAAACGACAAAAATGAAAAATGTTTCAGTCACTAACACGTCACAATATACTGCACATTCCGAACATTTCTCACACTCGTACAGCCAGTATAACTTAAGTAATTTACAGAGACTACGCGACTTAAAATCCGAAAAGACACAGACAAACAGATTCTTATGCAATCGTGAACCTGTTCACACATTCAGTGACGAGAACGTTGATTATAAGCAATTTTTATCTGAAAGAAAATCTAAGGTATTTGAAAATGACAGAGTACAGGTACACGCTTTGAACTGTATACGACAATTTATTTTTGTATTTTCAACAGCATTGCCTGTAAGGCAGAAACTACAATTAGCATGGATACAGCAATTTATTTTTGAATTTTCACCGGCATTGCCTGTAACACAAAAGTTAAAATTTATTTGCAGCGCGTAATAGACCTCAGGGGATTCATTACGCTTTAATGAGTATGTGCCGTAGCGTGCACAGGGCCCCGAGCCGTAGTAGTGCTGTTTCATCTTTAGTTTTCTGCACTGCTGCGTTCTCTTCTAGTATCCTTTATATCTATCAAAACAGCTCTTTAACTATCGCTCTATCTAGGATTAAGAATGAGTCAAGAAAACCCGATAAGACAAGTTTTACCGAAAGTGACAGTTCTCTTTAGACACTCCCGAAATGACAACTACCAGCGTAATTTTAATACAAAAAAATTTTTAATCATCAGTATGTATAGCATTTTCAGCAATCGTCAAAATTTTCAGCAGTCACAAACATATTTTTGGTAACAATAGAGGTTTTTCACCGCAGCAGCAACAAAACCAACCGGTTAGCATACCTAACCAACAATGTAATGTACAAGGTCAACCAAGCTTTAATGTTTCGCCGCGTACACGTATAGCATCAGCTCCAACAAACAGTAACGCACAGCAACAAGGGAATCAGTACGTACAGAAAACACACCATTTCAATTCCTATCGCAATGCACTGTATAGAAATGACTATCACGACAGACGTAAAAATAATGAGCACAATTTTCAGCGTACATTTGATAACAGTCTATCTTATCAGCAGAAAGAACATCCGCCACAACAAATAATCATGAATGAACCAGACAGTAGGTATCATCCAGAACGTAATACGTCAGAAGAAATAATAGAAAAGTACAAATAGTTGAAATGCCACAGCATCCTCCTGAAAATAATAACACGCCAGACAGAATTTGACTAGATACAGTACAGGTTGTATATTCCAGTAACGCAAGCAATAATTTTGACACGCAGAATCTTGTTCACGAGAATGTTATTTGAAACATGCTTTGTTGAATGCACCACTTTTATCGCACCCAGATCTTACCAGAAATTTTTTCCATTGCCACCGACAGTTCTAACACCGCTTTAGACGTACATATTTTTCAGGAAATTGAAGAAGATGGTTCTACAGTAATTAAAAACATCGCCTTTGCGGGTCGCATTCTGTCACCTGCTGAACGTAGTTGTTCTGTTACAGAGCTTGAAACATTGTGTGTTGTATGGGCTTTTGCCAGATTTGGGCATTTTCTTTATGGAAGACACACTACAGTTTACACAGATCATAGAGCAATACAATTTTTACTTTCGGCTAAATTTACACACGACAGATTAAATAGATGGAAACTTTATTTGCAGGAATTTAATTTTACGATTGTTCACATTCCCGGCACACAAAATATTGTAGCAGACGCACTATCCCGTTCTCTTAACAACAATCAGCAAGACATCGCAACCAACTTCTGCAAAGCAAATTTCAGCGTCATGTACATTCAACAAGTTGGATTTGAAAATTTCATTTCGTCGTCATTACAAGACATAGCACAAGAGCAGAATAAAGAAAACGTATGGAAAGAGATTAAACACCTTTGGCAAGATAGGAATAATGTTACCATTAGAAACCATTACACTGTACGCAATGACATTCTGTTTCGCCGCTCTCATCCTGACAGCAACAATTGGTTATTATGCATTCCTGACGAACTTGTTAACAAATTAATCTGGTATACTCATTTAAGTTACGCACATTACGGAGCCAGAAAATGTTTTCTTATACTGAGACAGAACTGTTATTTTACCAACATGGAGAAACGTATACGACGAGTTTTAGCGTCATGTAAAATCTGCCAGAAAGCTAAATCAGATACGACTTCACATATTCCTCCATTACATCCCATTGTTCCTGTTAAATTGAGACATATGGCCGCTGTAGACATTTTTGGTCCGATTCCCAGAACTAATAGAGGTTTTTGCTACATATTTGTCGCTGTTGAACTCACTTCAAAATTTGTTACCTTCACTCCGTTACGCAAAGCTACTGCTAAAACTGTTTCGAAAGCATTTGTAAAACATTTTCTATTTCATGTAGGGCATGTGTTGAAAGTAATTTCCGACAATGGATCACAGTTTCGATCTGCTATATGGACACGTATGTTACGAGCTAGAAACATTTCTCCGATCTATATATCCAGGTACCATGCTTCTTCGAACCCTTGTGAACGATTAATGAAAGAAATTGGTAAACTGTGTAGAATTTACTGCCATAAAAAACATATTGATTGGGACACACACATACTCTCATTCCAAGATGTAATTAATTCCATACCGAATGAATCTACTATGCTATCTCCGTCTGTTATACTGAAAAATGTTGAACCACCTAACAAAATTAAAGAATCAGTAACATTTCCTACATCTCGTCGACTACGACACCATGAAATAATTGACATTGCGCTGAACAACATCAAACGTGCCGCAGAGCGCCGGAGAAGACAGCAAACTAGATTTGTACACGCCGTGAATTTCACATTGGACAGAAGATGTTAGTACGTACACACTATTTATCCAACAAAGGAAAGAGTAGATGCAGTAAATTTGAGCTTCTATACGCAGGTCCATATCGGATTCGCAGCATTCCTCACCCCAATGTAGTACACGTCGAAACTTTGAGAACCAGAAAAACCAAAGGGAACCACCACGTGTCGAACGTCAAACCTTTTATTGAATGAAGATACTTTATGATTTATCACACTGTAATGCCATTTCCTAATTTTTTATGACCGCTTATGCAATTGTATTCACATGAACACCTACTGATGATTATCGTAATTTTTTCTTGACAAGTGCCCGGCAAGGTAAGGTTAGCAGGTCGCTTTTCTTGTCGTTACACATCAGACCGTGCATATTTTTCCAGATGAACTTTTACATTTTATGACCACTTATGCAATTGTATTTATGTGACTACTTACTGATGATTATCGTAATTTTTTCTTGGCAAGTGCCCGGCAAGGTAAGGTTAGCAGGTCGCTTTTCTTGTCGTTACACATCAGACCGTGCATATTTTTCCACATGAACTTACACATTTTATGACCACTTATGCAATTATATTTATGTCACTACTTACTGATGATTATCGCATTTTTTTCTTGGCAAGTGCCCGGCAAGGTAAGGTTAGCAGGTCGCTTTTCTTATCGTTACCCATTAGACAGTGCACATTTTCCAGATAAAATTACGTATCTTACGAATAATTATGCAATTCTATCTAGTTATATATTAATTTTATCAAATTTTCTCTCTATTAAAGTCTTCAATTCTCGCTTCTATTAACTACACAACATACAAGCTGTACACAAACAAGATCACATTTCTTGTCGTTATACACCCTAGACCGTGCTTATTTTCCATTTTTTTATGTATGTATGATTGTTTTCCTGTTTTGTTTGTATGTACTATGAAATATTTTAGACATAACAAACACCAGTTGACTTTAACATTTTGCCTTGTGATAGCTAAACATCGTGACTACTTTACTTTTTTTTTTGCTGCTACATTGTGATACACTGTGTACATTTTTGCTTCTGAACACTGTCAATGTTTTTGACATATTACGTTTTCTGTCATGCTATGCTGTATGCTCAATTATGTTACTATAAACCAGTTTTTATCTAATCGGTATATGAATTAAATGCAAGACATTAATCTTTGTTCATCATTTTCAGAAAGGAATAACGGGTAAACGAAATAAATTAAACAGAAATGGGAATTTCACCTTCAGAATTAACAAGAATATACTATACACATCGTATGATAGCAGTCTTAACTAATTTTTTCTTTCAGAATACGAGGCGATTGATGCAGGCTGTCACACAGAACTACACATCTTAGTTTTAGTGATGAAATATGCTTGAAATAAGGAATAGTTGTATAATGAATAATGAAGTGATTTTTTTGCAGATGATAATGAATGGTGATGAATAATGATGAAGAATATGCTACTATGGATGATGAAGTTTTTCTTTACAGGTGATGATTATAATAGAGTTATGATAATATGGATAATGAAGTTTTTTCTTTGCAGATGAAAATAATGATGAAGTTTATATATTTACTGTTAGTTAAGAGATGCTATGTAGTTATTTAAGTATTTGTTGCAGTTCGTTTTGACAGTATGTCTTATATCGCATGGTATGATGACTGAAGGTTTTGGAAAAGGACAGCTAGAGAGCATCTATATTTTTTATACACATTTCACTACCTGTTAATTCGAAGTTCACTACTTTTCAGCATAATATGCGTTTCTTCTTTCAGTTTCATAATCCAATTTGTATATTTTGCAGGAGAAATTATTCATGAAATTAATGTGGTATAAATAGTTGTTTATTAAACCTATGTCGTTTATGAATGTGATCACATATACTCTACTTGTTTCATAACCTTGCTACAGCTGACTCATGACGAATGACGTTACACATCTTCATTTGCAGCAATAACTCAAAAGCAAACAAAGTAATTACCAGTCCCAAATAATGCTACTAGTTTAAGAGAGTTCTGAATAATACTGATCAGCTCTGAATAGTATGTCATTTCAATAATGACTTCTGAATAATACAAAAAAAAATGCTTTGTAACTGGCCAATGAATGCCACTGTTTATTGTAATAAGATTACCTATGATGCCAATGATTACTATAATTAGATTAATTATGTATAAATGCTATGCCAATAATTAACTCATTTTGAGTAATGACTTCTGAATAATACAAAAAAAAAATGCTTTGTAGCTGGCCAATGAATGCCACTGTTTATTGTAATAATATTACCTATGATGCCAATGATTACTATAATTAAGTGAATTATGTTAATACTATGCCATTCATTAGCTTCTGTTTTGAATTATGACTTCTGATGGTTTGTAACTGGGCAATGAGTGCCAATAATTACTATATTCAGATAATTTTATGAACATTATTCTGTAATACTACATACATGGTACCGAAATGTTCAGTAACTGGGCGATGAGTGCCACCAATTACTCAAATCAGTTGTTAGACTAGTGTAATTCTCAATGAAGACTACTATGTGACTTAATGTCCTTCACCTTCTGACCTAATTACCAGAAATTACTGCCATATCCATTTGTCCTGTCTATCCTCATGATCATGGAGCACTATATTTGGTTTTTGCACTAATTCTACGTTGGTCTACTTTACAAGAACATGGTGTTGACACGACATGCTGTCCACCACCTTGAGCGATGGAGATGTTATTATGGTCCCACTGTTTGGTGTACCTAGTGTACTACCAAAATAATAGCATGGAATATTATTACGACATTTCAGTGTCTTGGCTACACTGATTAATACTTCAAGGAAAAGAGCTTCAGATTGTTTCACTTGGTGTTGTGCTTCTGTAGAAAGAGTTGGACTTTCAGTGCAGCTGCGTGCAAACTAAAGTGCTACAACCATGACGCAATCCTTCCCATTCCTTTCCTAATTCTTGTAAAATGATAAAGACATATACTGTGCGTGTGCACTTCCTTTCATTTGTTAATAAGATCAGTTGTCCTGTAAATACTAAAGACTTCTATAGTGCATGTGCACTTTATTTCACTCCTTGATATGTTTATTTGTTGTAAAAAATGCTAGAGTTTTACAGTGCGTGTGCACTCTATGCCATTTGTTAATATGATTTGCACTCATTACGTATACATTTGGTGATTCCCAGATATGTTCTATATTACAGTGCGTGTGCACTTTCGTCATTTTGTTAACATGATTTGTATTCATTGCATATAGATTTTGTGATTTGCTGATATGTTCTGAACTACAGTGCGTATGCACTTTATGTCATTTCATTTGTACTCATTGTGTATACATTTTGTCATTGCTTGATATATCTGTACTCAGTGCATGTGCACTATATTTTATTTCATGCTCTGCACCTATATATATATATATGTACATATTCTGTGATTCTAAAGTTAATTAATTATGAAAAATTTGTTGCTCATGGCAAGTCCAATTGACTCACCATCGCTGCCAAATTTTTGCCCCCCCAGTGGAGGGTTATGTAAGGTGTATGCTTCGCCGGTGATGGGCGAGGCATGACAGAATCTCTGACCAGAGAATAGTTTATTGTTAGTTGTTGCTTGTCGCGTGTCTGCGCTAGTCTGCGCGAGTCGACAGTAGTAGTCAGTAGTCTGCAGTAGTAGTCAGTCGGATACAGTAGTAGTCGGTCGGCTTTAGTAGCGAGTGGACGGTAGTAGTCTGCGGGAGTCGGCATGCGTCGGCTGTGTGCTCTGGTCGCGACTCTGGTCAGGACTCTGGAGGATGAGTATTGTTGTAGAAGGTAAAGAAGCGGTCTTGCGCATAATTAATAATGTATGTTAATTGTAATTTAATTTGTTAAAAAAATGCCCCAATAATAATTTTTTATAAAGTAACTCTTTTAAAGAAAAGTATTCATTTCAATTTAAAGAATTTTTCCAATGCATTATCATTGCTTCCAAGAATCCAAAAAGAAAAATATATAAGCCAGCATTGCACGAAGATGTGTCGAAGAATGTATACATAAGAGCAGATATATAATTGCAGTTTTATTGAGGTAAGAATTTTTGCTTGTTTTATTCAGAATACAGGGCCGAAGGTCAGCGCTGCTGTCCTTATAAAATTTACCAGATATTATTATTTCTGTTAGGAGGTTACATTTCGTTCATGGTTCATTATTTAATTAATATTATTGTTGGTTTATGATCAATTTTCATTCCTTAATTTTTGTGGGGAGGTTACGCTTGGCTCCATTTCCATTTACATTTAACAAAATTTCGTGAGGAGAGGTTACAATACGTCAGTAAATGTTTGACAGATTATTGATGTAGTCGGGTACAGTAATATACTTTGACACGTAGAAACCACCAGTAAGTACGCGTAACGTAAGATTAAATCATTTGCTTTATATTTTTTCTGGATACTTCGCTCATCGATCGCCATTTATCGAAAACTGACGGCTTATGATTTGTATCTTAAAAAAAGTAAAAATGTTATTAGAAATATTTTAGAGAATTTGCAGTTTTTCCAGTTTTACATAATTTTTGGCAGTCATTTCCAATTTCTTTTCAGGCTTGTTTGATCTATTTTAGCCCATTTTTTTGTCGCTGCAGTACCACTTTAGCATATTTGTGTGGGTGTGAAGTGCCCTTTCTACATAGAGCATTATGAAATTTTGCTGATGAAGAAATGCTGACTAAAAACTAGTTTCGCTACCTCAGAGCCTTGCCATATGTTCACCACGTCAGTTAAAATTACATTTACACCTCAGGTTGGATATTACGCGCATAAGTACGGTAACTTTGAACCTCTGGGTAACGGATAATGACATCGGAAAGAGTTTCAAGGTCACCCAACAACATCGTCGTAGGAGTATAAGGTAAAACTTTGCCATGAACAGAAATTATAGATGTGGCCATCCCGACAATTGGTACTTTTGGTACCCAAAAAGCATGGTTTTTCGGGATTTTCTCAAGAACCGCCCATAAGAAAAAGCTGCTTTTATAAGCCGCCTAATGTCCACTCTGGACCTCACTAAATACAAAAGAAGTAAGCGATTTGTTCTATTTGCCTGGGCTGGAGGAAGTATATAGTGTTTATATTTTGTCACTGTACTCTAGGATAGCTACAGCATGCCTGTTCTTGCGATAAGTATGTAAATAGTCGCTAAGTCAAGGGCTATCCAAAATACTTAACGCCTTATCAAAAAAATGGCTTCAAATGGCTCTGAGCACTATGGGACTCAACTGCTGTGGTCATAAGTCCCCTAGAACTTAGAACTACTTAAACCTAACTAACCTAATGACATCACACAAATCCATGCCCGAGGCAGGATTCGAACCTGCGACCGTAGTGGTCGTGCGGTTCCAGACTGTAGCGCCTTTAACCGCTCGGCCACTCCGGCCGGCAAACGCCTTATCTCTGTGATCAATAGAACTCGAGATACGACCCTCTAAAAATCGCATTTTCGTGCAGGCATTTTGGAACATACTGGACCGATATCGTAGGTAACAAAAATCTGGTTATTTACAATTAAAAAAACGGCTCTGAGCACTATGCGACTTAACTTCTGAGGTCATCAGTCGCCTAGAACTTATAACTAATTAAACCTAACTAACCTAAGGACATCACACACATCCATTCCCGAGGCAGGATTCGAACCTGCGACCGTAGCTCCAGACTGGAGCGCCTAGAACCGCACGGCCACTCCGGCTGGCCTATTTACAATCATTTACTGATTTGCAAATTGAGTTCCACAGAAGGCTTCAGGTTTAGACCTACAGCGTGATATTTTCATCATCACAATCTATCCATCCATCGTCATCAAGCTCATCATAATCAATTTTTTCATGCCATCTTATAATTATAAAACCTGTTGTAGTACTTTTAATGTCTTCAACTCACTTTCTCTTTCTTCACTTTCTTGATCTGTCCTCACTTCTTCATCTCCTTGGTCTACAGCTTTTAGTTTTCAGAAATGATCTATATTTACATCCCTTTGTTGCTGTGGACGCAAATTATGTACTAGTGCAGTAAATCTCGTCCAGGAGATAGCCTGTTCGAATCCCGCTTGTGGAAGAAAATTTCGAGAACATAATGCTAGAAAGGTGTAAAATTACCAATTACGATAGCGTGTGCCAATGAAATGAAATGATCGTATTGCATTTATTGGCCGGGATATCCCCTTCAGGGTTCGGCCGCCGTATTGCAAGTCTTTTTAGCTGACGCCACTTCGGTGACTTGCGTGTCAATAATGATGAAAGACACACAACACCCAGTCCCCTGCCAGGTATCGAACACGGGCCCCCCTTGTGTGGTAGGCGGTAACGCTACTGCTGCGCTACGGAGGCGGACTGTCCCAATGATGAGGATTAAATGACAAAGCTGACCCAGAGTGTCATGGAACCACAATGTTGACTGTGAACTGTCTGTACAAATACTCTTAGCTCTGTGGCCCCATTGGTGTAATTCGAGAGGAATGAGTTGTATGTTAGCAACAAGTTGTCCTGTGTTCTTTCTTTTCATTTACATAATCATCTACGAAAACATTAGCACAACACTGCACTGAAGTCAACGTATTCTTTTGTACGATACTCTTACACAATTGCCAGAAATGTGGACGGAACCAAGGCAGAATCACCTTCACTAGGGCCGCACCAATGGAATATGGAATATCCCGTCACCACACTCACTAATGAACATAGGTATTCACAGGACAAGTCTATCGCTATTCACTTTTATATTGTGCTTATTCCAGTTTCTTCTGTTATCTTGAATTTTTTGTTTTATTTCCAAATTTACAGAATTACATCTCGCTTGTAATGTCGATGTTTCTGACTGTTTCATCGTTGCATCTCCTTCATCATTCTAACAAAGCTAAAAACTGAGTGGTATTATGAATTTGCTCGTTTGTCATACAAATGGATAGCCATTATGGTACGAAATATTGCCTTGCTTTGTTTTGTCTTATGAATACTTGTTTTGCGCGTATTCCACTTGCTATGACTATCACAACACAAGCAACTAAAGTCATTAATTCAGTCTATTATTGTATTGTATACAGATTTTCTCTCCTTATACAGTTCTTTTGATTGATGTGATTCATTTGTATTAAGCTTTGGCATCAGCTTTGTGGGTGAAAGCCGTGTACCACATTATGAAGAAGCAGTAAATGAAATGGTTTACCAAACAGTGTGACGGTCTGCTAGAAGTACGTCGTCTATAATTTGTAATGTATTGTGTACGAGTAGCGATATGTGTATACAAGCGTGACGACAAAACGGCCGTCGCTTGAATATTCATCTCCTTCAATATATTTTTTCTTCTTCTTCTTCTGACAATCCAGGATAAGGCGTTATGGTCTTTTCCGGCCCTATCATCTCTTCCCTGGCCCTCCCAAACTCCTTCCGATAGGATTGTATTCCATAGCTTGTCACGGGATTCTCTTAGGGGACAGGCGCAATACATGCTCCATCCAATTCTGCTTTAGATGGATTACTATTCCACTGAATGGGTGTACCCCCAGTTGTTTACTTTTTCTTAATTTCTTATTGTGCCTTCTCCTGTGCAGCGTTTCAGTCATTCCTAATGTTTCAAGCTGTCTTAGGTCTTCTGTTCTTATTGTCCAACTTTATGCTCTATGTGGCACTGTGGCAGTGCCATGACATTATAAAATTTCATTTGGGTTTCACAACGTTTTAACCTTTAACGTTGTTCTTATCGTGCCACATAAGTTGATGGGTGTTAATTTTCTTATTTATGTCTTTCTCTTCTTTAGAAGTTATGCCACATCCTAGATACTGGAAATTGGATACCTGTTCTACTATTGTATTGCTGATGATTATCTTAGTCGTTATGGGATATTTTCCCAAAAAGGCCAGTGTTTTCTTTTTTTGTTGTCAGTATCTTCAGACTATAATTCAGGCTTACATTGTTTAATCTACGTTCCGCAATTTTGTAGTTTGACTACACTGTCCTGTATGAGTACCTGGCCGTCGGCAAAAACCATCGTATTTAGAAATTTGCCTGGTCCCGTTCTTGTATGTTGAGGTATTCTGTCCTTCACCCATTCCCTGACCAGGTCGTCGGTGTTGTGTTGGTGACATATTATAACCTTGCTTTATTCCTTGATTTATTTCTATTTTTGGTGTCAGCTCTTTGCTATTGTCCATTCTTATGTCGGTTTTTTCATGTAAACGTTAACATACTTTTATCAGGTGCCTGGGGAAAACTCTGTTTTCATGATTGACCAGATTCTATCTGTGGATGTAGTCAAAAGCCTGTTCATAGTCTTCAAATATTAGGTATGCTCCAAATTGAATTCTCATCTTACAAGGCAAAATTCTTCGTAACACGACAAAGATAAATGAAATACCTTAATGAGAGCAATACCGAGAATTCATTTAAGATAAGGAAATACAATTTTTCCCTAAAATTTCTTAAATCGTTTGAAACGGAAAACTTGAAGTGAAAACATAAACCATTAATAAAATATTACTACGAGGGCTATCCACAAAGTACATTACATTTTCGTTTGTGTCCGTTAGGGACGGGGCTAGCGCGGCCATCTTGGTGTAATGGCATTCCGCCGCTCAGTCGGCATCTTGCCGTGCTAGTGAGAGGTTCGTGCTGTACTCCGTTGAGTTACTGTGACAGTTTGAAATTTCAGCGTTAATTGAAAATGCCGCGAAGTGTGAAGTGCGTGCTGTAATAAGGTTTCTGACTGCAAAAAACTGTACACCGATAGAAATCTATCGGCAGCTTTGTGAAGTGTATGGGGACAACATAATCAGTGAAGGTGGAGTGCGTCAATGGGTCATAAAATTTAAAAATGGCCGAACTAACGTTCACGACGAAGAGCGAAGTGGAAGACCCAGCATAGTGACTGCCGAACTTGTCGAAAAAGTCGATGCCGCGGTCCGTGAAAACCGTAATTTCACAATAACGGAACTCTCTGAGTTTTCCACAAATTTCACGAAGTTTGTTGCACGAAATCATTACCGAAAAGCTTGGTTACCACAAGTTTTGTGCAAGATGGATACCAAAAATCTTGACAGAGATTCACAAAAATCTGCGAATGGCTGCAGCGTTAACGTTTTTGGACGCTTACGAGAAAGATGGCGACTCATTACTCGATCCCATCGTTACTGGTGACGAAACATGGGTTAAGCATGTGAACTGCGAGACAAAATTGCAGTCAATGCAGTGGGGGCACACAAATTCCCCCCAAAAACCCAAGAAATGCATGCAGACAATGTCGGCAAGGAAGGTGATGGCGACTGTCTTTTGGGACAGAAGAGGTGTGATTTTTGTGGATTTCCTGGAAAGAGGCACTACAATAAACTCTCAAAGGTATTGCCAAACTCTGCACAACCTGAGAAGAGCAATACAAAACAAGCGCAGGGGAAGTTGGGCTCAAAGATGTTGCTGATTCACGACAACGCCCGGGCCCACACGGCAAATGCCACTCGTGAAGTTCTCGAATCTTTTAAGTGGGAGTTGTTTCCTCATACGCCTACAGTCCCGACCTGGCACCGAGCGACTTCCACTTATTCCCAGCAATGAAGAAGTGGTTGGCTATGCAGCGTTTTGATGACGATGCACAGCTTCAAGAAGAGGTAACCACGTGGTTGAAGGAGCAGGCGACCGAATTTTACGACGAAGGAATTTCCAAGCTCGTCCAGCGCTACAACAAGTGCCTTAATTTAAATGGCAACTATGTAGAAAAGTAGTATTTAAGTGTGGCTTTCATCTGTATATAATAAAAAAAATTTCCAATACTTTATTTATTTTTAATTCCAAAACGTAATGTACTTTGTGGATAGCCTTCGTATAAGCTAAACAAGAAAACAAGAAACTTATCAGATCTAGACTTTTCTCTTATCAAAGCAGGGAAGTTCATTTGCTCTTAATATCTCTCTTATGCAAAAGGTAACACATTAAATTGGATCTTAAGATCTTTATCAAAGGAACCATTTGATTTAATCTCAATTTCTTCTTTGTGCAAAGGAAAACTTTTAATTAAGGTTTTATCAAAAGATGGGACATGAATAAATATCATGCAGTGCCAGGGACTCCCCAAAGGAATCGCCTGTGATGCTTGAAACAGACAATTCCCTCAAAACGTAATTTACAAATTAACGCACCGACAAGTTACTTGTTTTTCCTGAGGGCTTGCCCACGTGTGATGAACCAGTACGGTTACAAACAGCCAAACTCGATCCAGCAAACAAATTCATTAGGCATCACCAACTGGAGGCATCCATATAATAAATGCCATCGGCGGGCTATTCAGACTTAGAAAACTTAACATGGAATTACTGCCGTGCAGTCACAGCTCTTGCAAAAATGTGTGTGAGTTCTTAAGGGACCAAACTGCTGAGCTCAACGGTCCCTAGACTTACACACTACTTAAACTAACTTATGCTAAGGACAACACACACTCCTATGCCAGAGGGAGGACTCAGACTTCCGGCTGGGGGCCGCGCAGTCAGTGACATGGCGCCTCAATCCGCGCGGCCACAGCTCTTGCAGTCTGCGGTTTATATAAAGGGGCGCTGCGTTACTTCGAAGCACCGAGCGCGCGATAACCGATTCCAACATTTGAGTTCTGTAACATAAATACAGCTGGGGGCGGCATCCGTATCCAGGTTATAGATGAGTTCACAGTTCTCCCCAAATTAAGGGCGTAGACGCTCTACAATACCTCATTTCTCACTGCACCAAACACTCCATCACGCACACGACTCTTTAAGAAACAGTAATCACGCGTCCTTCACACTCTGGTTCGCTCCGGCGTGTATCCAGTGCGGCAACAAAGCTCCACCAGCCGTCCCACGGCACCGGTTATTAGTTTTCAGTGCAATTCCTCCTCTCCACGACGACAGCGTTCTTTACCGTCTTAGAGCGATCCCAAACCGGTCTACCGCCCACCGGCTCTGTTTCCGCCAGCGCGGCTCCGATCTCACAGCCAAACAAGCTGGCCTTTCGCGGACGTGGCCTTCCAACGGACGATCGGCAACGCGGCGAATTCGAAATGTGCGTGCAACCAGCGCAAGGGGCTTCTCCTTCTTTTCCCTGATTACCTGTTTTAATTCTGTCAAATCTATTAGATCTGCCCTTTCCTCTGCGTTTTCTTCTGTTGGCCGTTCAGCATCAGGATTATATTCATCTACATGGATACTCTGCAAATCACATTAAAGTTCCTGGCAGAGGGTTCATCGGACCACGTTCACAATTCTCTATTGTTCCAATCTCGTATAGCGCGTGGAAAGAATGAACATCTATATCTTTCCGTACGAGCTCTGATTCCCTTATTTTATCGTGGTGATCGTTCCTCCGTATGTAGGTCGGTGTCAAAAAAATATTATCGCATACGGAGGTGAAAGTTGGTGATTGGAATTTCGTGAGAAGATTCCGTCGCAACGAAAAACGCCTTTCTTTTAATGATGTCCTCCGCAAATCCTGTATCATTTCTGTGTCACTCTCTCCCATATTTCGCGATAATACAAAACGTGCTGCCTTTCTTTGAACTTTTTCGATGCACTCCGTCAGTCCTCTCTGGTAAAGATCCCACACCACGCAGCAGTATTCTAAAAGAGGACGGACAAACGTAGTGTGGCCAGTCTCCTTATTAGGTCTGTTACATTTTCTGAGTGTCTTGCCAATAAAACGTAGTCTTTGGTTAGCCTTCCCCACAACGTATTCTATGCGTTCCTTTTAATTTAAGTTGTTCGTAACTGTAATCCCTAGGTATTTAGTTGAATTTACGGCTTTTAGATTAACCTGATTTATAGTGTAACCGAAGTTTAAGGAGTTCTTTTAGCACTCATGTAGATGACCTCGCACTTTTCGTTGTATAGGGTCAACTGCCACTTTTCGCACCATTCAGATATTTTTTCTAAATCGTTTTGCAGTTTGTTTTGATCTTCTGATGACTTTATTAGTCGATAAATGACAGCGTCATCTGCAAAAAACCGAGGACGTCTGCTCAGATTGTCTCCCAAACCGTTTATATAGATAAGGAAGAGCAAAGGGTCTATAACACTACCTTGTGGAACGCCAGAAATCACTTCAGTTTTACTTGATGACTTTCCGTCAATTACTACGAACTGTGGCCTCTCTGGCAGGAAATCACAAATCCAGTCGCATAACTGAGACGAAAGAAGTCGTTTCTGAAAGTATTTGTATGGAGTGTAGCCATGTATGGAAGTGAAACATGGGCGATAAATAGTTTGGACAAGAAGAGAATAGAAGCTTTTGAGATGTGGTGCTACAGAAGAGTGCTGAAGATTAGATGGGTAGATCACATAACTAATGAGGAGGTACTGAATAGGACTGGGGAGAAGAGAAGTTTGTGGCACAACTTGACTAGAAGAACGGATCCGTTGGTAGGACATGTTCTGAGGCATCAAGGGATCACCAATTTAGTATTGGAGGGCAGCATGGAGGGTAAAAATCGAAGAGGGAGACCAAGAGATGAATACACTAAGTAGATCCAGAAGGATGTAGGTTGCAGTAGTTACTGGGAGATGAAGAAGCTTGCACAGGATAGAGTAGCATGGAAAGCTGCATCAAACCAGTCTCAGGACTGAAGACCACCAAAACAACAACAAACTTAGACGATATTCAAATGGTTCAAATGGCTCTGAGCACTATGGGACTCAACTGCTGAGGTCATTAGTCCCCTAGAACTTAGAACTAGTTAAACCTAACTAACCTAAGGACATCACACACATCCATGCCCGAGGCAGGATTCGAACCTGCGACCGTAGCGGTCCCGCGGTTCCAGACTGCAGCGCTAGAACCGCGCGGCCACTTCGGCCGGCGATATTCCATAAGCACGCAATTTCACTACGAGCCGCTTGTGTGGTACAGTGTCAAAAGCGTTCCGGAAATCCAGAAATACGGAATCGATCTGGAATCACTTGCCAATAGCACTCAACATTTCATGTGAATAAAGAGCTGGTTGTGTTTCACAGGAACGATGTTTTCTACACCGATATTCACTGTGTGTCAATAGACGGTTTTCTTCGAGGTAATTCATAATGTTCGAACACAATATATATTCCAAAATCCGCACCGCGGGATCAGCCGAGCGGTCTAGGCGCTGCAGTCATGGACTGTGCGTCTGGTCCCGGCGGAGGTTCGAGTCCTCCCTCGGGCATGGGTGTGTTTGTTTGTCCTTCGGATAATATAGGTTAAGTAGTGTGTAAGCTTAGGGACTGATGACCTTCGCAGTTAAGTCCCATAAGATTTTACACACGTTTGAACATGTTTCCAAAATCCTGCTGCATATCGACAATGATATGGGCCTGTAATTTAGTGGATTACTCCTACTACCTTTCTTGAATATTGGCGTGACCTGTGCAACCTTCCAGTCTTTGGGTACGGATCTTTCGTCGAACGAACGGTTGTATATGTTTGTTAAGAATGGAGCTAATGCGTCAGCATACTCCTAAAGGAACCTAATTGGTATACAGTGTGGACCAGAAGACTTATACTACAGATAGAGACAGTTAGATAGGAAAGAAGTGGCAGAAATCTCATTATGGCCGTGCGGAGTGGCCGCACGGTTTGAGGCGCTATGTTACGGACTGCGCGACGCCTCCCGCCGGAGGTTCGAGTTCTCCATCGGGCATGGATGTGTGTGTGTTGCTCTTAGCATAGTTGTGTAAGTTTAGGGACCGCTGACCTCAAAAGTTTGGTCCCTTAGGAATTCACACACTCACACACACACATACACACACACATACACACACACATCTCCTTATAAGCTCAACAATCACGTACTGTGTGATTGTAATTTTATGTATCCGTTAACATCACGCCAGAATCTGTTTTTAGGATGAGTCGTATGTCATCAGTCGTACAGTACGATGTGGTGCAGTGGTTACACTGGGCTCTAAATCCCTATACAACCTTCCAGAAATACTGTAGATCTTCTTTAGTGTGCAGTCTTGTCACGCAACACAAACACTTCTACTGCTGGATCTCCCCTCACTTCGATTTTAAGAATTTTGCTGTTTGTACTACTGTTCTTTACTGTAGCCTTGCCTTATTTATCGTTAAGTTATATTTTGTGCTACGTATGCTGCCCGTTTCACTTAACAGGTACTAAAGAGCATCGTTACTTACGGCTAAGGCTGCGGTCGCAGTGGCACCTGTGTCGGTGGATTCTGCCGACGATGGACATCGGCCGAAGACGCCATATCTTTTCAGATCAATACGCCATTATAAGCGCGGTCACACTACAGCCGATCTCATCGTTCGAACGTATAGACTTCGGATGACAATCGGTGAAATTCAAATCATTTTGTTTCCTTCAGTCACGTCGACCGATATTCTCACATACGAAATACGGCCTGTGAGAAACTAAGTTTACTCCAAGAAAGGGCGAGTTGTGGCATTCAGAGGATAAAATATAATCGGGATATATCTGGACTGATATAGCAGGTTTATTGGAAGCCAAGATTTTAGTGTAATTATAACCTCAAAAAATAATTTGTTAAAGTGAGAAGGATCTTACGCTTAAATTTATTGCAGTGGGCCTTGTTTGGGCTGTGGTAAGTGGACATTAAATGTCTACAAATTATTATTACGCTTACTGTCGTTTTTATGTCAGTTGTGTGGTCATTCCTAAACATAGCGTGGTCATTCCTAAAGACTAATTTAAAAACTAATACCTTCACTTTTGCACCTCAAATACTATTGAATTTATTCTATAACGTATTTTAGAGGTATGCTTTGTGCAAATGCATTAAAGATACTGTAGTATAGTTTATTTCCTTTATTAAAAGCTGCACTTGATCTGGAATAATACTGCCACCAGAAATCTTGTTACTTCCTTTCTCAATTCTGCTATACAAATGTTTAAAGACCATTGAAGTTTCCAGTTCTAGAACCTGATTATCTGAATACTGCTTTACTTTTGACCATTTTTAGAATAAAGTGAGCTGCTGTGAAACCACAAATCTACCTTTCATTAATTAAATAAACTTGCTTACTGGCATACAAATTTTATCCATGCATCAAATAACAGAAACATCACCTACTGTCACCACGTAACTTAACTATCATGTGCTTGTAACATCATTGCCAAAACCCTTACACATCCTACCACTGTAACATAATAAAACATACTCGGAACAACGCGTTTTGACAGATAATGTGATGTATCAATGAAACTACGTATTTACGTAATACAGACGTATAAATATGAAAAACATCAAGTACGGCATTTTAGCTTCAAAGATGGCAGCCTCTTCTGACGCTATTAGGTCGGGGAAGAAGGAAAGTGGTGTCACCAAGTTAAAGTGTTTTAAACTTTCGTGACATGGTGTTCTCCCTTTCATCTCATATATCTGTAACACTTTTTTGGTAATTCCAATAACTGCTTACACAGTGTGCAGTACTCACCACGTTCTTTTCGAGACAGATATGGCTCATTTATACGCTTTCGGCATCTTTTTAGTGTCAATGGCCGCAGTGCAGCACTTGTCTCCAAGCACAGAAGCTTATTCATTCCACCCTTTGAGGTTGAAATCTAACCCACATAGAATACATAGTATAGATACTAACCTAACGTATCTCCTTGACTCCGCCAGACTCTGACGAATGTGATCGGAATCACCGTGACCGAGCCGTTGGCCGATGTTATCGGGCGACCTCTGGTTGCGGCGTCCTTGCCACTGTGAACGCAGTCTAAGAGTCTACTGTCAGTCCATCTTAGAACACATATGTTTTCCCTTGTACTTATTTACTTTCTCCTCCTTCTTGTCCGCCCCTGGTAGCTGAGTGGTCGGCGCGACTGGATGTCATTACCTAACGGCCCGGGTTTGATTCCCGGCTGGGTCGGAGATTTTCTCCGCTCAGGGACTGGGTGTTGCACTGTCCTTATCATCATCATTTCATCCCCATCGACACGCAAGTCGCTGCAGTGGCGTCAGCTCGAAAGTGTAGCACCAGGCGAACGGTCTACCCGACGGGAGGCCCTAGCCACACGACATTTACATTTATTTACCTCCTCCTTTGTTTCATACACACGCGAGTAAATCAACAGTGGCGCAAACAGCCGTCGTGCGCTACACCATTGTTAACAACAGTTTTCCGTCGCATTTTGTACTTTCATTCCTCCCACTTGATATCTGTACATTATTCCTCTATTTCCTCACTTTATCAAAATCACCTTTATGTTTAGATCATTCCGTTTATCATCGTACACTGTTGAATACCACCTGCAGGTCCGCAAAAATTCAGAATCCACCTGAGAGCAGATGCAAGATCAGGTGGTTTGGCAGGTAGGTTTAGTTTCATTAAACCATACTGATTTTTTGTTTTTGTTTCTAATCTTCTGTATATTGATCTAAGTCAGCAACAGGCAAAAGTGAGATGTGAAACGAAGTATTCGACAATCTCAACATCTGTGTGGTCGAATTTTCCTCAACAGTGTAATAATTCCATTCTTGTAGGAGTGTGTTCCGTCACTGCTTTCGCTGTATCAACGCTAGCCTATTTTGGTGTAAATATTGTCCTCTTTAGTAGGGTGCATCCCTGTTCTACTCAAGTACAGTCGCCGATTTGACTTTATTTTTCCTTCCGAGTATCGAAATTATTGTATGCTATGACTACAATAACAATGAATCACAATTTCAACTCATCAAAATACCTGGGTGTACCAGTTTGTAGGACTATGATGTGGAATGAGCACGTAAGTTCAAACGTAGGTACAGCATGTGGCAGATTTGAGTTCATTGGTAGTACACAGGGAAAATCCAGTCAGTAAAGAAGATTGCTTATGAAACATACATGTGATGCATTCTAGAGTGTTCCCCAACAGTAAGAAATGAGAGTATGTGATTTCCTTTACAAACGGATTGCATTTTCTTAGAACCCTTCCAAAAAAATCTAAGTCTTCCATTTGCCTTCCGTAACACTGATTTTTCGTGATCATCATACTTCATATCGCTTCTTAGTGCTACCCATAAATATTTAAACGAAGTGATGTGGTAAAATTTTCGTGACTAGTGAGGTAGTCATATGCCATCGAGTGCGTTGTTGTAAGCATTATCTTATATTTTACTATTTAAATTCCAAAAGAGTCGAGTAACTTGATCTTTCATATATCTCGAGAAATGACATAGACGGAAAATTTGAGGCTCATCGACAGTAGTTGTTCGCGGGCATCACTCGTGAATAGAACAGGAAAACTAGCAAACAATATCCGATGTATCGAAAGCCACACACCACAAGACGATTTGCGGAATGTAGATGTAGCAGTAGAACCATAGGGGTGCTACTCCGGTGATGAAAGTTGGAAGTCTACTTGGAATTCACGAAGTAAGGGAGATGCTGCTGGCGGAGTGACCTGTGTGTTGGAAATCGAGACGTGCGACTGAGTACCTCAGGAGACAGGTGCTTCGCCCGCGGAGATAAATCTCCGATACACCGAGTTTCGTCAAAGAACGGGTTCTAATCTCCGTCGCTCTCCGAGTTGAACCTGTGACAGCCGCATGCAGAGGAGGGGACGTGACTCACCTTCGGAGCGCCCCTGGCAGGAGAAGGCGGTGCTCGGGATGGTGCTGTAGACGGGGTAGTCGGTGCCGGGCTCTCCGGGTACGGACTCGCGCAGCTCCCAGCGCCGGGGGTCGTCCACGTAGCGACCGCCGCCGTGCTTCTCCGGCCGGTACCTGCGCCCACAACAGCTGGTCACTCCACTGCAAAACACAGCCAGCCCTCGAGGAGTTCAGGTGAGTACTTGTATGTGTAGCAACGGCACGTGTTATTTCTGTGTTCTAGACAGGGAAACTTTGTGTTCGTGCTGAAAGGGGCTTTTCACTTAAGAAATGCGACAAAATAGTTTTTGACTAAGGCCTTACTGGCCGAAAGCTTTTTTTGTGACGTTTTTTTGTAGTACCTATCTGCTAGTCAGCATCTCCGCTATGTGATGCGTAGCAACTTTCCTTTTCATAATATTATTACGATCTTGTGAAACAAATTTTCAGTTGTGATTGCTAGTGGATAGGATGTTTGTGAACTTGGATTTCAGCAGATAACTGATGTATGTAGTGAACAAAGTGTATTAGGTGGACGAAGAGAACGAAGGCGATGCGATTGAGGAACTCGTTATCATGCAGATCGAGGCAATGGAATACGTTGATCTGTTATCGGAGTATACAGGACAAAATTCATTTGACTACACCGATAGTGTTACTGTAACTTTAAAATGTTACTGACTCTATCAACTTTATTAAATAGGGTTTTACAGTAAAACCGCTGATATTTGGTCATACCTAGAACAGATGGTGTGTCACTTATGACCCAGATATCTTGCCCTTTTAGTATCCTGTAGCATTGGGCTATTGTGGCTACTAATGTACCTGTTCTTTGAATTGTTGGATATTTTATTATAAAATCAACAAAAATAAAGTAATTTTTCAGAAATTATCAATTATTGTTTAGAAAACTTACACGTAACATCACATAACGAGCACAAATAACGTGCATTTATTGCGGACAGTTTTCTTACACGTATGGCACTTAACAAATTATTTGTTTCCAATGCAGTCAGACTTCACAAGGCGACGTGTTCACTTTTCTTGTCTCTCAGGAATATCTTGGGGAGTTGTGCGGCTACTGGTCTTCCTGGCTGCTATGTACTTCTCATCAAGCTTCTCTCTCAGCTGCAGTATGAAGTCCTTGCGTTTCAACTTTCCCTCGATTAGAGCATTGTACAATACCCAGGCATTTATCCCAGCCAAATCCAGCGAGTTGTAAAATGTAAGAAAAAGGCAAACTCTGGGTGGTGAACCTTTGATTGAGTATTTGCGAGCCACTCCATATTTACAGCAGTTATAAAATGTAAGTGGATCTGGCTTCTTTTTACGCCCAGTACCAATTTTCACATAAGGATGCATAATGCTGAGAATCGGGTCATTCTTGCTGCTCTTTCCATGATAAACAGTCAATGTCGTATCGTTGTTCTACAACAACACTGTGCTACACAACGCTTCTTTTGCTTTCTTGACTGAGGCTGGTCTTTCACTTGGTTGGTTCAAATGGCTCTGAGCACTATGGGACTCAACTGCTGTGGTCATAAGTCCCCTAGAACTTAGAACTACTTAAACCTAACTAACCTAAGGACAGTACACAACACCCAGCTCTTTCACTTGGAGATCGATTCACAGTGCCCATATCCTTAGTACTTATAGCATTTGCTTTCAGGATTTCAGAGACAGGTAAGGAGGTAGAAAAATTGGCACGTGTGACATCTCTTCTCTTATTCAAGTAAGACTGCACCAATGTATAGACAAAATTGTTGTAATTCAAAACTGTGTCTATGCAGCACACGGGCAAAAAAATGCATGGCAAACAAATAAAAATGCTACCTTCTTCATCATATGGTTCAAAGTCATCTTCTGACGAGAAATGTGAAACTACATGTCATGTTAACTCTTCCTCAGATGAAAACTCCAGAGGCTCACCTTCATATTCACGAGCCAAAATCTCATTTATGGCATTTACAATGCCCTCTTCTGTTCTTGGACGTTTGGCCATAATAAATGCGTTTGCCGCAAGCATTATTTGTACAGCTAGAATCCACTAATAACTCTGTAATTCATGCACCAAAGCACTGAATGTGCGGCACGTGTGTACACTCCCAGACGTGTTTCAATCCGATTTCCTTCGCCTCTACGACTGGAGAACTGCAGCGTCATCAGAAAATGACATAAAATGAGTTTTGAGAGTGTTGACCAAACAGAATGAAAAAGAAAAAACCATGAAGCGACATGATACGAAGTTATTATAATGGCTGCAGCAGTGGGATCAGAACTGACCTGCCCGTGGCTCTAGGTGAATGGATTTTTCTCTTTTACGGTTTCCCCGTAAAACGTAAAATTAGGTGTGATCGTTAAGTAACATATTTGAAACAAACTCATAGAAATTCAGCAGACGCGACAATAACACAAAATAATGAACGACGAAAGAATTACGGAAGAGATCACGTGTGACGCAGCCGCGGTTCTAGTGTTGGAATTGTTTGTATCACTTTTTGGCACGTGGCGGTCGTGCGAGTAAACGCTCGCTGTACCTACGGTGTCGCATGTCGGCCACCTTTGAGATAAGCCTAGAGGCCAATACCGCCTTTGAGGCTTTGACAAATACCGCTGCTGCCCCTTTTCCGTCTATGTTTCATTGTTCATGTCGTTCAGTCGACGCTTCACTACCACTGAATGATGGACGTGTTTTTCTTAGTTGTACAATTTTGTGATTTTCAATTTATCTAAGAAATTAAAAATGAGGGAAAAAAATTTAGCCATTTTCACCACAAACTATATTTTTTTCAAAAATTCCTTCCTTGTCAAAACCACAAGAACAACTAGCTTATGCTGACGAAAATAAAGAAAATATACAAGGTGAAGTTAACTCTTTATGGCGAAATTTGAAAAGTAGTAACAACGCTGAAGGTGAAGTAGATTCGAAAATGATATAATTGTAAATAAAACTGACGAGAAAGGAAATTACAGCTACAGATTTTTTTTCAAAAATTCCTTCCTTGTCAAAACCACAAGAACAACTAGAGCCCGTGGGCGTAAAAGTATGTTCAAGTTTTATATTATTTTGATAGATAACTTTCTCCACCGCTAAAAATATATTAAGTGTTCCGTAACAAATTGAAAAACGGAACAACCCAGTCAGTTAACTTGTTGTTCACTACTTACAAAGCAAAGTTAGCAACCTCATCATTCTGTCTGTCTGTTCGAGGTATTCTCGATTTCAACACAGTTCTCACTACCTTGTAGCTGGATTCTTCAAGGTAATTTAATATACATATTGTGAGAAATGCCCATATTCAACGTTTCACATATTTACTTTTAATTACAGGAAGAAACTCAACAGGAAGTACCAGAAGAAACTAAGGATATTAATATGCAGTTAATTAATTCAGACAATACCTAAATCAACGTCCAGTCAGAACACTTCTAGGAATAAAATTGTAGTATTAGAATTTGAGCTCAATAGCTTGTTGTTAGCAAGCAACAGATGAAGCAATAAGGAAAGACGTTCAACAGGAAAAAACATACTGAAGAGGAAGATCAGCACAGCCGAATGACGAAAAAATCGTCATTCTAGCAAACAAAAAATTCTATAAATTTGTGAAAGTAATTCCGACTTAGCAGCAGCTCTTGAAATTCGAAATATTATTAATCTACCTGGAGTAGAAGAAAATAAATCCGGTTTATTTGAAACCATAAACATGAGCAAATGTATGCTATCAGTCGATCAGACTCTTTCCCAGGCGAGTCAATACGGAAGAAGGAGAGAAACACATGGTAACTGTTCTGTTAAAATGTGCAAACCACACTACGCTACATGTAAACCATAAAGATAGCAAATTTTATACAGCTGCGATAAGAAGCCTTGACTCTTTAGCTTCAATCTAATAATTTCTAAGTTTAAAATTCCAAATTATGTGACGTCACACCAGGGGCGGGGAGGGGATGGGGGTGGAGATACAGATGCGGCCACCTGTGACAAGGACGTGAATTGGGGCGTAGGGCTCCAAAACTCATTAAATTCGTGTGATGTAAATTATGGAGGGTCCGTTTCTGGCGAGTAATGCATTTGCAATACAGCGAGCTTTCAAATGTGACATGTTGCTTGTTTTGTAGATAGCAGTTTCCGGTAAAACGTAGTGTAAGAGAAAGTCGATAGGAATGGAACCACCCCTCTAAAACAAAAACAGATGTTTAATCAGAAACCGAAAGTCAACTAGTATGAGATGGGAGAAGCGGAAACCTGTAAGGTTAAGTTACCATCAATTATCAAATGAAAAGGGGGTCATGTAACGCAGCAAATAGTTAGTTACGTGGGAAAGACATTTGAGCGTAGCTTTTTCATTCTAGGGCTACGTCGCATTTTGTACAGAACAAGGCAAATGCTGGTGATAGCACATAAGGCAACAGAATTTACTCGACGTGTTGTGCAGCACTTTTAAAGGTTGTTGACGTGCGTTTCACCCATTCCTCGTGGACGCCAGCCTACATATGCACCTGAAAGCGAGCACAAGCATCGAAACCTGCTCCCTGAGATGTGCAAGATTTATGACCTTCACCACATACACAGTTATCATCACGTGTCGCCACAGATACTACGATCCGGGGAACGTGGCGGCCACTTTTACCACATTTACTAACAAGCATTCTTTAGTTGTACAGTCCATTTTATCAAGACACTTGTTCACAATACTCCACAAATTCTCGATGGAATTTGAGTCGGGTGAATTACCAGGCCATTGAAGCACATAAATGTTGTTTTCTTTAAAGAACGTCTTGACTGGTTACGAAATGTGACTCAGGGCCAGATCGTGTTGAAATGTTCCTCCACCATCTGCAAAGGTTTGTAGAACGACACAATCCTGCTCCTAAGGATTTCCATGTATTTGGTTGAATTCATGCAGTCAACAGGAACTAGTGTTCCAGAGCCATTTGCAGTGAAGATACCTCATTACATATTTTTGGGAAATTATTTTACAGTCTGTTCAAGATGATCAGCTCTCGCTGCCTCATGGGTGCTTCGCCTAACAATCGTTGTTCTGTGTACTTGAACAATAAAATATGATTCATCACTGAAAATTACAAGTTTCTAGTCATTGAATGTTCAAGGTTTATATATGCCAATTATTTTTCTTCATGGCACGTTTAACAACGGCTTCTTTATTGACTTTCGTGCCTTCCGCCCGCAATCATGCAATAGTGCTGCTGCTCGCAGTGTGGTTTCAGCGGCCTGACTGCAGTCGTGTGTATGAGTTGCGTTTGTGTGTGTGTGTGTGTGTGTGTGTGTGTGTGTGTGTGTGTGTGTGTCTGGCCATTTTTGACGAAGGCCTTACTGGTCTAAAGCTTTATTTGTGACAGTCTTTTGTTGTACCCATCTGCGATTCGAAATCTCCGCTGTATGGTGAGTAGCAACTTTCCTTTTCATAATTTGTTACATTCCATCCTAGATTATCCATTGTTTGACTTTCACGAGATCTGTCAGGCGAGTAGCAGAAACACATTCCTGCTGGCCGGGGTGGCCGAGCGGTTCTAGGCGCTACAGTCTGGAACCGCGCGACCGCTACGATCGCAGGTTCGAATCCTGCCTCGGGCATGGACGTGTGTGATGTCCTTAGGTTAGTTAGGTTTAAGTAGTTCTAAATTGTAGGGGACTGATGACCTCAGCAGTTAAGTCCCATAGTGCTCAGAGCCATTTGAAAGCCAAACACGTTCCTCACTACTCTAACCTTAAAAACCACTTGCATTGGAGGATGTTACAATGTTACATCATCTTCCGGTGGTAAAACATGGATAGTATATATTCTAGTGTAGTCTGAAGGAAAATATTCGTTGTAATTATGACAGAACTAGCGACCTCCCCTGCCTCGCTAGTGTAGCACAAAGTGTCTACATCTGGACGACTTGTATGCTGTAGCGGTGATTTTGCTCATGGTGTGGGGAAAGGAGCAACGCGTCATAGTGAAAGATACAGAGTCGAGCAAGTGTGACAGGGATTTCCCCTTTCACTGCTACGAACACTATATCATCATAGCGCGCCAATGCGTAGCATACAAAGTATTGTGCCATAATATAAGAATGAAATTAAAAATTAAAATAACTTTTCCAAGCTTCGTTAGGGTATGCTTCAGTATATTAATGTTAAAATTGTTAAATCTCAGAAAGATCAGATGAATACGTTCTGCTAAATATATTGTTTTAAGAAAAAATAAGTGGCTGTAAATAATGAAGCTAGAAAGCCAAAAATCGTGCAGAATGTGCCAATGTATGTCACAATCAAAAATTACAAGTGTCAGCTTGATTGTTTGCAATATTTTGGTCGTAATTGGCGTTTTTACGAAAAATTGAAGGCCCTAAATAATTCACAAAGAAAGATGATAATTCATATGAAGCGTCAGTTTGATATAAATCCACGAAATATGTAACACCAATAAGCTACCTCTATTAGTTTTCAAGTTAATTACTAAAAACTAAATTTGAAACAAAAACGTCCCTATTCGTAAAAGATTAAGTATTGCTTGTATTTGTTGTGGAAAGTTCTAATTACAACACTCGATTACACTGATGAAATAATACAGCTGTACCAAGTTTCAGGACTTTAGTATGAATAACAATCACTACAAGGAATCTTAAAGAGGCAGTTCGGAGGTCATGTGTTACTGTCGGTTACATTCTAACATTCAAACTGGCAAAGTTTGAATGCAGTCGAGCTAAATCTTTTTAGTAACTACAGCCAATTCATTCATATAAAAGGCAATTTATTCATATTGATTCATTCATATAAAAATTTAGAAAATTATAAACTATTAAACGACAGCGGTATTAATTAATACGTGTCCGAAAAATGGATCATTTAGAGGCTGCTACATTTGCCTAAAGCAGTTGCTAGCAGATGTTTCACCAGCGGTCTGCTGCTCCCATATATAAATACGGCCAGAGAGGCAGTAAGAAGAAACATTTCGCACCGAGTTATCAATCTGTCTGCGTCAGTCAAACGCTTGTGTGCATTGTGTGTTTTCGCTAAAAGTAGGAAGTGAACTCACAAGACCAGTACACCGTCCTGGATCGGTTAGATTTCACGGAAGTAACTGTTTGTGTGACGCTCGTTATCTTCATAAAACCGCGTGGCAAGTGGTGAGGTTATGTTCCACTTTTAAGGCGAGCAATTAACCTTTGGTGATTCGCAGTCGGGACGATAAACCATTTTACTTGGAACTTACTGTAGAGGTCGCCTCTAAACTGATAATAGTGCTGTTTCCAATATGGACATTATTATTATTATCAGGAATATTATTATCTTCGTGGGTGTGGACTTTTACTGAATATACTAGGGCTATTTCGAAAGTAAGTTCCCGTCGATCGCGAAATGGAAACCACTTTGAAAATCAGAAATATTTTATCTGCAACAGTTAGCTACGGCTTCCAGCCACAGCTCTACGTAGACACCACTCAAACATTTGTCATAGCATTGTACCAACTTTTCAATACCCTCGTCATAGAAGGCAGCCGCCTGTGCTTCCCTCCAATTCCCTACGCTCATCTATAGCTCTTTGTCTGTGCGAAAATGCTGTCTTCATAGCCAGTAGTTAAGGTGAGTAGAGATGAAACACAGAGGGAGCCAACTACGGGCTGTAGTGCGGGTGATCAGACACTTCCCATTTTCATTGCCCCTGCAGATTGCGATCGAGAATTGTCACAAAGTAGGAACCGTATGACAGTTCTGTGATGTGGGCTGCATAACATCAGGCGAATATCTCACCAGGACCTCATACTTGACAGGCGACACTATTTTCTACGCATCTTTATGTGCTCACCATGCGCTCAGAACTGAAAAGAGCAAAGTGATGGAACAGACAGGCATACTAGAGACACTGTCGAACACTCTGAAGTGCTGGATCATCAACCATATCCCCCAGATTTGGCTCCATCAGACATCCAGCTGTTCTCCAAACTGAAGAAATTCCTCGCTGATAACCGCTTTTCGTCCAGACGAGAAAAGCTATTCCTGTAGATGGGTACTTTGCGGAACTTCTGGAGGAAAAGTACAGAGAGGTGATAATGGCATTGGAACACTGCTGGGTAAAACCTGTTGATGTTAGAGGAGATTGTTGTTGTTATGGCCTCCCGCCTGAAGACTGGTTTGATGCTACTCTCCATGCCACTCTATCCTGTGAAAGCCTTCTCATTCCGACAAACTACTGCAACCTACATCCTCCTGAATCTGCTTACTGAGTTCATCTCTTGGTCTTCTTCTACGATTTTTACCTCCCACACCAAAATTGGTGATCCCTTGATGCCTCAGAATGTGTCCTACCAACCGATCCCTTCTTCTAGTCAGATAGTGCCACAAATTTCTTTTCTCCCCAATTCTGTTCAGTATTAGTTACGTGATCTACCCATCTAATCTAGAGGAGATTATGTCGAAAAATAAAACTTCTTGGTAGCATCATTCACTATCAGGCTGAGAACTTTTCAGACTGCCCTCTTATATACACGGAGCGTCCTCATTAACCAGCGTACCTATTATTGAAAAAGTTATCAAAATCCCTAAAATAGTTGCTGAGAGAAGTCTTCATATGTAGACAGAAAAAGGCGATGGGGAACTTTAATTTGTAGCATGTAGACAAGGAGAATTTCTATACAAAGTGCTGATATTTTTATTGGTGGCTTAAGACAGTTTACTGAACAACATTACATCAGTATTTACTTCATTTGCAGATTAATATTTATACCTACTAGGAGCAGTATGTTTTTAGGCTAGTTAGTACTTCCAAGTACATCCGGCAAGAGCAAGCCATATTGGTTATTTTCCCCTGAGTAGCAGGTCAGGTGTTGAAATATGGACATAACGGATGCGAAACAGTTAGTCTGTACTGACAAGTGTAGTCCATTTAGTGCTGCAGTTACGTCAATACAGAACATCAGGTGACATGTTTGTGGGAAGATACATGCAGAGGAAAAACAACTAACCCACTAAAGTGGGTACATTTTCTTCTATTTTTTTGTCATCAGTTTTCTGACTGGTTTGATACAGCCCATAATGTATTCCTCACCTGTGCCAATCTTTTTATCTCAGAGTAGCAATTGCAAGCTATGTCCTCAATTATTTGTTGGATGTGTTCAAATATCTGTCTTCCTCTACAATTTTTATCCTCTACAGCTCCCTCTAGTACCATAGAAATTATTCTCAGATGTCCTAACAGTTGTCCCATCATCCCGACCCTTCTTCTTGTAAGTGTTTTCCATATATTCTTTTTCCTCGCCGGTTCTATGGAAAAACTCTCGATTCCTTACCTTATCAGTCCATCTAATTTTCAAAATTCGAATTTCGATGCTTCGATTCACTTCTGTTCCTGTTTTTCCACAGTCCATGGGTACATATTAAGGAACCAATGATCACAGTACCTGCACGTATACTCTTAACACGCTGTATAAAGAGTGTTTCTGAAGTGATGGTCAATAATTCACACATAGAAAGTACAGGCCAAAGTAGCTAAACATCTGCAATAAACATGGGTTCACAAATCAACCGTTGTCGAGATACAACACATTTTCTGTTGCGGTTCATCAGTAACTATGAACACGTGGCTTCTCTAAACGTTAAAACAGGTGTTCAAAATGTTGTCCATGCAACACTGAACTCGTTTCGGAAGTGAGTTGCAAATCCTCTTAGGCAGTCCTGGGGAATTCTGTAAATGCTGAAGGCTACTTCACTCCGCAAGCGAAATTCCTCAAGAGAGCTGACCTCGGTAGCGTAGACCAGGCTTTGACATCACCCCACAACAGAAACCCGTGGGATTTAAATCCGGGAACCTTGGAGGCCATGGCACAGGCTCTCCTCCACCTTTCCAATGTTGACCATATGTCCGAGGTAGAAGCCGGCGCACTCGTAAATGGAAATGTTCTGCAGCACCTTCATGTATGAACCATATGTTCAGGCGTTGGTTTAGTGGGATATCATCATGTAAATCTGGAAGTACACTCTGCTGAAACCGCATGTACTTCTGTCCGGTTAGTCTCTGTGGCAGGAAGTGTGGTCCAATTATGCGGTCTCCGAGCAGTCCTACCCAGACGTTCAACGAATAACCCTGCTGATGTCTTGATATGTGTGCCGCATTAGGATTGACATCGGCCCAAATGTGACAGTTACGGTACCTAAAAATACCGTGACGGGGTAAATCCAGCCTGCTTACAAACAGGGGATTCAGGGTAGACTGTCGTCGCACTCGTTGGCAGAAACTCTCTCTAGGAGGGAAGTCTGCATTGTTGAGGGCTGGCACTCGCTGGAGACGATACGGATAGAGCACTTGCCGGTGTAAAATCAGCCACAACACACTGCTATGACTCAGGACACGCTCTTCGGTAGCAATCGTCCTTGTTGAAGTACTCGGACGTTCGTGTACAATGCGTAACACCCTTTCCTCAACATCGAGTCTTATAGATCTGGGTCGACCTTCTCGTACATGGTATACGAAACTCTGCGTTTCTCTTAGGCGCTGATGTAACCGGCCAAATGTATGCCTGTCGGGCTGCCTGCGGAGAGGAAAAGCTTCTTCATACAATCGTGCAGCCTCAAGGGCGCTGCAATTTGTGTTGTCATACACGAAGAGCATGTCAGTGTACTCTTCATTGGTGTAACCTCTGTCCATGGTGCATTCACGTTTGTAACTGATTGTGAGGCTGGTACGGCATAGTTCACGGTGGGGGAAAGGTAAGTAGTTGCGCATGCGTAAACAAACAGATAGTCGATCGCAAACCTCGAGATACCAAAGTAAATACCGCGGTATCCAGTGGCGTTTACAGTTAGTTCCAAACTTGAATTAATGCGATACCTCGGCAATGGTTGAGTTGTGGACCCATCTTTACTGGAGCTTTTTTTCTACTTTTGGCTTATACTTTCCGAGTGTGAATTATTGACCATCACTTCTCAAACAGCCTGCATATATTGTGTGTTAGCGGTGTAGGTACAGATATTGTGATATCTGGTGCCTTAATACGTGCTTACTTCAGTGTGCAAGCTGTTTTTCTTCGCCGTCTGACGTTCTTTCGCAAACACATCACAAAATTCACTACTTGATGTTTTTTGCAGAGTTGTAACTGCACCATGAAGTGGACTACGCCTGTCAGTGTAGAGTAACCGTTTTATGTCTATTTATATGCGCTTCAGTACCTGACCTGCTCCACAGTCAAGATAGACGTTAATGACTTGCTTGTGCCACCCATACTTGAAGATTAACCAACCTAAAAACATACTACTTCATGACAGCTATAATTATTATCTTCAATTGAGTAAATACCGATGTAATGATGTTCAGTACACTGTCCTCATTCATCAATACAACACGCTGTACATATCTACAGAATCTAGTAATAATAATTTCATGTTGCTCGTGTCCTGGTGCAAGTCTTTCAATTGGACGTAACTTCGGCAGCTTGCGTTTCTGTAGCCATCTTTCTAACCTGGGAGAAGACGATCTATGAACCTATAGTTTAACATGGTATCCGAAATTTGTTTCGTTCCTGGCGAATCTCTAAATCATTGAGAGCTGATTGCTGGGCTAAAAGAAAAAAAAAATCAAAGATAAAAATCTGGTCTGACAGATTCAATCTTACGACCGTTCGCGATTTGTCGCTAAACTTACCAGTAGAACATGTAAAATACCTCCGTTTTTGTGTTATATATATAAAACAATACTTTCCAAAAATATGAATATGCATTTCATCAGTGCTACGGGCGTCAAAGTCATTGGTGACTCATAGTCATGCATTCGCAGTTAGTTCACAGATAGCTCATTAGGAAAGCAGTGTATTCTTTGAACACAAAATGAGTTTGAACTGTCGGCTCGCCATCATGCAACGGTAGCGTTGCATGAGGAGAGCAGTGGCTGTGGCACAGTGACCTTATCATGACCTTTCTCACGTTCCCTCCCCCCCGAATTGTCATGTACACCAGTGCGACTGTTTCTAGTTAGTTAGTCAGTTCAAATGGTTCAAATGGCTCTGAGCACTATGGGACTCAACATCTGAGGTCATCAGTCCCCTAGAACTTAGAACTACTTAAACCTAACTAACCTAAGGACATCACACACATCCATGCCCGAGGCAGGATCGAACCTGCGACCGTAGCAGTCACGCGGTTCCGGACTGAAGAGCCACCGCACGGCCACCGTGGCCGGCTGGGTTAGTCAGTTATCTGTTCCATTGATCAGTCTCAAGGAAACCATTATGACGTGAAACGCAAGTGCATAGGAAATGCACACATGAACCAAGGTACTTTTTTTTTAAAAAAAAAGCTTAATTTTTTTGCCTACACCATTCCCTTAAATGGCACAAAATGCATATATTATACCTATATATTTATTTATTCCTATTCAAGAATTCATCTATGGTATAGAAGGAGCTCTCAAGGAGATATGATTTCAATTTATTTTTGAAACTATTACTGCTCCCTGTCAGACTTTTTTTTCATCTGGTAATTTATCGAAGAGTTTTACAGCAGCATATTTTACCCCTTTCTGTGCCAAAGACAGGTATTACAATCACAAATGTCACTGTCGTTCTTAAACTAATCCATGTTGTTGAGAACAAATTTCATTGCTGAGTAATGTACTATGAGGCTGTTGTAAGAATTCCTCACCTTTTAAACAGATGCTTACAAGATGGCGGCTATGAGCCCCACACATTATTGTAACCACTTTATCCTGAGCAGTAAATACTTTTTGCCTAAGTGTTGAGTTACCCCAAAATATTATTCTGTATAACATCAGAGAGTGAAAGTATGCAAAATATGTTAGCTTGCTAATTTCTATATTCTCAAAATAAGCAATTATTCTAATTGCAAAAGTTACTGAACCTAGTCGCTTTAGGAAATACAAAATATGACTTTTCCAATTAAGATTCTTGACTATATGTACACCCAAAGACTTAGTATGCTCTACCCTGGCTGCTGACTTGTGTTGATGTTTTATATTCATTGAAGGAACTGAGCTCCTTGCAGTACAAAATTGGATGTACTTCGTTTTTCTGGAAGTTCAGAGAAAGCCCATTCGCAGAAAACCAATCAATAACTTTTCCCAAGACATTATTTGTATCCTTTTCTTTTGGAGTTTCTTTTACTGGATTAATAATGATGCTTGTACCATCAGCAAACAGTATCAGTTTAGCTTCTTTTTTCAGATAAGAAGGGAGGTCATTCACACATGTTAAGAACAGAAGAGGACCCATGATCGAACCTTGTGGAACACCTAATGTAATTTCACCCCAGTTAGATGAAGTGGAAAACTTCCTTAAATCACTTCTACATCTACATGGTTACTCTTCAGTTTACACTTAAGTGCCTGGCAGAGGGTTCATCGAACCATTTTCATACATCTTCTCTACCATTTCATTCTCGAATGGCGCGTGGGGAAGAGGAACACCTAAATCTTTCCGTTCGAGCTCAGATTTCTCTTATTTTATTATGATGATCATTTCTCCCTACGTAGGTGGGTGTCAACAAAATATTTAAGCATTCGGAAGAGAAAGTTGGTGACTGAAATTTCGTAAATAGATCTCGCCGCAAAGAAAACCGCCTTTGTTTCAGTGACTGCCACCCCAACTCGCGTATTATGTCAGTGACTCTCTCACCCCTATTGCGCAATAACACGAAACGAGCTGCCCTTTGCATTTTTTCAATGTCCTCCGTCAATCCTACCTGGTAAGGATCCTATACCGCGCAGCAGTATTCCAGCAGAGGACGGACAAGTGTAATGTAGGCTGTCTCTTTAGTGGGTTTGTCGCATCTTCTAAGTGTTCTGCCAACAAAGCGCAGTCTTTGTTTCGCCTTCCCCACAATGTTATCTATGTGGTCCTTCCAGTTTAAGGTGCTCGTAATTGTAATTCCTAGTTATTCAGTGGAATTGACAGCCCTTAGATTTGTGCGATATCTCGTATACCTAAAAGTTATCGGATTTCTTTTAGTATCCATGTGGATGACCTCGCACTTTTCTTTGTTTTCGCACCATACAGAAATCCTCTCTAGATCATTTTGTGATTGGAATTGATCGTCTGATGATTTTACTAGAGGGTAAATTACAGCGTCATCTGCAAACAATGTAAGGGGACTGCTCAGATTATCAACTAGATCATTTAAATAAATCAGGAACACCAGAGGGCCTATGACACTACCTTGCGGAACGCCAGATATCACTTCTACTCGATGATTTACCGTCTATCACTACGAACTGTGACCTCTCTGAGAGGAAATCACGAATCCAGTCACACAACTGAGACGATACTCCGCATGCGCGCAATTTGATTAATAATCGCTTGTGAGGAACGGTATCAAAAGCCTACTGGAAATCTAGGAATATGTAATCGATCTGAGATACCTTATCGACAGCACTCATTACTTCATGGAATAAAGAGCTAGCTGTGTTGCACAAGAACGATATTTTCTGAATCCGTGTTGGTAATGTATCAATAAGTCATTTTCTTCAAGGTGATTCATAATGTCCGAGTACAATATATGCTCCAAAATTCTACTGCAAATTGAGTCAGTCTCTTCTTGAATATTGGTGTGACCTGTGCTACTTTTCAGTCTTTAGGATCAGACGTTTCGTCAAGTGAGCCGTTGTATATGATTGCTAAGAAAGGCGCTATTGTGTCTGCATACTTTGAGAGGAACCTGATTTGTATACCATCTGGACCGGAAGACTTGCCTTTCCTAAGTGATTTGAGTTGTTTCGCAACACCTAAGATATCTACTTTTATGTCACTCATGCTAACAGCTGTTCTGGTTTCGAATTTTGGAATATTTACTTCGTCTTCTTTCGTGAAGGAATTACGGAAATCTGTATTTAGTAACTCCGCTTTAGTGGCACCATCATCGGTAACATTTCCATCGCTATCGCGCAGTGACGGTATTGACTGTTTTTTTGCCACTGGTGTACTTTACACACGACTGGAATCTCTTTGGGTTTTCTACCATATTTTGAGACAATATTTCATTGTGGAAACTATTAAAAGCATCTCGCCTTGACGTCCGCACTAAATTTCGAGCTTCCGTGAAACTTAGCCAGTCTTGGTGATTTTGCGTTCTTCTGAATTTGGCATCCTTTGTTCGTTGCTTCTGCAACAGTGTTTTGTGTACCATGGTGGATCAGTCCCGTCTATTATTGACTTGTGCGGTATGAATCTGTATATTGCTGTCGATACTGTATCTTTTAATTTGAGCCATATCTGGTCTACTTAATCCACATAAAGAATCTTTCTTGCTTCCTGTTCTGTAGATATGACTGAAATAACTCATATGCCATTCCATATATAGTGTAGAAGTGCAATTTCTGTAACATAATGGCATGGGTCACACAGTCAGATGCTTTGGATAAGTCACAGAAAATACTTATTGGTGACATTTTACTATTTAAAGACTCTGCTACGTGGACAGTGAAATGGTAAGCCAACACAACCATATTTTTCTCTCCCAGTCACTGTCCAGTATTTTACCAGCCATTTAAACGAAACATCCATTCAATATGCACCCCAGCGTCGTCCATCTATTCTCTGTATCCCCCTTGATGCTCAAATACGACTACAGTTCGAGTCTTGTACCCCATTGGTTCAAGGCTCCATGGACGTCAAATTAAATATCAAAGTGTTGTTTTCAGGTCTAAATTGTCTGTGTTATTGTTAAGAGTACAACCTAGACATTGAGTACGGATGTTGATGACCTCGCTGTTGAGTGCCCTATACATACCACCACTACCACCACCACCACCACGACCACCAAAAAACTGATGCGACTCACTTATTGGCCCTATTGACATACCTTTCAGCTTTAAGTACGCTTGACACCTAAAACATCACTGGAGACCCTCAAATTAAGTGTTCTAATGTTATTCACATGTGTAAATTGTCTGTCATCTTTATCAAAATACACAAAGTTATTGCCATTTCGATATTAGGCCTACGCCGCTGGTGGAACGATGAAATTTTCATAACCTAACGGTATTAAGTTTGCAGAAGTGTCTCACCTTACCCCACCAAGCACCAGTTTTGAGGGTAGGGGTAGAAGAAAATGCATCATGTTCTACACTAGAAAATTATAACTGACGTTATTGACTGTCTAAAGCAGCTTTTTATTACTTTCGATCTCAGTCCTACTTGAGGTTATACTCCACTGAGCTACAAAAACGAACTTTCATCATATGACATTTTTAGAAATTTTCAATAAGACTTCATCTCACCAAGTCCATTTTAGAAGGGGAAGAAAACAGTGCATCATGTTCTACAATAGCAAAATGCGGTTCACACTAATGGCTGGTTTTATGTTTCCCATAGTTTGTAAAAGTTCTGTCATAATTTTATGTTTTAACAGGTGTAGAAGTTCGTTGTTGTACTGAAGAAGGCTACCATATTTACTGATAAGAACTATATTGTTAAGACGCTTTTTAAAGCCTTACAGACCGTACCGTCCTTCCTTTTCATAATCAGTTACTAAGTAATACCAAGAGCTAACAACAAAATAAGATCTATAGCATGTTTAGCTGCCGACATCACATTTTCCAACACTTTAGGACAACAAAGCATACTAAAAATGACGCATTTGGGAGAGATTTTTAACGTAATGTATCACTTAAACTGTATATTTTCAGAATACGCAAGTGTAGCTACAAAAAGCACCAAATACAAGATGTTAGCTTTGTAAAATCTTACATCAAAATGGCAGCAGCTCAGTTTGCTTGTAAGACACTCCGTCTTGTTGCAAGTCTCAGGAATATTAATGTGTCTGGACGAGGTTTTACACAGAGGAAAGTTCGATCTTTGATCATGGACGAATATTCGACCAAGATAAAAAACATTAGAAATATTTATATATCATTTATCAAAATGCATAAATATTTGTTTGACAAAAGTACAGAACACATATGGCTCACTTCGTTGATGCTACTAGCATAAAGTGGGCAAATGTACACTTAGCTATGCCTATAGTTTGATCTCTGTACCAAAGTAAAATTGCATGTTAAAGAAACAAAAAATTGTCTGTATTACTTTTCTATACGAGTACGAAACACAAGTGGCTCTCTTATTCGTAATGCTGATATAACTTACAGAATAAGCTACACTTGGCGATGACTACAGTTCGATCTTTGTAACAAAGTAAAATAGCACTTTAATAAAAGCAAAAATTTACCTGTATTATCTGTCAAAATATGCACACATTTGTTCTATAACAGTACATAACACATGTAGTTCACTTATTGTTACTACTGATCTGACATACACGTTAAGATATACTTGCAGTGACTTTATTTATGCTGTCACACAGTTGAAACTAAATGTCACTTCGATGAAATAAAGCAGTGAACTGTAACTGTAAGATAAGAACGTAATACACATTCATATAGAAATCAGTGTTGGTATACTATCAAGTAACCACTTTCAACTTCTTTTCGTAGTCAGCCAAACATTATAGTGACCCTATTCTATAAAATTAACTTTATCGTTTCAATAACATATTAGACCTTCTGGTAACAAAC
Organism: Schistocerca nitens; assembly: GCF_023898315.1. Classification (NCBI taxonomy): domain Eukaryota; kingdom Metazoa; phylum Arthropoda; class Insecta; order Orthoptera; family Acrididae; genus Schistocerca; species Schistocerca nitens. The sequence goes on from NC_064619.1 coordinate 367,979,673, forward strand.
AGACCCGAACTATTTGAAACAGTTAACGCAGAACAGGGAATTAGCGATCATAAAGCGGTTACAGCATCGGTGATTTCAGCTGTAAATAGAAATACTGAAAAATGTTGGAAGATTTTTCTGTTTAGAAAAAGTGACAAAAACCATATTTCAGAGTACTTGACGGCTCAAAAAAAAAATGGCTCTGAGCACTATGGGACTTAACATCTGTGGTCATCAGTCCCCTAGAACTTAGAACTACTTAAACCTAACTAACCTAAGGACATCACACACATCCATGCCCGAGGCAGGATTCGAACCTGCGACCGTAGCAGTCGCGCGGCTCCGGACTGAGCGCCTAGAACCGCTAGACCACCGCGGCCGGCTTGACGGCTCAACACGAAAGTTTTATCTCAAGTACAGATAGTGTTGATGATCAGTGGACAAAGTTCAGAACCATCGTACAATATGCATTAGGTGAGAATGTGCCAAGCAAGATCGTCACCGTGGTACAACAACCGAGTTAGAAAACTGCTACGGAAGCAAAGCTAACTTCACAGCAAACATAAACATAGCCAAAGCCTTGCAGACAAACAAAAAATAGTGTGAGGAGGGCTATGCGAGAGGTGTTCAACGAATTCGAAAGTAAAGTTCTGTGTACTGACTTGCCAGAAAATCCTAAGAAATTTTGGTCTTATGTCAAAGTAGTAGGTGGATCAAAACAAAATGTCCAGACACTCTGTGACCAAAATGGTACTGAAACAGAGGATGACAGACTAAAGGCCGAAATACTAAACCTCGTTTTCCAAAGCTGTTTCACAGAGGAAAACTGCACTGTAGTTCCTTCTCTAGATTGTCGCACAGATGACAGAATGGTAGATATCGAAACAGATGACAGAGGGATAGAAAAAAAATTAAAATCGCTCAAAAGAGGAAAGGCCGCCGGATCTGATGGGATACCAGTTCGATTTTACACAGAGTACGCCAAGGAACTTGCACCCATTCTTGCACCGGTGTACCGTAGGTCTCTAGAAGAGCGTAGGGTTCCAAAAGATTGGAAAAGGGCACAGGTCATCCCAGTTTTCAAGAAGGGACGTCGAACGTATGCGCAGTACTACAGACCTATATCTCTAACGTCGATCAACACGTATTGTATTCGAGTTTAATGACTTTTCTGGAGACTAGAAATCTACTCTGCTGGAATCAGCATGGGGTTCGAAAAAGACGATCGTGTGAAACCCAGCTTGCGCTGTTCGCCCACGAGACTCAGAGGGCCATAAACACGGGTTCCCAGGTAGAAGCCGTGTTTCTTGACTTCCGCAAGGCGTTTGATACAGTTCCCAAGAGTCGTTTAATGAACAAAGTAAGAGCATATGGACTATCAGACCAATTGTATGATTGGATTGAAGAGTTCCTAGATAACAGAACGCAGCCTGTCATTCTGAATGGAGAGAAGTCTTCCGAAGTAAGAGTGATTTCAGGTATGCGACCTTGTGGATAACATCGGAAGTTCATTGAGGCTTTTTGCGGATGATGCTGTAGTATATCGAGAGGTTGTAACAATGGAAAATTGTACTGAAATGCAGGAGGGTCTGCAACGAATTGACGCACGGTGCAGAGAATGGCAATTGAATCTCAATGTAGACAAGTTTAATGTGCTGCGAATACATAGAAAGAAAGATCCTTTATCATTTAGCTACAATATAGCAGGTCAGCAACTGGAAGCAGTTAATTCCAAAAATTATCTGGGAGTAGGCATTAGGAGTGATTTAAAATAGAATGACCATATAAAATTAATCGTCGGTAAAGCAGATGCCAGACTGAGATTTATTGGAAGAATCCTAAGGAGATGCAGTCCGAAAAGGAAAGAAGTAGGTTATACTACACTTGTGGGATCCATACCAGGTAGGGTTGGTAGAAGAGATAGAGAAGATCCAACGGAGAGCAGCGCGCTTCGTTGCAGGATCATTTAGTAATCGCGAAAGCGTTACGGAGATGATAGATAAACTCCAGTGGAAGACTCTGCAAGAGAGACACTCAGTAGCTCGGTACGGGCTTTTGTTGAAGTTTCGAGAACGTAACCTTCACCGAGGAGTCAAGCAGTATATTGCTCCCTCCTACGTCTATCTCGCGAAGAGACCATGAGGATAAAATCAGAGAGATTAGAGTCCACACTGAGGCATACCGACAATCTTTCTTTCCACGAACAATACGAGACTGGAATAGAGGGGAGAACCGATAGAGGTACTCAAGGTACCCTCCGCCACATTACGTCAGGTGGCTTGCGGAGTATGGATGTAGATGTAGATGTAGATGAATGTCACCTTCTACTTACTTATCGTCTCACGCAGTGGATACTATGTAGCCTGGATTGAATTGTATATGGAAATACATGTTTGCATAGGTAAGATATGAGGGTTGCTATGCTTTCAAGTTCTCATATTCAAGTACTTTTCAAAGTCAGTTAAATGTTATAATGACAGCTTGCTGAGGTATTAACGTTATCTTGCAGTGCAAAACCTTTGTCATACTCTGCTGAGAACTCTACCTTATGCTATTGCACAGTGGAAACGACATGACAATTCAATAAAATAACATGCTGAACTAACCGTATCTATCAACATTAATTAATACACATTCGTAGTGGAGTTTCTGCACCTTCAACTGCCACTTTTTACAACTTTTTAATTTCAGCCTTTATGCATGCTCTCTCTGCAATCTTTCTATGTAACTGTATACTTGCGTGGAGGACATGGAATGTGCTGTCTGTCATTGAGGTTCAAACAGGTATGTTAGGTGTAAATAACATCAAAATAAATAGCTTGAAAAATACTGAGATATATAGTTCAATATATTATGGAATATTAGATTGTTATAAATACAGTATGTAGACAACCAGTAGGTTACAATTACATTTTCATTATATATCTGTAACACATAGGCTAAAATTCCATTTTCCTACTGCATACACATACAGCCACAGGCTAACATTTACACAGTTACTGCTACATACAAATACAAAAAGAAACTGTATGTCTATTACTTTAGTTCTTGTATCTATAGTCGAAATCGACTGAGTCCACATTATTTACTCTACCATGGTAAATCATACAAACTTTGCCACTTATGAGAAATTTAGATTCCCCATCACATATAGCTGTGAATCTTGCAACAGAATCAATCACTTCCTATTAGGGGTTGTCTTGCAGTTGTTCAAATAAACCAGCAGGGCTACCCCAAATATCGTTTTGGTGCATATTGCGCTCAAGATCTTCTTCCATCTCTAATTCTGATAGCTTCGAACATCCTCCCTCTGCTTCAAATACTGCATAATAGAAGCAGAAGAACCCCTGTTTTCTTGGATTATGACAAGTAATTGCTACGAAAAATACGAAGTTTATTTGTGATATTCATGTCAGGCATAAATTTTGTGATTCGGAATCTCGCACTACATGCACAGAGGACAACTACTTCTACCAGCAACGGTATCAGTCACGTGCTACTAGTGACTGCCTTACTTTAAATATCTGTCTTTCTGCTTAGTCAGCAAGGTCTCAGACAAGTTAAGGCTGTTTGATACCTGTACATGCGCGTTCAAGGAACAGTCTGCGCAACCTCCAAGCATGTCACATTTTGCCACGTGAGAAGTGTTTGCATTGTCAGGAATTGGTGCCTTTTCTGATTGCATTGTCATGACATCACTTTCCTTCATGTCTGCTAAATTTAGAACAAGTCTCGACTTCTCCCAGGCTTTGCTGACTAAGCATATGTACACATTTTAGCATAATCCCTCTAGCTTTATAAGTTATAATAAAGGGGGAGGAGAATTGGTGGGATGGGCCACATGTGTTTGACGCTAGTGGAATGTGCTAAGATGTGTATACATGCTTAGTCAAGGTCTCAGAAAGTCGAGAATTCTTCTGAATTTTGGAGTCGTGACTAGATGTGACATCGTGATTACGTGATAAGAAGTGTCACCAACACGAGACATGATAAATCCTTCTCATATGTGCCTTTTAATTATCACAGAAATATGTGACATCATTGGAGATTGATCAAATTTTTTGAATGCATATGTGCAGATGTCAATAAGTCTTGACTTGTCTGAGACTTTACTCACTAGGAAGAAAGATACTAAAAGCCAGGAAGCTACTAGAAGCAAGTGACTGATGCTGTTTCTGGCAGAGTAAGCTGCCCTGTGGATGTGTCACACAGTGATTTCGAATTTAAAAAGTGAAAGTCTAATGTATATTACATATCACTATTACTAAGCTTCGTATTTTGCTTATCAGTTACTTGTTGTAATTCAAGAAAATAGGGCTTAAATCTGCTTACAGATTGTAGAGGCTGGGTGAAGGTGAAAGTGCAGAATGCACCGAAAGAATATCAGCATTAGAGGAGGGATAAAAGCACCTGGTCTTGAGCGCAATTTGGAGCAGTACTGATCATTTTTGAAGAACTGCAACGTATATCGATCAGCTCAACAGTGGAATGTGTCAATGATATACTGTGGTAAATAACATGGACACAGTCAATTTAGACAATAGTCATAAGGGCTAACGATGTAGATATAGAGTTTCTGTTGCTATGCGTGTCTGCTAATAACTGCGTATCTGTTAGTGAATGGTTGTGTATGTATTACAAAACAGAAATTTTAATTACCTGGTTGTATGTGTATGACAACAACATAACATACCAAAATTTATTGTGTGACATCCCTTTGTGGTTTTCGTGTTATTTATATCTAACATTCCTGCTTGAACATCTATGACAGACGAAATATTCCATCTGCTTCAGTGTGTATGCAATTATATAGATTATATCACAATATAGCTCTCAGAGAATGCATGTATAATGCTTGACTTCGAAAACATGTTAAAGATGGTTAATTGAAATTGAAGCAACACTCGTTGAAAGTTTATTAAACTATGTTAATAGATCGATTACTCAGTATATTATTTTATCGAAATGTCGTGCAATTTCCATTGAGTGGCAACATTAGTTAACATTTTCAGCATAAAATGATATACGTTTTACACTGTAAGATAAAGTTAACGCCCTAGAATGGGGTCTTTATAATGTATGGCTGGTTTTGAAAAGTAGTGGGCAGTTGAAACCATAGCAACCATTGTGTCTTACAAATGCTTTATTACTAGAGTTGGGAGACTCATGTAGTCTACAGTAGATTATGGTAAGTAACTATAGACTACAGTGGTTTTCGTAGTAGCCTTGGTCAGTTAATATTTCAATATATTTCAACCACGTTACCAGTCAGGCGTGTGAGCGTTATCTCATTACGATAACTTTGTCATATGTGATCAGTGTCTTACTAGATTTCCCTAGAAATCGGAAGCAGTGAACAGTCTAGAAACAAATCGAGGCTACATAAAGGACCACATAAGCTAAAGAACAACTTTGTTCTACATAGCTATTCTGACGTCTGTCACTTACAATTAAACAATATGTATAGCAAAATGTAAATTTTCAATGTTTAATTCAGGTTTTATTCGAAAAGTATTGACTTGTAACGTGAAACGGAGGGATATTGTAAAAAACGAAAAACTCCAGATATATCATATAGCGCTAGAAAACGCAATTTCATTAAAATATGGTAAAATTAAAAAAACGCAAAGAACAACATATCAAACATCGCTTCAATACTTGGTCGAGATTATATAACAAATGCTTCTGTTATTGCTAAACAACTTTTGCGCTTACCAGCAATAACTTTTGCCTATGACTATGACGAAGAAAATTCTCTTGCGTACAAAATAACAACATAATTATATAGATTTTCTGTGTTAATGCACATCAACTGCACTTACATCACAAGTATTTGCTTTGGTTACATAAAAACGCAGAAGGTACGCGAGGAGTTAATTTTTATCACTTAATATATGCAGTTTATATTTTGTAAGCATGTAAAATATGCAGTTATGTAACACTTCGTGTGGTTCTAATTATGAGCAAAACACAGCAAACAAGCAAACAGAAAACAAAGAGAAGTCGTCGGTTCTCGGTTCTTCTCCCGCTGCCAATGCTACCAGTGCTACTGGTAATCCTACCTTTCAAAAAGTCATTTCCATCTGTGCCAAACTAACAAACTGTGACTGTGGTAGGGCGCTACTCTGTGTAGTACATGTATGTATTACATAACGCTGATTAACGGACTGCTCCGTTATACGAGTAATTCTATCCAAGCTGCATACAGTTTACACAATTACAAGCATAACCAACAGCCTTGCCACAGTGGTAACACCGGTTACCGTCAGATCACCGAAGTTAAGCGCTATCAGGCTGGGCTAGCACTTGGATGGGTGACCATCCGCTCTGCCGAGCGCTGTTGGGAAGCGGGGCGCACTCAACCCTTGTGAGCAAAGTGAGGAGCTACATGATTGAGAAGTAGCGGCTCTAGTCTCGTAAACTCACATACAGCCGGGAGAGCGGTGTGTTGACCACATGCCCCTCCATATCCTCATCCAGTGACGCCTGTGGGCTGAGAATGACACGACGGCCGGTGCTACCGTTGGGCCTTCCAAGGTCTGTTCGGCTGGAGTTATTACAAGGATAGCTTAACGTAGACGTTAGATCACTAGTGCCAAAAAACGAACCAATTGTTTCCTACTGTTATAGACCAAATGTGTACACATTCTGAAAAATAATACAGACAATTTTTTGGTTTTTTAAAGTGCTATTTTACTTTGTTACAAAGATCGAACTGTATTAATCGCCAAGTGTAGGTTATCCTGTAAGTTATATAAATAGTGCAAATAACTAATCAATATGAGTTTTGTACTGGTGTAGAAAAGTAATACAGACAATTTTTTGTTTAATTAACATGCAGTTTTACTTTGGTACAAAGATCAAACTATAGTCATTGCCAAATCTATATTGATTTTCGTTATGCCAATAGCGTCAACAAAGTGAGCCACATGTATTTTGTACTTTTATGAAACAAATCTTTATATATTTTGATAAATAATATCGTCCATGATCAGAGATCGAATGTTTCTGTCTGTAAAACCTCGTCCAAACACATGAACATTCTTGAGCCTTGCAATACTACAGCGTGTCTTACAAGTAAACCGAGCTACTGCTGTGTTGATCTACATATGGTTTTACAAAGCTAACATCTTGTATTTGGTGATTTTTGTAGTTATACTTGCTTATTATGAAATTGTACAGTTTAAGTGACACATTACATTAAAAATCTCTCCCAAATGCTTTGTGTCGTTAAAGTGTTGGAAAATGTGATTTCAGCAGCTAACCTTTCCGTAGATCTTATCTTGCTGTTAGCTCTTGGTACTACGTAGTAATTTATTACGAAAAGGAAAGGAGATAGTCTCCAAAGCTTTAAAAGGTGTTAACAACACAATTCTGACCAGTAAATGTTACATTCTTCCTCAGTATAGCAACCACATTATACACCTGTTCAAACATAAAGTTATGATGCAAGTTTTACAAAGTACGGCAAATATATAGCCAGTCATTAATGTGAATTGCATTTGTCTATTGTAGAACATGTTGCACTATTTTCTTCCCCTCCTAAAATTAATTTGGTAAGGTGAAGTATTACCGAAAATTTCTAAAAGAAATCAGGTTTATGTAGCTTCAGTGGAATATGAACTCAAGTAGGCCTAAGATCGAAAGTAATAAAAAGCTGCTTTAGCCGGTCAAACGCCATGGACTGGTCAAAATAAAATACCAGCTATTCATATCTTAATTGAGGCTTGTAGTACTTGCTGAGTAAATGTATGACTGGCATTCTCAGCCGCGCGGGCTTAGCCGAGCGGTTTAAGACGCGGCAGTCATGGACTGTGCGACTGGTCCCGGCGGAGGTTCGAGTCCTCCCTCGGGCATGCGTGTGTGTGTTTGTCCTTAGGATAATTTAGGTTAAGTAGTGTGTAAGCTTAGGGACTTCTGACCTTAGCAGTTAATTCCCATAAGATTTCACACACATTTGATTTTTTGAACATTCTCAATAGGAAAACACTTTTCGAATCCAAATTGTGATGTGTTAAGCAAATTATTTCTACTTTAGTGTAACATTATTCGAGAGTATATTACTTCCTCGAGTATTTTGGAAAAAGTTATTTACTAATGAAGCTGGTTGATAATTATTTAAATCTTTTATCTTTCTTGTAAAACGGTTTAACACTGGCTTACTTTACTCTGTCCAAAAAAATATTCTCTGCCCTAGTGAAGCATTACATTCATTCTTAAAGACATGAAATATTAAGTTAGAACCAATCTTTAAAATTCTACTCGAAATTCTGTCAGCATCATACAACGTTTCGTATCTACAAACTTTCACGATTCTGTTAATTTCAGTGAACGGTACTGATACTATTTGTAGTTGCTTAAGTTTTGTAGAAAGACATTTTTAATAAATTCATCTGTTTTAAAAGATGTGAATTAAAAATAGCTGCAATTCTAAAATTACAGTCACAACATTGTCGTTCAGTTTGTGATAGTATGCTGTAAACCTGCTAGTTGTTGTGACTTGTTTCCTTATCCTCTCAATAATTCTAATTTTATTATCATCAGTATTAATTTCAATTTTACAAGCATGTCTTATAACCCGTTGGTAAATTTCCTGAAAATAATATTACTTTTTAGAATGATAGTAATACAGGATCTTTATTTGTTCTGGCCTTTATGTAATCTCCTCTTTTCCTTTACAACATTTTTGAGAAAGCTCCTTTCTAACATCATTACAAATTTATCACAGATTACATTGAATTTTCATTAGCATGTCTTTCCTTATCTCATCCCATCCCAACTCTTTTATTTTATTCTTAAATCATTGTATCCAAGAAACCTCAACAAACGTCACTATTTTTAAGAACACATCTTGAGCTACATGATACTACGCTGTACATTCTTACTAGATTTACATAATTATCAGGTTGTTAATTAACAATAGGGTAAAATGATTTTTTTAACCTGAACAGTGTCCGTGAAAATATCAGTGAGGGTCCTGCTCTCTTCCAGCACACAATTTGGAATATTTTCTCTTCTATCTTGTATTTAAGTCGCCACATTTCCTCATAAAACAAACACACTTTACTTCTTCAGGAAGTGTTTGATATATTGTGGTCCTTTTCTGCTTTAATTTATTTGAAGACTGCCTGTCCATAACCAGGTTGCAACCTTAAGAATGTGTAAAAAAATGCCTCGCTGTCTCCTGTAAACAGAGGGATTTGGCCTTGTATTCTTGATTACGAAAGCAATCAAAACTGACGAAGAGGAAACGGCAGGTGCCATAACCTGATTGCCCAGAAGCTTCGCTCTGTGGAAGAGAAGCCAAAATGAGCGAACACCTGTCTCGGCTTATAAGTAGATACTCGACCGTTTCTGAGAAAATGAGTCAAAAATTTTCGAGGTACGTTATGTGTCTTTGAGCGAGTAAGTGGTTCAACGGAAGCGATGGCATCGTGGCTAGCGTCGCGGCTTCACAGTTTCGCGCCCCGTGTTCGAAACCTGAATGTTATTTTTGTTTTCGTTTTTCATGTATTTACCGATGCCCGCAGAAAATTACTACACGAATGTTTTCCAGTATATATTGAAATAACATTGTGCTTATTCGTCTACTAATAGCATGTCTGGTGAATGAATTTAAAAAAATTGAACGAAAAAATTATTTGAAATTGTTTTCAATGATATTCCTATAGTGAATCTTCATGCATAATCAATTGCAAGCGCCAGTTTTCGGAAAAGTAATCTGTTATGCGTGGTTTGCCACGAAATCATTGCCAGTGTGAGAAATCTTCAGCAATAGCAACGAGTTTCATTCCAGAGCGAGATTTATACCAAGAAATGCCGCCAGAAATTCGGAATGCCACGAGCATCGAACGAAGGCAACAGAGCAAGGGAATGCACAAAATCTTCCTGAAGAATATAATATATGAATAAAGAATTGATATAAGAATGATATACGACAACAGGAGAATTTAAAAAGATTATAACCCCTAAAAGCACCATACACACATATATTACATAATAACTCTGAGACTTATTGTGAAACCCAAGCGTAATTTTACAATTACTATAACTCTCTTGTATCCACTAACTTCATAAGATGCTTTCTTGTGGTAATTTTCTATGGAAATGTGTAGATAACTGAAAGAAATAAAATAAAGGAAATAAAAACAGTAATCAGGTTTCGAAAACGGGACGCAAAACTGAGCTGCGACTCTAGCGACTATGCCATCAACTAGACTGAGCTTTCTCCCGCTAAGACACATATAAATTACGTCGAAAACATCTACTGTCTTTTTCTCAGAAACGGTCAAGTACCTTCGGATAAGACGAAACACGTGTTCGTCTATTTTGACTCCTCATCCACTGAACGAAGTTTTAGGGAAATAGGGTTATGGTACTAGCTGTGTCCTCCTCGTGAGTGAGGACTATTTGCAGAGAGCGATGACTTCCACAGGTAAGTACAGTAAGTACAGTACCGCTAAATTAGTGACACTGCGGTAGTATTTAAAATCCATCAACGTTCGTAATGTTTTACAAAGATAGCATCTGTTAAGATTAACGTACACACAGAGGACAAAATTGTGGTACTATTGTTTACTCTGAACAGTGGTTTCTATCGCAAAGTCATGTTTGCCATATACGTAAGTAGCTTATGCACTTATGAAACAACAGCAGTCAACGTGCGTGTTGTTCACTATCACAGCTGTCTCTTTTATTTAGTGGAGAGGACAGTTTCAAAGAGTCGAAAATCCTAGTGCTTAAGAAATAACACCATCCTACACTCCTGGAAATGGAAAAAAGAACACATTGACACCGGTGTGTCAGACCCACCATACTTGCTCCGGACACTGCGAGAGGGCTGTACAAGCAATGATCACACGCACGGCACAGCGGACACACCAGGAACCGCGGTGTTGGCCGTCGAATGGCGCTAGCTGCGCAGCATTTGTGCACCGCCGCCGTCAGTGTCAGCCAGTTTGCCGTGGCATACGGAGCTCCATCGCAGTCTTTAACACTGGTAGCATGCCGCGACAGCGTGGACGTGAACCGTATGTGCAGTTGACGGACTTTGAGCGAGGGCGTATAGTGGGCATGCGGGAGGCCGGGTGGACGTACCGCCGAATTGCTCAACACGTGGGGCGTGAAGTCTCCACAGTACATCGATGTTGTCGCCAGTGGTCGGCGGAAGGTGCACGTGCCCGTCGACCTGGGACCGGACCGCAGCGACGCACGGATGCACGCCAAGACCGTAGGATCCTACGCAGTGCCGTAGGGGACCGCACCGCCACTTCCCAGCAAATTAGGGACACTGTTGGTCCTGGGGTATCGGCGAGGACCATTCGCAACCGTCTCCATGAAGCTGGGCTACGGTCCCGCACATCGTTAGGCCGTCTTCCGCTCACGCCCCAACATCGTGCAGCCCGCCTCCAGTGGTGTCGCGACAGGCGTGAATGGAGGGACGAATGGAGACGTGTCGTCTTCAGCGATGAGAGTCGCTTCTGCCTTGGTGCCAATGATGGTCGTATGCGTATTTGGCGCCGTGCAGGTGAGCGCCACAATCAGGACTGCATACGACCGAGGCACACAGGGCCAACACCCTGCATCATGGTGTGGGGAGCGATCTCCTACACTGGCCGTACACCACTGGTGATCGTCGAGGGGACACTGAATAGTGCACGGTACATCCAAACCGTCATCGAACCCATCGTTCTACCATTCCTAGACCGGCAAGGGAACTTGCTGTTCCAACAGGACAATGCACGTCCGCATGTATCCCGTGCCACCCAACGTGCTCTAGAAGGTGTAAGTCAACTACCCTGGCCAGCAAGATCTCCGGATCTGTCCCCCATTGAGCATGTTTGGGACTGGATGAAGCGTCGTCTCACGCGGTCTGCACGTCCAGCACGAGCGCTGGTCCAACTGAGGCGCCAGGTGGAAATGGCATGGCAAGCCGTTCCACAGGACTACATCCAGCATCTCTACGATCGTCTCCATGGGAGAATAGCAGCCTGCATTGCTGCGAAAGGTGGATATACACTGTACTAGTGCCGACATTGTGCATGCTCTGTTGCCTGTGTCTATGTGCCTGTGGTTCTGTCAGTGTGATCATGTGATGTATCTGACCCCAGGAATGTGTCAATAAAGTTTCCCCTTCCTGGGACAATGAATTCACGGTGTTCTTATTTCAATTTCCAGGAGTGTATATGGTTGTCGGTGTGAGACATTACCTGCAGTTTGGCGTTTTGAAGAAGAACATTCTTCAGAATTTTCTTTCTCATTTCGACCTAAAGGCTTGAGTCTGTAGGTTTGTTATGGAGAATAAAACCTTGTTTATCATTTCCAGTTCAACGTTTCATAACGTGAAGAATACTTTACGCCTAAAGCCTCGCTTCGACGACTGTATTGTGTGATCTTGCTTCTTAAGCACCAGGGCTTTTCCACTTGTTTTAAATTGTCGTCTCCAGTCTTGGTATTTAGCAAGTCCTTATTCTCTTTTCTAATTTTCTTAAGCCTTGATATATGTATCATTACCAATATTGGAGTGCCTCCTCTACCCCCTTCTTTCAGTCCCAGTTAATAATTCTCAGCCTCTATTGTTTTGGTCAGAAGAGTTGTGTAGTTCATTTACGTTAGCTTTGGTGTTTTCTGTCACTTTTATAACAGTTATGATATTTTCTGTCATGTAACTTGTCGCTTAAACCCGCAATTCTGTCTTACACATGATGCAGTGAATTTGTTTTTTGGAAACAGGTCGTAAGTCTCCTATTTTATAGGTGCTACATCCTTCCAGATCCCATACCTCCAGCCCCATTTATTTCAGTACCTCCAAAAGTATCTCATCGAATCCAGTTTGTTTCTACATGATGTTTGACTGTTACAGGTATAAACGAAACGGATGAGTAAAGGATAATGAAACAAGCAAATAATCTTGATAAACATAAACATGGAAACCAATGGTTGTTCCGATACAAAGTATCACGACTGAGTGCATCTTACATCAAAGTTCCCGAGGACCCAAACTGCAACTTCAGGACAAACGCATTACAACGAAATGTCCACGTGGGTCCTCATCGTTGCCCTTACACGTTCAAAAATCTCAGACGTGTTCCGTATGCAATGGTTTCCCGGAGCTAATCTAAATTATCAGCAGGACTGAAATATGCCAAAGTTTTTTAGTATCCGCACACAAAAGAGTCCAACGGATTCCATTCGGGGACCAGGGAGGCCATGATGTTGGCGAGCCACGTCTGATATACTTGTCGAAAAGCTGTTTACCAATACTTAGGCATCTCGAATGATAAAATCAAACGAGGGCAGTTTATCATTGTAGCTTATTCTTCACTTGAGGTGTTTCGAAAGAAACATATCCTTAGATATTAACAGTGTTGTAAGCTTGGCAAGACTGCACTTGCGCACATGTCGTTGCAGGGAAACCACTGATTTCCGGACCTGTGTATATTAGGATTATTTGCTTGTTTCATTGTTATCTTTTTCTTTGTACCCGTAAAGACATATACCGTATATACTGGAAGAAGTGTGACCCTTGGGAAAGTTCCTGGCATTGGATTTATAACTATAGATGTTGAAGACGGGAAAATGATCTCACAAAACATTCTAAAGATATCATTTGGAACTTTTTTCTGCTTAAATCAATCAATATCTAGAAAGATTCACTCTGCAACATCAGATCATCTGTTTCTTCTACATCAATCTCTTACTTCTCTTCTAAGGCCCAGTAAAATAATCCAGCACCATCCGTAAAGACATTCAACATATTTCTGTCATCTGTATCTACATCTATATGGATACTCTGCAAATCACATGTAAGTACCTAGCAGAGGGTTCATCGAACCACCTTCACAATTCTCTGTTATTCCAATCTCGTATAGCGGGCGGAAAGAACGAACATGTATATCTTTCCGTACGAGCTCTGATTTCCCTTATTTTATCATGGTGATCGTTTCTCCCTGTGTAGGTCGGCGTCAACAAAATATTTACGCATTTCAAGGAGAAAGTAGGTGATTGGAATATCGTGAGAAGATTCCTCCGCAACGAAACACGTCTTTGTTTTAATGATGTCCATCTCTAATCCTGTGACACTTTCTCCCCTATTTCACGATAATACAAAATGTGTTGCCCTTCTTTGAACTTTTTCGATATACTCCGTCAATCCTATCCGGTAGGGATCCCATACCGCGCAGCAGTATTCTAAAAGAGGATGGACAAGCGTAGTGTAGGCAGTCTCCTTAGTAGATCTTTTACATTTCCTAAGTGTCCTGACAATACAACGCAGTCTTTCGTTAGCCTTCCCCATAACATATATATGTGTTGCTTCCGATTTAAGTTGTTCTTAATTGTAATTCCTAGGTATTTAGTTGAATTTACGGTCTTTAGATTTGACCGATTTATCGTGCAACCGAAGTTTAACGGATTCCTTTTAGCGCTCAGTGGATGACCTCGCACTTTTCGCTTTTTAGGGTCAATAGCCAGTTTTCGCACCATACATATATCTTTTCTAAATCGTTTTGCAATTCGTTTTGATCTTCTGATGACTTTACTAGTCGATAAGCGACAACGTCATCTGCAAACAACCTAAGACGGTTGCTCAGATTGTTTCCCAAATCAATAAGGAACACCAAAGGGCCTATAACTAACTTGGGGAACGCCAGAAATCACTTCTGTTTTACAAGATGACTTTCCATCAATTACTACGAACTGTAACCTGTCTGAGAGGAAATCACATAGCGGAGACGATATTCCATAGGCACGCAATTTCATTACAACCCTCTTGTATGGTACAGTGTCCAAAGCATTCAATTCGAAATCCCTTGTCGATAGCAGTCAGCACTTCGTGCGAGTGAAGAGCTAGTTATATTACACAAGAACGATGTTTTCTAAATCCGTGTTAACTGTGTGTCAATAGACGTTTTCTTCGAGGTAATTCATAATGTTCGAACACAGTATGTGTTCCAAAATCCTGCTGCATATCGACGTTAATTATATGGGCCTGTAATTTAGTGGATTATTCCTACTACCTTTCTTGAATATTGGTGTGACCTGCGCAACTTTCCAGCCTTTGGGTACGGATGTGTCTGCATTTTCATCGAAGCATTATTTAGGCCAAGCATTTTTCTTGTTTACTTCTCAAAAATTATTTGCAATTTTCCTGTACATAGCGTCATTATTTTCAGTTCCTTTGTTTGTGTCTCAGAGTTCTCTTGAGTTTACTTGTTTGAAATTCCTGCTGATTTACAACGAATGTGGCTTATATTTCTGACAGCACAAGTTACTCTTTGTATTCATTTGTTCTTTTTCCATTGATAAGTTATAGGTTCTTGAGATATCTTCGGCTTTCTAGCCTCTGCATTTGCTATAGGAATGTTACTCTATGCGACCTTAGTTTTCTCTTCGTTATCATTGTTATTATTATTGTTGTTATTCTCTTTCCATATTGGGTTTGGTTACTGACGAAAAGAACTTACACTTACTGTTAACCTCATTTTTACTCTATGTTTCAGTATCTCAGCTCTTCTGGGTTATCTTCTTTGAACTGCTTGCTGATTTACTATGTATAAGACTTATTTTTCTGACAACGCATATTTCTCTTTGTTTTCTTTTGTTCTTTTACCGTTGATAAACTATAGTATTCTTGAATTATCCTTGGCTTTCTGGCCTCTTTCTTTGCTATAGGAATCTTGACCTAGTTTTTATTTGTTCCAGCAGATGCTTCCTTCTCGGTCCTTGTGGCTGGTAACTACCTGCTTCCTTACCTATATCTAACATTACTTCCACTAACTTTTGTCAGGCTTCTTCTGTTTTCTTTTCTGTCGGCCTCTCATGACCAACTCTTATTTATTTCCGACCAACGGTATAAGGTATCGAGGACCTAGGGTGTCTTTCACCTCGAAAAAAATTACCTGGGATAAGTATTCTGGATATTGCTTACAAAATTCGCAGCAAAATAACAAATAAAAGGTTGCAAAATATCTCGGATGTAATTTTAATGGAGGAACAAGAAGTTTCCGAAAGGGAAGATCATGCATAGATGATGTTTTTGCACTGAGACGGATGTGGTGTCTGCCATGGCTGGTAACCTGTACAAGTAAAAATATACACATTGTAAAGCCTCATGTTGAGCCTCGGAACAAGATAAGACAAAATAGAAAAAGACCTGGTACAGATAAAGTCATGAAAAAAGGATTAACGGGTGTAATAAATATGGCCACATGGAATGTACTGGGTTTGGGATCTAATGAAACCGAACTAACAGGAATTCTCAAAGAATATAAATAAATATCGTCGTGATCACAGAAACAAAGAAGTAGCTTAAAGGCAGAAAAGAGCTGCAAGACTGCCATGCTTTACAGTGGAGTGACACAAAACAACAAGAGCATGTTGTGGAGTAGCAGTTTCTATAGACAGTAAATGGAGGGATAAACTGCGAGATTTTCTTTAGTAAATGAAAGCCTCTTAACAGTAAGATTAAAATTCGCCAGAGGACTTCTAAGATTAATAGAGGAAGGGAAGAAGGAAGAAACAGACCTTTATTATGAAGAACTTCAGAAAAAATTAAAGCAAACATAGGGACAATGTAATTTTAACAGGAGATTTGAATGCTATAACTGAACATGTGCCAATTCACAGTTTAACTGATACTAACAGGGAAGATACGTAAAATTAGAATGAAATAAAATGAAGGAATTTAAAAAATTAAACAAACTGAAGGTAACAAACACCTCCTTCAAGCAGAAAGACTTTCACAAATCTACATGGTCTGCAAGAGGTTTCTGTTCACTCATAAATTATGTAATAATTAATCAAACGTTAGCTCCAAGGACAATAGACACTCAAGTTATGGGTGTAAAACAATATATACCACTTTCTTGTAAAATCAAAATTCCAATCAATAAAAAATGAAAATAAAGATGAAAACAATTTAAACAAAAGATTTAAGGTACACCTGTTGCAAGAAGAGAGCATAAGAAATCTGCATCAGAACAGACTGACGCAACTACTCAACGAAGAATGATCTAATATTATAAATGCTTTAAAACTCATACCAGGTGAAGTGCTAGGTGAAAAACATAGGACCAATCAGAAAACAGGTTTTAAAAATATGGAACAAAGAGATAGCAGAAGCTGTAAACAATAAACAGAAAATATATAAAGAATACTTATGGAAGAAATCGTTAGAAGCTAAAGAGCAATTCCGTCGAAAAGGAAATGAAGCAAAATCTGTAGTAAGATCAGCACACCGTGGAACGCGTTTATCAACAAGTTGAACGTGATATCCTTGGGAGACATGAAACAGCGTACAGATTAATGAAACAACACAGAAGAAAGAGGTACCGTAAATCTAAACATAATACAAACATCTGACTGGATTACACATTATAAAGGAATGTTGTACAATCGAGAAATCAAAGCCGATACAAAAGAAAAACTACAAAGAATAGGCTGTATTCGACTGACAGAATTGAAGAAAGTTTAAAAAATGAAAAACTAAAATCACCAGGACTACAAGTAATAAATACCGAATTGATTACACGGAGGAAATCTCTTAAAATTAAGAATGCTGCGTCTCTTTAAACTGTGCTGGGTAACATACGAGATACCGGAAGAATGGAAAATAGCGAAGGTCATTTCAATATATAAGAAAGGCAAAAAAGTAACATATCTACCTACAGTGGGATAAGTATTCTGGATATTGCTTACAAAATTCGCAGCAAAATAATAAATAAAAGGTTGCAAAATATTTCGGATGTAATTTTAAAGGACGAACAAGAAGTTTCCGAAAGGGAAGATCATGCATAGATGATGTTTTTGCACTGAGACGGATAATTCAAAATAGATGAGGATTTTATATGGAAAGTCACCTTGCGTTTGTGGATTCTGAAAAAGCATTTGGCAGTAATTCGTAGAGAAAAGCCATGGGTAATTATGGAAAAAAGAAAAATCTCTAAACATGTGATAAAAGTCTCAAAAAGCCTCGATATGAAATCCAGAATTAGAACTGACATGGGTGAGTAATACCTGACGTACTAACAGATCAAGGAATAAAACAAGGATGTAGCTTCAATATCTATATAGATGACATGATCAGAAAATGAAAAAGAGGTAAAACACCATCAGTCATAAATATTGGGAAGAATAAATATATTTACCCGTTGTTTTTCACAGATAATCGTGTTACCTACAAGACAGCGAAGATAAATCGCAGATGGTATTACATATACTAAATGAGACAAGTGCAAGCCACCAGTTTGACTGTATCCATAAATAAAATTAAAACCATGTCCTTCTTATGTATCCACCTAGTACGAACTGAAATAGTCGTCAATAATAAACAGATAGCCCATTTTAAGTATTTAGCATGTCAATATCATATGATGAAGATTTGAATATACAAAAAAAAAAGGTAATACTCTACAGTGTATATGTGGCACAATAAGGACAACACTTAAGGGTAAAATACGGAAAGAAACACAACTTACATTTTATAAAGTCGTGGCAGTTACTACATTATTATATGGGGCAGAATGTTGGACGCTGAGAAATAAAGATTTATGACAAATAGAAGCTTCAGAAATGAAATTTCTATAATCTATGAAAGTCTGCACTAGGGAAGACAAAATCAAAAAAGAAGGAATACAGGATGAACAAGGGTTCCAACCATGACCCCAAAAGGCAATGTGATACAAAGAAAAATGGAGAGAACGTGTACTTTGTATGTCACCATAAAGACTTCTTAAACTACCAATGGATTAAGAACCATGGGGCAAGAGAGGTGCAGAAGAGCGAGGATGAGGTGGTGAGACCAGAACAGACCCGAGGCCTAATCCTGGAGTGGCAGAATAAGAAGAGGAAGTTTATTATTATTATTATTGTTATTGTTCTCTTTCCCTATTGAACATAGTTGCTGACGAAGAAAACTTGCACTTACTGTTAGCCTCATTCTTACCCTATTTTTCAGTATCTCATTTCCTTCTATGCTTCTCTATTATTATTATTTAATTTCAAACTACTGCTTGTATCCACTCATTTAGTTTAAAATTATAATAATAAAGTAAACTTATATTTTGAATCTACAAACACTTTATTTGCAGATTTATCGTTGATATGATTAATGGGGTAGATAAGCTTGTTATTCACTGCACAGTTTCTCAGATCTTGAAGTGGAACTGGATACAGTTACCCTCATTTCGTGACGCACGCTAATTTTCACTCATTATATGTACTCTTTGTTACAACGACTGCCCAAAACCTAGTTTCGCACAGAACTGGTGCTTTTAAATGAAATAAATTTTCCTTGAACTTTACCACTGGACAGCAAATATCCATTTTTACCGATATTCGAACTCTTGGTGTTTCATGCTGCCAAATTTTGTATTCAATATACTGTTGCACGACTAGCCAATAAAATCTTCTGCTTCTATAGGTGAAGCTTTGGCTATAAATGGGTCTTGATCCATGAAAATCTGTCAAAGGTTTTTGTTCAATCCATGTGATAAGCAGTGACATGCGACCTTCAAAAACAAATTTTATGTCGCAAGACAGGTTACATTCGTGAAACAGTACAAGCTGGTACAAGAAGGGAAAAAAATCGTTGATACACATTAGGCTTACATAATATAAAAACAGTGGTATTATTGTTAGGGTCATGAAGCAGTGTGAGAAAGAGAACAGCTGCTAGAAGATTTAACTAACAAAAGGGATAATCAATGTATGAGAGATTGGCATAAATTAAGAAATTATGAAGAAATGACATAACTGTCAATATAATTATAATAAGGCAGGCTCAATATTACTAAAACAGATGAAAACTGACGAAAACAAAATTCTAGATTGTCAGCAATACAGAAATAGTCATTTTATCAGATCACTAAAATAATAAATAAATAAAACAGAGAACAGTGCTATTACTAATAGGGTCATGAAGCAGTGTGAGAAAGAGAACAATCGGTAGAAGATTTAACTAACAAAAGGGATAATCAATGTATGAGAGATTGGCATAAATTAAGAAATTATGAAGAAATGCATAGCTGTCGATAGAATTATAATAAGGCAGACTCAATATCACTAAAACAGATGAAAACTGACGAAAACAAAATTCTAGATTTTCAGAAATACATAAATAGTCATTTTACCAGATAACTAAAATAATAAATAAATAAAACAGAAAAAATAAGAGGGGAAGAGCCCAGAGGTCTGATTTTCAAAAGAATTAAGAAAATACGCTGATAAAGCTTTGGCCTATAATTCTAATGTTAAAAATGACATTATTTAAACAATATGAGGAGGCCTGAGAGGCATTCCACTACACATACGTTTGTCTTAGTAAAGTAAAAGTGTAAGAGGTAATATGCAAGTTAAAAATGAACTTAGTGATCTTGGTAAGTAGAAGATTTAATAATGCAGTTATTAAAATTTTTTATGAAGAAACAAGTACGAAAAGCTAATGTGATGGATACATTGTTTCGATACTGTAAATTACTATATGACCTGTAATTTTATTAAAGTTATAAACGTGTATGTGTGGTAATCAGGAATGAATAAGTGCTACCTAATGTAAAGTTTGGTAGTATCTCACGTAAAAAGGAAGTATTGTATGACACAATCAACGTAACATAGTGTATGTGAATCAAGTTTTATTACTCCTGATGTTTTGGAGTATGAATTTGAGGCATCCTGTCTCATCTGTAGTGTTTTTATTGATGAAAGGTCTATCTAACCAATGATATAATCTGTCTGCCCTTTTCGCTTACCTGCTTTAAAGGAAAATTAATATTATGAAGAAATCAAGTTTTTTGTTATTTATAACATTATTATGTTGCTAATAAGAATGAAAATTAGCTTTTTCGTTGAGTCTAAGAAACAATTTTAGTGGCCATATGACAATCTAGTGGTTGTGATGGTCCGGTTACATCGCTAACTCTGCTGACATTTGGGTACGGTGGGGAATTACATTTACAGCTATAAAGGCAACACTTACGTCATCTTTTTAATAATAATATCGTACAACTTCAAGAATCTGAGTGTCAGATGACGAGAAAAAGTACTAACATGTATAATTTTTTTCTCTGCCAAGTCAAGCGACTAGCTTTCATGTCGACAAAGGCCTACGAAAGTGCGATACTCTCGGCAAGTAGCAGCCACTTGATTACATAGTCATCAACACAAAAGCTACCATGAGATGGGTCTGACATGACCATGAAAAGAATACCTCAAAGGACATAATAAATGGAATATCAAATTTTTGTACCCGGAAATGAATATGCGGTGAAATACGCAATTTTGTCTTTGGCATTTTAATTGTAATGTCAGGACTTAGTTCATGTGAATGAGTTCAGATCCGTTTTCGTTAATATATTTCGTATTCAGACTGATGAATGTGAAAAAAGTAACATATACTTGACCTTCGTATAGATCTGATGATTATTATTTAAAGTGAACTGCTTTTGGCGTTTCGTGCGATCCTGACTTTTAGTATATAAATCTAAATGCGGTATTTGCCATCTAGAATTGCATTAATAATACAAGAACGCACAAATATGGAGCTTTATTTTTCTTGTTTGACTAAAATAAACAGATTTTTACGATATTTAAATTACTCTCGCTGAAATTAATTCAGGGATTAGTTATATTTATTACCTCACTATTATAATATGTAAACAGTAATCACAACGTAAATACTGGGGGAACATTGCTTACAAGTGAAATATTTCATTAAATGTTCCTTGGGCGTACTGAGTCTTCAATTACTAATAAAACTGGGTGTTGCTGTGTAGCAAGAGCCTATCTCAGAAATAGGACTGATTGAGGAATTTTGCCAATAACTAGTTTATTGAAGTTGCGGCATAGCTAAGAACGCGATTTACAACTTTCATATTTGCCAACCAACACCTTTTTCCAAAGCTGTTTCACAGAGGAAGACCGCACTGCAGTTCCTTCTCTAAATCCTCGCACAAACGAAAAAATGGCTGACATCGAAATAAGTGTCCAAGGAATAGAAAAGCAACTGGAATCACTCAACAGAGGAAAGTCCACTGGACCTGACGGGATACCAATTCGATTCTACACAGAGTACGCGAAAGAACTTGCCCCCCTTCTAACAGCCGTGTACCGCAAGTCTCTAGAGGAACGGAGGGTTCCAAATGATTGGAAAAGAGCACAGGTAGTCCCAGTCTTCAAGAAGGGTCGTCGAGCAGATGCGCAAAACTATAGACCTATATCTCTGACGTCGATCTGTTGTAGAATTTTAGAACATGTTTTTTGCTCGAGTATCATGTCGTTTTTGGAAACCCAGAATCTACTATGTAGGAATCAACATGGATTCCGGAAACAGCGATCGTGTGAGACCCAACTCGCGTTATTTGTTCATGAGACCCAGAAAATATTAGATACAGGCTCCCAGGTAGATGCTATTTTTCTTGACTTCCGGAAGGCGTTCGATACAGTTCCGCACTGTCGCCTGATAAACAAAGTAAGAGCCTACGGAATATCAGACCAGCTGTGTGGCTGGATTGAAAAGTTTTTAGCAAACAGAACACAGCATGTTGTTATCAATGGAGAGACGTCTACAGACGTTAAAGTAACCTCTGGCGTGCCACAGGGGAGTGTTATGGGACCATTGCTTTACACAATATATATAAATGACCTAGTAGATAGTGTCGGAAGTTCCATGCGGCTTTTCGCGGATGATGCTGTAGTATACAGAGAAGTTGCAGCATTAGAAAATTGTAGCGAAATGCAGGAAGATCTGCAGCGGATAGGCACTTGGTGCAGGGAGTGGCAACTGTCCCTTAACATAGACAAATGTAATGTATTGCGAATACATAGAAAGAAGGATCCTTTATTGTATGATTATATGATAGCGGAACAAACACTGGTAGCAGTTACTTCTGTAAAATATCTGGGAGTATGCGTGCGGAACGATTTGAAGTGGAATGATCATATAAAATTAATTGTTGGTAAGGCGGGTACCAGGTTGAGATTCATTGGGAGAGTGCTTAGAAAATGTAGTCCATCAACAAAGGAGGTGGCTTACAAAACACTCGTTCGATCTATACTTGAGTATTGCTCATCAGTGTGGGATCCGTACCAGATCTGGTTGACGGAGGAGATAGAGAAGATCCAAAGAAGAGCGGCGCGTTTCATCACAGGGTTATTTGGTAACCGTGATAGCGTTACGGAGATGTTTAATGAACTCAAGTGGCAGACTCTGCAAGAGAGACGCTCTGCATCGCGGTGTAGCTTGCTCGCCAGGTTTCGAGAGGATGCGTTTCTGGATGAGGTATCGAATATATTGCTTCCCCCTACTTATACCTCCAGAGGAGATCACGAATGTAAAATTAGGGAGATTAGAGCGCACACGGAGGCTTTTAGACAGTCGTTCTTCCCGCGAACCATACGCGACTGGAACAGGAAAGGGAGGTAATGACAGTGGCACGTAAAGTGCTCTCCGCCACACACCGTTGGGTGGCTTGCGGAGTATAAATGTAGATGTAGATGTAGAGTTGTTACGAGTAGCTATTTGCAAAGAGCAAGGGATCATATTATTACAAAATATAGATTCTTGATACTCGAACTACATTGCAAGATGAAAGTTGATGAGCTGAATTCCCACCGATAAAGTTATTACTTTAAAACTAACCTGGAACAGCAGCTTTGATGTTTCATGTGTTTTTGGAACACTTATTGGGGATCGAGGTTCCTCGTTCTCGTTTATTTTCAGGATTGACACAATAGTGAGTACTGGAGCAATTCTTCGAGCTAAAGTACGTTTCTGTACATCTGATCTTGGCTGTAAACTGGAATGTGCTGTTTTGTTCCTGTCAGAACTACCGCATCTTTACCAAAAGAGTATTCAATTCATGTTCAACAAAACATATATTACAATCGAAGAGACACTGGGACTATTTCTTTAGTTATTAATTGATTACTAACAGTACTGGCAGTGTGTTGTGTTTGGCATGTTTAAAGGTGCCAGGCACACAGCACGCAGGGGAGCTTCGTTATGGTGGTCGACTTTAGTGTTGTTAACAGGAGCAGACATTTAAATTTCTTTAATGCGACGTCTAAGCCGACACTGGAACAAAGCTACCTGCGTACGTTTCTTTTCAGTTTCTCACGAACACTAAATTCATAAAATCAGAGCGGGAGATATCGTGCGCATCCTACGTATATAGGAACACGGTAGGAGACGAGAAACACTCATTTTGTTCACGGCGATTAAAGCTGATGTCTACGAGCAAACTCAAGACAGAAAAATTCCCGTTTTAGCACTAAAAGCCAACTTTCATTTCGCACTTTCACTGGTATCAGAACATGTTATCAAAAATAAATGTGATTAAATTACGCACTCCAAGCACTTCTTGAGAAAGTGTTCACTTGACATTCCAGTATAGGCAATGAATGAACATTTTATCAAATACAAGCAAATAGTAGTGGAATGTTCTTTATAAAATCTGAACATATTAAAAATGCATCCTAAGAGTTGTGAACTGATTATGATCAAATAAACAAGATAAGGAAAATTTTTATTTTGTAGATAAGAAATCTGTTAAGGTAGATAAAAAAATCATCCCAACTGAGAATCAGTAGCTGGAGCTGCCCTACAATCGACTTGAGACCTGCAAAGTGGAAACTAGACTATGAAAAAACAGACAACTCTAGACAACAGTGTGATAATTGACCCAGTTCTCCATACAGTGAAATGTCTGGCCAAAGGCAGAACTAGATAAGGAAAAGAAATAAGGAATATTATACTTACAGAAGCTTTGAGGTCAAGAAAGTATAAAGATCACTCAAATAGGCATTTGAAAATCAATTTAAAATCTAGTAGAAGAAGTGTAAGATATGAGGAGAAAGAAGTATAGTTGACGGTAACCTGAAGAGAATGGTTTCTTAAAGAAAAGGAAGATTGGGGCTTACACATTGATTTGAAAATCAATTTAAAATCTAGTAGAAGAAGTGTAAGATATGAGGAGAAAGAAGTATAGTTGACGGTAACCTGAAGAGAATGGTTTCTTAAAGAAAAGGAAGATTGGGGCTTACATCCTGTTCGTGACAAAGTCATTACAAATGAAGCACAAGCTCGATTTGTGGAAGGAAATAGATCGTGGTCTTTCGAAGGAACCAACCGGCAGTCGTCTTGAGCGATTTAGAGAAATCATGGAAACATAAAGCTGAATTTTCGGACGGACATTTGAACTGCTGTCCTCCCGAATATTAGTCCCGTGTGTTACTACTGCGCCACCTCGCTCGATAGAGCGGGTTCCAGTGGAGAGTGAACGAAAAATTCGACAGTTTTGTTCAGAGATCTTAGAGGGACATACGTATGTCAAGAGACTAAGAAAGTTAAACGTCTGTGAAAGTAAATTAAGGACTCAGAGTAAACAGAAATTTATTTAGGGGATCAAGAGGTGTCAGAGAGAGTTCCAGCTAGAGAACTGGCTCAAGAGGAAGAGAAACTGTTCACAGGAAGAATTGTTAACGATCAGACTAAAAGTGTCCTAGTACTGGAAAAGGACTACATTGCCGAGAGAAAAACCAGGCATCAGGGAAGACTCAGTTTCTTCTAACAGTCGTATGACCACGACTTTTCGTTGTGACTATTATTATTTTCACATTCTTTAACATTTCAATCTCTTGGATGTTTCCCACAATGTTCCACGAAGATTTACTTGTCTGAAGCATAAGACCCGTTTTCTTTGAATTCTATACCAGAGAACAACAAATTTCTCTTAAAGCAGAGTAGTACCTTCTTCAAAATTTGTGCTCTTCTGTGGTCCTCTATAGTCTCTCCGTTGAAGTGAGAGAAAATATGTACATTCTTTTCTAATCTATTGTACTGACTGTTAAGTAAAGAATTCTTAACAAACAAAAGAGTTATTGCTTTGAGTGCCTTTGATGTGCAATAGACCCAGAGATCATTGGTGTGCTATTTAGGATGTAATGTATCTGTAATGACAACGTGGTTCATGTACTTTTCATTTTGAGTCATCAGTCTTCTGACTAGTTTCATGCGCTCGCCACGAATTTCTTTCCTGTGCCAACCTCTTCATCTCAGAGTAGCACTTACAACCTATGTCCTCAACTATTTGCTGGATGTTTTCCAATCTCTGTCTTCCTCTACAGTTTTTGCTCTCTTCGGCTCCGTCTAGTACCATGGAAGTCATTCCCTGATGTCTTAACAGATGTCCTATCATCCTGTCCCTTCTCCTTGTCAGTGTTTTCAACATATTCCTTTCCTCTCCAATTCTGCGAATAACCTCCTCATTCCTTACCTTATCAGTCCACTCAATTTTCAACATTCGCCTTAGTACCACATCTCAAATGCATCAATAATCTGTTTCGGTTTTCCCACAGTCCATGTTTCACTATCGTACAATGCTTAGCTCCAAACATATATTCTCAGAAATTTCTTCCTCAAATTAAGGCCCATGTTTGATACTAGTAGACTTCTCTTGGCCAGGAATGCCCTTCTTGCCAGTACTACTCTGCTTTTGATGTCCTCCTTGCTCCGTCTGTCATTGGTTATTTTGCTGCGTAGGTAGCAGAATTCCTTAACTTCATCTACTTCGTGAACATCAATCCTGATGTTAAGCTTCTCGCTGTTCTCATTTCTTCTACTTCTCATTACTTTCATCTTTCTTCGATTTATTCTCAGTCCATATTCCGTACTCATTAGACTGTTCATTCCAGTCAGCAGATCATGTAATTCTTCTTCACTTTCACTCAGAATAGCATCGTCCTCAGCGAATCTTATCATTTATATTCTTTCACCTTGAATTGTAATTTCACTTTTGAACCTTTCTTTTATTTCCATCACTGCTTCTTCGTTGTACAGATTGAACAGTAGGGGCGAAAGACTACATCCTCGTCTTACACACTTTTTTATCCGAGCACTCTGTTCTTGGTCGTCCGATCTTATTATTCCCTCTTGGCTCTTGTACATATTTTACCCTTCTCTCCCTATAGCTTATCCCTATTTTTCATAGAATTTCGAACATCTTGCACCATTTTACATTGTTGACAAATCCTATGAACGTGTCTTGATTTTACTTTAGTCTTGCTTCCATTATCAACCGCAACGTCAGAATTGCCTCTCTGGTGCCTTTACCTTTCCTGAAGCCAAACTGATCGTCATCTAACACATCGTGAATTTTATTTTCCATTCTTCTGCATATTATTCTTGTCAGGAACTTGGCTGCATGAGCTGTTAAGCTGATTGTGCGATAATTCCCGTACGTGTCAGCTCTCGCAGTCTTCGGAATTGCGTGGATGATATGTGAGATGGTATGTCGCCAGACTCATACATTCTACACACCAATGTGAATAGTCGTTTTGTTGCCACTTCCCCCAGTGACTTTAGAAGTCTCATGGAATGTTGTCTATCCCTTCTGCCTTATTTGTTCTTAAGTCCTCCAAAGTTTTCTTAAATTCTGATCCTAATACTGGATCCCTGTCTCCTCTAAATCGGCTCCTGTTTCTTATTCTACTACAGCAGACAAATCTTCCCCCTCACAGAGATCTTCAATGTACTCTTTCCACGTATCCGCTCTCTCCTCTGCATTTAACAGCGGAATTCCCGTTGCACTCTTAATGGTACCACCCTTGCGTTTTGTTTAATCGAAGGTTGTTTTGAGTTTCCTGTATGCTGAGTCAATCCTTCCGACAATCATTTCTTTTTCGATTTTTTCACATTTTTCATGCAGCCATTCCGTCTTAGCTTCCCTGCACTACCTATTTATTTAATTCCTCAGCGACTTGTATTTCTGTATTCCTGAATTTCCCTGAACATTTTTGTACTTCCTTCTTTCATCGACCAAATGAAATAATTCTTCTGTTACCCATGGTTTCTTCGCAGTTACCTTCTTTGTACCAATGTTTTTCTTTCAAACTTCTATGATTGCTCTTATTAGAGATGTCCATTCCTCTTTAACAGTACTGCCTACTGGGCGATTCCTTATTGCTCTATCTGTAGCCTTAGAGAACGTCAAGCGTATCTCGCCATTCCTTGGTACTTCCGTAACCCATTTCTCTGCATATAGATTTTACTTGAGTAACCTCTTAAACTTAGGCCTACTCTTCATCACTATTACATTGTGATCTGAGCCTATATCAGGTCCTAGGTACGCCTTACAATACGGTACCTAATTTCAGAATCTCTGTCTGTTCAAATTGAGAGTCAATAGGTAGAGAAACAGCAGAGAATTTAGGGCAAGGAACTCTGTATCCCGATTCATTCGCTTTCTCACAACGTTCCAAAACTGCACCAGGCATTTGTTCACGTTCGGATCACGAAATGATTAAGTCGCAGTTCGTCACTTACCTCGGCTTATTCGTTTCTTGTTGTCGTTCTGTATCTGTCACACAGAATAATTTCTTTCGACTATGTGACTTTCCATTTTTTTTCGAAAGATGCCATACTTTTCTATTACACGTTTATTCTAGTGTACTCTTATGGAGTTCTCGTAACGTTCTTGGGATATGCCGTCAACAAAACACAGAACGTCTACAATTTTTTTTCTCTCTCTCTCAGCCATCTGAATTTCCATTCGAAACAAGCTGAAAATTACGAGCGCATATGGTTACACTTAAGGGAGAGACACTTTGTCTTCGCTTCGAACCGTTTCCCTGTTACAAAGACCAAGAATGAAGAGCGTTTTAAAAGTAAGGTTATTTATTTACGCACTACGTTTCTCACATTCAGTAAGAGCAGGAGGGAAAGCCAAGACTTGTCGATACTCTCATATCAACCGATGTCTTCAGTGCTACGAACTCCTGTTCAGTATCATGCATTCCAGCGAGTATGCTATAGTGAATCGTAAGAACGGTAGTAGGTCCTTTTTCCTAAAATATTTAAATATTTTCGGCGTTAAAGTTTAAACATTTCGGCTGAATGTTCATTCTTTATTCAGAACCAGCCATTTAAAAACCTACTTGGTCACTGAGTAAATATCAAACTTAAATTTTCTTGCTTTTTAGTCGTTAATCATCGAGACTGTAGTCATGGATATAATGAAACCCATCAATCACATAGTTTGTTTTTTTAACTCTTGTTACCTGAACGTTATTTTGAATCTACTTTGTAACTTCCTTCAAGACTTTGCAGAGCTGATCAACTCCTACTGACTAGAACACAAAAAATACTTATAATTTCACATTCTCTATTTTTTTCCAGTAAGGAGGGCACCTTAAAATATCCTTAACCATTTTTCTACCCTATTGTCTGCTGTTGTGAATTTCAGCATCTAATGTAAAGTTGACCAAGATACCTATATGTTTCATTGTTTTGTGCTAAGAGAGGTGTTCCTTTTTTCATTTTATGTCATATTAGTCTAACTAAATTTATAGAAAGTGCTTTTAAAGCTGTAGCAGGGGTAATTATATTCGTAGTATCCTTTAAAAGTACGAGCCGATTCAGTGAGTAGGTCAGTTTCATTTCAGATACATCACTTCATAGACAAGAACCAGACATTAACAAAAAAGATACTGTATTTTTGTCTCCTGATTATTCCTGTAAATACGACAGCTAAAGTTCCTTCCGTACAGGCACAGTTATTCGAATATCTGTCGGAAGAAATTTGGCTTCAGGAATGTCTACTGTCTTGTACAATATTTCTGGAACGCCCTAAAATTTTTTAAGATTTCCTGCTTACCTGTTAACTGAAATTACTAGCTTTTATATGTGTTCGGAAACTAGGAGTAATATGTCAAACAGTGATCGCTTAACTCAGGTACAATAGAGACACTACTTATCACAAATTCTCAGTAATGTAGAGAAAATATAATTTCATTAGTTTTGGATTTCTTTTCTCATAGTTTCTCCGTTATGGAATAGCGACAGCAATGTCAAATATAACAAATTTCTAAAGTCAACACCTACGGCGGTTTTTTACCCTTATCCACAATTGTTTGTTAGTCTGTGACGAATATATTTTTTTCTTTTCTTTTAGTACAATCGTATCAGTGGCTGGTTTACTACAATTCTTATGAATTTTGTCTGGTCGCTCTAGTAAACAATGTTATTCTCATCTCTAAACCTCTTATTTAAAACAGACATTGAAACAATTTGCCTCTTAAGCAGATATTGAAATCAGTCAAACATTTAGTGACCCAAGATAGGGTATTAGCTTCATTTAACAGTTCAAAACGTTGTCGTCTTTTGCTATCACACATTGGTAAGTACATAACACATGGATGAAATAGCGATATGCTATAGCAACTTCACGCTAGGATACTAATTTTATCTTACAGTACAAAACGTTTGTCATCTTTTGCTGATAGTGCTAAGCAGGCAAAACAGTTATCATTGACACAAATCAGCTTTTAGGGTTGTGGAAACGATGGTCAATATGTAGGGTGACTACCATTACTCTGGATAAGCATATGTACACGTCCTAGCACGGTGTCCCTTTACATCAGTTAGCGAGTTCCGAATAGTCCCAAATAGTTCTCACCACTTCCAATAATTACATCACCAAGTTACAGCAAACTTGTGGGTAAGTGCTCTTGCTCCCGTGGATACTAATGTCTCGGGCAACGATGATTAATTTGCATGGTGGCAGCCATTAGCAGCATTCTAGTGGGTGGGGCAGTGATAGTTTACAGCATAAGTGCCATTACCCTACGTGCTTAAAATTAATTGCCTTTTCAGTGCTTCTGCTTTCACACTGCTGATTACAGCACAGCAACGTAAGTCCCTGCTTTGCAGTAGAAAAAACATTGATTTACAGAATAACTGAATAAGAGGCAAGAATACCAATGACTACAGAAGATGCTTTATAAATAAACGCAATACACATCTGGAGTAAAACTCCTTTTAATTACCGTAAGTTTAAGACAGAAAAACCTACAGTAAACTAGTGTAGTCATCTAAAGATGTGTTTGATAAATCAAAACTGGTAATGGCATTACAATAAAACAACTTGCCACAATAATATATCAACCTGCCCCAAAACTGCATCGACTTGCCCAAAGATTGCGCCCAGTTACCCTGAAACTGTAACCCTTGCCGCCGTTATCCCCACCAGATACATTGGATAGGGCCATGATGGTCAGTTTTGGAACAAAATGGATACTGTTTCAGTGCACGTTGATGCAGTTGCGGGAAAAGTTGGGTACGAGCTCATGTAGTTTTGGGGGCAAGTCAATACAATTTTTGGAAGCAAGCTGACATAGTTCTGGAGGACGAGTTCATGCAGTTCTGAGGCCGTGTCGATACAGTTTAACGGCAAATTGATATAGTTTCGGTGCAAGTTGATACAGTTTTGCGGAAAAGTTGATACAGGTTTCAGGGCAGGGGCATGTTGATACAGTTCCAGGGGACAAGTAGTTAAAGTTGTTGGTCAAACTTTTACAGGTGAGGGGCAAACTGATGACGTTTCAAGGGGAGGAAAATGTTACAGTTGAGGGTAAGTTGTTACAGTTGTGGGGTAATCTGATACTGTTTTTGGGAGCACGCTGTTACAGTTTCACGGCAAGTTGGTTCAGTTTCAGGGAAGTTGACACAGTTTTCGGTGGGGAGGGGGGGATGCAGCACACTGATTCAGTTTTGACGTGAAGTTATTTTAATGTAACAGCATTACCAGTTTCAGGCTATCATTGCCGTTAGTACATCTACGTCTACATGGCTACTCTGCAAAACTTAGTTAAGTGAATGGTAGAGGGTTCATAGAACAACCTTCACAATAATTCTCTATTATTCCACTCTTGAACAGTGCACGGGGAAAAAACGAACACCTGTATCTTCCCAAGCGAGCTACGATTTACCTTATTTTATTATGATGATTGTTTCTTTCTATGCAGCTCGGCGTCAACGAAACATTTTCTCATTCGGAGGAGAAAGTCAGCGACTGAAATTTCGTGAGAAGATCACGTCGCAAGGAAAAACGACTATCTTTTAACGATTTCCACCCCAAATCCTGTACCACATCTATGAAACTCTCTCCCCTATTTCTCGAAAATACAAAATTTGCTGCCCTTCTTTGAACTTCCTCAATGTACTCTATTAATCCTACTGGTAAGGATCCCACACTGCATAGCAGTAATCCAAAAGAGGACGGACAAGTGTCGCGTAGGCAATCTCTTTAGCAGATCTGTTGCATCTTTTAAGTGTTCTGCCAATAAAATTCAGTCTTTGGTTCGCCTTCTCCACAACATTTACTAAGTGTTCTTTTCAATAAGTTGCTCGTAATTGTAATTACTAAATATTTAATTGAATTTACGGCCTTTAGATTCATCGTGTAACCGAAGTTTAACGGATTCCTTTTAGCGCTCATGTGGATGACCTCACACTTGTCATTATTTAGGATCAACTGCGAATTTTCGCACCATACAGATATGTTTTCTAAATCGTTTTGCAATTCGTTTTGATCTTCTGGTGACTTTATTAGGCGATAAACGACAGCATCATTTGCAAAGAATCTAAGACATCTGTTCAGATTGTTTCCTAAATCGTTTATACAAATATGGAACAGCAGAAGACCTGTAACATTACTTTGAGGATCGTCATGAATCACATCTGTTTAACTCGATGAGTTTCCGTCGATTACTACAAACTGTGACCTCTCTGACAGGAATTCATGAATCCAGTCGCATAACCGGGACGATGTTCCATAAGCACGCAGTTTGATTACAAGCTGCTTGTGAGGCACGGTGTCAGAAGCATTTTGGTAAAAAAATACGGTTTCAATTTGAAATCCCTTGTCGACAACAATCAACACTTCGTGTATGTGAAGAGGTGTGTTTCACAAGAACGATGTTTTCTTAATCCATGTTGACTATGTGTCATTAACACGTTCTCTTCGAGGTAATTCATAATGTTCGAACACAGTATATATCCCAAAGTCCTGCTGCATATCGACGTTAACGATATGGACCTGTAATTTACTGGATTATTCTTATTGCCCTTCTTGAATATTGGTGTGACCTGTGCAGCTCTCCAGTCTTTGGGAACAGATCTTTCGTAGAGCGAACGGTTGTGTGTGATTATTAGTATGGAGCTACTGCATCAGCATACTCCGAAAGGAACATAACTGTTATATAATTCGGACCGGAGGATTTGCTTTTATTAAGTGACTGAAGTTGCTTCACTACTCCGACAATATCTACTTCTGAGTTATTCTTGTTGGTAGCTGTTCTTTATCCGAGTTACGGAATATTTACTTTGTCTTCTTTGATAATGGAATTTTGGAACGCTTTGTTTGATAACTCTGCTTTCGCAGCACTGTCATCGATAGCATTTCCATTGCTTTCGCACAGAGAAGGCTTGACTATAATCTCTTTGGGTTTTCAACCAATTTCCGAGACAAAGTTTCGTTGTGGAAACTATTATGAGTATCCCACATTGAAGTCTGCGTTAATTTTCGAGCTTCTGTAAAAGAGCGCCGATCTTGGGGATTTTGCGTTCGTTTGAATTTAGCGTGATTTTTCGTTGTTTGTGCAACCGAGTTCTGACCTGTTTTCTGTACCATGGAGGGGGGAGGGGCGGAGGGGGGGGGGGCGGGGGACCAGCTCCATCTTTTGTTAATTTATTTATTAAAAATCTCTCGATTGCTGTCGATAATATTTCTTTGAACTCAAGCCTCTGGTCTACACATACATTGTTAATTTTAAAGGAGTGGAGATTGTCTCTCAGGAAGGCATTAAGCGAATTTTTATCTACTTTTTCGAATAGATACATTTTTAGTTCATTTTTGGTGGATTTTGGAGTTACGATATTCATTCTCGCTACGACTGCCTAGACATTTCGTTACTGTTCTTAAGCTTACTGCAATAAAAGGTATTTTACACCATATGTGTACTGCTTTTATTTATAAAGTTATCTTCGTAGTCAATGGGGTTCTTACCTCTTCTTTACTTTTTCTGCAAGCCGCTGCTTTTACCGCAGCAAAATAGGGCCTCATCTTGATGGAGGGTAACCAGTAGCGTGTTAGAAGAAGCAGTGAACCATGCATCTGTCAATGATTGTCGGCACATAGGGCAGTGGGAGTGATCTACCATTGCCCCATCCAATATAATCCTGCTAATGACAGTCACCCTGTAAACTGATCAGCATTACCACGCAAAAATTAATAACCACGATATTTTTAATCACGCTATAAACTGATCATAATTGGCATAACCCTACAAACAGATTTGTGTTAACTACCACTGCCTTTCCTACTTACAAGGGAAATTCCCCATCGCACCCCGCTCAGATTTAGTGGTAAGATGGCCACGTGGATACCTCGTCAAACACTGAACACAGACAAGCATAAAAACAGGAAGAAGTTGTTCAAAAATGGTTCAAATGGCTCTAAGCACTATGGGACTTAACATCTGAGGTCATCAGTCCCCTAGACTAACTTAAACCTAACTAACCTAAAGACATCGCACACACCCATGCCCGAGGCAGGATTCGAACCTGCGACCGTAGCAGCAGCGCGGTTCCGGACAGAAGCGCCTAGAACCACTGGGCCTCAAGGGCCCTCGAAGAAGTTGTAATGAACTGAGAAAAAAAAGCAAAATAGAAACACTGAACGGTCAAAGCTTATGAAGTGCAGTACTGAGCAAGAATGAACAGCTGCGGCGTCGTGATTTAAGTGCACGCGGTGTTGGACTGTGAAGCCGACGAGCGCTATTCAGAATTCTCTCGTGCCATTTTTTTTCACGACATTGTGAACTGTTCGTCCGTTATTGAAATGTTTGTTCTCTTTCTGTAGTCTTGGCAGTTGTCATACTAAACATTGCCTATAAAATATGAGTCATGTGGCAAGAATAGATTACTTCGAAAGTAAATGTGATGAATAGTAAGAGCAGAAGAGGTACCGCATAGATATCTCACAGAAATGAAAACAACAAATAAAGGGTATGAACAATGTTACAACACAGGAATTCAAGAGTCACCACTGTTGCGTTCATTTGTTGCAGCTTATGTGACAAACTATTATGATTTCATCATTCCCCTCGGAGTGATCACATTCACATTCATAAGAACACCTAAATCGGCGAAGGGACATATCTCTCTGATTTACCAGGCGTACATATTAGGTGCGTCGATAAGAGATTCCTATCATATGACACACGTGCTGTCAGTAATGCCATGTATGACACACCAGACGTGTTTTCCGCTGGAGGATTCGGTTGACTTGTCGCCTTGTCATCAAACGCTGGCGGTTGCCATTCGAAAGCGACTTCCTTTCGGCTGCTAATAGAGTTGTGCAGATTCAACTGTCATTATAGGTCCCTTCTGTCGTGTTGGCAGAAGAGCCCACACCGTGTTACTAGGGGAGGCCGAAATGCACGCGTTCTAGCTCACGCAGGCTGGCGTGAGGAGGGAAGGACTATACTGACGTGAGGTCTGGAACATGACAAGGAATGAGAATTCAGAAAGCGGACATAATTAGTTTGACACTTAACTTTAATCCATTAATGATGAACGTCGCTCTTGACGGTACCCGATTCACAATATTATCTGTTCAGAATTCATTCGAATTACTGAATATGTCGCCTTGCTAGGTCGTAGCAAATGACGTAGCTGAAGGCTATGCTAAACTGTCGTCTCTGCAAATGAGTGCGTATGTAGTCAGTGAACCATCGCTAGCAAAGTCGGCTGTACAACTGGGGCGAGTGCTAGGGAGTCTCTCTAGACTAGACCTGCCGTGTGGCGGCGCTCGGTCTGCAATCACAGATAGTGGCGACACGCGGGTCCGACGTATACTAACGGACCGCGGCCGATTTAAAGGCTACCATCTAGCAAGTGTGGTGTCTGGCGGTGACACCACAACTTCCTTACACCTTGGTGCTGCAAACGGACCTTACACCACGACACGCACACAAGTCTGAACACAGCGAACAGTGGGAAAACAAAATTGGCACTACGGAGGTTTGAACAAGGCTCGCCCGCTTGCCAGTCCAACACCGTGACCACTTAACCACACGGCGTTCATAGTTGAGGCTGCTGTATATTACACGTCTTGTTCTTGGACCGTTCAGTATTTCTATTTTGCTTCTTTTTTTTTTTTTTTCAAGTTTCAGTACACCTTCTTCCAAAATGAGATTTTCACTCTGCAGAGGAGTGTGCGCTGATATGAAACTTCCTGGCAGATTAAAACTGTGAGCCGGAGCGAGACTCTAACTCGGGACCTTTGCCTTTCGCGGGAAAGTGCTCTACCAGCTGAGCTACCCAAGCACGACTCACGCCCCGTCCTCACAACTTTACTTCTGCCAGTACCTCGTCTCCTACCTTCCAAACTTTACAGAAGCTCTTCTGCGACCCCTGCAGAAATAGCACTCCTGAAAGAAAGGATATTGCGGAGACATGGCTTAGCCACAGCCTTGGGGATGTTTCCAGAATGAGATTTTCACTCTGCAGCGCAGTGTGCGCTGATATGAAACTTCCTGGCAGATTAAAACTGTGTGCCGGACCGAAACTTGAACTCGGGACCTTTGCCTTTCGAGGGCAAGTGCTCTGTCAACTGAGCTACCCAAGCACGACTCACGCCCCGTCCTCACAACTTTACTTCTGCCAGTACCTCGTCTCCTACCTTCCAAACTTTACAGAAGCTCTTCTGCGACCCCTGCAGAAATAGCACTCCTGAAAGAAAGGATATTGCGGAGACATGGCTTAGCCACAGCCTTGGGGATGTTTCCAGAATGAGATTTTCACTCTGTAGCGCAGTGTGCGCTGATATGAAACTTCCTGGCAGATTAAAACTGTGTGCCGGACCGAAACTTGAACTCGGGACCTTTGCCTTTCGAGGGCAAGT
Organism: Schistocerca nitens; assembly: GCF_023898315.1. Classification (NCBI taxonomy): domain Eukaryota; kingdom Metazoa; phylum Arthropoda; class Insecta; order Orthoptera; family Acrididae; genus Schistocerca; species Schistocerca nitens. Next base: position 368,016,392 of record NC_064619.1, read on the forward strand.
GCTCTGTCAACTGAGCTACCCAAGCACGACTCACGCCCCCTCCTTACAACTTTACTTCTGCCAGTAGCTTGTCTCCTACCTTCCAAAGGTCCCGAGTTCGAGTCTCGGTCCGGCACACAGTTTTAATCTGCCAGGAAGTTTCATATCAGCGCACACTGCGCTGCAGAGTGAAAATCTCATTCTACAAACATCCTCAAGGCTGTGGCTAAGCCATGTCTCCGCAATATCCTTTCTTTCAGGAGTGCTAGTTCTGCAGGGTTCGCAGAAGAGCTTCTGTAAAGTTTGAGAGGTATGTTCCACTGTGGTTCAAAAGTGTAGCACAAAAATCAAAACTTTGATCGTCAACAACTTTTGCTTAACGTACAATTTTTGTCAGTACTACCAAAATGTAAAACCTGTGTATTTTTTAAAATCTTACAGATCGGTTAATTGACTATAATAGTGCCATGTGCGTTTTGTTCTGGAAAGCTTATACACTGAAGTGCCAAAGAAACTGGTATACGCAACCGTTTTCAAATACAGAGATATGTAAACAGGCACAATACGGCGCTGCGGTCGGCAACGTGTATATAAGACAACAAGTGTCTGGCGCAGTTGTTAGATCGGTTACTGCTGCTACAATGACAAGTTAGCAAGATTTCAGTGAGTTTGAACATGGTGTTATAGTCGGCGCACGAGCGATGGGACACAGCATCTCTGAGGTAGCGATGAAGTGAGATTTATCCCATACGACCATTTTACGAGTGTACCGTGAATATCAGTAATCTGGTAAAATATCAAATCTCCGACATCGCTGGGGCCGGAAAAAGATCCTGCAAGAACGGGACCAACGACGACTGAAGAGATCCTTCAGCGTGACAGAAGTGCAACCCTTCTGCAAACGTGCCGATTTCAATGCTGGGCCATCAACAAATGTGAGCGTACGAACCATTCAATGAAACACCATCGAATGAGCTTTCAGAGCCGAAGGCCCACTCGTGTACTCTTGATGACTGCACGACACAAAGCTTTACGCCTTTCTTGGGCCCGTCAACACCGACATTGGACTGTTGATGACTGAAACATGTTGCCTGGTCTGACGAGTCTCGTTCCAAATTGTATCGAGCGGATGGACGTGTACGAGTATGGAGTCAACCTCGTGAATCAATTGACCGTGCATGTCAGCAGGGGATTGTTCAAGCTGGTGGAGACTCCGTAATTCTGTGGGGCGTGTGCAGTTTGAGTGATATGGGACCCCTGATACCTGTCGTTACGACTCTGACAGGTGACGTACGGAAGTATCCTGTCTGATCACCTGCATCCATTCATGTCCACTGTGCATTCCGATGGACTTCGGCTATTCCAGCAGGACAATGCGACACCCCACCTGTCCATAATTGCTACAGAGTGGCTCCAGGAACACTCTTTTGAGTTTAAACATTTCCGCTGGCCACCAGACTCCCCAGAAATGAACATTATTGAGCATATCTGGGATGCCTTGCAACGTGCTGTTCGGTAGAGATCTCCATCCACTGGTACTCTTACGGATTTATGTACAGCCCTGCAGGATTCATGGTGTCAGTTCCCTCCAGCACTACTTCAGATATTAGTCGAGTTCATGCCACGTTGTGTTGGGGTAGTTCTGCGTGCTCGCGGGGGCCCTACACGGTATTAGGCAGGTGTACCAGTTTGTATGGCTTTTCAGTGCATATTTTGAGAAATAATGTTATATTGTTTTGGTGCAAAGTTTAAATGTTTTTCCATAATCAGAGGTGTGTAATAGTACATGCACATTACGATAAGCGAACTGTGTCTGTATATGTGTTTGTGTGTGTGTGTGTGTGTGTGTGTGTGTGTGTGTGTGTGTGTGCTGCTGACGTATTCTAGACGCGAATTTTTTGGGGAGATACCTTTGAACACTGTGCAACAATTCAGATCATTCGAACACTTTTGAGCACAGCGAACATGGTTGCTCTGGGACTATATTTTAAAGTGCCCTAATACGCTGCACTATGATCGGCTTTTTTGTTTCTATATTAAGTCGGTATTGGTTAGAGAGGGGACGGAGAGGGGAGATGGAATGTAGGAAACAGCGTGGCCCGTCACGTGATGATGCTGATATCATTGATACATCCGATCATTGGTACATCTGATTTCTTATAGAAATGATTACAACATATTTTGTGCTTATATAGTGATGGCAAGAACACACTGCCAACGATACAGCTGAAAAATAAAATTTTAAGTGTAAAGGAACATTTTTTTTTAAATTTTTGATGTGTTTTGTGTTATTTGGACCTCTTACTATGTTGCGACAAATTGCAGCTCTATTACTATCTGACGGAACTTCTACGTATGTGAATCACGTTATTATTGCCTCCTTATTCACTTGTTGTCGGACAGACGTAGTTATTGAAGTACTTGTGTAGTAAGATATTGTGGCAGTACGTACAGTTTCAGGTAGCCGGATCCTCTTGGAACAGCGCCGTGACCATCGCAAACACCAACAGCGTCATCTCCAGCGACAGCATTACCGCCACCAACAGCACCACCACCAACAACAGCGTCACCAACACCAACCCGACACCATCCAGTCAGCAGCAAACCGTCATATCCTTATCACGTTTTCAATTTTATTCTGTTTAGTACTTCAGTATTTCATGTCTAATATTTGCGTTTCAAATTTCATATGCATTGCTTTCGAGAACTGCATGTTAACTGCAGACAGCATACCCGCTTCATGAGTGTTACAATTACAACAAGGAAACCCTGACACATTGCTATAAAGGTGGGAACTATGAATTGCAAGAGATTATGATTATGTGCTTTCATACCAAACGTAACAGTATTCCTAAAGCAGTATACATGGTCAATCCTTACTCCACTTACAGCATAATGAGGTTTTTTCTGGGATATTTTCTAACAAGGGAACTCTGCATTGCACCCCCATCAGGTTTAGTGGTAAGAGGACCCAGTGGGCGGCCCTCAAAAACTGAACACAGGTCAAGCACAAAAACAGAAAGAAGCTGTACTGAACTGTGAAGAAAAAAGACAAACAGTGAACGGTCCAAGCTTACAAGTGCAACAGTGAGCGTAGAAAAGAACCGACGGCGTCGTGGCTAATTGGTCACGGTGTTTAAAGCTCCCTCGTGCTTTCTTCTCTTTTAATTATTATTATTTTATTATATTATTCGCTGTTCGCTGTATTCAAATTTGTGTCTGCGTCGTGATGTAACTTCCGTTTGCAAGACCGAGGTGTAAGGAAGGGACTTATAACGAAAGCTGATTCTGCGCAACTACTCCATTAGCAACCGAAAGGAAGAGGCTTTCGATTGGGAACGGCAAACGTTTGATGACAAGGCGACAAGTCCACCGAATCCTCCACCAGAAAACAAGTCTGGTGTGTCATACACGGCGTCACTGACAGTTCTTGTGTCATATGATAGGAATCTCTTATCGATGCACCTAGTTTGTACGCCTGGTAAATGAGTGAGATATGTCTCCTTGGCCGATTTAGGTATTCGTACGAATGTGAACGTGATCACTCCCAGGGAAATGATGAAATCATAATAGTTTTTCACATCAGCTGCAACAAATGAACGCAACAGTGTCACAATCACACAGTTTCTCTGTGTTCTGTCAAAATACACATTTTTAACGTTTTTGAAGTTGCGTTCCGTTTTGGAAGTTTTGACAGTTGAATTCCTGTGTTGTAACATTGTCCACACCCGTTTATTTTTTGTTTCCATTTCTTTGAGATGTCTATGTGGTATCTCTTCAACCCTCACTATTCGTCACATTTACTTGCCACAGTAATGTATTGTTACCACACGATTCATATTCTACAGCGAATGTATAGTATGACAGTTGCCAAGACAACAGAAAGAAAACAAACATTTCAATAACAGGACGGACAGTTCATAAAGGTGTGAAAAAAGAAAATAAAAATAAAAGGCACGAAGGTCCAACACCGTGACCACTTAACGACGCCATGGCTCTCGCATTCGACTAAATGTTGCACTTGTTAATCTTGGAGTGTTCACTGTTTCAGTTTTGCTTTTTTTTCATAGTTCAGTACATCTTCTTCCTGTTTTTATGCTTGACCTGTGTTCAGTTTTTGATGGGCTATCCACTGTGGTATCTTACCACTAAACCTGAGGGGGGAGCGATGGTGAGGTTCCCTTGTAAGTATTTTGATAGAAGGGACTAGTAATCCCCGGTAGCTCGCCACAGAATAATAACGTAATTATAATTTATTCGTTTTTTTGCGCAGTTACCTTCGCTTCTGTGCATATTTCTTCACATCAGTGAATAGATCCTTATAATACCACTATCTTCCATTCGAACACGGAAGCATCTGGTTTGTCTGAGACACCTACGAGGAGATGCAGTGGTATTGTGATATGGTCGCTGTTTCAGCAGGAACAGCGCAGCGTAGCGACCTTTCGCCACTCTTCCTCTGTATTCTGTCAACCCAGCACGAGTGCACATTGGCCAACTCTTCATCAGTAACCTATCCACGCTGCTGTTTTTCACTGTAAAAGTACAACTATAACAACCAGAAAACGAACCCAACACAGAACCGAGCAATAATGAATGCGAGTTAGAGGGCGAAGAGTAACTTGGGCGTCACTGTAGTAAAGAGAGAGTGAAGTTAGCGAATGGAAAAAGTTTGTTTCGAAACTATTATGCAGATTTTCATTGCAATACAGACACAAAAGTACGACGGCGTGCTGAAAAGTAATGCTTCCGAATTTTTTATATGAAAAGTCTTAAAGCGCTACAGATAAAGCAAATTTTAGTATCGTTCTACATATTTGATCTTCATGTCTATATATTCAGTTCTCATCATAGTCACCCTGGCGACGAGCACATTTCTCCCAACGAAGGACCAGTTTGTTAATACCGTCACTGTAAGAATGTTTGTTTATGGAGCCACAACCTCATCCCTTCTTGTATAGCGTCATCGTTATCAAAGTAAAGTCCTGGAAAGTGTTGTTTGAGTTTTGGAAACAGATGAAAATCGGATTGGGCCAAGTGGGTACTGTATGGAGGGTGATCCATGACAGTGAAACCAGGGCGTTACATTTTTGCAGATGTTACAGCGCTCGTGTGTGGTTTAGCACCGCCATATTGAAAGAGAGGGTGTTCCATGTGTGAACAAACTCTTCGAATTTGAAACTCAATCACAGCATACTGTTTCTCACGCGCCGACATAGATATGTTACACACAGCCATGTTACACACTACAATTCCAAGCTTTCTGGCGAGAGAGGACTGGAAATATGTAGACATAAAGGGTACAGATGTAGAATATTAACAACTTCTATTTTATTTAAAAAGCTTTAGGAGTTTTCTATTAAAATTCAGAGACATTACTTTTCACTATGCCCCATAAACGGGGATAAGAAAAAATTAAATAAATGCAGTTACTCTGTAACGAGCGACCGGAGACTATGGGTCAATGATATCAAAATAGCCAGAGAATATCCCTGAATAATCTCCGAAATTTTGTCAATGGAGTTTCGTTTCACCCTAAATAATGGAAATGATTCGGTAACTTCTCTGATGAAACGCTCTGATGGAAATATACCTAGCGGTGATAGATAAATGAGATTGTTATGCATAACCGAAGTAGTACACTGGAGAAAATCCTACAGCCAATTCCTCGGAGTTAAAATGTATTCATGACATAATAATTAAAGTTTGTGTGGTTTTTGTTTTACGCCAGTCTTTTAATTTATAAAGTTTAATTGGTTTATATGTATATATATATATTAAATTATCTGCTACTGAAAGCGATTCCACCACGCCAGTGACGCGTAAGTCGACCATTAATCTCTAATTTACCCCATTTATTTTTTTAATATTTTACTACCAGAGCTCTGTTTCTCTAAATTTCTGGTTTTCTCAAGCAGTTGGCACAAAACGCAGAACAAGACAGATTCTGTTCTTGAAAATCTCTCGGGTTTGGAGCCGGGTGGCAGTGTTAAACAACGCGACGTTTCGACGAGTGTCATACTCATCATCTTCTGGCGATGAGTACGATACTCTCGGAGACGTCGCGATATTTTAACAATGCCACCCGGCTGGAAACCCGAGAGCTTTTCACCAACGGTATTCGCCTCGAGGGCCTACATTCACAAGACAGATTCTGCTTTAAGTGGCTGTAGTTTCGTGGGATCCATCGACTGAGCATAAAGCAGCCCATAACTGCGGGGCACAGATTGAGACTGGCATTATAACCACTCCTAGGTGAAGTGTAGTACTACAAAGGCTATTCTAGTACGCTACGTTCCTTGCTAATTTATCTGATTTTCAAGAAAATGTCATAGAACCCATTCCAGTTCTTATTTGAGTGCAAGAGAGAGCATATCTGCAGTTAATCCTATAGGCTCATTTTTAAAATCTTGTATTTACAGTATATTAAGTCGTTGACATGACTACCCTCAGTTCCAACAAAGAGATCGGACTATGACTGTCAGGGTGAGATGACTGGCCATATATAATTTGCTTAACATTTGCATAATGTTCCCAAAAAAAAGAGATGAATCCATAAATGAGAGCAATAACTGCAGCACAGAATCTTTCTAATAAGCCAAATTTATCCAGAAAACTACTCGTACGAATAATTCAATGTAAGTTCATATTATACCATACTTATGAATGTACACATTTAACGTAATAGAGTTTATAGTTATACATTTAATCTCAGAAAAAAGAAACTCACAACGGCCGAATTTACACGAATTTCTTTCTCAAAAAGTGAAATATTTGGGGTAAGATATTTTTGAAAATACGCTGAATGGAACTAATTAAATTTCCTTTTAAGGAGGAGTTTGTAGATGGGCAGATGTTTCCCAGTCCCTATACTGCCTGTCAGTTAATTTTTTCCCCATACGGTCGAACAAACCTGTGACCATTCGCGTCACCCTTCTATCCAAACCCTCCATGTCCTCCGTTAGTCTGTCCTGCTATATACCCCACAATCTCGGAAGATATTCCAGTGTGTCGTGTAAATGAATTGTAAACAATTTCTTTCTCTAGAGAAACTGGACTTTTCTTGTGTCTTACCAATATATCTAAGCGTAATATTTCATTTGCTTCCAACGAAGGTTCCTTCATCGATCTTCATAAAGGCCTGTCTCCGTATTGTCACCTCCAGCTATTTTTATAATATGACTGACTGTTGTTGTAAATAATTAATTCTGTGATGAAAAAGTGCTACATTTTTACATTTCATGTAGTGTTCGAATTTAAAGTCCTCTACGGTAAGAGCTAACGGCTTGTGCTTGGGCCATACTGCTATTTTATCGTTTTTAACTGGAAATTACCAAAATTGTAAACTATTTTATTCACAATCTACGATGAAAAATTTTGAGAGGCCCGGTTATCAATTGCGGTCGGAGTTGCGCATCTTCAGATCTGAGTAATAATGTTTTGAAACCAACACGTTATTACACTGACCTGCGTTTTTCACCACTAAATGAACTTAATTGTCTGCACCTTTAATAATTGTAATCGATGATTGTGAGTAAAATAATTTGAATATTCTCAAGTTCATTGTTACCTATGGGCGACAATTTGACAATTACTTACAGTACTTGGTCAAAACATTCTCTTAGAAAACCGCATCATCTGCAAAAGATCTGATTTTGCAACTAATACTATGCACTAAGTCATTAACATATAACATGAATAGTAATATTCTTACTATACTTTCCTGGAACAAGCTAGCTAATAGTTCTATTCCTTTAGATTACTCCTTTTCCAGAATAACATACTGCATGCTGCCCATAAAGAATATTCAATGTAGAATGAGTTTCCACTCTGCAGCGGAGTATGCGCTGATACGAAACTTCCTGGCAGATAAAAACTGTGTGCCGGACCAAGACTCTAACTCAATTCCCGAATTGGAATCTCGGTCTGATACACAGTTTAAATCTGCAAGGAAGTTTCAATATTCAATGTAATTAGAAACCCTTTGAGATAGCCCATACCAGCCTATTTTCCCTTTTTTTATTGAATTAGAAGTTGTTCAAATGAACTGAAACGTAAGTATCTGTAAGGACACTGGTACTTTACAATAAACATATACTGTACGAAGAGTGTGAGTTTCATATGATTGATGTTTTGGGCATCCATGCTAGTTTCCCAGCCTAATTCTGCTCCAGGATAAGTCATTATACTTTAACTCATCATATGAGCCATAATTCCGCTATAAGTAAAAGTGAATGTTATATAGAGGTAATTCTACGAATCAGTTCAGTTTTTTTTTTAATGACGAAACAGTATTCGTGTTCTTTAGCAAGTTTTAGTGGTGTGAAAGAGTAGTTCTTGTAATATGGAAAAGTATTTATTTCGTTTCGTCTGAGATAAATATTATTTTCCGTACATTATCTTTAAATAAAAAATTAGGCTTTTTATACCTCGTATCATATGCAACACATGAATTATTTGTTCGTAAAACCTATCTTTTGTAAAACATTAGAGCTTTCACAAATCTAGGAGCGTAACTCCTTTTTTTTCACCCTAGCAAAAATTTTGTTTTATGCACAATACAGCTTTTTGTATTGAGTTAATGAGTGAGATTGAATAATTTTGTTTTATGCACGATACAGCTTGCTGTAATTCAGTTAATGAGTCAGATTGAATTTTATGATACATAATTCGCAACCCATGTCAATTTACACATTTTATCGTACTGTTAAATCTGTTTTATCTGAGTCTCAGAGCAATCGTAAAATAAGAAAGATGAGATAGTTCATACATGTTCTTGATTGCGTTGTTATGTGGATTTGAGAAACGTGAAGTAGATAATTTACATAGCATAGCTTAACATTATACTAACCACTTATATGCATCTTATTGTATCTTTCAGTAGGCTATTATTATAAGTTACCAATAAAATACAGTGAGGTACAACTTTGTGTTTACTGAACAGTACTGAATTATATCGGTAAATTCTCTAGTTACACTATTATTTGCTTTAAAGAGTGAGGTAATTATGTTGTTTTATTTACTGCTGTTTGTAGTGTGGAATGAAACAACAGTAATATAATTATTTATTTATTTTCCTTTTATTCTTTTATTTCTTACATATTTAACTGTCGTATAAAACTGTTGAAAATAATAACAAATGGCACATTAATGGCGTAAATGTTTAAAAGACATTGTTAATCTGATACGATGGTGGATTATGCATTGTAAAGCACACAATTATCCGGGGCGTTTATTCACAATTCACATTAACAAATTGAAATGGAGCTACTTGACACAGATTCAGATACCAGTTTGGCGATGTCCGATCGAGGTAGGATGACAGCAGCTCCAATAACATCGAAGTTTATATGGCCACAATTGAAGACGGAGGTAACACAGAAGAAACGGAGTGATAACTGAAATTCCAGTTGCATGTCAGTGTTATCATTCTGTCTAAAAAGTTACACACCGAAGAAACAGGGTACGGTCAAGTGCTCCCTGTTCAAACAAATTAGCTTCAAATGATATGTCTTCAGAATTCCGTGAACGCTTGTGAACATATGTCTGCAACACGACTGTTTGCACTGTACTTGTGGCAAAGAAATTAATGGCACAGAAATTTCATGAAATGAGTGTCTAGAATTCGTTACACATCTCAGAATCTTATTGGGTCAGACACGAATGGTTGAGACACTGAAAGCCGTCTGAGCTTCTTAGTAATCTGCCTCAAATAACATTCGGGGATGAACTGTCGTGAGAGGGTCAGGATAATGATTACGCACTATTCTCGCAATGTAGCTTACAGTAATTAACAAGTAGTTAACAGCCATCTCCCGGGTTAGCTTCTATTGAGGGATAGACTCACTTTCCATCGTCGGCTCGTTCCTTTCTCTGCAGCTCTCCTGTAATCACGGGAGCAGACCTCTTCTTCAAGAGGCGCAGGTCAAAATCTGCTCCCGGAAAGAGTGCCGGATATGAGAATGATTGTCCTGCACTCTTCCTCGCGTCTCCTGCAGGAGCTCCTGGTGTCGGGTAAGTGAACGGGATGCTAGGTGATTCTTTTGGATAGCCAGTGAAGATTGTCTGCGTGCTGGGATACGTCACTGGCCGAGGAGTTGTGTATGTGGGCCTCGGAGTCGTGTATGTCGGCCTCGGAGTCGTATATGTCGGCCTCGGAGTGGTGTACGTGTACCTAGGGGTACTGTACGTGGGGCGTGGTGTTGTAAATGTCGGCCTTGTTGTTGTATAAGTTGGCCTTGGAGAGGTCGTGGTAAAAGTGACTGGTCGTAAAGTAGTTGTAGTGGTGTACGTGTAAGGCCGAGGTGTGGTTGTCGTTGGCAGTCTTGAAGGGTATGTGAAAGGTCTGCTGGGTGTTTCCTTGGGATACCCAGTTATTTTGGGGGTTGTCTGAGTCGAAAAAGTTGGCCTTTGTGTCGTCGTACTGAATGTGTACGGCCGGAGAGTAGTGGTTGGCAGTCTCGTAGTGTAGATTGTCGTAGGTCGGAATGTTGTTGTTGGCCTCCTTGTAGTTGTCGTGATGAATGTAGGTCGGAATGTTGTTGTTGGCCTCCTTGTGGTTGTTGTGATGAATGTTGGTCTCGCTGTTGTAGTACTATATGTGAAAGGTCTCTGTGTTGTTGGGTACGTGAAGGGCCTACTAGGTGATTCCTTCTGGTAGCCGGTGAAGACTGTTGTAGACTGAGAGGGTCTGTAGGTGCTGAATGTTGGCTGTCGAGTTGTAACAGTGAAAGGCCTCAGTGTTGTTGTCGAATATGTGGGCCTCGGAGTGGTGAAAGTCGGTCTCCTGGTCGTTGTAGTGAATGTATATGGTCTGACACTGGTGGTTGTAGGTCTCGTTGGGTAGGTGAATGTAACACTTGGAGATACTGTGGGGTAACCGGTTGTTCTGACGGTGCTGTATGTGTATGGTCTCAAAGTGGTCGTTGGATAGGTGTATGTGAAGGGCTTAGCTGTAGTAGTGCTGTAGGTGTAGGTAATGGGCTTGCTGGTGGTTGTGTAGGTGAAGGGTCTCGCAGTGGTGGTTGGCTGTCTGGTGGGATACGTGAAAGTGACGGTTGGAGACGGGTACTTATATCCAGTAACAGGAGGTGCCGTTCTAACTGTAGTGGGCGGCGGCGTCGGCCTCGGAGTCGTGAACGTCGGGCGCCTCGTTGTAGTGGTGAACGTGTAGGGCCTCGCAGTGGTAGTCGGTGGCCTCGTGGGGTACGTAAACGTTACCCTCGGCGACTGCGTCGTATAACCAGTTGTAGCATACGTTGGTCTCGTTGTATAAGTAGAAGGTCGAGCTGTGGTTGTGGAATAGGGTTTGCGAGTTGTCGTAGGATAGGTGTAAGTAAAGGGTTTGGCAGTAGTAGTCGAATATGTATAAGTAACTGGCCTGACAGTTGTTACAGGAGGGAGGTAGGAGACTGGTTTGAAAGTGGTCGTAGGGGATGTGTAAGTATAGGGTCTCACAGTTGTTGTGGGAGGGAGGTAGGTGACTGGTTTAGGAGTGGATGTAGCGAATGTATATGTGTAGGGTCTCGCAGTTGTGGTGGGTGGGGTGTAGGTGAAGGGCCTAGCTGTGGTGGTAGTTGACGGAGGGAGATAAGAGACTGGTTTTGGAGTGGTATAGGTGAAGGGCCTAGCTGTGGTAGTGGTTGTAGGGGGAAGATAAGAGACTGGTTTTGGAGTGGTATAGGTGAAGGGCCTAGCTGTGGTAGTGGTTGTAGGGGGAAGATAAGAGACTGGTTTTGGAGTGGTATAGGTGAAGGGCCTAGCGGTGGTAGTGGTTGTAGGGGGAAGATAAGAGACTGGTTTCGGAGTGGTATAGGTGAAGGGCCTAGCGGTGGTGGTAGTCGAGGGGGGAACATAAGAGACTGGTTTCGGAGTGGTGTAGGTGAAGGGTCTAGCTGTGGTAGTGGTTACAGGGGGAAGATAAGAGACTGGTTTCCTAGTAGTGTAGGTGAAGGGTCTGGCGGCGGTGGTGGTGGTTGTCCCTCTGGTGGGGTAGGTGAACGGTTGCGGCGGCTTTTCGTACACGTAGCCCTGGTCGGCACGCTCCTTGTCCGGAGCCAGCAGTTTTCCTCCGTAGGCGAGGCGGGCGTCGAAGGTCGGCCCCAGCAGCAGATTGTTTGAGGGAATGCCCACCTCCCCGGCGGGCGATGCCCCAGCACGGCCGCTCCATCCTGCGAACACAGCAACGGCATGTTTGAGCTGCTTCAGTCGCCAGCTACAACTGACGAAACGTCGCTAGAACGAATGTCACAGTAACTCAGTTGTTCCAAATTATTTTTCACTAAAGCTAACTCTCTCTCCCAGGCGGCGTTCAAAACCAGAGTGACTGACAGTTATTTTTAATGGCTAACCGAATGTCTTCGCAATAAGACTGAGCCCGTTACAGTTCCTCGTCTAAAAGAAGAGATCTTATCCTAGTCCTCCGCACTGCAGGCAGACACAGCGACCGTATAGCCACGAAGGCAGATTGTCTTTTAGATAAGACATTACAGGAAAAATGCCATTTTTGTTTAAAAATACATCCTCAGTGCCGCGTAAACTTAGTTGTGAACCAGTAAGGACGATGGGAGGCGCAAATAATTATAAAAAACAGAAAAATAATATAGTAAGCGGATGTAGTGAAGAATGAAGGAAGGCACTTGGAAACCATGGTGCTTCATTAAAATCGGTTAAAGTTGAATGAGAAGTAATACAAAAGGTAGTTCCAAATTTATTTACGGAATGTCTTTGGAGGAAGACAATCCCCAAAAACTGGAGCAATGCTGCAATCATTCTACTTTAGAAGAATGGAAACAGGTAAGACATAGACATATCAGCCTACACTCACGGAACAAGTTGGCTTTAGAAGTATATGTAACTCAGTAGACCATTTGAAAGCCATGAACGCAATTATAGAATGGAGCAATGAGTACGAGTTACCGTTTCGTCTACGGTTAATAAATATTGATAAATCTTTCCTCTGTTTCAGAAAAAATCTGCGCTGCCTGTCCTTGAGAAACAAGGGTCGACCTATGTTAAAATGGTTCAAAAAAAAAAAAATGGTTCAAATGGCTCTGAGCACTATGGGACTCAACTGCTGTGGTTATCAGTCCCCTAGAACTTAGAACTACTTAAACCTAACTAACCTAAGGACATCACACACATCCATGCCCGAGGCAGGATTCGAACCTGCGACCGTAGCAGTCGCACGGCTCCGGACTGCGCGCCTAGAACCGCGAGACCACCGCGGCCGGCAAAATGGTTCAAATGGCTCTGAGCACTATGTGACTTAACATCTCAGGTCATCAGTCCCCTAGAACTTAGAACTACTTAAACCTAACTAACCTAATGACATCACTTACATCCATGCCCGAGGCAGGATTCGAACCTGCGACCGTAGCGGTCGCGCAGTTCCAGACTGAAGCGCCTAGAACCTCTCGGCCACCAGCAGCCGGCGACGACCTATGTTAGTCCACTGAAGAAAATACACATCTATGCTGCAGCTTCTACTAGACACATTACCGAGCGAGGTGGCGCAGTGGTAGCACACTGGACTCACATTCGGGAGGACGACGGTTCAATCCCGCGTCCGGCCATCCTGATTTAGGTTTTCCGTGATTTCCCTAAAATCGCTCCAGGCAAATGCTGGGATGGTTCCTTTGAAAGGACACGGCCGCCTTCCTTCCCCATCCTTCCCTAATCCGATGAGACCGATGACCTCGCTGTTTGGTCTCTTCCCACAACCAACCAACCAACATAGACACATTCGTGATCGTGGGAAATCCGATCCTGGGAAATCCAAAACTGAAAGAGACGTCAAGGAATGAGAGTCCATATCACGAAAATTATTCTCAGAAAATACGGAGGAATTTTCAGATCTAGAAACTGTAAAACAGATGAAGGAAAACGGATTAATTTGAACCACCTCCGTTTCACTGTTAACAAAGTGCTGTTCGCTTCTGGCACAGATAAACTTCAACGACTGCCGTATGAGTTTAAAGTAGGCCTTAAAATCAAAAGCTTGAGTTTTTGTACCGCATTTTTGCGGGGTGGGCATGTTTATGAACGGTTCTGGCGTGGTTACTTGAAAGGGTGGCAGGATGCTGCTGCCACATCGTACGTCCGCAGCCCCATGCAAGCGACACTACACCTGTGTGGTGCAGCGCGTGGTGACTGGTATTTGGGTTGGCAATCTGTGTGAGCTGGGAAATTAACACGTAACCGTCAATTGGAAGTGTAAAAAAGGTGCGTTTGAGAATGAGGCGTGAAGTCTCGAAATTGATCATGCGGTAAATCTTTTAACGCCATAACTGCACCTTCGGGCTGTTTTATTTGTTGTTATTACTATATCCAGTTGCGCTCCCCCATACGCTACAATGAATAATGATGATATCAAAAAGATGGAATCTGTTTACAGGAAAAACGTTTGACCAAGTATATTGAACTAGAAAGGAAATACGTAGAGAAATAAGTACATTTTTACCAACAAAATCACTCTATTTCCCACCCTAACAGATAAATGTTATCCTTGCTCACAAGGTTTGTGGATGTCAAACAACAGTAATTTCTCTTAACAACTCCATTGGACACGCGTCATCTAACCCATAAGAAGCATGTTACAAAGTAAATGTAATCTGTACTTCGTAATGCTCGCTAATGAGGAGCTACGCAATGTTTCCATCCTTAAAAATCCAGGTTTTCCGCACCGCCACCCTTGAGAGCGTTCGCCATGTTGATTTACATCTTTTGTACACCGCTATTCCGTGTGCTACGCCTGTCACGCAAAGCCACTGCGTTCCACAACGTGAGGGGGATGAGGAGTCGTCTTTTGACGCGTCTAGAAACTGTCTTCTTTGTTGGCGGTTAAAATCTTGTCGATATTTTCGAAATGAGGATTACAGTAGTTGCCTAGTAGCTAAAAAATTTGTTAAAGAACCTCTCGTTATCTTTTTGAAGCCTTCAGGCGTTCGGCTATGGTGATATTTGGATATGACGGTATATTTACATCCGAATCGTCAGGCGGGGACTTCAATTGTACTCGTACTGAATAGGAATAGAGCGTACAAATAACTGTGCCATCTCGCTAGAGGTAGCGGTAAGTTCTGCGCCGCTGTTTACGTAACCGCACGTCTGTTGAAGTACTTGGCCTCCGAGTTGACTGCTGTTGCTCTCACCTACGTCACAGTGAAAGTAGTGGCAGCATGCTAATCTATACTCTGCACGTTATTTCCCTAATCCGCTGCACTTCCTACTGTTCAACCAAAACAACATCTTAAACATCTCTCAAGCACTAGTAAACGTAATAAGACAGCCTTATTACATCGTTACCGCCTCTCGGTAAGTGCTGTTAAGTGCTCTAGCGGACGAAACGAAGTCGTTGCGTGCTACTTTGAGCGAATGATGTCATGTATTGTGTTGTAAGCGAATGTACAGTAACTTATGCTCGTAACAAGTCTAGGTGCATTTTCTTTGTTCAAATGGTTCAAATGGCTCTGAGCACTATGGGACTCAACATCTTAGGTCATAAGTCCCCTAGAACTTAGAACTACTTAAACCTAACTAACCTAAGGACATCACACACACCCATGCCCGAGGCAGGATTCGAACCTGCGACCGTAGCAGTCCCGCGGTTCCGGACTGCAGCGCCAGAACCGCTAGACCACCGCGGCCGGCCATTTTCTTTGTCACGGAAAGCCTGGAGCCAATACATCATCCCATCTTTTGGGGGCAGAAATATTTTTACTTCTGTAAGAACTTTTGGCGGGAATTTCATAGCGCTTAAATGCGCTAAAGTTGCTAGTCATTTAATACTGCACAATCTTTTCCTCATTGCAGCGGAATAAACTTGTACTGCATGACAAAAATCGCAACATTCGTTTGGGAATAATTCCCAAAATGTGTTAAGTCCATTCCTTCACGAGTTGCAAAGGCTAAAGATGGTGCAACATCGCATAAATCTTTATCGATCAAATGTCAGATGCTTCTGAAAGCATCTGCTTTAGTGTAGCTCGTGTCTAGGCGGATGATACTCTCACAAAATTGAAACTTGCGTGGAAATGAAATTATTTTGTGACGCCTAGACGTTAGAGATCCTTTGTTTTTACACACACTCGCAGATTGAGAAACGTAATGAGACTTTCTAGAAGTGTGAACTCCTTCATAGATGCCTGTAAAAGTTGTTTCTTCACTGATATTGTACACAAATATATGACTGTAGCCATTTGTGAGGATATGAAGCGGAATGATGGTTCAGGCTCAGTCGCAGGTAAAGTTGATGACAGACTTCGGTTCATTCGTAGGATACTGGAAAAATGCAGCCAATCTACAAAGGAGACTGCTTAAAGAACACTTGTTCGACTCTTTCTAGAAAATTTTTCCCGTGTGAGTGATCCATACTAAACAGGGCTTACAGGGATACTGGACGCATTGAAAGAACGGCAGATATTTTTCACCCACGGTGGAACGTCGTAGAAATGCTGAAAAAACAAAATCGCCAAACATTTGAAAAGAGTCTTTAACTCTCCCGCGAAAGCCTAGTTACAAGGGGAATAAAAAAAAAATTAACGAGCCAGAGGCTGTAAAATGAAAACCGCCGAAGGGATCGTACACCGAGGTGACAAAAGTCATGCAGTAGCGATATGCACATATACAGATGGCTATAGTACGCTATACACACGGTATAAAAAGACAGTGCATTGGCGAAGCTGTTATTTTTACTCAGGTGATACACGTGAAAAGGTTTCCGACGTGATTAGGGCCGCACGACGGGAATTAACACACCTTGTACGCAGAATGGTAGTTGGAGCTAGAAGCATGGGACATTCAATTTCGGAAATTGTTAGAGAAGTCAATATTCCGAATCCTCAGTGTCAAGAGTGTGCCGAGAATACCAGATTTCAGGCGTTACCTCTCACCACGGGCAACGCAGTGCCCAACGGCCTTCACTTAACAACCGAAACAGCGGTGTTAGCGTATTGTTGTCAGTGCTAACAGACAAGAAACACTGCGTGAAATAATAGTAGAAATCAATGTGGGACGAGCGACGAACATATCCGTCAGGACAGGGCTACGAAATCAGGTGTGGGCTATGGCTTCAGTCGACTGACGCCAGTGCCTTTGGCAACAGCACGACGTCGCCTAGAGCACTTCTCCTGGGCTCAGACGTGTCCTAGACGACTGGTCAGATGACTGCCGATTTCAGTTGGTAAGTTCTGATGGTAATGTTCGAGCTTGTGGAGACCCCACGAAGCTATGGACCCATGTTGTCAACAAGGCACTGTGCAAGCTGGTGGCGGTCCCATAATGATGTCGTCTGTATTTACATGGAATAAACTAGGTCCTCTGCTCCAACTGAACCGACCATTTATTGGAAAAGTTTATGTTCGGCTAGTTGGAGACCATTTACAAGCCATTCATGGATTTTATGTTCCCAAACAACGATGGAATTTTTATGGATGACAGTGGGCCATGTCACTGGGCCACAGCCGTTCGTGTCGGTTGAAGAACATTGTAGTCAGTTCCAGGGAATGATTTGGCCACCCGTATCCCATCGAACAGTTAGGAGACGTAATCTAAAAGTCAGTTCGTGCACAAACTCCTGTACCGGCAACACTTTCGCAGTAATGGAGAGGCAGCAAGAGAGCTGCTGCGCTACGCCGGGCAAAAGGAGCTCCGACACGATGTTAGGTGGCATCTCATTACCTGTGTCACCTCAGTCTAACGCCACTGCACACGGAAGGGAGTGTAATCACTACAAGAGCGCTGAGGCCCCAAAGTCGCCGCTAGAGGGACACTGGCGCACACTCACGTGACCGTAGACCGAGCACATGCACGCGTCGACCGTCCACTGCGCTCAGTCGTGCTGAAAACGGTGAAATGCAAGCTTCGAAAGAAGAGCAAAAGGGTCTAGTCGGTTTGCTTACAGCGGAACGAGCGCTGGAAACGGAAATTCGTCATAGAATGGCAAAAGTGTACGAAGAGTACTTCATGTCCGTTGCAAGGGTCAAGACGTGATACTCCATGAGCACCCATCACAGTACAATAATAAAGTAGCCTTAACAAAGTAACAGTTTGCATACACAGATTTAGGACATATCATATCACCTGTTACACACACACACACACACACACACACACGCTGGAATAATGAACGCTACCACGGCCACAAACACAAAACAAAACACGATCGTATTCCGTATCAACGAGGCAAAGTACATGACGTGTAGGTGGATCTAGAAAACATCGAAATGAAAATATACTCCATGTTAGTGAAGAGCAGTGTCGAGGTCGCACAGGTTAACGTGATCCCAGCGCAGAAACGCATTCTCGTCGTGGCTGCTGGGCCAGTCCATCCCTTTGTTCAGAAAGGGCGGCCACGTTAGTTCCGTGTCGCCTGGTGAGCTGTGTGGTTCATCCATTGGCGGTGGCCGTCTCAGTTGTAAACGGTTTGTCACCGTAATTCGAGCATTCCCGTTGTTGTCTGTGCTGTACACAGAGTAGCACCGCAGTCTCCACGCACTGTAGGCGCAGGGAAACTGCTTCATAGTCAGCCAAGCTAGATCCTGAGCAGTGTCGTAAAATTCGTGACGGAAGAGGTAGCTGAGGTAGTAAATATCCCATTATAGCTGTACTAGAGAGGATTGCAGGAGCCACTGGCGTTTCCCAAATAAAGAAAGGAAAAAAAATGAGGGAAAACGTAGCTATACGTAATTCCCAAGGCTTCTTTAGTCCAATAAAGATCCGGAAGAAGGGAAAGAAAATAAACATTCAGAATGATTTTGATGAACAAACTGTCAGGACATTAATACATAACTTCCCCGTGACACATAAAGAGTACCCGACATTAAAGTCACCTTAGTTATAGCTTCATTGATAAAAAATACATCTTTTAAAGAAGGAATTTTGTCATTAGGATAATTTCGTCATTAGGATCCTTACTACACAAGTTAGGCTGTAGATAACCCATTTTCTATTTTTCCTATCTTATTTATACATTTAAATGTTCGTTAGATATACAAAGTAAACATACTGATTTTCCAAATAACGTGAAAGGTAACTGTAATGAGGGTAGATCCATCATATTCGTCAATTTTACTCATCAGTCTTCTGACTGGTTTGATGTGGCCCGCCACGTTTACCTCTCCTGTGCCAACCTCTTCATCTCAGAGTAGCTCTTGCAACCTACAACCTCAATTATTTGCTGGATGTATTCCAGTCTCTGTCTTCCTTTACAATTTTTACTCTCCTTAGAAGTTATTTCCTGATGTCTTAATAGATGTCCTGCCATTTTGTTCCTTCTTCTTGTCTGTGTGTTCCATATATTCCTTTCCTCTCTGATTCTGGGCAGAACCTCCTCATTCCCTACCTTATCTGTACACCTAATTTTCAACATTCGTATGTAGCATCACATCTCGAATGCTTCGATTCTCTTCTGTTTCGATTTTCTCACAATCCATGTTTCTCTACCATTCATTGTTGTGCTCCAAATGTACATTCTTAGAAATTTCTCCAAATTAAGGCCTATGACACCAGGAGGCTCCACATGGCCAGGAATGCCCTTTTCTCCAGTGCTAGTCTGCTTTTGATGTCCTCCTTGTTCCGTCCGTCATTGGTTATTTTGCTGCACTTTGTGACCATTTATCCTGATGCTAAATTCCATTGTTCTCTTGTCATTTCTGCTATTTTTCATTACTTTCGTCTTTCTTCCATTTACTCTCTGTCCATATTCCACACTAATTAGACTTTTCATTCCATTCAGCATATCCTGTAATTCTTCTTCACTTCCACTGAGGATAATAATGTCATCAGCAAATCTTATCATTGATATACCTGCACCTTGAATTTTAATTCCGTTCTTGAACCCTTCTTTTATTTCCATGACTGCTTCTTCCATGTATAGATTGATTCCCTCTTGGCTCTTGCACATGTTGTATATTACCCATCTCTTCCTACAGCTTACCCCCATTTTCCTCAGAATTTGGAACATTTTGCACTATTTGACATTATGAAACACTTTTTTCCGGTCGACAAATTCTATGAAAGTGTTTTGATTTTCCTTTAACCTTGCATTCATTAATAACCAAGAACAACGTCAGAACCGCTTCCCTGAAGCCTTTACCTTTCCTAAAGCCAAACTGATCGTCATCTAACAGTTTCTCAATTTCCTTTTCCATTCTTCTGTAGTAGACACAGGTAAAATTCATATATCATATCACTGTATAGTTGGATAAATAGAAGAAATTTATCCATGTCTTGAAAATAAGCAAATGATTCTTCTGTAAGGAGAAAACCTTGTTTTCTTTCAAATGCTCCTTTCAGTTCAAGTGGGGAAGGAGGGAGGGAGGAGGAGGGTGGAAGGCAGATTAGCATGCAGAGACAATCGATGTGAATTTTTCATGGTAGTTATTTGAGCTGTTACTATTCACTTCAAATGCTTGCATAAAAAAGTATTGCAGTTTGAGTGAGTTATTTTGTTGTTTATATGAGGTGGCTGTAACAGAAATCAAACCCAAATTTTCCAGTAGCTCCGTTTTTGTGCTTGATAATGCTATTCTGAAGGTTTGTCCAATAAATGGTCGTTTTAGGTAACTTTTAATTCTAGCAGAGTAGCTAGATACAGTTCATAGGTTATCCGAGATATGCTTTGAGCCAAGGCTTCAGCTGTCGCAACTGCGGCTCGTCTACGGCCAGGGAACCACCGCCACTGCCCCCGTCCCCACCCATACTGCGCTGCCTACGCACACAGGGCAACGTTATTTTGCGCGACCTCTACACCTCAGTGTATAAGACCTTTAGGAAAGACGTAGGAAGCAAAAACGAAACTGAGTCTCTCTTCTTTTTCTTGCACCTTTGTACCGCGTGTGCTCAGTGTCGCTATGGTTATTAACGGGTTTGGTATGGTTAATTTAAGGGGTGGTCGGATGCCCTTTATATCACAACCCTGCTACTCCCCGGGAATAAGTGTTTGTACCCCAACTCGCTGCATGAGGTATGATTCATGTGAAAGTGTGCGAAAGTTTTCGACATGTTTCCGAATGGTGTAACTGAGGTGGGGTCGTTAATCCGCTGAGCGGATTTAACCTGGGATCGGCGTACCTACTTGTCCCGGAAGCGGAGCTTTGATACTCGCGGCTATCTGGGAGGATAAAAAAAAAGTAATAATGATACACTGAGGTGATAAAAGTCCTGTGACAGAAATATACACAAATACGGATGGCGATAGCATCTCGTGGACAAGGTGTAAAAGGTCAGTGCTTTGGCGGAGCTGTCATTTGTTATGAGGTGATTCATGTCAAAAGGTTTCCGACGTATGGCCACACGACGGGAAGTAACAGCCTTTCAACGCGGAATGGTAGCTGGAGGTAGACGTATGAGGTAGTCTGTTTCGGAAATCGTTAGGGAATTCTATATCCGAGATCCATAGTGTCAACAGTGTGCCGAGAATACCAAATTTCAGGCATTACCTTTCACCAGGGGCAACGCAGTGGCCAACAGCCTTCAATTAACGACCGAGAGCAGTGGCGTTTGCTTAGGAGTCATCGGTGATAACAGACAAGCAACACTGCGTCAAATAACAAAAAATGGTTCAAATGGCTCTGAGCACTATGGGACTCAACTGCTGTGGTCATCAGTCCCCTAGAACTTAGAACTACTTAAACCTAACTAACCTAAGGACATCACACACATCCATACCCGAGGCAGGATTCGAACCTGCGACCGTAGCAGTCGCACGGTTCCGGACTGCGCGCCTAGAACCGCGAGACCACCGCGGCCGGCCGTCAAATAACAGCAAAAATGAATGTGGGACGTGCGACTAACGTGTCCGTAAGGACAGTTCACCGAAATTTGGTGTTAATAGGCTATGGCAGCAGAAGACCGACGCGAGTGCCTTTGCTGACAGCACAACACCGCCTACAGCGTCTCTCCTACGTTCATTTGGGCGCTAGACGATTGGAAAACCGTAGCCCGATCACAGTTGGTAGGAGCTGATGGTAGTGTTCGAGTTTGGCGCAGACCCCACGAAGCCTTGCACCCAAACTGTCAATACTGTGAAAGCTGGTGGCCCATAACGGTATGGACTGTATTTACAGGGACTGGATCCTCTGGTCCAACTGAACCGATCATCGACTGTAAATGCTTATGTTCGGGTACATGGAGACCATCTGCAGCCATGTTCCCAAATAACAATGGAATTTTTATGAATGAAAGTGTACCATGTCGCTGGACCAAAACGGTTCGCGATTGACTTGCAGAACATTCTGGACAACTCGAGTGATTGATTTGGCCACCCAGATCGCCCGATATCAATCCCATCGAACATTTGTGGGACGTAATCGGGAGGTCAGTTCGTGCACAAACTCCTCGACCGCTAACGCTTTCGCAGTTATGGAAGGTTATATAGGCAGCGATACACTATATTTCTGTAGCGGACTTCCAACTATTTGTTGAGTCCATGCCACGTCGAGCTGCTGCACTACACCGGGTAAAAAGACGTCCGACACGATAGCAGGAGGTAAGCTGTGACTTTTATCACCTCGGTGTAATTTAATACTGTTTAATGGTAGTAATTTAAAACATGAGAATTGTCTACGAACTTGGCAAACAAAACTGATAGAAAAACCACGTTGTTACGATGACCGCTGAAGATCTATTGAAATAAAGAAAGAAATCATGAGTGACGAAATGAAAATGTTCGTCAATTACTTCACGTTCTGATCCTTGGCTACTGTCACTAGATGCAGTGCCGTTTCTTTTTCGTCAGCAAGAGAAAGCCAGGCGTGTAATGAGGAATGGTGTGGGATGCACTGCTCTTGTCTGGAGGGCAATGAGGCTTTTGTGCCGCTGTTACTGGACGGTTACTAGCGGTTCATCAGTCTCGCGTTTGGATGGAATGAGGAAACGGAACTTCCGCCCTGCTACTTTCACTTTGAGGGGAACAGCTGGCGAGAGGACGGATGTGATTCTCTCTCTGGCTGTGTCGTTACTGAGCTAACACTAATGCCTCTTTATACTGCACTGTAATTTATTATTTGACGATCTGAAAGAGAGCTGTGTATCCCACTCCTTGAACTTAGAGTTCAGGTAAACACAGCAGATGAATCGAACATCACGTACTACTTCCCCATTTGTTATCCCAGACTTCTACGTCATCCGATATCACTTGATGTTTCTGACGTTCCAGGTTATTAACAATGAGGAAGCATCCATATTAGTCGATAGGCCTTTAGGAATAAAGAGCAGGCGTCACAAAGAAGAACTCCCGACCAGGCGATGTGTTTTGTCTCTCAGATGCAATTGTTCACTCGTCGCTGACAAGAATGACTCCAGCTACATTTATGCAACTCTGTTTCGTCACCTGACGATCTGCTACTAAGTATATGGTGTGATACCTATACAAAACGTGCTGCCCTTCTTTGAAATTTTTCGGTGTACTCCATCAATCCTATCCGGTAAGGATCCCATACCGCGCAGCAGTATTCTAAAAGGACATACGAGCGTAGTGTAGGCAGTCTCCTTAGTAGATCTGTTACATTTTCTAAGTGTCCTACCAATACAACACAGTCTTTGGTTAGCTTTTCCCACAACATTTCCTATGTGTTCCTTCCAATTTAAGTTGTTCGTAATTGCAATTCCTAGGTATTTAGTTGAATTTACGCCCTTTAGATTTGACTGATTTATCGTGTAAACGAAGTTTAACGGATTCCCTTTTCCACTCATGTGGATGACCTCACACTTTTCGTTATTTAGGGTCAACTTCGAATTTTCGCACCATACAAATATCTGTTCTAAATCGTTTTGCAATTTGTTTTGATCTTCTCATGACTTCATCTCCTCTCCCTTGATCCTAATGGTACAAGATTCTGCAAAATCTGTCCACTCATTCCTTATAAAGTTTTGGACATAGTTGCAATCGACAGCGTCATCTGCAAACAATCTAAGACGGCTGCTCAGATTGTCTCTCAAATCGTTTATATAGATAAGGAACAGCAAATGACCTATAACACTACCTTGGGGAACACCAGAAACCATTTCCGTTTTACTCGATGACTTTCCGTCAATTACTACGAACTGTGACCTCTTTGACAGGAAATCACGAATCCAGTCACATAACTGATACGATATTCCATAAGCATGCAGTTTCACTACAACCCTCTTGTGTAGTACAGTGTCCAAAGGCTTCCGGAAATCCAGAAATACGGAATCAATTTAAAATCTCTTGTCAATAGCACTCAACACTTCATGCGAATAAAGAGCTAGTTGTGTTTCACAGGAACGATGTTTTCTAAACGCATGTTGACTGTGTGTCAATAGACAGTTTTCTTCGAGGTAATTCATAATGTTTGAACACAATATATGTTCCAAAATCCTGCTGCATATCGACGTTAACGATATGGGCCTGTAATTTAGTGGATTACTTCTATTACCTCTCTTGAATACTGGTGTGGCCTGTGCAACTTTCCAATCTTTGGGTACGGATCTTTCGTCGAGCGAACGTTGTATATGATTGTTAAGTATGGAGCTAATGCATCAGCATACTCCGAAGGGAACATATTTGGTATAAAATCTAGACCAGAAGGCTTGCTTTTGTTAAGTGATTTAAGTTCTTCACTACTCCGAGGATATTTACTTATACGTAGCTTATGTTGGCAGCTGTTTTTGATACGAATTCTGGAATAATTACTTCGTCTTCTTTTGTGAAGGCATTTCGGAAGGCTGTGTTTAGTAACTCTGCTTTGGCAGCACCGTATTCGATAGTATCTCCATTGCAAATGAAAAGAGGTGACTTTCATTGTAGGATGACATCCTCTGGAATTGTGGTGTTTCGTTGAAAGACAGCAAAATTGTGTGTCTGGCTTCGTATTACCATGGAACAGAAATACCATTTGCCTGCAGAAAGCAGGAGGATGGTAGTAAAATCGACATTCAACAGTTCTCCTCAGTAAAGGACTACATTTGTAATATGCGGTTTGTGAATCCTGCTGACAGACTTAGATCTGCTTATGGGCTAAGAAGAAAATCCAAAAAGTGTAACTGCCATGAACTGTCCTTTTCACTTCTGGATTTTGGGAGAAATGTTGCTCATGAAGGCAAAGCATGTCAGTCCCATAGCTGCGAAGCAATATATGCAACAAAAGCAAGAAATTAGTCCCAAAAGATGTAAAATTAGGAAAGAAAGGTGTAATTTTGTCACTTTTGCCGTAAACATTGGAAGATTTGACGTATGCAGTAAAAGAAAGGTTCAGCAGGACCAAACTAAGAATAGTTGTTTTGTGGAGCATGTGTTGAGTCGCAGACAGGCACAACGAGACTACTAAACACGTAAGCTTTCGGCCAAAAGGCTTTCTTCTGAAATAGACAACATACGAACACACGTTCACGCAAACGCAGCTCACGCACTCAGAGACGGTGGTCAAAAGCGTGTGTTTGTGTGAATATAAGTGTGTGTATGTTGTCTGTTTCAGAAGAAGGCTTTCTGGCCGAAAGCTTATGTGTTTAGTAGTCATTTTGTTGTGCCTGTCTGCGACTCAACATCTCCGCTGTAAGATGAGTAGCAATCTATTCTTTTCATAATTTTGTCGTAAAGTTGAGACTCGTATGTCTAAAGGAAAATGTAATTCCACATTTCGATCCATTACTTTGAAATAGTGCTGTACTGAGAACTTTTGGTCGTTAACCACTGGAGGATCAGACGGTACTCAAAAGCACCTCCTTTGTACAAAATAAATAAAATTAAAATTATGAAAAACTTTCACTGTTGTTTCGCTGTCCATGAAAAAAGTGGGAATTTTATGGGTTTTTGACAGTTCAGACAACAAAGGGTTAAAGTACGTGAGCGAATGATATCAGTTACCCGAAACGCGTAATCAAAATAAGAACGGCCAAGAGTAACAAATTTTGTGTGTTTATTCAGACGCGATTGGCGGCCAGAGCAGTTTGCAAGGATAAGGGAATAAGTTGATGCCTGGGAAGGAGCATCTGAAATTCCTTTAGCACGTGCGGAAGTACGTCCCCTGTGAAAGCAAGGCTTTACGGGTAGACACAAAGGCGGTGATGCAGCGTGCACGGGTGGAATCACGGCTTACCGGCACCACAGGCAGCGGCGGCGTGCATACGCAGCGCACTCCCTGCTCCGAGGCTGTCCGTGCTAACAACGAAGTCTAGCGCTAGGGCATACGTCCGCCAAATGCCAGTCGTCCATCAGCTGTCCCGCTTTAGGTTTATATATAAGTATATTCACTTAAATCAATCGAAGTTTGCGTACTGTCAGAATGAAACTTTGTGCGTATAGTGTGGCTGAGATATCTCTCTCGGTTAAGAGAGTTGCTACCAAAATCCAAAGGCTTTCTAAATTAATCTCTGACTGCAGATTCCTTGGCATCAGTTGTGTTAGGCACAGATCTACTACCCAATAGTGACATATGAAAATTTTTGTCAGACGGGACTCGAACTTGGATTTCCCGCTTATCGCGAGCGCGAAATCCGGGTTCGAGTCCTGGTCCGGCACAGATTCTCGTATGGAACTATTGGGTAGTAGATCTGTGCCTAATACAACTGCGGTCAAGGAATTCGCTATTGGAGAACGAATTTAGACAGTATTTGTAGAGCTACGGATCGTCAGCAGTTTCTGTTCTTTTTTGGTATATCGCGAGACTGCGTATGAAAGGGAGTTTGCGTCTCGAGAGAGAGGAAAAGAGAAGTCGCTAATCGAAAGTGTTATTATGTGATGAAATCGTGTGAAAGGGTGGTTACGTTCTACTGCGAGCGCGAACGCTAGTAATCGGTGACGCGCGCGAGAGTATTCCGTGCTCTTGCAATCGCGGAATGAACAAAGATACATGGTAGATAACTGATTCTGTTTGAGACAGCAAAGGAGACGGACGTGTTATAGATACGCGGAAAGAGGATACTTGCATTGTTAATGGCAGACATCTTGTAATTCTCAGTTACTAATATTTTCATGTTAAAATATAAGTAGAAAACAGAGCAACTTAAGAGTGTAAAAGGGAGGCTTAAATTGTGTACAACTAAGACAATATAATTAAGTTCATTTAAAGTAATAAAAGGTATGTTGGAGTTTCAGTTCAGTGATAAATAAGTACGAAGTTCATGTAATGGTATGACTCGCGTAAACAAGGGGACAGATGTGTACTGGAAACTCGGGGAGAACCTGCAGCTTACACGGTCAAATTCATCTTTGAAAGTAAGTTTCTAAGAAGCATAATAATTGTTCTTCACGCAATTCCTTGACCACCGAAATCCAATGGACATCTGAGCTCTGTTACTGCACACGAGCAGACGCCGGGAGTTTTAAGTGAAGACTGACCTCATTTTTTGAGTTTCAGGTAAATCGTCAGACAAGCCAATTAATCAGCGACGAGAGAGATCAACCTACACCGACCTGAACGATATAGTAACATTTCAGACATGCATGTAAAGAGGCAAATGTCTGACTTTTCAGTCTGTCTGGCACACAGCTTTGAACTGTCCATTACAGCTACACTCTGCCGCAGATCCTCCTACACACGCTGAAGAGTTACTCTGGAGTATTGGAAGCTCTAGCAGATGAAAGCTATTGAGTGCGACGGTCGGAGGGTCCCAACTGATCAATCGACAAAGTCTGAATAAAAAGGACGACTATGCGAAAGTGACTAGAGTTTAAGCCGGCCTGGGTGGCCAAGCGGTTTAAGGCGCTACAGTCTGGAACCGCGCGACCGCTACGGTCGCAGGTTCGAATCCTGCCTCGGGCATGGATGTGTGTGATGTCCTTATGTTAGTTAGGTGTAGGTAGTTCTAAGTTCTAGGGGACTGATGACCTTAGAAGTTAAGTCCCATAGTGCTCAGAGCCATTTGAACCATTTGAACTAGAGTTTAACAGCTCAGCAAGAAATTTCTGAGGCTAAGAAACATCCCGACATGTTGCAAAAATATTCTTCATTTAATTATTATTGACACAGTTGCAGACTTATTTAAAAATGCCGTTTATAGTGTACCGAATTACATTTCAATGTTCATGGTACTTAAGTTACATTCAACAGTGATGATGAATACAGGTATTACAGTAATGTGAATCTTGTTAACAATAAATTGAATACAATTTTTTCATGACGTAAAATCCTGATGAAACAAGAGTAATGATGTGTCAATAGAAATGCTTGATAACAGAATTATATATGGAGAAATTAACAGCTCAGGGGAAGAGTGAGAAATAATCAAGTTAGAAATCAGAAAGAAAGGAAACGATACTTGTTCAGGAGGGCGTGTTAACAGTGCGACAGAAAAATGTGTTTATCTTTGTCCAAGAGGATGGCAGCTGAGGTACACTCATAGAGAAGTTAGTGTCATATGGTTCTAAGCACTACGGGACTTAACATCTGAGGTCGTCGGTCCCCTAGACGTAGAACCATTTAAACCTAGCTAACCTAAGAACATCACACACATCCGTGTCCGAGGCAGGATTCGAACCTGCGACCGTAGCAGGAGCGCGGTTCTGGACTGAAGCGCCTAGAACCGCTCGGCGACAGCGGCCGGCACTTTAGTGTCCTGTTAATATCAGAAGTTTGTTCCAGAAATGTATGGCTGAATAGAGCAGCAGGAGAATAATTTGGTGCTATGCATACGTATACACAGTGTGTCGAACGTATCACTTTCCTTGCTGCAGTTAACGAACAGTGATGAGTATCTCCTTTACGAGGAGAGGTGTCGAGGGCTCATTAACTAAAAAGCTGATGAAGTAAGTTGAATATGTGAAAATCATATCACCTAATGAGGGACGCTAAACTGTTAGCCTTTTGTAACGTAATCAGGAGGCCGTAAAAAGGAGCCGTAAAAAGGAGCCATAGGAATGGTGGTGCAACTTGTTCGGAATACTTCTTGCTTCAGGTAGCCCCAAAGGAAAAAGCCTGCACATGAAAGGTCAGGTCAGTGAGGCAGCCACAAAATGTCACTAAAACGAGAAATTACTCTACCGGGAAATGTCTGTCGCAAGAAATCCATGCAAATTCTGGCCACCATTCCTGAGTTGAAGGATCGCATCAGAACTGCCGTCGGTAATGTCCCAGGGAATACGTTACGCCGAGTTATGGAAAGTTTCCAACGCCGCCCAGATGAATGTGTTGTGCAGAGGGGGCATCATTTGACAGGAGTCATATTCAAAAAGTAATCCACGCAATGGACAGTGACTTACACATTAGTAAATGGCATACCTTTAACTATTAATTGACATAAGAGGTAATAAATAAATTACACTTACTGCCTGATGGTGTGTTTTTAATATCCTACTATGAACGCTGCCGCACCCTGTATCACTGCCACGATGGCTAGACGGGATTCGACTTTAGAGATGTTCAGTCTTATTCACATGGATCGTTGAGTGACTGTGGGAAGATACAAGACGACTTAGACAACATTTCCAGTTGGTGTGATGAATGGCAGCTAGCCCTAATTGTATAAAAATGTACGTTAATGCGGACGAATAGTGAGTTCAAACCTACAATGTTCGGATACAGCATTAGCAGTGTCGTGCTCGACACAATCAAATCGTTTACCGCACCTGGGCGTAACGTGGCAAAAGCGATATGAGACGGAACGAGCAGGTGACAACTGTGGTAGTGAAGGCGAATGGTTGACTTCGGTTTATTGGGAGAATTTTAGAAAACAGTGGTTTACTTATAAAGGAGACCGCATATAGAACGCTGGTGCGAGCTATTCTTGAGTACTGGTCAAGTGTTTGCGATCCATAACAGATCGGATTGAAGAAAGACGTCGAAACAATTCAGAGGCGGGCTGCTAGATTCGTTACCGGTAGGTTCGAACAACACGTAAGTGTTAGGAAGATACTCCAGGAACTCAAATGGGAATCTCTGGTGGGAAGGCGACGTTTTTTTCGAGAAACACTGTTGATAAAATTTAGAGGACCGGCATTTAAAGCTGACTGCCGAATGATTCTACTGCCGTCAACATACATTGCGCGTAAGGATCACGAAGTTAAGATACGAGAAATTAGGGCTCATAAGGAGGCTTATAGGCAGCCATTTTTCCCTCACTCTGTTTGCGAGTGAAATGGAAATGACTAGTAGTGGTACAGGGTACCCTCCGCCACGCACCGCACGATGGCTTGTTTAATGTCTATGTAGATGTAGATGTAGCTTACTAGCACCGGTCCCTCGGCCGATTGAGTAATATTCGGAAAAGAGGTTCCTCTTGTACTGACAAGGAGATCGTGTCTACTCTCATATCACCGATTTTATCCGAATTTATAGTATACGCAGCACTTGGCCAGAAATAAAAGTAACAGAACCGGGAGCGCTAGACGGCCAAGCGTTTAGAAAAAAAAATTGTATTGTTGACACGAGTCGGATGAAGCGTGACCCGCTTCTGTTAGCGCGTTTGCCAGGCAGCAGTTGACACAGTGGAAAAAAGTACAAAACCGTATTCCGAGAGGCGTGGAGCCCAACCCCTAGGCACAAACTTTTTCATTTTCTCTTTTTACGTTACTCACACTCCAATTGACCGAAGTAACACTCGATATATTGTATTTAATATTTTCATTAAAGGCATGAAAAGGAAAAGCAAAGAAAAATTTCGGACTTCAAACAAATTTACAAGAACGACAAGTATTTACAGCGTACACAAGGACTCTGCAAATAACTTTCCAAGAAGGGACAGCTCTCGGCAGCTGCTCGCCAACAATAGGTTCCCGGTGCAGGTAAAATCGTCCCCTCGAGAGGGAAAGCGAAATCAAAGCCCCACAAGACTGCATCAGAATACACTCCATTGTACATCACCAGCTATCCTCGTCAATATTTGGCGAAATGGTGCGCCACACACGGTTTGTTGCTGAACAGTACGATGAGAGAAAACCTTTTATGAACATAAACCAGATTTGTTTTTCAATCGAAACGTTAAAACAACCATGTAATTGAAAAAATGCGGCGATCATAACGTGTGCAAGGTGCCAAGGCAACTACTGCTTCCCCTGTTTCTACGATGAATATTAACATAGCACGTGAAAACCATTAACTGAAAAAAAAGACGCCCACTAAGGCTTCCATGGAAACTTATATATATATATATATATATATATATATATATATATATATATATATATATATATATATATATATATATAGGGTGAGTCACCTAACATTACCGCTGGATATATTTCGTAAACCACATCAAATACTGAAGAATCGATTCCACAGACCGGACGTGAGGAGAGGGGCTAGTGTAACTGGTTAATACAAACCATACAAAAATGCACGGAAGTATGTTTTTTAACACAAACCTACGTTTTTTTAAATGGAACCACGTTAGTTTTGTTAGCGCATCTGAACATACGTAATCAGTGCCGTTTGTTGCATTGTAAAATGTCAATTACATCCGGAGATATTGTAACCTGAAGTTGACGCTTGAGTACCACTCCTCCGCTATTCGATCGTGTGTATCGGAGAGCACCGAATTACGTAGGGATCCAAAGGGAACGGCGATGGACCTTAGGTACAGAAGAGATTGGAACAGCACATTACGTCCACATGCTAACACCTTTTTATTGGTCTTTTTCACTGACGCATATGTACATTACCATGAGGGGTGAGGTACACGTACACACGTGGTTTCCGTTTTCAATTAAGGAGTGGAATAGAGTGTGTCCCGACATGTCAGGCCAATAGATGTTCAATGTGGTGGCTATCATTTGCTGCACACAATTGCAATCTCTGGCGTAATGAATGTCGTACACGCCGCAGTACATCTGGTGTAATGTCGCCACAGGCTGCCACTATACGTTGTTTCATATCCTCTGGGGTTGTAGGCACATCACGGTACACATTCTCCTTTAACGTACCCCACAGAAAGAAGTCCAGAGGTGTAAGATCAGGAGAACGGGCTGGCCAATTTATGCGTCCTCCACGTCCTATGAAACGCCCGTCGGAGGTTTCAAGCGTCAACTTTAGGTTACAATATCTCCGGATGTAATTAACATTTTACAATGCAACAAACGGCACTGATTACGTATTTGTTTATATGTTCAGATGTGCTAACAAAACTAACATGGTTACATTTTAAAAAAACGTAGGTTTGTGTAAAAAAACATACTTCCGTGCATTTTTGTATGGTTTGTATTAAACAATTACACTAGCCCCTCTCCTCACGTTCGGTCTGTGGAAACGGTTCGTCAGTATTTGATGTGGTTTACGAAATATATCCAGCGGTAACGTTATGTGACTCACCCTGTATATATATATATATATATATATATATATATATATATATATATATATATAGTCCGTCCATTCGCTGAATCGAGAATTTCAAAGACTTTTGCATGTTATAGATATCGATACTGGCAAGATATTGCTCCCCGGAATTCCAAGACCGTATCAAAATCTCCACAGTAATTGCTCAGAATAGCCCGCACATACAAAATGAAGCGAGATGGGAACTTGACTTTATATGTGTAGAGAGAGAAGATTTAATAAAAATTTGTTTATTTACTTGCTAAAGCATGCCCGCAACATACCTTTTATGTTGCCATGCAGTAATGTTCGTATGTTATGCTTTTGACGGATGATGACTGCAATGTATTTTTAAATGGCAAAAACATATTTTTATGTGGTACAATTACAGTTTAACTACTTACAGATTTTTCACTGTACTTGCTCTGTGAAACCTTGTTTCTTGCCGAATTTTATGATTCTTGGTCAACGGGAAGTACGCTGTAGGTTTTGATGAGTGAGTCTGCGAGTTTCAAAATATGATACATAAATGATCGAATCTTTTCATCGCGTTGACTTGGAAGCTTAAATTTTTTACATCGCTAAGGGACCGTATGTCACATAAGTTTGAGCTTGATACGTCTACTCGTTCCTGAGAGAAATGGTTCTTAACAGCCGGACAGACAGAAAGAACAACTGACGGACAACAAAGTTATAAGGTTCCGTTATTCCTGACTGAGACGCGGAACCCTAAAAACTATCTAATTTCATATACGAAGTTCTCGTGTACGCCTTACAATCTCTTCCTGGAAATTTATTTAACATTCCAAATTTTCCTTTACATTTCTTTTGACACCTTTCGATAAATATTGATAAATACAGTACACTGAGTGTTACTTCGGTGGATTTGCAGTGTAACATAAAGCTGTAAAAAATTTCTGCTTAGCGCCTCGAGCACACGACTCTCGGTTTATCAATCTTCTCTCTTTCCAGTACCCCAACGCCTGTTCTGCATCAACATAAATGACTGATGGCTCGCCCGGCACTCCCCAAAAATTCAGTTTTTTTCTAAACGCTTGGCCCTATCTGGAGCTCTAATTTATGTCACTTTCGTTTCTGGTGGAGCCCTGCATATACCATAAATTTGGACCAAATCGGCGATGAGGAATAGGAGCGTGCCGCTTGTGAGCAGGATTTTTGTCGCAATGACGCAGACATCAGCTGCCCTACTGATCGGTCTCACAACAGCTCACTGCTTACCTGAGAATTAGCGGTCGTGTTTAACAGTATGCCTGTGTTCGTTCCTCTCAAATCTTGCTCTTGGCACCAGTTTAAACACGACGTTTTACTACAACTAACTGGTGCGCGTCGTGCTTGTGTCCTTTTCAAAAGAGACATCCCTGCTTTCGTCTTCAATGATTTAGGGAAATCACAGAACCCAAAATCTAACGTCTGGACGGGGATTCGAAACCAGTTCCTTCAGAATACGAGACCATTGTGGCCACTGCTCTACTGTGTTTAATCGTCCAGTCCTTTTTCTTTAAGTTCGACATATTGGTCTCAAATCAATAAATGGTTCTTCCGAACAATAGTAACGTTATTTGCCTGTCGCCAAACTGCTAAGTGCAGCTACATGACACGATAACGTCTAAGACGTGTAAAACTGGGAACTACTTGAAAAACGTAAGATGTCATTTTAGTTAGGTGTAGGTCAAAGTGACACAGGTTGCAAAGATGTACTAAATATGAATTAATTGTAACTGATGGAGCTCATCATTTTCAAAATGCTAGAGACCAATAATATTTGACTCGGATATGCAATACTGATGCTTACAGGTTCTTCAACGGAAAAATTCATGCGCAGAGCGCATTAATATCTTCTGTTCAGCAGTGATGATTCAGTCTTCATGTCACCGGAAAGGAAAGAAACTGTTTAATTTGTTACAAGAACAGACCTGAATGCTTACGCGTCAAGAGTGTTCACGAACTGACAGAGTCTATTTCTATTTTGTCAAAGACTTTAGGTAATATGCGTGAAGTTGCTAAGCTGAAAACACTCAAAATTGAAATACTTATGAAATATTTAATGAACCAGCGTAATCCTCTAAGTATTATGCCATACCGCACTTGCCTGAATGCTGCCTACAAAGTCTCAGTGTAGTAAAAATAAGCGACCAGTGTGCTTTGCAATACACTTCGTCCGCGAGGTGTTCTTTTTGGAGACTAGACTATGTCGTTCGGAAACTGATAATGTAATTAAACCTTTCATAGGCTAGCAGCTGTTAAGAATTCTCTGAATCCTAATGCTCGTGAATACATCCGAAATTGTGAAGCCCACTTATGAAGCATTTTCGAAGCTGATGACAGTCTATTCCATGTCTGAAACTGGTTGTTTATGAACCAATTTTTGACCGGACTTCATAGTATTCGCTTGCGGTTAAAATGTCACTTTGGGTGACAAATCTTCTTTGTTGGTCTTCAAAAAAGTCTTGAGCGCAAAACCATATTTCGTACCAATAACTGCTTCATGCTAACTGAAATGCTTTCATTTGCCGAACAAATAAGTTTGGTTGCTGCATGTATAGTTTACATTGGGAAACAGAGACTTCTTCTAAATCGAAACGCAGTTTTTATGTAAAAAGGATCGTATTTCGGCTATTGTTGTCCACTTTGATCTCGTAGTAGTGGAACGCGCATTTGTAATACGCGTAGTATCTTGGTTAGAAAGACCAGAAATGGTCATGGCACTTTCGCCAGAGCCGACAAGTTTACTGTCCAAGTTCACAACTTGAAGAGTGGTGACCTTTCACAGATGAAATAACGAAACGAGCTTGTGGAAACCCCAGGAACGTATGACCGTTGCGATTTCACTCTCCCTGGTGACCTTTGAGGAATTCGGCAGTAGACCTTGGACACCGCGCATTAGCTGGATGACGAAGTAGGATTTTTATGTGTTAGTAAAATAAGCGTGTTTTTCACACAGTGCCTGATATACACTCACTCCTTCTCCCGGCCTTGACACGTCCAACAAGCTTACAAATTCCGAGGATTAAACTACTGAAACCTACCAGCACCTTGCAGTACGCGACTGCTGACGGTTCGGGCATGACTTGATCTTCCGCATTTCCGCTCCCGTAGCGTCTATCACACGCATACTGACACATGGTAATATAAAAGCGTCAAGAATTTATTGTAATTCGTGATTATCAAATTTAATAATGTTTGAAATAAATTGCCCATTCATCTCGACCTGAAGGATTCCCTCCTTGAAGAACGGCGTCTCTTCTACCATGACGCATCTTCCAACAGTCTAGTGGACACGCCTGCATTTGTTAACTTGCCGTAAGTCTAGGAAGCCAGACTGTGTTTTACTTTTCCAGGAGTACGGGAACCTATCATCAACATTTCAGCAATCCATTCAGAATGTTTCACGAGTTTGTAACAGCGATTGCTAGAAACGAACAGGCGATTAAGCGAGCAGATCAGTTTGGCCTTTTTTATGTAGCAAACGTATATTAAAAATAACATTTAGTTAACTGTAACTCATAAAATCCTCTTATGAAATAATTCATTTTTCATATTTGACCCGTGAGGTTAGCTGAGAGCGCTAATGCGCTGCTCCCTGGACTCGGGTAGGCGTACCGGCCCCTGATCGCATCCGCCTGGCGGGCTAACGACGGGGGCCAGTGTCCTGGCCAGCCTGGATGTGGTTTTTAGGTGGTTTCCCACATCCCACTAGGTGAATACCGGGCTGGTCCCCACGTCCCGCCTCAGTTACATGACTGGCAGACATTTGCAACACATTCGCACTCTTTCACGATCTACACTAGGCACTTTCATGATTTACACTTTGGGGTACACTAATTCCGTCCTGATGGGTATGGGGTGGCGGCAGGAAGGGCGTCCGGCCACCCTTTAAAATTAACCATACCAAATCCGTATTTAACCCTGCCAACCCTGTGCACGATGTGGGACAAAGGCAAAGGAAAAAGAAGAAAGAATTCATTTTTCATATTTTGAGTCTTATGAAGAGTTTCAGTGCCCATGTATTTCTGTGTTTGAAGCAAGTGTCATCAAAAATGGTTCAAATGGCTCTGAGCACTATGGGACTTAACATCTGAGGTCATCAGTCCCCTAGAACTTAGAACTACTTCAGCCTAACTAACCTAAGGACATCACACACATCCATTCCCGAGGCAGGATTCGAACCTGCGACCGTAACGGTCCCGCGGTTCCAGACTGAAGCGCCTAGAACCGCTCGGTCAATGAGGCCGGCCAAGTGTCATCGATTACCGTCACAATTAGCATGCACTCAGTGAATAACACTTCGAGATGGAACGTTAAAATATTTTACCTACCTAGCAGAACACAAATTGCACAACGACGATCTACAGATTCCATATTTCTCGAGTTACTTGAAGACTGAGTGGGACTTTTTTGGGTCATCAGTCCTCTGATTGGACTGATGCGGCTTTCCACAATTCCTCTTTTGTGCCAGCTTATTTTAGAGTAGCACTTGCACCATACGTCCTCACGTATTTGTTGGCAGTATTCCAGACTTTGTCTTCCCCTACAGTTTTTATCCTCTGCAGTTAGCTCCTGTACCATGGAAGTTATACCATAATGTCTCAACACGTGTCCTCTCGCACTGACCCTGCTTGTCAGTGTTTTCGATATGTTCCTTTCTTTGGCAATCCTGAGGAGTAACTCCTCATTCCTCATCTTTTCAGCCTATCTAGTTTTCAACATCTAAGTGGAAAACATAACATTACCCTTTTTTAGTTTTAACGGCCAGGAGCAAGTTACCAGAAATCTCCGTTGATCAGCAGTTGGTCTCCTCTGCAAAGGCTGTGACAACTATTGTTGACACTGATGTTAAACAGGGGTAATTTTTGAAATCATTGTTATATTTTATATAATATTTTTTAAACCTCGTGGAAAGGACAAGGTAGTTATACAGGGTGATACCGCTATAATGATACGAACTTTTAGGGATGATGGAGAAGAGTAAATTTATCAATCTGCGGTAAGGGACCGTAGCCCAGAAGCGACCGTGTCAAAAGGTATTAGTGAAAATGTAGCCAAGTTCCACCGTAGCCTCGCGTTGCGCTCCAACTATGGGCCCAAACTTCCGAACCCTGAGCATGACGTACAGAATTCCCATGAATACTCCTCGATACCTTGCTGATGGAGTAGTAACGACGCATGTACCTTGAAGTCAGAGAGACAGAAAATCCTAATTCTACAGTACAGCAATAAAGAATTCCATCCACCTGCTCAAGTTTCACGAGCTGCTACATTTACAACAGTTGTTCAAAATGGCATCCTCTAGCTAAATGCAGATGTGTCACCATCCCCTGTGTCTCCAGAATGAACATTGTTGCAGGAAACGAGAGTCCTTGCCAGGAGATCACCTCCAGTTTCGACAGGCGTCTCGTGTATAAGACTTTTCATACGACCCCACAGGAAGAAATCAAGGGTGAGATCAGGTGGACGTGCTGACCACTAAACATGATCCCCTCTGCCTACCCACTTTTCAGGGAACGTCTGTTCCAGGTGTTCACGAAAGTGAGGTGGGGTTCCATCACGCAGGAACCACATCCATTGACGAATGACAAGTCCGATATGTTCAATGAACTTGGGCGCAACTGATCGAGGGCTAATTGCAGGCCCTTAATCCACTCGAGTAAGCATTGCAACTTATACACAACTGGCCATTAAAATTTCTACACCACGAAGATGACGTGACTGTTAGCAGAATATGGAATCGGTGCGTTCAGGAGGGTAATACAGAACGCCGTGCTGGATCCCAACGATCCCTGAGTCAACACATGGGGACGTTTGCAAGACAACAACCCCCTTCACGAACAGTTCGACGACGTTTGCAGCAGTATGGACTATCAGCTCGGAGACCATGGCTGCGGTTACCCTTGACGCTGCATCACAGACACGAGCGCCTGCGATGGTGTACTCAACGACGAACCTGGGTGCACGAATGGCAAAACGTCATTTTTTCGGATGAATCCAGGTTCTGCTTCCATCATCATGATTGTCGCATCCGTGTTTGGTGACATCGCGGTGAACGCACATTGCAAGCGTGTATTCGTCATCGCCATACTGGTTTATCACCCGGCGTGATGGTATGGGGTGCCACTGGTTACACGTCTCCGTCACCTCTTGTTCGCATTGACGGCACTTTGAACAGTGGACGTTACATTTCAGATGTGTTACGACCCGTGGCTCTACCCTTCATTCGATCACTGCGAAACCCTACATTTCAGCAGGATAATGCGCGACCGCATGTTGCAGGTCCTATACAGGCCTTTCTGGATACAGAAAATGTTCGACTGCTGCCCTGGCCAGCACATTCTCCAGATCTCTCACCAATTGAAAACACCTGGTCAATGGCGGCCGAGCAACTGGCTCGTCACAATACGCCAGTCACTACTCTTGATGAACTGTAGTATCGTGTTGAAGCTGCATGGGCAGCTGTACCTGTACACGCCAGCCAAGCTCTGTTTGACTCAATGCCCAGTCGTATCAAGGCCGTTATTACGGCCAGAGGTGGTTGCTCTGGGTACTGATTTCTCAGGATCTATGCACCAAAATTGCGTGAAAATGTAATCACATGTCAGTTCTAGTATAATATATTTGTCCAATGAATACCCGTTTATCATCTCCATTTCTTCTTGGTGTAGCAATTTTAAAGCCAGTAGTCTTGTCGGGAGTCGTCGTCCTCATTTGTCGTTGTACTTTGGACTAACTGCTCTGTTTCACTGAAACGTTGGAACTGTCTTGGAAACGTGGTGTGAGCCGGATTTCTTCTACGTGGATATTAGGTCCTTTTCAATCTTTCCGCTGCTGTTTCCATTTGCTTATCGATCCACGTATATCATGTCAGCAAATGCCGTCATTGGATATAACTCCATTTGGTTAAGGCTGTCAGTACTTCAGCTTGTAAACACAGACTGCAATCTACTGTAGTACAGGATTGTTTATCTCAGTAAGCACTACGCCATCCGCATTGGATTAGTTATCACCCCAACTTCTGCACTTAACGGCTTTTCGGTATTGGCTACCCTACAACCTTAGCAACAACGATACCGATATATGCACCTGTATTCCAGTGTCAGAGGTTTCATAATGATGTCCGCTTACAATGTTCGACTCGGTCGTTTTCGGACTATGGTTCCTTGCCTCAGACTGATACATTTACCCTTCTCCAACATCCCTGGAAGTTTGCAATATCATCACGGAATAGCCCTGTATAACATACCAAAAGCTGCGACAGAATGAGCGGGAAACATATCTTTCCGATGAAGGAGTCCACCGACGCACTCGAAGACTCACCACGTTTATTTCCAGTGATCTACACAACAATAAAAACACCGCTACTCAATTTAAGAGAGGGCACATTTCCTGCATTCGTGAGAATCATAATATGCGATAAGCGAACTATTTTTCAATCGATAAGCAGTGTATTAATGATGAATTTTTTATCACTTATGACAAATGTCGCTTTTTTCTGTTAAATATTATGTCAGAAACATTAGAAATTGTCTTTAAAGTATAGGTTTTGTAACAGTGATTTTGTTAAGTTAATCTATTTTATTTTCTGAAGTACAATATTATTGAAAATAGACAAGTAATGTAAGACATCGTGACTGAGGTATTGTTCCTTATCAAGAAACTTCATTCTGGGTTTCAGAGCCATAAACGGAAGTTCAGATGTTTCTGTGTTACTCTGAACAGTGCGCAAAGTGACTTTCCTTCTTCATGGAGACGCATTCCCTTTTTGCAACTAAATGAAAGGCAGTTTGTTTATTGTATATAATAAGTGCCTTACACAGGGTGTTACAAAAAGGTACGGCCAAACTTTTAGGTAACATTCCTCACACACAAAGAAAGAAAATATGTTATGTGGACATGTGTCCGGAAACGCTTACTTTCCATGTTAGAGCTCATTTTATTACTTCTCTTCAAATCACATTAATCATGGAATAGAAACACACAGAAACAGAACGTACCAGCGTGACTTCAAACACTTTGTTACAGGAAATGCTCAAAATGTCCTCCGTTAGCGAGGATACATGCATCCACCCTCCGTCGCATGGAATCCCTGATGCGTTGATGCAGCCCTGGAGAATGGCGTATTGTATCACAGCCATCCACAATACGAGCACGAAGAGTCTCTACATTTGGTATCGGGGTTGCGTAGACAAGAGCTTTCAAATGCCCCCATAAATGAAAGTCAAGAGGGTTGATCCACCAATCCATCGGTCACCGAATCTGTTGTTGAGAAGCGTACGAACACTTCGACTGAAATGTGCAGGAGCTCTATCGTGCATGAACCACATGTTGTGTCGTACTTGTAAAGGCACATGTTCTAGCAGCACAGGTAGAGTATCCCGCATGAAATCATGATAACGTGCTCCATTGAGCGTAGGTGGAAGAACATGGGGCCCAATCAAGACATCACCAACAATGCCTGCCCAAACGTTCACAGAAAATCTGTGTTGATGACGTGGTTGCACAATTGCGTGCGGATTCTCGTCAGCCCACACATGTTGACTGTGAAAATTTACAATTTTATCACGTTACTGATGAAACTAAAATGAGCTCTAACATGGAAATAAAGCGTTTCCGGACACATGTCCACATAACATCTTTTCTTTATTTGTGTGTGAGGAATGTTTCCTGAAAGTTTGGCCGTACCTTTTTGTAACACCCTGTATAGTAGTGACAAGTACGTATGTTACTATATTATGTTTTCTCTCGTTATTGTCTTGTTTTTCAGGTTAGAAATAACTTTTGCAGCACAGATTTGTTGAGGTTAAATTATCGTTTGCTCGGATGGTCGATTTTCGGTGTTTTTTTTTTTTTTTTTTTAGATCACATTTATTTCAACACTTCACTTCCACTCCTCACTGTGTACCGAATGTGTGTCTTCACAGTGTGTAGTGTTGCCAACTGCCGCTGTGTGTTTATCCTTTCCTTCTGTTTGGCCAGCCGTTGTGGCCGAGCGGTTCTAGGCGCTTCAGTCTGGAACCGCGCGACCGCTACGGTCTCAGGTTCGAATACTGCCTCGGGCGTCGATGTGTGTGATGTCCTTAGGTTAGTTAGGTTTAAGTAGTTCTAAGTTCTAGGGGACTGATGACCTCAGATGTTAAGTCCCATAGTGCTCAGAGCCATCTGAACCAACCTTCTGTTTGACTCGCGGTACGTGTACGTCCCCGTCAGTTTTTACAAAAGGACGCTCTTCCGAGTGTCATAATCCTTGTCATCCACAATATCTCTGGTCGACCTGTGAACACTTTCGGAAATAGTAAGCTTATTTGTTAAAATAAGCATGATGCTCGTCGTAATAAAGAAGGCTATTAACGCATTTGGAAAGTTGAGATATGTTGTCTGTGAAAGATTCATACTTTAGAATGTACACTTCTGTACGATACGTCGTAGTAAAGCACAGAATTTTATGGTATTTTACGTGTTACTGAGAGGGGGTCCCCTCAGGTGTGGGGCTGGCAGTTGCCACCCAGACGTGAGCGCGCCGACTGCCCCCGCATTGGACCCGCTGCTGCTGCTTTCACCCTCGTAATTCCCGCTGCCGCGTTGCAGAGCGATCGCTTCTCGGAGAAAGGCCGAACGAGGAAATGGCAGCGGGTATGTTATCGTGCTGAATGAGACGGCGTTTTCCGTTCCGCAAGATTCAGACACGATTAATTTCGGTTATCGCTCCATTGACGTTTTGGAAAGCCACCACAAATTTCTCGTGAAAAAAGAAAAAAATTCTAGCAATGTTTCTCCCCGAGTATGTAGTATGAACATTAATAAAACAGACAAACGGCAGAGACGGATTCCTGACTCGAAATGGAGGAAGAAAGGTCCTATGAACATGTGTCCGGAAATGCATCGTTGCCACGGTAGATGGCGCTGACGAATAAAAGTTCCTCTGGTCACGTGCCGTTTGTTCCTTGTGTTTTTCAGACTGTGTGACTGACGCAGCGTACTGTAAACAGCCGTGTGATCCGAGATGGTGTCTATGTACGGCTAAGCAGATGGAAAAGGTCGAGAGGCAGCACGGCTGTACCAAAACAAGTACCCTCCCAGACACCAACCACATGACGCAACATTTCAAGCCCTTTTTGGGCGTTTTGTATGATCATGGGTCTTTTCAGACATACGAATCTGCAGGGAGGCGGCAGACTGTACGTCCACCAGATGTGGAGGAACAGGTTCTACAGAATATTGAGACGAACCCTAGTACGAGCTCCAGGTAAGTGGCCCGCAAACATGGTGCAAGACAAAGTACGATTATGTGTACCCTGCGTGATAACCGCTACTATCCCTATAACCGGCAACGAGTGCAAGGATTATCAGCAGCGGATTTCCGTCTACGGAAGGATTCTGTTGATGGCTTTTGCACCAGACCATCACAATTATGGGTTTTCTGTCATCAGTCATCTTTACCGACGAAGCAACCTTTATCAGAACTGGCATCATCAGTCGGAGTAATCGTCATCTGTAGGGTACAGACAATTCTCGGTTTGAGCTGTCTCATCAGTATCGGTTCAGCATGAAT
Source organism: Schistocerca nitens (assembly GCF_023898315.1). Lineage (NCBI taxonomy): Eukaryota > Metazoa > Arthropoda > Insecta > Orthoptera > Acrididae > Schistocerca > Schistocerca nitens. Next base: position 368,059,142 of record NC_064619.1, read on the forward strand.
GTGTGGACAGGGATCCTTGGTGACCACATACTTGGACTGGTTATTATTCCACATCGCCTCGATGAAGGAACGTACCTGGACTTCCTGCGGAACACTCTGCCTGGGATGATTGAGACTGCCTTTGGCAGTACGACAGGTTATGCGGTTTCTGAATAACGGAGCACACCCCACTTCCGCATTACAGTTTGCCGATACCTCGACAGCATCTCTCCTGGATGATGGATAGGATGCGGATGCTCTGTAGCATTGCCTGCAATAATACGCTTGGACTTTTAGATCTGGGGGCATCTGAAAAGCATTGTGTATGTTGAACCAGTTCATGATGTGCAGACCCTTCAACAGCGTGTTCACGACGCCTGTGACGCTTCTCGGAGACTGGCCGGAACATGCAAAAGAGTGCGGCAGTCCTCGATGCGACGTGTGAACGCGTGGATTATTTCGCATGGAGGCCACTTTGAACATCTGTGGTGACGTGGATGCGATGCAACTCTGTATTTTGTTCCGCGACGATTTGTTGTCGTTGCACATTCACCGTCTCACCACCCATTTCCGGACACATGTACATAGGTCCTTTTTTCCTCCATTTACAACAAGGAATCCGTTCGGGCAGTTTGTCGGTTTTATATACGTTCACCCCGTATATGTCATGCTTTCAGGCAGTCTTGTATGACTGCGCTCTGGACAAAATACAGCAAAATAAAGTGAGTAACTTTCGATGTAGAGAAAATGGAGGCGTATCTTTAAATTAAAAATTCAACTGGGATCCTTAGCAGTACATTCCATGTAGGACGTGAGCTGCGCACCGACTAGTGCTTCAAAAAAATGGCTCTAAGCACTTTGGGGCTGACTAGTGCTTCATTCTTTGCGTTAGACATCATATGCAGCCATCAGTGGAGTATCGGCATCTGATGGATATACCAAACAATTGCCACCTCTCGTTCAAGAAACTGCTCCTCAAGATTTTATGAGAGAATCATTATCGACGATACTGTGAACAAATCAAGGGTCCTCCTTGTACCGAGCAGGCATGTTGACTGTTGAGCGGTAGAAACAGCTAGATGCCTGTGCACAGATGAAAAATTTGTAAACCAGCGTTTTACACTGAGGGGCCAAAACTAATGCAAAGTTATTGGGGTACGGGTCGATTGTCGGCTGCTGAACCCTCTGCAATGCTTTTGTCTCGTACATTCCTGGCAGAAACCGGCTGCAGACGCCTCGCGTTCAAATCGGCTACGATCCGGTTCACAGTAAACCGTCCATCTCACCCTATAGCTCTGCGGAGGTGACGAGCCGTCCATTGTCCGAACAGTTGTGATTGCTCTGTGCGTCGGATTACTCGTGTAAGAACACTGTCTCTGCGATACTGAAGATCTTCAGTAGACACTGTTGACCTCGTAAACTCGAATTCTTCTGTAACCTCCCAAAGTCTTGTGTAACATCCCGATTTCTTGAGTAACCTCCGATATGCTGTGACCAATGCGACCAGTCATTAGTCAATAAATTAAGCTTTCATTGATTGGCGACGTGCATAAAAGACTTCACGGTTTCCTAATATTGTAGTTGTAACCTTCGAACTGAAATGCTAGGATGCTACCTACCGGTCCTGCCAACTTTCTTCCGCGTCATCGATATACCAAGAAAGCTGTTTGTTGAAATCTGAATTTTTGGTAAAATCCTATTCCTCCATACCGAATCTCCTATTCGCTTGGACAAAACTGATCTATCAGTAGTCAAAGTACGTATTTTATGACTGAGAACTGAATGTTGTCTCTAAAAACTAAGTATTTACTTCTTCACTGCGTAGTCAACACATTTTATCATCTACAGAGAGTTTGCCCTTCTAGCAGAAACTAAAGGTGGAATGATGCTTTCAGAATAAAAACAACGTTGAAAAGCATTCATATGCGACGACTTGTCGCGCCTTCTGTATTGCGGCAAACTTTTTACGTTCCACTATGAATCATTACTAATAATAATGTTCACATTAAAAAGCTTCACCTGTTCCAAAAATTTTACTTCCTTTGCTATCCTGTCTCCTTTCCCTGTTCTGACGCCTGACTTAGTATCACACGATAAGCACTTCTTGAGAGGTTAACACCTCCACTTACTTCCTGAATTATTCGGCGAATCTCGTTAGAGACTTTCCTCAAAAATGTCTGATTTACTCTCATACGTAATCATCTGCAGTTACTATGCGAAATATTTGCACAGAGGTAACTTTTCACGCAGTTAGATTTTAGTTTCATCTTGTCGATAGTCCATCATGGCTAAAGATGCAATTCCCCAAAAGCATAATCTCATGTAATTTTTATTTTTATTTCCAAAGATTGCAATTTTACAACTGTATATCATTTTTCTAGTTTAATGGATACTTTGACAGAAGCTCTGCTCTCACCTGTTCTCTTCATATAGACGAATAGTCTTAAAACACACAAAACAATCTATTTTTTATATAAATTAACGCAATATAGCGATGAAAGTATACCGAGTTTGTAACTGTCCTTTATTCCCTTTTTTAAGCCTCGCTAACATTCGTCGCCACCATCTCCGCGTTCCAGACAGTGCGCAACGCGTGGGACTTAATTAGCCGATAGTCGACATTTTTTAACCAACCCAGTGCAATATAGGGGCAACTAAACTCGTAAAATCGCTTTAGTGAGGATCGCCAAACCGCTTGCATCGACGAGACGATTTTAATTAGTCACAACTCCTAGACCACTGACTTAACATTGTAACTATGTGGCTGACTTTAATTGATGTCGACCAAGAACGATACACCTAAGAGTCTCCACTTAACGTTGCCAAAGGTTCCTTTAAAAATACTCGGATTCCCAGTAGAGTGAAGTTGCGAAATGGTTGAGACTATGCATTCAAATTCAGGGGGACTGGGATTCAATATCCCGTTCGCCGATACAGATTTATGTTTTCTGTGGTTTATGTAAATGGATTTAAGCAAATGGTGCAATGGTTCCTTCGGAAAGGAACCAGTCGATTTCCTTCGATTTCCTTCCCCAATCCGACCGTGTGCTTGTTCCCTATGTAACGAACTCTTTGCAGGCAGGACGTTGGACCCTAATGTCTTTTCCTTCGGAGACTTGAAACGAAAAGTCTCGTAATAATGGTTCAACCACCCACACAAAACTAATTACTTTTCCACAGAAACAACATAATTCACTTCTACTTCAAAAAATCACTTCGTCCATTCGTCCCTAATTATCCAGAGGCTTGTTGGTAGTACTTCTTCATCTCTATTCCTCTCTGTTCCCTGTTAGTCTCTTCATTTCATTATTATGACCCTGCTCTTACATCACATCTGATCTGTGTAGAGTATTGCAGTCTAGGTCCTTTTCTTACTCTCCTGCCTTCTGTCGTTCCTTATGTTATATTAAGGAGAAAACTATCTTGTCCGTAATGGCCATTTAGTGGAGTTTTTCTTTTCCATGCTGTTGACAGAAGAGAACTTTTTTCACCTGTTTTTCTAAGAATACCTTCGTTTGCGAGTTTTGCTGTCTGCGAGATGCTTTCCTTCCTCTTTAAGTACCACATTTCAAATGTCTCCAAATGTCTCTTGTCCGAGCCGTAGAAGGCCACACTGCAAGACAGAGTTAATAAACCTCTGTTTTGTCTCCAAATTTAGCTTCCATTATGTAAGCAGCTTCATTGCCTGTAAAATTCTGCTCTTTATATTGGCTGAACTCTTGCTATCTTTGCCCGTGTCTTCAGGTCAAAATCTACACTCCTGGAAATGGAAAAAAGAACACATTGACACCGGTGTGTCAGACCCACCATACTTGCTCCGGACACTGCGAGAGGGCTGTACAAGCAATGATCACACGCACGGCACAGCGGACACACCAGGAACCGCGGTGTTGGCCGTCGAATGGCGCTAGCTGCGCAGCATTTGTGCACCGCCGCCGTCAGTGTCAGCCAGTTTGCCGTGGCATACGGAGCTCCATCGCAGTCTTTAACACTGGTAGCATGCCGCGACAGCGTGGACGTGAACCGTATGTGCAGTTGACGGACTTTGAGCGAGGGCGTATAGTGGGCATGCGGGAGGCCGGGTGGACGTACCGCCGAATTGCTCAACACGTGGGGCGTGAGGTCTCCACAGTACATCGATGTTGTCGCCAGTGGTCGGCGGAAGGTGCACGTGCCCGTCGAGCTGGGACCGGACCGCAGCGACGCACGGATGCACGCCAAGACCGTAGGATCCTATGCAGTGCCGTAGGGGACCGCACCGCCACTTCCCAGCAAATTAGGGACACTGTTGCTCCTGGGGTATCGGCGAGGACCATTCGCAACCGTCTCCATGAAGCTGGGCTACGGTCCCGCACACCGTTAGGCCGTCTTCCGCTCACGCCCCAACATCGTGCAACCCGCCTCCAGTGGTGTCGCGACAGGCGTGAATGGAGGGACGAATGGAGACGTGTCGTCTTCAGCGATGAGATTCGCTTCTGCCTTGGTGCCAATGATGGTCGTATGCGTGTTTGGCGCCGTGCAGGTGAGCGCCACAATCAGGACTGCATACGACCGAGGCACACAGGGCCAACACCCGGCATCATGGTGTGGGGAGCGATCTCCTACACTGGCCGTACACCACTGGTGATCGTCGAGGGGACACTGAATAGTGCACGGTACATCCAAACCGTCATCGAACCCATCGTTCTACCATTCCTAGACCGGCAAGGGAACTTGCTGTTCCAACAGGACAATGCACGTCTGCATGTATCCCGTGCCACCCAACGTGCTCTAGAAGGTGTAAGTCAACTACCCTGGCCAGCAAGATCTCCGGATCTGTCCCCCATTGAGCATGTTTGGGACTGGATGAAGCGTCGTCTCACGCGGTCTGCACGTCCAGCAAGAACGCTGGTGCAACTGAGGCGCCAGGTGGAAATGGCATGGCAAGCCGTTCCACAGGACTACATCCAGCATCTCTACGATTGTCTCCATGGGAGAATAGCAGCCTGCATTGCTGCGAAAGGTGGATATACACTGTACTAGTGCCGACATTGTGCATGCTCTGTTGCCTGTGTCTATGTGCCTGTGGTTCTGTCAGTGTGATCATGTGATGTATCTGACCCCAGGAATGCGTCAATAAAGTTTCCCCTTCCTGGGACAATGAATTCACGGTGTTCTTATTTCAATTTCCAGGAGTGTATTTCAGCTAGATATTATCTCTACAACTCTGCACGCCGCTGTTGCCGAAACATCCTGTAAATGTAGGAAAATCTGCACTGACGTCATGGAAAACTCTCAAATATTGAGGCTGCAAAGTATCGATGACCATTTAGCTAGAAATTAAAGTGATGAAGACGTATGTCCACTAATACTAGATGATGATAGCGCTTCACATACACACCAACAGTGTTCCAAAAAGGCGACAAGGAATGGTAATCGCCACTAAAGATTCAAATTAACCGAGAAAGATGGTGGATATGACTAATATAGCGAATTGGCACAGCCAGTAATGTTACTGAACTCCGTATTTTCCTCGGAATGTCTGTAAAGTGTATGCATGCTCAGCAGCAGTACGTAAAAAATTGCAGAATTTGTCATAAAACAGCTACAGTGGAGCAAGAAATCGACCTCTTACTCTGATGTTTATGTACTGTTTCCTCGTAGAACGTACAGTATTCCTAAACCGATCATTCACTCAGCAGAAAATTCTGGCTCATTATTTCTAGTGCTGCCTTAATAGGAACCTGTTCCTCCAAAACCCATTTTCGAACCGATAAAGAATGAAAGCGCATAAACGTTATTGCAGATATCATCGGATTGGAGGTCTGGCTGTTTTACTCAAGTCATTCAAATCTTGGTGCATAATTTTAATAAATTAAAAAAATACAGTAATTGCTAAAGTAAGAAAAGCACGTATGTAACTGTCAATTTTGTTACTTAAGATATTCTGATATGAAGAGAATATAGCAATAAAAAACGGTGTTTCGTGTAAGGACAAATTGTAATTGAAAAATGTGAAGGAGTAATTTAGTATTTTAGTCTGACTTACCGAAGATCAAACTAGACATTCAGCAACTTATTTCAGCCTTACCTCTCGTTAGAAAGTATTCTCGATACAGCAAGAAATTCTAAACCAATACATACGTCTGATGACTTTTTAGTATGGTTTAGTTTGGCCTGCACGCTCGCTGGACATGTCGCCAGTATAGCATATCTGTAACGATCAGTGAAGCTACTGGTAACAAATGGACATGCTGCAAGCTATTATACAAAATCGGCACGCCTGCGGTGCTCGTCACGATTACATGTTTTTCCAATGCCTCCACCTGGTGTTGTCCAACAGGGAGCCACAGACCTCCCCCCCCCCCCCCCCCCGCGCAAAATTTTCTTCTTATAACGATGTGATCGTTTACTTGCATCAGCCTTATTCTTCATATTTAACACATTGTGGACAGATCCCGAACTTATTCGTGTTTCGCGCGACGTCCGTTACGGATAACTCTTGTTTTACACACGCTGTTTGTAGATGACATCTACTGTGTTTAACTACTTCGCCTACTTAGGTGTTTACACTAGTAGTCAATGTATCAAACTTGAGTGCTTTCATTTTCTTTTTGCTTATTTAGTATTCTGATTGTATTTTGATATATCTAATAGGTACTAAAAGGGGCAGTCAGATCAAAAAGAGACAGACGGAAAAAAGTAAGTAAACCGTTTATTATTTCAAAAGTAATAGCCATAACTGTTAATACATCTGTAGAAATAAGGAATACTAATAGCCGTACTTTTTATAAAATAGGTTATTTGCGCGACCAGTTTCGACACTGCATTAGAGTCGTCTTCAGGCCGCTATAAAAACTGCTGTTTACACATTGTGTAAACAGAAATCCAAGAGTCCAATGAATTTACATGGTGCCTGTCCTAAAGCACCGATGCTTGGATATCATTTAGATTTTAGAGAGACCTGAAATTACGCCAACGCAGTGTCGAAACTGGTCGCGTAATTAATATAATTTATGGAAAATAAGGCTCTTGGTATCCCTAATTTTTACAAGTTTATGACCAGCCGCAGTCTCACGTCCACAGTGATGTATCACGCAAAAGTTAATACATTTGTCCCTCTATGAGACAAGCCAGTCAGTGCCTTCATGGAAGAGTGTTTGCGGTTGTCAACGGAAGCTTGATTGTACCCAGGCGTGCACCTGTTCATCCGAAACAAACCGACGGCCACGTGTGTCTTGTTTCAGGGCTCCAAAAATATGAAAATCGCATGGGGAGGGATCGGGACTGCATGGAGGATGTGTAAAGGCTTCCCTGCGAAACTTCCACAGCGTAGTCGAAACAGCTTTGGCCTGTCTATTTGCAGTCTTGTCTCACAGTAGGATAAAAGTATTAATAGTAATACCGATTACTTTTGAAATAATAGTTTACTGACTTCTTTCGCTCTGTCTCGTTTTCATTTGATTACCCCTTATATTTTCGCCCTGAAGTTCCACCCGCTTTTAGAAATGCACCATCCAGAAAACGAAAGGAAATGAACGAATCTGAAATAGTTTCGGATGTTTTTGACGGCGATTATTCAGATGCTCCTAGTGAAGATCCGGATGACTGTGTGAATGAATATTTTTATGGTTCTGAGGATGATTCCAGTAACAGTGACATCGTTAGACCTGTAAAGAAGGGTCAGGTGGCAGTGTTTTCAAGTGATCCGACACTAACGATGAAAGTGATTCTATTCTTGTGAACGATACGTTTTATTATGGCGCCCGAGTCTCATTTGGGCACTGCCACATGTTGAATTTCTGTTCTCTTTGAAATTAATAACAAAACTCTTACCCTTTTTGACATATTTTAAAGTACTTCTAATACTGTTAGGTCTCGCGGTAGCGTTCTCGCTTCCCGAGCACGGGGTCCCGGGTTCGATTCCCGGCGGGGTCAGGGATTTTCACCTGCCTCGAGATGACTGGGTGTTGTTGTGTCGTCTTCATCTTCATCATTCATCCCCATTACGGTCGGAGGAAGGCAATAGCAAACTACCTCCGGTAGGACCTTACCTAGTACAGCGGTGCGGGTCTCCCGCATAGTTCCCTACGTTCTATCAAGGAGTATGGGACTTCATCATCATCAATACAGTTACACCTTATGAGTCTCTTTTCCCATCAATATGGTCACTATTACATTTCAAGTGTAGGGTTTTGTGTAGTAATGTGGGTATTATTCTTGTTCAAGGGTATGTTGTGTATGCCTCAATACTTACACTACACAGCTTACACTATTAAAAAAAGGTAACAGGTGCTGCTGAAACGGTAAAATAGGAAAGCTGCATAGTAATAAAACAGTGAGAGGTGCTTGGTTGATTTGGGGGAGGGGAGCAAACAGCGAGGTCATAAATCTTATCGGATTAGGGAAGGATAGGGAAGGAAGTCGACCGTGCCCTTCCAAAGGAACGGTCCTGGCATTTGCCTGGAGCGATTTAGGGAAATCACGGAAAACCTAAATCAGTATGCCCGAAAGCGGCTTTGAACCGTCGTCTTCCCGAATGCGAGTCCAGTGTGCTAACTACTGCGGCATCTCGCTCGGTTATAATGAGAGTCTGAAAGGATATTCTTTGTGGCCAAGTTATCAGCTACCCGGTCTACCGTTCCTCGTTTCAGACACATCATATGGTGTAGAAGCAGCATATAAGTACGAAAAATCCACGTTTAACGTATTGCATTGCTGAAGCGAGCATCAAAAAAGATAAACGCAGTATTTTCGCGGATCAGTAACTTGAATTTCGATGGAACCACCTTCTGGAAGACTGTTGCTGGCCGAAAAAGCGACCGGATCTGCAGCCGCTACGTAATCTGTACGATCGCCAGTTTGGCGCTGGGGACACAGCAGGTATCAGGCAAACAGGCAGGCAGGCAGGCATTAAAGTAGGCGAAAGGGAGAGTGACCGGCAGCAGGGAGAGGCGCTGTGTCATCGCGGACGTGTTTGGTCGCCCCAAAAGGCCAACCGGCTCGGCAGCCTCTCTGCATAAATCTGGGAAGCGCCTCGTGACGCAACCCGCGGAATGTGCCGGTCCGGCTAGCGGACAGGGCGCTGCGTTCACGGTTGCTCGCCGTCCCGAACGCCGCCCGTAACGCTTTACGTGGAAGATTGCAGCCGCCCGACACGCGGAAGACTTCGCCACGGCCCACTGCGCGCCCGCTGGCGTCTGCTGACGCTCTGACGCCGGCAGCCGTGCGTTCCGTGTCGAGCCTTTAACAGGAGCCGTCGTTTGACCTTCGGCACGTCTTATGTCTGTTATTTGCACCGACTGGCGCACAATATTCGCATACGATAATACTGCTTTCGAGAAAATAAAACATATATACACTCTCAGGGTCGCCCAACGAAATTACAGGAAATTGCAGTTACAACGTGTATATGCAAAATTGAATCAAACGGTGATGACTTCCAGTAACACTTCGCAGCTGTTCACAAGAATTCACTTCGTCGCCTTTTGCTGTATTTTTATTTAGGTACAATGTAAGACATAAAGAGTTAATAGTTTAGCACAGTGGCGGCTCGTGAGTATACATTTTGAGTATTCATAGATTTTTAGATTCAGATAAATCTGAAAGTGTGAAATAGCATCTGCTGTTTAATAGTTATATTTACGAGCAAATTTATACAACTGCAGCCACTGCCAATAATAATAATAATAATAATAATAATAATAGTAATAATATGCATAGCTTCCTGACAAACGAAAGAATTGTTTTCGTGGAGTTTTGTTGTTTTGTTCATAATTAAGTGCCGTTTAGGGCTTTCGGTAATCTCCGTTTCGCATTTTTATGTTAGTGCTTTTTTTTTCTTTTTTCGGACAAATGTACAAGACCTGTAACGCCTGTACTAGTCCACGGATTAACTTCCGGGCTACGTTGCACCAACACAACCAATTACGCTTATTGTACACTTCTTTGTTAAATGTTCGCTTGTAATCACGCTGATTTGATTTCGTCACCTTCTGCATCAACGGATCTGGTCTGGAAGGCCTTAGTTCCTTTGCGGCTAACATTTCAAGATAATTTTCTTTTCTGTTATTATTTGATGTAGATTCAACAGAATTCATGTTGGTACTGCGCACGAAAGCAGATTCCCGCAAAGTAAACTACAAACACAAACCGTCGTTCGCGGAAATGATTAAATTCAAGTGATAACGTCCACCAACATGATCACTTGACTAGAATACAAATAGATTACTGTGTCATGAAACACAAAACTTAATGCACAGACTGTACCAAAACTCTCTTTACCCTCGTCTAAATGGGTATTAATTGCTTTTTCTTGTTGCAGGCGATATTGATTTATGAGAAGAATGGCTGACGAATCCAGTTACACTTTGGAACAACGAATCGTCATGAATACCTGGGTTCATGAACGATCTCACTCTGGGAGAACACTGAGAGAGTTTCGACATGATTTCACCATTAGATTTGATATGGCTGCACCACCGAAACCAACAATATTACGTTATGAGAAGAAGCTGTTTGAAGCTAGTTCCGTAAAAGGCAGACCACGCTCTGGAAGACCGAGAAGAAGAGCAGACACATTTACGGAAGTTGCAGCATCAGTGGAACGTTCTCCGAAACGGTCGCTACGCAAACGGTCACGGGAAATGAACATGCCATTAACAACTTTACGGCGACATATGCGCGCAGACTTAAATCTTAAACTATTGAGACCCTTGTTTGAGAATGAATTGAGTGACCAAGACTTGCAGACCTGACGTGACACCGGTGCGCGGTTACTGGAGGTGTTCGACACAATTTCCAGACATGGAAAAGTTATGTTCTCAGACGAATGTGCCGTGTTCCGTTGTGCAAAAGGTAGATATGTTTATTTCTGGCGTAACGAGAACCTGCACTTCTGTGAGGGATTGGAAATGAACCAGCCCCATGTCATGATGTGGGCTGCAGTATTTGCCACGCATTTAATTGGTCTATGTTTCTTTGAAAATCCCGGAACTCATGCTGCCATTTCAATGAATCAGGAAAAGTATCTTTCCATGCTACGTGACTGGTTTGTACCGGAATTGGAATATTTGGGACTTCATGGTCGTATCTGGTTCCAACACAATGGAGCGCCAGCGCATTTTGCAATATGTGTAGGGGAATACCTTACCCACGTGTTCAGAGACAGATGGGCTGGAAGAGGATCATCAGCGTTACCGGGACCTCCGAAATGTCTCCCCCCCCCCCCCCCCTACCCTCAGACGTCCCGTACTGACATCGTGTGTTAACGCATTATGGGGACACATGAAACAGGAAGTCGCTCAGAATCTTTATCCGACAACTGAGGACCTCAAAGACGCTGTTCGGAATGCATTTTCTTCTGCGGCGAATATCATATCGGACCTAGAGGTGAATAATTTTGTGCCATGAAAATAACGGATTGCACTCATATCATCTGGAGTAATAGGTGGTAATCTGACAGCAGCCGGCCGCGGTGGTCTAGCGGTTCTAGGCGCTCAGTCCGGAACCGCGCGACTGCTTCGGTCGCAGGTTCGAATCCTGCCTCGGGCATGGATGTGTGTGATGTCCTTAGGTTAGTTAGATTTAAGTAGTTCTAAGTTCTAGGGGACTGATGACCACAGATGTTAAGTTCCATAGTGCTCAGAGCCATTTGAACCATTTTTAATCTGATAGTACACCCTGCCTCTCATCAGATCTATGCTGTTGAAAGAACGTTTCGCACGGATGTAAGCAGTATAGAGGAGGTGTAATGGGACTTTTGAAATAGCAGCTTGTACTATAACTCATTCAGCAACGCACATAATAGGTTGTTTATCAATACAACAATAACATATACTGACGTCCGATCTAATTTTGCTATATAGTGAGTGAACTGTCATACCTTAGCAGTGTGCTATACCGTCTAGCGGGATTTATGCCAAGCGAACGCAAATAAAAGTCCGCTGCAGTGTGCTACCACCTAGCGTCACTGACGTAAACCTATAGTTGAATGGCAAGGGGTAGCTGCGCGAGTCACAAACCGTGTGCGTTGTTTATCAAATCCATATGTATTCTACCCATAAGGCAATTACGTCACGCCAGTTCCGCATACGCAAAAGTCTCATAAAACGTGCACACCTGAAGATGTGCTCACGATCCTAATGCCAAGCCTCTCGGAGTCTATAGGGGCAGCAATGCAGCATATCGGGGTAGATTTAAGTGCCCTGTACGGTATTTCAGATTACTGACTCTGTGTTACGTTTAACAGCATTCAAAGAAAAATAATCAATAAAAGTGCAGGAGCTGCGCGGAGTGGCCGAGCGGTTTGCGGCGCCTTGTCACGGACTGTGGGCCCCTCCCGCCGGAGGTTCGAGTGCCCCCTTGGGCATGGGTGTGTCTGTTGTTCTTAGCGTAAGTTACTTTAAGTTAGTTTAAGTGGTGTGTAAGTCAAGGGACCGATAACCTCAGCAGTTTAGTCCCTTAGGAATTCACACATATTTGAAGATTTAAAATGTGCAAGATATCAAAAGTCAGGGTGTTCACGTGCCCTTGTACTCTTACACAGAGCCGCTACTGATTTAATAACAGCTGTTGTTGTTGTTGTTGTTGTGGTCTTTAGTCCGAAGACTGGTTTGTTGCAGCTCTCCTCGCTGCTCTGTCCTATGCAAGCCTCAACATCTCCACTAACTACTGGAACCTACATTCTTTTGAGCTTGCTTACTGTATTCATCTCTTGCTTTTCCCTCTACAGTTTCTACTCCACAGTTTCCTCCAACATTAAACTGGTGATCCCTCGATGTCTCAGAATGTGTCCTATCAACCGATCCCTTGTTTTACTCGTGCTACAAAAATCTTTTCTCCCTACTCTGTGCACCATCTCCTCATTGGGTACATAATATACCCATCTAATCTTGAGCATTCTTCTGTAGCACCACACTTCAAAAGCTTATATTCTCTTACTGTCTGAACTGTTTATCGTCCACAACTTCCATACAAGGCAAAACTCCAGACTAATACCTTCAGAAAAGACTTCCTAACTCTTAAATTTGTGTTCGATCTTAACAAATGTCTCTTCTTCAGAAGAGCTTTTCTTGCCATTCTCTAGTTCCACCATCGTCATTTATTTTGCTACCCAAACAGCAAAACACATATACTATTTTTAGTGTCTCGTTTCCTAATCTAATTCCCTCAAAATCACCTTCCACGTTCCATTACCCTTGTTGTCCTGTTGAAACTACTGCCCATTCCATTCAACTGCTCTCCGAGTCCTTCGGTGTTTCTGGCAGAATTACAGGGTAATTGGCAAACTTCAAAGTTTTTATTTTTTTCTTCCTTCTCCATATTTTTCTTCGATTTACTTTACTGCTTGCTCAGTGCACAGATTGAATAACGTCGGGGCTAGGTTACAATCCCACCTCACTCACTTTTCAACCATTGCTTACCTTTCATGCCCCTCGACTAATAACTAATATCTAGTGTCTGTATAAGTTGTAAAATAACCTTTTGCTCCCTGTATTTTACCCCTCCTATCCTTAGAACTACTCCTTGTTTGCTCTTACAAAGATCGTTCTGTTCTGCACAAAAGAAATTCGAGAAAAATTTAATAATCTTTCAAGGACATTTCTCGTATATGAACCACGGTTTCAATAGCCTGTAGCAAATTCCTTGATCCTCGAAGTAGACTAGATGAACGGTAATTATGTCCCTGCGGGTATTTGCTCTCTGTCGTAGATTTTGAATTTCACACATCCAATATTACTGCTTTCAATCTGAACTTTTGGAACCTAAGAAACCTTTCCATGTAATATTCTTCTCTTATTTCAGCAATGGAAACGTTTGTGGCATTTTTAGGTGTGGACGAGCATTACCCTGTTGAAAAATGGCAGAACGATACTATCGCATGGAGGGTTAGGGATGCCCGCGACGTACCACTGTGCCGTCACAGCTTCATCAATCGCTTCCGGCCGAGATCTGGTCATACCCGATAGCTCTCCACAGCATGACGTCAGGAGTAATTCCTCTGTCTCTCCATAACACTGGAAGAACACGACCTCTTCCCAGCTCGCCGCCCTAGTAGCCGACGATGGTGATTCGGATTAGTACAGGTCCACTACTCATCGCTGAACACAACGTGACGCCATTATCCTCAGTCCTTGGTACGTGTTTACGGCACCACTCCAAACGCAGCCGTTTGTTTTATAATGTTAACGGTAGCCCACGCATGGGATGGGAATTCCCTAGTCTGGCTGCTGCTAGTCTGACCAATGGTGCGGGATGACACAGAACGCTGCACAGAGTCCATTACTTGTTCTCTGAAGCCAGGCACAGATGTGAAGGGATTATGACGTGTTTGGTGCACAATACGGCGATCCTAACTTGCGGTGATCAGACGTGGTCGACCGGAATCTGGACAACTAGTATGTCTGCCCAAACGTTCCCACGCAGTCCAACATCCTGTCACCGTCACATCCGAATCTGAATGCTGCACGGTTCGATGAGCCGGCCAAATGGAGACGCACAATGAGGCCTCTTTCACCCTCCGTCAGGTACTGATAACGCTGCCTCGTATGAGTGCCCAGGATCTCCATGTACTACACAGTGATCACTCAACATCCGACGCAGTTCGCGTCCCTCAGATACCTTACCAAGCCTGGTAACAACACTAAACGCGAACAACACTAATGCATTCTGGCGGTAGCTCTGTCACAGAGAATTGCAACTCTGGCCATTTAGATACCCGCTGATGGTGTGTATGTGTACGAAGTGACATTGACACGAAACCATATCTTCTGGCTGATTCACAATTTTTGTCCTTAGATATTTCGGAAGTTTGAAAATATTGGTTGAAGATATGTTTTGGACACTGACTCAGAAATTTTACATTTATCCGATTCAGTAACATTAAAAATATCTTGCCTCTCCCACTTCCCCCCCCCCTCCCCCCACCCCATGGCAATCATTGACAGTCACAAATGTGATGCACTGGCGTCCTTATGAGACATGAAACTTACTGGCAGATCAAAACTGTGTGTCATACCAAGACTCGAACTCGGGACCTTTCCCTTTCGCTGGCAAGTGCTCTACCGTCTGAGTGACCAAGCACGACTCACGGTCCGTCACCACAGCTTTACTTCTGCTAGTACCTCGTCTCCTACCTTCGATACTTCATAGAAGCTCTTCTACGAACGTTGCAGAGCTAGCACTCCTGGAAGAATGAATATTGCGGAGACATGGCTTAGTCACAGCCTGGAGGGTTTTCCAGAATGAGATTTTCACTCTGCAGCGGAGTGTGCGCTGATATGAAACGTCCTGGTAGATCAAAACTGTGTGCCGAACCGAGACTCGAACTCAAAGATTTAAATATCGATACTGAAACATCAATGTTTAATCTCCTAACAACAATATATTGTAAATATCGATGATCATTGAATGATCCTAATGGGGACTCGGTAATCCAGTATATTTGGTATGAACTAAGCAACAAACACAGGGCCTTCCATTGCGGTACCAAGCGCTTTATGTCACTTATGAATACGCAGTGAATGACTTGTGATAATTTCACACAGTACCAAGTACAGAGAACGATGGCGATTATTATCACTGTTATCTAATTTATACTAGCTGGCTGTATTCTTCATTGCTTCGTGCTGCTTCTCTTATTGAGGTTACTCGCATCTTGACATTGCGAGTCAGCCTGAAAAATTTATCAAGCAATGGATACGGGCCGCTGGAAACTAAACTTTTTCCGCAGAGTAGGAAGACAAAAATCCCTTTTCGACTCCCAATCCAGTACACAACTTTAATTTTTCAGGCGGGACATTTGAGAACACTCCAGAATCAACGGTCCCCCACACCATCTGTAGTAGTCTTCAACGTTAACATCTGCAATAAATACAACAGAGCGCTGTTCACGTAGTTGCTTACTTATTTCCTATCGATGAATATTGCCTTTCGGTGAATACACACGTCATGAAGGGGAAGCGTCGACATGACAGAGCCTGCTGCATCTTAAATAGGAACACATTTCATACCTGGCGACGCGCAGGGGCCCATTTGTCAGCTACGTCATTGCTCTGTCCTTTCAACAGCGGTTATCGTATTTTTTTTCTTCGCAGGGGTCCATTAGAAAACTGTTCAGGTTTTTAGTTAAACGAAAGAGGCAACCGTACACTTCTTCGTAAATATCACCCCCTCAGGATTCGGAAACTTCCTCCTAAGTCTACAGTTTGTTACAGAACAATTGTCAAGGACCTGTCTTCGAGGAATGTTTGAACCTTCGTCCTCGTAGTGAGAGAAAGTCTGCCGGGGATGGTCGCTCTCCTTGGCAGACATAAAAAAAATACGACGCCTTGGCGCCGGCTGCACATTTTGCAACGGAAGATTATATAAATCGCTGCCAGTTGTGTTGCACATGAAGAAACGCCTGCTCTCTTTTAGACTGTTTGCATCACCTTTCTTTTATTTCCTTTCAGTGAAGTGATAATTACAGCCATTATCATTTAATAACTGTAACGTACAAAGAAGGTAGATGTGAAAGAGCCGATTGATCGCCCTATTTCATCTTATTCCCTATGCCCAGCAAAGGCTAAAACGTTTCACAGTTCATTAGGATGAAATGCTGAACGAAATAGAACCACTGAATTGAATTAAGATATTAATACGTTGTGTCAATGGGGCACCATATCACACGAAACTGAAGGCATCGATTCACAAAGTGAAAAAGACATTATCAGATATGAAAAGCAGGTCATCTTTGCGTGTGATAGATACGAGGGCCGTTCATTACGTATTACAACAATTTCTTTCTGATAGCAGGTTGGATTTATTCATGATTCCAATACACCATATTATTCCCCACTCTTTTGGATTCAGAACCCTATTTTTCAACATAATCTCCGTTCAGCACGCCTGGTACCACTCTACTGGTCGACGTCGGAGCCAGTGTCTTGCTGCATCAGTAGCCTCCCAATCTTTCCGCAGAGTGCATCCTCCATTGTGTCAAACAGATAGAAGTAGGGTGGTTCGAGATCCGAGCTGTAGGATGGGTGAGAAAGAATAGTTCAATGAAGTTTTGTGAGCTCTCCTCGAGTGCACAGACCTATGTGAGACCTTGCATTGTCATAGAGAAGGAGAAGTTTGTTTGGATCTTGGTGGATACGAACAAGCCGAAGTCGTTTCTTCAGTTTACAACATTGCAGGTGTCACAGCTGTGTGCTGCCGGCCGGTAAGCGGGAGGTCGCACACGTTTGCGCTACCTTTCTGCGATGAGACAGACATCCCGCCCAACGACTCACCCTGTTTTTGTTCGTTGCCAGGTCTTCGTGGACATTCTGCAAGCGCCTACGAGTATGCGCGATGCTCTGGTTTTCCGCCATAAGAATCTAAACTGAAATTACAATGAAATGAATACTCCTAGCTGCATACAGGCGTTGATATACGTCAACAAGGACAGTTGAAAATGTGTGCCCCGACCGGGACTCGAACCCGGGATCTCCTGCAGACGCTCAATCCTTCTGAGCCACCGAGGACACAAAGGATACTGCGACTGCAGGGGCTTATCTCTGGCACGCCTCCCGTGAGACCCACATTCCCAACTTAATGTCCCGCACTGTATTCATAGTGCCCCTGACCATTATACTCATTATTCGCGGCTTTTTGCCGATTCCCGTAAGAGTGCGAGCACCGTTTGTGAATTCGCACAGAGGAAGAAGATGGTCAATGGCCGTTGAGCCTTAACTATATTCATATATGAAGATATATTAACTATATTTATATAGAATCTAATGATAGATCGCCGGCCGCTGTGGCCGAGCGGTTCTAGGCGCTTCAGTCCGGAACCGCGCTGTTGCTACGGTCGCAGGTTCGAATCCTGCCTCGGGCATGGATGGGTGTAATGTCCTTAGGTTAGTTAGGTTTAAGTAGTTATAAGTCTAGGGGGCTGATGACCTCCGGTGTTAAGTCCCATATTGCTTAGAGCCATTTTTTAATGACGGATCTGTGCTTCAAAATGGTTCAAATGGCTCTGAGCACTATGGGACTTAACATCTGTGGTCATCAGTCCCCTAGAACTTAGAACTACTTAAACCTACCTAACCTACGGACATCACACACATCCATGCCCGAGGCAGGATTCGAACCTACGACCGTAGCAGTCGCGCGGTTCCGGACTGAGCGCCTAGAACCGCTAGACCACCGCGGCCGGCGATCTGTGCTTCGAACACATTTGCTTTACAGAAGCCATTTTGAAGGTTACATATAGTGCCTCCACCTATCGGAACTTCATGAAAGTATAGTTGCCGGAACGGGAATATTCCACGATGTCACGCAACAATTTCCGAATTTTTTTCACCTGAAATTGGCCAAGCAAAGGAATATGTTGAATTACTTATTAAACGCGCCTCGTATTAAAAATATTAACTAAACTTATAATTTTTCGTAAGCAAGATATGGATTTCGAATCATACTTCATTGCCTTATGACTGGCCTCCAATCACATAAAATAGCCGTACCGATAACTGTTATGATATAAATCGAATAGAGCATTGATGAAATCAGAATGGCATTAAATCACGTAATTAGATCTATTAGAGACTGACATTTTTCATTTGGGGCATAACTGTTGTTGCTAGTGGATTTCCTTATAGTTGCATGTATTATGTTCCGTATTACACCCCCGTTTCACCAAAAACCTATGATGGTAAGGTGAACAGACCGTCCGCGTAGCGAATTTTTCATGGATATGTACTATTACCGGTGACTAAGTCGCATATCTTCTGGGATGTGGTCAGTTCGCGAAATTTTGTTATCCAAGTTAGCTCTCAGCGACGTATTCGCGTATTGAATGTGAGGAAACTTTAAAAGTCTCACCTGATTTTGTGAATGAAAATAGATGCTATAATATATTTAATTTATGGTGGAACGAACAAGAATTGTGGTGTCTGGTACGTACGTATATTGTCTTTTACTGACAGCAGCTTATTTCGTCGATTTACGATTTCAGTCTCTTGAAGTACTGAAATCGTCGGACTTCGTAGATATAGCAGATTGGTTCCCAAAACGTGGTTATATAACAACATACTCAGTTGGGAATTAAAAATAATTATAAATTGTTTCTGTGTGATGTAGTCTCAGGAGCTGTCTTCCTCTTGAATGTCGATGAAGTTTCGTTCATTACATAATCACAGAAATATTCCAAGAGTCGTTAAGTGAGCGCTACGGAATGGAGAATCGTTTTGTTTTAGCCCGAACAAGTGAACGGGAGAGAATCTGACAAACTTTTTATTTCACTGTTATTTCAGTCACGGACTATAAGTGTTTATCAATCAGGTTCATAATTTCAGTCAATGATGACCATCACTAGACCTAAAAATATATACAATAGTAGCTTCACGTTCACATATATCTAAATTACACAAATACAGTCAGAAATCAATTTAAGCAGCGTGGAAACATTCTCATACGTGAGTAGATGTAGGGTACTAAATATATGGTGTCGTTGCATACATACCTGGTAACACAAGCTTCGTCACAAAGTTACAAATTTTGAGTACCGTAAGCACCATTGCGACATACATGTTGATACTTTGAGGAAACAGCTTATACTGTCGTGAAGTGATTGGTGATGCGCCTACATTCTGGCACGCCAGATGCTGCTGCTACATGACAGTTCACATGACTTCAATAGAAATATTATTTTTAATCAAGTGCATTAAATCTTTTCCCGGAATTTAATGCAAGTACATATAAAGAGCAGATGATTGTGCTTTATGAAGTAAAATGTAACAAGGAAGAAGGCTTTATTAAAAATAATACTGATTATTTTACAAAAATTACACTATACCATTGCAGAATGCGAATTCCAATTAAAACAAAAAATCGGAAGCTCACTAATAAATAAAGTAGAACAAAACACTAGCACACATGCTGTGCCCGCTCACTGCACTTATCAATCGGAAGCACCCAAAAAGGCTGACAATTATATCCAAAGAAACTGAAAACAATTATCACTAGACATAATCAGCTTTGTTGTCACACACACACACACACACACACACACACACACACACACACACACTCCTGGAAATGGAAAAAAGAACACATTGACACCGGTGTGTCAGACCCACCATACTTGCTCCGGACACTGCGAGAGGGCTGTACAAGCAATGATCACACGCACGGCACAGGGGACACACCAGGAACCGCGGTGTTGGCCGTCGAATGGCGCTAGCTGCGCAGCAATTGTGCACCGCCGCCGTCAGTGTCAGCCAGTTTGCCGTGTCATACGGAGCTCCATCGCAGTCTTTAACACTGGTAGCATGCCGCGACAGCGTGGACGTGAACCGTATGTGCAGTTGACGGACTTTGAGCGAGGGCGTATAGTGGGCATGCGGGAGGCCGGGTGGACGTACCGCCGAATTGCTCAACACGTGGGGCGTGAGGTCTCCACAGTACATCGATGTTGTCGCCAGTGGTCGGCGGAAGGTGCACGTGCCCGTCGACCTGGGACCGGACCGCAGCGACGCACGGATGCACGCCAAGACCGTAGGATCGTACGCAGTGCCGTAGGGGACCGCACCGCCACTTCCCAGCAAATTAGGGACACTGTTGCTCCTGGGGTATCGGCGAGGACCATTCGCAACCGTCTCCATGAAGCTGGGCTACGGTCCCGCACACCGTTAGGCCGTCTTCCGCTCACGCCCCAACATCGTGCAGCCCGCCTCCAGTGGTGTCGCGACAGGCGTGAATGGAGGGACGAATGGAGACGTGTCGTCTTCAGCGATGAGAGTCGCTTCTGCCTTGGTGCCAATGATGGTCGTATGCGTGTTTGGCGCCGTGCAGGTGAGCGCCACAATCAGGACTGCATACGACCGAGGCACACAGGGCCAACACCCGGCATCATGGTGTGGGGAGCGATCTTCTACACTGGCCGTACACCACTGGTGATCGTCGAGGGGACACTGAATAGTGCACGGTACATCCAAACCGTCATCGAACCCATCGTTCTACCATTCCTAGACCGGCAAGGGAACGTGCTGTTCCAACAGGACAATGCACGTCCGCATGTATCCCGTGCCACCCAACGTGCTCTAGAAGGTGTAAGTCAACTACCCTGGCCAGCAAGATCTCCGGATCTGTCCCCCATTGAGCATGTTTGGGACTGGATGAAGCGTCGTCTCACGCGGTCTGCACGTCCAGCACGAACGCTGGTCCAACTGAGGCGCCAGGTGGAAATGGCATGGCAAGCCGTTCCACAGGACTACATCCAGCATCTCTACGATCGTCTCCATGGGAGAATAGCAGCCTGCATTGCTGCGAAAGGTGGATATACACTGTACTAGTGCCGACATTGTGCATACTCTGTTGCCTGTGTCTATGTGCCTGTGGTTCTGTCAGTGTGATCATGTGATGTATCTGACCCCAGGAATGTGTCAATAAAGTTTCCCCTTCCTGGGACAATGAATTCACGGTGTTCTTATTTCAATTCCCAGGAGTATATATATATATATATATATATATATATATATATATATATATATATATATATATATATATATATATTACAAATGATTTCAATAGCACGTGCGCAGAAGTTTTGTACTGCTCGTATTTTATTTATTAGCGAGCTTCCTATTTTTAAAAATTACCAATTGCATTGTACAGTCGTATTGTGCAATTTTTGTATTTTACTACAATTTTTAATGAAGTCTTGCATTTTATTGTATGAAGCACGATTACCTTCAACTCGAATATGTATTTACACTAATTCTTGTTGGAAAGATTTTTCACACTTGATTTAAAGGAATATTTCTATTGAAGTAATGTGACCTGACGTGTAGCAGCGGCGTCTAGCGTGTTACAAAGCAGGCACGTCAGCCGTCGCTACACGACGCCATAAATTTTCTCCTTAAAGTGTCAACAAGTATGTCGCAATGGTGCTTATGGCGTTTAAATTTTGTAACTACAAGTGAGGACGTTTATGGTGCTAATCACTGTGGCTGAACCATCTATAAAGGGTGAGTCAGGAGGAAAGATACATGATTTGAGGGGCAATAGTACTAAAAGGTATTGCCAGATACTTGGAGAATATTCGTTTCACAACACGATGTCGTACTTTCAGCACAACGGAGCTCCTCCACATTCCGTGCGGCCAAGGACACAGTACCTCACCGAAACGTATCCTGGATCGATCGCCGTGGAGTCAGTTTCTGGCCACCGAGGTCACCTGAACTTACTCCATTTGATTTTGTACGCAAGTCTGGTTGTTCGATTGACTTAAGAGCGAAGTCTGCAAGCGCAGAGTGGACAGAAAGGACGAACTTCTCGCTCGTATTTTGTGGGCGTGTGCTCAAGTAAAGGACCGTACGAATGAGATAAGACCAGCAACACAGCAGCACAAGAACTGCAAAATTCACTGCAGCTGGCGGTAAACTTTTTGAATACGTTTTGTGAGGATCTGTATGAAATTAAACAAAACATTAGGTCACAATATTTCATTATCTATCACCTGCAACTGTCCTGTTCAAATTGTTTTCATTAGTTTCCTCGGAAACTTAAGAACAGGACATATGTTCGTACGACATTTTGCTCAGAATCATTATCACCCCTCGAAGCGTGCACCTTTCCTCCTGACTCAACCTGCATATATACGATACATTTAGCATACTGCACCTACTCAGGTACGGGAATGTTTCCAAGTTGCTTAAATTTATTTCTGGTTGTGTATTTGTGTTACTTGGATATATCGGTGAGTCGAGCTACCTCTGTTTGTACATTTTTAGGTCTGAAG
Source organism: Schistocerca nitens (assembly GCF_023898315.1). Lineage (NCBI taxonomy): Eukaryota > Metazoa > Arthropoda > Insecta > Orthoptera > Acrididae > Schistocerca > Schistocerca nitens. Next base: position 368,081,868 of record NC_064619.1, read on the forward strand.
CTGGCCGTCATTGATTGATGTTAATTACCTGATTGATAAACACTTGAGGTCCTCGACTGGGATTATAATAAAATAAATATTTCCTGCATCGCTGGAAAATTCTACTACGACTACATTGCAACTCCTGAATCTGACAAACAGTGCTTAGGAATAGTTGAATGAGAGATGAGACTCATAAGGGACAGTGGTGGCTACGAAGATGATTAAGCACTTCCGTGTCTCACAAATAACTAAGACGTCCATTACCAAGGTGATAGTTTAAGATCTAGGTTCAAGGATATCCGACCTCAATGAGAATTATCGACTTGCTACTGTTATGCCGTTAACACACAGTAAACAGAACTAGACATTTGAGAAGTGTAATGCAAAAGCCACAAGCACATTCTTATGCTATTTCATTTGCAAGTAATTAGTTATTAAATTTTATTATACTGATTGTCACAAAAAGAGCTGCTCCCAGAAGGACCCGACCGACTGGGTGGATCTGTTGCACACCATCAGCTATGCCAATGATTAGTTTTGCACGGTCGCCCGCCCATCGGTAGGGCCGTAGCGTGGTGCCCGTCTGTTGACATAAGAGTGCACTAAACGGCCGTGCCAGCAAGTACGACAGCTGAACATGTACTATGCCCAGGCGACACGATTAACAGCGGGCTGCCCAGCTAGACGAGTTCGAGAAGTGTCGCATCGTGTGGCTGTGAGAGGCTGGGTGGTTCTACCGTCGCACACCGCTGTTGCGGACATCGCCATTGCCCACTGTTGGCGGCAATGAATACAGGAACGCACGCGTGCACGACATGTTGGATCTGGACGTTCGACACGCACCACAAGGAGGGAGGACTGACGGCACAGGGCTCGCCACACACCGACCGTTATGACTCTTGCCACTCAAATCCACGCAGCATTGCGCTCGATTCCCCTATTCTCGGCAATGACTGACACGGCGCCCTCAAGACTGGCAGCGGGTCATCTTTAGTGGTGAGTTCTCCTTCTGCGTTGGAGGCGACGATCAACAGATCCGTGTCTGGAGGTGTAGCGGAGAGGACAGTTTGTGATCTTCCGTGACACTTCCCGCCAGCCTAGTGTGATGGTGTGGGGAGCGATATCCTATGGAGTCCTTTTACCTTTGGTGCTCCTAACGAGCTCTGTGACAGCGCACGGTACACGGATCGATAGCTCTGCCATTCGTGAACGCTCACGCACCTGCCCTATTTCAACAGGATAACACTCTTCCTCGTAATGCTAGCACCTCCTGGCCGTTCATCTCAGTTGTGGATACTCCGCCATGGCCAGCCGCATCGCTCGATTTCCCTCCGATCGAAAATGTGTAGGGTACCACGGAGCGTATCATCAGGATTCCACTTTCACCCAGCCATCTGCGGGAACTGCAAGCAGAGGTGCTAGCGGCATGTGATGGAGTATCACAAGACTACGTCTGAGACTGTACATCTCCATGCCGCAACATCTGGACGCCCGCATTCACAACCGTGGGCTTCTGACGTCACACTAACACGTACGATTTGTGACAGTGTAGCGTAATAACTGTTGGTCCTTCAAAGTTGAATATGTAATCATTTTGTATGTGTACTACCATCTACCTACCTGCCAACAATGATCGCAACCCGCTTTACCCTCCTGGGTGATTTTTATGACGATAAGTGCATTTCATCTCATCGTAAAGGAGTTCTCATTTAAAAACTTAATTGTGCATTCGTTGCTTTAGAGGCATACTATTAATATGCTCGATTCCGTGCACAAAATAGCCGTATTCCTGTCCTAATTTCTTCGACACCTCTTTTTAGTGTTTACTGAATTCCAGCAAATTTTATGTAGGCTGTTACCCACGGCTCGAAAATAAGCCCAACAGAAGGGTTATCCCCTTACAATTATAAGATGTGCTGTGAATAACGTCTGACTGTTGCAGCTAGATGCGGCGTATGAGGTGAGTGTAGACACAATATCTGCGAAATCTGTTACAGACAGATACAGCTTTGTGGTTAACTAGCCGACACGTCGCGAGTTAACTGACTTCGAACATGGGATGAAAACTGGTGCAAGACACATGGATCACAGCATACTGTGTTTCTGAAATCAACACTGTCTAGGATGGATCTTCAATATCGCAGAGACAGTATTCCCACACACGTAAAACACGTAAACCACGACCACAAGTGTTTGGCGATGATTTCAGCAGCTGACGGCTGGCTAACGTCCTTTTGCCTTTCCCTGACTTCTGGCTAATCAGTAAAGCGCGAGCAGTTTCGCACAGCTGTCCTCCGTTGCTCGTTATAGTCTTCTATTAGGTGACGAGGAACGCAGCGGACACATGTTTGAGTAACGTAACTGGTGGACGAGTATGTCAGATCTACCAACAGAGATGTCGAATTAAGCAGCAAGGTGTTTGTTTATGATCCGTCGATCACCTCGAATGAGTGTGTCCGCACGCTCCAACATTGCATTTGCCACAGCTGTGTGTTGCCGGTCTACTCGCGGAAGTTCGGGCAGGTTTGCGCGACCTTTCTGCGATAATGACAGACGCCTCGCCCGATGACTCAGCGTGCTTTTGTTCACTGCCGGCTCTCCGTAGACATTTTGCAAGCGCATATGAATATCTGCGATGCTCTGGTTTCCCGCCAAAAGAAACTCAATGACAGCTCTCCGCTTGGAAAGAACTTTCGTTATAGACGCCATTTTGATAGCTATGTATCGCCACCTATCGGAACTTTATGAAACTATAGGGGCTAAAGCGAGAATATTCCACGATGTCACACAACAAATTCCGCATTTTTCAAAAGAAATTGGTCGAGGAAAGAAAATGTTTTGCATTGCTTATTGAACGCCCCTCATACAGTGTCTAATAAATATCGAATATATCATCTCCTAGTAGTTGCTATTGTTGAGTTCATTTGCAGTGGACTCTTCTATCAGGACTCGCCTCTGTTCCAAATACTGGTGTGGCCTGTATACGATATAAATCTTCGATGCGGCCGCTCTTGAAACACCAAACACTTGTTGGCTACGGAAGCACACACCATACAAGAACCAACAAGTCCCCTCCCCCCCCCCCCCCCCCTTCCCCTGTTCGAATTCACACAGTTCTGACATAATGCACTTACAATCACACAGAACACTATTTTGACCACGAATGGCACTTGAAATGTGGTCAAATATAACAATGAAACTCGCAGACCTGGCCGGCATCTGCATTCATGTTGAAGCATGCACTTCTCGGGGTGTTTCCATATTTTTGTCCAGCCCCTGAACCTGCGGTTTATCAGTCGAGCAAAGAAACGGGGTAGCTACTTTAGTACAGTGTGATCTTGTTTCGCATGTTCGGCTGCTTCCCTTACGGAGGTCGAGTGTTGGACAATAGTAAGCTTAGAGTTGGAGCAATAACGAACAGCTTGGTTGTACTCTTTTGGTCCAAAAGTGCTTTATCCAAACCATGTAATCTACTTCTTTATGATTAAAGGACCGTAGAGTAAGAGCACTATCTCTCCTCGTAAGTTACGTGGAAGTCATAAGGACAGTCGTTGGTTATCGACGACAGGTGGATGCAGCTACCGACAAGGTTTACATTTCTTTCAGCTTGAATGTCCAATCGCATGTGCCTTTGTTCTACCGTGTTTCCAATCATACGATGCGCACCGCTTTTCGTTGGATCTTGTGTGTTTCTAGAATTAACCCAATCTGGCAACAGACTAATGAGAAATATTCGAGAATCGATCGAACAAGTGTCTTGAAAGACACTTCTTTCGTGGATGAATTATATTTCCTTAATATTCTTCCTATGAGTATCATTCGTGCATCTGCTGTTGCCACTATTTGTTTTCTGCTGTGATTCCACTTAAGATCGCTCCAAATGGTTACTCCCAAGTACACAGCAAAACGGGAACATTTCCACAATCCAATAAAACTAGAAGTGTTGAATGAAAGAAATTGAATTCATAGTAATTGAAACCTTACAACTTTGCCATTTACGAAACACTGATAGCATTTCATTTTTTTAAAAAATTACGTCCTTTAGATAGCGTCCTCCTGTACGAATACATTTGTGAAATCTGTTGTTGAGATTCCTCACTGACCGCTGCAACATCTCAGCTGGGATATTGTGAATTGCACCACGAATTCTCTGCTTTAACTCATCCAAGGTTCTTGGTCGAGTCGTGTAGACTTTGCTCTTGAGGCAGCCCCACAAGAAAAACTGACAAACGGATAAATATGGCGATCTAGGGGGCCTGGGAATGTTACCGAATCGTGAGATCAGTCGGTTGCCAATTAATTCTCGCATATATGCCATTGATTGCCGCGCAGTGCGAAATGCCGCTCCGTCCTCTTGAAACCAGGCTTCTTTAACGTTTGGAAGGTTGTTCAGTGCAGGTGTAACGAAAGTTCGTAACATCTCCACGCAACGATCGGCATTGAGAATTATTGTGTTTCCCTGTTCATTTTCGAAAAAATACGTCCGATAGTCCCATATGATGAAACATCACACCATACTGTCACTTTACTAGCGTGCAAAGCGAGCTCATGAAGTCATTAGGATTTGTGTTTGCCCAGTAACGGTAGTTCTGTTTATTAAAATAACCTGTGAGATGAAAATGTGCCTCATCTTACATCCACAAATTGTTTAGAAATTTATCTTCATTGTTTATTTTTGTTAACATTTGTTGACAGAATCCTAATCGTAACCGGTAATCGTTTTCCTTCAATTATTGCCCCATCTGTAGTTTGTACGGATGAAATTTTAAATCAAGTTTAAGACTTCTGCGAGCACTCTCCCTGGGCATTCCAACCACTGCTGCTTACTTACGAATTGAACGCCGTGGGCTCCGTAAGACAGACTCGCGTACAACATCAATGTTCGCTGGAGAACGCACACTTCTTGCTCGTCCTGTTGGTTTCTTCTTGAGAGCAGATCCAGTCTCTTCATAGTTATTAGTCCAACATTTTATGGCGTGTTTCAGCGGAACGGCATCATGACGTCCTAAATTATAAAAACGCCGAAACTCTCTCTGCGCCGCTACCAAAGTTTTTATAAAACATTTTTATGGCTAACGCACGCGGTTGTCCGTTCCACTGATCCATGATTACTGAAATGGCGTACTGTTTGCTCGCTAACTGTCACGAACCCCCAGTGCTGCTACCTGCCCGTGGCTGCCACTCCTCATTTATAACATTTATGGTACTTATGTTTCCTGCAATTTGTCACCGATAGTGTAACTGTACAATAGTGGATTTCTTTTCCTGTGTATACCCATGTGAAACTGGGGGAGAACTACGCCGGAGATAACCTCGACGGGCTGTTTTCCGTTCAGTTGTCACACAATTTCAGTAGTATAACAGAACCATGGACCTTGCCGTTGGTGGGGAGGCTTGCGTGCCTCAGCGATACAGATGGCCGTACCGTAGGTGCAACCACAACGGAGGGGTATCTGTTGAGAGGCCAGACAAACATGTGGTTCCTGAAGAGGGGCAGCAGCCTTTTCAGTAGTTCCAGGGGCAACAGTCTGGATGATTGACTGATTTGGCCTTGTAACATTAACCAAAACGGCCTTGCTGTGCTGGTACTGCGAACGGCTGAAAGCAAGGGGAAACTACAGCCGTAATTTTTCCCGAGGACATGCAGCTTTACTGTATGATTAAATGATGATGGCGTCCTCTTGGGTAAAATATTCCGGAGGTAAAATAGTCCCCCATTCGGATCTCCGGGCGGGGACTACTCAAGAGGACGTCGTTATCAGGAGAATGAAAACTGGCATTCTACGGATCGGAGCGTGGAATGTCAGATCCCTTAATCGGGCAGGTAGGTTAGAAAATTTAAAAAGGGAAATGGATAGGTTAAAGTTAGATATAGTGGGAATTAGTGAAGTTCGGTGGCAGGAGGAACAAGACTTTTGGTCAGGTGATTACAGGGTTATAAATACAAAATCAAATAGGGGTAATGCAGGAGTAGGTTTAATAATGAATAAAAAAATAGGAGTCCGGGTTAGCTACTACAAACAGCATAGTGAACGCATTATTGTGGCCAAGATCGACACGAAGCCCATGCCTACTACAGTAGTACAAGTTTATATGCCAACTAGCTCTGCAGATGATGAAGAAATTGATGAAATGTATGACGAGATAAAAGAAATTATTCAGGTAGTGAAGGGAGACGAAAATTTAATAGTCATGGGTGACTGGAATTCGTCAGTAGGAAAAGGGAGAGAAGGAAACATAGTAGGTGAATATGGATTGGGGGGAAGAAATGAAAGAGGAAGCCGCCTTGTAGAATTTTGCACAGAGCATAACTTAATTATAGCTAACACTTGGTTCAAGAATCATAAAAGAAGGTTGTATACCTGGAAGAATCCTGGAGATACTAATAGGTATCAGATAGATTATATAATGGTAAGACAGAGATTTAGGAACCAGGTTTTAAATTGTAAGACATTTCCAGGGGCAGATGTGGATTCTGACCACAATCTATTGGTTATGAACTGCAGATTGAAACTGAAGAAACTGCAAAAAGGTGGGAATTTAAGGAGATGGGACCTGGATAAACTGAAAGAACCAGAGGTTGTAGAGAATTTCAGGGAGAGCATAAGGGAACAATTGACAGGAATGGGGGGAAGAAATACAGTAGAAGAAGAATGGGTAGCTCTGAGGGATGAAGTGGTGAAGGCAGCAGAGGATCAAGTAGGTAAAAAGACGAGGGCTAATAGAGATCCTTGGGTAACAGAAGAAATATTGAATTTAATTGATGAAAGGAGAAAATATAAAAATGCAGTGAATGAAGCAGGCAAAAGGGAATACAAACGTCTCAAAAATGAGATCGACAGAAAGTGCAAAATGGCTAAGCAGGGATGGCTAGAGGACAAATGTAAGGATGTAGAGGCTTGTCTCACTAGGGGTAAGATAGATACTGCCTACAGGAAAATTAAAGAGACCTTTGGAGAGAAGAGAACCACTTGTATGAATATCAAGAGCTCAGATGGCAACCCAGTTCTAAGCAAAGAAGGGAAGGCAGAAAGGTGGAAGGAGTATATAGAGGGTTTATAGAAGGGCGATGTACTTGAGGACAATATTATGGAAATGGAAGAGGATGTAGATGAAGATGAAATGGGAGATACGATACTGCGTGAAGAGTTTGACAGAGCACTGAAAGACCTGAGTCGAAACAAGGCCCCGGGAGTAGACAACATTCCATTAGAACTACTGATGGCCTTGGGAGAGCCAGTCATGACAAAACTCTACCATCTGGTGAGCAAGATGTATGAGACAGGCGAAATACCCACAGACTTCAAGAAGAATATAATAATTCCAATACCAAAGAAAGCAGGTGTTGACAGATGTGAAAATTACCGAACTATCAGTTTAGTAAGTCACAGCTGCAAAATACTAACAAGAATTCTTTACAGACGAATGGAAAAACTGGTAGAAGCGGACCTCGGGGAAGATCGGTTTGGATTCCGTAGAAATGTTGGAACACGTGAGGCAATACTAACCTTACGACTTATCTTAGAAGAAAGATTAAGGAAAGGCAAACCTACGTTTCTAGCATTTGTAGACTTAGAGAAAGCTTTTGACAACGTTAACTGGAATACTCTCTTTCAAATTCTGAAGGTGACAGGGGTAAAATACAGGGAGCGAAAGGCTATTTACAATTTGTACAGAAACCAGGTGGCAGTTATAAGAGTCGAGGGGCATGAAAGGGAAGCAGTGGTTGGGAAAGGAGTGAGACAGGGTTGTAGCCTCTCCCCGATGTTATTCAATCTGTATATTGAGCAAGCAGTAAAGGAAACAAAAGAAAAATTCGGAGTAGGTATTAAAATTCATGGAGAAGAAGTAAAAACTTTGAGGTTCGCCGATGACATTGTAATTCTGTCAGAGACAGCAAAGGACTTGGGAGAGCAGTTGAACGGAATGGACAGTGTCTTGAAAGGAGGATATAAGATAAACATCAACAAAAGCAAAACGAGGATAATGGAATGTAGTCAAATTAAATCGGGTGATGCTGAGGGGATTAGATTAGGAAATGAGACACTTAAAGTAGTAAAGGAGTTTTGCTATTTGGGGAGTAAAATAACTGATGATGGTCGAAGTAGAGAGGATATAAAATGTAGACTGGCAATGGCAAGGAAATCGTTTCTGAAGAAGAGAAATTTGTTAACATCGAGTATAGATTTAAGTGTCAGGAAGTCGTTTCTGAAAGTATTTGTATGGAGTGTAGCCATGTATGGAAGTGAAACATGGACGATAACCAGTTTGGACAAGAAGAGAATAGAAGCTTTTGAAATGTGGTGCTACAGAAGAATGCTGAAGATAAGGTGGGTAGATCACGTAACTAATGAGGAGGTATTGAATAGGATTGGGGAGAAGAGAAGTTTGTGGCACAACTTGACTAGAAGAAGGGATCGGTTGGTAGGACATGTTCTGAGGCATCAAGGGATCACAAATTTAGCATTGGAGGGCAGCGTGGAGGGTAAAAGTCGTAGAGGGAGACCAAGAGATGATTACACTAAGCAGATTGAGAAGGATGTAGGTTGCAGTAGGTACTGGGAGATGAAGAAGCTTGCACAGGATAGAGTAGCATGGAGAGCTGCATCTAACCAGTCTCAGGACTGAAGACCACAACAACAACAACAACAGATGCGACTTCTCATCTTGTCTTCCTAGAAATGTGGCTATAACATAAACTAGCCGGAAGAGAACTTGGTCCACCGGTTTCAGCGATACGGCAGTGGGATCTGCCTGTTCCATCACGAGAGCATTGTGAAATACCACAAGAGGTTAACCAGCCAAACCTTACAGACAGAGAAAGCATAACTTTGAAGGGAACCAGTTTTAAATTTGAGAAGAAACGTAGCGTTCACAGGAGAAGCCGAGAGAAAACCTGGTTGTGGGCGCTGATGACTTGTAACATTTGAATACGCGTAAAACCAAATGCTTATGACTGTAAAAAGTTACCAGGAACACCTCCGAACGCGGAACTGTAGACCACCACAGCACGTTCCTCGTAATACTCGTGCTGTAAGCTGCGACCGATATAATCAGAAACGGAAAAAAATTACTTCTGATTAATGGCCACAGCAGCTGTAACGATATTAAGCAAGAAGAAGAAAATTTGTATAATCATAAGCTTTCACAAGAGATGTAATCATAAACATTAGCCATACGCTGGAAGAACTTCTTTTCTGTCAGAGCCAAATGGTCCCATTTCTTATGTTATAATTCATTATTCGTCGCTTATAAGACTGTATCCTTACACGTGAGACAGTACCTCCCATTATTTAAAACGTGACCATGATTTTTCTGTATCCATGGCGACCAGTCTTTTGGAAAATAGAAGTGACTTTCTTTTACACGTGTGAATAGATACTAACGCCAAACTAATTACATCTATAGCCAAATACGCCTTACTTGAGTCATTTTTGTGGCTTACGAATATTTACTTCGCATTTAGAAGCTATGACATGGTATGAATAAGCTCTGAAGTTCTCCCTTCCACATTAGGGCAGTGGTTTATTAACGTAGCTATTAAAAACAGCTAATTAATTAATATTTGAGAAGTAAGGACTGAGCTACTCCTATGTTTTCTGTTGGTGTAGCCCAACAAATTTCCTCTCAGAGCAGCTAAATATGCATTTGTAGAAAAATGGAGGCGCGGTGAAATTCCTAACAGTACAGTTTGTATGATATTCGAAAGCTACTCTCCGTTCTGTTTCCCAAAATAATGAGTGAAATACATCTGCTGTGGTGTTCACATCCAGAACTGATGTTTAGTGTCAAGGCCAACGTAATTGACTCCAATAGGGAATTAAAAGAAACCTAATCTTTATGACAATTAGTGGAAAGGCAATACGTGATGTCTTCTAGAGGCACATTCCAGTTAAAGTTTTATGCCTCCTGGCAACCAAGTATTGGTAAGAGCGTGTTCTCTAAGGCCTCGAAACTGCTGTCTTTGCACACAATGATATTCTCCAGCTTCCCAAACATATTATATTAAATCATTAATGGTATTTAACTTTTTTATTAGTTAAGAAATATTCTTACGAATGAAGTTTCTCAGTTTTTGCATCACCGTTTATAAAAGTGTTACCTTTAAAAGATGACTTGTAATGCGGTAAGATTTTTTCCACCATCGCTTAATATTACGTATATTATTTTCGATTTATATTTATATTAGATCACTGTTTACGGTCTACAATCGGATTATTAATCGTTTCATTGTCCGATACTGGCTAGCACCTCGTAGTAAGAATTACTGTAGTACTGCATGCGTGGGGGTTAATTAGAACTGAGCACTGACAGAAAAGGTGATGTGGGCCACGTGTTCTTCAGAAGCTGCTATCGGCTCAAGACGGTCTGGAAATAGAACTGTCATGTTCCGCAGGGGAGGACATTTACTGTCCTGAGAGAGAGGAGACTGAGAAGGCGGTGTTTTCCAATGCTGTACGCTGCAGAATCCCCGTTGCATGAATAGGAAAAGTTATGAAAGTAGTATGAGTTTCAGGTGACTGGTTGGCAGAATCATGACCGACTTGACGGGAGAAATGGTCTTCAAATGACCGCTTGGATTCGTTGCCTGAGCGCGAACGTAGAGGCCGCGTGTCCAGGAGTGAGTGGGGTACGGTGTGGAAAGTCACATCCCTCTGAAGATCGATCGAAGCACTTCCCTCCGGGGGTCGACCCAGAGACTTCGTTGGCGAACAGCGGAGAATCTGGCAGTTAGATTTTGAGTAAAGTTGCTTGCGATATATGGGAACGCGTGAAGACGTTTCTCTCTAAGTACAGAGTTGTTATTCTGTTTACTCAAGTGACGATTCTTTATTTCTCTGTGGAGTCTGACACACAATGAAGTTGCTAAAAACATTCAAAAGCAAAAATTGCATGAATATTTTTGTACTTAAAAAAACCTGTTTTGACAGAATTTGCTATCTTAAAAATGTTTTTTTTAGGTATTCATGTTAAGTTGGACCTCACGGCAAGTAGTCATGTGGATAAAAGACAGCACATTATCCACATGACAATTTGGCTTGAACTCCAACTTAAAATGAACACCTTTCATAACAAAATAATTTCTTAAGACATGGAGATGACAGAAATGTCTGTCAAAAAATGGTTCAAATGGCTCTGAGCACTATGGGACTCAACTGCTGAGGTCATTAGTCCCCTAGAACTTAGAACTAGTTAAACCTAACTAACCTAAGGACATCACAAACATCCATGCCCGAGGCAGGATTCGAACCTGCGACCGTAGCGGTCTTGTGAAATGTCTGTCGAAACCGGTTGTTTTAAATACAGAAATATTTATGCGATCTTGGCTTTTGAATGTTTTTAGCAAGTAAAACAGATCGTTCCTTCTGCCTTCTCAAAATGAGAAAATTCAAACACATTGAAGTGTTTGTTTAGAGGAGAATACTTGAGTTCGAATTTCTGTTCCTGGCTACTGAGCAGACAGAAATCTTGACTCGTGTTCTGTCTTTTACTGAGATAATTTCAGCCCTAGGAGTTTGCCGACTGCATATTGTTGAGTCCACTGTGTAGGCAGCGAATTGCCGGTACGCCACTTACATCATCTGCACAGCGGCCAACGCCCCACTAAGCAGATCATTGGTGCAGTACAACTGCACCTTACTTCACACTAGGTGATACGAATACTCCAGTTTGGCGTGCAGAGACACACTCACAGTAAATGTGTTGAGCTCCACTTGCCTGTCCACTGAGTTTTTTTTTTCTGAACGTGCATGTCAGGGTGTAGGTCTCCTGTTTCTCAACGCTTATCACTATCACCCAACGTTATGTGTGTCTAATAACGGAGGTGCCAACTATGTGTGCGTCTAATAACGTAGGTGTGTGGACTAAAGTAAGTGAAACATATGTTCTGCCAATCTTGAAATTATGTGTAAGGTTGAACCCGACATTGTTTACTTCACATTTATATAATTTTTTGAACTCTGCACTTCTTGGGAATAAATAACTTACGATATCAAGTTGTGATTCATTCTAGTAGCATCCCGATACGAACGATTGGACTGACGTGCTAAACTGAAGTGAAGTAAAACCACAACACTATACTTCGTTTTATGGGAATCTCTGGGTGTAGTTTGTCAGTGGCAGTGTAATTTTAAGCATTTGTAGACGCCAGAATTCCATTGCAGAGACAACATTAGGCAACCTCACATACATACACATTATATGTTACATATGGCACGGCGTTTTACACACTGATTTGCAATGTTCTCTACAGTTAGTTTACTTCTGGCAGCTAAAGAAAATAAGAAACAGGTATATGTAACTATTTCCGTTTCTTTTCTATTCCAGTCACCATTTTCTTGTTCTGTTTAAGAATATGATATTGTACTTCGTCATGATAGTTTTCGCAAGTTATGTGTACTTGATCATTTCGACGCGTTTGAAACAGTGAACTGGCCTCACTAATTAAATTTCTAAAACATGTGGATAAATACAGTAGAACTCTAGTTGGCAATGTTTACTTTGATGAAGTCGAAAGCAAAGAAATAACTGCATACCCAGTAACAAATCTCATCTCTGAACAGGATGCAGTTGTTCCTGAGTCGAAATCAGAAGAATTAATGGCACCAGGACAACGTTTCTAAGAATAGTTTATAAGAGACGACCTGTGATGAAACTAATAAGGATCGAAACGCTAACACAAATTTTAATCTGCTATTGACAAAACCCAGAACGCTAGTCGAAAATAGTATTCGGGGCGAGCTAATTAGACATTAAATAGCCGTTTGAAAGCCCCGTGTATCACGTGACACAAAGTATCGTATCTGAATACTGGCGATTAATTTTGGTGGGACGCAGCGTCTGGATTGTGCGGTGTGCGTTGCGCGCCTCTGCAGCGTGGCTGGCCGGATCAGCGGGACTGGGGGCATGCGAGCAGCGCAAACTATTAAAGGTGCAGAGAAGCGTGGTAAGACGTGTTACAGAGGAAGCCAGGACTATTCTGTTGACACGCAAATGCGTGTGGGAAGACACAGCGGCGAGCACATTTGTTTAACTGAAATTAATAACTTTTACAAGCGATATTACAGGAAAGGGATCGAGCGATAAAATTATAGCGCATCGATTACCATCCCATGAACTATTCACGTGTTTCACAAAGCACTGAATTAACCTGTGAGAGACATTTTAATTGAACTTTTGATTAAAATCAGTATCACTTATCCCAGGCAGCTACATTAATAACGAGACCGTATGTACTGGCAGACATGATTAACACCATCTCCATTTAGATTGTAAGATTTGTATATTTGTTATTTTTAATAAGCTCTGTATATTAGTTATTTTTATTTATTTATAAATTGGCATGGTTTTATCCACGATTTCAAATTTATTAGAGCTACATTAATTATGACTGTGACAGTGGAAAGAGCTGGCAAATTCCTGTAAATCAGAGGTGCCACGCATGTCTGTACTGTAATTAGTGAAGGTATGGAGATCATGTTCTGTTTTGATTACTGCTGTTACAATTTGCTATGGCTCAAAATTAACGTGCGGACGAAGAACTGCACATAGAATTAAGTATAAGATTTGAATTTTGTTTAGATTTTAAGCGCATGTGTGATAGTACATTTAGAGTTTTAATTGCATTTGTATGTTGAAAGTTGTAATGGAAGCTGGTGATAGCATAACGTTATTAAGTGGTATAGAGGCTTGAATTTTCCGGGAAGGGTGCGCCAAGGTCATAGAAGGGCCACGGCTTCTTCCTCTTTTGTCTTGATTGGCAGAGGCAAGATCTATGCTCATCTGAGTGGTGATCCGGCCTATCCTTTTCCGCGAGAGAAATTTTAGCGTCATCGGTGACCACATTTTGAAATATTTTGTGTCAGTTCAGTGCCCAAGATTCTGTTTCATTTCTCCTGGTTGTTCAGCAGAAGTTGTATTTCTGCGAGTGAAATTGAGTTGGACTTTTGCAACAAGTGTGGATTAGACTACCATCTATTTGTGTTAGTATAGAGTTTGGTAACTATTCATTTTAGCTGTGAGCTCTGCCTGTGTTTTCTGACTATTTTATTTATATATATTGTTCGCTAACCACTTTATTAGAGATTTGAGATAAAACTTCAATATATTTAGTTGCAAAGAGTTTACCAGCCTACGAAATTCTGTGTACTATTACGAACAATAGACTTTCTTTGTTAAGCTTAACCGCCTCCAGTTGGGGTATATTATTTGCACTTGTTGCATATACGATCAGCCTATAGTTGTTTTAAGTCTGATTAGTATATCGCAGACAGTTTTATTTTTCTTATTTTTATTGACAGCGACGATAACCGGACTCAAATAATCATCTTCTAAGACGAAGTATTACGAGTTATCACTTCCAATTTTTGGCAGTCAGTAGAAGTATTAAAGTATCTTGTGAAATGGAAAGAGAAACGTATATCCAGAATGAGATTGTCACTCTGCAGCGGAGTGTGCGCTGATATGAAACTTCCTGGCAGATTAAAACTGTGTGCCCAACCGAGACTCGAACTCGGGACCTTTGCCTTTCGCGGGCAAATGCTTTACCATCTGAGCTACCGAAGCACGACTCACGCCCGGTCTCACAGCTTTGCTTCTGCCAGTATCTCGTCTCCTACCTTCCAAACTTTACAGAAGCTTTCCTGCGAACCTTGCAGAACTAGCACTCCTGAAAGAAAGGATACTGCGGAGACATGGCTTAGCCACAGCCTTGGGGATGTTTCCAGAATGAGATTTTCACTCTGCAGCGGAGTGTGCGCTGATATTTAACCTCCTGGCAGATTAAAACTGTGTGCCCGACCGAAACTCGAACTCGGGACCTTTGCCTTTCGCGGGCAAGTGCTCTACCATCTGAGCTACCGAAGCACGACTCACGCCCGGTCTCACAGCTTTACTTCTGCCAGTATCTCGTCTCCTTGCCCGCGAAAGGCAAAGGTCTCGAGTTCGAGTCTCGGTCGGGCACACAGTTTTAATCTGCCAGGAAGTTTCAGAAACGTATTTGTCGGTACGAACAAGCAAAAGTTCTACAGTAGTTCCACACTACAAAAACTAAACTAAAAATTACTAAGAAGACATGTCAGAAATCAGCAAGTCCAACAATAGACTTAAGTCTAAATGAAATGTAGTGAAACGAGAGACACAACAATATTCCACAGGAAACATCAGTATTGATTTACATGGAAGGGCTATAAATGATCATTCACATCTAGCACGTATTTCTAATAGTCATTTCTTAAATGTAGTAGAATATATTGGGACAAGCAGTTCAAGGGAATAATTAAACCAGGTTGTTGAAAAAACTAACTCACATAAAATTCAGTAGTATGGGTATCTCACCCATTTCTCCCTCTGAAATTAAGAAAATTATATATTCTCCCAAAAATAAAAGCTCATCTGGATTGGACTGTGTTTTCAACAGAATAATAAAGACTTGTCCGCCCATAACAAGCAATGTCTTTTCTGAGTAATGCGTCAGTAACTCAAGCAATTTTTTCAAAGGGATGGAAATTGCTAAACCCTTCTATAAGAAAGACGATGGGAGAGATGTCAGTAATGCCGACCCGTTTCACTGCTGGCATCATTTTCCAAAATATTTGAGAATATGATGTAGTCTAGAATTTTATTCTACTTAAGCAGGAATGATATCCTCAGTAATGCACAGTTTCAATTTCAGAAGAGTTGCTCAACTGTGTGAATTTACTCATTCGCTCACAAACATTTTGCAAGCCTTAAATAACAAAACAGAATTGGCTGGTATTTCTCTATCACTCATCGAAGATACCTGGTCGTGTAAATGACAATACGCTCATAGATAACCTGAGGTTTTATGGAATTAACGGTGTAGCTAACTAATAGATAGTGTCATCTCTGACCAAAAGAATGTAGAAAGTGTACTTAACAATTCAGCCAATATAAGCAAGGGAGATTCTTCTGACTGGGCGTTAGTAATGTATGGGGCCTCACAAGGCTCAGTATCAGGTCCACTACTGTTTCTCATATATGTAAACGACTTTCCATCTAAGACGCAACAAACAGAACTAGTTCTTCTCGCGGATGACTCTAGTATAGTATTGTAACCAGTTAAACATACAGGGTGTTTCAAAAATGACCGGTATATTTGAAACGGCAATAAAAAATAAACGAGCAGCGATAGAAATACACCGTTTGTTGCAATATGCTTGGGACAACAGTACATTTTCAAGCAGACAAACTTTCGAAATTACAGTAGTTACAATTTTCAACAACAGATGGCGCTGCGGTCTGGGAAACTCTATAGTACGATATTTTCCACATATCCACCATGCGTAGCAATAATATGGCGTAGTCTCTGAATGAAATTACCCGAAACCTTTGACAACGTGTCTGGCGGAATGGCTTCACATGCAGATGAGATGTACTGCTTCAGCTGTTCAATTGTTTCTGGATTCTGGCGGTACACCTGGTCTTTCAAGTGTCCCCACAGAAAGAAGTCACAGGGGTTCATGTCTGGCGAATAGAGAGGCCAATCCACGCCGCCTCCTGTATGTTTCGGATAGCCCAAAGCAATCACACGATCATCGAAATATTCATTCAGGAAATTAAAGACGTCGGCCGTGCGATGTGGCCGGGCACCATCTTGCATAAACCACGAGGTGTTCGCAGTGTCGTCTAAGGCAGTTTGTACCGCCACAAATTCACGAAGAATGTCCAGATAGCGTGATGCAGTAATCGTTTCGGATCTGAAAAATGGGCCAATGATTCCTTTGGAAGAAATGGCGGCACAGACCAGTACTTTTTGAGGCTGCAGGGACGATGGGACTGCAACATGGGGCTTTTCGGTTCCCCATATGCGCCAGTTCTGTTTATTGACGAAGCCGTCCAGGTAAAAATAAGCTTCGTCAGTAAACCAAATGCTGCCCACATGCATATCGCCGTCATCAATCCTGTGCACTATATCGTTAGCGAATGTCTCTCGTGCAGCAATGGTAGCGGCGCTGAAGGGTTGCCGCGTTTGAATTTTGTATGGATAGAGGTGTAAACTCTGGCGCATGAGACGATACGTGGACGTTGGCGTCATTTGGACCGCAGCTGCAACACGGCGAACGGAAACCCGAGGCCGCTGTTGGATCACCTGCTGCACTAGCTGCGCGTTGCCCTCTGTGGTTGCCGTACGCGGTCGCCCTACCTTTCCAGCACGTTCATCCGTCACGTTCCCAGTCCATTGAAATTTTTCAAACAGATCCTTTATTGTATCGCTTTTCGGTCCTTTGGTTACATTAAACCTCCGTTGAAAACTTCGTCTTGTTGCAACAACACTGTGTTCTAGGCGGTGGAATTCCAACACCAGAAAAATCCTCTGTTCTAATGAATAAACCATGTTGTCTACAGCACACTTGCACGTTGTGAAAAGCACACGCTTACAGCAGAAAGACGACGTACAGAATGGCGCACCCACAGACTGCGTTGTCTTCTATATCTTTCACATCACTTGCAGCGCCATCTGTTGTTGAAAATTTTAACTACTGTAATTTCGAAAGTTTGTCCGGCTGAAAATGTACTGTTGTCCCAAGCATATTGCAACAAACGGTGTATTTCTATCGCTGCTCGTTTAGTTTTTATTGCCGTTTCAAATATACCGGTCATTTTTGAAACACCCTGTACATGCAACTAAGGAAGAAATATTAAATAATGTTCTAAAAGGTATTATTGAGTGGTTTGTTGTGAAAAGACTATGTTTCAAAAAGACGCAACATATTCAGATCTGCGCATCTGTAAATATTATACCAATGATAAGCGTAACACATGGTGAGGATGTAACAACTAATGTGGAAACCTCGAATTTTTAGGTGGTAATATTGATGATAATTTAAATGGGTAACAACACATTTTGTAACTTAGTTCAGCCTCATTTGCACGTTCAATCATTTCAAACCTTGGAGGGGGGGGGGGGGGGGCGGGGAATCAGTAGCCGGCCGGAGTGGCCGAGCGGTTCTAGGCGCTTCAGTCTGGGGCCGCGTGACCGCTACGGTCGCAGGTTCAAATCCTGCCTCGGGCATGGATGTTTATGATGTCCTTAGGTTAGTTAGGTTTAAGTAGTTCTAAGTTCTACGGGACTGATGACCACAGATGTTAAGCCCCATAGTGCTCAGAACCATTTGAACTATTTTTTGAACAAATCAGTAAGTTGACATATTTTGCGAATTTTATTCAATTAATGTCAGATAGAATAATGTTCTAGAATAACTCATGTTTAAGGAAGAAGTCCTTATTGCTCAAAAATGTGCTATGAGAGTAATATGTGGTGCTCACCCACGGTCATTTTGTAGAAATCTGTCTAAGGAGTTTGGCATTTTGATTAGAGTTTCACAGTCATTTATTCCCTCATGAAGTTTGTTGTAAACAATTCACTGCAGCTCAAAAGGAAAAATATCAAAATACCTGAAGAAGGAATGGAATTCGTTACTCCACATTGAGGTTGCCTTTTGCACAAAATGGGGTGCACCATGCTGCCACCAGAACTTTTGGTCACTTACTCAGTGATATAAAAGTCTGACAGACAGCAAAGTTTAGTTTCAAAACAAAATGAACAAGTTTCTCCATGACAACTTCTTCTATTCAGTAGAATAATTTTTCTATTTTACTAATGTGCAAAATGTAGTGGGTAGGAATTTCTAACTCACATCTGTAATTTAAAAAAGAAAAACTTGTAAAATATAGATAAACACCATATAGCCTTATTTACATATGAATGTGTTCCATATCATTACGGTTAATCATACAAGCGGTGCATGGAACCCGAAACTAACTGAACATTGGTATCTATGCTCAGCGTGCTGTTGAGCCCAGTGCTCTTAGTCATATGGGAACTTCTCTGCTTGCAGTATCTTTTCGGTAATTTTCTTTAAACGTGTTGTTGTTCAAATGTTCAAATGTTCAAATGTGTGTGAAATCTTATGAGACTTAACTGCTAAGGTCATCAGTCCCTAAGCTTACACACTACTTAACCTAAATTATCCTAAGGACAAACACACACACCCATGCCCGAGGGAGGACTCGAACCTCCGCCGGGACCAGCCGCACAGTCCATGACTGCAGCGCCTAGACCGCTCGGCTAATCCCGCGCGGCCGTGTTGTTATGGGAAGACGATTGAATGAAACAGAATTTTATGTTTTTTTTTCTGGCTAGCGATAAGTCTACACAAAAGCAAGAATGTGACAGACTAATCACCGATTCAGTCAGTTATTAAACTCAGCGCTTTTCTGTTAGTTATTAGGAGGACTACGCCTTTAGCCTCACGATTTGGTGCTCTGACTGTTTGAAGTATTTTTTCTGGAGAGTGCACGTTGATAATAATCTCGTAGGAATCCCTGTCTCTAGCATCTAACTTAGATTAAGCCAAAACTTTTCATACCCATGACACACTTCTGTCCGTTTTCTAGCATAATATGTGTGTTAGAAACACGTTTTCTGTGTATATACCACAGTTTTACAAATGTTGTTGTTGTTGTGGACTTCAGTCCTGAGACTGGTCTGATGCAGCTCTCCATGCTACTCCACCCTGTGCAAGCTTCTACATCTCCCAGTACCTACCGCAACCTACATCCTTCTGAATCTGCTTAGTGTATTCATCTCTTGGTCTCCCTCTACGATTTTTACCCTCCACGCTGCCCTCCAATACTAAATTGGTGATCCCTTGATGCCTCAGAACATGTCCTACCAACCGATCCCTTCTTCTAGTCAAGTTGTGCCACAAACTTCTCTTCTCCCCAATCCTATTCAATACCTCCTCACTATTTATGTGATCTACCCATCTAATCTTCAGCATTCTTCTGTAGCACCACATTTCGAAATCTTCTATTCTCTTCTTGTCCAAACTATTTATCGTCCACGCTTCACTTCCATACATGGCTACACTCCATACAAATACTTTCAGAAACGACTTCCTGACACTTAAATCTATACTCGATGTTAACAAATTTCTCTTCTTCAGAAACGCTTTCCTTGCCATTGCCAGTCTGCAATTTATATCCTCTCTACTTCGACCATCATCAGTTATTTTGCTCCCCAAATAGCAAAACTCCTTTTCTACTTTAAGTGTCTCATTTCCTAATCTAATTCCCTCAGCATCAGCCGACTTAATTCGACTACATTCCATTATCCTCGTTTTGCTTTTGTTGATGTTCATCTTATATCCTCCTTTCAAGACACTATCCATTCTGTGCAACTGCTCTTCCAAGTCCTTTGCTGTCTCTGACAGAATTACAATGTCATCGGCGAACCTCAAAGTTTTTATTTCTTTTCCATCGATTTTAATACCTACTCCGATTTTTTCTTTTGTTTCCTTTACCACTAGCTCAATATACAGATTGAATAACATCGTGGAGAGGCTACAACCCTGTCTCACTCCCTTCCCAACCACTGCTTCCCTTTCATGCCCCTCGACTCTTATAACTGCCATCTGGTAGTTTTACAAATAGAAAACAAATAATCAGTTTTCCGAGACCTTGTTGGTAGCAGAGGAATTGATAAACTGCGCTGTGTCTGGGAAGCAATAGTAAATAATGCAATGAACAGTAATGTAAGTTATTTTATTTTAATATGTTTGCAGATGTGCTCAATGTCAAAATAGTCACTGTGGTAGGCAGTAACTTCTCCTGTCGGGAAGTCCTTAACTTTTCTCTAAAATTTAGAGTGAGCTACATGAAATTAAAGTTTTTGGCTGGTCAAGTTTTCATCGTATTAAAAAGAGACTAATTTGGCTCAAGGATGGCGCCTAATGAACAAAATACGAGTGTACGGGATGTCAGGCAGATTTTTAAATGGATTGATGAGCTTATCGCAAATAGAACACTGCAAGTTTTGCTTAAAGTACAGAAATCTTCTGACGTAAAGCATACGAAGTGAGCGTTATAGGACCATTAGTGTTCACAGAACACAGGGTGTAGAAAATAATGCCGACAAACTTCAAAGGACTGAAGCGGGTGTGTTGAGGAGGAAACTGAGGGTAGAAATCCATGTCCAGTACCGAGCGAGGTGGCGCAGTGGTTAGCGCACTGGACTCGCATTCGGGAGGACGACGGTTCAATCCCGCGTCCGGGCATCCCAATTTAGGTTTTCCGTGATTTCCCTAAATCGCTTCAGGCAAAACCTGGGATGGTTCCTTTGGCAGGGCACGGTCGACTTGCTTCTCCATCCTTCCCTAATCCGATGACCTCATTGTTTGGTCTGTTTCGCTAAATCAACCCTAACCCATGTCCAGAAACGTCAACCAACGACGTTACAGAGCGTCTGAGTTACAGGAGCCTACGGCTGCAGCGGGGCCAACCCTCCGGCGGTAGACGTTAGATAACAGGCCGACGCCTCCGCCGCTATTGCGGTCAGTGGCGCCTACCGAGGTGTGGAAGCGTCTGCCGCCATCTAACATCCTGAATGCTGTCAGCCCCAGTACGAGTGGGCCAGCCTGCCGTCCGCCAGCTAGCAAACCCACGTCATATGACGGAGGAGTGACCGTATGTTAGGCGCTTGCTTCTATGACTTGGGTGCTCTGTAACGTCGTTGGATAACATTCCCTAACTTACATTTGTTCCCCAAGGCACACCCTTAAACCACTCGTAGTTCGTCGACATCAGTTGGTTACATTATGGTTTTGCTGCATGCTGTATACGGTTTTTCACAAATCCTATTACAGGCTTTTACAGGTTGTTGAGCGGACTTGGGTTTCGTTAAGGAACTCATGCCAGGTAATGTACCGTTTGGATATTCAGTATGTTTCAAGATAGGAGCCCTTTCAAATATCCAGCTTCACGGTACGATTTTTTTTTTCTCTGCTTTACTCACTCTTAATTGAGAGTGATCTGACGTGAGAGATAATGTTCTTTTCAGCCATAGATGTAGTATTTATCTGTTGTGGCACCATTTGTTTATAGGTAGAGACAGAGAATAATTTTGAATATGATCTTTTTAATCTTATTATTTTCCTCTCTGGGGATGGGGGTGGGGGTGTCGCGTCTCCGGCGTATCGGGTGCGGTCAGCTTGGACTGCCGTGCGCGTGGTGTTCGCGTTGAGCAGTCATAACAACCACAGGCATGGTTGTGTGGTTTGACTTGTAATTATAACATCACCTACCAACAACGGTTGCGAGAAACCGATGTGTTCGCAAATAGGACGCGACACAATCGTCACGTCACGTCGAAGAGAGAACAAGTCGACGAGGCTCGAATGAGCCCATGTCCTACAATCATGTAGAGCGCACAGATTAGAGTTCATTGTCTCCGCTATATGCGTTCTGTGAATAGGGAGATTTAAAACTGCCCGATTTTCTAACTCACACTGCGTCACAGAGAAAACCTTGCCAGAGATGAAAGAAGTGATAAATGACAGACGAAAATCTTGCGACGGTGTTCGAACTCGAAACTTTCGCGTCCATAATCTGACATAAAGCACAACTCCTTTACTAAGGGGGTACCCCGGTTCACGTTGCCTATCTAATGGCTTCTAGGGGCGACAAAAATGTGATTTTCAGTATTTCATATAATTGTTGACCGAATTCGGTCAACAATTATATGCTTTAAAGAATCTGGAGTGGAGAATTTACTGATAGGGACATAATCAAGATTTGTTCAATCGTTATTTTTATCATTAAACAGTGACGCATTTCATCTTAAACCATACACTGCCAAAGTACTTCAAAACACACAGGGAAGGTCGCTTCTTTCATATAATATGCCATGTAATTGCTCGATGCGATTGTCGTTTTCTAATTCAGTAGGACTGAACCGCGCATAAGCACGTGTATAATTAAGTGGTGTGTGAGGGCAAACAGCGTCCGTATCATAGAGAGGCCAGTTGTTGCAGAAATGAGCCACGTGTCTAGGACTACTGGTCTTGTGCTTTTTCTCCGGTGGCTCGTGCGGCGGGATGAAAGGGAACCTTCGTAATAAAGGCAGCAGCAGTTCACTTTCACGCTTGACGTCACGCATAATGGCTTGCCGCCAATGATTGCGCAAGTAAAGCTTACACCTGATGCGTCGCAGCACACTGCGTCCTACTAATGCCCTCACCACGTCCTGCGTCCTACTCTTCGCCTAGTATTTTCCTTGCCAAAACAAGACCACTTCCCTTTCTTCGAAAGCTTTGCTCTTCTTAATACGTCCATACTCGCAAATAAAACAGAATCATACATTTAACGTTCTAATATATTCCTGACTCAGTGTCAGAATTTACCTAAAATCGGCTAATTAATTCAGGAAATTGAAGGAGTGTCTAAGCGTCTAACCGGCTATCTTTACGAGACCAACCACAGGAAAAAAGCACAATTAAAGACTGTAACTATCCTGTGCTATCTTACCTTATTTTTTTATTAGTACTTTAAAAATACTAGCACAGAAAAAGAACCATCTAGGAGAACCAACGGGTTACATTTTTTTTCTTCTTTGTTTCTTCTTCTTCTTCGAACATAATTGGTCTAAGGCACTAAATATTTCAGTTTCATCACGATAAGAAACTCGTTTTCGATGTACAGGTTGGTCATATTGAAATGTCCCAAATCTGACTAGCGCAGTTAAGCTCAAGAAATGGTTCAAATCGCTCTAAGCACTATGGGACTTAACATCTGGGGTCATCAGTCCCTTAGACTTAGAACTACTTAAACCTAACTAACCTAAGGTCATCACACACATCCATGCCCGAAGCAGGATTCGAACCTACGACCGTAGTAACAGTGCGGTTCCGGACCGAAGCGCCTAAAACCGCTCTGCCACAGCGGCCGGCAATTAAACTCAGACGTAATGATTACGCTCCTAAGTGACAATGTTAAATTCTTAGTTCTGATGATAGCTGCAAAGCTGAAACCGGTAATCAGTTTTAATAAAATATTTTGCGACTAAGACATTGATATTTATACATCAGATTTGAAATATTGTTGACTCTTACACTTTCCAATTATTACCTAGAGACAATTCTCCACAGATTTTAAAAACTGGTTTGTAGGATACCAATAGGTGACTAAAATGGAGAGGGTAAGCAAGACTTTATCGTGCGTTCCAGGTGTCATATTTTTGGGGCTTTATGAGTAGGAGAATGTTACAAGATACATTTTCGTGAAATGGTAGTTATAACTATGTAGGGGAGAGTGTTGTATCTAGAGAGTAGTGAACCTGACGTTTTTGGTCGGCACTTCAGTCTAGTGAGTGACTAAAAATAAAATAAAATAAAATAATGCGCATTAGAGAGTACCATAAGCAGTTACCGCCATTTGCTACAGTTTTTGTTGTTGTTGGACGTAAGATTGTATTTCATGCAGCGTTTGTAAATACACTCCTGGAAATGGAAAAAAGAACACATTGACACCGGTGTGTCAGACCCACCATACTTGCTCCGGACACTGCGAGAGGGCTGTACAAGCAATGATAACACGCACGGCACAGCGGACACATCAGGAACCGCGGTGTTGGCCGTCGAATGGCGCTAGCTGCGCAGCATTTGTGCACCGCCGCCGTCAGTGTCAGCCAGTTTGCCGTGGCATACGGAGCTCCATCGCAGTCTTTAACACTGGTAGCATGCCGCGACAGCGTGGACGTGAACCGTATGTGCAGTTGACGGACTTTGAGCGAGGGCGTATAGTGGGCATGCGGGAGGCCGGGTGGACGTACCGCCGAATTGCTCAACACGTGGGGCGTGAGGTCTCCACAGTACATCGATGTTGTCGCCAGTGGTCGGCGGAAGGTGCACGTGCCCGTCGACCAGGGACCGGACCGCAGCGACGCACGGATGCACGCCAAGACCGTAGGATCCTACGCAGTGCCGTAGGGGACCGCACCGCCACTTCCCAGCAAATTAGGGACACTGTTGCTCCTGGGGTATCAGCGAGGACCATTCGCAACCGTCTTCATGAAGCTGGGCTACGGTCCCGCACACCGTTAGGCCGTCTTCCGCTCACGCCCCAACATCGTGCAGCCCGCCTCCAGTGGTGTCGCGACAGGCGCGAATGGAGGGACGAATGGAGACGTGTCGTCTTCAGCGATGAGAGTCGCTTCTGCCTTGGTGCCAATGATGGTCGTATGCGTGTTTGGCGCCGTGCAGGTGAGCGCCACAATCAGGACTGCATACGACCGAGGCACACAGGGCCAACACCCGGCATCATGGTGTGGGGAGCGATCTCCTACACTGGCCGTACACCACTGGTGATCGTCGAGGGGACACTGAATAGTGCACGGTACATCCAAACCGTCATCGAACCCATCGTTCTACCATTCCTAGACCGGCAAGGGAACTTGCTGTTCCAACAGGACAATGCACGTCCGCATGTATCCCGTGCCACCCAACGTGCTCTAGAAGGTGTAAGTCAACTACCCTGGCCAGCAAGATCCCCGGATCTGTCCCCCATTGAGCATGTTTGGGACTGGATGAAGCGTTGTCTCACGCGGTCTGCACGTCCAGCACGAACGCTGGTCCAACTGAGGCGCCAGGTGGAAATGGCATGGCAAGCCGTTCCACAGGACTACATCCAGCATCTCTACGATCGTCTCCATGGGAGAATAGCAGCCTGCATTGCTGCGAAAGGTGGATATACACTGTACTAGTGCCGACATTGTGCATGCTCTGTTGCCTGTGTCTATGTGCCTGTGGTTCTGTCAGTGTAATCATGTGATGTATCTGACCCCAGGAATGTGTCAATAAAGTTTCCCCTTCCTGGGACAATGAATTCACGGTGTTCTTACTTCAATTTCCAGGAGTGTATTTCGCGTTCTACATATTTAAGTGCTGTATAGTACATTAAAGTTATTTGGAATATGTTGTCGCCGGCTTGAGTGGCCGAGCGGTTCTAGGCGCTACAGTCTGGAACCGCGCGACCGCTACGGTCGCAGGTTCGAATCCTGCCTCGGGCATGGATATGTGTGATGTCCATAGGTTAGTTATGTTTAACTAGTTCTGAGTTCTAGGGGACTGATGACCTCAGAAGTTAAGTCCCATAGTGCTCAGTGCCATTTGAACCATCAGCTTCCTTAATGTCTTGACGCGTCTTGAAATTGGAAATTTTCGTTGGTTTCCAACAGTTTCTGTTTCAATATGTATTAAACTTGTAACTGGTTTTTGATAACACTTCTGCTTAGTTTGATTTCACTGGTTATTGGTGTATAGGAGAGTAATAATGTAACGAACAGACGACTAGGTATAGTATTGACAAGATTTTCTCGATTGCAACGCTTTTAAATTTTAATAGAATATTTGTTCCTGGGTAAGGACCTTATCGTACATTGGAACATGTTTTTGCATTTGGAAAAACCCTAATTTTCCAGAGTACATAAAAAGTTAATGCCATCATTTCAAAATGAAATAAGAAAACATATTAAACTTCTATTACAGTGCGAAAACCTGAAAAATGTACCAAGGTACAACACTCATCACCTGCCGTTATCTTGTGGGTGGAAGCGAGTCTGCCGGCCGGAGTGGCCGAGCGGTTCTAGGCGCTACAGTCTGGAACCGCGCGACCGCTACGGTCGCAGGTTCGAATCCTGCCTCGGGCATGGATGTGTGTGATGTCCTTAGGTTAGTTAGGTTTAAGTAGTTCTAAGTTCTAGGGGACTAATGACCTCAGAAGTTAAGTCCCATAGTACTCAGAGCCATTTGAACCATTTTTGAAGCGAGTCTGGTGGCTCTTACGAGAAACTATTTGTGTAATGTAGCAATGCAGAGAGTCGACCCGGACCTTAAGAGCTGCTTCATCGAATTCCTAGCACCACGTCCGGAAGCAAGTGTGAAACACACTGTAAAATAAAAAAAAAGACGATGCACCACTTAGGAATTATTCGAATTGGACGGAAATAGGTAGATGTGATGTACATGTACAGACAAACAAATGGTTACAATTTCAGAAAAATTGGGCGTTTGATTCAAGAGAAAGCGCTTCACTAATTGAGCAAGTAACGAGTTAGACCACCTCTGGTCCTTATTAAAGCAGTTACTCAACTCGGCACTGATTGACAGAGTTGTTGAATGACCTGAGGGACATCGTGCCAAATTCTACCCAACTGGCGCGTTAGTTTGTCAAAATCCCGTGCTAGTTGGAGGGCCCTGCTCCAAACGTTCTCAACTGGGGAGAGATCTCGCGACATCGCTGGCCCAGGTAGGGTATGGCAAGCACGAAACCATGCCGCCGAAGCTCTCGCCGTGTGCGGGAGGGCATTATCTTTCTGAAATGTAAGCTAGGATGGCTTGCCATGAAGGGCAACAAACAGAGGAGTAGAATATCGTCGACGTATCGCTGTGCTGTAAGGGTGCTGCGGATGGCAGCCAAAGAGGTCCTGTTATGAAAACAATAGGCACTGCAGACCGTCTCTCCTGTATGTCGGGCAGTATGGCGGGCGACAGTCAGCTCAGTATCCCACTACCGTTCCGAGAATCTCCAGACACGATTTAGGCCTGGATTCTCATTGACTGGAGTAGAAACGTCTTCAGTAATGAGTCCCGCTTCGAACTGAGCTCCGATGAGCAGCAAAGACGTGTGTGGAGGCGCCTCAGACAGCGGTGGGATACCATCCTGGCTGCCGCCAGCCAGGTCACCCGACATTCTGGAGTGATGGTCTGGGGTGCCATGTCATTTCATAACAGGACCCGTATGGTTGTCATGCGCGGCATCCTTACAGCACAGCGGTACGTCGACGATATCCTACACCCGGTTCTGCTGCGCCTCATGACAAGCCATCCCCGGCTCACATTTCAGGAAGATAATACTCACTCGCACACAGCGACAGTTTCTGCTACTTGTCTACGTGCTTGCGAAATCCTACGATGGCGAGCAAGGTCACCCTATCTCTCGCCAAATGAGAATGTTTGGAGCATTATGGGCAGGGTACTCCAATTAGCTTGGGATTTTGACGATCTAACTCACCAACTGAACAGAATTTGGCATAACATTCCTCAGAAGGATATCCAACAACTCTGTCAATGAATTCCAAACCGAATAACTACTTCCATAAGGACCTGAGGTGAACCAGCTGGGCCGGACGCGGTGGTCTCGCGGTTCTAGGCGCGCAGTCCGGAACCGTGCGACTGCTACGGTCGCAGGTTCGAATCCTGCCTCGGGCACGGATGTGTGTTATGTCCTTAGGTTAGTTAGGTTTAAGTAGTTCTAAGTTCTAGGGGACTGATGACCACAGCAGTTGAGTCCCATAGTGCTTAGAGCCATTTGAACCATTTTTTTGAACCAGCTGGTTACTGACTTCCTCAATTTGCGAAGCACTTTCCCTGGAATAAATCATCCAATTTTTTTGAAACTGTAATCGTTTGTTTGTCTGCACATGCACATCACATCTACCAATTTCCGTCCCACTCGGGTAATTCGTTCGTGGTGCGTCGTTTCTTTTTTTTTCCTTTGTCTTAGTGTGTATTTAGCTATAATACGTAAGTATGAGCCTACTTCTTTTGCAAATTGTGAACCCTAGGTTCCAAATAAAAATTGGCATGGAAATTGACGTTATTCCGAAGAACGTTTTCTACTTTTATTTCAAATTTACCTTTAGCATCAGCCATTTTATGTAATTAAGTAGCATTGCTCAATCTTTTTATTACTAAAAATCAGTTTTAGTTAGAGAAACTGATCTCATTTTCCTATCATGGTACTCTATTTATGTACCTCATTTGTTATTCTTTTCATTTTCTCCGTAGAGCAGGCTGTTATGATAATGATGAACAGTAGTGTGAGAGACTTTTCAGCCGAGACGAGCTGGTAGTGGGGCAGATGGAGTTTCAGTTGGGAACCTTTGGGAGGGAATTTCAAGTCTGATTACAAAGGGAAACACTCAGCAACCTTGGTTACAAACAGGGGAATGGAAACTACCTTTAACCCAGTTCTGGGACCATATGTCCAAAACGAAACACTGAAGTCCTCATGTAGGTTAGAGTAAACTCAGCGACATGCTCAACTTGTGCAGTCTGCCTAAACGTCATCGGTTACACCATGGAGAACGTTTGTTAGTTCTTCCGAACTCTGTTGGTCTTCTTCACTTTTTATCGAGCAAAATAGCTCACTGGTTAATACTCTCGACTCGTCAAGCTAGCCAAATTGGAGCGTGGTGGAGCAATGGTTACCACACTGGACTCGTATTCGGGAGGGCGGCAGTTCAAACCCGCGTCCGGCCATCCTCATTTAGGTTTTCCGTATTTTCCCTAAATCGCTTCAGGCAAATTTCGGGATGGTTCTTTTGAAAGGGCGCGGCCGACTTTCTTCCCCATCCCTCCCTAATCTGATGGGGCCGATGGCGTCGCTGTTTGGTCCTCTCTCCAAAATCAACCAACCTACTCAGATTGGGATGTTTCGTGGATCTTCGTAAACTGCTTCAGCTGAATGATGCGACGATCCGTGTGACACGACTGTGGCCGATTCGTTCCAGGGTCTTTGCCTCCGAGAGTTTGAGGTCCGTCAGACCACGACGTCCGCAGCCCCTCTCCCCTCGCGGCACTCATTGAGGCAGCGGCACGACGCGTTGCATCCCGCAGCTGTCCCTGGTGGAGGCTGCTGCGCTACACGCAGGTGGTCGGCGCTGTGTGGAGCAGCGGAGCGTGCCGTGGCACGGCTTTGTGGTGCGGCGTGACTTTCTTCAGCCGCCTCCGGCGAGTGGCAAGGTCGGCGCACCGCTGACATCCGTCACGCACTTTAATAAGCAGCCAGCCGGAGACCGTGGTGTGGCGCGGCTGCCGAGCAGGAGCTGCACTGGGCTCATCTGGCACCGTGCCCGAGACCAAACTAGTGTTCGTGATTCGTTTGTTACGGTTATCGTCGATCACATGGCGCCTGTCTGCGCACCCTCCGTTTCGACTCTGCAGACAGTAATTATGCTGAGTTTAGAGGTGAACAGTGTTTGCAACCGTGCCCCACCGACGAGTACGTACTCCTGTCGAACAGCTTCGGCCATTCGAACGGAGTCGCATTGTGGCCCTGCGGGAAGCTGAATGGACATATTGATGGATTGCTGCACATGACGGGTACAGTGTACCCGTGTTGTGTCGCTACTTTCATCCCTGGTCTGTGGAACATTCCGACGTTTGTTGACCAGGTTCTGGACGTCCTCGCAGTAGAGACGCATGTCATGATAGATGCAATGTGCGAGCAGCAGTATCAAATTGAATATCGTTCATGGACGGGGACATTGCACCTGCTGTGGGATCACTTGGCTTGCAGAAGGCCTAAGATCACGTACGCCTCTGGCCATGTTACTGCTGACACAACGACACCACCAATCATGGTTGCCCCGATGTCGTGAAAGAGTTGACAGGAGAGTGGAATGGCGCTCTGTTGTGTCAGTGATGAGAGTAAGTTGTGCCTGTATCGAGTGTTCGAAGTGCTGTATAGGTGTAGGGCGTAGACGTGAATTGGCTATACCAGGGTGCATTCGACCACGACACACAGCGTGTGTGTGTGTGTGTGTGTGTGAGAGAGAGAGAGAGAGAGAGAGAGAGAGAGAGAGAGAGAGTGGAGCTTACGGGAGCTCAACGCCGAGGTTATCAGCGCCCTTGCACGTAAGGACACAAAGGTCCTATCGCAAGCTTCTTGGTGTGGAGGGGGCTTCAGTTACAACTTGCGTTCACATTTGGCGTTTCTTCAGATAAAGCAACCAGTGGCCGCTCCATTGCACAGGCTATTATCTCCGCGCTACTGTCATTTATTCGACAGGAAGGTGGTGTGCTTCTTCAGCAGGATAATGACGTCCACATACGTTTACTCTCCGTGGTGTAGATACAAGGAATCTCGTCAATTCAACAGTAGGAACTTGATGAAGCGGAACCTTCCTCATTTTCCAGGGCCTGAAAGAATCATTGCCTAACTGCAAAAAAAAAAAAAAAAAAAAAAAAAAAAAAAAAAGGCACAGGTTTGCCATTTCGCACGTTTATGATCCTTTACAGCCGAGAATACACGCCCGCATTGTCACCAGAGGGAGATACCATGTGTACTGATGCGGCTGTTTGGACGCCCTTTACTGTGTGTGTTTCATTCACTCAGAATTTATCCTACACTCCTCAATAATGATGAGCTGCCTCTCACCTCACTTGTAAATATAATGACGTACTCCTTGAGTATGTTATTTTTACGGCAGTAGAGAGGTAGCCTCGAATTGGCTTCAGCTCGACAGCAAGACAACCTCTGAGAGCTTTGTCACTTACGATTTAGATTTCATTCTGTGCTTTAGTAACATTTAACAGATAGCTATGCAGCAGTGTACTCCTGCATAGTGCTGCCGTTAGTAGTGGGAGGCCCAACTGCGTACATTGCACTTGAGCTGGTCACAAAGCTATTCTGTTTGTGGGTGGAAAAACGCTTTTGTGGATTTCTTGGACACTATCTTCTACTGCTGAAAACTAACTGAAGGTAAGTTGATATACTAAGGCTGCCCGGAAAGTAAGGCACTGCATTTTTTTTCTCAGCCGGAAACAAAGCTACGAATGCGCAGCGCTACGTCTGTACACACACCAAAAAAAGTTTTGCGTCACCACAACTCCGAGAGTTCCGGAACCTGTACAGAAAATTGGAATAGAGATCAACATAAACATCATTTCCGCCCTTTTTATTGCTCATGAAAACCACACATTGCATGTTGTACCACCATACAGCGAGACCATCAGAGGTGGTGGTTCAGATTGCTGTACACACCGGTAACTCTAATACCCAGCAGTACGTCCTCTTGCATTGATGCATCCCTGTATTCGTCGTGGCATACTATCCACAAGTTCATCAAGGCACTGATGGTCCAGATTGTTCCACTCCTCAACTGTGATTCGGCGTAGATCCATCAGAGTGGTTGGTGGGTCACGTCATCCATAAACAGCCCTTTTCAATCTATCCCAAGCGTGTCTGATAGGATTCATGTTTGGAAAACATGCTGGCCACTCTAGTCGAGCGATGTCATTATCTTGAAGGAAGTCATTCACAAGATGTGCACGATGGGGGAGCGAATTGTCGTCCATTAAGACGAATGCCTCGCCAACATAATATGCTTCCTATATGGTTTCACTATCGGCAGGAGGATGGGATTCACGTATCGTACAGCCGCTACGGCGGCTTCCATGACCATCAGCGGCGACGTCGGCCCCACATAATGCCACCCCAAAATAGCAGGGAAGCCCCACCTTGCTGCACTCGCTGGACAGTGTGTCTAAGGCGTTCACCCTGACCGGGTTGTCACCAAACACGTCTCTGACGATTGTCTGGTTGAAGGGATGTGCGACACTCACTGGTGAAGAGAACGTGATACCAATCATGAGCGGTCCATTCGGCATGTTGTTGGGCCCATCTGCACCGTGCTGCATGGTGTCTTGGTTGCAAAGATGGACCTCGCCATGGACGTTGGGAGTGAAGTTGCGCATCATGCAGCCTATTGCGCACAGTTTGAGTCGTAACACGACATCCTGTGGCTACAAAAAAATCATTATTCAACATGGTGGCGTTGCTGCCATGGTTCCTCCGAGCCATAATCCGTTGGTAGCGATCATCCACTGCAGTTGTAGCCCTCGGGCGGCCTGAGCGAGGCATGTCATCGACAGTTCCAGTCTCTCTGCACGTCCGAACAACATTGCTTTGGTTCACTCCGAGTCGCCTGGACACTTCCCTTGTTGAGAGTCCTTCCTGGCACAAAGTAACAAAGCGGACGCGATCGAACCGCGGTATTGACCGTCTAGGCATGGTTGAACTACAGACAACACAAGCCGTGTACCTCGTTCCTGATGGAATGACTAGAACTGATTGGCTGTCGGACCCCCTCCGTCTAATAGGCGCTGCATGGGCGGGTTTAGTGACATCGCTGAATATTCAAAGGGACTGTGTCTGTGATACAATATCCACAGTCAACGTCTGTCTTTAGGAGTTTTGAGAAGCAGGGTGATGCAAAACTTTTTTTGATGTGTGTATAATTTGAAGTCTCCTGAGTGTGCGCGCCAAGTTTCCGTCGCTTCCAACAGATAACATAGCTGCTGGACAGTTTCAAAATAGCGTCTGTAGGTGGTGTACGTTAGAAGCAACGTGCCATCGTTGAATTTCTCACTCGAAAGAAAGAAACTGTGGGGAATATTCACAAACACTTGTGCAAAGTCTATGAAGCATCTGATGTCGACAGAAGTACATTTAGTCACTGGGCACGGAGGGTGAGGTCATCAGTAGGCGGTTCGGCGGAGCTCCACGATTTGCAGCGGTCGGGGAGACCGTCCCCGGCTGTCATACCTGACATGTTGCAGGGAGCTGATGTCCTTCGCGAGGACAGACGTATTACGACTCAGCAGTTGGCACTGCATCTGTCAATCAGCAAACGAAGTTCACATAGTGGAACACTAGCCACTAGGACAAGGGTTGGTACCGGCAGGGCATACACGCCCTTTTTTCGAGCTGGAGGAAGGCCATAGAGCGGGATGAAGATTACGTAGGAAAATAGGGTGTGTAGATAAAACACCATTCTTTAGTGTTGTGTAATTCTCATTATGTTCAATAAAGAATTATTGAAGAAAAAATACGGAGCATTACTTTCCGGTCAACCCTCGTAAATAAGTTCTATGTGTAGACCATTTTATATATGTGTTAAATTTTACAAAATTTTTCTTCAGGTATTGTCACGCAAACCGCCTCCGAGGCCGAGTTCGCTAAAGTAAGGTTGCGCGGTGGCTCTCGACCTGTGGGTAAGCCTGATAGAATCGTAGTGCTGGAGACACTTTTCGCCGCTAGTATTTGGCCAGCAAGGGTAGGAGATATGGTACCGTAAAGGTCCTGACCACCACACTTGGTGCCAATGTCCTGGTTTACATACTAAACCTCTCCACAGTATCTCATGAAGTGAGGGCGTGTGACACTGTTGATGATGATCCGTTCGTCGGATGGGGAGGTGAAGCTTGGCAGCCCCTTGATGCTATGAGTAGGCATGTGCCGGTGCCGGGTTTCACCCTCTCCCATCTCTCATCATCATTATCTTTATACAATACCAACATTACTCTGCACTAAACACCCTCCCCCCCCTCATCACAAACTCACACACATATACACACACACACATGCAGCATTACAAATATCGTAATGGCGAATGTTGCAAATAAATGAACAAAAAAAATCCTATTAGAAAGCGAGAAACTTTATTTCCGTAGGATATAGGGGTAACTTCGAGAGAGCACAAGTCTTATTAACGAAATTAGGTACATTTGTGAACGATCTGGAAAAAAAGGTCAAAGTTATATATTCGTAGTTGGTCGCTCAAGCCACCACGGTGCTCGGATTTCCGTCATCGATCGTATCCACAGACGAAACTACCTTCATGAGGGAAGGTATCGTCAGCCAGTACCTCCGTATGGGCTACGGAGGATTCCCATGGTATAGTGGCAGCGAACCATCAGCACCGGTTCAGCCTCAGTGTGCGATGTTATAGACGAGCACCTCCTGGGATCAGTCATCCTTCCATAACACCTCACAGGCGAGGCCAATCTGCGCTTTCTGCCGGTGATCTTCCTTCCCCACTGGAAGACGTGCTTTTTGTCGTACGAAGGGTAATGTGGCTATTGTGTTACGATGTTCCAACTCATTTGCCTCTTGAATGTGTGGCTAAAACAGTAGTCCAAGCAGAACATTCTCACGTGCGTGGCGTTTTCTCGTGTGTGCTTTCAGTTACTGAAACTTATGTTGTCAAAGATCTTTTATCTCCACCTTCAAGTGGATGTACCTCCCTTGGAACGCATTTCTGGCCATATGTCCATAAGGCCTTTCTTTTTATCCTCTCAAGGATCGTTTCCTGCAGTTTGTCCCTACTTATAAAAATCACCCTATACGTCATATCAGGGGTTAGTGCGCTTTTGCGATCGACATAGGTATTTTTTTAAGACGGAAAGCCTATATGCGTCAAGAATTTGTAAGTTCCGAATGGTTCAATTAAAGTGCAGGTACTCAGAGAGCAAGTAGGGGCTGTAGGTATCGCATGACAGCGAAACTTCGTAGATATTCTAATGCGTTAATGCGGAACATATTTACGCTGGAAAAAAAATCGTCCCAGCTGTGGCCACCAAGTGCAAGTTTGGTGCTATGAATGCAAGAATGACGTACTGAAATGTTTCCATATGTAATGGTTGAGGAACGGGACGTGGGCGGAAAAGGTCAAACAAGCGAGGAAAGCGTAACGTTAATTTTATTGTTAACGGACACTCACACAGTTTGTTCAGTATGAACATCGGATACTTCGACGAGATGCTGCATCCGTAAAACGACGTGATCGACAATTGCTCGCAGCAGTTCCGGTGGAATCTGAGCAAAGTGTTCCTGTATATTGGCCTTTACATCAGGTAGAGATCGAACAAGTCCCCAGAGCCAAGAGTCACATGGATTCGGATCAGGCGATCTTGTTGGTTATGCGTGTGGAAATCCTCTGCAGATAACACGTTTGCAGGAGGTTGCATTATGCACATCTTTCAATGGGCGAGAGACATGAGGTGTTACCCCAACTTGCATGAAAAGTGTGATTTCCATACACTTGCGTTCTCCCAGAGCAGGAATCACATACTGTACAAGGAGGTCTCGAAAGTGTGCATACGCCACGGTACACTTGACAGGCCCACCGGGTGTATTCTCTTCAAAGAAGAACAAACCGAGTATAAAGGTGCTTGTGAACTCACGCCACACAATCACATACGGCGTGTGCAGTAACTCTTCATGCATAACACGCAGTTTAACAGTACCACGAATCTGGTAGTTCTGTGTATTCACTGCATCCTCTAGTGTAAAATGTGCCTCGTCACTCCATATACGAGGGCGGTTCAGAAAGTAACCTACGATTGGTCACAGTGCGGGTTGTGGGGGGAGTAGCGACGCCATCTGTGCGTTCACGCACTCAACAGGTCAGTCGGCATCAAGCCGTGGTCGAGTGAACGTCGTACCTGCGCTAGTTTAGTTTTTGTGGCAGTTTGAAATGTGTGCTGCAATAGAAAACCCCGCCAAATGTGAAGTGCGTGCTGTCATAAGGTTTTTTACAGCCAAAGGATATTCTGCAGCAGCTATTCATCGTGAGCTTTGTGCCGTGTACAGACCAAGAGTTATGAGTGAAGGAGTTGTCCGTGAATGGGTACGTTTATTTAAAAGTGGACGAGAAAACGTTCATGATGAAGAGAGGAGTGGTAGACCATCATTGGTGACTGACGAACTCGTTCAGACACTTGATGCAAAAGTTCGTGAAAATCGACGTTTCTCAATGTCGGAGTTGTCTACTGGTTTTCCACAGATTTCTAAGACTCTCTTGTACGAGATAGTGACAGCAAGATTGGGTTACCGTAAGTTCTGTGCACGATGGGTGCCCAAAATTCTTACCGACCACCACAAAACTCAAAGAATGGCCTCTGCATTAGACTTTCTGTCACGTTATGAGGGCGAAGGAGAACCATTGTTAAACAGAATCGTGACCGGTGACGAAACCTGGATTAAGTACGTGAACCCTGAGACAAAAGAACAATCAAAGATGTGGGCACATTCAAATTCGCCTACCAAACCAAGAAAAGCCTCGCAAGATTTTTCTGCCAGAAAACTGATGGCAACGGTGTTTTGGGATGCCAAAGGGGTGTTGTTGGTTGAATTCATGGAACGTGGTACGACCATTAATCAAGACGTGTACTGTGAAACAATAAAAAAGTTACGACGGGCTATACAGAACAAACGCCGTGGTATGCTGACTTCCGGTATCGTTTTTTTGCACGATAACGCCCGTCCTCACTCTGCTCGCAGAACAACGGCCCTTCTTGAGTCCTTCAAGTGGGACGTTATCAACCATCCACCTTACAGCCCAGACCTGGCGCCAAGTGATTATCACCTCTTCATGCATTTGAAGAAATGGCTCAGGTCACAGCGGTTTGATGACGACGAAGAACTCAAAGATGCGGTCACAGGCTGGCTCCAGGCACAAGCGGGTGATTTTTATGCAGAAGGAATTTCAAAGCTTGTGAAGAGATACGATAAGTGCCTCAATCGCTATGGAGACTATGTAGAAAAATAGTGCAAAGATGTAGTTGTAAGATGTATATATTAAAATATTTTTATTTAACTTGGTGTATTTTTTTAAATCAACCAGAGGTTACTTTCTGAACGGCCCTCGTAATATTGCCCAACCACATGTCACCAACCTCGATCCGTGCTAGAAACTTAACGTTGCTGCGGATCATGAGGATTCAGTTGCTGCACCGTACGGATCTTGTACGGATACCAATGTGCAACAGACCGCAAAACTTTCCGTATTGTTCCCCGTGGGGTGGACGATTCTCGTGACAATGCACGAGCACTGCCACTACCCGGGGCACGTTCTGCACGGTCTGTTACAGCAGCAGCAACCTCGTCAATAACTGCCACCGGGATCGGACGCCTTCCTCTTCCATATGCCAGACCAAGTGCACCCTTGTTTTTAAATTTGATTACCATCTTCGTTAAACGATTTAATGAGATCGGACCTCTCCTCAGATTTTCCAGTCGGCAGTTATGTCTCAATACCACACTGTAGTTGCTGCCGTTCACATAAAACAGTTTCACTAACAGTGCATGGGCTCTCTTCTCGATAGCCATACTGTGCACTCGCGTTATGACTTGTCAAATGACAGCGTGGATGTCATACCTCCATACAAAGTGCATACAGCGCCAGATTAGCACCTGGCGGCCAAACTAATTTTTTTCCAGTGTAAATCAGTTCCGCGTTCGAATATCTACCAAGTTTCGCTGCCATACTCACCTCCGTGAGTAGCTGCATCTTGATTATAATCACCCGGTACATTTCCCTTGTGCGGCCGTGGAACTCCGTTTAATCACTTTCCGATTTTCTAGGCAAGTGTTGCGGCTTAGTGACTGCGATTATTTTCGGTAGGACGAGGTCTCACAGTAGACCACCGAGCCATTAGTTTCAGATGGCGCTGAACAAAATAGATTGACTTAGTTCTAATTGAAGCCAATACATTACGCTTGTTTCTGTGGAAAGTTCAAGTGTACTGTTTTTGTGCCACTTTTGACGTATTGAGTTATCCTCTTTTTGCCTGGCAGATATTGTCGGCAGAACTTGCTAGAAATTACCTGAAGATATATTTGTTA
Organism: Schistocerca nitens; assembly: GCF_023898315.1. NCBI lineage: Eukaryota > Metazoa > Arthropoda > Insecta > Orthoptera > Acrididae > Schistocerca > Schistocerca nitens. The sequence goes on from NC_064619.1 coordinate 368,119,902, forward strand.
CCGGTGTACGTTTTCCAGACCATTGGTAGGATATCGGAATATTGGTGGAAGCCGTTAAAGAACACAGGAGATTAATTATTGACTTTAGAGTTCTGACACGTTTAAGTCTATCTCGTGGTTTGTAGCGCGACTGGTGTTAGCAGTTTTAATAGCGTAGCAGTGTAGAAAATTTATCAGAGCTCTCCAGTGAACTTCTCGCATTTAGCTTCTGAGCCATACCTCGCGTACTTTGGCCACGAGCGTGTGGACTGAGGCCGCGCTCATGAGTGGCACTTGGGTTGGTAACACCACCTTTTCCAGGACGAGACGAATGAACCTTTCAATTTTGCTAATGTCTTAGTCACGTGATGGGGAAACTATGGTCACCTTGTGGTAAAGCCGTATAGCAGCTGTCATGCTCAGCAGCGTTGAGGTAAAAGTAATTTATAAAACCTGATTGACAGATTATAGCATTTAAAATAATGTTATCAAGAGAAACTGCTGTTAGAGACCAAGACATGTTCCAGTATCACCTATGTGATATGATAAACAGCTAAGTTGATTCACGAAAAGAAGAATGTTACAGGGGTCGGCAAGTACCAATGCGAATTGTTTCCGGAAAAAAGAACAAGCTAATAACAGGGTATGGGACGTAGGATGGAGCGAAATTTTCCAAATAACCATCGGTTCAAACGCAACCATTCAGCGACGAGTTCACGTAAGTGGGCGCATCTAAACTAAAGTACGGCAGCTAATACATATCATGCTAAAGAGCGCACTTATTAATTAATTAGTTGAAGACAGTAGTTTCAAATGAACATTAAAGCTAGGAAAACTTTAATAAAATCTTATGCACCGTCTCTTGCGCTAGATGCAAATTTTAATGCTGTTGTCAGGTAAATTTTGTCTATTAAACCATCTACACTAAAAGTACCGTAATGCCATTAATTTGAACTGCAAAAATAGTTATGCAGTAAGACAGTCGACATGAAATACTGTAAGCTGCAATGTTGTTAATAATGAAATCTAAAAGCCACATAATTTTTGGGAATGCACAGTGAGCATAAATGATTGTTTATTCTTACAAGTACAGTAAATCAGTTGGTATGAATTAACGCAATGGTGTAAAAAAAATTTTTTTAATAAAATTAAATTTTAAACACTCTTTTTTCCTCAAATAACCACTTTTTCAGCTAACATTCAAAACCCTCGTCTGACATCGCTACAAAGTTAACACCACGGAAAAAAATGATTAGCGTACCTTCTCGAAAATTCGTTCACACACACAAACGTTTGCGCGCGCGGCTCTGATAGTGTGTCGCAATCACGTATGGGGTGACTATAAAGCCCCGCTGTCGTTTCAAAGAGTCATAACTTGGAAAATATTAGATACGGAGAAACGTCATTTGTTGTAAAGCGTTTAGCAGTTCTCAAAGATTTTTTCCCTATGTTCATTGTTGCACATTGGACTTGGGGTTCATCTAAATGGCGACGTAGCAAGAGAAGGTGCAATATGTCATATTGTATGCAGACTCCAAATCTGTGACAAAGGTACTGCGGAATTATCGACTCCGGTATAGAAGGGCACCACCGGCAAAAACAAGCATAAATGAGGTGGTCCAGAAAATTTAAAGAGACAACACGTTTAATAACAAAATAATTTTTCAATACCTGAAGATGACAGCAAAGTCTTTCGAAACCAGTTGTTTTAAATAAAGAAACAGTTATGCGATCTCGGTCTTAGAAGGTTTTTTGCATTTAAAGAAACAGGCAGTGTAAAAGACCTTCCTCGAGCTGGACGTTCCCCTGTGTCTGAAGCACGTGTTAACACAGTACAAGCTGCATTTCAACCAAGCCCTGATAAGTCAAGACGTCGTGCCTCATGCAAACTGCAGGAGGCAAGGCCGAATGTACATAAAGCACCAAACATTTTTTTTTTCGTACAAAGCGCAAACGGTCCACCCACTGCAGCGAAACGATGGCCCCCTGAGGTTTTCCATCCTGTCCTCCATGTATGGTGACAATGACTAGTGAAAAAGTGCTGTTTTCAGACAAGTAACGTTCCAAATTTCTGGACATATGAAGTGCTACAACATTAGATCTGCGGGTCACTTTTTTTTTTTTCAGAGAAAACAGTAACGGGAAATATTTACCTGGTCGTGACGAGCAGTTCTTGCTAGCACAGACCGAAGAACTGCAGCCGTCCATCATCTGTCAGCATGATGGTGCACTCCTATATTGGAGTTTGAACGTGCAGGATGTGCTGTACGACGCTTCTTTTGAGAAGTGGGTGTTTCGTGATGGCCCCATCCCATGGGCCCCACTGTCTCCTGATGTCACGCTGTTAGGCTTGCAACATATTTACGACATAATGATTTGTATGATGGTACGCTTAAGGCTATTTGGAGCCATCAAAGGCAATCCAAGGTAGTAACTCTGAGACGCATTGCAGAGAGCAGGCAAAAGTAGTAGCGTTTAGGTTACCAGAGATAAATTGTAGCACTAGAGCCGCGCGAACTGCACACCTTCTAGGCAGCTGTCCTAGGAGAGAAGTTTCACACCATCCACCGCCTAGACACTATCGTAAGGCGTCACTGTAGAAGTTGGCCACGAAAAGGCACTTCTTAGCGGAGGCAGCAAGTTTGATACTGGCACCTGAGAACTGCAATGTCAATCGGATTACACAGGTTAGAGTGCTACTACAGCAGTCCCTACCCACAGAAGGACGGAGGGCGGGACCAAGTGACGTAATTGTTGGTAAGGCGGGTACCAGGTTGAGATTCATTGGGAGAGTGCTTAGAAAATGTAGTCCATCAACAAAGGAGGTGGCTTACAAAACACTCGTTCGACCTATACTTGAGTATTGCTCATCAGTGTGGGATCGGGTTGACGGAGGAGATAGAGAAGATCCAAAGAAGAGCGGCGCGTTTCGTCACAGGGTTATTTGGTAACCGTGATAGCGTTACGGAGATGTTTAATACACTCAAGTGGCAGACTCTGCAAGAGAGGCGCTCTGCATCGCGGTGTATCTTGCTCGCCAGGTTTCGAGAGGGTGCGTTTCTGGATGAGGTATCGAATATATTGCTTCCGCCTACTTATACCTCCCGAGGAGATCACGAATGTAAAATTAGAGAGATTAGAGCGCGCACGGAGGCTTTCAGACAGTCGTTCTTCCCGCGAACCATACGCGACTGGAACAGGAAAGGGAGGTAATGACAGTGGCACGTAAAGTGCCCTCCGCCACACACCGTTGGGTGGCTTGCGGAGTATAAATGTAGATGTAGATGTAGAAAACACTCTTGGTGCCGGCCAGAATAGGAGTGGCAGTGACGTTTAGATTTCAGCTGAACGCTGTTGATAGAAAACTTGGAGTTTTTTAATGTAAAATCCAGAAGCATCCCCACCTACCTACCGAGTAGGAGAGGAATCTAAATGTGGCTGGCCAGAGGCACCCTGGAGGTGCAGAACGACTCGCCAGATTGGCCGAAGCTTGTGTTAAGTGTCGGTTGATTGGTGGGTCGACTGTAGGAAGGGAGAAATGGTGCGCCACCACGATTCCTTAAAAACCCATGTTTTTATATTCAGAGGGAGTTCTCAGTCAGATCACTGGGCGTCGACTCCGTGACGCTCATGGCCAGCCTCGGTAAGCTCCGACATGTCTGTTTTCCTCTCAAGTTCATACTTAACGTGCTGCTAGTGTTCTCTACTTCTGGTAGCAGCCGCACCCATGGCTTGAGACACTGACTTCTGTTGTGCAATAAACTGCCTCCTTTGCTTTTCTAATGTTTAGAATTAGCCTTCAGTGTAGTAGTTAGCCTGGTCGCAAATAAATAGTGCGAATCAGACCCCTGAATTCCACGAACCCCCTAACTTCCCTCTATCCTCTGTCGGGACAGACAGGCTTCCTTTTGTGGGGCTACGTTAAGGATCGCGTGAACACAACACCAGTCAATGACGTTGCTACCCCTCGTGCACGAGTCACTGAAGCAATCAGAACTGTTGATGCTGCAGTGCTGATCCATGTATGGGCAGAAACTGAATATCGTCTTGATATTCTATGAGCGACGAGTGGAGTACACATTCAAATTCTGGCCTAACATAAAAATAACTTTGAGAACTGGTCTATCTCTAATAGTTTCCGAAATATAATTTTTTGAGCTGATGGCGTAACTTAATGGACGGCCAGTCTTTCTGGCCTACAATTATTCGGAAAAGTTTGCTGGAATTGGCGACTCTTACGCCGCTGTGCCATTATTACATTGTTTTCCTCCTCCTTGTCCGGGGGCAGAGGGAGTGGCAGTCGGTAAGTGGTCCAGTCTGAACACCGACCATGTTCCACAGCCGACTGGCGCCCCTGCGTGCCCTTTCCCACGTGTCGTGGGCACCACTGGGTCCCGCACACCGGGCAAGGTGAATGCGAGGGGACGCGTCGTAGACAGCAGTGGGCCGCGTACGCCGGGCAAGGTGAATGCGAGGAGAAAGTGGCGCCGGCTGCACACTTTCCAGGCTAATATTTCGCTTTGTGTGTCACGAGATGCTGCCTCCGAGTTAAGCGGCCCGTGAGGTCGATGGCGCGTCCTCTCGCATAAGCAGGACATGCGTGCCGCGAGGGCGGCCGTTACGTAAGGCAGCCAGGCCGAGCGGCCGGCGCGCGTTGCGCAACGTCTGGGTCTGCAGGATGCGCGGCCAGCGGGAACACCTCTCCCACGCAGAGGCGTGCCGAGTCACTGCCTGCATATGGACAGGTGGTTCATCTGTCAAACGTGTTACTGGCAGGAAATTTACACTATCTGATCAAATGAATGCGGACACTCCATGTGAAGTGGAATTGACTGCTAGATGTCGCGAAAGATGGACTTGCCCGTATAAAAGTTTTGTGTTGTATTTGAAAAGTAAAAGCGTAGGCGGTCAGGAGAGCTCAGAGACTTCGAACGTGTACTAGTCATTGCCTGCCACCTGATTAATAAATCCACTAGCTACACTTCAGTACCGGTGAAGGTGCACAAGTCGACTACTGGTGAAGTGACTGTGAAGGGGAAACGTGACGGAAAAACTACAGCTAAAACAAGACTGTGCAGACTTCACGTATTGATGAGCAGGGATCATCGAGCATTGCGGAGGGTGGCTGTACAAAATCGCACGAAATCTGCCAAAGGAGGCACTCGTGAATTTCAAAGAGTTCCCACAAATCCTGATAACGCACAGACTGTCCGTAGCGAGTTAAAAACAATAGCGGACAATGGTCCAGAACTTTTCTGTAGTCAGTGATACGCGCCGCTTGGAGGGTGTAAAGAGCAGCGTCACTGGACATTGGATGACTGGAAACGAGTGATTTACAATCAAACTGAAGGATTTGGCTTTGGTGAACACCGGGAGAACCTTACCTGCCATCATGTGTAGCTCCAACGTTGAAGTACGGAGGAGAGTGTGTTACGGTATAGCGGTATTTTTAGTGTTTAGGGGATGATCCGCCTACAGCTCTTAAAAATGCCAAATTCGGACGGTTATGAGCACATTATACAGCATTGCTTACTGCGTACAGTAGAGGAACTATTCGGAGACTATTTATGTAACAGGGTAAAATTGTGCCCTGTTATAAAGCAGCATCTGTGAGGCAAACATCTGTGAACGCCAACATATCTAAAATGGACTGGTCAGCCCAGAGTTCCGACCTGAATCCAGTGAAACACCTCTGGGAAGAGAACGTCGACTTCGCTCCAGACCCAAGCGTCTTCTCAGGTTCCGGCTCCTGACGACAAGTGGCTGCCATTTCTCCACGGACATGCAGACACTTCACTGAAAGTGTCCCCATCAAGATCAAACCGACATAAAGCCGAAGGTGGACACACTCTCACTTAATCTAAAACTTCCTGGCAGATCAAAAATGTGCGCGCGACCGAGACTCGAACTCGGGACCACTTCCTTTCGCGGACAAGTGCTCTACCCAAGAACGACCCACGATCCGTCATCACAGCCTTACTTCCGCTAGTACCTCGTCTGGAGGAAGTAAGGTTGTGAGGACGGGTCGTGAGTCGTTCTTGGGTAGTTCAGTTGGTAGAGCACTTGCCCGCGAAAGGCAAAGGTCCCGACATTCTAAAAGTAATCTTTGATCAGCCTGTGAAACATAAGAAGTGTAAGGTACTAAGTAATCAAAAATTTATATATCACTTGTAAAACACAGAACTATACACAATGATCTTAGCTCAAGTAGCGGCTTCTTTCACCGTGCTTGGCATAGTTATCGATACATGAAACCAGGTGAATAATATGAATCCGTTTCGTTAGCTCTTAATCAGATGAATATTGGTGGGTGAGTGTGCTTTATTATTATTCTAAATACACACATCAAAAAAAAGCTTTGCATCACCCCGGTTACCAGAACTCCTGAAAACAGACGTTGACTGTGGATATTGTATCACAGACACAGTCCCTTTCACTGTTCAGAGATGTCACTAAACCCGCCCAATGATGTAAACAACGATACATGAGCAACGCCTATTAGACGGAGGGGGTACGACAGCCGTTCAGTTCCAGTCATTCCACCAGGAAGGAGGTACACGCCTCGTGTTGTCTGTAGTTCAACCATGCCTAGACGGTCAATACCGCGGTTCGATCGCGACGGAATTCTTACTGTGTGCCAGGAATGGTTCTCAACAAGGGAAGTGTCCAAGCGTCTCAGAGTGAACCAAAGCGATGTTGTTCGGACATGGAAGAGATACAGAGAGAGACAGGAACTGTCGATGACATGCTTCGCTCAGGCCGCCCGAGGGCTACTACTGCAGAGGATGACTGCTACCTACAGATTATGGCTCGGAGGAACCCTGACAGCAACGTCACCATGTTGAATAATGATTTTTGTGTAGCCACAGTACGTCGTGTTACGACTCAAACTGTGTGCAATAGGCTGCATGATGGGCAACTTCGGTCCTAACATCCATGGCAAGGTCCATCTTTGCAACCACGACACCATGGAGCCCGGTAGTGATGGGCCCAACAACATGCCGAGTTGATCGCTTAGGATTGGCATCACGTCCTCTTCACCGATGAGTGTCGCACATCCCTTCAACCAGACAATCGTCGGAGACGTGTTTGGAGGCAACCCGGTCAGGCTGAACGCCTTAGACGCACTGTCCAGCGAGTGCAGCAAGCTGGAGGTTCCCTGCTGTTTTTGGGTGGCATTATGTCGGGCCGACGTACGCCGCTGGTGGTCATGGAAGGCGCCCTAACGGCTATACGACACGTGAATGTCATCCTCCGACCGATAGTGCAACCATATCGGCAGCATATTGGCGAGGCATTCGTCTCCATGGACGACAATTCGCGCCCCCGTCGTGCACGTCTTGTGGAGGACTTCCTTCAGGATACCATCGCTGGACTAGAGTGGGCAGCATGTTCTCCAGACATGAATCCTATCGAACATGCCTGGGATAGATTGAAAAGGGCTGTTTATGGATGACTTGGCCCACCAACCACTCTGATGGATCTACGCCGAATCACCTGAGGAGGACAATCTGGACGAACAGTGCCTTGATGAGTTTCTAGATAGTATGCCACGTGTGTATTTATGACTTTTGAGTAAAGCACATTTGTATATGACTTCTCAACATCCTCTTTAGAATAACATTTGTAAGATTAAAAATTGAATGTCGGGTTTAAAAAGGAAAGAGTCAAAGACATGCTTTCGGTTGGCATTCGGCACCTTTGCCTTATAATTACGGAGAGATGTTACAACATATCTTCCAAAGATGTCATTCTGTAATATCTAAGATGGAGTCGGTTTGCTGGCCAACATCACACTAGCCGTATAACAGTCTGTGGCCCACGTTGCCGCGTAACAAATACGGTTCCATGGTGAGTGTAGTAACTTATCGAGCCCTCCCAATGTCCACCTGCTTAAGAGCCGGGGACACAAATTTCTGTAAATCAGCCTGTGTAGAGCATCGAGGACAGGCAAGGGATACGGTAAAATAAGGTGACACTTACAAACAGGTTCAGAACTCTTTTACCCGTACGTTTAATAATTTATATAAATCGTTTGTATTATAATTTAGACTACTTATGATTCGTAGGGCTGCCTGAAACCGGGTTCTAGACGTTGGAACAGGTCCTAACCATGTAGGTATATGTAGTGCTCGAGTATCCTAAAATACGTTCCTGTACGTGGGCTAGTAAATCTGTCCGAGTCGTTTCCCGGTCATCTGGGCGAGTATGGCGGTTTTGTGAGAGTGCGTGTGTACGGTAGCAGAGGCCCTATACCAGATCGCTAGCTGGAAGTGGTGTCCAATGAACAACGTCTGCTTGATGAGTTTCAATAAAGCCAATAAATTACATTTGTTTCCGTGGGAATTAAAATGTGCTATTTTTGTGTGGTTTCTTCCTTACTAACATTAACCTGTTATCTTGTTTTATACACTGCCTGATAAAAATATAGAAGCAACCAGAAGGGGAGGAGGCAACGAAATGAAACTTCACGGTTTGGGAGTGTGATGTTTTTCCACTGATTACAAAAGTGAGTCAGATTTACAAGGAACTTGGCAGTATGAGCCCACTAACTAGAATGGCGTTGCATCCCCTGCGGCCTGGATAGATGTACAGGTTTGTGAATGTTTTCATAAAGCTGTTGTATCTTCTCCAGAGGCAAGGTGGCCCTCATCTGTCCTAAATGGTTCTTGATATTCTGAATACTGACACTGAGAAGGCGTTGAGTCCGAGCTGCTCTCACACATGCTCTATCGGGGACAGATGCTGGCTACAGGAATACTTCAACATCACGCAGACAGCTCATAGAGACATGTGCCATGTGTAGAGAAGCATTGTCCTGTTGAAAAATGGCACCACGATATTATCGCATGAGAGGTAACACATGAGGACACAGGTTCTCTGTGACGTGTCGTTGCGTCAGCAGAGTTCCTCCAATCACTACAGCCGTGGCAGGAAGTCTTACTTGATGGTTCCCAACACGCTAGAAGTAACACCGCTGTGCCTCTCCAAAACATTAGAAGAATCGGACTTTCCCCAGGTCGCTGCCAACCGCGGTGGTGCAGAACCGCGATTCATTGCTGAACACAGCGTGGTGCCATATATCAGTAATCCATGCTTCTCGGTTACCGCACCACTCCAAACGCAGCGGTTTGTTTTGTTTCCAACAGGCTATGTATGTAGTCCGGTTGCGGGAAGACACAGAAAGTTGCAGGAAGTCCATTACTTGTTCTGGGATGATAGGCACGCGTACGAAGTGGTCCCCTTTGGTGGTCAGACGTGGTCGACAGGAAACCTGACTACGACCATGCCTCCTCTAACGTTCCCATGCAATCCAACATCGGTCCACTGGCACATCCGAATCTTCTGCAAATTTGAATGTTGCGTGATTCAACCCGGCGGCCAAATGGAGGTTCGGTTAGAGGTCTTTTTTAGACTCTGTCACGTGGTGATTAACGGTGTCTCACTCTAGCACGCACTATCTCCGTGTCCTTCACAGTGATCCCCAACGTCTGACGCTGTTCACGTCCCTTGTCATATATCCTAACAGGTCTGGTAAAAACACTAAACGTGAACAGTACTAAAGTAATCTGGTGGCCTTTCTACCCGTCACAGAGGACTGCAACTCCAATCATTTACATTCCCGGTGATGGCGTATCCGTGTTACAGTGTCATCCGACCATGTCTTGTGGATGCTTCACTTTTTTTGTTTGGGAGCGTATATTTGCGAAGATGCACGGCAGAAACTGGAAGTGGTGAAGGAACTGTTAGGGCTGCATATTTTGCGGTCCACTGTAGGATCTCGGAGTCTTTCAGGAAGTACAGAGCATTTATTGATGGTACAGAGGGCTGAGGACGCTTCCTTGGACTGATTTTGTAACTGTCGCCAACGCAGAGAATTAATGAGGGTCCGCCAATAACACGTTTCCAAGTTAATCTGCGTAGCAGTGCGTTTCGTAATTTGTTTTCTGCGCCGCACAGAGCAAGAATGCGTGGATTCTGGTCGCGGCTGCTATTGTCACTTTGCGACACCAGGGAAACGCCAAGGACGGGACGGAACGAACGTGTCAGGCTTGTGTCACTACGTAACGATAATTTCGCAACTGATTGTATTCGTACATCAGGACACCAACTGACGCTAACCGCTTACACATCCATTGAAAGAACAGCGAATTCCTGTTTCTTCTTACCAGAGATCTGTGTGGGAAGATGTCACCTTGAAAACAAATGAAGTAGATGATGCGCCTGATCTATATTGATGAACAGATCGAGCACTTTGAACGACAAGTGGGTCTCGTCAGGCATCTCGCCGATACGAGACCTCAACCTCTCGGCGCCATTTCGTGTGGCTCACTCGTTTAGTTCGTTCACGACTGGCCTATACGAAGCTAACGGTAAGGACCCGCTTGAAGTACCGGTCCATAAACATCTTCAGGAATCGTCACCTTGGGGTGTTTGTGCGAGGCGGAACTGCAGTCACTTGTGATATCGTCCTGTGCCTCGAAGTATTGACGCAGGTGACGAATGTGCGTCATAAGGCCGTATCCAGCAAGAAAAAATAATTTGTTCAGAGGGTTTCTCTTCACGAGACAACAAACTCCTGTTAAGAGGAGTGATTTGCCTTGCAGATTACGTCCTAGAGCAAATACGGTAATGAGCTGCACCTCGCAACGTACATTTGTACGACCGTTGATGGTAATTTGTACGTTCCTGAAGATGTAGCTCACACCGCCGGTTAATCGTCAAGGTGGCGCTATGTGTCAAACGAAGACAAGAGTCAGTTATATAATTCATTAGCAGCATAGCGGCATAGCGGCATCCGTTATGACGTAAGACTCGTACACTCACACCATTCATTTCACCCGAGGTAGTGACCAGACATTAAGGCTTGACTTTTTTTCGTTGCACGGTCTCTTCAAGGTTTAACGGCGTTATATCAGCTTGCGAATTAGTGGCAACAAACAACTATTAATAAAAAATCAGGTTGGTACGAACACTGGCAGCTATCACTTAATAAAGACGAATATAAAAGTGAAGTATTCGAGTAACTTAATACGCGACAGCCTTTGACCAGATGGGTCATGAGTCATACGCGGAGTTTATCGTGTCAATAAAAATAGTGTGGATATGTAGTGGATCGATCACGTAGTTTCTCTTCAGGTAAATCTTATGACAGGCTTCAGTTCGTACATAGGTTCAAATGGTTCAAATGGCTCTGAGCACTATGCGACTTAACTTCTTAGGTCATCAGTCGCCTAGAACTTAGAACTAATTAAACCGAAATAACCTAAGGACATCACACACATCCATGCCCGAGGCAGGATTCGAACCTGCGACAGTAGCGGTCGCTCGGCTCTAGACTGTAGCGCCTAGAACCGCACGGCCACTCCGACCGGCAGTTCGTACATAGGTAGGGCGCTGAGAAACTGCAGTTCGTATATGAAACACACCGCTCAGAAAACAGTTGTATGACGTGTCCAATAATTACTTGTATAGTATCCACATTAGTCTGATATAACAAAGAACAACGACAGGAGAGCCGAGTGAATAGTCGTAGTATTGTTTGATTAATGGCTAACAGTAACAGAAACGCACGCGTAAGCGTTTCATGGAAAATTCCTATTAACATCTAAAAATTCGTTTCTTCACAAGTTTTCCTAGACGTTATAAGCCTGTTTAGGGTTATCGCTTAAGTAAATAACAATACTGAAGTAATCTCTCAGGCTTTCTCGGTGTTATACTTCCGGCTCTGTAGCCGAGTTGTTGTTTCCACGTTACGTGTACTCGCTGCCAGTCTGCTTGGAGTCCAGGCAGCTGCTACACGTAATACCATAACTCGCAGCATCTGAAGAAGATGGAAGGGGCGACCGTCGGAGAATTCTACATAAATTGGAAACAAAACTCGACTGTACACTCGAAAATACCCCATTAAGTAATGGAGTACACTTATGGTGAAAGTAACAGCGAACTCAAAAATATTAAGGAACGATCAAAAAGTTTCCTTTCAAGGGCACCCTGACCCCTTGTCTACATGTCGGTGCCACATCGGAGTCGCGCTGGGCTGCATGTATGCTGCAGCAACGCTCCAAAACGGAAACTTTTTTTATAGCTTCCTGCATTATTTATTTTCGTTATTTTTTTCATTTACTGCCTTACTTAACAACGTGCTTCAAAAATATGCAGCAAGTGACTTGATAGCCCATGACATTAATATACACTGGTGTCCAAACTTAAAGCAACTATCAGAAATGTGAAAAGTTGCGTTTATTTTGCCACAAAATAGTATAAACATGTGATAGTAAAGTAGAAACAATGTAAAGAATACAGCATGTAAGCAACTGCAACATGCGAAACCGTAGACAAAAACGTTCTTCTATTTTTTCCAACTTATGGGATTTGCACACAAATTCTGACAACTTGTTAAAGTGCTCAGTTTGGGTTGTGAACACATCTGGCAGAAATCCAGATTTGACAACGACGGGGAATACTGTGAATGATGTCTTCAATCTCATGTTAAGGCAGTAACACCCATTCTTGCTGCAGAACTACTCGCAAGTCTTAGTGAACTGCTGGTGAATGATGATACAATGGAAGCCGTCTCCCCAGTGCATCCCAGACATGCTCTATAGGATTCAAATTGGGAGAGCGAGCAGGCCACGCCATGCGTGCAGCATCTTCCGTTTTCAAGAAAACATCAACCACTCATGCTCTGTAAGAGTCGAGCACTTTCGTCCATCAGTACGAAGTCTGGACCCACAGCACCTCATGACAACCGCACATGAGGTCCGAAAATCTCGTCACAATGCCTTACAGCAGTTAAACCTTACCAATTCCCCCGTGCAATTTAACGAAGAGGTGTTGGAGCTGTCAATATAATACCCGCCCATACGGTTATGGATTCTCCTCGGTATCGGTCTGTTTCCACAACGTTTGGGTCCAGAAAACGCGTTCCTTCAGATGTGAATCCGTCGAAAATAACTCTCCAAACTAAATCGGGAGTCATCTGTGAAAAGAACATTGGCCCACTGTTCGACCGCACAGGTGGCATGTTGACGACTCCACGCTAGACGTTCCCTTCTGTGGAGACGCGTCAGAAGTACACATACAGCATGTCTCCGACAATAAAGGCCACTCTGCCGAAGCCTTCCGTACACCATTTGCCTGTCGCCGCATCAGAGAAACAACAGAACGATTCACATTAAGGCATCGGGACACTTCAGTTTGCGACTATCCTTTTCCATTCTTCCTATGGCCTTCCACCGCAATGAGTCTGGTAGGAGGTTTCTCTGTGCCATACTGCACCGTCTGTGACTGTATTCACAGCGATTGCGGATGTGGGACTACCGGGCAAACACTATCCTGTTTGACAGATGTCCTGTCGACATCGTTGGAATGGTTGTCCGTTGACCGGAATGCCATCTTCCGCGCAGAACACGATCGTGCTGACGTCTGCTGACAGTTTGTATGATTATGTCGTGAATTAGACACGGCCAGGGAAATAGCGGTTTGTTGCTCTAATTTTGGACACCAGCGTAGTTGTACTAAAAGAAAAGGCCATTCATCCCATCGCTGTGCCGCGTTTATGTATTTCTTGACTTTCATAATTTCACATTTTCTTTTTAAAACTTTGTGTTATTGTAATTGGAAAATTATTTACGTGTGGAAAAACTCGTTAGGTTGTACACATGAGTCTCCTTTATCTTATTGGAACACAACCAATTTCGCATTTCTTGGTCATTATCAGCTGCAGAATAGAGCACAGCTACATTACAGACGACCAAGTGCATTCCATGTAGTTACATACCTCAACTAGTGTCGCTATAAAATAAGCCGAGTCAGAGTGCGAGAACTCTTCTGAAATGTTTTGTACATTACAGCCTGAGGGAAAACTCGACTGAAAATATACAGAATCATGTAGTGTATTGTTCTTTTAGACAAGAGTATTACAAGAGAAAACACCATGTGACACTACTTCCTCTCCTTACTCAGAAGCGCTTTTCATAATTTTGTATAAATAAGGAACAAAAAATGTAACGAAAATGAATAATATAAGGGGCGATCAAAAAGTAGCTGCCAGATGCAACGTGCCCATTTTTCATTACCCTGATCGTTCAGCCGCCGAGGTCTCGATCTTCATTCGTTCTATGTAAGTACAAAACTAGGGTTCTCCAGACAGAATCAACTTTTGGGAGCATACGTTTGCAGAAACTACCTCTCCTTTCGAAAATAAAGTGATGTCATTTCTGTATGCTACAATTTGATATGAGGAGCAGAAGCGTTTCAGTCCTATTTGCGCTGTTCGTGTGGGTCAGCAACGTACGTCATGAACACTTGCTGTGTGTCGCAACAGCTGCTTTCGATGTGCAGTGTTCAGTTTCCTGATAAGACACTGCCATTTTGTAAGATTTGCTTCGTCCAGAATATAGGTTATTTTCTTGCTAGGAAGAGTCAGTGCGGGCTTAAATGAAATCCATTTCCTATCTGCAATTCGGACTTTACGCCTTTCCTCGCAACCACAAAAATACTGTCGTAAACGTTTTCTACTTTTCGGAAGTAATGGTGTTTAAAACTGCACAACGGAAAGCATCTCAGGGATACTGTGTTAAAGTAATGAAATCGTTTGCGTTCATTCTGAATTTAATATATGAAACTGAGTACGTGTTAGGCTCTCGACTTCCAGATAGTCGGTTTCATTTCCAGTTTGTTCCACAAAATTTTCGTTCACTACTCAACAACGTAAAATATAACTTCAGAAAACCAGAACGTTCGAAAACTACGACGTATACGCACCAGCGGACTGGACTGGTCTGCCACAAGCAGGTAAATTTTATTTTAAGAGTGGTGGAGCCAGGTTAAAAGTAACGGAGTATTGTAAAGATTATTGTTAGGTGTAGTGAGTTAACGAACCATACCGCTACATTTGGATGAAAAAGACTTTTTTCCACTAACCCATCGCTAGAATTTAGATACTTAACGGCTTAATGTTTTATGTTTCATGTTTCGATAAGATGAGAAGTGTAACAAGGATACACATTATTTTTGGAAAGAAAGATTTTTGTCTTCGGAGAAAGTGAATCTAATGGTGACCAGTGTATACAGATACTAGTAAATGCTTAGAAACGGTTTTTAATTGCGTCAAATGAAAATAAAATGTTAAGAATACACATTAATTGATGCTCGATGTTAAAAACCTAAGGGGCATGTCATAGGCGACGACTCTGCCGGTGGATATTATGGGCTACGCAGGTGCCGTATGTACTCGGCGACGAAAAGCCCATGCCAACGATTGGCAAACAGTCGTCTGTGCCACTTCAATACGTGACAGCTGGCCGCCAGGTTAAGGGTACTCTGATTAGATCTCAGAAGCTAAGTCGAGAGCCTTTGCTATCTCGTCAGTCTGCAGACACTGCGAAACGGTGATGTGAATGAGTACCCAAGGTTTCTTCTGCGACGATCTGCAGATCCATCCAAACTTTCTAAGAAGCAATGTTTCATTTCCTATCGTGGACGATCAGATCGGCTACAGATCGTTTAACAACATATGAGAAAACAGTCATCAGAAGATCAGAACGATTTGCAAATTATTTGGATAAGATATCTGCATGAAATCTAAAAGTGGCAGCTGACCATAAAAAATATAAAGTGCGAGGTTCTCCACTTGCGTACTACGAAATTCAGTTAAATATCGCTTACACGATAAATCACAATATTGAGTATAGTCAATTCAACTAAATACCTAGGGAGTTCAGTTATGAAAAACTAACGCTTAGAAAATGTTGTGGAGATGGCAAACCAAACACTGCGGTTTATTGCCAGAACATTCAGATGATGCAACAGGTGTACTAAAGAGGCGGTCTACACTAAGCTTTTTCTGTCCTCTGATGGAGTATTTCTGTGCGGATGGGTTCCTTACCAGATAGGATTGACGGAGGACATCGAAAGAGTCCAAAGAACGGCAGTTCGTTTTGTATTATTGCTTGTATGATTAGCGAGTTAGGGTGGCATTCATTAAAACAACGACGTTTTCGTTGCGGCGAGATCTTTTCACAAAATTTCAATCGCCAGCTTTCTCCGCTGAATGTGAAAATATTTTACTGTCGCCAACCTGCATTGGGAGAAATGATTATCGTAATAAAATAATATATCACAGCTCTCGGGCGGGAAAATTTAGGTGCCCATTTTTCCTGTACGCTATCCGAGAGTGGAACGGTCGACAATTTGTGTGCTGTTATGAAGACTCTGCAAACACTGAAGTGTGAGTTCATGGGTAGTCATGTGCATATAAACAAACATCACTGCTGAAAGACATCTTCTCCGCTGTTCTATGATGCAACAGAACCAAAGCTCACTTTTTTTCTTTGAAAGTAGGAGAGTACTCTTTCAGTCACTAATGTCAATCAGTACATGTATAAGTATTAATATTCGATACTGCGCATGTAAGACAGGAAATTATCAAAATAAAATAAATAACCGGCTGTAGTGTCTCAGTCGTTAAAACTCTTGCCTTTTATTGGTGACAAGCTGTGCTACAAATCCGATTCACGCAACTCAGTTTACATTATCTTTATTTCTTTAAATAAGTTCAGACCAATGTTGAGACAGCATTCCTAACTTGTGTGTTAGAACTTACCTACGGTTACCTCTTTAGAGACTTCAAAGTTGTCAATGCCCTTAAACGCCAGACCTCCTGCTCAAAGGTATGAACTGAAAATAGTGCGCAACCTACCCCTAATCAGCCGCGAATACGTGCTCTACGTCAGCAGCAGTAGACTGACTATTTCGAGACACCTTTCTAAGCACGTCTATCCATCGGTGCCAGATAAGGAAACATTTTGTTTTCGCCGTTATCTACGAGATACACATTCCATGTTAGAGAGGTTCTTGTATAAAAGTCATATTCATATCTAAGTTTTGCTTCGTGATAGAAATAGTTAGACACAGGGAACATAAATTATTCTTTTTTAATAGCTACAGGACGAAATCACAAGACACAATCACTCAATATGCAGGAAAAATCAGTTCCTTGTCTTTGACTGGAAATTTAATTCAAGGCTTGTATCGAAATGAACATTGGGAAGAAAAGGTGAAGAAAACACTATTACAAGTAGCCACACCGATCATGTGATAGTGACGCAAGTCAAATACTGTGGACTGCAAGTAGCGCGGAAAGCAAGTAATAGTGAAAGTAAGCGATGACTTTCTATTAATTCGCTACACATTAGTATCAAAAACCTGATTAGCTATTCCAAAAGAAATGTAATCGTAGGTCTTTGTCTAAGACGATCGGCATCAAACAAGACTACCAAGAAAAGTGATGCGTGTTTTACAATACTCTGCCTGCATGGTGCGAGAACGTTGCATGACAAATCAATGGAGGGTGTTTGTTTTTCCATCTCTTGGCAATGATATCGCGCGCAGTGGAAAGTACTAGATAGTTCGGTGACACTTCGAGACGACACTTGGTCATGTAAGATTTCGGCAAATTGACATCGGTGAGCAGGACAGACTGTAAGAAAGACCAATGCGTCTTGCTTTAATGCGGCACATATTACTATCCACGGCGACAGTCAAAGACAACGAAAAAGAAGATATCTACACGGAGGCCTTTTTCATCTGGTCTGCGAGCAGTACATAGCATATGATATCTCAAATGACTTTAAATGCGTGGATAAACTGGACATATGTTTAACAGACCTCGTTACTTAAATATTTGAACGTGGAAACTCCTTTGTAAACGTTGTCAAAATGCATTTCATCTGGAAGACTTGAGCCATGAATTTTAATAGGTATACTCCATGCCTTAGGAAATGCAATAAAATGGTACAATCCAATGCGATTTGTAGCTTAGAAAATCAACCTTAAGTTTGCGTGAGATCAAAGTCTGAATGATGTACAAAACAGACGAAAAGTTAGTAGAACCATCCAGATTAGGGATAAGCAACAGCAATTTCCAGTCCATCGTTTGCTTTTAGAGTTAGTTTGTTTGACAAAAGCTAGCATGTACAAACCAGAGGTGGTAATGAAACCTGTAACGTAGAAAAAGGTAACATAAGCGTTAGGTGTAAAGATAAGGTATCTGGGTTCATAATGTGAAGATCTATTGGAACAGCCAATACACTGGCACGTAATTTGCATGTTGAAGTAACCAGCACCAAGTTTCTATACGAATTTAATCAGACAGCATTAGGTTGCATTTATTTTAAAATATCACAGTTCTCTACTGACTACGCTTATTGCAGGAAATCACAGTTGCTGATTTCGTATACACTTGATTAATTCCTCAATTTAGTGTAGTACCATTTAAAGTAAAATTTAAATTTTCTGTTTTCACATTGTCTTTGTAATCCGAGCCGTCGATGACATGGTATCACAGAACGGTGTTCGAGCATGCTCCTTTAACTACATCCTGATGAACAAAAGTAGCTAACGTATGGATGCTCTAGCGTACCATCGACGACTATTGTTGCTTCCAGTTTCAGATAACGTCAAAAGGAGCCTCCAATTTTGAAAGTTTGTACCGACTATGAACATTCTGACGGTGTTAACTGCGACTTCATGTGCAGAATATCCCTACTTCTTTCTCAGAATGCAAAATTCTAGATCATCTTGACCTACACGGTTAAGCTTTGCATTTATGTTGCTGCGAAGCTGACAGTCACGAGCCACGGGTGTGACTGTATCCAGATGCTAGATACGTACATCATTGCTTTTTACAGTTTTGTGCAATGATCTAGGAACACATTGTCTTTCTTTCCAGATCTGCTTATCGGATTCACATTGTGAATATACTTTCTCGTTTACTTACTTTGGTTATTTTATGCCTTGTGTCTTTAACACGACTTCATTCTTGAACTGGGGCCTCTACCCACTCAAATCCCTGTACCAGCAAGAGTAGATCTGCTCAGAGACTACACTTCTTCGATGCTAGTTACTAGGGTATGTTGTTTCAGCCAGTAGAGTCATACCTCATTTTTATGGAAGGAGACACTGATTCCCGGCAGATTATCTCTCCAAATGGAAAAGACTCAGAGCCGTTTATACGTGCCGATGAATCACTCGGAGGTTCTTACTGGTATCGCAGAGCCGAAAGCAAAGAAAGATTTATGCATCCAGAAGGACCTACGCCCGTTTTTCAGATTCCCAAGACATTCATCAACAAGTGGTGAAATCGTCCATCCCGTTATCAGATTCCAGACCATCGCTTACTCTCCTGAAGCATTTAGACAGCGGATGAAGAAATTAACCCGTGGTGCATGACATAGAAATGATGACATTATTCCGCATCCGTCAACAACATTCCCGCCTGTGCTGAAGAATGCCACAGTGCAGCATTTAAAGAAAAAAATTATGTTCTTTGGCCTTTGAAGGCCACCTACGATGGAGAAATTAGTCATTGTCGAACCCCAGCTATCGATTTCCTACGAAGAGTTTGAGGTTCAGTCACGAAAAAGTGGGACAAAGAATGGCAGAAGTCCTCCAGGAGTAGGGGTAGAACTTACAATTATATCTAGTGTTCAGAAGGCAAGAGCCACCTTTGAGCATACATTTCAACAACAGGTCTCCTTATTCGAACACATTCTGAGATTCAGACCAAGAGTTTTGTCCTCCTTCTTGTAGTCATTATCTTGTGAGATGAAATATAAGATAATCGCCCCATTTCTTGTTAAGAAAGATCTAGGTAGCACTCACCCACTACAGTAACAATGGAAGCTATATTTCTACACCATTTTATAGAATAAAAAGGACTTTTAAAATGGAATTTTACGTGCGCATTCGACAAAACGGTCCCAAAATAGTTTAGTGTGATATTCTTTTTGCAGATACGTATTAACGGCGACAGCAAATCACAAGAATAATCAGTACTCCAATAGCGGCAGCAGTGCCCTGGTCCACACTGGTTGTCACCCGCCACGCAGCAGCGCTGCTCAGTCGCTAGCGCTACTGGAGTACTGGTTATTCTTCGTGTTTTAATGTCCCTATTAACACATACTGACAAAACGAATATCGCGCCAGATTAATCTGGGACCGTTCTATCGAATGGGCACGTAAAATTCCGCTTTGAAAGTCACTTTGCTTATAACTGGAAACAAACCGACACTTCCCGTCGACACAGGGCACCGCATGAAAGATTTGATGCACAGTATTTGTTTGGGCTGATTACAGCTACACATAGCGAAACTAAATTGAAAATATTTGCCGAAACATCAGGAAAATTCTTCTGACGACTCTTAGGAACGACGCCCGGTATGTGCCTTGCTGACACCACCAAGAAACACTGCCAATACAGAAGGAAAAAATGGGTTCTGTACGTGCCACTGTTTAAGAGCTCATCCAGATATTTCGACTGTATAAAGGACCTGATTACTGCCCTTTCAATCGTAGGACGAGTTATATTTGACCATGAATGTGTT
Source organism: Schistocerca nitens (assembly GCF_023898315.1). Lineage (NCBI taxonomy): Eukaryota > Metazoa > Arthropoda > Insecta > Orthoptera > Acrididae > Schistocerca > Schistocerca nitens. Next base: position 368,140,271 of record NC_064619.1, read on the forward strand.
CCCGTTTAGAATGATTTTGTGCTTTGGTGTTTCTCGTATGTTGTATCGATGTATCCATTAAGCGTAACATGAATCAATTGCTTTCGAATGACGAATTAAGTAATATTTGGCTGGTACAGCAACGTAACATATGATATGAGTCACACTGATAAGAGTTGTCCTCTGTGGGGAAGATAGAAGTGGGAGAAGAATGAAAACAAACAAAGGAGAACGCTCAGGCTCACGTAAGCTGTTAATGACATTTTATAAGAAAGCTTATAAAATCAATGCCCATTTGAATATTTCCTCGTTATAATTACAAAGTAGGGAACTGTCTCTGAAACACGCCGTACTCCTATGCTGTTTATCCCTATATCAGACACCTGATAGCGGGGAACCTGTACGTTTACGTCCATTTTTTGCTTACTACCTTCTTGGTGACAACAATGGACTGTCACATACAGAATTAAATTTATGCGAATCTTCATGATACTCTACATATTTTCCTTTCTTATTTTCTATTCTGAACATCGAATTAAGCTTACAACGTTCATCACACTATTTTTCCTGGTCTTCATTTCTTTTTACTACTGTCGCTCTAACATTTAGATGGCTACTTATACACTACTCTAGATGCAGTTTCCCTATGACGTCTTTGTCCAATCTTAGTTGGGCTTTCCTTTACTGCGACAGAAAAAGAGCCACATGTTTTCGTTATTTCAAACTGTCTTCACTAATTTTAGAAAAAAAAAATGGTTCAAATGGCTATGAGCACTATGGGACTTAACATCTATGGTCATCAGTCCCCTAGAACTTAGAACTACTTAAACCTAACTAACCTAAGGATATCACACAACACCCAGTCATCACGACTAATTTTAGAATCATCTTCATATTTACTGCAGCTAGCACTGTTACAACAACGTAAGGTGCTACTATAATAACAAATAATGCAACTATTTACAAATTTAAAAAGTGAACGTTACAACTGCCACCGCTTTGGTTATTCTACAGGAACTACTACTGTTATTGCAAATTGTGTTACTAACATTAATATTAATACTTCTACTACGATTTTAGGGTCACCTGCCCCTCGGAGAACAATTAAATGGTATATTGTCCTGTGTAACTTCACTATTTCCGTTTACTGTAGTCTGAGATGAACACACACATACACACACACACACACAAACACAAACACACACACACAAAATTTACTACTATAGGAATGTATGTACTCTCTCTCTCTCTCTCTACGTGCCGTAGCATATCAAACACCCTATCGGGTCCCTCAATATTTCGCTGCCTTCAGACAGCTGGTGACGTGTCAGAGCGCATCACTTCACTGATTATTTTCGTTCTTTTAGCGTGCACTTGTGGCCACCTCCTTTTACTCTTCCGTTACTGGACCAAGCAATCATACAGCTGCTGGGGTTCGTTATTATTCCGTAGCGTCGTCAATAGTCCTAATTTTCCCTAGGGTCGTCAACAGTTCTAACTCGTTTCTGCTGTGAAGTCTGTTGGCTATAATCAGGCCCTGCTTTTTCTGAAAAAATGGTTCAAATGGCTCTGAGCACTATGGGACTTAACTGCTATCGTCATTAGTCCCCTAGAACTTAGAACTACTTAAACCTAACTAACCTAAAGAAATCACACACATCCATGCCCGAGGCAGGAATCGAACCTGCGACCTGCTTTTTCTGAGACAGCATCAGTTACAACATTTAAAATATCAAAATCCTCTTTTATTCGAATTATGTCGTAAAGAATTTCACCTCTTAAAGCCTGCCGCGCAGTACTTGCCATATCTTCAAGAACGGGACGTTCCTATAGGACATGATCTAGTGTGCCGACATCGTCAGTCACAGGTGATCATTACTCTCTTACCAATTCTTTTCAGATATGTAGGGTATGGCTTATGTCAGGGAAGATAATAGATCAGTTCCCTACTTGGCTCAAAATTTATCTGAAGCTATTTGTTTGTATCAGTAAAAAATTGAAACTTCCTCCTTCCTGTAGCTGAGGAATTACATTTCTGCTGCCATTCTCCACATATTAACTTATTAATTGCTATCGGATTTGTTGCTGGTTTCCCAAGAACTTCGTGTATTTTCTTTATAATGGTTTTCCTTCAGCCAACAGATGGCAGGCATTTCTCATATTTTTAGGTTCAGCGGACACTTCCAGTAATATAATTAGGACGACTTCAGCTAAGTTACTGAAGGCTCCACAGCTTCGTAACAAAATTTATCGGTGAAATGTTCTTACTGCGGCGGCAGATTTGACCAGTCGTAACCTGTGCGCCCAAACACTGCCACCATAACCCACAAATGCAGTTAATATAAACTCGTGATACACTCTCCTAGCAATTTTAACTGTTTTTCAAGCTATCCAGAGGTGGTTCTAAGGTCAAGTCCCAGAATTCGGTACCGCAAACGGAGCCCTGAGGACAACCTTTCGTAATATGTTTGGGAACTATTGATGTATAACTTGACAGCGTCACCTATCGGTTCCTGCGGAACCCAATAGACAACAGTACTGCATTCTTGGGCAGCCCGTTTGCTTTAGTCTTCTAAAGAATGAGGAATATCATAAATTATCAAACGACCCTGATATGCCTGTTGTTGTTGTTGTTGTGGTCTTCAGTCCTGAGACTGGTTTGACGCAGCTCTCCATGCTACTCTTTCCTGTGCAAGCTTCTTCATCTCCCAGTACCTACTGCAACCTACATCCTTCTCAATCTGCTTAGTGTAATCATCTCTTGGTCTCCCTCTACGATTTTTACCCTCCACGCTGCCCTCCAATGCTAAATTTGTGATCCCTTGATGCCTCAAAACATGTCCTACCAACCGATCCCTTCTTCTAGTCAAGTTGTGCCACAAACTTCTCTTTTCCCCAATCCTATTCAATACCTCCTCATTAGTTACGTGATCTACCCACCTTATCTTCAGCATTCTTCTGTAGCACCACATTTCGAAAGCTTCAGTCCTCTTCTTGTCCATACTACTTATCGTCCATGTTTCACTTCCATACATGGCTACACTCCACACAAATACTTTCAGAAACGACTTCCTGACATTTAAATCTATACTCGATGTTAACAAATTTCTCTTCTTCCGAAACGATTTCCTTGCCATTGCCAGTCTACATTTTATATCCTCTCTACTTCGACCATCATCAGTTATTTTACTCCCTAAATAGCAAAACTCCCTTACTACTTTAAGTGTCTCATTTCCTAATCTAATTCCCTCAGCATCACCCGATTTAATTTGACTACATTCCATTATCCTCGTTTTGCTTTTGTTGATGTTCATCTTATATCCTCCTTTCAAGACACTGTCCATTCCGTTCAACTGTTCTTCCAAGTCCTTTGCTGTCTCTGACAGAATTACAGTGTCATCGGCGAGCCTCAAAGTTTTTACTTCTTCTCCATGAATTTTAATACCTACTCCGAATTTTTCTTTTGTTTCCTTTACTGCTTGCTCAATATACAGATTGAATAACATCGGCGAGAGGCTACAACCCTGTCTCACTCCCTTCCCAACCACTGCTTCCCTTTCATGCCCCTCGACTCTTATAACTGCTCAAATGGTTCAAATGGCTCTGAGCACTATGGGACTCAACATCTTAGGTCATAAGTCCCCTAGAACTTAGAACTACTTAAACCTAACTAACCTAAGGACATCACACACACCCATGCCCGAGGCAGGATTCGAACCTGCGACCGTAGCAGTCCCGCGGTTCCGGACTGCAGCGCCACTTATAACTGCCATCTGGTTTCTGTACAAATTGTAAATAGCCTTTCGCTCCCTGTATTTTACCCCTGCCACCTTTAGAATGTGAAAGAGAGTATTCCAGTCAACATTGTCAAAAGCTTTCTCTAAGTCTACAAATGCTAGAAACGTAGGTTTGCCTTTTCTTAATCTTTCTTCTAAGATAAGTCGTAAGGTTAGTATTGCCTCACGTGTTCCAACATTTCTACGGAATCCAAACTGATCTTCCCCGAGGTCCGCTTCTACAAGTTTTTCCATTCGTCTGTAAAGAACTCGCGTTAGTATTTTGCAGCTGTGACTTATTAAACTGATAGTTCGGTAATTTTCACATCTGTCAACACCTGCTTTCTTTGGGATTGGAATTATTATATTCTTCTTGAAGTCTGAGGGTATATCACCTGTCTCATACATCTTGCTCACCAGATGGTAGAGTTTTGTCATGACTGGCTCTCCCAAGGCCGTCAGTAGTTCTAATGGAATGTTGTCTACTCCCGGTGCCTTGTTTCGACTCAGGTCTTTCAGTGCTCTGTCAAACTCTTCACGCAGTATCTTATCTCCCATTTCATCTTCATCTACATCCTCTTCCATTTCCATAATATTGTCCTCAAGTACATCGCCCTTGTATAAACCCTCTATATACTCCTTCCACCTTTCTGCCTTCCCTTCTTTGCTTAGAACTAGGTTACCATCTGAGCTCTTGATATTCATACAAGTGGTTCTCTTCTCTCCAAAGGTCTCTTTAATTTTCCTGTAGGCAGTATCTATCTTACCCCTAGTGAGACAAGCCTCTACATCCTTACATTTGTCCTCTAGCCATCCCTGCTTAGCCATTTTGCACTTCCTGTCGATCTCATTTTGAGACGTTTGTATTCCTTTTTGCCTGCTTCATTTACTGCATTTTTATATTTTCTCCTTTCATCAATTAAATTCAATATTTCTTCTGTTACCCAAGGATTTCTATTAGCCCTCGTCTTTTTACCTACTTGATCGTCTGCTGCTTTCACTACTTCATCCCTCAGAGCTACCCATTCTTCTTCTACTGTATTTCTTCCCCCCATTCCTGTCAATTGTTCCCTTATGCTCTCCCTGAAACTCTCTACAACCTCTGGTTCTTTCAGTTTATCCAGGTCCCATCTCCTTAAATTCCCACCTTTTTGCAGTTTCTTCAGTTTCAATCTGCATTTCATAACCAAGAGATTGTGGTCAGAATCCATATCTGCCCCAGGAAATGTCTTACAATTTAAAACCTGGTTCCTAAATCTCTGTCTTACCATTATATAATCTATCTGATACCTTTTAGTATCTCCAGGATTCTTCCAGGTATACAACCTTCTTTTATGATTCTTGAACCAAGTGTTAGCTATGATTAAGTTATGCTCCGTGCAAAATTCTACAAGGCGGCTTCCTCTTTCATTTCTTCCCCCCAATCCATATTCACCTACTATGTTTCCTTCTCTCCGTTTTCCTACTGATGAATTCCTGTCACCCATGACTATTAAATTTTCGTCTCCCTTCACTACCTGAATAATTTCTTTTATCTCGTCATACATTTAATCAATTTCTTCATCATCTGCAGAGCTAGTTGGCATATAAACTTGTACTACTGTAGTAGGCATGGGCTTTGTGTCTATCTTGGCCACAATAATGCGTTCACTATGCTATTTGTAGTAGCTAACCCGCACTCCTATTTTTTATTCATTATTAAACCTACACCTGCATTACCTCTATTTGATTTTGTATTTATAACCCTGTAATCACCTGACCAAAAGTCTTGTTCCTCCTGCCACCGAACTTCACTAATTCCCACTATATCTAACTTTAACCTATCCATTTCCCTTTTTAAATTTTCTAACCTACCTGCCCGATTAAGGGATCTGACATTCCACGCTCCGATCCGTAGAACGCCAGTTTTCTTTCTCCTGATAACGACGTCCTCTTGAGTAGTCCCCTCCCGGAGATCCGAATGGGGGACTATTTTACCTCCGGAATATTTTACCCAAGAGGACGCCATCATCATTTAATCATACAGTAAAGCTTCATGTCCTCGGGAAAAATTACGGCTGTAGTTTCCCCTTGCTTTCAGCCGTTCGCAGTACCAGCACAGCAAGGCCGTTTTGGTTAATGTTACAAGGCCAGATCAGTCAATCATCCAGACTGTTGCCCCTGCAACTACTGAAAAGGCTGCTGCCCCTCTTCAGGAACCACATGTTTGTCTGGCCTCTCAACAGATACCCCTCCGTTGTGGTTGCACCTACGGTACGGCCATCTGTATCGCTGAGGCACGCAAGCCTCCCCACCAACGGCAAGGTCCATGGTTCATGGGGGGCTGATATGCCTATATTCGTAATGATTAATGATAGGCATATCAGGATCGTTTGATAATTTACGAATATAGGCTGATTTGCCTATATTCGTAAATTATCAAACGATCCTGATATGCCTATCATTAAACCTGTTACATGTTTAATGTCTATAGCGTATACTAATTTTCTAACCTCGTTAACCACATAGTATATTTACTGCTCCTGAGTCCATACTGAGCATTATTCCACACCGTTGATATCCTGTGGCATTTAAATCTATTGATCTGGGCTTCTTCCAAAATCTTACACAGTACAGTATTATTTGATGAGTATGGGACCTTTATTTGCTCCATTTTTGTAATGACTTTTCCGCCGTTTTCCAGTATTAGGAAAACGCTTTGTATCATCCATTCATAAAAAACTCTGCTTATGTAAGGAGCTACATAGACACTTAATGAAATGTACTACCTTTCCTCGTATATCACAGAGATCAGGAGCTCCGTTCGCTTTCATTTCGCATACAATTTCAGCCACCTCTACATCAGTACACGGGTGTATGGTGGCTATATTGTCATAAGTCACTTCGAGCAACTCTCTGTTTTTTGTTATTTTCAGAGTCTGAAAGGAGAACTTGAAAGAGAGTTTCAGGGAATTCATTCCAGTTTGTTGTCATTCGGCCTTGCGTGTTGACTGTGGATACAATAGTAGAGGATCTTAATATCTTAGTTGTAATTTTATAGAGCGTTCCGCCAGGGACCTACTGCCAGGATTTCTCGAACAAACCTCTCTCAGCTAGCTAGTCTGACAGATCTTATCTCAGTTTTATACCTTTCTTTGAATTGCCTATATTGCATCAATCTGAGATCTGTGTCATACAAACTTCTGTGGTATATTCTTCCCGCCTCCCGAATTTGTCTTCTAAGATCAGTAAGTTATGAGCTGCAAGGAGTCAGCTGTGCTGTAGCACAGCCTCTTCTATTGCCTTCTGGAAATCTTTCGATAGTTCAAAGATTTTCCCGCCAGCTTTGTCTCCCGGCTCCGTTATGGATGGGAAAACGAACTCGTCACGCAGGAGTTCCCGGTTTGCTTTTCTGAAATTTCTTACTTGTGAACTAATGAATTTTGTGTTACTACCTGACCTTCCCCAGTGATGAAGTATTTTATCAAATTATGATCGCTATTTGTCTCTCCTGATGTGACTTCCAGGTGTCGAACGTCCCTACAAGCGGCATCCTATCAAGGGTGACGTCTCTGTTTTGGTAAATAGGTGTGTTACCAGAAAGATTATGAACATAGCAGCTTCAGAGCCACCTCCTTGAATTCATGACCTCCGTCATCTGGTGTTCCACTGTGCCAAAGGACACATTAAGCGTTTGCGTCAACACTAATCACAATAAGCTTACCATAAAGAGCCTGACAAATGTACTTTAACTTTTCAGTATCGTCACAGCACTGAAATTACACGCTGACAATAAACCAACTGGTATCCCCAGAAATAACGTCTACGCCTACGGAGCGTTCATCACACAACCGAGTGATATTGGTGAGTTTTAATCTCCTATTGGCGTCCATTGTCATGTTTGCATCCATTGTCTTCGTAGGAGGGTTGTAGATATTAAGATGCAAATGAAGTGTCTCTCGGACTGCTACCGCGTCCGTTCAGTACAGAGGTACGTGCCTCGCACACCGGCAGTTGAGCTCCACGCCTAATGGGAACGCATGCGGCGCAGTCAGTCAAGCCGCTTGTCTCCGTCTGTGGGGCCACTATTTATTCTCGGATGCGACACTTTCTCTCGCGACCGTAAAATACTTCTCATTTCCGGTCTCAGTTACGTCAAAAATAATCAGTAAAGCTTTTACCTTTTATTAATCACAGGACGTGCCAAAGCTGGTTGTGCTATCCCAAGAACAATAATTGTATTGTAGATCACTTCACCTCTTCTTGAATTTTCCATTATGTCCGTAAGAATAGGGTGATTAACTCTCCGTATAAAATATTTATAGCCTGCGTCATATCAGTGAGAGCAGGGCGAATGTTCCTTCAGTCAGATGCTTTCGGAACAAAACTGATTTCCTGAGGTGCGCTCACACACGAAAGAAACAATAAGAAAACCTTTAAATGGTTAGAGACGGAGCCCAACCGAGAATTACTCAAGGTTTCGAAACGAAATTGGTCGTTGTCTTCTCAAATAACCTCGGTTAGTAATAAATTCAGCGAATTTACGGAAACCCAAGGAAAACTTAGTCAGAATCGGCGGCTATGGCTTCCATTCCGCTACGGCCAAACAACCGATCGAGAGGGCACAGTGTTTATTAAGTCACAGGACTGACATTCGGGAAGAATGGGGTTCAAATTCTCAATCCAGATTTTCATTTTCTGTGGTTATCCAAAAACTCTTAAGATAAATACCGGGAACGTTCCTTTGCAAAGGATAAGACTGATATTTTCTCCAACCTTGTGCAAACTGGGTCTTGAACTTTCTTCCCGATGACGTCGTCATCAGCAAGACACTACAGCCTCTTCACCCTTCCACTCCCTTCCCTTTCCAACACGTGTCTTAAGCCTCTCAAGGGAGGAATTATAATCAATATTTTTAGGCCTGATACACTGAAAAGCATATTGATAACAAATCTTGCTTACTAACTAACTAGTGACCGATGAATACGGTAGTGACAAGTGATAGACGGTTGAAAGTAGAGGAACGACCTAAGTGTGGTGGGTATTCCCGGTACGGTAGTGTCCATTGCACACCTTTGGCGGTACTCAGTTGCAGTGCGCGACTTCAAACAAATTAGTGTTTCCGTGAGACGTGCGTTTAATGATAACGTGATCAGTAAGGACAGTTACGTGGGAATGAATTTTCTCTCGATCCTTTAATAAAATATTCTCAATCATCTTACCGCCACAAATTAAAATACGAAATAGTTATTGGAAGTGTCAAGAAGGCTGAAGACTTTTTATAAAGGACAGAGGTTTTCACCAACGCGTCAGATCAAAGACTCAGTAGTAGATCGGATGGGATGTGAGCGGCAACAGAAATCGACCACAGTGTTATTAAGGAAACCAGTCTGGCGTTCGTCTGGAGCGGAAACCTAACCAGGATAGTGGACCGCCATTAGAACACTGTTCATCGCAAATGCGAGTCCTACGTCTCAGTTGTGTGACTGGATTCGTGATTTCCTCTCAGAGAAGTCACAGTTCGTAGTGATAGATGGTAAATCTTCGAGCATAAAAGAAGTGATAACTGGCATTCCACAAGGTAGTGTCATAGGCCCTCTGCTGTTCCCGATTTAAGTAAATGATCTAGGTGATAATCTGAGCAGCCCCCTTAGATTGTTTGCGGATGACGCTGTAATTTACCCTCTAGTAAAATCATCAGACGATCAATTACAATTACAAAATGATCTAGAAAGAATTTCTGTATGGTGCTAAAAGTGGCAATTGGCACTAAACGAAGAAAAGTGTGGGGTCATCCACATGGGTACTAAAAGAAATCCGATAAATTTAGGGTATATGATAAATTGAACAAATCTGAGGGCTGTCAATTCGACTAAATACTTAGGAATTACAATTACAAGCAACTTAAATTGGAAAGACCACATAGATAATATTGTGGGGAGGGCGAAACAAAGACTGTGCTTTGTTGGCTGAACACATAGAAGATGTGACAAACCCACTAAAGAGACAGCCTGCATTACATTTGTCCGTCCTCTGCTGCAATATTGCTGCTCGGTGTGGGATCCTTACGAGGTGTGATTGACGGAGGACATCGAAAAAGTGCAAAAAAGGGCAGCTCGTTTCGTGTTATCGCGCAACGGGGGTGAGAGTGACACTGATATGATACGCGAGTTGGGGTGGCAGTCACTGAAACAAAGGCGGTTTCATTTGCGGCGAGATCTATTTACGAAATTTCAAAAAAGAAAAAAAGAATGGTCCAAATGGCTGTGAGCACCATGGGACTTAACATCTGAGGTCATCAGTCCCCTAGAACTTAGAACTACTTAAACCTAAGTAACCTAAGGACATCACACACAGCCATGCCCGAGGCAGGATTCGAACCTGCGGCCGTAGCGGTCGCGCGGTTCCAGACTGAAGCGCTTAGAACCGCTGGGCCACTCCGGCCGGCTTACGAAATTTCAATCACCAACTTTCTCTTCCGAATGCGAAAATATTTTGTTGACACCCACCTACGTAGGGAGAAATGATCATCATAATAAAATAAGAGAAATCAGAGCTCGAACGGAAAGATTTAGGTGTTCCTTTTTCCCACGCGCCATTCGAGAGTGGAATGGTAGAGAAGTAGTATGAAAATGGTTCGATGAACCTGCTGCCAAACACTTAAGTGTGAATTGCGGAGTAGCCATGTAGATGTAGATCACTACACATTACCTCTACCGGTGGCGATTGAATGCGACATTCTTCATTTTTAACAACTGTTACTGCGACAAATTTTTGTAACAATTATTTTGTTATTAAAATTACAACAACCCGATCTTGTACCGTAATTACAGATACCAAGTTCGAGAAATTTATTATTTGAAATTGATTTGTTTTCTAAATAAAACTGCTCCTTCTTTTGGTATTCTGTTTCTAGTTGATCAATAAAGGTTTGTGAAGAGCTGTCATACGTTATAAGTGCATGTTGCAGCTGGGCCTGAGAGCTAGGTATCGTTAATAGCAGTTCAAAAGAGCCGACCGAGTAACCATTGCTGTATGGAAAGAGCTCATACATTGCTACCTAACTGTCTGCTTGGACGCACAAACACCGGACAATAGTTGTGGGGTTGGTGTCACTCGCTATAAACTAACATAAATGGCAGGAAAACGTACGCTGTATTACCGAAGAGAGAGTGTCGTGAGAGCTATTAATTGTGCCTTCATCGGGTTCAGAGAGCGAATTCAGTCCGTTCATCGAACCCACTACAAGAACCCTGTCCGATATATTTTAAGAACAAAGTAAAATCAGTCGTGGCGTCGCTGATGTAAGTTTAAGCTTTATGGAGTACAATGTTGCATAGATCTCATTGTTCCTCTTTTGTATTTTTTATACTTTGGTTCTCTTAATTCTTCAATAGGCGACCATACCAGGTGGCACACTGGCAGAGACACGGGCCTTCCATTCGGAAGGACCTACGAATCATTCCCTGTCCGACCTATCAGTTTTAGATTTTCCCAAGTGGTTCTAGGCGCTTCAGTCTGGAACGGCGCGACCGCTACGGTCGCAGGTTCGAATGCTGCCTCGGGCATGGATGTGTGTGATGTCCTTATGTGGTGGTGGTGGTGGTTAGTGTTTAACGTCCCGTCGACAACGAGGTCATTAGAGACGGAGCGCAAGCTCGGGTTAGGGAAGGATTGGAAAGGAAATCGGCCGTGCCCTTTCAAAGGAAGCATCCCGGCATTTGCCTGAAACGATTTAGGGAAATCACGGAAAACCTAAATCAGGATGGCCGGAGACGGGATTGAACCGTCGTCCTCCCGAATGCGAGTCCAGTGTGCTAACCACTGCGCCACCTCGCTCGGTGTCCTTAGGTTAGTTAGGTTTAAGTAGTTCTAAGTTCTAGGGGACTGATGACCTGAGATGTTAAGTCCCATAGTGCTCAGAGCCTTTTTTTTTTTTAGATTTTCCGTAATTTCCCTAAATCGCTTATGGCAAACGTTTGGCTGATTCTTTTGAAAAGAACTCGGCAGCGAGACAGTCTTGCTTGTCCTTCCAGAGCCCGAACTGTTGTTCCGTTTCTAGTGACTTCGACGTCGAGGGAACTATGAACCCTGAAGTTCCTTCTTACTTCTGACGAAGCAACTGGTTAATAAATGAAATCCTCGTAAGCAATTTTATGTGTATTTGTTACGCCAACACTGGTGGATTTATCCACTACAAAATACATTACATACCACATACATTGACGGAAAAATGTCGCAACACCAAGTAATGATTAATATATACTAATGAAATTTCTGGAATACATTTGTCTTGGTAACATATTTAAGTCATTAATACTGCAATATCACCAGTTAATATAAGCGCGAGATAAGTCGTTGCAAAAGTGAAATTCTGATACATTAATAAAAGGTGCAACTGCCAGAATATTAATGCAAGCATGCAAACGTGCATGCATTGTCTTTTACAGGTACCGGATATCAGTTTGTGGATGGAGTTGCATGCCTATTGCACTTGATTGGTCAATCCAGGGACGGTTAATGTTATTTGTGGATGACGCTATGGTTATCGATTGTGTCCCTTATGTGCCCGATTAGAAACAGATCTGGTGCTCAAGAAGGCCAAGCCAACATTTCGACACTCTGTAGAGCATGTTGGGCTACAACAGCAGTATGTAGACGAGGGTTATCCTGTTGTAAAATACCCCCTAAAATGCTGTTCATGGATGGTATCACAGCAGGTTCAATCACCAGATTGACATACAAATTGGCAGTCAGTGTGCGTGGACTAACCACGAGAGTTATCACATGAAATCGCACCCCAGACCATAATTCCAGGTGTAGGTCCGGATTGTCTGGCACGCAGACAGGTTAGCTGCATGTCCTCAACTGGCCTCCTCCTAACCAACACACGGCCATTACTGGCACCGAGGCAGAGCTGGCTTTCACCAGAAAACACAACAAACCTCCACTCTCCCCTACAACGAGCTCCCACTTGACAGCACAGAAATCGCAAATGGCGGTGGTTTGGCGTGTGTAGATTGCACGCTAGAGGGTATCTGGTTCGGAGCTGTCCTTGAAGTAATCGATTTGTAACAGTACGTTGTGTCGCCGTGGTGCCAACTGCTGCTCAGATTGCAGCTGCAGATGCAGGACAATGCGCCATAACCAGATGCCGAGCACGATGGTCTTCCCTCTCGGTAGTCCAAATGGCCGTCCGAGCCCGATCTTCTTCCGACCGTACATTCTCCCGACCACCGCTGCCAGCAGTAATGTAAAGTCACTATATTCCTGGCAAGTCTTTCTGCAGCATCGCAGAAGAAACATCCAGCTTCTCGTAGTCCTATTACACGTTCTCATTCAAACTCAGTCAGGTGTTATAATGGTGTCTTTGTCGCCTTAAAGGAATTCTTGACTAACATCTCGAAGGTAACTAACGCTTTCGACCATTACAGCGTGTATTTAAAGCAAACCTGATCTGCCTTCATAATGGCGCTACCAGCGCTACTCTTATGCGACTGGCGCGAAATCTGATCTGACATCGTTTTTCAGGTGTAGAAACACGCCTACAAATTTTCTTTTATGTCGCACTACTCCTTCTTGGTGTTACAACTTTTCTCCCGTCACTATATGAGACTAGATGTGTCCTCGACGTTACCGTGGTATGTATCTCCTTCACTTATATTAATCCATTAGACCATCTCATCCTTCCCTCTCTCTCTCTCTTCGTGTATATGTTCCTTCACCTCCTCTCTGTCCGTCCCTCCGTCCCATATCTCTGTCAGCTTCCGCCATCTGCCACTCTCTGTTCATCTCTTCCTATCCCTCCTCTCTGTCCATCCCCTCATCCCCCTTATCAGTGTTAATCCGTCCTTTCCCCCTCTGTCCATCTCCTCCCCCCCTCTAATTCCACCTCCTCTTCCCCCTCCATGTGTCAGTGTGCTTTACTCTCTATTTCTGTTTCTTTCTACTCCCACCTCCCTCTGTCCATCTCCTCTCCGTCCTCTTCCAGTTCATCTCCTCCTCTTCCCTTTCTCTCTCTGTTTCCTCCTCCTTTATGTTTGTTCATCTCCTTCCTCTTCCTTCTCTGTCTGCCTATCTCTTCCTCCCCCTGTCTCTTTCAATCTCCTCCTCTCCCATCTCCGCCCTTTTCCCTGTCCTCTTCCGCCTCCTCCTGTCTGTGCTTATTTCCCTCTTCCCCATCGCTGTCTGTCCATCTCCACCTCTCCCCTTCTCTCTCCACGTTACCACGCTCATCCCAATAGGAGGCTGGTGGTTCTTACCCCAAGGTATTTCTTTCCAGACTGTAACTAATACGAGTACGTGTACCTAATTTTATTGAAATCGTTCCAGGGGTTAAGGATGAGCATCTTACCCGTGGCTTTGGCCTCACGCGCACATGTCAAAGACATTTCACATTTATTTAACACATTTCACACGTTTTTATTTACATATTTCGCCTATATGCCTAGCGAATTTCTCCCTGCAGGTTCATTTTCAAGCAGCTCAATGTTTATGACTTTGTATCTCAAGAATTATGTGCTTTACGGAGACACAATTTTGTAGGTACATCCAGTGTAATATGAGGCTACTATCTGCGAAATGTGTTGCGAATATAGGTAGTAGCAAAGAAGTAATAAATAAAAACGTCAGGCACGAAGCGGCAGTTTCTCACGCGTCTCTGTATTTGACGTCGTATCTGCAGAACTATGTATCGTACAATGATATGTTTCCGTAGGTACATTCAGCGGCGGATGTGGATGCTGTCTGTGAAAAGTGTTTCGAATAGAGTTAGTAGCAAGGAAGCAATAAATTTAAACGTCTTGTATGATCCGGTAGTTTTTCATGGATCTCAGTGTCTAAGCTGTCGAACTCCTGGACTAAGTGTCGTACAATGACGCAATTTTTCTAGTACATTTAGTGGTACACGAGATTACTGTCTGCAAAATGTTTCACGAATACAATTAATAGTAAAAAAGTAATAAATTAAAACACCATGCTTCATGTGGCAGTTTTACTGCATGAACAGCGAAAATGTAGTAAGTGATGATCTTTTTTCTTTTCATCATTTTGTAGAGGTTGTCAGCGAGGAAAAGTTTATGGAAGGTTTGAAATTATGTGCAAAGTTCGTTGCAAGTCTCTTAATGCTCCAGTTCTCAAATACTGAATGACTAAAGAATGGGATTTTTGGACTTCGTGGGCTACACTGCTTTTTTAGCCACACCGCCGCCCCTTTGATGGGAGAATGGACCTTATTGCCACAGTGATCCTTCCTAGACCGTATGAGATTTGTGTATCAAGTTTGGCTGAAATCGATCCGGTGGTTTAGGAGAAGTGGAACATACATACATACGAGTACGTATATACATTTTTGTAATTTGTATGGATTATGGCATGTGAAAATATCGTGTTCTTTATAGAGAACAATGCTCCAAACCTGATTTCTGTGCATTTACCGAAAAGACTTTCCTTGTATTTGCTGGGTTCTTGTTGCTACTCAAAGTGAAGGGTGTCATACGACATTATTATTATTATTATTGTTATTTACAATTTTCTTAGTGCTGTGCAATTCTGATCGGTCATGGGATAGCTAAACATATGTATTAACAAGAATTCTGCACATGACAACCAAAACAAGTAGGCAGTAGAGAATTTATTACTCTAGTGATAACAGTGTCACTGAAGGGCGTGATGGAATTTTAGGAAGCTATACACATGTAACGTTACATAACATTACATTAGTATTTGTTCCATAGATCATGAGTACGACATATCGTAATGATGTGGAACGTGTCAGTTTAAATAAGTTTTCTTCACACGATATAAGCTTTTTTTTTACAATTACTACTTCATATCTAAAAATTCACCTTGTAAGTAGAAGGAATCGTCATTCATATATTAATTTGTTTTTAAATGTTACTTGGCTATCTGTCAGACTTTCAATGCTATTTGGTAAATGACCAAAGATTTTTGTGGCAGCGTAATTCACCGCTTTCTGTGCCAAACCTACAATAGCAAAGATAATCCTTTCTTCTAATGTTGTAGCTAAGTACTTTGCTATTATTTGCGAACTGGGATGTGTTATCAATAACAAATGTCATAAGTGAATGTATTTTTTGCGAAGGTACTGTGAATATCCCGAGTT
Organism: Schistocerca nitens; assembly: GCF_023898315.1. Taxonomy (NCBI): domain Eukaryota; kingdom Metazoa; phylum Arthropoda; class Insecta; order Orthoptera; family Acrididae; genus Schistocerca; species Schistocerca nitens. The sequence continues at coordinate 368,156,129 of NC_064619.1, forward strand.
CCTTAAATAAATGTCTGCAAGGCGATCTTGGGTGGACTCCAGCTATTATTCCGATTACGCGCTTTTGTGCTATGAATACTTTTTCTCTTAATGATGAACTGCCCAAAATATCATGCCACATGAAAGCAGTGAATGAAAATAGGCATAGTAGGCTAATTTGCTGATATTTTTATCACCAAAACTTGCAGTAACCCTAATAACATCAAGTAGCTGAACCTAAACGTTTCGCCGGCCGCTGGTGGCCGAGCGGTTCTGGCGCTACAGTCTGGAACCGCGCGACCGCTACGGTCGCAGGTTCGAATCCTGCCTCGGGCATGGATGTGTGTGTTGTCCTTAGGTTAGTTAGGTTTGCCGGCCGAAGTGGCCGTGCGGTTAAAGGCGCTGCAGTCTGGAACCGCAAGACCGCTACGGTCGCAGGTTCGAATCCTGCCCCGGGCATGGATGTTTGTGATGTCCTTAGGTTAGTTAGGTTTAACTAGTTCTAAGTTCTAGGGGACTAATGACCTCAGCAGTTGAGTCCCATAGTGCTCAGAGCCATTTGAACCATTTTAGTTAGGTTTAAGTAGTTCTAAGTTCTAGGGGACTTATGACCCCAGCAGTTGAGTCCCATAGTGCTCAGAGCCATTTGAACCATTTGAACCTAAACGTTTCAGCATATCATCAATATGTTTCTTGAAATTCAATTTCTCATTAGGTAAAGTAACACAAACTATACTTTTTAGTTACGTCGGAATGGGAAACTTTTACGGGTCGTGAGGAAGACTTGCCCCTCTCGTCTTGAGTTTTACTAGAAACTAATTGTTTTGCTGTTTTCACGGCCGTTGTCATCTGCAAGAAAACGTATCTCGATGTGTGACTGCTTCGTCATGATCAATGTTGCACAAAGAAATATCGTGCTGTACTCAAGATAATGTTTCCTCATATGGATGTGGCTTTGAAATAATACCAGAAAGAACATGCTTCTAAACAGTACATCATACATCCTTATCAGAAAAATTTGCTGTCTAGTGTTTCACTCCATGCATTACGTAAATTTATTTACAAATACTTCATTTCAGTTATTTATAGCTGTTAGTTTTTTCATGATTATGACGAACTTCAAATGTGATTATGCGAACTTCTGAGACTTGCTTAAAACAAATTTAGTTTTTATTTCAGTTTCAATATTATTGACACAATTGCTGGTCATATGCAGCGTATAGCAACGATGACCATCTCCTTTTCCGTGAAGGTTCTCACTCAACTTGCGTTGTGTGAATGCATTTGGCAGATAAAGCGGAAAAAATATGTGTCCACAACGCTGCAATAAATTCAAGAACTATGAAACATTCCTGTTCGTCTCTAAAAGACTTCTTGTAGTGAAACGATATTTCTCCGCAGTTGCGTAGGGCGAGTTTCCCACGCTCGGTTCTTATGTCAAACCTTGAACTGATCGTTCTGTTCTGCGTTCCGCCTCTCACTCATTACAAATGCAACATTATTCTTCCTGCACGGCCGTTTTAAGTGCCGTACTTTTCGCTCAACATTCTTGCAGTCGTCAGGTGCGTAATCCACGGAATACACGAATAACGCAAAAACACACAAAATTTCTGTTTTACGAAACACTTGCATTGCAAATAAGACTGTAGTGATATGTTAAAAATGAATATATTCTCCTAAATTTGAATTTCATAGTCCACCTGCATCATTTCTGTTTCGTCTCATTCTTGATGTTTTCTATAATTTTTGTAAATATTTTCAGAGAATAACCGTATGGATACCGGTATCAACGGAACTTTAATTTCTGATTTATAACACAGGTAATAAAATAAGTCTCTAAATTATTAGCAAGATCTTTAGAATCTTTGACAGATTTACACGGATTAGGACTACGTACACAGTCCCTCTTGTCATCTTGAAGATTTGCCTTTTAACATTTCCGGGGGATACTGCAGCAAATGTTGTACACAGTCGCGATTTCATTATACTAGTACAAAGCAGGTAGTTTCAATGTCTGACAAGTATAACAACGCGAGAACAAAGCAAACAATTCTGCTAGCGAGATGTCATCTGTAGGGTAATTGCAACGTATGTGAACCACAGACATTCGAACGTTAAAACACGCAGTAAGTGTGTAAACTAGGAACAGTTTGCTGTATACTCGTCACTTACCACTGTGCGCCATAACGAACATGTACGAACGTGATCCTTAGCGTTGTATCCATGCGTAAGTTTTTTTCTGTGGTGAGTTTCAGAACCAACTCTGCATCTACACACTAGCAGACTAGGTAGTTTAAGAGAAGCACATTAGGATCTCAATGGTTCAAAAATGGTTCAAATGGCTCTGAGCACTATGGGACTCAACATCTTAGGTCATAAGTCCCCTAGAACTTAGAACTACTTAAACCTAACTAACCTAAGGACATCACACACACCCATGCCCGAGGCAGGATTCGAACCTGCGACCGTAGCAGTCCCGCGGTTCCGGACTGCAGCGCCAGAACCGCACGGCCACCGCGGCCGGCAGGATCTCAATGAATATAAAGCACTGCCACTAGATGGGTTAGTAAATATCAAATACCAACGTTTTCCTTCAAATACAAGAAAATAATTAATATATAGGTAAGTTTTTATGATTCGAATTCCGGCAATGAGAATAAACCACTGACACAGTAACTAATCATAATTGTGATGGTAATTGAAACCACTCTGTTCCCTTCGTATTACTTTGTGTTACAAGTATGTCCAGTGTTGCAAAAAGACCATGATGAATGCCCATTACGCACCATTTCCGAGTAATGTAAAAGGAAATAAAAAAGTCATTTGAGACGATCCACAAGTTCGGATAGGGAATGAAGGAAATCGCCTGTGTCGTTTACACTGAACCCATCCCGACATTCGCCTTCATTCAGGATAGGTGGACGAGGTTTTGAAGTGCACCGCTCTGGAATGTGAGTTTAGTGTGCTAACCACTGCGCCATGTCCCTACGTCAGCACAAATGAGTAACGTGAAAGACTACCGTCGTGAATGTGCCGCGTACTTTCATTACCTTGTAGAATATAAAACGACTTTCGCTCTGATAGAGACGCTGCTACTTCGCGGCGTAGACTCTACGAGAAACCGAAGGAGTTGTGCAGCCCTCCTGTGCATCTACATCTGCATCTGTACTCTGTACAGCACTGCGAAGTGCATGGCAGAGGGTACATGCAACTGTACCGCTTATTAGGGCTCCTCCTCATTCCATTCCTTTGTAGAGTGAGAATTATTGATTAAATGCCTCTTTATGCGCTGTAATTAATCTAATATTGTCTTCACTGTTCGTACGGTATCGATGCGTGGGGGGCGGGGGATGGGGTGTATCATATTCCTAGATTCCTCATTTAAAGCTGATGCTTGAAACATTGCAAACAGTCTTTCAAGTCTGTCTTTAAGCGTCGGCCAGCTCAGGTTTTCCATTATCTCCGTGGTCCTCTCCCAGGAGTCAACAAACCTGTGACAATCCGGCTGCAGTTCTTTGGATGGATTCAATGTCACCTGTTCGTCCTATTTTGTATGATGCAGTGTTGCCAGATGTCCCGATTTTCCCGAGATGTCCCTAATTCTTGTTGTGTCATGGCGATCCCCGCGTAGCCCTTACGCCGGATGCCAGATATCCCAACTTTTTGACACTGCTAATAATTTGAAGTATAACATGCAGCCGCTTTAAAATGGTCAATTGCATGTAAGTTTCGAAATGAGTTTCTGTACGCGTCTTTGCGGGGAACCAAGAACGAACACGGTGACCAGGATGTAGTGGTCAGCCAGTGAACTAAGGGACTCCTCAGTGCGTACCCGAACTGTACTTTTTGAAAACAGACAGCCGCATGGCTTCCATTGTCATATGACTAGTGCTGATTCGTGTCGGAAAATTTTTATTAACAGCCTAAAGTTGGCACATTCGATGAACAGAACAGTAATTTTAGCTATAGCTGTAACAGTGCTGTGCTGTATTCATTATACACTCCTGGAAATTGAAATAAGAACACCGTGAATTCATTGTCCCAGGAAGGGGAAACTTTATTGACACATTCCTGGGGTCAGATACATCACATGATCACACTGACAGAACCACAGGCACATAGACACAGGCAACAGAGCATGCACAATGTCGGCACTAGTACAGTGTATATCCACCTTTCGCAGCAATGCAGGCTGCTATTCTCCCATGGAGACGATCGTAGAGATGCTGGATGTAGTCCTGTGGAACGGCTTGCCATGCCATTTCCACCTGGCGCCTCAGTTGGACCAGCGTTCGTGCTGGACGTGCAGACCGCGTGAGACGACGCTTCATCCAGTCCCAAACATGCTCAATGGGGGACAGATCCGGAGATCTTGCTGGCCAGGGTAGTTGACTTACACCTTCTAGAGCACGTTGGGTGGCACGGGATACATGCGGACGTGCATTGTCCTGTTGGAACAGCAAGTTCCCTTGCCGGTCTAGGAATGGTAGAACGATGGGTTCGATGACGGTTTGGATGTACCGTGCACTATTCAGTGTCCCCTCGACGATCACCAGTGGTGTACGGCCAGTGTAGGAGATCGCTCCCCACACCATGATGCCGGGTGTTGGCCCTGTGTGCCTCGGTCGTATGCAGTCCTGATTGTGGCGCTCACCTGCACGGCGCCAAACACGCATACGACCATCATTGGCACCAAGGCAGAAGCGACTCTCATCGCTGAAGACGACACGTCTCCATTCGTCCCTCCATTCACGCCTGTCGCGACACCACTGGAGGCGGGCTGCACGATGTTGGGGCGTGAGCGGAAGACGGCCTAACGGTGTGCGGGACCGTAGCCCAGCTTCATGGAGACGGTTGCGAATGGTCCTCGCCGATACCCCAGGAGCAACAGTGTCCCTAATTTGCTGGGAAGTGGCGGTGCGGTGCCCTCCGGCACTGCGTAGGATCCTACGGTCTTGGCGTGCATCCGTGCGTCGCTGCGGTCCGGTCCCAGGTCGACGGGCACGTGCACCTTCCACCGACCACTGGCGACAACATCGATGTACTGTGGAGACCTCACGCCCCACGTGTTGAGCAATTCGGCGGTACGTCCACCCGGCCTCCCGCATGCCCACTATACGCCCTCGCTCAAAGTCCGTCAACTGCACATACGGTTCACGTCCACGCTGTCGCGGCATGCTACCAGTGTTAAAGACTGCGATGGAGCTCCGTATGCCACGGCAAACTGGCTGACACTGACGGCGGCGGTGCACAAATGCTGCGCAGCTAGCGCCATTCGACGGCCAACACCGCGGTTCCTGGTGTGTCCGCTGTGCCGTGCGTGTGATCATTGCTTGTACAGCCCTCTCGCAGTGTCCGGAGCAAGTATGGTGGGTCTGACACACCGGTGTCAATGTGTTCTTTTTTCCATTTCCAGGAGTGTATATTACGAGGAAACACTTGCGGCTGTGTTGATTTCGAGGGTAGTGAGGTGGACGGGCCCTGGTGGTCCCGTGTTCAATGCAGACAGAGGAGCGAATTTTTCCCCGTTCCGGTCCCTGCAGGACAGCCTCATGTCCACTCAGCCAGTATCAATTGAGTACTGGGGTTCTTTCCCAGGAGTCAAAGGCTGTCGGGGCGATGGGTCCGCTACCGTTCCCCTGCTGGTGCCGCAGCGCTGCATTCAGCCGGATAGCCTGGGCACCGACTTGTACCATAGACCTTACCTATTTATCTAACGCTAGAAAATTTACATCTCCTTTAAATTTCCCGACTATTAGGTTCTTATCTGCCATTTTTTAAACCAGCAGGTCCTAATCCCAGTTTTCTGCACATTGCATCTGCCAACACTATATGGGTCCCAAATGCTTGAACAGTACTCTAGGATGGGTCCCAGAAGAGTCTTGTAGGCAATCTCCTTCAAAGACAGACTGGGTTTTCCCAGTGTCCTACTAAAGAGACGATGCCTGCAACATTTATGACTGCTCAGAAGTAAGACACAACAAACGGAGAGTGGTCGGACACGGGATCAAGACACTCAATGGCGTCTCGGATAAGCTCAATAGAATTATGGGAAGCAGAGCTGGGAGGGTGGACGAGGTCACTCGTTCAGCCTGATGTCAGTGAAATATTCTTACGCACTTCGGATGTGTTCGGGCTGTGCACTGTCTTGCCAAAATTACAGAACGGATGCGGAACACTGTAACCTGGAAGAGACCGTAAATACCTGCATCGTTCGTCGCTAAGAGACTTTGACAGACGCGTCAACAGCGAAATTTCAACTCAACGCCGGCCGCGGTGGCCTTGCGGTTCTAGGCGCTGCAGTCCGGAACCGCGGGACTGCTACGGTCGCAGGTTCGAATCCTGCCTCGGGCATGGATGTGTGTGATGCCCTTAGGTTAGTTAGGTTTAAGTAGTTCTAAGTTCTAGGGGACTGATGATCTAAGATATTAAGTCCCATAGTGCTCAGAGCCATTTGAACCATTTTTCAACTCAACATTGCAGCAAGAGAATATCTACAGCACCTTCCCACATGGTGCCCTGTTGCCAAACTTAATGGATTGCCCCGTTTTGTCTTAGACATTCTTATTCCCGATCGCTCCGTGTAGTTTTAGACGTTCTCACTTCGTCCTCGGCATACTCCAACACCCACCGATTTTCATGTTTTGAGCACCCAAAGTGATGTTCCTCGAGCCATGCTAATCTCTGCATTTTGTGACATGCGATCGGCGGAGGTAAGCGAGTGGGGCGGTGGCTTTTGTATCTTCATAGTCCTCGTATAGTTGCTTGCCGAGAGTTGTTGTTTGATACTGAAATAGCGAGTGATTTACTGCGCTGAGGCTCGTCTATTCACTGTTACAATTTCCGATTGACGACGGCGACATTGCGATCAACCCGTGGATGGCCACTGCAGTTCTCTCCGCAGCGGCGGTTTTCAACACATCAAGGCCCACTCTTGCCACGGAGACACGAGAGCAGGCCAGTGTTCGCACGGCTTTGGAAGTGGAGTGCCCGGAGCGGCAGGCCCATACATCTGGCCGCGACTAAATGCGCCGACATCTCACGTCTTGCCCATCATTTCCTTCTCTGTCACTTCACTGCCCAGTGAAAGGTCTTACATCGCAGTCGCGTGATCCGCTACACTACTCCTTTCGGCGTGACGGGAGAAGTGCTCTCTCCCTTAAGACAGTATATGCCTCTTGTGCGATTCATCATTTTCGTACATGTTCAGCTTTAAACGATTTGCTACATTAATAGTCACTTCTAAGCATTTACGTGTTTACTTCGTATAGTACCCGATTCCATTCGATTACTAAAAATTTGGCTAAGTTGCAAGTACAATTGTTTTCTTCGACTCCTGTAATTGTTAAACTACAAATATAGCCGAGTCAGATGCGCCAAAAATCTGTTTTCACTTGGGTTGAGGGTTGTTTAACTAACCTTCTATTCTTTTTAGGGTTCCGTACCACAACCGGTAACAGCGGAACCCTTATGGGATCACTTTGTTGTCAGTATGTCAGTTAGTCTGTCTGTCTGTCCGACTGTTAAGAACCCTTTTTCTCAGGAATAGGTAGACATATCAAGTTGAAATGTATGTCACAGGTCTGCAGTCACTTCGCGTTGCAATCAATTTGAGCTTTCAGAAGACACGACCATTTATGTCACAAATTTTGATATTTGCGAACTCACTCATGAAAACCTATAGGGGTTCACCCAGAATCACAAAATTTGGCAAGAAGCAACTTCTCACAGTACGAGTAATGGAAAAGATCCGAAAACTGTTAAATTGTAGTTATATCACATAAACATATTTTCCGTTATTAGAACTTACATTGCATTAATCATCCGTCAAAAGCATAATAGAAAAATATTATTCTTACAAACATGTTATAGTAAGTAAACAAAAAATATTTTATTAAATCTTCTCTCTCTACATGCAGTATATAGACTGAAGTCCCCCTCTTCCCTCCTTTTCGTTTGTACGTGCTACTCTCAGGGTCAACTGTAGAGATTTTGATAGAGTCTTGGAATCCCCGGGACCGATATCTTGCCAGTATCCGTATCGATAAAAGGTAGAAATCTTCGCAATCCTCAATTGCCAGGATGGACGATTTATCTGTGCGTGAGTCCTACTAGCACTTGGTCAATTTTTTCGCGTCAAGTAAAAAGCGAATTTTTTCTCGTTTACAGTACAGAAATAATACCAATGATACACTGACGAAAATAGTTGCACCACCAGGAAAGAACTGAGCGCCATAACGAAAGCTGGTAGCCGTGTTTCTACATCTGAAAGATGATATTTATTCAATTTTCTCACCAGTTGCGTTAGCAGTGCCACTATGAGGATGCAAATCAGGTTAAACACACGCTGTAACGGTTATGAGCGTTAGTTGTGTTTAACATTGGTCGTAGTGAGTTCGTGTTGGTCCAGAATGCCTTTAAGGCGACAGGTCGTGTGGTAGCGTTCTCGCTTCCCGTGCCCGGGTTCCCGGGTTCGATTCCCGGCGGGGTCAGGGATTTTCTCTGCCTCGTGATGACTGGGTGTTGTGTGATGTCCTTAGGTTAGTTAGGTTTAAGTAGTTCTAAGTTCTAGGGGACTGATGACCAATGATGTTAAGTCCCATAGTGCTCAGAACCATTTGAACCATTTAAGGCGACAACACCTCACTAAGTGTGAATGCGGTCGTGTAATAGGGCTTCGAGAAGCCGGATATTCCTTCTACTGCATTGCAGAAAGACTTGGCAGGAATGTAGCCACTAGTAGGTTTGATCATCACGCGAGTGTTACGGAAATGCTTCAGGAACTCGGGTTGGAGTCTCTAGAGGAAATGCGTTCTTTTCGTGAATCGCTACTGAGGAAATTTAGAGAACCAGCATTTGAGGCTGACTGCAGTACAGTTTTACTACCGCCAACTTACATTTCGCGGAAAGACCACAAAGATAAGATAAGAGAGATTAGGGCTCGTACAGAGGCATAAAGGCGGTCATTTTTCCCTCGTTCTGTTTGGCAGTGGAACAGGGAGAGAAGATGCTAGTTGTGGTACGAGGTACCCTCCGCCATGCACAGTATGGTGGATTATGGAGTATGTATGTAGATGTAGATGTAGATATATGGTTGCTGGCAGTGGTTACGAGAATGTACAGTCGCAAGAAGACCGGGGTCCGGACGGCCACGTGACACTATCGAGAGGGAAGACCACCGTGTTCGGCGTATGGCTCTGCGGCATCGTACTGCATCTGCTGCAGCAATTTGAACAGCAGTTGACACCACTGTGACACAATGTACTGTTACAAATCGGTTACTTCAAGGACAGTTCCGAGCCAGACGCCCCAAACCACCGCCATTTGTGGGGTCAAGCGAGAGGTCGTTGGAGGGCAGGGTGGGGGTCTTTTGTGTTTTCTGATGAAAGTTGGTTCTGCCTGGGTGCCAGTGATGGTGGGTGTGTTGATTAGGAGGAGGCCAGTTGAGGACATGCAGCTAACCTGTCTGCGTGCTACACGCACCGGATCTACAGCTGGAGTTATGGTCTGGGGTGCCATTTCGTATGACAGCAGGAGTACTTTCGTGGTTATCCCACGCACCCTGACTGCAAATTTATAAGTCAATCTGGTGATTCGAACTGTTTGTTACCATCCATGAACAATACCGTAGGAGGCTTTTTACAACAGGACAACGCTCGTCCACATACTGCTGTTGCAATCCAACATGCTCTACAGAATGTCGAAATGTTGCCTTGGTCAGCTCAATTACCAGATCTGTTTCCAATCGGGCTCATATGAGACACTATCGGATGACCAACTTCATCCACAAACAGCATTAAATGTGTATGTATTGACCGACTAAGTGAAAACAGATATGTAACTCCATCCTACAAACTTACATCCGGCACCTGTAAAAGACAACGCGTGCACGTTTGCAAGCTTGCATTCAACGTTCTGGCGGTTACACCGGTTATTAATGTACCATCTTTTCACATTTGCAATGGCCTATCTTGCGCTTCCATTAACCTGTGATCTTGATACGTTAATCACTTACATATGTCACCTAAAAAAACAAATTCCTGAAATTTCATTGGTCTATGTCAATTATTTTTTGGTGTTGCGATTTTTTCCCGTTGGTGTATTTTTCTTGATTATGTTGTATTTTGTCAGATGTGATGAATTACAAATGTCATTAGTATTCGGACTGTGGAGTTGAACGCATTACTGAGAAAACAGAAATATAAAATGGTGAAAATGTTATGATAATCCTCGAAATCATCCACCAAGCGAGGAAGCATAATGTTAAGTCAATGGATTCGCATTCCAGAGACGCGGGGATCGAATCGCAGTCTAGCCGTCCACATTTAGGGTTTCCTCGAGCACTCCCGGCATGTTTTTTGAATGATTGCCTTGAGAAGGACGTCGATGAGATATTAAACTTGAATTGCTTTCTTCCTTTCAAAAATGCCCTAAACTTTCGGAGTGCGTCATCATAGTCACTCTACCATTGCTCAAGTTTACGATAGTACTCAAACAGAGGACGAAAACTTCAGTTATGGCGGAAAAGCAGTGAGTTCTTAAGAGTTGTGTACGGCAGTAAGGCTGCGTAAGTCTCGGCGATGGCGCAGCTCCCAGAAAAGGCATTCGTAACGAAATTATTCCTACACCAGAGACTACTGCTCCTATTGCAGAGCAAAGTTATCCCTTCTTATCACACTGCAGTACTTCATTTATAAAAACATCTTTCCCGCACTTATTGATGTCTTAATTCGTATAACTGACGTTACTTATGATGTTCACATACAACAGTTATTTCATACACTTCGGTACATTCAAGATGTCTTTCTATTTGTTTCGTAGCATTATTCACAATGAGAACAATTTTACATGTATTCACATTCCTTGCTAATAATAATAATAATTATTATTATTATAATTTTCTTGTGGTTCATTGGCCAGATGCTAACCTTTCAATTGGACACCACTGCGGAACTATGTCTTTAATGTACCGCAGTTACCCAAAGGCGGAAAGTGAATCTACAGAATCCTTTCTTTCAGGAGTGCTAGTTCTGCAAGGTTCGCAGGAGAGCTTCTGTAAAGTTTGGAAGGTAGGAGACGAGATACTGGCAGAAGTAAAGCTGTGAGTACCGCGTGTGAGTCGTGCTTCGGTAGCTCAGATGGTAGAGCACTTGCCCGCGAAAGGCAAAGGTCCCGAGTTCGAGTCTCGGTTGGGCACACAGTTTTAATCTGCCAGGAAGTTTGAAAAAAAGTTGTTTGGGACTGAGCGGTTGAAGTTGATTCACGGGAAGTGAACCGAGCGCTTAAGTGGAACAAAGGCGATAACAGTGTAAGGAGACTATATCTTCCGAATCCTTCGATGTCACTTCACATCTTTTTTAACTGACAAATAATTAATACTTTTGTATAGGTAAATCAATATTTAAATTCAAGCTGAATTCAACTCATATGTAGCAGTTTGATTATAAAGCGCAGGATTATTGATTAAGGAGGGAGATTGTTTGGAAGAATATTTCAATACCGTCAAATGAGATACCATGTGATGCCGTCGATGAGAAACACGGCGTGCGACGTAAGGTCGCTAAACTGCTGGAGGGGACGCTAAGGTGGCGTCACAACACAGCAGAGAGGCCTAGAGCGTCGAGAGTGGCGGATGTAAGAGTCGGCCATGACGATTGATGTGGGTAAGCTGTAGAAATACTGAGATGATAAACAATTCTTGAAAGACTACTGAGGGCACAAGATAGATGTGACTAATGAATAAGAAAATTAACGACCAAGTTTTATTTTTAACAAAGAGTTGAATATAATGAAAGAGGTGAAGCAATCAATGGTAAGATTGTATCGTAACAGTTGGTGCCGTTAAACAAAGTGGAAACAATAACTTGTAACTCAAAATCAATAATTGTGAGTCGCTTTCAAGAAAAAATGCAGACAGAAAGACTCATTGTTGTACGACTACACGATTACAGAAAAATCAGTGGAAGAAGTTACTTCCGTACAGTACTTGGAGTATGCCTAGGGGAGCGATTTAAAGAGGAACCACCACGCGGAAAGAACTACGGGAAGGGTAGATTTCAGGCTGAGATTCATTGGAAGAATCCTCACGAAATGCACTCCGTCAACAAAACAGGTAGCCTTCACAATCCTCTTTCAACCAATATTTGAATATTGCTCGTCCGTATGGGATCCATACCAGATAGGGTGCCGGCCGTGGTGGCCGAGCGGTTCTAGGCGCTTCAGTCTGGAACCGCGCGACCGCTACGGTCGCAGGTTCGAATCCTGCCTCGGGCATGGATGTGTGTGATGTCCTTAGGTTAGTTAGGTTTAAGTAGTTCTAAGTTCTAGGGCACTGATGACCTCAGATGTTAAGTCCCATAGTGCTCAGAGCCATTTGAACCATTTTGAACCAGATAGGGTTGACAGAGTAAATAGAGAAGATTCAAATAAGAGCAGCGCCTTTCGTTACAGGATCACTCAGTAAGCACGAAAGCGTCACAGAGATGGTCAACCAATGCTAGTGGCAGCCGCCGCAATTGACGTGTTCTGCATTACGGTGTAGTTTACTCTTAAACTCCCGATAGCGTATATTCCTAGAACAGAGAACCAATATATGCTTCCTCCTCGTATAACACGAAAAAATACCATGAACGTAAATTGCCGACATGGAGGCTTACGGGTAATCGTTCTTTACGCGAACTACTCGCGATTGGAACGGGAAATGACGGAACTGACAATGATGTATAGAGTACCATCCACAACACACAGCAAGATGGTTTGCGGAGTATAGACGTAGATCTAAAAACAGATGCAGACCGAGGCACTCAAACGGAGCTCACGGCATCTTGAAGGTAAAACAGAGCATATTATACGAATGTACAGCATAATGCATCTTCAAAGTAGAAGATACGAGTACATCAGAATCATATTTTACGATCAAGACTCAGGATTTTCAATGAAAAAGATTAAAGTCTGCTCGTCGCAGATTTTCTCACTATCATCTGATTGCATTAAGATTACATTACATGAGCACACAGACAAACATCCGTAGCGCAAATGAACAAAAATGAACAGTTGAAAGTTGAGGTACAGAAAAACCAGTAGAGGACAGTTTTATAACTGTATCGGATATCAGTTACATTTATGGACATTATTTAATTTTAAGACTGAAGTTAAAGTAATATACTACACCCAGTCTAGGAATAAATCCTTTGATTTTTAGAGGCCATATTTCAATGTCTTGTGATTTTTTGTCGACACGTAAGACATTTCTTTCTTTTACTCGACATATTTTTTTCTTTCACAGCGTATTTCTAAGTGACAAATTGCTACCAATCCTACCGAAACAGAAGATATGACATTGCAGATATGTGTGGAGAATAAATAAGTAATGCTGGAAGTTCCAGAAATCGACCGTCGGCGGGACCAGTACCAGATTAAGCACAGCGACGTCTCATTTCCGTGCACGTACTTTGCACCAATGTGTTGCGGGGCGTGCACTGCGAGGCTGTTACAAAGTGCACTTAGCGAAAACTGCAGATCGATCTGAGTCTTCACGCATTAGCTGAAATAAAATGCTCGTTTGGCACTAATGACCAGGAGTCCCCACTAGGGGAAGTTCAGCCGTCGAACTGTAAACCCTTCCAGTTGACGCAACATTGGACGAATTGCGTGTCAGTGACGATGAATGATGATGAGGGTAATACGACAACTAGTGCCCGAGCATCAGCTACAGAGGGGAACTCAGGTATTAGCTATCTCGCCTCGTTGCAGTGAACTGTTCAGCACTGGGAAAGTCTACAGTCACGCAATAGGAAATCGAATTACTGGTTACTTTGGTCTTACTTTCTTCCTCTCAACATAATAAATTTCCTATCTGCTGTGGAACAGACTTCCTTCGCATTACGTGGGGGTATTATGTGCCTGCGTATATCACGCCAAAACAAGATCAGCTTCACTTTCGCCGATGCAGTGTAGCCGTTGTCCGTAACGCTGCCCGCGACGCAACAGTGATATGTGGACTGCATAAGCGTCAGGCGAACTCACCGGACAGCGCCGCCAGCAGGAGCAGCAGCAGCGGGAGCGGCAGCGGCCTCGGCGTCTTCATGCTGCGTCCGCGTCTGGCTGTGTCTGGCGCAGCACTCACTGCGGGCAGACGCCTCCGTGGCCGCTATATGCCGGGCGGCGTTCGCCTCGCCGAGGGGGGAGGAGCAGCGACCAGGGAGCAGCTAGCAGCCGCTCCCACCTGCAGCCGGACCCGTCCGATGCTGCTGGAGCCGGTCTTTCCATCAGCCTCTCAACCCTGCGCTTCCGACACTCTTGTTTTCAAAGTTCAACCACAAGTCCTTTGAAAGGAATATAGAGTCTCACCGATAATCACTATATCACCCTATCATCTCGTGAATACCAATGGATTTGGACATTAAATTCCATGACGTTTTGAAACAGCATAAGGGAAGGATTGATTTGGGGGAGGAAACCAAACTGCGAGGTCATAGGTCTCATCGCATTAGGGAAGCATGGGGAAGGATGCCGGCAGTGCCTTTTCAAAGGAACCATCCCGGCATTTGCCTGAAGCGATTTAGGGAAATCACGGAAAAACTGAATCAGGATGGCCGGACGTGGGATTGAACCGTCGGCCTCCCGAGTGCGAGTCCAGTGTGCTAACCACTGCGCCACCTCTTCGGCTAAACAGCATAAAGAAATTGTGAGACACAGTACCTGGACCTGGCTTTGCTCTGTTACTTATTTTTGTGTCACCCCCTTTCGGCCAGTATTCCGTCACTAAGGGTGAAATGGCATCGCAGTTGTCACCAAGCAGACAATGAGACTGGAGAAATTTGGAAATGACGCTAATACCAGTTACTTTCGCTTGTTTCCCATTTCTTCATCTTCCTACCCCCTATCTCCCAATAATGATTATGTTTTATGTTAATAGGCGTAATCAATGAGTGACACCTAAAATTACTCAATGTTGGGCAATATAGTGCCACTGGACTCTGAGACAGAGAGCGTAAATAAACCGGTGGGCAAAGAGTGTCCCTGGTGACGTGACATGACATCAGCCATGTAAGCAGACGGCCGTTGGTCGAGCCCAGAAAGTAACATACATATAGGCAACAAAATGGAGGGCTCTGATTTGGACTAAAACACAAGGAAGCACTTCCCTGTCCTGTGTCAAGATAACAAGCGACAGTCGGGAAGGGACGGTTTAGGTGAGCGGTTGCGTATCGAGCGTAGATACCGCTGATCACGGTAAAATATGAGTTTCTAGATGTTGTTAAATACAACTGCAATTCTTTTGGCGAGATACGCGAAGGGAAGAACTTGTAATCTGCATATGGCCGAGATGGATGATAAGTAATTGTGTAAACGTGTTTTGTAAAACAACACAAAGGATTATCAATAGAATTAAAACTGGCATCCCTTCAAACTATAAGTACGTGTGCGCTATTATTCAACCACTAATTCTTGTCAGCTTTCACATCACGGTGCACCGTTACTACTGGTGAATCTACGACGAGCGCTTCTACTGTGCAGAGGAGACGTTATCGTATGAAAGACGCAGGTCGGTGTATTTCAGGCATCTATAGTGAGATAAGACGGACGTGCGTGTCCCCGCCAGCAACCTCGCCGAGTTCAGACGATCTATCACCAATAGGTTCTGCGACCGGTCGAGCTAACTCCAGGAGCGTGTTGAACAGCCCCCGCCTCCCCATCCCCACCCCCGCCCACCTGCCGGTCAATTATCGTCAAGACTCTTACTGTCCTGCCTAGCAACCCCATATACTATGGATACGACAACAATATTATTTTTTTACGACCGCTTTTACGTCACCCCCTTCCCACTCCCCATCCCATCTCAACAAATTCCCAGGGATGAAATATCATCGTAACTGTCCCCACTTAGTCCGTCAACAACAAAAACTATAAGGTCAACAGTAAAAAAAGTTGTTTCCAATTATTTTTACATACTAATGTGTGACAACGCCACCCAAACCAAAATCTTCAGCTACATCTGCGTACATACTCTGCAAAATATTGTGAAGTGCATTATAGGGGTACTCTGCACTGTAGCACATGTTATCGTTTCTTCCCGTTCAAATCCCATATGGAGCGCTTGAAGAATGACTTCTTAAATGCTTCTGCACATACTGTAATTAGTTTGATCTTGTCTTCATGATCCATAGGGGAGCGATGCATAGAGGGCTCAAGAATATGTCTCAAATCTTAATATTGCTTCTTGAAACTTTATGAGTGGAGGTTTCACGAGATAATCGGCGTCTAACCTCAAGAGTCTGCCAATTCTGGTTTTTCAACATTTTACCGCGAATCAAATAAATCTCTGTCCATTCAAATCAAAATGGCTCTGAGCACTATGAGACTTAACATCTGAGGTCATCAGTCCCCTAGAACGTAGAACTTCTTAAACCTAACTAACCTAAGGACATCACACACATCCACGCCCGAGGCAGGATTCGAGCCTGCGACCGTAGCAGTCGCGCGGTTCCGGACTGAAGCGCCTAGAATCGCTCGGCCACAGCAGCCGGCTCTGTCCATTCGTGCCGCTCTTCTTGGTATACGTCCAAGTATCCCCTATTAGACCCATGAGGGCGTGCTAAAAAGTAATTCCTCCAAATTTTTTGTATGAAAACTCTTAAAGATTTTTAAATAAAACATTCGTTATTATCATTGTACATCTTTATTCTTCATGTCTACATATTTATTTCTCAACATAGTCACTCTGGCGACGAACACATTTCTCCTTCGAGAAACCACTTTGTTCATGCCGTCACTATAGAAAGTTTGACTTTGTTCACGCAACCACAATCTCACCCCTGCTTGCATCACTTCATCACTATCAAAGTGGAGTCCTTGAAGGTGTTGTTTAAGTTCTGGAAGCGGATGAAAGTCGGATGGGAAGAAGTCGAGATTATATGGAGGATGATCGATGACAGTGAATCAAAACCGTCGGATTGCAGGAGATGACGCAGCTGTCGTGTGTGGTTTGGCGTTGTTACGCTAAAGGAGAGGATGCTCCATGTGTGGACGAACGCTTCGAATTCGAAACTCGGGTGCATCACGCTGTTTCTCACTCACCGACGTATTAGGTTGGTGAATAAGTTCGTAGCTTTTTTCCTTAAGTTTAATGAACACAATAATACATATAACAGAGATTTTACTCATCAATAATATATCCTCCTTTACTGTTTACAACAGTCTGCCGACACTGGAGTAACTTTTCGATTTCGCGACTGTAGAAATCAAGTGTTTTTGAGGCGAAGAACTCACCCACCAAGGTCCGGAGCACATTTTCATCCGGAAGGGTGTTCGATAGGGAGCGGAAAAGATAAAAATCTGAGGCCCAATTTCAGATGAACATGGTGAGTGTAGTCTTTCTTCCCATCCCAACCCCTTTATAGTGTTTTTTGTCAGTCTAAAAATGGTGCAAATGGCTCTGGGCACTATGGGACTTAACTTCTGAGGTCATCAGTCCCCTAAAATTTAGAACTACTTAAACCTAACTAACCTAAGGACATCACACACATCCACGCCCGAGGCAGGATTCGAACCTGCGACCGTAGCGGTCGCGCGGTTCCAGACTCTAGCGCCTAGAGCCGCTCGGCCACTCCGACCTTCTTTATCAGTCTAGCAGAATGCGGACGGGCGTTATAGTTGAGTAAATTTCACGATTTTTTTTTTGTCATAGGACTATTTGTTTCGGTCTATAATGACCATCTTCAGATCTATTTTATAGAAACATGTCCTAATACACTGCTGGCCACCGTAAATGCAACACCCTGAAGGAAGCATCCGAATCAAGTCAAATTTACACCATTGGTTTGCAGCGATGAGATATGCAACTGATTAGAATTTCAGCGCAGACGCACGTCACGCACGCCTGTGGCGCCACCTCATAGCGCCATTTAAGGCTTGGCGATTTCGACGAGTGTACGTTCGGCACGTGTGTTTACCTTGTGGTTGTTTCACAAGACGATCAGTTATGCCTCGTAGACAACAGCGAACATCGTTTGATCAAGTATCCGAGTTCGACAGAGGAAGGATAGTGGCTTACCGAGATTGTGGATTATCATACAGAGAAATCGCTAGTCGTGTTGGACGAAACCAAACAACTGTAATGCGGATATGTGACCGTTGGATGCAGGAGGGTACGACGGACCGACGTGGTCGATCGCATTCACCTCGGTGCACCACTGCACGTGCTGATAGGCAAATAGTGCGCATGGCAGTGACGGATCGCTCAGTGACATCCCGAACCATAGCACAGCACATTGCGTCTGTAACGCATCATCCAGTGTCTGCGCGTACCATTCGACGCCGTTTACAGCAGAGTGGTCTGTCCGCAAGACGTCCATTGCTTCGTCTACCATTGACGCAGAACCACAGACGTCTCCGTCGCCAATGGTGTTATGACAGACGGATGTGGACGGCAGAATGGAATGACGTTGTCTTTACTGACGAGGCACGCTTCTGTCTACAGCACCACGATGGTCGGATTCGAGTGTGGAGACACCGTGGAGAGAGGATGCTGGACAGCTGCATTATGCACCGCCACACTGGTCTTGCACCGGGTATTATGGTATGGGGCGGTATTGGATATTACTCTCGCACGCCTCTAGTACGCATTGCCGGTACTTTAAATAGCCGGCGCTACATATCCGAGGTGCTGGAGCCAGTTGTCCTTCCTTACCTTCAGGGCTCGGCCACAGCCATATTTCAACAGGATAATGCGCGACCACACGTGGCACGCATTGTCCAAAGGTTCTTCGTCAATAACCAGACTGAAGTGCTTCCCTGGCCGGCTCGCTCTCCGGATCTTTCGCCGATAGAAAACATGTGGTCCATGGTTGCTCAACGAGTGACCCAGATTACATCCCCAGCTGCCACACCAGATGATCTTTGGCAACGTGTGGAAGCTGCTTGGGCTGCTGTACCCCAGGAACACATCCAACGTCTCTTTGACTCAATGCCGAGACGTGTGGCAGCGGTGATCTCCAACAATGGCGGCTACTCTGGCTACTGATTCTGGCAGGAACCACATGTCACAGACGTCTGTAAACGTAATCATTTGATACTTGGTCAACATATTATCTACAAAATAAATTTTGTTGTGCTACCTCTTGTCTTTCTTGGTGTTGCATTTACGGTGGCCAGCAGTGTATATTGGAGCCATAGTGGCCTCGTCAAATGCTAAGCACAAAATCAGCGCCAGATATTAGTTATTGTGGAATAGCATCATTTCATTCTGCCTTCCTGATCAAGACTCTTGAATTGCGCCTGCAAGACATCTCAGTTGTTGACAGTAAATGTCAGCAGTGATGGTTACACCTCTGGAAGTAATTCTATGTGCACCACATCGTCGCTGTTCCACCAGATGTATAACATTATCTTTGTAGATGTGCGTAGGTCTTTGTGCGGGGAGCTGCTGCTTTGTTTGGGCTCAACCATTCCTTTCTTTTCCTGATATTACCACAAAGACACCATTTCTCACACCAGTAACGACACAGGATCGGTGTTGTTCACGAGACAATTGATAAGGAGCAAGCAGAGATACACATAAGGCTGCCCTGCTGATTTTTGTGATTTTGGCTTAGAGCATGTGGTATCCATATACCCTATTTTTAAACTTTCCCCATTGCATTCAAATGTCACACGATAGTTGAATGATCACACTTCATCACATTTGCCGGTTCTCGAGTACACTGATGTAGATAATTGTGGATTAATGCGTTCAAACGATCATCGTCAAACACCGAAGGTCTCCCTGAATGTGGGGAGTCACTAATGTCAGAACGAGACTCTTTAAAACGAGAAAACCGTGTTATTGCCGTGCTTTGTTAACAGCATTATCCTCACACACGGCGCAAATGTTTGTGGCTGCCTCCGCTGCTGTCACCGTTCTATTGAACTAAAACAGAAGAATATACCGGAAATGTTCCGATTTCTCCACTTGACAGTCCATTTTCTAGCGTAAACAGCTCCACTCGCTATCTTCAAATGACAAAATAACAGTATGTAAACTCATAATAGCGAAACTGAACTACAAATAAAAAATAACAATCGATAAATAAAATCATAGAAACCAGAATACCAACATGCAAAACAAAAACGCTACGAAACTTACTTTACACACCGTCACGTTACACGCTACAATTCCGAGCCCTCTAGCGGCAAAGGGCTTGGTGAAAATATGTAAACATGAAGAACGGAGATGTAGAATGTTAATTATGTGCGTTTTATTTAAAAACCTTAATATTTTTCACATAAAAAATTCGTGGGCATTCTCTCGTATTTGGTGTGGGTCCCACACACCTGACCTATATTCTAAGATCGAATGCACAACTTTTTGTGCCCTCTTTGCAGACTGGCTTCACTTCCCCTATAACCTGACGATGAACCGAAGTGTACTAATTGCCTTACCTACGACTGGGCCTGTGATACCATTCCATTTCATATCCACACAAGTTGTCACACGCAGGTATTTGCATGGGCTCTAATCTGCATCACCCATACATGCATCCTGCCCCGCAAGGCACCTTAGGGTGTGTGGAGGAGGGTGCTTTGTGTACCACTGTCACTCCCCACTCCCTCTCCCACCTTGTAGTTGGGAATGGTTCGCGGGATTGTTGTTGCTGTCTCCGTGTAAGCTCGAATGTCTGTAATTTTACGTTCATGGTGTTTAATCGATATATACATAGCAGGAAGCAATGTACTGGTTGACTCTTCGTGGAAGGTACTGTCTCGAAACTTTAACAGTAAACTATACTCTGATTCAGAACGCCTCTCTGCCAGCGTCTGCTACTGGCGATAGGTGAGCGAGTCCGTGACAGTTTCGGGCTTACTAAGTGGGCCTTAAAAAAAACAAAATGCTCACTGTTCTACTTTGGATCTTTTATACTTCCCCAATCAATTCTACGTCTGCACTCGTGACCTAGGGGAGTCTGGTGAGGTGGTCCGGCGGTCAGTTACGCCTTGTACGCCGAGCGAGCACTTTATTGCTTACTAATCCGCTCTGCCGCAGCGTCGCAAGTGTTTGAAGTTTATCGCCTCAGTGGCGTTTGTGCCTTTGTGTGTGTGAGATCGTCGTTGTCTCGCCTTGTCCTCCGTTGGATGATTATTGCTGTGTGTCGGGAGTGACAAAGTTAACTTCTTAATTTACGGAGTTTCAATGGAGTGCCACTGCTGTGGATCGAAATACGCCACTGGCAGTTGTTGTTATCATTGTCCACTCCGAATGGATACTCTCCACTGCAAATCAGTTACTGATAAGATCCAGAGAGCAATACCGGATCATGAACGACGCTCTCTTACCCGGAACTGTGGCCAGGCCGTCGCCAGACCAGGCCTAGGGATTCGACCTTTCCGCGAGTTGTTTCTACCAGCCTGAAGCTGACTGTGTCCAGTACTGATTGCTTTTCGTAAAATGTGTTTCCTGTTTGCACGAATATTAAGATAATTTTTTGTGCATTTTCTAATCTATGTAAACTGTGCCATTCTCATGTTTATTATCTTTATTTCAATGTAAATTAAACTGTAATGTTGATTACTCAGTAAATTACTATTATGAAAGAAAGGGGTTAGCTTCTTTGAGCAGTAGTCAAAACGTCCTGGGCCCTGAGTTCGAACCCAGCCAATGTTTAAATTTTGAATAACAATCATAAGCAATAGTGCCCGAAGACTTCCGGTACAAGAAGTCACCCTTGTTCTGCCAGCGGTCCTGTCAAACATGGTTGTGGAGGGGACAGAGGTTCAGGACAGTCTCTTCTCCTTGGGATGGGACACTGCCGCTGATAGGCAGAAGAATCAGCAATGATCAACGGCATGAGAATGCAGAAGGCAATGGGATCACTACATTAAAGACACATAATATGTATCCACATGGCATATGGCCTCTAATTGGAAAGTGTCATAATGACCTGTCCATCGGGAAATCATTCCGGACTAGTCCCCCATTCGGGTCTCTGCGAGGGTACTGTTAAGGGCAAGGTGACAGTGAGAAAGAAATGGAATAACCGACAACGGAATAACATTCAAAGTGTCGGAGCTTGGATTGTCAGAAGCTTGAACGTAGTAGGAAAACTAAAAAACCTGAAAAGGGAAATGCAGAGGATCAATCTAGATATAGCGGGGGTCACTGAAATGGAATAGAAAGACAATAATGACTTCTGATCAGAGCAATGTAGGATAATATCAGCAGCAGCAGAAAATGATACAACAGGAGTAGGATTCGACATGAACATGAAGGCAAGGTAAAGAGTGTATTATCGTGAACAGTTCAGGGATAGGGTTGTTGTCGTCAAATTCGACAGCAAACCAACGCCGACATCGATAGTTCAAATACACGTGCCAAGGTCACAAGCAGAAGATGAAGAAATAGGGAAAATATATGAGGTCATTAAAAGGATACTTAAGTATGTAGAGGGAAATGAAAATCTAGTAGTCTTGGGGTATTGGAACACGGCTGCACAGAAGAAATAGAATAAAGGGTTACGGCAGTAGGAATGAGGGAGGAGAAAGACTAACTGAGTTATGAAATAAATATCAGATGGCAATCACAAGAGGATATACCGATGCCTCTTCTTTAGTCTTTTTCTTCTTCTTGTTTATCCTGGCTTCTTGAGATCTCTTGTGAAGAGACACGATACAACAAGTTCCGTAGTGGTGTAAGACAATCAGTAAAGTTACACAACAGTTAGTATTTAACTTTTAAATCTGCCGCTTTATTGTTGCATCGCTACAAGGAGCCATACACTTGGTAATACGGCAATATTCCAGCTGCATTACATCATAGTGAGACAGGGATTTCGGAATCAGATATTCGATTTTTAGGCATAGCCAGATGCATACATAGATTCAGATCATAATTTATTGATAATGAAGAGTAGACTGAAGTCTAAGAGAATCATCCGGAAGAACCAGTGCGGAAGGAAGTGTGATACTGAAATACTGAATAATGACGAGACGCGTTTGATGTTCGCTACGGATGACGATACTCCGATAAGTAATACCAGAGTAGCCAGATGAGCTGAAGAGGATTGAACATCTCTGAAAACTATACTCACAGATGTTTCACAGACAAACATAGCTACAAATAAAGGAACGGCGAAGAAACCTTGGGCAACAGAAGAAATACTTCGATTTTTCGACGAAAGAAGGAAGTGCAAAAATATTCAGGAAAGACTGGAATACAGCTACATAAATCACTTAGAAATGAAATAGATACGAAGCGCAGCAAAGCCAAGACGAAATTTCTGCAGGAAAGATGTGAAGAAATCGAAAAATATGATCCTCGAGAGCACATTCGGTGAAATTAAAAACAAGCGTGGTAACTTTAAGAGGGCAATAACAGTTCTACTGTTAAATGAAGATGAAAGAGCAGATAGGTTGAAAGTCTCTATCTGGGAAGGAATTGTCTTATAGCGTGATAAAAGAAGAAAGTGTAGTCGACACGGAAGACATGGGGAATCCATGATTAGAGGTAGAATTTGAAGGAGCTCTGGAAGACTTGAGATCAACTAAGGCAGAGGGGACAGGTGGCATTCTACCGGAATTTCTAAAATGAGGGAATTGGCAACCAATCAATTATTCACGTTGGTCTATACAATGTATGAGACAGACAACGTACCAACGGAGTCTCGAAAAAACATCATCCACACAATTCCGAAGATAGCAAGTAATATATTGCACTTTAATAGGAAGAAAGACTGATTACTGTATTATTCTACAATTTCGGAACAGTCACCGGAAGCAGTCATATCCAGAACATATCCAGGAATATGCATATACGTGAATGTAACCTATGTAAAGTAAGTGTCAGACTGAGATCACTGGAAGAAACAGAGAAGTATCGCACAATCAGCTAAACAGCTCATGCATCCAAGCTGCTGATTAGAATAATGTACAGAAAAATGGAAAAGGAAATTGACGATCTGTTAGATTTCGATTAGTGTGGCTTTAGCTAAGGTAAAGGCACCAGAGAGGCAGTTCTGACGTTGCGGTTGATACTGTAAGCGAATTGAAGAAAAATCAAGACACGCGCAAAGAATTTATCAACCTAGAGAAAGTGCTACAGTATGTAGAACGGGGCAAGGGGTTCGAAATTCTGAAAAAAATAGGAGTAAGCTATAGGGAAAGACGGATGATGTACAATATGTACAAGAATCAAGAGGAAAGAATGGAAGACAAAAACGAAGTGCTCGGATTAAAAAGGGTGCAAGAAATGGACGCTATCTTCCAATCCTGTTGTTCAGTCTATACAATGAAGAAGCGGTGACGAAAATAAAAGAAACGTTGAAGAGTGAAATAAATATTCAGGATTGAAGGATATCGATGATAAGATTCGCTGATGACATTGCTATCCTCAGTGAAAATGAAGAGGAATTATTACAAGTTCTGTTGAATGGAATGAACAGGCTAATGAGTAAAGAGTACTCATTGCGAGTGAACCGGAAAAAGACAAAAATAATGAGAAGTAACAGAAATGAGTGTAGTGGGAAACTTAGCATCAAAATTGGTGATTACGAAGTAGACGAAGTTAAAGAAGTTCAAAAAATGGTTCAAATGGCTCTGAGCACTATGGAACTTAACTTCTGTCATCAGTCCCCTAGAACTTAGAATTACTTAAACCTAACTAACCTAAGGACACCACACACATCCATGCCCGAGGCAGGATTCGAACCTGCGACCGTAGCGTCGCGCGGTTCCAGATTGTAGCGCCTAGAACCGCTCGGCCACTTCGGCCGGCAGTTAAGGAAGTCTGCTAGCTTGGAAATAAAATTATCCACGACGGACGTAGCAAGAAGAACATAAAAAGCAGACCAGCGTTGGCAAAGAGGGCATTCAGGCAAAGGGAAGTCTACTAGTATCAAACATTTGAGGAAGAAATTTTTGAGAATGTACGTTTGGAGCACTGTGTGGTAGTTAATCATGGACAGTGAGAAAATCGGAACAGAAGAGAATCGAGACGTTTGAGTTGTGGTGTTACAGAAGAATGTTGAAAATTAAGTGGACTGATAAGATAAGAAATAAGAGTAAAGGAATATATCGAAGACACTGACAAAGAGAAGGGACATGATGGCAGGACATGCGTTAATACATTAGCGGTACTAGAGTAGAGGAATGGCTCGTGGCCCGCATCAAATCAGTAACAAGACTGATGATTCAAATGAATAAATAAAACTAAAAACAAAAAAATCAATCCTACTTAGTAAGGATCACAGATTGACGAGCAATAATCAAATATTGGTCGTACAAGGGTTTTGAAAACAACCTCCTTTGTTGAAGGATTACATTTCCTAAGGTTTCTTTCAGTGAATTTCCGTCTGACGCCTACTTTACTTACGATTACTTTCATGTGCTCTTGCCACTTTAAATCGCTCCGCATGCATACTCCTGGATGTATTCTGGTAATGATTGCTTCCAGTGAGAGTCCTGAAATCGTATAAGAATACAATAATGAGTCTTTCATCCTATTTAAGCGCATTACGTTACATTTTTTCACGTTGTGGGTCAACTGTGAACGTTGCACCAAGTGACAATGCTCTCCAGGGCTTCCTGAATTTCCCTACAATTTTCTAGCGTTGTGACTTCTCTATATACAACAGCATCATTCCGAAAAGCGTAAAGGAAATTCCAAGCTTATTTACTGGGTGACTTAAACAGGTGTCTTCAGAAAGCGCGAATTATTTTATATTTACAAAATAAATTAACAAAATATATAAACATGTTCATCACACCTTCCCATTTCAGGTATGGAAAATAATGTCTGGCAAATTACGCCTTTGCTACTTTGTCATGCAAGAAAAATGTCCTGGACATTCACTTTGACTACCTTACAAGAATCCCTTTACATAACGCCAACAACACGTCTAATTTGCTCCTTTAGCTACCGGAGCATGATAACCTGCTGCTGAAAAAACACAAAATCAAATCGATCTTCAGGGTTCCAACAAAAATTCGTCCATTATTGAGACTAGTTAAAGACCCAGCAGATCTCAGAACACATGGGATCTACAAGATACCTTGGGAGTGTGGCCAGTCTTACGTCTGACAAACAGTACGCACTGTGGATAGGGTGACCAAACGTGCCGGAAAACCGGGATTGTCCCGGTTTTCATCCCTGTGTTCCGGTGTCCCGAAAATTAGTTTCGGGACGCTCAAAAGTCCCGGAATTCAGTTTTTAAATACATTTCGTGAAACTTTCTCAAATTTTTGGGATTTCGCTATATTAAAGGAAATACAACACAAGAAATTAATATATTTTAGCTTATTTGTCTAAAACCTCCATTGTCCCATACTAGTAATCACAGTATCAGTATTGATACACTCAGGCAATAATTTACTTTGAACGGTACTTTGGCCAACAAATAGTAAGTTGTATTATTGTAACAGTGCTACGAAACCGTCCGATTGTCGCGCCACTTACTCACACACTCATTGTCAGAACAGTGTAGTAGTTTATGTTTTGTCAGACAAACTGCAATAGTTTTTTTCTCATATTAGTGGTATTATTGCTGCAGTACTGTGAAACGCAATGCCGAAACGTGCCTGCAAGTTCAGTTACTGTTATTCCAAGGAATGGAATTTCATTAAGAAAGGTCGTTTTGATTACGAAGCAGAGTGTTCAGTATGTAACTGTTTTATTAGTATAAGTCATGGTGGACGTTCCGACATAGTTGATCACATCAGGTCAAAGAAACACATTAACTGATACAGTGCACCGAGCTGCAGTAAAACTCAACAAAATTATTTTGTGAAACATCATTCAAGTGAAGATACGAAAGTTCGAGCAGCCGAGCTTACACTAGCCTACCACAAGGTAAAACATCACCAAACTTATAGATCTAGTGATTGTACTATTAAGCTTAACAGCATTATGTTTGGTGATTCTTCCATTGCAAAAAAGTTTAGTTCAGCAAGAACTAAAGTGTCAGCCTTAGTGGAAGGAGTTATTACTCCCCAAAGTGTAAAGGAAAGCCTTGAATACATCAAAAATCTTCTTTCTACGGGATATCCACTGATGCCAGCAATCATAAGGCCACTAAAATATTTCCGCTTGTTGTTCAGTTTTTCGATATTAATCAGGGAATTCAGACCAAACTTTTGAAGGTGAGTTCCCTACCTAATGAAACATATGACGAAATTTCAAGATTTTGTATGAATACTATCGAAATGTTTGATCTTGAGAGAAATAAATGTGTGGCATTTTGTGGAGACAACACCAACACAAACTTTGGTGGTTTAAAAAGACAAGGCAAATGCAACGTACTTACCAAATTAAAGGCAACATTGCATGAAAACGTTGAAGGCATAGGGTGCCCTGCACATGATTTACACAATAGCGTGCAGACATCTGCTGACAGTTTAAGCTGTGATGTTGAAACTATCGTCATGAAGGTATGTTCAAACTTTTACATATATGCTGTTAGAATAGAGAGGCTTAAGGAGTTCTGTGATCATGTGGGAACTGAATATATGAATGTAATGTGTCACTCGTAAACTCGCTGGTTATCACTGTTTCCAGCAGTTGAAAGAGTAATCCGCCTGTCTGAACCGTTAAAAGATTTTTTCCTAAATGAAGACAAAGCCCCCAAAATATTGGTTCAGTTTTTCAGTAACCCTTTAAGTGAAGCCTACTTATGGTTCATTCACAGTCAGCTTAGCACTTTGCAGCATGGGATAAAGGAAATTGAGGGAAGCACGAAAGGTGTAATAGAAGTAAATGATGTTTTGAAATATACTCTGGAAACTGTTACTAAGAGGAGAGAACAGCAGTTCATTTCTTTTAATGTTAAATCTGTCCTTAAAAGAGCAGAAGTATCAGAAGCAGCGGAAAGGAGTTTTAGAGAAGAAGTTAACAAGTTTTATGACACTTGTGTAGAATATCTCAGCAAGTGGAGCGCCTCATATTTACCCTCATCGCCGGTGTTTGATTGGATGTTACTGAAGAGAGTGCCAAAATGGGAAAGTGTTGAAGAGACAGTTTCTTATTTGAAGAGTAAAGAGATTGAAATCGATGATTCCACTCTCTTTGATCAGTTCGGCATACTGACAAATTTTGTTGAAGAAAGTCTTCACAAGTGGAATGATGAAAAAAAAAACACCATTGGAATATCATGAGAAGTAGGTGAGTTTTTTTAAAAGCTGTGACTGTCTTCAGCATTATTCTGAGTTGGTAATAATTGCAAGGTATTTATTTGCAACCCCAGCCCATAATGCCAATGTGGAAAGAATATTTTCGTTCATGAATATCCAGTGGACTGATGAAAGAAACACAATGGAGGTGGACTCTCTTGAAGCAATCCTGCAGATCCTGTACAACTACAAAATGGATTGTGCCGAGTTTTATCACTGTGTCTCAAAGAACAAAGACATGATCAAGAAGGCTGGAGGCAGTGAAAAATACCCTTTCCTCCAAGGACAGTCAATTCCATCGACAAGTACTCAGTAATATTAAAGCTCATGTTAGTATAAATTGATTAAAAGTTGAATGGCTGTAAAATTTTGTAAAATCGTAATACATTTCTTTATTACTGTATACGTTTATTAAATGTCATTAATTATACAGATAATCTAGATTATATCAATCTTTTGTATCCTCTTATTAGTTATAATAATCGGGTTAACAAAATGTATCAACAAAACATTAATATTTAAAATTAAGAAACCTGGGTACATGCGGAATGAGGTGTCCATTGGCACCCGGGTGAATGTGTCCTGGATTTCATCGAAAATAATTTGGTCACCCTAACTGTGGAACAACACAGGAACGAGCATAAGATGTTTAATCGCCTACACGCCCCGAGAAACCTGCTTTATCTGAGCATGCTTTAGAAAACGGACACCGGATAAAATTTAGCGAAACACTAACGGCTTCTGGGATTGCGTAATTAAAGAAGCCTTTGAAATAAAAACTATCGATAACACCGTAAACAGAGATGGTGGCCTCCAGCTCAGCTTGGCGTGGGATCCAGCGATCACGCGTTTGAAGTGGGCACTTCGACCGCCGAGTCAACGTATGCCCACAAATGGCGACAGCCGCGGGCACAGTGACATCACAACCGGCAGCTAGTGTATATAAGGGGCATATCAGCAGCTCACTGGCAGTCATACCATTTGGCCAAGGCGTGCTTGCCCAAAAGCCCGTGTAATTTTAATCACTTGACGCGGCTGGAATCCCGAGAAGTTTTTATCCAATGTTACCGCCGCGAGACTACATTCTTACACTGTCGGTAACATGGTCCGCGGGAAGATGGGCAAGGGGAATATGGAATAAAGCTTGGAACAGTACAGGACAGTTGTATAAACCTCTCAGCACCATGGTCTGCTAAAACCTGGGCGAGGAAGAACTTGGGCCGGCCGCTGTGGCCGGGCGGTTCTAGGCGCTTCGGTCCGGAACCGCGCTGCTGCTACGGTCGCAGGTTCGAATCCTGCCTCGGGCATGGATGTGTGTGTTGTCCTTAGGTTAGTTGGGTTCATGTAGTTCTAAGTCTAGGGGACCGATGACCTCAGATGTTAAGTCCCATAGTGCTTAGAGCCATTTGAACCATTTTTGGAGTACCTGGAATCAAACTTGGAACAATGGCGTTTGGTTATCTTAATCGACGGGTACAGGATTTTTCTGACGCTTGATGATCGTCATGGAAGAGGACGCAGATGGTCAGATACCAATGCACGTCTCAGACATACAGTTCTATGGATTCAACAGAAAGGTGTATCATGTTCATAGCAGCGGTGACGCATGGATTTCAGACACCTTTCATTTCTATCGAGAGTAATATGAGGCCTGTGAAATATCGCGACGAGGTATCCCAAGCTATTGTCTCCAGGCCAATGTTCAATGTTTCGCCTTTGAGCTCGCCTTTGAGACGATGATGCGATGTTTTAGCGAAAAGCTACTGTTCTGCCAGACAAGATCTGGGAAGAATAACTTCTCTGTATGAGTCATTTTCCTGTTTTTCGCTGCAGTATTGGTTAACATTCGCGTATCTCTTGCACAGTGAACGTCTCTTCATAGCTACGAGCGTCAGGAACGAGGCTAGTGGAGCCATATTTGCTGTATGTGCTTGAGATATCCGGTAGTCATTACTCCTCTTAACCTCCAGACGCCGACATACATAAATGCGGAAGTGTAAATTACGGGGATTTTTCGCGTGTCCGCCTGTCAGTAAGACGCGTAACCACAGAGCGGCAGTGAAAGTGCAGCGTGTCGCGGTAGTTAGTACGTCCATGCGAGGAGAAGGGCTCCCGTCTCACGCCTCTGCTGAGATTTATTTCCAGACTATCCCTTCAGGGCATGAGTGCAGGACAAACCACGCAGACGATGCGAATTTATAAGTCTCTTTTGCAATCCCGGACATCCGCGATTTATGGAGAGTTGACCATGCATGCAAAAGGTGACCTAAATTCGTATTGTTTGTAATGTTATTTGCATCTGTTAATCACAAGTGGTGCAAATGTCAAATTTAATATAAGCAATATAATAAAATTTAGTTACTTAACGTTCTTGTCTGACCAACATAATAGAAATACTCGTTCCCTTCAGAGCAAAATGCTTTCTGTCCCACTGCCTGACTCAGCCGCTTTCTCGAAATCCTTTCCGGTAGCACGATCCATATTCTGGAATGAGCTCCACATTTATATTAGAGAACTGAATACCGGTTAACGGCATATCTGCTGAAGCTACAATGTCTACCTCTGTCATCGTACGCACTCGATACTCCGTTACATACTTCCTTCCAACTGGATCTATTTCTCATTGCTCTTATCTGGTGCAGTCTACCCAAGTTTCTTTCCCTCAGAACTAGCTAACTCAGAAGTAACTTATGTACACCTATAAGTACAGCATGCACTCAGATCATTTTAATTATATTAATACTACTTCATTACTATCTTTCATAATAAAATTATAATTATTTCCGAGACAATTTTGATTCAAAAAAGAAAAGCACTTTATGTGTAATACCATGGTCTGATAAAAGAGAGGGCCTGAAGGCATGATCTGATCAGGTTAAATAAACGAATGAAATTAATCTTGAAATACTATAAATATAGTTTTGCCTTTCTTCAGTCTGCCTTCTAAGTCCTAGAGTCAGTATTGCCTCACATATTTCCACACTTCTGTGGAACCCAAACTGAGATTCCCAGAGGTCGTTTTCTACCAGTATTTCCATTCGAGTTATCGGTATTGTTTGTTTCATTTCAAATTCTGTTATTAATTTGCAGTACGTATCTTGTGTGATACTGCGGCAAGAATTTGACAGGGCAATGAAAGACCTAAGTGATAATTCATATCAGTATTTTGCAACCATTACTTATTAAACGGATAGTTCGATAGTTTTCACACTTGTCAGCACCTGCCTATTTTAGAAATGGGATTATTACGTTATTCTTGAAGTTCAAGGGTATTCCGCCCGTCTCATATGTCATGCGCCAGAGGTGGAATAGTTTTGTCGTAGCTACAGTAGCTCTCCCAATGATCTCGATAATAAGGGAATGTCGTCTACTCCAGACGGTTTGTTACTACTTAGGTCTTTCATTGCTCTGTCAAATTCTTATCGCAGTATCATGTCTCCTATTTCATCTTCATCTTCATTTATTACGTCTTCCCTTTCTATACTACTGCCTGCAAGTACATTTCCTTTTTATAATACAAGATATGTATTGGAAATGGATAAAAGACGCTGAAATGAAACAAACAATATCGATAACTTGAATGTTTAAACGTAGAAAATTCGCCATAGAGGAAGAACAGCCGCTGCACCCCCCCCCCCCCCCCCCCCCTTCCTTCCGTTGCCCTGGGAATTGTAGAACGGAAGGGACCGGACACAAAACTCCGGCACATCTTCCCTCTGACAATGACTTCGGTTCTTAATTTTTGTTTCCTACCTCTAATGTGCTACCACATGATATGACTCGTCTATATGCCCTTGTACATACTCGAGTTTTTAACAGTCCTTTAACTATGGAAGCCGCTTATGTAGTCGAAGTCGCTAACGGCATGTCTGTGCATTGATGCTCGACGCGAAACTAACCTTTCGGATCCTGGCGGTAGAAGAAATTTTTGCCATCAGTGCGTAGCCGACAAGGTTTAGGGAGCTGTTGGTGTAAAGTTCATCATCCAGCCTTTGGGTCATTGTCTCATGAAGTGGATTTAAGTGACACCTTGATGGTAACACGTCCGGCATGTCGGGATGTTAACCGTGGCGGCGCCTTTGCGCTATTCATGAGAAGTAGGGTGCGTGCCGGCTCCGGATTTCAGCCGCACCATTCTCTTATCGTACTACACAAACATGACAAAACCCTATACGCACACTCATTAGCCACGTACGCTCAACAGATGAACTTAACACACGGCACCACGTCGAAGGCAGCCAATTCGCGCGGAGAAAGAAGACATTAACAATACCTGCGACGCTCTGTTTCTTTTATCTGACGTGAGACTTAATCATGTACAAGGGCCTCGTCCTCACGGTCATCGATTATGGATATGTCTTGTACCAGGCGCAAATAAACGTGCATTTTATAAACTAGACAGTGTAGAATTCCTATGTCTGCCTTGGAGCAATGTGGTCGACTCCTACGAACTCCTTAGTAGAGGAACTGCGGAACCTCCGCTGTATATTCGAGAAAATTTATTTTTTACAAAAGCCAGCAGAAGTGGGAAACTGTCCTAAGCTCATAAGGTCTACAACCGACATGAGGAACCTGTTAGTGGCATCATTAGACTCAGTGCATACCACTGACCACTGGATTCAAACAAATAGCTGTGTAGACTCTTTCGGAACTCCTTTGAAGTGTCTGTTGGGAAACCTCGTTATTCATTATTACAGTCTCATGAAGAATTACTTCGGAACAAGCAATTCACGTTTCAGTTCTTACACTAGGTCTTTATAGGGCGCACTTCCTTCATGTGTATACTGATGGCTCTCGATATCAAGAGATTTCATGAATAGGAGGTGCATTTCTTGTTCCCAAGATGAAATATTCCACCATTTACCATGGATGCGATAGCGATTCGACAGGGCTTCAAGTGAGGCTTCAGA
This sequence comes from Schistocerca nitens, assembly GCF_023898315.1. NCBI lineage: Eukaryota > Metazoa > Arthropoda > Insecta > Orthoptera > Acrididae > Schistocerca > Schistocerca nitens. Next base: position 368,189,152 of record NC_064619.1, read on the forward strand.
ACCTGCGGACAGTATCAGAATCAAGAAAACGTATTGTGGTCTATTGAAAATCGGAAATGGATTAATAAAATGAAAATTCAAAAACCGGAAAACATACTAGAATCATTGCCAAAGAAACGAAGAGGCATAAGAATCTCTTTTCTCTTTCTCAGTGCATGTAGCATTGGTATGCAATGACATGGTCGATCAGCCGGCGAATGATGGCAGACTCTGACCCTATGATGAACGTCAGTCTATCATCCTCCAGATTTCAATTTACGGGCCGGCCTGAGTGGCCGTGCGGTTCTAGGCACTACAGTCTGGAGCCGAGCGACCGCTGCAGTCGCAGGTTCGAATCCTGCCTGGGGCATGGATGTGTGTGATGTCCTTAGGTTAGTTAGGTTTAAGTAGTTCTAAGTTCTAGGGGACTGATGACCTCAGCTGTTAAGTCCCATAGTGCTCAGAGCCATTTGAACCATTTTGAACCATTTCAAGTTACGGATGCGGCAACAGGCGAACATAGACTGAGCGGGATTTGCACCTCTAAAAAATGGTTCAAATGGCTCTGAGCACTATGGGACTTAACATCTATGGTCATCAGTCCCCTAGAACTTAGAACTACTTAAACCTAACTAACCTAAGGACAGCACACTGACCCAGCCATCACGAGGCAGAGAAAATCCCTGACCCCGCCGGGAATCGAACCCGGGAACCCGGGCGTGGGAAGCGAGAACGCTACCGCACGACCACGAGATACGGGCATTTGCACCTCTCAGTCTGCCATAAAGTCATTACTTCACTGCGATGCAATCATTAATTAGAAGCACCCTCTGGTTTAGAAAATTCAAGGTGAGCAGTAAACTGATAACTATCTTGGTACGAAAGCATCCCAAACATGGTTCAGCTTGTTCCCACTTACATCGGACAAGGATCAAGGATAATCCTTTCTTCGACCGTCAGCAGAAAGAAGAAGGGCATATCCATCATTTTCGCTTTTCTGCTGTTTCTTCGAAGCACAGAAAAACCAGTTACTGCATAACCTTGTAAAATTGAAAGTGTCCCGTCGAACAAGTGCTCCTGTTTTATTATGCCATTAAGATCCTCCAATATACAAAGTCCTTTAAGGTGTGTATGAAATTTGGTGTTCTATCTTTAATTACATAAGCAGTCTAATCTCCAGATGTTGAGTAATTTTTGTTTTCTGTTTGGTCTGTAGTTAATGAGTTAGGTTTTCTTGGCTGTATGTTTTGTACTTATACGGACGTAAACAATTTTAAATCATTGGTCAGAGTTTTTATATTGTGATCTCTCCGTATATATGTTTTATATCTGCATCAATCTGATGGCAGCAAGGTTTAATAAACCAAAGCCAAATAAAAAAAATATCTAAAACGGGGTAGCACCTTGGCATCTTCAAATCTGATCTTATCCCCTTTTATAAGGCTATATACCACTTCCGCAGCCCATAGTTTCTGAACTTGGCGTGCCGTGTACGTTCAGTTGGGCACACGAGCTTTCGTCAGTAGTATCGGCGCATATTCGTCTCCCACACAACAGGAACTGCACTCAGACTTCAGACACGTCACTCTGTTTTTTAACAGTTCTCATGTGTCACTTCTGGTATATTCCAGGATCATTCGATAAATGATGCAGTGGTTCATTCTTGACAAACTGACTCGTTTCAGAGTTTCAGATGTGCTTAATGTAGGCGAAAAGATAAATACTTCCCCACTGTTCTAGGGAAAGCACTCAGCCAAGTACTACACCTCTACATCCATACACATGTCTTTGATCCATTAAATGGGGGTTCAGCTATATTTATCTTCCTAATAATATATCTGATATGAAGGTATCTATGAATATCCAAAATAAAAAAGACAGCTATTGTCTTACATGGTCAATCCTGGCTTCTGAGAAAAGTTATAAGAAAGATCCACAGAGCACATCTTGATACAATGGATATATGGACTTTTGTGGATGTTATAACTTTGACGAGGCGCGGCTCGTAATTAAAGGCTCTGAGGCGGAGCCGCCCCAAAATATATGTTAAAGTAAATTTCGCAAGAACGTATTACATAATTTAAATTATCAGGACGAATTTCGCATATTTCCCATTCCGATTAAAATAACGACGGTCAACGTTTTTGGAACTGTTTGCATCGATGGATGTTTCCCGAACGATTAGTAGTGTTTAGGCTGCGCCTTGGAACGTCCGTAAGCTGCATGTAGTAGCGGTTTGGGGGCGTGGCTTCTACATAGTACTGCTCTTTATGTGCGACCCGAAGGCTCAGAGCTTGCAGCCTAAGGGTGTCATACCAACCACCACACGTCTTTCACGTTACACTATCTATGTAATAAAGGAATGTAGAGTAGCCGAAACTTCGCTATACAATCTCTGTCTGTGCACGTCTCTACTACGCTTCGATGCGTCATTAATCGACGTTTAGTATTATTGTTTTGTTAATGTTTCGCGTAGTTGTTTTGTTTCTGCCAATGGCTATTTTATCCACATTTCGAATAAGTTTGCAAATATCCCGCCAGAGTGCACTGCACTACAGTAACATAACAGTACTGCCATCTAGCGAGAGTTTCATAAGTGATTAGAGGACAAAGCGCGCGAAATTTGTCCCGTTACTTTACTTTCTTTTCCTTGCTTGCTGATGCTGACTTATTTTGTTGATACCGTGTGATATTAGCGAGTTTCTTTTTCGGAGTGTATTTTGCAAGATTTTAGGGAAAGAACTAGGTGCACCCAGACCCGATCTAACGATCAATCAAGAACAGAAACAGTGCAAATCTAGGCAAGGATACAAACGCAGTTTTAATAGACCAATGTATGATGCAGCTGAGTGATTGTGTGGTTGTGAAGTGAAAAATGCATTTCTCTGTTTCACCTGTCTTCTTACAAATAGTACTGATTGTGCCTGGACTGAAACTGGTATCCCTGACTTAAAGAAATTTCACGCAAAGGTGAAAAAACATAATTCCAGCGAAAAATATTTAAATGGTTTCATTGAGTTTTCAATGCTAGGGAAAGTGGACATTATGTGACATTTAGACAGTGCTTACAGCCGTAATATAAAGATATATAACAAAAATGTATTAAAAGAATCGTTATATTCTGGGTAAACTGATAGATACGTTTTGCTGCAAAGTGTCAGAAAATGTAATGATGAAGTATAGAAACACTAACCAAAGATTTAATTCGAAGTTAGCTTCTAATGATATTTAATACCTGATTATAGAAGATACAGTACGTAAAGTTATGGGTAGAGAGTGATCTGCCCACCCCCCTCCCCATGAATTCTTAGTTGTTTATTTCAGACTAATCTGTAGCGTAACCCGAGGTCTATGTTGGCTCCGATAAACGCCACAGCCTTCCCCAGTATAGAAACCACGAGACGCGCCTGACTTTGACAGTACCAATTTCGATGTTAAAATCCAAGACTTTCCTAAATTTAAGGGACATGTTTAGAGCCTCAAGGAGAACAAACCAGATAAAGATGCCAAAGTTACAAACAAAATTTTTGGACCACTCTATTTCTCTGAACTTGCTTCTCAGTGTAACCTACATGTAAACATGCTGCTATTCTCCAGAGATGTGTCACGACTCCTTTCACCCCAAGTGTCAAAATTACGTTGTGTTATGCATTTTGGCAAAGGTGCCTCCGCAGGTTATCAGCAAAGCATATTGTGGATTGCCCTATGAGAAAGCCAGTCTGTGTTGCAGGCCATTGAGGAAAACAAAATCTTAAAGTTTAAGAATGCCCACCATCAGCGTGCTGCCCTTTTGTAGTGTATGTATCCTGTCACATGCTGTGAAGGCACCCTACAACCTCACAAACATCTTCACAGAAAAACACCCATCCTATGCAGTAATGTACCAGGCTGTATGTTCATATGATTTGTGTTTTAGCTACCAAACATCACATGCCAGAGATAATCCTGCGATCTGGCTGCTCACCAAGCTCGAAAAAGTTTCATATTTGGTTCATAAACTTTACAGGTCTACCATTCCCATGACTGAATCAAAGGAGAAGGATGATTTGTAAAAGAAGGCAGTTGACTGTCATATCTGTGGGCATCCATTAGATTAGAAAGTGGAAAATCCTTGTAGGGACCACTGATATCTAATGGGGAAGTTCCGCAGTGCCTCCCATAACAAATGCAACCTGAAGCATAAATTACCATGACATATACCCATTCATTTCGGTATGGAGAATGATCAGGTCAATGTCCTACCTGAGAGTGTTGAGAAACGTATTTCATTCTCCAAACGAATGACGCCAAGAATTATGCTCCGCTTCCTTGACTCATTACATTTTATACAGGTACCAATCCATAAACTTGTTGAAATTCTCCCTCAGGATTTACGTATTACACACGTCAGTGGTAACTGGGCACATTGAGTGCACTAGGGGTTTATTTACTGAGCAAACCCAAACCACCCAGAACATACAGATAGAAAACATTTAATCAATAAAAATCTATTCAAAGAATGAACTCAAGCTTGTGAAATACATAATCATTATTTTCAGGTCTCTTCAGTCCGTTATACTTTAGCTTAATATCACCATCTTAAAAACATTCAAAGTCCGACTCACTTATTACTTTCTTAAGCCTCTATGGAAAAATAATTTTAAATTTACTATCAAGCTCCATACAAATTTTCCTTCCATAACTAGTATGTAAATATTCACATCTGGTAATGTAATACAATTCTTTTTCTGCTAGCTCACCAACCTTTACAAACCAATCAGAATTGCTTACATTATTTACCCTCTTCAGTAGAGAATTCATTTATATCGAATAAAAAATAACAATATTAAAAATGTTCACTCAAAATTCTACGCTGAGCATCATATATTAAATTTTTCTTACCATACATGACTAACACATTCATTCTCCCAGACATATTTATAACAAAAATAGGAGTTTTCTCAATAAAACTGAAGGGATTTACTTTGACATTGTCATTCAATTGAGTGACTCTCTTAAAATCGAAGAAAGCATCATATGCTTTCAGATAATTATTTGGTGGATCAAGATTCCAAAATTCTTGAGGAAAAACTTCATTTCTTCCATTTTTCACATAGATATTTTGTAATTTAACACGATCGAATGAAAAAGAATCAATTAGTTGGTTATTTTTTCAATTAGTGTGGAAAACAACGAAAATAAAGTAAGTCATATCAAATTCTGAAGAATTATAATAATTAGAAATATCTAGTTCAAAACTTCTTTGTCCTTCTAATCTAGCTATTTCAACTGTTTGTGATTCAAAGAAAGATATTGGAATTTTTGGGTTTTCTAATCTTTCTTCTTCTAGCACTAGTGAATATTCTGGTTCATACTTTAGGAAAGGAACACGAATTTCCATAGATTCGCCTATAATTTTACCTTCTTTTGGAAGTGTATCTTTTATTTCAATTCCAACATCGTTTTTATCAGTCCATCTAAGAATAGCATCTCGTGTACCTGAACTCCAAGGAAAATTTACTGTTAATTCTCCTTCCAACAACACTTCTTTATAATCTTTGAAAACTCCACAAAACAAATCTACTGAAAAAAGTGTGTCACTTTTCTTACGTTTTATCCTACCATTATTAAGGATATGACCTTCCATAGTTAACTCATGGGCTATAGTCGAAGTTAATCTGATAAGGACAGATGAAGAGATGGATGTATGTTCTATTCAAGACAAAATATTGTTTCTTTTTTTATAGTGATGACCTCAAACAACTTTGCCACATAGTTATCATTTAATTTTTATTGGATTTTCCATCATATTATGGATAATATATACCATCAGCTCGAGTAATGCTAAAATCCATATATAACTGAGCATGATTTGGATGAACCCTTCCAGCTCCAATATTTATATTAATCTCTGTATTCTTATTGGGGACATTTAGGTTATTTTTAGTTTTCTCATTCACAGGGGATGAGTAAAACTGATAACTCTCGATGTTGTTCATGATTTAGTAAGAATAAATTTTATCAAGATACCACGTGGGATTAGCCGAGCAGTCTAAGGCGCTGCAGTCATGGACTGTGTGGGTGGTCCCGGTGGAGGTTCGAGTCCTCCCTCAGGCATGGGTGTGTGTGTTTGTACTTACGATAATTTAGGTTAAGTAGTGTGTAAGCTTAGGGACTGATGACCTTAGCAGTTAAGTCCCATAAGATTTCACACACATTTGAACATTTTTTATTATGACATTTAAAAAACTACTGTTAAATAATCACCATTAAAGTCAATCAAACTATCTTTTCATTAGTTATTGTTATTTCTAAATGTTGAATTGGATCAAAAATAGGAATATTTACAGGATAATGTGGTTCATGAATCATTGGTCCACTAAATTCAGCATTAGGCTTGCATGAGGCAATAATATTAGTATCTCGATGAAAATGATCAGTATTCTTTACAAACATCCCATCAGCAAAATTAAAATTTACATTAATTAATTCAAATGGAATAATTTTAGGAACATCGTTAGCAACAGTCTTTTCATTACCTTTGCCAATTTGGTTAATAAATCCAAGCACACTTCTAATAGTATCTTTTATATCCATATATTACTTAACATCACTATGAAAGAAAACACTATTTAAAATTTTATCTGCTTTAATGTGAATATTAGGCTTTTTTGAATGAATAAATTTTTCCAAGATTTTTAAAATATATTGACCACAACAGGGATTTCTATAGTTCTGGCATCACAATATAATTTATTATTTCTTGATGTAATATTTGGAGTTAAAAAAGTTGAATAAAAACAAACCAGTGCAACATTATTAAACTGTCTCATATAGGTACAGTTCATCTCTTTTGGAGAATAGATGACTTCTCACTCAATTGAAATAATCTGCTCATTTACTATTAAAATTTTATTTAATTAAATGTATACTGACAGGCAACTAAAAATATGAATTCCCAAGAAGAAATCAAAACATAAATATTCAACTTTTACCAAATTCTATTCGATGGGCAACCATAGGACCAAGTGGTTGCAAAAAACAACATTAATGATCGATAATTATATTCTTGCATCTGAATGGTTGAAATGGAATTTATGAAAAGATGTGAAAAAATAGAAGAAAAGCATAACTAAAATCTGCTACCTTTATTGAAAATAATGATGAAATTATTCCATCAGATGAATGCCAAGAAAATTCTGTAGTGGTATTTGATGAGTTCATTCTTGAAAATCGGGATGTAGTTATTGAATATTTTACTAGAGGAAGACATAAAGAAATAGCCTTCTTTTATTTAGTGCAAACTTACTCAAAAACACCGAAACAATTAGTCAGAGGTAATCTCAATTTTTTTTCGACAGGATGACACATATTTAAATCACATTTACCATGAGTTCGTTGGAGGTGATTTAATGTTTGATGACCTTAAAGAAATGTGTAGTAAATGTTGGAATGATCAATTTGAAATTTTTATGTTAGACATGACTAGAAAACCAAATGAAGGTAAGTTCAGAAATGAAATACAACATTTCATAACAACGTAAATATTAAACATAAACAAACATTATACGCAAACATTGAAAAATGTTTTATTAATGTTTTTACACCTCTATTAAATGTTCACACAATATGATGAAAGAGTCGTTAAAAAAGCTAGACGAAATACAAGAGTAATAGAACAGTTAAAAGAAGAGTTTCAAAAATGGAAAAAAATTTAAGAACAAAGTATAAAAATATAAAAAAGAAGATTGATGTGATTGAAAAAGTTATAGAAGGTATCAAAGGATTAGGTGATAATGTTTTGAAAGCTATTGAAGAAAATAGAGAAGCTGAAAAGCAAGTGGTTCATTATTGTCATTATCAGTTAGAAGAATTTAATGATATGCTGCCAATCAAACAATATGAAAGTCCACAGCACGACTATACTTTAAGTTCATTTATTAATGAAGTATGGAGAAGAGAGAGAGAGAGAGAGAGAAAAGGATAAAAATGTTAAAAAATAAATGTAAGTGAAATAATGTTAGAATATATTTATCACAGTGAATATAAAGTTTTTTGATTAAGACCTGTTGGTTCATTTAAATTCATTTGTAAATTCCCAGTAAAATTTGATGGAGATCAATTAACTATTGGAGATAGAACATATGAAGGTAGAGATGGATTAATGAATTTTTTAACTAAAAAACGATAGCTATAGAAGATATGAATACATGATTTACAGGTTCTGATTTATGAAATTATGCAGATATATTACACAATTCAGGAGCAGTATATTCTTATAATAATCCAAATAAAATAAAATCGAGTCGAGGAAACAAATAGCAATGTTTGATAAAGGAAATTGATGTGATGACGTTTTTGCAGCATTGCAACAAAAAGATGTACATGATTCATTGCAAAGTGAAGGACAAAAAGTTGGTGAAGGTTTAGTAAAAAAATACTCAGAAAAACGAATCAAGTATGTCTGGATGAATGATGTTGATCGATTAATTGACAGATTAGCTGTAATTCATGGAGATAAAGTAGCTGAAAATAAAAATTATCATTATGAAAAAGTGGGAATAATGCAAATGTTGACAAATAAATTTATTGATTTCGTCGTCAACAACCCAAAATAAATTCCATATTTGATCAGAATTTTGAATAATCTTCCTCATATGTTTTGGAAAATTGAAAAACATGGAAAAGGATTAGTCAACTGGGTTTTAAATAATGCACCAATGAACGAGATGCATCTTCTAGGTTATAAATTTTTCGGGCCTTTCACTAAGCTAGAACAATGATTAGCATTTGGAGACTAAGGAATTAATCCATTAGCTTGCAAACAGCGTGACACTATCTATCATGATCATAAAGATTTAGAAAAAAGACATAAAACTGATAAAGAACTTCAATTAGCCTCAAAAGAAAAAATGCATGCAAGTGACACTTCATTAGGAGAAAAAACTGCAGCCCCTGCAGTTAGAGGAATTATGTATAGAAAGAGAAAATTAGGAATGGGATTAGGTGTGAATGATAATGCATGGGGGAGTATAAACCAGTGTTTTAGCAGTTGTAATTCTTATTCTAAGGCCAATGGATTATCATGTTTTAATTTAGTGTATTCAAGATCAAACTTTGCCTTTTCTTTATGAATTTGTAAATCTTCAATTTGTTCTTGTAAATTCGTAAAACATTCGAAAATTTTAACTTGAATGAATCGTTCACCTTAAGATGTAATGAAAAATCAGCTATTCACTGATAAACATTGTCTGTTTTTTGTTGTAAGTTAGACCTGCTAAAAAAATTTTAATCCTTATAAATGAATAACTTTTCAATCGATTATACTTTGCTACATAGTGGCAAAACAAAACCAAAATCAATTAAATTTAAACTAAATAATGATGAATTAAATAGTATTGAACCATTTTTTACTGAAGCAGAAAAAGGAAAGGCAGAAAAAATACTGGCAGTGATTTACTCATTACGCTAGCTATTACAGTTGTGAAAAAAATTATTGAATATCTAACAGAAAAGAAAGAAGGCACTGGATTAGCACAACATGAAGGCAGATTTCTTCCATTACTATTAGCTGTATTACCATATCTACCAACTATTGGTTCACTTGCTGTCAGATCTGCAGCAATAGGAAATGCTGTAATAAACATCAAAAAAGCTGATGCAGAATTGGAAGAACAAAAAATACATAATCAAGCAATGGAAAAGAAAGGTCATGGATCTGGAAAAAATTTCAAAAATATAATCGATTTATATTCTAATGCATTAAGTAATTTCTATATAGAAGAATTAGTTAAATGATTAAAAATCAAACACTTTCATGGCGTTTTATTATTGTGAATTACCACATCATCCTAGAAAATACGAATCTGGACTAGTTAATTTAGATACATCTCATCATGTTGGTTCTGACTGGATTTGTTAGAATAAAGATATAAAATTTGTTTTTGAATCATTTGGAGGTAATATGCCAATCAAACTAGCTAATTATTGGGGAAAAATGATCTGTACTACAATGCTGAGAAAATACAAAATTTGATGCTGTAATTTGTGGTCTTTATGCCTGTTTTCATTGAAATTGTTGTAAGATAATTAAAAGTTTAATGATATTGTAACTTTAATAATTGGACATTTTTCGAAGTAAACTCATCAAGAATTTTCAGTCATCAGAGTCATAAATTGATAATGAATTAATTTCAAAGTTTGAATCAAAAATCAAAGACTTTAAATCATTAATAGAACCAAAAATAAATAATCGACTTAAACAATTTATTAAAGAGTTAATGCTATTTTTAAAGAAACTACAGGTTATATTGGCTTTAAAAGTAGAAGAATTGCGAATGTAAATGACCCAATTGACGCAAAGGATGCAGTAGACAAACATTATTTCCAGAATTCTTTATCAAATGTTGTTTCAAAACCAGAATATACAAGTATTCTAACATAGTTGAGTAATTATGTCACTAAAACTGGTCTATCAAATTACTTTACCAAAAAAGAAGTAGACTAACCTTTTTCAGAATATTTCTCAAAGCCAGATTTAACTCCATAGTTAGATGAGTTAAGTAATCTGAAAGATAAAGTATATGACAACAAATAATTTAATTTACTTTTGTGACCAGGTGTGAACAAAAAATGCACAATTTTGAATATGATTTCAGGCTTAAAAGAATTATGTTGTTGGTAAGAATACAAGCAGAGATTTAAAATCTGATGTCTCTGACATCACTAAAAGTGTGGCTGATAAACTGTAAAAAAAATAATAGTAATCAGTCAGTAATGCTAAACAAATAAAATTTTCTCACCATAAGATTAAACGATTCTGTTAAAACTGTTCCAGTTGATGTAAATTATATTTGGTGAAATAATTTAAATCTTATTATTTATTGTTCTATAGAAATGGAGGAATAAAATCACATCTACTGTTCGAACTGTAAAAAATTTACTCAGACTCATAATCCTCTCATACGACTAAAAATTGATGACAGAGGATTGATGGTCTTTGCATAGTATATAAAACTAAAAAGAGTAAGTTCATTAAAACAATTTTGTAGGCAAATGTAGTTCTAAGACTGCTTCAGCAGTTGGTGAAGGGCGTCCACAAGATGCCTTTATTATTTGTGAAGAAATCATAACTGAATTACATAAACTGATGAGAAAACATTTTAAATGAAGAAATGTAATTTCTCTCGGTATTGATGATCTTTGACAAGCTGATCTACTCTAAATGGATTCTGGAAATTGAAAGGAATTTCAAAGATAACTCGAGGATATAAATATTTTCTTGACTGTTATCAATGTCTTTCCTAAATTTGCTTCAGCTATCCCAGTTAAAGATAAAACAGGTAAGAATCTAGCTGATGCTTTTTAAAAAAAATTCTCTCTGTAGAAATCCAACAATTTACAACAGATAATGGTAAAGAATTCTACAATAAAGAATTTAAAGAATTGATGAATAAATATAATATTAATCATTAAAGAAAAAAATGTTGAAAAAATTTGCTCTTGAAGGAAATTATAAGTAGATTGACTTGGTTAAATATTTAGTTGATGAATACAATCACACAAAACATTGAACTATAAAAATGAAACCAATAGAAGTTAAAGAGAAAAATTTTAGACTCCTGAGAGGTGGGTGTAGCATCTCCAAAATTTAAAAAAGAAGGTAAAGCAAGGATCAGTAAACTTAAAGGACTTTTTGAAAAAGGATATACTGCCAGTTGGTGAACAGAAATTTTCGAAACTGAAGATGTTATTCATTCTAATCCAGTCACATACAAATTGAATGATATTGATGGAAACTTTTATAAACAAGTACTAATGAAAACGTATTTTCCAGATGTTTATCTCATTGAGAAAGTTTTGAGAAAGCATGGAGATAAAGGTTATGTTAAATAATTGGGTTTTGATAATTCACATAATAGTTGGTAAATAAAAATGTTATTCTATAAATCATCAGTAACGTTTAATTCAGATATTCCTGAGAATAATCGGATTACTCTAGAGCAGGAATTTTCCCACTCTTTAGTTCCCTACATAAAAGTTAAAATTTTTGGAGAGTAGATCCACTCAAATCCGCTGATATTGCATAATTATTTAATTGTCAATATTAATATTCAGTATTTCTCTTAGAAGAATATCTTCATTTAAAGTAATATCAAAATGATTTCCTTGATAAATTATTGACAATCTTTCTTTCTTAAATTATCTAAATTTATTGAGTTTGGATTTCTGATTCACAAAGTTATTTACATTTCTGGATAATCTGCTCATAATTCATTCAATCTAGAATATACAGAACAATTTTGAGTTCTTATACCATAATATGGATATTCACCCCATATGATTTTTCTTCCTTAAAATAAATTCACTGTATTTATCTCAATTAATGGTTGGAGGAGTGGCGTGATAGTAATTTCATTTTTCTCTTGAATTATATCTCTGGCAATATTTAACATATCTTTTATACTTTCAACTTTATTTTCTAAATAATTATTTTTATTTTGTAGTTTATAGTGACCATATTTCCTAAATGATAGTAAAACTTCATATGTAACCAAATGTTGAAACCATTTGCTTCTTTTCTAGAAAATAAAATATGAGAATAAATACCAGATTCATTAATAAATATTGTATTTGATTGCATATTTAGAGGTACACTATTGAATAGGACCCATTGATTTAATAAATTTTCTAATGAAATATGATCATTTTGGTCAGCTTTTATTCTGATGGTTTGTTGTGGATTACCATATTCTAAAATTTCAGCAATATCTTCTGCTTTAAACCATTTATCATTATCTTTATCAATAATCACAGATGCTATCTTACCATTGTATGCAAGCTTGTTATTAATGAGGTCTACAATCGCTTCCATTTTGATAGAATAAAAATATATTACATAAATTCAAATTCTGTTGTGGGCAAATTCAAAATTATGTCATAAATATTATTCCCCTCTGATGTAATTTATCAGCAGTACCATTGGATTGGTCACATAATTTCTCAACAGACTGTTGAAGTGTATATTGTATATTTTTTTCTTTTGTCTACTCTATGTACACCAAAATAAGTGTTAAGCATATTCTCCACTAATTTTTAAACTGTAGATTTGTATTCTCTGACATAAAATATTTTGTCATCTTTAGGTCTTCCGCTGGATAGTTTTCTTGAAAGATGATTTTCTGGTAATATGCCACCAACTTTAAAATAATTTTTCTTGGCATACTGCGTGGATGTGGCAGTAAATCACTTGTATCTGACCACTGTTCTACCCACTGACTCTTCTATGAACCATCCTGCATATTCTAAGCCCTCCAAATCTGAGGGCGAGGCAGAGACATAGGTTTCAAGTATTGATTCTACACCTATACTACGTGTACAGTAAATCTCATCCCTGTTAAGTTTGTATCATGTCTCCTGAAACAGGAATGCTAAAACATTGCAAGCAATCTTCAAACCCACTGTGAGAGAACCATTATTTTTCGTAAATACCCCATCCGATATATGAAACTCTTGCATGGGAGGGTTAAAGCGTCTTGGTGCTGAATGACAATCCTAATTTCGTCGTTGTTGTTAAACGTTGTTGGAGCATAAGGTTTATGCAAGAAGTATTCCTCGTATATAATTCACTCATCATATTCTACTGGTACCAGTATACTGAGTGTCGTCATTGCCGGGTTTCAGAGCTACTGATTTAAGAAACTCATAGTTCACATGTGATATCATCTTGTGGTTCTGCTGTGAAGTGCTGTGCTGTGGGTGTTGTTCATGTCTTAGATGTAGTTGCACAATGATTATCTCACTACGAAAGTCAACAAGCTGATTATTCTGGTCCACAATACATCGCCTGCAGACAGTCCAATGTCTGGACTGTCACTCGGAGGTATATACCTTTGGTGGGAGTCTCAACAATCTTATATCCCGATTCAACTACGGGAAGACTCCATAAACTGTATGAATCAATCTGCCATTGAGATGAGTTTGTTGCAATGTTACACTTCATATGGATTGAACTGGCAGGTAGTATATCCACTATATCTGTAAAAATTTTTTAGAATTCTTCTTCAAAAGCTGTCCTTTTGTGAAGTCTGGTAGTCGTTGTATTGTTTCTTTCAGTTTAAAATCAATCATTGCATTCACCATCCTTATTACAGATGTAAATGTATTGATGTTTGGATGCAGCTTGATCCCTTTTCCAGACTGTTTAAAAACTTTCTTTAAGTTATCAATATCATATGCACCAGGCTCCATTTCCACAGTTTCTTTTTTACCTTTTATTTCCAGATGCAGTTTCTTATTAGCCTCTGTGATATTCAGGTTGCTGTTGTATGTCTCCAGCCCAGTCAGTGCAATATTCCAATCTCCAATGCTTAAACCAATCAGTGATATGTAATTCACCCGTAATACTGAAGATCATTCTTTTAAACTCAGTGCATTTGAACTTCAACTGGTGAATGGATGTTTAATGCGCCTCCTAACATATCCTTCTTCATAAACATTAGGAGGAATATGATGACTACACAGGTATGTATTAAATCTTGGTAGCACCAGAAAAATTGTAAAACACATGTCCTCTGCTTGTGAAGTATTGTAGCGTGTTGCAGGTCCTCTAGCAACATCTGAATTCCACATTCTCTGAATTTTCACTTAGTCTTCAGTAAAGTATACCCCATAAACACACCACGGAATCTTGATATGTTAAATTTTTTCTAACAGTGTTAAAAACATCTGTATTTGTTAGTTCTCTATCCGGTAGGATGGCTAAGGGGCTTTTCCTATTTATGAAGAGACCTAGCCCTTTCTTTCTTTGGTTTCAGGTATAGTCCTTTCCTGATGGCTGTTGCTTCCATCATGTGGTTATGTCTTCTTGCTTCCTATAGTTGCTCCTAGGAGTTCTGTGCGTTCTTGAGTGTCCTGGAAGTAGACGCAGCACCACCAGTCAGTGAACTAAGTGCTGAGAGACCTTTGAGGGCCAGAACGAGGAAGTAAACAATTCCATCTCTCACCTTCGGTACTTGCAGAACCCTCAGTGCTTTAACTGCTCCTTTATCCTCCAGAGTGCTTTCAGCTGCATAAATCACTGCCAGGAAATTATTTTTAAGCGTCCCATTTCCGTTTTCTTTTTCGTCGTCTTCTTCTTTTTTTAGCACATGATGTTCTGCATCCACAACTTGCTTGAAATTCATCCCCAAACCCAGATTAATGTTACTACACATGGCTTTTTTTCAAATGAAAATGTCGTAATGCACTGTCCTATACAAGCACTCCGTCTTGCACGAAATGCCATTGCTTTATCAGTTAAAATTTGATCTGCAGTATCTCATCCTGGGAGGTTATTTATTTGCCGCATATGCAATGTCGCGTTCCAACATGCTTCATCAAGCAGACAAATCCCCTTATCACCATGTGCCAACTACTTTCAAAGCTTTGTTCCAGGTCCACAGTAGTTATATTCAGGAAAGTGTAATTCGACTGGCAGTCTGTTGAGTAGAACACCACTTCCTCTAATGTGTTTCCTGTCAAGCATGTTGTACTATTGTGGTGTTTGTGGTCTGTGCACCCTGTTATCTAGCAAAACGTCAGCTTCAGTCGAACTGTTTTGTATTGCAGGGAAACCAAGCCATTTAACTAGCTCTCTACTTCCTCGACGTCTTCTGGCCCTCTCTACAAGAAACAAATCCGGTTCTGAGCTTTTCTGAAATTCCTCTGAGTAAAAATTTCAGTACCACTGCTATCCTTAAAGATATAAGTTGTAGGACTCGTTCTTAGCACCTTTGAAATTATAAATATTTCAGTTGACGAAGTTGGTAGGTAAGACTTCTCAAATGCTGTCTTGTGTTTTGAAATACGTACTAAATCACCTACATTAAACTTTATTTTGTGTGGATCCAGCACTTTAACGCAATTGTATACCGTATCTAGAAGTTCACTATCACGAACATCGATTGGTCTAATTTTTATTGTGCTATGTTTGGTTCTATTTTACTATGCAATTATTTGTGTGAGCATAACTATTCATTTGTACGAAACGCAAATATGAAAATACATCCACATTTGACCTTTTGTTGGTCTGTTCAGACGTCCCACAACGCTCGCCTTCGGGTGAGTGGATTTTGAGTGGTGTGTTGCATACCACGCCATCACAGTCTTGAAATACCCATTGAAAAACTCTCCACCATGATCAGTTTGAAGTTTATCTGGAAATTTGCACATAATACTGTCTGAAAAAACTGCTCAAACACCTGTGTGACATTTCTCCACGTCTTTGTTTTCACAAGTAATGTCAATAACATCACTGCTGCTATTTTCATCATCTAACGTAGGTTTTATAATGATTATGTATTTCACACTACTTTGACTTTTTGGTACTTCATTTCCTTTCTTATGTATATCAGTCAAGTGCAATATTTCAACATATATTTTCAGATCTTTCTGTGAATACTTTAGGGTTTTCGATGGTCTTAGGCAAATAAGGTTAAGTACACTTGGTGTTCTTTGAAATTCCCTATCATTCTGTACTGCAACACGACGCGGCATGGACTCAACTGGTGTCTGAAGTAGTGCTGGAGGGAACTGACACCATGAATCCTGCAGGGCTCTCCATAAATCAGTAAGAGTACGAGTGGGTGGAGATCTCTTCTGAACAGCATGTTTCAAGGCATCACAGATATGGTCAATAATGTTCATTTCTGGGGAGTGTGTTGGCAGCAAATGTGTTTAAACTCAGAAGAGTGTTCCTGGAGCCACTCTGTAGCAATGTTGGACGTGTTGGGTGTGGCATAGTCCTGCTGGAATTGCCCAAGTTCGTCGGAATGCACAATGGACATGAATGGATGCAACTGATCAGATAGGATGCTTATGTATGTGTCACCTGTCAGAGTCATATCTAAACGTATCAGAGGTCCCACTTCACTCCCCATATCATTACAGAGCCTCCACCAGCTGAACTTTCCTGCTGACGTTCAGGGTCCATGGGTTCATGAGGTTGTCTCCATACCTGTCCATCCTCTCAATATAATTTGAAATGAAACTCGTCTGACCAGGAAACATCTTTCAAGTCATCAACAGTCCAATGTCGGTGTTGACAAACCCAGGCGAGGCGTAAAGCTTTATTTCATGCAGTCATCAGGGTTACACAAGCGGGCGTTCGGTTCCGAAGCCCATATCGATGATGTTTCGTTGAATGGATCGCACGCTGACACTTGTTGATGGCCCAGCATTGAAATCTGCAGCAATTTGCGGAAGGGTTGCACACCTGTCTCGTTGAACAATTCTCTTTAGTCGTCGTTGGTCACATTCTTGCAGGATCTTTTCCCGGCCGCAGCGATGTCGGAGATTAGATGCTTTACTGGATTCCTGAAATTCGCAGTACACTTATGAAATGCTCGTACGCGAAAATCCACTTTTCATCGCTACCTCGGATATACCGCATCCCATCGCTCGTGCGCCGACTACAGCACCACGTTCAAACTCACTTAAATCTTGATAACCTGCCACTGTAACAGCAGTAACAGATCTAACAACTGCGCCAGACGCTTGTCTTATATAGGCGTTGCCGATCGCCGCGCCATATTCTTCCTATTTATATGTCTCTGTATTTGAATAGACATGCCTCTACCAGATTCTTTGGCGCTTCAATGTAAGTAGAAACGCTTGGAAGTTTCGTCTATACCAACCATCTTTCAGTTTGCTTGTTTTATAAATAACAAGAAACCCATACTGTGTGTGGTAGCAGCAATCTCCACATTTCGTTACAAATTCATTGAATGATATATCTGTTCAAAAATGGTTCAAATGGCTCTGAGCACTATGGGACTTAACTTCTGAGGTCATCAGTCCCCTAGAACTTAGAACTACTTAAACCTAACTAACCTAAGGACATCACACACATCCATGCCCCAGGCAGTACTCGAACCTGCGACCGTTGCGGTCGCGTGGTTCCACACTGTAGCGCCTAGAGATATATTAGTTCCTACATGGGCTTGATAAATGGGCTTCAAATTCAAACTGTTTTGTTTGAAGGCTATAATGTGGTTTTAATTATCCCTCATCAACTGTTTTCGAATTCTGGAATATGTCTGACTCAAATAAAATACGTCAACACCTTTATGACGAGCGAAACAGAGATATCTTCGAACTTGATCCTGGTTTTTCACAGCAACATCGTTGAGTATGAACACAGTGTTTTGTTTTCCATTTTCCGGTTGAGGGATATCGGTGCTTTCACTGAATGTTGCGTGTGTCTCACCGTCGACACCTTGCAGTACCTCCCGTAACAGTTGGTAGGGGGACTGAAACAATGTTTTTGAGAACACACATATATGCTCAAAGTGGATTCCATCTTGGTGTGTTTGCAGCGAAATGAGAACATTTGTCTTTCCACAGAAGGATGGATACCCATTTATCCCTCATATGTTATTGGGAAGGGTATCCAATTCTTCTTTTTCTTCTGGTCTTCACTTGCAACGAAGTCCTTGTGACAAGGGTTCCTCGCCTATCCTGCCATGAAACCGATTACATCAGGTATTGACATGCAATGAACAAACACACTTGTAATAATAATATATGTAGCCACTATAGCGCCATCATCTTTCTGACTGAGCTGCAATGGCTACATTATAATCAGAAGGTTATGAAGTTAAAAAAAGGCACGTTTTGCGATAATATACATTCATTTTGTTTACACTTCAGCAATGGTACATAAAATGAATTACATTAACAAAAGAATCCATTGGCTCATTTCTTACAGTATTTCCTGAATAACTGTTCCTTGCATCCACTAAATTCTTTATGTATTTCCCTCAGACTGATAGGAGTATCACAAAACTTGGATATTTCATTTGTAAATTTAACATGTATGGACTCCACAGGTATCAGAGTCGACTTCGGCACTGTACTGATACATGATCTGAAGCAGTGTATACTATGCTCATGGAAACAGTTCACATCACTGTACACATCTTGAATACATGGTAGCCATCGCTCCAGTTTCTCAAACACAAGAGATGACACCATACTTAATCCTAATTAGTTCACTACATTGGGGTGCCGTAAATAAATGGATTGGTATCCAGATTTCACCCAGAGAAATTTGTCATTGTGCATTGATGTGATAGATAGTGTCAGGCCAGTACAGTAAATGTCCAGGGGAGACAGAGATGGGCTATACTCTGTAGTAAACTGAGCACTGATAAAGGGTACTACACATCATAGTTTTTCTGATTTGAGCTCAATAAACTGCACTTTAACACTTTTTGTTGCATTTTCGACCTCCATCACTGCATGCCAGTCACTGTCTACTGATTATATGCCTATATTCAGACGCTTTGATCCACTAGCATTTAAATTATATATTGAAGCGAACAGCAGTAGCGCACAGGGAGTATCTGTTATCCTCTCATCCACCACACCCACACTTTGTCCTTGCAGTACCGCTGGAGGGTGCCATGGTTCAAAGGATGATGCATATGTTGGAGTCCAGTACTGATCTGCTTCATGCTATATGAGGCTCCTGCTAGACGAGGACAAGATGGGTGTCTTCATCAATGAGTGGCAAGGACAGTAGCAGCTCCTCACCCTGCTACAACATGCTGACCAGGTGTGCTACAGGATACCACATGATGGAGGTCACCATCCCTGTCGCAGATCCTAACATACTGGAGGCCACTGCCGCTGGTGCAGTCCCGAAAAGATGGAGGTCACCTCTAAAGCTCTGGACATGCTGGGGGCTGCTTCCTTGCAACGAGCTGGAGGTCACCTCAGCAGCTCCCAACACACTGCAGACTAGTTGAAGAGCACACATTTGTGTCATAGGTATACTGACTGCCATTTCAAAACAAGGTAGGTGGTTCCAGCACAATGAGTTTCGAAATGAGTCTTCAAACCCTCCTACTATGCCACCATTATTTGCTGAAAAGTATTCTTGTTCTTACAATCCCGGTTCTCGGCAGATTGCTTACAGCTAATACAGTTATTGAACCCCTCTCTGTCCAACACCAATATCTCATCAACTGAACATATTGCGAGCTTTACCTGCCAATTCCCAACAGGATAAGACCTATAACTAAGAAAATGAACTACCCTATGTGTTCCACACCAATAGCTCATTACAGACTGAGGATGCCGCCATTTCCCAGGTGGGGAGGGGAGGGAAGGGACTGACCTTTAACCGCTAATTTCCAACAGGATAACACCCAAAATAAAGAAACTAAACTACCTCACGTCCTTCCACACCAACAGCTCAGCACAGAATGAGCTATTTCTCTCACCAACTTCCAACTGGGAGGAGGGGAAGGGAAGTTGAGCACGGAAGATGGCGAGGGGGAGGTGTGGGAAAACACATGACATCATCTGGTGACATCATCAGTGCAATGTTGCTTCATCTACACCAAGGGGCAGGGGCAGGAGTGTGGGGAAGGTCCGCCATCACGAATAACTTAAAACTGTGCCAGAACGAACTTTACCCTCCTAACACTGCATCAGACGTCACTTTATTCGGTCTAGTGCAGCAACTCGACTGGCATGGACTCAACCAGTTGTTAGAAGTCCTCTGCAGAAATACTGAGCCATGCGGACTCTGTAGCCGTCTATAATAGCGAAAGTGTTGCCGGTGATTTTGTATACGAACTGACCAAAAATGTTCAGTGGGATTCATTTCGGGCGATCTGGGTGACCAAATCTTTCGCTCAAGCAGTCCAGACCGTTCTTCAAACCAATCACGAACAACTGTGGCCCGGTGACATACTCACTGTCATGTACAAAAAGTCCATCGCTGTTTGGGAACAAGAAGTGCATGAATGGTTGCAAATGGTCTCCAGGTAGCTCAACATAACCATTTCCAGTCAATGACCCATGTAGACACAGTCCACACCATTATGGAGACATCACCACCTTGCACATTGCCTTGTTGACAACTTGGGTCCATGGCTTCGTGGGGAATTCACTACGGTCGAACACTACCATCAGCTCTTATCAACTGAATCGGAACTCATCTGACCAGGCCACTGTTTTTCAGTCATCTACGGTACAACCTATATAGTCACGAGCCCAGGGGAGGCACTGGAGGTGATATCATGCTGTTAGCAAAGGCACTTGTATCCGTCGTCTTCTGTCATAGCCTATTAACGCTGTCACCGCATTGTCCTAACGGGGGTACGTTGATTTCTGCAGTTATTTTACGTTGTGTTGCTTGTCTGTTAGCACTGACAACTCTATGCAAACACCGCTGCTCTCGGTCGTTAAGTCAAGGCGGTCGGCCACTGCGTTCTCTGTAGTGAGGCTTTAACGCCTTAAATTTTATATTCTTGGCACTCCCTTGACACTGTGGATCTCGGGATATTGAATTCCTTAGCGATTTCTGAAATGGAGGGTCCCATGCGTCTAGTTCCAACTACCATTCCACGTTCAAAGTCTGTTCATTCCCGATCTGCAGCCGTAATTATGTCGGAAACCAATTCACATGAATCACCCGAGTACAAATGACAATTCCGACAATGCACTGACCTTTCATACCCCTTTGATACTTTGTGTGCGCAATATTACTGCCATCTGTATATGTGTAAATCGCTTCCACATAACGTTTGTCACCTCAGTACAGTCCATAAAAACAACTGTTTTGAGAATATCACATAAGAAAAAAGAATAGGGCACCTAACTATGCGATATTTGGTCCAGCGTTCTGGTTTCTGGTCTAGAGTCGTAACACAAAACTCATGAACAGGCAAGCGCCGTATATGGCATCGCATACACAGGCGATCTACTCGAATAATAGTACGTAGCTGCCAATTTGAGAGACAAGTTATGAAACGTGTGGATCTTCTCGTTAGTGTTAATAGCTGGAATGAACAGAAGTAATTGTAGGTCGTAATACATAAAACAGTGTGTATGGTGGCAGTATGACAAAACACATACCAATTCTTTTTCTCGTTTGGTGATTTGTTTAAGATAATTTCGAGGGAGAAGGAGAAAATTCATGGTCCTGACCTAAAGATGACGTTGATGTTAGTGAAATTTTCTTTTCTTTTTGGAACAATAAGGTACGTGAAGTAACTGTTTGTTCTGCAGAATAATTTTGTTTAAACGCATTTTTAAAGTAGTGGTGTTTTGTATACATCACGGAAGCCATGAAAATATTTTTTGAACGTTTTATTATCAAAGTTGTTAAATTTTTATAAGGTATCTGAGCTTTAATTTTGAACAATTAAGAAAAGAGTGGCTGAAATTAACGAGGCTGGATGAATCTTCCAGATGATGCACTTCAAATAATTTAGAATACTGAAACCACATATTAAAATATCTTAAAGTGCACAACCAACTTTTTTTAATGGTCCAGGCGTTGTTGAGATTTCATCTTTTCACTTGTATTTGTTTAGCACTGAACGAATGCAGAGCTTTATCTGACCAAAGTATTCGAATACCCCTGTACAACGCGGAAGGACAACTAGATGTCACAAGAGCAGGACTCGCCAGTATGAAAGGTGGCGGGGAGTCGTGTTGTCAGTAGAGAAGTAATAACGTCAGACTGGGTCGGTGAGCAAGCTCAGTGACTTCGAACGTGGGCTACACTGAAGAGCCAAAGAAACTGGTACACCTGCCTAATATCGTATAGGGGGCCCGCGAGCACGCAGAAATGCCGCAACATGACGTGGCATGGACTCGACTGGTGTCTGAAGTAGTGCTGGAGAGAATTTACACGATGAATCCTGCAGGGCTGTACATAAATCCGTAGGAGTACGAGGTGGTGAGGATCTCTTCTGAACAACACGTTACAAGGTATCCCAGACATGCTCAATAATGTCATGTCTGGGGAGTTTGCTGGCCAGCGTAAGTGTTTAAATTCAGAAGAGTGTTCCTGGAGCCATTTTGTAGAATTAATGGGCGTGTGGGGTGTCGCATTATCCTGCTGGAATTGCCCAAGTCCGTCGGAATGTACAATGGACTTGAATGGATACAGGTGATCAGACAGAATGCTTACGTACGTGTCAAATCTGCCAGAGTCATATCTAGACGTATCAGGGGTCCCATATAACTCAGACTGCACACACTCTACACTACCTGTACACGTCCATCCGCTCGATACAATATGAAAGGAGACTCGTCCGACCAGACAACATGTTTCCAGTCATTACAGCCCAATGTCAGTGCTGACGGGCCCAGGCGAGGCGTAAAGCATTGTGTCGTGCAGTCACGAAGGGTACACGAGTGGGCCTTCGGCTCTGAAAGCTCATATCGATGACGTTTCATTGAATGGTTCGCACGGTGACACTTGTTGATGGCCAGCATTGAAATCTGCAGCAATTTGCGGAAGGATTGCACTTCTGTGACGTTGAAAGATTCTTTTCAGTCGTCGTTGGTCCCGTTCTTGAAGGATCTTTTTCCGCCCGAAACGATGTCGGAGATTTGATGTTTTACCGGATTCCTGATCGTACAGGTCGCACAGCAAAAACCCCACTTCATCGCTACCTCGAAGATGCTATGTCCCATCGCTCGTGCACCGACTACAACACCACGTTCGAACTCACTTAAATCTTGATAATCTGCCAGTGTAGCAGCAGTAACCGATCTAACAAGCGCGCCAGACACTTTTTGTCTTCATAGGCGTTGCCGACCGCAGTGTCATATTCTGCCTGTTTACATATTTCTGTATTTCAGTAGCATGCCTGTGCCAGTTTCTTTGGTGCTTCAGTGTAGTTAGTCACTGGATGTCACCTCAGATATCGAATCTATTTCAAACCTAAAATTGTCTAAGTCGACTGCCGCCCGAATCCACTGTTACTGATACTATTCTGGTGTAGGAACGCGAAGGAGAACCACAGCTATACGAAGACCGACCAGACCCCATGTACTGATGAGTAGGGGCCGTCGAACATTGCGGAGGGTGGCTGTAAAAAATCGCATAAGACCAACGGAAGGAATCACTTGTGAGTTCCAAATTTTTACCAACGGTCCAGCTATCACGGTGATTGTCCATATGGAGTTAAAAACGAATGGGTTACAATCGCTGGGCACCTCCTCATGAGCCACACTGTAGTCAGTTCTCGGCGGAGCTTGAGGTGGTGTAAAGAACGACGGAACTGGACACTGGGTGAATGGCAAAGAGTGATCTGGAGGGATGATTCACGCTATAGCTTGTTGAACAGGAGGTGTTTTTCATGGTTAATGGCTCTGAGCACTGTGGGACTTAATATCTGAGGTCATCAGTCCCCTAGAACTTAGAACTACTTAAACCTAACTACCCTAAGGACATCACACACATCCATGCCCGAGGCTTTTCATGGTTAGGGAATGGCCTCCTTTGTTGCAGTTAAGGAAACGCTAATGCGGAAGGATGTGAACACAGTTTACACCATTTTGTGCTACGTAGAGTAGAGGAACAGTTTGGAGACGATAATTGTATCCGCATTATATCACACCCTGTCACAAGGGCAGCATCTGTGAAGCAATGGTTTGTGGACAACTACATTCCTGAAATGGACCGCCCTGCCCAGAGTCCCAAACCCAACACAGTGTAATAACTTTGGGAATAGTCAAAGCGCCGGCTTGGCTACAGACCCCAACGTGCAACATCACTGTCTCCTCTGGTTTCGGCACTTGAGGGAGAATGGGCTGCCATTGCTCCACAGACATTCAGACACCTCGTGGAATGTGTTCGAAGCAGAGTTAAGACCGACATAAAGGCGAAGGATGGACGCGTCCCATGAAACTGTCCGCTAATAGAAGTACTGGTGCTTTTGATCAGATATTACATGTTGCACGTATTTTACCATACTAAAATCTTCATAAAAATCTACCGTACCATTATTTTTGATGTGGGTGTGCTGTGAGTCATTTCATTCCCGTTTACTGTCCACTTATCGAGTGCCGATAAAGTTATGGTCAATATTTCCTGGGATGTAGAAAGAGATTCTTCTATTGAAGAGTCTAGTACAGTAACTAGTGAGTACTTCTTCTTCACGGCTAAGTACATGTAAAATGACACTGTTAGTAGTCAGTAAATAATTAACGAATGCGTTTTCCCGCATTGTTGTTGTCAACAAGTGCATAGATAAATGTGATACATCGTCAAAGCTTCGTGCGAGCTCAAATACGGGGAGTCCTCGGCGGGTAGAAGCGTGTACTGCGTACTGTTCAGGAAATCGTGATGTGGGGAGATGCTCCTCGCGCTGACTTGCAGAGCACCCACACCCTCTGCCGTCCTTGACCAGTCTCTGCCGTTACTTGGACGCCTTCGTTCTTCCTCGTCCTTCACACTGCGCTAACTAAACAGACCGCGCCAACGCAGCGCCGCAAGCGGGATTCATTATCACACAGCTGTGATGTCATCGAGCGGAACTCCATCTCGTTTGGTGAACTCTCCCTTCTAAGAAGGGTGTCACTTCGAACGGAGGACAAGTGAATTTCATTACTTTCCACGAATTCAGGAGCCTGTTGATAAAACACCAGTAAATACCAAGCTTTTCTAATTGAGGAAAACACGAAGTAATATCAAATCAAAAAAATGTACGTTGCATAAGATTATATTGTCAAGTTAGAGTGGCATTGAAGACCAAATCCGAAAGCAGGGCCACCAACGACGTACAACAATTAGAAATGAAAGCACGTTTGTTACCGAGACGAGCTAGAACAAGACTGAACTCCAGGACGTAGAGTGTACCTGTTTATACAAACGTCGGATATTCCACAGCTGACAAACATTACAAAAATTAGATATTTCGAGAACAGTCCAGAAATGATAAATACTAAACAGTTGGGGGTGGCTGGGGTTCAACTGGAGAACAGTAGCAAGTGAAACAGCGATGCTAACCACTAAGTACAATAAGTAAAAATTGTGAAAACACGATGCCAAGAACAACATTGCCTCATAAAAAAAGTAGAGCACCAGAACACATGGTCGGATGCCAGTGTAACTTCTTACGCATACACTACATCGGCAAGTATGTAAATGGTTAGAGTTGCAAATCTCTGTGACAGATAGAATAGCCACCAGAGTGCGTCAGCATTGTTACCAGGCCTGGTAGCGTATGTAAGGGGCGCGAATAGCGTCGGATCTTTAGTCAATACTATAAAGGACATGGAGATATCAAGTACTCCTGTGAGATGGCGTTATCACCATGTAACAGAGTGTAAAAGGGGCCTCATTGTGGTTCATAATTTAGTCGGCTGGTCGACAGATTTCTAGGGCATCTGTATGTAATACTGGCTCGACTTTGGACTGTATGGGAGCATGGGTGCAGACATACTCGTCAAGGTTCTGGTCGACCACGTCTGACCACAACAAGAGAGGGTCGACGTATTGTACACCAAGCACATCGTGACCCATTCACATCTTCACCTGCCGTCCGAGAACACGTAATGGATTCCTTAACTTTTTTGAGTCATCCTCCACCATTGGTTCAAGACTAGCGGCAGCCGGACTAGGGAATTACCGTCCATGTATAGTCTCCTGCTCACAACACAAACGGACGAGTTTCGAATGGTGCCGTGACTGGAAAGCATGGACTGCCGATGAATGGCGGCACACTGTGTTCAGCGATGAATTACGGTTTTGCACTACCCTGAACGATCAACATTGCTGAGTATGGTGGCGACCTGCAAAGAGGTGACACTCCCAAAGTTTTGGAGAGGGAAACCGATGCTACTCCTGACGGCTTGGTATGCGGAACCACCTGATATGACTTCAGATCATGGTTGGTAGGTAGTGATCGAGGGAACTCTGACGGCACGATAGACAACCTGCGTCCTCGCGTGTTACTTCTCATGTGACAGTATCGTGAGTCATTTTTCAACAGGAGAGTGACTCGTCCCCATATAGCAGTGTCTGTATGAACTGTCTAACTGATGTTGAGGTGCTCCCGTGGCCAGCAAGAAGCTCAGTCCTCTCCCTGATAGAACTTGTGTACGACATCAGCTTTATCCTAGTAATAGTGTCCAGGATATCAAGGACCAGTTAAAATAGGCTTACCATTTAAAACAGGCTTACCACATAACAATAGTCATTCAAAATATGAAACCATCAGACAAGAGGTACCCCTGGGCTCTATTTTAGGTCCCTTGCTTTTTCCTATTAATGACCTTCCATATGCAGTTTCACAAAATGCAGATTTTGTCTTATTTGCAGATGATACAAGTACTAGTATAAAAACCAGTACCCGTGATCTCACTGAGCAATCAGCTATTTGTAAGTATCAATGGGTGGTTCACAGCAAATGGATTGTCACTGAATTTTGAGAAGACCCAGTACATACAGGTTAATACCACACAAAACATACCTGACCCTATAAGTGTAATGTATTCAAACAATTAAATTAAAGCTGTGGAGAGTGTCAAATCTTTAGGGCTACAAATTGACCACAACCTAAATTGAAAAACTTACACTCTAGACTTAATGAAAGGCCTTAGTTCAGCTACATTTGCAGTACGCATGAAATTAGAAATAGGTGATTTAAAAATGAAGAAGTTAATTTATTTGGCCTACTCCCATTCACTAATGAGTTATGGAATCGCCTTTTGGGGAAATTTCTCTCACAAAGAGAACATTTTCAAAATTCAGAAACGAGTCATTAGAATGATATCTGGTGTCAGTCCTAGATCATCATGCAGAGACCTCGTTAAGAAACTTGGTATTCTGACTACTACTCCCCAGTACGTATACTCATTGATGTCCTTTGTAATTTCCGACATGACTCTTTTTACGCAAAATAGTGCAAAATATGATTATAATTCCAGAACCAAAAACAGTCTGCATAAAGACTATAAAAGCTTAACATTAGTACAAAAAGGAGTCAAATACATGGGTACTCATATATTCAGTAACTTACCAGAGCATACCAAAGGTCTTGTAAGTGATAAAGATCGATTTCAGAGTGAATTAAAGAACTTTCTGTTGGCCAACTCCTTCTACTCCATCGATGAATATCTTCACAAGGATTATAGCTCATAACTCTATATGCATTAGAATTGTACAATATCCATGTATCTGAGAAAAAAAAAACTTTGGCTCTTTCCACATCCCAGAGACTCCTCTCCAAGGGATCCATGGAAAACGGTAAATGTAATGTGACGTAAATGTAACAGTTGTGGGACACATAGCCTCAGGAGAGCGCACGACGGCTCCATGACACCCTTCACAACAGAATGAGTGCATGAATGCAGGCCAGAGGCGGTGCAATGTCATGCTGGTAAGTGGGTTCATACTGCCAAGTTTTTGTTAATTTGTCTCAGTACTGTAACAACTGAAACAATATCGCATATCTTCCCAATCTTGAAAATGGCAGTGTCCAGAAGGAATAATTCCTGTGAATACATGCACGACGGATTTATAGTAAAGTGCACTCACAGCCGATTAAAACTGTAGAAAGATGGAGAACACGTAAGTTTGGCAGCGTGTATTCGCGTGTGATTCAAAAATTCAATTTCATAGTTACACCAATCCGTCGAATGAAATGGAAAACAAGAGCCACTGTCGCATCACTTACGGCAAAGGACGCAATAGTTCGAATGGTGGAGAGTGATCGACATCTGGGAAAGGTACTTCTCAGACCATGGTATTCTGAACGTAGAGGCCTCTCTGCTACCGCAGTGATGCTTGTGTCTGGAACCACTGGACAGAAGCGAATTGTACACATTCTCATGCTGTATGTACCAGCTAAAGTGACCATGGCGTGCAATGACCTCCGTCTTGTCCACACTGTCGTTATGTATCGTCAGTGCATGTATTGTATCACATGGCGCTAGAGGACTGATAAAGACTTGGGCAGGATTTCATTGGTGGTTTGTCGCCATAGTAGTAGTTGTTGTTGTAGTACTGAAAGGGGTCAATTAGACCCGCTTTCATAAAAATTGAAAGCAAGTTGTTCATTAATTTGTTGACAGCGACTAGTTTACCACCATTTTTTCCTCATTTCTAAAGTTTTGCTGGAACATCATTCACGTTACCTCTGGCATAAGTGAGTGCACGTCTGTATTTATTTTTTTCCTCTCATGGAGTCCGTTTTCCTCCACACCTTCCCCTGTGCGTATGTGAGGGAGACTGCGACTGGGACGAAAGAATGATTTGAAGTAAACACCAACATATTCAGAGGGTTTCTTATAGTCATAGACTCACAGTGCGAACTTAACCTGTCGACCCATTGATGTAGGACCAGAGACACCGGTCAGTCCAGGGAGAGGGTGTACCATTCCACTGAGTACAGATGCAGAGTTCGGCAACAGGTCCGTCACCCCTCTCCAGTGACCTGGGTTACAGGCTCACTCCACAGCAAGGGATTCGGCACTGTTCCCTCGGATCTGGTAAAATGTAGACGTGCTTTGCTAGTTGTACTCTGATATTATGGACAAAGCATTCTGTTAAATTGTGTAGGTTTGTGTTTTCAGTTTACTTAGAACAGTTTCTCGGTGTGATAATGCATAGTTGTCACGAATTTGGTTATTCTGATTTCTTTTTTTTTCGGGGGGCGGGGGAGGGGGGGGGGGGAATGGGCTACGTGTCTTACAGACATTCGTGGGACTCTCTTTGACTTCAGAGAAAGACTGTAAAACCTGGCATATTGCGCTAATCGTTGTAGTGTAAAGGTAGAGGAATTCACTTGCAAAGAATTATACAATATACGTGAAACCTACGTCTTCCTGAAATACTTTCAAAATATCACGAACGAAGAAACTCATGGACCCATGGGTTTACCTCCTCTTTTCATGTTGAAGATCAAGTCAGTTCCCAACTGAATCAGAGAGTTAGCGGAATTTCTGCCCTGAACAAGGAGTAGATACAATGCAATTGTACAACTGGCAGCTGAGAGCGTACAAGAGGAAGCAGAGAAGAGAAGTGTGCTTCGAAAGCAGTAGTTTCAAAAAAGTAACTCTATGTTGGACACGAAGTTCTGCCTACCGGTAGTTGTATAAGCAAAAATTCATTTGGAACAATTACTTTAGTATTTATTGAGTGTCATTTTGCGTAAGGAAGATTGTACATCCAAACACCATAGAATTAAAGACCCTCCAGTCCAAATGTTCCAGGGGAGTGCATCACTTTTTAACCATGGAGGTATACAGAAGATAGCTGAGTAATGAACATGGAAAATTAATTCTTTTCTTTTCCGTCTAAAATGTGTATTTGCTAATATGTGTGGTTCCCTCTAGGCTAGTAATTACCTGAGATTTTATATCCTTCTTTGGATCATGTATCTCGTTGTTGAAACTCGTTGAGTAATGTGTGTGTGCTCATATCTATTCATTCACTTATGGAATATCTTTGGGTTTCGTTTCCTGGTTACGGCTTCTCTGGTGTCTCAGTAGGTGGTGGCCTCGCCGTGCCCCTTTCGTTTGATGTTGTTGCCGTTAACTGGTCTGTCTTACGCTACTGACCATTATTTTGTCTAATGCCCTTAATATGGATCAGCATCCTGGTAATTAGAATGTCCCCAAATTAAATATGGATTCAATTGTAAAAGGATTTGCACTTTACCTAATTCTGTGTTGTGAGTATCTGATCTATAAAGGTCTGCTTTTATCTGCACTACTGGTGTGTGT
This sequence comes from Schistocerca nitens, assembly GCF_023898315.1. Classification (NCBI taxonomy): domain Eukaryota; kingdom Metazoa; phylum Arthropoda; class Insecta; order Orthoptera; family Acrididae; genus Schistocerca; species Schistocerca nitens. Next base: position 368,219,632 of record NC_064619.1, read on the forward strand.
ATATTCTAGGTTTACGTATCTTTAATATTTTTCATTATCAGTTCACTTCAAGTACTTGTGGGCTAAGTAGTCACAGTTATTTGCTTTGAGTTCCTCAGTCAGGAGGCCATGTTTGGAGGCCCATTTGCTATTTGGAATTTATTATACATTTATTGTGGGTCTTTTGTAGTTAACCATTCATTTGCAAATTCACGCTAAAGTTCTCCAAATTACCCATTCAGTTATATTTCAAATTATTTACCCATTACCCTGCGCTAAACTGAGCAGAATTATAATTGAGGCCCTTGATAAGGACTGGTCGTTGGTCGACTTTCGTGAAAAATTGCTAGAGGAAAATTTGTTAAGAGGAATTAAAAATGAATTGGCCAATCAACATTTCTGTCATGCTGAAAATCATAGATGACCACTCTTCCGATATATTGAGGATTTTCGGATATCCACGTCACCTCTCTGCCTTAGGGTACCGAAATGGTGGCAGTAAATAAAATTGCAGAAGGTAAGCACCCAGAAACCCCGTCGTGTGTTTTCTTCACTAATAAACCGGAGACGTTTGCCGAAATAGATGAGCTAGTGGCGAGTATACGTAAATAGCATCCAGTACGATATTCGTGAATGTAGGTTGGAGCCCATTGTGGCTAAAAACACATCCCCCGCTAATAAGTCAAAATAGGTGACATCTGATGGCAGAAAATGTTTTCGATGGAATCAGTTAGGTGATCTAGTGCGAGATTGTCCAATATCCTAAAACAGGGTAAAACGGAGCTGATACCACAAGTAAGAAGTTCTGAGGCCGCTCGAGGGTTGTGATAAGGCACAGGGCGCTTCTAACTCAAGTTAACCGTTTATTTGTAACATCTTAGATCATGAGCTAATTCGCACTTTCTTGACTCGGGTAGTTGCATCTCTCTGCTCGGTTAACAGTTTCGCATTTGAAAACTCCCTCCTTTACAAGAAGTAATCAAACAATGGTCAATTACAAATTGTTACCTGTGTTGGGCAAGATCGATGTTAACATAGGAATTCGAGGGCTGTCATCGCTGATAAGTTTAATGTTGTCAAGGATCTCCCTATTTATGTATTGATTGGTTGTGATTTTCAAATGAAGACACGATGCATTTTAGATAACGCAAGTAGAGAGTTCATTTTTAAATTTTCGCCTAACAAAAGGTGTTTGCTGTGTAACCGTAATTATACTCAAGTGGTGTGTAATATTAAAGACAAAGTTGGCCCTTTCGGAGTTGCTAAACTGAGCGAAATTGAGGATCAGAAATTGCTTGAAGTGCATGGGGAATTTCCTAATGTCCTTTAGTGATAAATTAGGGATCACGGTTATGGACCATTGGTTCATCACCACATCCTTACTCAAAAAGAGGTATGAGAATCTGTGCCATTAGCTGTCCTCTATAAATGTTTGCTTGATTTTCAGAAGCTCGATATTTTACCATGCTAGATCTTAATCAAGCTTGTCATGAGGGTGTATTGGCTGAACAATCAAAGCTTCTCACAGCATTTTGTACTGGCTGGAATCTGTTTGAATATAATTGTGCTCATTTTGGGTTGGTTGTGTTGCCACCTTTCCTGGATTCCATGTTAAGCAAGTTCAAATTTAAACCTGTTTACGATTCTCTAGATGATGTTTTACCAAACAGTAAGACCTCGTTGAACATCTTAATCATTTATTCCAGGTCTTACGCCTTTTACGTGAAGCCGGACTAACTGTGAAAACTTCCAAGGTAAATTTGTCCCCCTGACGGGTTTCCTTTTGGGGATACGTTGTCTCAGCTGATGGAATCAGGGTTGGTCAGAATTGCACTAGGGCTATCTATCAGTTGCGTCTGCCTAAAGACAAACAGGGTGTGCCTAGATCTATAGGCCGAATTGCCCGCACTCCTGAATCAGTTGTACAGAAAAGTTTCAGTGTACAGAAACTCAGCATTTTATGTTTGACTTCTTGAAAATCAGCTTGGCTCGTGCTCCTGTCTTATCTGTTCCTGATTTGGATCGCGAGTATCTTGGAAACAGGTGCCTCTATTCCAGAGATAGTGGTCATTTTATTGCAAGAGCCTGATGGGGAGCTGAAGCCTATGCTTCGAGATCTTTATCGTCCACTGAAGTTAGGTACTCTGTGTATGAGCTGGAGGCCTTGGCTGTCTTGTTCAGCCTCTATAAATTTAAGTTCTACTTTGAGCACTAACTATATCGTTGGAAACAGATAACCGTGTTTTAACCTGGGTATTGTCCAATCCCAAAAAACAGGCATGATTGCCTGCTGAACTGTTAGAATTTCCGTCTCCCGTTTTTAAGTGAAGCCTATGAATGTTCAGACAAGTTACTGATGCTCTCAGTCGTATGTTCCGGAGTGACTCAGAAGTTGCTGAGACGCCGCAAATCAGCCAGGAATCTGTGTGTGCTTGTGCTGTCCTGATCGAGATACCTGCGTTGTTCGATGACTTAAAAGAGGAATAAGAAGCAGATGCTTAATTAAGTAATATGAAGCAACAGCTTAGGAGGTGGTCAACATGTGCTGCGAAATTCATTCAACAATATCCTCTTGTGCTACTATACCCCCTGTGATGGGGAGGTGAAGATTTGTCTTCCGAAGTTATTGGTTGCAACAGTTTTTAAACGTTTTTACCAACCTCTCTGGGGAACATCTGTGTATTTACAAATCCACCACGAGAATTAAAGAGCATTTAACTTGACCTAGTTCCAGTCCCGACGTAACTATGTTTGTCAGATAATGCTAAGAATTCAGATTGGCTAAACCTAATTCTAGAATCCGCAGGGGCAGTCAGCCTTTAAGTCGGATAGAGAACTCTATGGATAAGATATTTTATCGACTACCTGGGCACTCACTCCCATACTTAAAGTGGTAACCGATACATATTCGTGGTGGCTGACACATTTACTCGTTTAGTTTGGTTATTGCCGAGTAAATATATAAGCCATGGTTCCCGTTCGACATCTGTCGAAAATATTTTCGGTATTTGGGACACCCAAGGTTTTAGTGAGTGATAATGCCCTGAAATTTTTGTCCCGGGAATTCAGGAGGTTTTGCTTTAATAGTGCCGATTTCTCACATCATAGCCACCCCCTATTACCTGCAGCTGTCATTTGTGTAACGAGTTAATCGTAACTTGAAATCGATCCTGATTATTTTCCGTGCCCAATCTCAGCCGAAGTGGAACCAGTCTATCAATTGCCTTAATTTCACATTTAACACAGGTGTGCATGAAACCCAAAAAACGACACCTACCAAGTTGATATTTTTGTTTCCGATTAACCCGCCTATATCCACCCTGTGGTCAATAAACGATTTCCTTCCTGAGGATATTAGATATTAATGATATTAAAGAATTATATATTAAAGAATTACCTAATTAGATATTAAGGAATTTCTTAGCTGAAAGTAAGGCTGGCCAGAAGATTACTGCTAAAATGCTTTCTAGCTTTGTGGGGCCTTACAGAATTGACAATGTGATCCGGGCAGCTTCGTTGTTACGACAGAGCCACTAAGAGACAACTCAAGGCGATTTGAACTCAGCTCATAGTTACTCTAGTAATCGAGATTTTGAACCACAGGTTGGCCCTTAAATTTTAGGCCTTCACACCGTCACACCTTCCACCCTTCTTTTCCTTTAAGGGGATAGAATTGAGCCGTAAGTGCGCGCTCATATCCATTCTTTCACTCGCAGAACTTCTTTGGGTTTCGTTACCTAGCTACAGGGACCCTAGTGTCATGGTAGGTGGCGGCCTCACGGCGCCTAGGATTTGACTTAAGTGGACTTGCAGCTCACGCTACAGGTCTGCTGGGGGTTGAATGTTAGAGATGGAGTCTGTCTGTATCGCGGGCTGCACTTCCTGCTCGCTACATTTGGATAGCAGATGTTAACTTTGTGAAGTGAGCCTACAACCACTGGAGAGTCGCCACTTCCATCTGCCTTCGAGTTAGTGGCTCGTACTTTCGAGTTCAACTGAGCCTGTGTCTTGCTGCCACATAGACTGTTCTTAATTCTTCCAGGTCTGATATCTGAGTAAACAGTGAGCAGTACGTCTTGTGTACACCCGCCAGTGTAGCCGAGAGCGCTAATGCGCTGCTTTCTGGACTCGGGTAGGCGTGCCGGCCTCGGATCGAATCCGCCTGGCGGATTACCGACGAGGGCCGGTATGCCGGCCAGCCTGGATGTGGTTTTAGGCGGTTTTCCACGTCCCAATAGGAGAATACTGGGCTGGTCCCCACGTTCCGCCTCAGTTACACGACTCACAGACATCGGCAGACGTTCGCACTGTTTTGTGGCTTACACTAGACGCAGACAGCTGGGGTACACAACTTACGTCCTGGGAGGATTCGGGTTGGCGGCAGGAAGGGCATCCGGCCACCCTCTGCAACTAACACTGCCAAATCCGTCATAACAAGGCCGATCCCCCGTGGAAGCGGGACAAGGCCCAAGGAAAGAAAAGTATGTCTGGTGTACGGTAAAGGGTCAACGGCGGTTCATTAAAGCCACTGTGTTTTTGGCGCTGCATTGAGTTCGGCGTCAGTAAGCTGGTCTGGCTTACATTACTGGCCATTATTTTGACTATGGCCCCTAGCGTCGATCACCATCCAGGTAATATGAATGCGTCCCATTTAAATATGGATTCAACTGTAAGAGAGCTTGAATTTTACCTTCTTCTGTGTTGTGAGTCCCTGATCCATAAAGATTTGCTTTTATCTGGTGCATGTAATTTCTAGGAATTGATATCTTAAGTATTTTTCATTATCAGTTAACTTTAAGTACTTGCGGGTCAAATATTGTTAGTTATTTCTTTTGGAATTCTCAGTCGGGATTAAAAGGGCTATGTGCATATTGTAATTTGATATGTTACATAAATTTTACTCTGTTAAACTTAAGTACTTACAGGCTAAACAGGCTCAACTCTCTACCCTGATTTTCTCTGTCATGGTTGGAGACCCATGTGCTATTTGGTGCCGGCCGAAGTGGCCGTGCGGTTAAAGGCGCTGCAGTCTGGAACCGCAAGACCGCTATGGTCGCAGGTTCGAATCCTGCCTCGGGCATGGATGTTTGTGATGTCCTTAGGTTAGTTAGGTTTAACTAGTTCTAAGTTCTAGGGGACTCATGACCTCAGCAGTTGAGTCCCATAGTACTCAGAGCCATTTGAACCATTTTTGCTATTTGGTATTTATTTATTACGTAAATTTAATGTGCATTGAACAGGTGTATTTTAGAATATGTACTGAAAATCGAGCAACTGTTTGGGGTGTGGGCTGAACTCAAGCCAGTTCTTATGTGTTGGTGAATCCATGTGTTTCAGCCCCTTTATTTGCTTTGAATTTGTGCTTGGTTGCTCTCATGAATAATTTCTTATGCTTGTTGATTCGTCAATATTCCCTTTCTTATTTTAAATGCAATGTAGAAGTCGCATATATTGCTATCCTGAAAGTCTTTCCTTAATGTATGAAGTGTTATTCGTGTTTTGTTTATTACAGTACTGATTCTCAAGTAACGAAAATAATTGTTAAGAACATTGAGAGTCTCTGGGGGAGATTTTCTAATATTTACCAAGTTTAAAGATTTTGCTTCGTTATAAATTAAAAAAAGGGGAATTCTCTGTACGTTCAAAGGACAGTAATTTAAAGCTTTACTAACTTATTGTGGCGTAGTTTGAAGTTTCCTTGAGCTTAATTATTCGTCGTTGTTTATGTTAAATTTAAACTTTGTGGCAAATAAATAGGCTGAAGATGATTATCTACCGTAAATCTTTCACATTCAAGTTCACTGTCATTTCAGAAGTATTCCTGGTTGTAAGCCAGATGGTTCCAGATTCTGTAATGTTGAGATAAGGTTTAATTTATGCATGGAATAGGTGCGACGAAAAGAAGTCTTGACAGCTGGTTTCGAGTATTGAACACTTAAGTCTACTGCGTGAGAAGAATATCTTTTATATACCACCGTGACTTACAAAGTGTTTCAAATTATTAAGGAAATACTAATGACGTCGCTGATTAAATAACTGCCAGCAAGAAGGGCGTGAAGCTGCCAGCTGGTGAGGGAGCACCAAGCTTATTGGTGGGTAGCGAGAGTTGTTCAGGATTTGTTGTCGCTGGCTGCTGGGTATGTGCCGAGCCTGTTGTGATCTACAGAAGAGGGACACTGAGGAGCCAAATAAACTGGTACACCTGTCTAATATCGTGTAGGGCCCCCGCAAGCACGCAGATGTGTCACAACATGAAATGGCATGGACTCAAGTAATGTCTAAGGGGAATTGACACCATGAATTCTGCAGGGTTGTCCATAAATCCGCAAGAGCACGAGGGGATGGAGATCTCTTCTAAACAGCATATTGCAAGGCATCCCAGATATGCTCAATAATATTCATCATTTTGATTTGCAGCTCCTTGTGTTGGCCGTGTTTGCAGTTAAAATTGTTGGATGTGAGGTCCGCCAGTTATGCAAAACACCGTTTTTTCTCATTATCCAAACATGTATCGGCACCACTGTGCCACCATCAGTGGGTTTTCGTTTTTTTTGTTCTGTAACGTGAGCATTTTTGTTAAATGATTATAAAATTATTTGGATGTTTAGTTCAAACAATAGATCGTTTCTTTTTGTAAATACCTTTACATTTGGTGTGCAAGAATTTTCTGGATCACTTGTGTGTTAATTACTACAAGTAGCTTGTCATTTGCAACCAAACGATGTTTATGAGAAAGTTTTTCGCTGGGAGTTAACCCGTCTTCTAGAATGTAATTTAGTTTGTCCCGATGTTTTGCGCCTATATTCGTTTTTACTTACATTTCGTGTGGCAAGCACTTTCATTCTCCGCATCATGGTGAGGTGTTGTGATGCACACGTAACTATAATAAGTATTTTCCACAAATAACGTAGTAAAACACTTTTCACTTCACCAAAACAGTGTGACTGTGGTTTGTTGTGTGTCTCAGCCCAGTCAGTGTTCATCTGTTCACCAGAGAGTTCGGCGCTAAATTTGAATTTTGTTTGCATTTTATCTTTGTGTGCGTGTGTGTGTGTGTGTGTGTGTGTGTGTGTGTGTGTGTGTGTATGCGTGCGCGTGTGTGTTTTCTGTACGCTTCTTACCTGTGTGTGTTGTCTTTTTGTGGTATTCCTTATTTGTGTAAATGGTGTGTCTTTGCAGATTTTAGTGTATCTATTTTTCGTGTGTGTGTGTGTGTGTGTGTAGACTTTTTATCTGTTCGTGCTGTTTTTATTTGGAAAGTTCCTTTAATGTGTTAAATAGTGTGCCCTTGCAGAGTGTAGTGTATTCGTTTAAGCCTGTTTTCCTTCTGCTATTGCTTTCTGTATATGAAAGTTTTCCTCAATGGTCAGTTTTCTGTATAGGCTGTGGCTGGGTTTTAGTATTCATAAGTCTGTTTCTATTGTGGTTGGGTGGTGATTGTGGGATACAAGGTGGTCAGCAAATGTGTAGTGGGAGCTGCTGCTTTTTAAAGCTCTGAGATGTTCTGAATATCTGGTTTTGAAGTTTCTGCATGTTTGTCCTATGTACACCGACTGGCAAGTGTTGCATGTGAGTTCATATATTCCTGATCTGTTAAATTTATCCATAGGTCTTTTTGTGTGCGGATCTTTTTCTCTGTTGTGTTCTCCGTCCTGTATCCTATTTGGAGTCCCTGTTTCTTTAATATGTTGTCTATCCTGTGAACAATCTTGTTATTGTAGGTGAGTATGTGCCACTTCGTTTTGTGTGTGTGTTGTTGCTCTGTTGTGTCTTGTGTGTGGTCATTGTTCGTGTTTTGTGTTGTTCTGTGCTTATACACACACACACGAAAAATAGATACACTAAAATCTTCAAAGACAGACGATTTACACACAAAAGGAATACCATAAAAAGACAACGCACACAGCTAAGAAAAGTACAGAAAACACAAACTCAGACACACACACACACACACACACACACAGATAAAATGCAAACAAAATTAAAATTTGGCGCCGAACAAATGAACACCTACTGGGTTGGGACACACAACAAACCACAATCGCACTGTGTTTTGGTGAAGTGAAAAGTGTTTTACTACGTTATTTGTGGAAAATACTTGTTATAGTTACGTGTGCATCACAACACCTCACCATGATGCGGAGAATGAAAGTACTTGCAACATGCAAACGTAAGTAAAAACGAATATAGGCGCGAAAACATCGGGACAAACTAAATTACATTCTAGAAGATAGGTTAACTCCCAGCAAATACTTTCTCATCAACATCGTTCGGTTGGAGATGACAAGCTACCTGTAGTAATTAACACACAAGTGATCCAGAAAATTCATGCACACCAAATGTAAAGGTATTTACAAAAAGAAACGATCTATTGTTTGAACTAAACATCCAAATAATTTTATAATCATTTAACAAAAATGTTCACGTTAGAGAATAAATAAAAACGAAAACCCACTGATGGTGGCACAGTGGTGCCGAAACATGTTTGGGTAATGAGAGAAAACGGTGTTTTGCATAACCGGCGGACCTTACATCCAACAATGCTCAAAATCTTTATGTCTGGAGAGTTTGGTGCCCATCGGAAGTGTTTAAACTCATAAGAGTGTTCCTGCAGCCACTTTGTAACAATTCTGGACGTGTTGGGTGTCTCATTGTCCTGCTGGAATTGCCGAAGTCCGTCGGAATGCACAATGGACATGAACTGATGCAGGCGATCAGATATGAGAAACTGGTATAGGGATTTGTATTCAAATACAGAGATACGTAGACAAGCAGAATACGGCGCTGCGGTCGGCAACGCCTACACAAGACAAGTGTCTGTTGCAGTTGTTAGATCGGTTACTGCCGCTACAATGGCAGCTTATCAAGATTTTTAGTGAGTTTGAACGTGGTGTTATAGTCGGCGCACGAGTGATGGGACACAGCATCTCCGAGGTAGCGATGAAGTGGAGACCTTACGGCCATTTCACGAGTGTACCATGAATATCAGTAATCCGGTAAAACATCAAATCTCCGATATCGCTGTGGCCGGAAAAAGATCCTGCAAGAACAGGGCCAACATCGACTGAAGAGAATCGTTCAACGTGACAGAAGCGCAACCCTTCTGCAAATTGCTCCAGATTTGAGTGCTAGGCCATCAACAAATGTGAGCGTGCAAGCCATTCATCGAAACGTCATCGATCGAAAGCTCACTCCTGTACCCTTGATGAGTGCACGACACAAAATTGTACGTCTCGCCTAGGCCTGTCAATAGTGACACTGAACAGTTGATGACTGGAATCATGTTGCCTTGTCGGACGTGTCTCTTTCCAAATTGTATCGAGCGGATGGACGTGTGCGAGTATGGACACAACCTCATGAATCCATGGATCCTTCATGTCATCAGGGAACTGTTCAAGCTGGTGGAGGCTCTGTAATGGTGTGGCTCGTGTGCAGTTGGAGTGATATGGGACCCATGATCCGTCTAGATATGACTCTCATAGATGACACGTACGTAAGCATCCTGTCTGATCACATGCATCCATTCACGTCCATTGTGCTTTCTGGCGGACTTGAGCAATTCCATCAGGACAATGGGACACCGCACAGTACAAAATTGCAACAGAGTGGCTCCAGGAACACTCTCCTGAGTTTAAACACTTCCACTGGGCACCAAACTCTCCAGACAAGAACATTATTGAGCATATCTGGGATGCCTTGCAACGTACTGTTCAGAAGACATCTCCATCCCCTCGTACTCTTACGGATTTATGGACAATCCTGCAGGGTTCATGGTATCAATTCCTTCCAGAACTACTTCAGACATTAATCGAGTCCATGCCACGTCGTGTTGCAGTACTTCTGCATGCTCGCAGGGTCCCACACGATATTAGGCAGGTGTACCAGTATCTTTGGCTCTTCAGTGTTTCTCTTTTGAGGAGGTCACCAAAAGGCGTATTTATAAAATCCAAAAAAATATTGTAAAATAAATGTAATGCTGCTGACAGCCATTTAGGCATGTCACTTGCGAAACTTTTGTTTCTTACAATATCGGAAAAGATTATACACTCCTGGAAATGGAAAAAAGAACACATTGACACCGGTGTGTCAGACCCACCATACTTGCTCCGGACACTGCGAGAGGGCTGTACAAGCAATGATCACACGCACGGCACAGCGGAAACACCAGGAACCGCGGTGTTGGCCGTCGAATGGCGCTAGCTGCGCAGCATTTGTGCACCGCCGCCGTCAGTGTCAGCCAGTTTGCCGTGGCATACGGAGCTCCATCGCAGTCTTTAACACTGGTAGCATGCCGCGACAGCGTGGACGTGAACTGTATGTGCAGTTGACGGACTTTGAGCGAGGGCGTATAGTGGGCATGCGGGAGGCCGGGTGGACGTACCGCCGAATTGCTCAACACGTGGGGCGTGAGGTCTCCACAGTACATCGATGTTGTCGCCAGTGGTCGGCGGAAGGTGCACGTGCCCGTCGACCTGGGACCGGACCGCAGCGACGCACGGATGCACGCCAAGACCGTAGGATCCTACGCAGTGCCGTAGGGGACCGCACCGCCACTTCCCAGCAAATTAGGGACACTGTTGCTCCTGGGGTATCGGCGAGGACCATTCGCAACCGTCTCCATGAAGCTGGGCTACGGTCCCGCACACCGTTAGGCCGTCTTCCGCTCACGCCCCAACATCGTGCAGCCCGCCTCCAGTGGTGTCGCGACAGGCGTGAATGGAGGGACGAATGGAGACGTGTCGTCTTCAGCGATGAGAGTCGCTTCTGCCTTGGTGCCAATGATGGTCGTATGCGTGTTTGGCGCCGTGCAGGTGAGCGCCACAATCAGGACTGCATACGACCGAGGCACACAGCGCCAACACCCGGCATCATGGTGTGGGGAGCGATCTCCTACACTGGCCGTACACCACTGGTGATCGTCGAGGGGACACTGAATAGTGCACGGTACATCCAAACCGTCATCGAACCCATCGTTCTACCATTCCTAGACCGGCAAGGGAACTTGCTGTTCCAACAGGACAATGCACGTCCGCATGTATCCCGTGCCACCCAACGTGCTCTAGAAGGTGTAAGTCAACTACCCTGGCCAGCAAGATCTCCGGATCTGTCCCCCATTGAGCATGTTTGGGACTGGATGAAGCGTCGTCTCACGCGGTCTGCACGTCCAGCACGAACGCTGGTCCAACTGAGGCGCCAGGTGGAAATGGCATGGCAAGCCGTTCCACAGGACTACATCCAGCATCTCTACGATCGTCTCCATGGGAGAATAGCAGCCTGCATTGCTGCGAAAGGTGGATATACACTGTACTAGTGCCGACATTGTGCATGCTCTGTTGCCTGTGTCTATGTGCCTGTGGTTCTGTCAGTGTGATCATGTGATGTATCTGACCCCAGGAATGTGTCAATAAAGTTTCCCCTTCCTGGGAGAATGAATTCACGGTGTTCTTATTTCAATTTCCAGGAGTGTATATGAAGACATTTTGTGTGTATTAATATTTGTACATTTTCTTCTGTAAATTAGTACAAAAGTAGCGTGTGAGAAATGCATTGAACTCGTATGGTGAGTCAGTGAGGCCTGTTGCCTGGCGAACCAATCACGCTCCTTTTGTGCGTGGAAGGCGCTGATGGGACATGGCTGTTGATGGACCCTTGCGAGTGACGGCTATCTTTTGTTCTTTAAGGACTGTATTCGGTGGGGCAGTGTGCTGAGGGTGCTATACACACTAATACCCCAAGGAATCCATTATGACATCAGTTGGAATCGAGTTGGTGGATACTGCTGCCATAGCAGAAGGGAAGCAGTCACATTTGTGATGACGTCAGCAGCCAGTCTGCACTCACACTGAGTGACGTAGTATCCAGTAGCATACCCACTCTGAGCTGACCGGAGACGTGTACCCTGCACGCACATTCCTGGTGACTGTCATGCAACACTGTGTATGTATGTGAATGTGACAGAAAAAAAATGGTTCAAATGGCTCTAAGCACTTTGGGATTAAACATCTGAGGTCATCAGTCCCCTAGACTTTGAACTACCGCATGGGGCTTAATTAAAATATGAATGCAAATAATTTTAATTTTTTGTTTTAGTAGCTGTATGTCCGATTACAAAGTCTCGTAAACGGTTGGCCCTGACTAGTATTATTACGCAATCTGACTGCATGGAACAACAACAATGAATGAAATGAAGATTTTGGTTAACACAATTAATTAATTAAGTCCCCAGCAACTATAAAACCTACGAAACCAAAGCACAAGTGTAACTGTTCTGTGTGTGGAAGTATGACTCAACGTACGCATCTGGCACGGTTCTTCTTCAATAACACAAGAAATTTTAAATATCATTTATACTGAATTAATTAAAGAAAATAAAAATACCATAATTACTCAAGAAAACCAGAATTACACTCTAATACAAGAACACAAGCCAGATGCTTTGTTGACTGAACCTCTAACGACGCATTATTTAAAACATGGAAATAATGAAAAATAAATCAAGTTTCGTTACCTTCATATATTGACCAAAATCACTCTAATCATTACAATATATCTCCACACCGACTCGCTATTACCACATCTCAACAAGAACTTTTCAGTATCACATCTCAGCAAGCACTCTCTACTAGCACATCTCAACAAACACTCTCTGCTACGAGTTCTTAACAAGCACTGACTACCACGAGCTCTCCCCAAGCACTGCCCACTACGACATCTCAATAATCACTGCCAGTGGAGGCGGCAGAACAATACTCTCTAGCGCGATCTCTGGCGCTGTGGCTCAGTGTAGCCACCTTTTTTATCCTGGCAGGGTCGCCACGTGCATGGGGGCTTAATTAAAATATGAATGCAAATAATTTTAATTTTTTGTTTTAGTAGCTGTATGTCCGATTACAAAGTCTCGTAAACGGTTGGCCCTGACTAGTATTATTACGCAATCTGACTGCATGGAACAACAACAATGAATGAAATGAAGATTTTGGTTAACACAATTAATTAATTAAGTCCCCAGCAACTATAAAACCTACGAAACCAAAGCACAAGTGTAACTGTTCTGTGTGTGGAAGTATGACTCAACGTACGCATCTGGCACGGTTCTTCTTCAATAACACAAGAAATTTTAAATATCATTTATACTGAATTAATTAAAGAAAATAAAAATACCATAATTACTCAAGAAAACCAGAATTACACTCTAATACAAGAACACAAGCCAGATGCTTTGTTGACTGAACCTCTAACGACGCATTATTTAAAACATGGAAATAATGAAAAATAAATCAAGTTTCGTTACCTTCATATATTGACCAAAATCACTCTAATCATTACAATATATCTCCACACCGACTCGCTATTACCACATCTCAACAAGAACTTTTCAGTATCACATCTCAGCAAGCACTCTCTACTAGCACATCTCAACAAACACTCTCTGCTACGAGTTCTTAACAAGCACTGACTACCACGAGCTCTCCCCAAGCACTGCCCACTACGACATCTCAATAATCACTGCCAGTGGAGGCGGCAGAACAATACTCTCTAGCGCGATCTCTGGCGCTGTGGCTCAGTGTAGCCACCTTTTTTATCCTGGCAGGGTCGCCACGTGCATGGGGGCTTAATTAAAATATGAATGCAAATAATTTTAATTTTTTGTTTTAGTAGCTGTATGTCCGATTACAAAGTCTCGTAAACGGTTGGCCCTGACTAGTATTATTACGCAATCTGACTGCATGGAACAACAACAATGAATGAAATGAAGATTTTGGTTAACACAATTAATTAATTAAGTCCCCAGCAACTATAAAACCTACGAAACCAAAGCACAAGTGTAACTGTTCTGTGTGTGGAAGTATGACTCAACGTACGCATCTGGCACGGTTCTTCTTCAATAACACAAGAAATTTTAAATATCATTTATACTGAATTAATTAAAGAAAATAAAAATACCATAATTACTCAAGAAAACCAGAATTACACTCTAATACAAGAACACAAGCCAGATGCTTTGTTGACTGAACCTCTAACGACGCATTATTTAAAACATGGAAATAATGAAAAATAAATCAAGTTTCGTTACCTTCATATATTGACCAAAATCACTCTAATCATTACAATATATCTCCACACCGACTCGCTATTACCACATCTCAACAAGAACTTTTCAGTATCACATCTCAGCAAGCACTCTCTACTAGCACATCTCAACAAACACTCTCTGCTACGAGTTCTTAACAAGCACTGACTACCACGAGCTCTCCCCAAGCACTGCCCACTACGACATCTCAATAATCACTGCCAGTGGAGGCGGCAGAACAATACTCTCTAGCGCGATCTCTGGCGCTGTGGCTCAGTGTAGCCACCTTTCATATGCCCTTCCTCCACGGGCTAGAATTTGATGGTATTTTTGCCAGCATTGGTGGTGAAAATACCACCAAATTCGTCAAAAAAATACAGACAAAAATAAAAGATAATATTAATGCGTAAATATCATATAACTAGATAAAATATTGGCTTTGCACTGACCTTTCAATAACCTAATACATAGAATACACTAAGCAATACAAATTCTTTCATACATGTGACTTTACATAATAGTTTACACAAGTATTATGTGGTTAAACAGTTCAATCAATAGCGTCAGCAATGACGAATATGTGCAGGTAAGAGTCTCATAACTTTTCACAAACAGTAATACACAAAAAATCAGTTTATACAAATATTCACATAAACGCTTTCCATAGCCCAAGAAACAAGTAGTTGACAGTTCCAGCAGTAGCACCCAGCAATGGTCAACAGGTGCAAATACCAACAAGTGACATTATTTCAATAGAAGCAGTCCATCAGTGGCACCCAGCAATGTTGAACAGGTGCAGACACCAACAAGTAACACCATTTCAGTGTAAGCAGTTCCATTAGTGGCACCAGCAATGCTGAACAGGTGCAGACTCCCACAAGTAACATCTTTTCTGTAGAAACAGTCCATCAGTGGCACCCGGCAATGTTGAGCAGGTGCAGACACCAACAAGTAACACCATTTCAGTATAAGCAGTTCCATTAGTGGCACCAGCAATGTTGAACAGGTGCAAACACCAACAAGTAACATCTTTTCAGTAGAAACAGTCCATCAGTGGCACCCAGTAATGTTGAACAGGTGCAGACACCCACAAGTAACATCTTTTCAGTAGAAACAGTCCATCAGTGGCACCCAGCAATGTTGAACAGGTGCTGACCGCAGTCCATAATATTCACTTTCACTAATCACACTGTTCATCAGCAGAAATTAAACATGACTAAATGTCACACATCATGTTGAAAAGTGCAGCACCATCACTAATCAGACAGTTCAGGCATGAACAATAGTTTGAATACACATACAATGCTTTTACACTAAACATACAAATCATAATAAACACACAAATGATATCAGATAATTGTCATATTAAATATTACAAATACACAAATATCAGTAAACCTATAATTTTTATGGGTGTCAGTGCAAGCCACAACAACAAGTAAAATAAAATTTAGGAGATAGGTTGGTACCAATTTGGGATAGGGAAAGGAAAACACACAAAAAACACTCACTCATCTTTCATCCACATTAGTGCTACTGTGTAATTGAATAGTGTTAACTGTGTAAATGCAATTCTGTCAAAATTTTATGTTCATCATGTGTATCAAGTAGTAGTGGCAGCAATGTATAACAGTCAATAATAGTTAGTCAGCGTCATAGTCATCATGTCAAGACCAATGTTTGCCAAGCTAGATCAAATTGTACGGTTGCTGAACAACTGTCAGTGAGCCAAGATATGCAATTACTTCCTCTCTCCAAAAAAAAAAAAAGTATATACTGCTTAGTGATTTAACAAAGTGTGTGTGTAGACAATCTTCCTGCTACTTTAGTGTTCTAGTCTGCCATCTTTATCCTCCTTGTTCCATATAGACCAACGAAAAAAAAAAATGCTCCTCACTTACTTTACCTCTTATCCACCAAAACTCCAATAATCATCAGCATCACATAATCTCAATACTTCACTAATACCTCATTTACCTTACCTCTTGTCCACGAAAACTCCAATAATCATCAACTTCACATAATCTCAATAATGCCTCAATAATACCTTTTCAATACGTCGATACATATAAACCTTATTGCCAATATCATTTCACTTCCATAACAACTCTTTCCTCTAGTCAGTCTCCTCGAACAAGTACAGACAAAATCCTAGTGCAACTTCAATTCATCATCCCATACAATCCGAAGACACAGTGTCCACACACAACCTCTGTGTAATCCATCTCACCCAAATTTTCTACTCATTATGAATTATAAGATACATTTTGGTTCCTTGTCCATCCTTAAATAAAAGAAATGCATACATGACCTCTAACAGCCTTTAGTTCAAAGAACTCTCAGTAAGTAAGTACGATTATGAAGTGTGAATAATCGTGATATTTCAGAGTGTGCACCACTTCAAGAATTATGGCAAACAGAAGCAAACATGTGGAGTATTTCTTGTGTCAACTGTCACTTGCTATTTCAATTGCTGACGAAGAATGCAGTGTAATAACTGTCAATGGTCTAACCTAGTGTTGGTATGTCATGTCGTTATCTTCCTTCCTATTAGCATAAATTTATACAGCTTCCATAAAACCTCCAGCTCATGTGACTTCTATGAAGTTTCTTGTACCAATGTCGTTCATAGCATTATAGCAGTTCATTTTCTTATCTTAAAATATAAGGCACTGAGCGTAAGCAAAACATGCAATAGCGAGTAAATATACCAGTAGAGAACACAATGTCAACAAGTGGATGGAGCACAATTCCTACAACAAGGCTCTGCCAAGCAAACAATCTATAATTAATACCATAATGTGACCTAAATTCTATGTTCATACACCTCATATCAGCATTTCTATCTATAGCAAATTAAAGAATAGTTATGACAACAAACAGAAATGTGTAAATATGCAATCCATACGCACAGCAGCAAACATATATCTTACATAATAAACAAGTCATTAGCATCATATCAGCATAAGAAAATAAATGTTCATATGTAATCTTAATAAGCAAACATGAAGGCGCAAGCAGATAAATCACAAAGTATAACTTACATACATAACCACAGTCAGCACAATTAATCAGTTGACAATTACAATTTAAATAAATAAGCATAGCAGGCACATAATAAAAAAATATGACATCAGTGAAAAAGCATAGCAGCCAAGCGATGCATAATATACGCAAGTAATAACACTGTTCATTAATAAAACATTGTCAAAATCAGTAAATGTACACAAGCACGTCACTTCACAAGTAAATTCATAGAACATGAAATTTGGCACAAAGTATGAGTCACGTAATCGCGAGCAGCAAATTACATCTAAAATACGTACCTAAGTGGAATTATGTTACCTGAAAAATAAACTCAATTAACAGTTACCTTTTTTAGTTTATTACTTTTTTTTCTTCGAAATTACATTCTTCCTGAAATTTTCTCCATAGTAAGTCGTCTTAACGTCGGACATGCACAGAATTTACCTGAAGGTCTTAAATATTTTATACAACCGTATCCTGAAAAATACTGAACGTTAATAACATAATTTATAAAGTCACCATAGCTTTATACAGAATTTAGTCGGAGAAATTAGACTATTTGTTTACGGCTGTCAGTGCATTCACACTGTGCGCTCGACCAGCTGTAGGCGCGTGACGTAGGAAGTAATTGTTTGCGGTCAACGACTGCCTTTTGCGGCGCGCAGACTTCACTGTTGCTTTGAGTATCTGCCGCCGCCGGAACACGGCGCGGTATCCTTGCATTCTCCGCATTTTTACGTGTAACTGTTGGTCTCTCAAAAGTATGTCATTCCACAAAAATTTTAACGTTAGATATGTGATGTATTCCCTTAGAGCGCCAAGATTTAAGAGTTTCTACTTCTACAGTGTTATCATGGATAATTTTGCGAATTCTGTATGGACCGTTATAAAGCAGAAAAAATTTGCGACACAAGCCTCTTCCTTTATGAGACAAACGATGAGACTTAATTAACACCTTTTGACCAACTGACAAAATTTTTAAACGACCAGGACGTTTCGCTGATTTCTCTCTTCTTGCAGCCGCAGACGCAATATTTCGTAGAGCCAGGTTGACAACTTCAGAATGCCGCAGTTTCCGTGAAGGCGGAAAAGGAATGATTTCAGAAATGCGATTTGTTGGTACTTTATTTTTTAATATCAATAGAGGCGGTAAAGAAGTTGAGTCATTAGGAAGTTCATTCAGAATGTTTTGAAAAATATGAAGATGCTGATCCCAAGTTCTGTGATTCTGATGACAATAAAGACGGCACAATTTATTGATTTCCTTCATCCATCTCTCTGAAGCATTAGATTGAGGGTGAAAAAGTGAAATAAAAATTGGTTTAATCTTACGACGCCGTAGAGTACGAAGCCAAATTTTAGAGCGAAACTGTGATCCATTATCTGATATAACCTTATCAACATGACCAACTTCTTTAAGAAAATGTTTGATGAAAGCAATGGATACTGAACGAGCTGTTGCTTTGCGTAAAGGTGTAAAACACACATATTTTGATGTCAATTCCACTGCTACGAAAATGTACGCAAAACCATTGGTAGAACGAACCACTGGACCAAACAAATCGACTGCAGCCATGTCCTTTAATTTCGCTGGAATGATAGGAAACAACGGTGCTCTGTGAGAAACAGTTGGCGGCTTAGCCTGTTGACATAATTTGCATTTGGCAAGAACAGAACGAATACGTTTTTCCATATTACTGAAGTAGCAATTTTCTCGTAATTTATGAAAGCATTTTCTGGGACCAAAGTATGCATAACTGAAATGTGTAAACGAGGTGTGGCCAAATCATCCAATCTAACAAAGCGTCTAACAAAATTACAGACACCAAGGAAACTACGAACATCACGTTTTGTGGAAGGAACAGCATAATTACGAATAGCGTCTAGTTTCTCTGGATCAGGAAGAATACCTTCTGTAGAAATAATGTGACCGAGAAATTTCACCTGAGAACGACCAAATTCAGATTTTTCCAAGTTCACTGTAATGCCAACTCGTGCAAAAATACGTAATAATGAATCCAAAGTTTTGTTGTGCTCACTCCAAGAACGTTTAGCAATAAGAATGTCGTCAACATATGAAGTAATATTGTCACGAAGATAAACAGGTAAAATTTCGTTTAAACTACGAATGAATGCTGCAGAAAATATAGTAAGTCCAAACGGTAATTTCCAAAGTCACTTTTGGGTAAAACAGTCAAATCCGGTTATTCTTTACCTACTGTCTAGATAGATGGATAGTAGAAGAATTGTTTTTTTTTTTTTTTTTTTTTTTTAGATGCAAAGAATAGTGAAAGAGTAGGCAGCGGTGCAGAAAACTAAAAGGGAAATAGCACCACTACAGCTCGGGGCCCTGTGAACGCTACGGCACATATTCACTTAGTGCAGTGAATCCCCTGAGGACTTAATAGCCGCACATAAATTCCAGTTTGTGACTTTGTGGCACATCTGGCGTAAGTGCGTACGTAAATTGATCTAACCATGAACATGGATGTATCTCATTCTTAGAATTACGAAAGATCTTAAATTTCCGAACAGTCAAAAAGTGTTTATAGTCAAAGTTTTCGCCTCGTGGCGACAAAGACCTACCGCGTCTGTCCCAGTCCGAATGTCGATTATTGTCAAGTTCGCGCGCCTGGCGCTCTCTTGTTGCATCCCGTAAATGAAACAAATTATTTTCTTCAAACCCCTCTTCTATCTGTGATTCCAAATTTCTTTTGCTGTCTTTTCCTACAATTTCCCCTTCAATTTGTTTGACTTGCTTTCGTAATGCCTTAACTTCCCTTTTAACACGTTCATTATATTTTCCCTGATTTTCAACATGCTTATTTATGTTCTGGTACTCTTCGGTTTCTGCAAATGGTAATGGTGCTGTATCATCTGAATCTCTGTCCCCATTTAAACTTAGACTTGTCAGTTTATCTGAAATCTCCTCAACTCTTTCCGATGAGTCACCTAATTGTTCTTTCTGATTATTTACGTCTTCCGTCAGTGTCGCGACTCGGTTTTCAGTATTGTCACATTTAGTAGTTAACTGTTCACACTGTTGCGTTAAGTTATTTATTCTGTCATTTGGTACGGATTCCTCGATTCTCTCAAATATTTCTTCCTTATCGTGTGCACATTGTAAATTTAACTCTGAAAATTTTTATACTATCACGCGATCTTTTTCTTCCTGTTCCCTGTCCTGTTCCTCTTGTCTAATTCCTGTTGAAATTAAACTATTATTGTGAGCCTTCAAAATCGGTTGTACTTCTTCTCTAATTTATTTATCTGATACGTCTTTCATGTATTTGAAACATGTCCCTGTTCGTGAGCCTAACTGTGTTTCCATTGTTTCCATCTCGGTTTTACTTGTTCCTATTTGTGAGCCTAACCGTGCTATCATTGCGTCCATCCTGGCTTCTAACCGTGATCCCACTGCTTTCATCTCGGTTTTAATTGTTCCTGTTTGTGAGCATAACCGTGTTGTCATTGCTTTTAATTTAGATTCTCGTGCGTCTAACAGTGTTTCCATTCGTGCTCCCAAATTTAATATAGCACTCATCAACTGCTGCATATCTTCTGTCGTTAATCTCGTATTCTGAAAATTTTTTGATTGTGAAAAATTTTGAACTGTTTCCGGACCATTTTCCCGACTTATTAAATTGTTTTCAACTCCATTATTCATCATACTGTTGTCCTGTGTTGGCGAGTTCGCCATGTCAACAATTTCGTCATTCTGACTATCCATCATTTTTGCCTTTTTCATTGATCGCGTAATCATTTACAAAATATACAAAACTCGTCACTATATGAAAATTACACACAATGACATTATATCTCCAACAATATCATTCACACGCAATGCTTCCCTCAACCACGATTAATCGAACAATTGAAATCTTCCTAACTGCACAACATTGTCAAACCCGTATACAAGATAACAAATTAAATTCTGCAGAAAAATATACCATTAGAAGAATGACAGTTACCAAATCGACACATGCAATATAGACTACAATTACTAAACTACAAATTACTACGACAATACTACTGTCTACTATTTTTACAATCAGAAGAATTCAAAGGGACGATCCGAAGCAGCGGTTGCCACGTGCATGGGGGCTTAATTAAAATATGAATGCAAATAATTTTAATTTTTTGTTTTAGTAGCTGTATGTCCGATTACAAAGTCTCGTAAACGGTTGGCCCTGACTAGTATTATTACGCAATCTGACTGCATGGAACAACAACAATGAATGAAATGAAGATTTTGGTTAACACAATTAATTAATTAAGTCCCCAGCAACTATAAAACCTACGAAACCAAAGCACAAGTGTAACTGTTCTGTGTGTGGAAGTATGACTCAACGTACGCATCTGGCACGGTTCTTCTTCAATAACACAAGAAATTTTAAATATCATTTATACTGAATTAATTAAAGAAAATAAAAATACCATAATTACTCAAGAAAACCAGAATTACACTCTAATACAAGAACACAAGCCAGATGCTTTGTTGACTGAACCTCTAACGACGCATTATTTAAAACATGGAAATAATGAAAAATAAATCAAGTTTCGTTACCTTCATATATTGACCAAAATCACTCTAATCATTACAATATATCTCCACACCGACTCGCTATTACCACATCTCAACAAGAACTTTTCAGTATCACATCTCAGCAAGCACTCTCTACTAGCACATCTCAACAAACACTCTCTGCTACGAGTTCTTAACAAGCACTGACTACCACGAGCTCTCCCCAAGCACTGCCCACTACGACATCTCAATAATCACTGCCAGTGGAGGCGGCAGAACAATACTCTCTAGCGTGATCTCTGGCGCTGTGGCTCAGTGTAGCCACCTTTTTTATCCTGGCAGGGTCGCCACGTGCATGGGGGCTTAATTAAAATATGAATGCAAATAATTTTAATTTTTTGTTTTAGTAGCTGTATGTCCGATTACAAAGTCTCGTAAACGGTTGGCCCTGACTAGTATTATTACGCAATCTGACTGCATGGAACAACAACAATGAATGAAATGAAGATTTTGGTTAACACAATTAATTAATTAAGTCCCCAGCAACTATAAAACCTACGAAACCAAAGCACAAGTGTAACTGTTCTGTGTGTGGAAGTATGACTCAACGTACGCATCTGGCACGGTTCTTCTTCAATAACACAAGAAATTTTAAATATCATTTATACTGAATTAATTAAAGAAAATAAAAATACCATAATTACTCAAGAAAACCAGAATTACACTCTAATACAAGAACACAAGCCAGCTGCTTTGTTGACTGAACCTGTAACGACGCATTATTTAAAACATGGAAATAATGAAAAATAAATCAAGTTTCGTTACCTTCATATATTGACCAAAATCACTCTAATCATTACAATATATCTCCACACCGACTCGCTATTACCACATCTCAACAAGAACTTTTCAGTATCACATCTCAGCAAGCACTCTCTACTAGCACATCTCAACAAACACTCTCTGCTACGAGTTCTTAACAAGCACTGACTACCACGAGCTCTCCCCAAGCACTGCCCACTACGACATCTCAATAATCACTGCCAGTGGAGGCGGCAGAACAATACTCTCTAGCGCGATCTCTGGCGCTGTGACTCAGTGTAGCCACCTTTCACTACTTAAACCTAACTAACCTAAGGACATCACACACATCCATGCCCGAGGCAGGATTCGAAACTGCGACCGTAGCAGCAGCGCGGCTCCGGACTGAAGCCCCTAGAAGCGCTCGGCCACAGCGGCCGGCTATTAGTTATTCTTCACACAGTATTGCAGGTAATTTCATACAAAAAAAAAGAACGGGAGAATACTAATACATTGGGTGGATTGGTTTGAGGGAAAGAGCACTTCACACGGCAAGTGTCTTCACAATGACTCACTCACATTACTTCTGTCACCTCTCGCCTCACGTATGGCAAGCGCCCCCCATAAGGCCTCCTACGGTGCAAGTCATCATCCCATCATAATGAATGAGACGTTGAGTTCTTAATGGAGGAGGAGGATATTGGTGTTTAACGTCCCGTCGACAACGAGGTCATTAGAGACGGAGCACAAGCTCGGATTAGGGAAGGATGGGGAAGGAAGTCGGCCGTGCCCTTTCAAAGGAACCATCCCGGCATTTGCCTGGAGTGATCTAGGGAAATCACGGAAAACCTAAATCAGGATGGCCGGACGCGGGATTGAACTGTCGTCCTCCTGAATGCGAGTCCAGTGTCCTACTACTGCGCCACCTCACTCGGTAGTTCTTAAGGAGGATATTATTTATTGCATAGCTTTGGGAGTAAGATTTTCCAGGAAAAAAAAACAGAAAAAAATGGAGAAAACAGTGCGAAAGTGTTGTGTGAAGTGATAGACGTTATGTCATCGTTACTATTGTTGTTTATTGGCGTTACATTTTTTATCAAACAACTATTCTGTGTTATCTAAGTAATCCGTTCGCTGAACTGAATGTATTGCTTGACAGGTACTTTTTAACTGTCTTCATAACTAAGTTCATATTAAGGCCTTCATTCTGGTTTAGCAATTTATTAGTCAGTCTTATACCTTGGTAGAAATTGCTGTTTTGAGTTTTATGCTTATTCTCTCTTGGATAAATGTAAATTAAATCAAGACCTTGTTCCATGGTCAGGGGCAGAGCTGTTTGTGCAGTAATTATCAGTGTTACTTCTGATGTACACAGTTGATTGGTAAATGTACCAGATGGTGTAATTAAAAACCCCAGTGTTTTCAGCATGTCTTTATAAAGAGCTCTGCTACTATTTTTGTTTATTATTCTTATGGCCCTTTTCTGCCACAGGGTGGATTGGAGCCATGCACACCACTGCATCGTTCTCCGTTGTCCAAAAGCCATCTTGACTCGCACTGGAATGGGCACTTGGTTGTTTTACAAATATGGCAACAAATTTCCATAGTACCTCATCAGCAATAACACAGACGTCATCTGAAACAGAACACTGCGAGTTGTTGTCAAGCTGCACACACATGGATTTTCGACTGTTTGTAGTTTGTGACAGGATTTATTGCTAAGTTGTGATAGATATTAAAACACAATACACTACATTAATGAGTTGACAAGGGGAAAAACTATGAATAAATGTGGAAGCAAATTGTTTGGTGAGAGCCAAATAAAATGATTGTGAAACTAAATTATGAAGCAACAGAAGAAATTTGGTATATGTAGCAAATACCATGACTGAAACACGTTGTTGCGGTCTCTTCAGTCCAAGGACTGGGTTTTTATGCAACTCTCCAGGCTAGTTGTTACACCTTATTTTGTTGCCTTCTTCGCTGGGATCGCAACAAAATTGTCTGGAATTGTAAATGGGCGCTGAGTTTGGGTTATAGTACCTATTCTTCTTGAATAAGTCACAAGTTTATATTGAATGCTAGACTCACAAAGTTCATTTTATACAACACACTCAACACCAGATATGTATAAAGACTGGATTTCAGAATTCAGTAAATATTTAATCTCAATTGGAGCGTGCTTTAATTCTAAGTCTGTCCAGCTCCGTTCAAAATTTAAAATTATAAACCAAATGATAGAAGAAATTAAGTTTCATATTTCTGGCGCTTGAATTACAGCGATTAACCTGAAGGTTTTATGCCGATAATTCGTCCAGATATGATGGACTACCTTACACTGAATTATTTCCGCTGATTTAGGTCCCCTCATTTCTGCATAAGTACTGTAACCAACATCTATTTTAATATGCTTGCTGTAATTAAGCCTGGTCTCCCTCTACAGTCGTTTTCAAGACCATTCTTCTTTACCAAACCGACCGTTCCTTGATGCCTCAGGATGTGTTCCTGTCAAATAAGCCCTTCTTCTGGTCAAAACGCACGATAAATTTCTTATCTCGCTTATTCGATTCATTATCTCCTCATTCGGTATTCTTTCTACTTATCTAATTTTTAACACTCTTCTGCAGTGCTAGGATAGAAAAGCATCTATTCTCTTCTTGTCTGCACTCGTTATAGTCTGCGTATCACTTCCTTTTAAGGCTACACTCCAAACAAATACCTTCAGTCAAGACTTCTCAACCCTTTTACAAACACAAATTTTATTGCAGCTCTTTTCAGTCGCAGCAATTAAAGCTGTACTCTTACTTTTCTGTCTAACCACTCCTTCGGAAAACGCCACACGTTCTTAAATAAAGAGCGAAATATTCGTGACAAGGAAGAATATGAATGTTAATGCTTCTCGTTTCACTCGCAGCAATTTAAACTGTCCTCTGAGGTTCCTGCCTAACCACACACTCGAAAGGCGGCACATATTCGGAAGTAAAGAGCCAAATATTTGTGAGGAGGAAGAATACGAATTTTATTGTTGCTCATTTCAGTTGCAGCTGTTTGATTTGTCCTCTTAGGTTCCTGCCCAGCCACATAGTCGGAAAGCGCTAAATATTTATTTTATCCTTCGGTCTCAGATCAGACTGAATGTAAATAACATCCAATATTGTAGAACATACTTGTATTACATTCAAAAGAAAGTAACAAAACGTGTGAACTATGCAAACATGCAAAACACTGTGTGTAACGGGATGCGAACCAACAACGTTCGAGTCCAGAAACCACGACGTTATTCATTACCCTAAGACTTAACCATTAGGTGTCGGGCTTCGGTCTTGGTTATCATATTCTATCTTGGAGGCTCGTATCGTTGATGCATTATTAAGTAACATTTAATGATACTGGTGATGTGTTTGTGGTAAATTTTCAGTGCTCCGTTACATACTCAGAATTTAGAAACAAGTATGTTTCATTCTTAATCTGTAAATTGTTGACGATAATAACTCACTCACAAGAGAGTGCTCTGATGTGAAGGCACTAACCGTCGATAAACCATTGCGTGACATTTTATTACAGCAATAATTATACTAAATCATCCAAAAATGACGTGTTTTTGTAAATCTCAGGTGCGCCCGCATGAAATCTTGTGAGAGGTCCGTATCGAATGTTAAGGAAAGTCGATAGCCGATCATGCGGTCGTCAATACTGTGTGACGTCAAAATGACGTCACGTTTGGGGCACTTATTGTGAAACGAGCGTTATCCATTCAATTTAAAGGAATTGCAGGCACGCCGAAGTTCCGTGCTCTAACATTAGAGATCAACTTCGAAGTATTATAGAGATCACTGGGTTCTCTCCTGGCACAAGACATACAATACTAGCCTGGCAATACCATATACTCGTACATTATCATTGTGTCACTGTAACCAGCACTTAAGAATCACAATATGGCGACGAGCGCAAGAGACATGTAAACAGCTATTTGTTTACTGATAAAACAGTAATTAGAAATGGGGATAAACTTTCACAGCTACGCTACCTTTAGAGTATTGACGTAATGGTCAATACATGCGTCTTGTTTGGTTGTAATTTTTCGTACAGCAGACGAACATACAAGGAAAGGTACATGTTTCAATGCAACCATAACTAGAAACATCTTATGTATTTTTGATTTTGTACTGGATGTAAGCCTAGTTAATTACATTGCAATATATCTTATTTGGAAAAGCAGCAATGTTTAAATATTTCACGTATATTTTAAGTAGTTTAATCAGTGTAGTGTTAGCAGATGTAGCTTAATGATGTGCTTTTAACCAGTTTTGATCAACTTCGGCTTCCCTTCGAATAATGTATTCGTTATGAAAGTGCTCCTGTAAGTAGAACGTGCTATTGGTGGTCGATAACAAGTGTCTTTATTCATTTGAGTGTTATAACGAAAACTACAGTCTGCTTTAAAGGTGTCTATGTGTAGGCTGATGTTGTTCTCATAACACGATTCTACATTCTCTGTGTTAAACTTAATTAGTACGCAAATATTTTCTCAACTGCAGGACTTTATTAAACCGCCTCTTAAAGTTTACAACATTTCGTTTCAGAAAATAGTAGTAGTATCATTCACAAACTACCTAACGCTGCCATCGTACCTCACCAAACGCCCTGCTTAACTAAAAGATGCGTCTTTTCCAGTCTAGTAATGTATGCCTGTGACCCCTGGTACTCATCGAGTAACGCTGGCACAGGCTGTAACGTTTTGTGTCGACTGTGTTCTGTTTATGCCAACATCAGCGATCTAACAGTAGTGGCTCTTAAGTAGCGTGACAAGGATTGTGTTGTCTGTGTTAGTTGAGAAATAAATAACATAACAAGTGTGTTTGAACATGAACGTCTCTAAGATGTGCTTACCCCAAACCTTATTACCTCTGTCGTAATTTATACAGTAACTGCCCTTCGGCAAGAGACGCGAAATCGCGAGTTGTCAATACGGGACGGAAAGAAGTGAACATTTCCATTTTCATGTCCCGTTACAATGTGACGACAATGTCAGTCTTCCTCTGCTCCACGTCGGCTTATGAGCCAATCGGTCTCTCATCCGTAAGTGGGCCTTATTGTTGTAACGTAATACTTAGTATGTTGTTACGCCCACTGCACGTGCAAATTCACACATTATAAAAGTGTTGGTGGCCCTTTACATGGCTGCCAGTCTTTGCGTAATTGAAGTGTTCCAACGGGTTTAATTTTCTCTTCGTACATTGAATTAAAAAAAGGACAAGACAAATTGTACAGTAGTTCCATAGCTGCTATTAGCACCAGTCTTACGGCCGGTATTGAACTCTCTCTCATCTCAAACGGATATTCCTGCTCATGGAACAGCATTTAAACGTAGTATCTGCTTTATCATCAGTAATGATTAGTATACGTAGTAATTACAACAAAAATATTTTAGAAACATATGTTAGGCCTACTGAAGAATTAATGTATTAAAGATCCGTTTCTTTTTCTATGCAGTTCGGATAAAGTCGATTTGTTGTGTGACTGTTAAATAGCTTTGTTTGATTTAATTCGCAAATGACAACACCTTCTACACTTTTCACGTTAATTAAGGCCATAGAACTATGGTGTCTTCCGAATGTACTGCTGACCAAAAAGCGATTGTGCTTTCATGACGGAATGTTTTCATAACATTTTTATCTCCTATTTAAGCTTCTTACGGAATGAAATTCCAAAAACACTGAAAAACATTTTTTTTTTTTTGTCTGAGAAGTCAAATACAAATTTCGATATATGTAGCTTCAAAATTGCTTTAGTAGTTCTTTTAAAGTTTTATTTTAAAATAATATCACCCATTATTTCACTCCTTTAGTGATTGAATTTCCAAAAGCGATGAAACATGTATTTTTATTTCTGTCCGAGAAGCCAAATATCAGTTTTCGTAGTTCTGGCTTCAAAATTGCCTTAATAGAGGCAAGTCTTTTAAAAAGCATTTCATTATCTGTTTCAACCCTTAGGGACGGAATTTCGAAAAATCACTTCTGAAAAGATGCCTACAGTATAAGATCACCACCCTCTCCAAATTTCAAGTTCCTATCCTCAGAGGTTTGGACTGGCAGATGACGAGTCATTCAGTCAGGACATTTCCTTTTATATACAGGGATGGATAAGTGCTGTGTTAAAACCACGGCACCAAACAAATCATGTGCAGTATGGAAACATTTTAAGTAAGGTGACAACCGTATCTGTAAACGTTACCTGTGTTCCAGGACCTTGAAATGTGTGGGAAATATAACTGATGAATCACTTGAAAATTAACCATGCACCTCTAAAAGACCATCTTGTAAAGTTATGAAAACAACTTTTGAGAATAAAATTAATTAGTTAGTCGGCTAATCGAGAAATATAAGTGTGGTAGCATTGCTTCCTTTTTAGAGCAAACCTTTTTGTCATAATAAATAATTTTAAGGGTAATGTTTTATAGAGCTAAACAAAGAGTAACACAATAATTAATTAAGCAATCGATTATTATGTTATAATGAATCGATGTGATTAATCTGTTAACTAAAATAGCTTTGGTTAATCAATTAATTATAATTAAATAACTGAAGCGACCAATTAATTGGCTCATACTCACACTCGACTGTCCCTAGTCAGCGGTCATCTCCATACTGCTTCTTGTTGGCGGTCAGCGACATACTTTTTTTACTCTTCAACTGTAAAATATTATTTGACCTGCTGCCGCGTTAATACCGTCGATAACCAGCCAAACTCCGTATCAAAGGATAAGCAACAATAAAAATAAATCACATCAAATAGAAATATTAGGCATTAGGGTACGCGGTCTTTACATTTGGAATCGGAATTATTATATTCGCTCTGAGGGTATTTCGCGTGTTTCATGTATCTTGCACACCAGGTGGAACAGATTTCCATTGTCGCAGAAACGTACGCTGGTAAGAATTTTCTACTGCAGAAGAAGTACAAAGAATGTTAACTATAAAGATATTATTTAAAAAAGCAGAGCACGCACGATCAGTATGTTACCCTCCTATGTCGGAGGGTAATTTTTAGTTCTGCTTGCATATTCTTTTTCTTTACAGAACTTTATTTTTAAATGTGTTGCTCATTCTGATAAATTTCAATGCTCTGGTCACAAACTTACTCACATTGGACGCTGCTGACAGGGCCTAATCTGAATAATACCATCAACAAAAGAAACACAGATTAGAAGAGATCACAAAACAAAGAATCATATTTTCGTTGTGTCTGAGGTGAGTGACAGAAGAAACACAAAAGAAATTTTCGTGACATGAGATAGGTAGGATAATAATACTAACGAAAGTGTGATTAACGGTAGAAAAATAAAATTAACCTTAGGATCGGGTTTGTGTTCAGATGACTGTAACTGCTGTACGTTTTCGAAATTCGTAATAAACCAAACTGAATAGATTATTTGTTACGTAATATAATTAGAATGGTAAAACTGCTCTTAAATATAAGAAAAATAGGCTTTTTCAAGTGATGCTCAGTAAGCATATACACTCTTAATCACAAGTCCGTCAGAATGCTGCTCTAAATTTTTTTGTATATAGTTTGTGGCTTTCATCCTCTGCCCTCTTTGCCCCTCCCCCTTCCCCTGTTTGAAGACGAGGACAAGGGTATGTGGTACCTAATGAAACACTGGTAGGAATTATACAATACAGAATATGGAGTTGTAACATTTGAGTCAGTATACTAAGGAAGGAGTGTTGGGTTTAACGTCCCGTCGACATGAGATCATTAGAGATGGAGTACAATCTCTGATTGTGTCGAGGATGGGGGAGGAAATCGGCCATGCCCTTTCAAAGGAACCATCCCAGCATTTGCCGCGACATAGGAAATTCTTCACAGAATGACGAGATTCAACTTGATTCTTTTTTCAAAGTGTCGAATGAATGACAGGAACATTACTATTGCTCCAGTTTTTTTATTGCAAGCATTGTCAATGTAGATATTAATTATTAACAGTTGTGTCCTAATTAGGTGTCAATGTTTCTAAACATAGTCCACGTCAAATAATTATGATGGGTTATAGTTATATACCCTGTGTCCACTTATATGAATAGAAAATGAAAGAAAAACATTTTTAACACATTTATTTTGCTATTTATGACATTCAAGTACCAATACGTAAGAAAATAAGTGACACAGTTGTTCATTTGCGAACTACATCTTCAAATTCTTTTACAGAATACAATTTTTTAAATTATAAATAAATTAGGCTCTGGTTGCAAGGATGGTTTTTAATTTTGTTAATGCAAGCAGAGGCTACTTTATTTACCATACTGTAAGACATCATCATATGGCTGCGTTCCCGCCATTCACTTCAATGTAAAGTCAGGACATAATTCTCTTTTGTTGGACACCTTAACAGAGGTTAAATTTTGCAAATTACGTTACATTCGTTGTACATAAGGAATTTCCTTTCTTTAGGCTAAATCAACATTTTCCTACTTATCACCATGCAGCTACCTTCTGCACCACTTTTGTAAACTGTAATGACTTTACCTGCCCAGACTTCGTCCTTATATTTGACAGGATCTTTAATTTTAGACAGTATCTTGGTATAGGGGCAATATGGCCCTCCAGTTATTCTCTTTTATATTGATCATTGTTTACTGTAGTATAACCGGTGAACAGGATTAAAAGGACTGTTTCAATTTCAGGTATTTAAGCCTCATACTAGCGATGTAAGATAATTAAACGTGAGCACTATGTAGACAGAAATTCTGGTTCGTAGTTACGTCTCAATTTTAAATTTTTCAATAAAATATCATATAACGTTTTTTTAAATTTGTATGATAGATCACTGTTAAGTAATGAGAAAGAATAATAGTATACAGCATTATTTTAACTCTCCTTACCTCTTCATGGTCACACACAAACGTTTGCAACAAAATCAAATTCACGTTCACTGCTCAAGGAAGTTCAACAGCAATTGGCGTTATTGGCGTTTTCCAAGTATACTGATATAGTAATTTCACGGCTTCAAAGAGTGTAGCACTTATCGGACTACCAAATGTGGCACAAAATAAGTGCAGGCAACAACTGTACAGGTCTGTACAACAAATTAATTCGAGACTGGTAGCTTGGGTCATAGTTATGTGCTCTGACCATACCTATGGGATATTACGGTATCTATGGAAACAGCCTTGTAAACTGATTCTGTGAGTATATTTAAAAAAGAATCCATAACTCTAGAACATTTTATACACATTCGTAACTTGCAACCCTTGAGTGGAATAATGGCCATACAATTACTTTCTAACCATAAAGCGTTCTGCAAGCAAAGTTTTCTCGTTCTAGCTGCACCTGAAGAAGACGAGTGGGTTGGTCGTCGAAACATTGTGCATGAAACGGAATTAAGTCGACTGAACATCCTGAAGTACACCGTTAATTAGTCACGCCTGGAAAACCCGAGAGACTAGGTATTGCTACGTCGGAAAAAAAAGAAAGGAAGATTAGCGTTTAGTGTCCCATCGACATCGAGGTCATTAGAGACGGAGCATAAGTTCGGACTGATTCAAGGGTAGGGAGGGAAACTGGCCGCGCCCTTTCAAAGGAACCACCTGGAATTTGCCTGGAGTGTCTTAGGGGAATCACAGAAAACCCAAATCAGAATGGTGGGACGCAGGTTGCAGTGTCGAATTTCCAGTAACATAGATGTTGACATTTGCTGTCGATACATGTTCAGAAAATACTTACACGAAGTCACTGGGAGTGACAGCATGCTTCAAAATAACCTACGGGCTAGGAAAAAAAAAAAAAAAAAGCTCGTGTCGAATCGTCAGTGATAGGAAAAGAGACTTGCACAACCCAACGTCGAAACTTATACCCAAGGACAAACAACACAAGCGATGAAGATACATGAGGATTACAGCAACAGCTTAGACTTATTTTAACATGTGACGTTTTCAGACGAAAATAAGCACCAAAGATGGGCCTGTTATATAAGTAAACATAGAGGAATCTAAAAAAAGATTCTTCACTAATACAAACGGAAACTGGAAGCTTAGCAGCCATACTGCCTACCTGAACGTCGCCAGTCGTACGTAATCACACACGGAAGCGAACACGGTGTGGGTGTTGCAATCTGATTGCTCAGACGAGAGGGGCCGCACGCGACTCCCGTCTCCCTGTAATTAAGGGCGCGGAAGAACCGGCTCTTCGTGCCCGGCGCTGTCTCGCAGGCCGTGCACCACTGCTTTCACGCCAAACTACATGCATTCACCGCATTCTTCGAT
Organism: Schistocerca nitens; assembly: GCF_023898315.1. Lineage (NCBI taxonomy): Eukaryota > Metazoa > Arthropoda > Insecta > Orthoptera > Acrididae > Schistocerca > Schistocerca nitens. The sequence continues at coordinate 368,252,297 of NC_064619.1, forward strand.
TCCTGGAGAGCATCATATAAAAACCCGTTTTTATAGACAATAGTCAAAGGACTAAACGGTTTGACAGCATTGATAAAGGCAGGGAACTGTCACCAGCGATCAAGAGAAAATCTTTAGCATTCAGGTCGAAGGTAGGGGTATTATAGGCGAACTCGAACCTTTATGTTAAGGAATGCTGCCTTTCAACAGACCCCGTAATTTTAATTCAGCGGTAGCTATGCCTCTATCTGTAATGTGCAACAGATCGTGTGTTGGACTGTGAAGAATACGTAGTGTAGGGGAATTCTCCACGCCCACCCCCTTCCATTTCATTCGCAGGTCATGGATAGAAAAATCAAGTGATGGTGTGTCTCCACATAAGCTTTATAACGTAAATGTTTCTTGACACGCCTTGGAACGCTAGTTCTCGGGAGTCTGAAAGCAGATCTTCCCGTGTTGCGTAATCTCCCTTGCTCTCTCTCTCTCTACCTCTCTCTCTCTCTCTCTCCCTCTCTAGAACTGTTTATCACTGTTGTTTGCGAAACACTCCTGTGACTCTCGCGCTGACCAAACAATCCAGTGGCGACCAGCGTAGTTATAATCGGGATCTTGTCTGTAATTCAGCTAGCTGAGAGTCTTGGGCAATGTTTAGGGATCCACTGGATGTGAGTTTTGTCAGTTTCTTCACGAATGAATATTACACCCTCTGGATTGATAGAATGAATTTGTCTAGCATCCAGTTCCCTCACGACTGGATTCACACAGGCACTCCATCTTAAATCAACTTTTTCTAGCTATCTGGGATTTATGCCATTATGACTGATTTCAGAGATCTCTTGGGTATGACATAATCACACGAGATTGAGAATCGCTGACTGTTTATGTGCATAGCATTAAATTTGTTTTGATTTTAGTGTTGACTGTTAGTGTTCGTAGAAAACGTTAGTCATCTGCAGATCTCCATAGTTTTCCGCAACAAATACACTCCTGGAAATGGAAAACAGAACACATTGACACCGGTGTGTCAGAACCACCATACTTGCTCCGGACACTGCGAGAGGGCTGTACAAGCAATGATCACACGCACGGCACAGCGGACACACCAGGAACCGCGGTGTTGGCCGTCGAATGGCGCTAGCTGCGCAGCATTTGTGCACCGCCGCCGTCAGTGTCAGCCAGTTTGCCGTGGCATACGGAGCTCCATCGCAGTCTTTAACACTGGTAGCATGCCGCGACAGCGTGGACGTGAACCGTATGTGCAGTTGACGGACTTTGAGCGAGGGCGTATAGTGGGCATGCGGGAGGCCGGGTGGACGTACCGCCGAATTGCTCAACACGTGGGGCGTGAGGTCTCCACAGTACATCGATGTTGTCGCCAGTGGTCGGCGGAAGGTGCACGTGCCCGTCGACCTGGGACCGGACCGCAGCGACGCACGGATGCACGCCAAGACCGTAGGATCCTACGCAGTGCCGTAGGGGACCGCACCGCCACTTCCCAGCAAATTAGGGACACTGTTGCTCCTGGGGTATCGGCGAGGACCATTCGCAACCGTCTCCATGAAGCTGGGCTACGGTCCCGCACACCGTTAGGCCGTCTTCCGCTCACGCCCCAACATCGTGCAGCCCGCCTCCAGTGGTGTCGCGACAGGCGTGAATGGAGGGACGAATGGAGACGTGTCGTCTTCAGCGATGAGAGTCGCTTCTGCCTTGGTGCCAATGATGGTCGTATGCGTGTTTGGCGCCGTGCAGGTGAGCGCCACAATCAGGACTGCATACGACCGAGGCACACAGGGCCAACACCCGGCATCATGGTGTGGGGAGCGATCTCCTACACTGGCCGTACACCACTGGTGATCGTCGAGGGGACACTGAATAGTGCACGGTACATCCAAACCGTCATCGAACCCATCGTTCTACCATTCCTAGACCGGCAAGGGAACTTGCTGTTCCAACAGGACAATGCACGTCCGCATGTATCCCGTGCCACCCAACGTGCTCTAGATGGTGTAAGTCAACTACCCTGGCCAGCAAGATCTCCGGATCTGTCCCCCATTGAGCATGTTTGGGACTGGATGAAGCGTCGTCTCACGCGGTCTGCACGTCCAGCACGAACGCTGGTCCAACTGAGGCGCCAGGTGGAAATGGCATGGCAAGCCGTTCCACAGGACTACATCCAGCATCTCTACGATCGTCTCCATGGGAGAACAGCAGCCTGCATTGCTGCGAAGGGTGGATATACACTGTACTAGTGCCGACATTGTGCATGCTCTGTTGCCTGTGTGTATGTGCCTGTGGTTCTGTCAGTGTGATCATGTGATGTATCTGACCCCAGGAATGTGTCAATAAAGTTTCCCCTTCCTGGGACAATGAATTCACGGTGTTCTTATTTCAATTTCCAGGAGTGTATAATGAAGCAAGCCTCGGAAGGCTGATTGCTATCCCTGTATGTCTCCGAGCTGCCTCTTCTACACAAAGTTCATGGAATTTCGTATCATCAAGAGATGATAAGATTTTCCGTCACCAAACAAGTGGAATCCAGAGAGATCTCACCTGAAATAATGTTCACATTTATAATTTAAAGAGCAGCTGAGCCTGGCTGTAGTTGACTGCGTTGGCTCGCTCACAAATCTTTTGGATTTGCCCTGTCATCATTTAGACAAAAATGACTTGGTGCTTTCCTGAAGGACACCAGACTGAATGCACTACACCTTTCACCACAGGAGCCCAAAACGCTCTTCTTGGAAGCCAGGGATCTTAACGAGTCTGCCGGCCGAAGTGGCCGTGCGGTTAAAGGCGCTGCAGTCTGGAACCGCAAGACCGCTACGGTCGCAGGTTCGAATCCTGCCTCGGGCATGGTTGTTTGTGATGTCCTTAGGTTAGTTAGGTTTAACTAGTTCTAAGTTCTAGGGGACTAATGACCTCAGCAGTTGAGTCCCATAGTGCTCAGAGCCATTTAACGAGTCTATATGCTACAAAGAGTAACTGAAGGTCAATTCTGGGCTATGACGAATAGCATGGAGACGTCACTGGTAACAGCACCCATTTTGTCACGCCGACGCTAGTTAGGAACAATGTCTGGCTAGTTGTACGCACAACGGCTGTAGACTTGGAGGATGAAACAAATTCTACGTGTAAGACTACAAAAATATTTTCACATGGCTACATTGAATTCAACACTATTGATAACACATTCACAAGGAGGCACAAGTTGCAACTGTCCCATACTAACACCGTGCACTATATATGCACATATATTCAATACTTATGTATACCTGATATGTACTATCTCATACAAAGTATCGAGACACCTATTAGTGGACATTAATATGGGGTGTGTCTACCCTTGCGCTTTAGGACGGCTTTATCTATGCTGGAGACACTTTCGCCAAGATGTCTGAACGTCTGTGGAGCCCATTCTTTCTCAAGAGCGGCAACCAGAGAGGGCAATGATATTGGACGCTGCTGTCTGAAACGAAGCTGCCATGCTGGCTCATCTCAAAGATGTTCCATTGGGGTCAGGACGGGACTGTGGGCAGATCAGCCCATTTCATGAATGGTATTGTCATATCCAAAAATGGCTCAAATGGCTCTGAGCACTATGGGACTTAACATCTGAGGTCATCAGTCCCCTATAACTTAGAACTAATTAAACCTAACTAACCAAAGGACATCACGCACAGCCATGCCCGAGGCAGGATTCGAACCTGCGACCGTAGCGGTCGCCCCGGTTCCAGACTGTAGCGCCTAGAACCGCACGGCCACTCCGGCCGGCGACGGGAGACAAATCAAAACCCATATCCCCCTCATTTAAAGATTCCCCTACGAGATTCCATGTCCAGATGTGTGGTGTGCGTACTTTAAGACCTTCGGTACACACACAATCAAATTATTTGACTTGTCGCTCTAACGAAGTAGGTGAGTGTCAGCAATATGTCTCGTGGTCTTATCGTGGCGTGTTTATCTTCTGCAGTTAGGTCAGACGATAAAAATGCCACTTGCACGCTTAGAGTAGGAGATTGACGATGACCAACTTTAAACAGAACTTTATTAATTTTCACACACATTTATTAAAATAATAACAAGCATAGCTATTACATAACATGATTCTGGATGCTGTTTACAATTGACAATCTGAAGTTCCTTTGGTCTTGGTACGTTAATCTTATTCTCACATATCTCTGATACTTGACAAAGTGTCTATTCATTTATCTTCATGGCTATGTATAGTCTTAGACATAAAACCTGACCGCCGGCCGGCCGCCACAGAGACTAAGTCCGAGTCGTTCACTTAAGGTGGCCAATAAAACTGACTGCCCCTTACAAATCTAAGTCCGGCCATCTGCACAATCTGGCAACAATGTAAGATGCGGACGTGTCAGGAGGAAGTGTTATGCAGTTCCGAGATGGTGTCGGAGTGTGTGAACCCGTGGTCTAGTGGTAATCGTATTGCGTTTTGAACTTACAGTCGCCTGTTCGCGTGGAACTGCATTTTTTTTTTTCTACATTTCGGCCCTCGTCTAAAGTTATGAGTCTGATTGAACATCGAAGACAATTCGCTTTACATTCTATCCACTAGTAATAAAAAGTACTTCCAGAAAAAATTCCGCAGGACAGCTAGTGGCTGCGTCGCGATCAGAACAGCGTAGGCTCGAGTGTTTCCTCGCGCTGCAGCGGCTACCGGCCACCGACCAGACGCCACCCGCCGCCTGAAATTCGGCGCCGCCAGGTGAACGCGGCGCGACGCTGTCAGTGTATGTATCAACTGGCATTTTCGAATTTGAAGTTCTACTTATCATCTTGCAGTTAAGCATAGTATTTTGCGTACTTGAAAATCATGAACTGCGGCTAAGCATTGTAAAATTGAGTCGCAAGTGGAAAAAGGTGTCATATCTGCAACACAATATTAACTTTTGGTATAACAGAGGGGTGAATGCAGAGGAGGCACCTAGAAATATTTGAACGGTGTGTGGAGCGAGTGCTTTTGGGAAAAATACGCCAGGAAAAGATATTCTTGTTTCAACAAAGATCGTTCTGGCGTGAATGATTTTCCACATTAAGGAAGTCTCGACTACTGATATATGTGATTGATTACCATTTAACTATCATGTGACATTTGCATTCACCAGGCAAATTTCATTAGTCTGGTGTAGGAGTACTGCATGCTCTAATTCGAAACAACAGAGTGACTACTATTGAACGTCATCAGGTCACTCATTGAGCATTCCTATGCAGTACTGTTACTGGTGACGAGTTATGATGCCTTTATCGTCAACTTCCTAAGAAGAAATGAAAGGCTGAGCCCGACCAAAAGACGTAAACTCGAGCAAAGAGTAGTGTGAACATCATATTTTACATCTGATAGCTCCTAAAGTGTATTTTGGGCTACGAATTCTGCCCCAAGGGGTGTGTGCATCGCAGCTGGAATTTTGTAAATTTGTGGTAAGATCTTATGGAACCAAGCTGCTTAGGTCATCGCTCCCTAGGCTTACACACTACTTAATATAACTTAAACTAAATTACGCTATGGATAACACACACATCACTGCCGGAGGGAGAACTCGAACCTTTACTTCATAATAAAACAAAAGCTATGATATGAGAAGAGGAAATGACTTATATGCTTCTCAGGAACTTTATTTTTTCGTGTTTATTTTCTCACTTCAGACCATTGATATGAGAAGAGGAAATGAAATATACGCTTCCAAGACATAAGAGTGCGTACATGAAAGCCCTGCAGTTAATTTTTGTATGTTTGATAAATTTTGATATCACCTCACATTCCTTTGTGAGAAGGTTCCTATTTTCTTGGGATTCAAATAGAGTGGGACATTTCATCACTGATTAGTATTCTGATGACTAATGACATGATACCCGTTCCCATTGCTCCATGGCACCTGTGAGTAGAGTCTCACGTTGGTTACTACACTCCTGGAAATTGAAATAAGAACACCGTGAATTCATTGTCCCAGGAAGGGGAAACTTTATTGACACATTCCTGGGGTCAGATACATCACATGATCACACTGACAGAACCACAGGCACATACACACAGGCAACAGAGCATGCACAATGTCGGCACTAGTACAGTGTATATCCACCTTTCGCAGCAATGCAGGCTGCTATTCTCCCACGGAGACGATCGTAGAGATGCTGGATGTAGTCCTGTGGAACGGCTTGCCATGCCATTTCCACCTGGCGCCTCAGTTGGACCAGCGTTCGTGCTGGACGTGCAGACCGCGTGAGACGACGCTTCATCCAGTCCCAAACATGCTCAATGGGGGACAGATCCGGAGATCTTGCTGGCCAGGGTAGTTGACTTACACCTTCTAGAGCACGTTGGGTGGCACGGGATACATGCGGACGTGCATTGTCCTGTTGGAACAGCAAGTTCCCTTGCCGGTCTAGGAATGGTAGAACGATGGGTTCGATGACGGTTTGGATGTACCGTGCACTATTCAGTGTCCCCTCGACGATCACCAGTGGTGTACGGCCAGTGTAGGAGATCGCTCCCCACACCATGATGCCGGGTGTTGGCCCTGTGTGCCTCGGTCGTATGCAGTCCTGATTGTGGCGCTCACCTGCACGGCGCCAAACACGCATACGACCATCATTGGCACCAAGGCAGAAGCGACTCTCATCGCTGAAGACGACACGTCTCCATTCGTCCCTCCATTCACGCCTGTCGCGACACCACTGGAGGCGGGCTGCACGATGTTGGGGCGTGAGCGGAAGACGGCCTAACGGTGTGCGGGACCGTAGCCCAGCTTCATGGAGACGGTTGCGAATGGTCCTCGCCGATACCCCAGGAGCAACAGTGTCCGTAATTTGCTGGGAAGTGGCGGTGCGGTCCCCTACGGCACTGCGTAGGATCCTACGGTCTTGGCGTGCATCCGTGCGTCGCTGCGGTCCGGTCCCTGGTCGACGGGCACGTGCACCTTCCGCCGACCACTGGCGACAACATCGATGTACTGTGGAGACCTCACGCCCCACGTGTTGAGCAATTCGGCGGTACGTCCACCCGGCCTCCCGCATGCCCACTATACGCCCTCGCTCAAAGTCCGTCAACTGCACATACGGTTCACGTCCACGCTGTCGCGGCATGCTACCAGTGTTAAAGACTGCGATGGAGCTCCGTATGCCACGGCAAACTGGCTGACACTGACGGCGGCGGTGCACAAATGCTGCGCAGCTAGCGCCATTCGACGGCCAACGCCGCGGTTCCTGGTGTGTCCGCTGTGCCGTGCGTGTGATCATTGCTTGTACAGCCCTCTCGCAGTGTCCGGAGCAAGTATGGTGGGTCTGACACACCGGTGTCAATGTGTTCTTTTTTCCATTTCCAGGAGTGTATAAGAACATGCAGGCAGTTAAGTCCGCTCACTGCAGTCAGAGCCCTTTCTGTTTATGCCGAAGCGTCTGCTGCAGTGTCCGCTCTCAGCCAACATAAACAAAGCACGGCGGCATTGGGAACTGCTAATCGCTGCACTTGTCGCGAGCCGCGACAACAAGAGCGCACTGTCTCTCCTAACGATATTATGGAGTTAAGTTATTACTTAACGTAATATGCAGGACATGGGTTGGGTAAAAATGCAGTTTGAAACTCCCCATCGCATTAAAATACTTTACAGTCATATGTGATGCAATATTTATTGTTGGTTGTCTCTCTAATGTTAATAATATTGATTCGGATTGTGCGTGAACAGGAAAACACACACACACACACACACACACACACACATAAAAAGTCATTGATTGATTCCAGTGAGGGTGAGGGACTACTGTGTGTTGAACAACACATGCACCAATCAACTCTTCAGTTGGCGTCGAGTGGATGAGATTTTTCAATTACCTTGCATTGCAAGAATTGTAAGGAGGAGACTTAAAGTAAATGGACTTGTATGCTAAAGAGCTGTGACAAAGCAAAGCTTGACCGATCATCAGATAATTGTCCACATGGGTTTTGTGGACACTTTTAGTAACCAACCCACCCACCATCATTACGTAAGATTTCTCGAAGGCGTAGGGGCACTGATTTCATTAAGTCGTCGATAGTGTAGCGTGATAGTTTACTTCCCACCATAAGTTTTCTATATTCGTCCAAAGGTCGCTCGCATTTGTAGGTCCACATGGCAATGACCTTGTTACCTCTGCCTACGTATTCTCTATCTGGTTGATGCTCTGTGATCGTGAAACAAACGGCAACAGCTTTATCCTCTCTTGGCCCTGAAACCTATCTTGCACTGCTCTGCTGTGATGGATGGGGCTCTGCTCCTGTAAATAAACTGTTATCTCGTTACTTCAAATATTTATATTTAAATAACGTATTTGTAATAAGCACATTGTATTATTATTTTCCATAGTGTTTAAGAATTCAGGCCCTGTCATAGGTAAGTGATCCAGATTCAACAGTCCGATTAAGAATGTGGTTTACCCAGTCTATCATACGATGAGAACCGTAGTCGGATATCCACATTAAGACTGACTGGCTGAATCCGATTAGAACGATCTGGTATCGAAATGAAATTACAGAAATCGGATAATTTGAACGTCTGTATTGCAACAATGCTGCGCACATAAATTCCTTTGATGGAGTAACATTTAGCAACTGTCTAAGAAAAAGTGAGAAATATGTCTACTCGTAGCAATTTAAAGTAATTATAACCCATATTTATGTGATAGAAATATTGAATCGAACAATACACATCTATTTCAGTGGTGGGAAGATACTCCATATCGGATTTGCTGATGACATAATGATAATAATAATAATAATTGGCGGATAGGAGAAAGCCTCCCACATATGGGTGGTACCGAGAAAATAAAATACTTGGGGTGAACCAAATACTAACACAATCCTGAAGGGCTACTCAAGCCGTTGAACCCAAAATCCAGATACGCCTGAGTGAAAATCACCGGTACTCTGACCACCGTCTGTTAGCTCAATGAGCTCGGCTGAAAATATTTGCTTCCAAAGGCTTCAACACCCTCTGCTCCTGCCCGGTCCTGGTATCACTCGGGCAAAACCAATGAAACATAAGCAAACATGAAAAGTCAACTTTACTCCAGGTGGTACACAACCCGTCCGTCGACAGGCGGCAGCTGGATTTTCGGATTCTGGGGAGTCCAGGATAGCACGCATCGGAGATCTCAGGTACATTTCTCCAAAAGCAGAAAACATGCAGTTGAAAACAAACATCGATACATTGATCCAAACACGGAAACTAAATAATCTAACATAAGAAATCGACCTACAAAAAATTCTCATCCTTGCTCTTCAAGAAACACGACTAGCTGACAATGAAACCTTGCATTACGGAAACCATCGCATCTTCAAGAGCAAAACGCAACAGAAGGTAGCGAAAGGCGCACCAATCTTCGGCATTGCATTTCTCGAACACAGATCTATCATCAACTCTGTCAAAGAAATCACACCCATCAACAATCGACTTATTCAGAGCCCCAATAAAAAATATACACCCATCAATGCACATGCCCCCGCTAACATCGAAAATAAGAAAAGCACCGAAAATGTCGAAAAATTCTGGAACATACTCGAAGAAACTATGAGCAAAATTCACCAAGATGACGTGAAAATACTAATTGGAGACTTCAACTCCCTATTTGTGACAGACAAAAAAGTAGAAAAATCATTGGTACAAATTCAACATACCGAAACACTTACACCAACGGCACACGTCTGTCTGACATTTGCCAACAATTTAACCTCAAAATGATGTCTACCCACTTTAGGAAAAAACCATTTCCCAGGTAACATGCTTGGCTACCCAGGTGCAAGCTGCTTTCGTTCGCCTTTCGAGACTCGCTGAAAGCCAGATTTTTAATTCTTTTGTAGCAGAGCTACAAGCACGCAGATACAAACTCAATAAGGGAATCGTAAGTCAACGCTCGAGCAAAATTCGCCTTGCTCCTTTTAGTACCTCTTAGTGTCAGAGCGAAAACCTGACGGTACTGCAAAATTCATAGTGCCACTTTTGTTTTCTGCCGACATACTTTTCTGTTGTTCTGAATACATAATTTTATCTATGAACTGCCAAGTTTTCATAATACTTGCGAATGATACAGGATATGAAGTAAATACAGACCTTTTCGAAGTCAAAAGTCGGTAATATCCTACTAATTCGCGTTAAAATAGTCTCAGTCGTCTTACAGATACTTAATGCTTTATTAAGATAGACTGCCGTCGTGATGTTTCTGTAGTAAGCTGAATTTAATTTGTATTAGTACAGTGAATATTTTAATTGCGGTTTCCATTAGCTTACTGAACGCAACAGTAATCATCAAAGAGAAATTAATCAGCAGCAGAATTTTCTTTCCCGATATCTAAAACAATCTGACAATGCTAAAGTATTTTACAAATTCTATGCCCGTAGAAACCTACTGGTTCTAACGATGTCATTAAACCAGTGTAGTTTGAAGAGTATTTTTAGAAATGAATTGCCTTAACGGTTGATCGATCAAGAGTGGGAAAGGTAAAATTTTAGGAATGTATGACGGGAGGGACAAGTGGTTGAGAGAGGACTTCCCAATCAATACAAGTGCCTGAGAGACGACTTTCCTATCAATCTCCTGGATAGTTCTGTTTCTCACATCAACAGAGTGCTTTATCATGCAGTAGCACAGGTCGGTCGATTTTCTTACACTGCAACCGAAAGATGTGTCAGTCGTTGGCAACAAATTCCAGCTGCGATGCACACACCCCTTGGGGCAGAATTCGTAGCCCAAAATACACTTTAGGAGCTATCAGATGTAAAATATGATGTTCACACTACTCTTTGCTCGAGTTTACGTCTTTTGGTCGGGCTCAGCCTTTCATTTCTTCTTAGGAAGTTGACGATAAAGGCATCATAACTCGTCACCAGTAACAGTACTGCATAGGAATGCTCAATGAGTGACCTGATGACGTTCAATAGTAGTCACTCTGTTGTTTCGAATTAGAGCATGCAGTACTCCTACACCAGACTAATGAAATTTGCCTGGTGAATGCAAATGTCACATGATAGTTAAATGGTAATCAATCACATATATCAGTAGTCGAGACTTCCTTAATGTGGAAAATCATTCACGCCAGAACGATCTTTGTTGAAACAAGAATATCTTTTCCTGGCGTATTTTTCCCAAAAGCACTCGCTCCACACACCGTTCAAATATTTCTAGGTGCCTCCTCTGCATTCACCCCTCTGTTATACCAAAAGTTAATATTGTGTTGCAGATATGACACCTTTTTCCACTTGCGACTCAATTTTACAATGCTTAGCCGCAGTTCATGATTTTCAAGTACGCAAAATACTATGCTTAACTGCAAGATGATAAGTAGAACTTCAAATTCGAAAATGCCAGTTGATACATACACTGACAGCGTCGCGCCGCGTTCACCTGGCGGCGCCGAATTTCAGGCGGCGGGTGGCGTCTGGTCGGTGGCCGGTAGCCGCTGCAGCGCGAGGAAACACTCGAGCCTACGCTGTTCTGATCGCGACGCAGCCACTATGTACATCATTGTCTGGCACTCCGCATGTGGAACATAGAGGTGATTGGGCGAGGTGATTACGATGAAGGCGAAATTGGTTGATTTGCTTACCATTGACAGTTAGGTACCAGACAGATTGAACATTCGTGTCAAGGTAACAGGCGAACACCGCGCGCCATACATGACGTCAGTCAACCTGAGGGAACGTATCTTTCAATCGGGTTAGGTCGACGACCTACGACCTAATTGGAGGACACTGTATACTGCCTTTGTCTTGAGTAAAAGTTGTCTTGGTAAAGTGAGGCGTAGATAACTGAGTTCAAGAAAGAAGTATCGTATGTAATGGAACTGGGCTGGAACATCCGAGATCATCACTGGGGATGACAGTGAGACCGGCGAATATGCCGACAGGAGGAGACCAGTGAGGCTCGTTGGGCAACGTGTCCATACCGTCATCTAGGAGCTGACAAATAGGGCGCGAGCTCTATCCGGCACGTGAAACAGACCTATCCCACCTCGTTCATGGGGAAGAGTAAGGGTTGCATAGTTAACTTTGAACAACAGCCCAGAGCTGACGAAAGATGCCATCGCTGCTAACATGCGACATGCCACAGTAATCGGGAAGTTAGAACTTATGCTACGTGGGGAACTCGGGATGCGATATATATATTTACATATCGAGCTCGATGGAGAATATCTAGGGATCGAAGGCGATGGTCCATAAGACCTGTTCTGATCATTAAAAGGAGGCGTCGGCAGTTGATGGTGGCTGAACGCCGGAGATCAGATGAAAAATCTATTCCCAAACAGCGAATGGTATCAACGGTGGTGAGAGGTGTAACGCTCTCCACGGGAAGTCTCTTGCCAATGAACATAACTTGTGACTTACGTACGTTTAAAGAGCTACCCGATGCCTCACCATAACTCGCTACCCACGTCAAAACAGCTCGAACCTTGTCGGCATTACGTAAACAGATGACTACATCGTCAGCATAGGCCGTGCAACAGAATCGGTAGCGATCTATGGACAACCCTACCAAACGTTGTCTTAATCCACATAGCAAGGATTCCAAGGAAAAGGCGTACAAAACCGCTGATAGAGGGCAACCTTGACGTACGGATCGACCTATTTTTATCGGAGAAGTGAGTCTGCCATTGTACATTATCCTGGATGAGGCACCCCGCAGAAGGCGCATCACTACCGTGATAACTGCGACTGGGAAACCCTTATGGTGGAGAACGGCCGTAAGGAAAGAATGGTCAACCCTATCAAAAGCTTGACTGAAGTCCAAAGACGCAAGTGCCCCAGACAGGCGTTGTGTCTGGGTAACGGCGATCATATCCCTGTAGCGGCATAAAGCCGTGCAGATATTACTATCCCCTCCCAAAGATGCTTGGTCTGGCGACACAACATATCGGGCAACGTTTTTAAGTCGTGTCGCCAGAAGCAGAGTGAAGATTTTCATATCACTGTTAAGGAGGGTGATGGGCCGATAATCACTGATATTGTTGCCACCATGCGGTTTATGTACAGGAATAATAATTTCTTCCATGAAAGCGTCCGGCACAGGTACTTCCGGAGACATCAGTTCCCGACAGATGGAGGTGAAGGTGGACTCTAACAAATCACGGAAGGTGCTATAAAATTCGAGGGGAAGACCGTCGGGTCCTGGGGAGCGATTGATGGTTCCTGCCCGGATCGCATCGCGGACTTCATCATCAGTCACCTCTGACATCAAGTCAATCGTCGCATCTCCTGGGATACCACCGAAATTGAGCTGTGAGACTTCCTCGATCAACTCTGGGGAATGTGGAATTGCGGCGTAGAGCTGCTGGTAGTGGGCGTGAAGCACATTCCCTATTGCAGATTGGGTTACGTAGCGACGCCCTTCTTGGTCTGTTAGGACGTGAATCAATTTTCGGCGTCGATTTTGGCGTTCTTGGATGATATGGTACATCGACGGATGTTCATGAGGCATGCGATCAGCAGTACGAGATCGTACTATCGCTCCTTCCAAATGCCTTCGCATGAGATTGGAGATTTGGGCCTTAGCATGGTTCATCCTTGTATGCCGCTCAGGGGAGGCTGGCATCGTGCAGCATTCTCATAGGATCCTGTAGTAAAAGTCCATAGTGCTCTTCCTCCAGGCTACAACATCTTTGCCATACCGGATCAAAGCTTTTCGAAGAGCAGGTTTTGCACACTGGATCCACCAGGATATGGTAGACGGATACGTGGGACGGCGTCTATTACATGTGATCCAAGTGTCTTCTATTAGAAGTCGACAGTCAGGGGAATTAAGAAGTGCCGTGTTCACTTTCCATAAACCACGTCCATGCCATACTGCCTGTCTTGTGAGAACAACATCACAGAAGTAAGCCTCATGATCTGAGAAAGCAACAGGCCAGATTTCAGCCTGTCGAGTGTGGTGAATTAGGGATCGCGAGATCTAGATGCGATCCAGTCGGCTAGAGGAGTGCGCAGTGTAGTACGTAAAGCCCATAAGATCACCGTGAACATGTCTCCACGTGTCGACAAATTGTAGCCGCGTGACGACTGTTTCCAGAGCTGCGCATGGTGAGTGACGCGGCAATTGATCCTGAGGTCGCTGGGTGCAGTTGAAGTCTCCACCCATGACCCAGTCATCGTGTGGTCCCATAAAAAGGGGTGTAACTTCATTCGCGAAGAAGGCATTGCTTTCACGACGGTAGCTGGAGCCCGACGGCGCATAAATGTTGACGATTCGTACACCAAAGAGAGTAAGGGCCATACCTCTGCCGTTGGGGAGGTATAGGACATCTTCGGCAGGAAGACCTTCTCGTAAGATGATGGCAACACCACTACCGGTGTCCGAAGCGGGAGAAAGATGGGCCGTGAAGCCATGTGGTGGTGAAAAATCGGCGACATGCACTTCCTGAAAAAGCGCAATATATATGTCCGCATTATAAATCATATCGCGGAGCAGCGCTAGTTTGTGGGGCGCACGAATGGTCGCGAGGTTAATCGTTGCGACACGATAATGCTGGTGTTGGAGTCCCACAGGCACAGGTGGAGCTCCTTCTTCAGGAGCGAGAGGTCGTCGATCTTGCCGGTCCGCTGAAGAGGTTGCTATTGTGGAGAGTTTGCGGGCGCGGGCGCGGGCGCAACCGTTGGGGTGCCCCATCATCAGCACCGTCCACCCCAGTCCCTTCGATCTCCACGTCGTCTGCCCAGGAGACTGATACTGCGGTAGGGAATCGGCTGTACACATCATCCACGTGGAGAGGAGACATAGTTTTCGGCTCAGCGGATAGGCTCTCTTCAACGTCGACCTGTGGGGGCGACGGCGCCAGTAAGGAGGGGTGTTCGTTGCCAGTGGTCATCAAAGAGCGGTTTGTCGTCCATCTTCGGGTCTGCATCCCTGGTATCCATCCGTAGAATGGATTCATCAGGGGGTGTGCGGCTACGTTTCTTTCTCTTTCGTGTCGACCCTTGTTTTCGAACATGTCGTTCAGAGTCTGATTGCGGGTGGCTTTCGTCTGACGCCGGACCAGTCTGAAGGAAAGCAGAAGTAGGTACCACTCCCGAGTCAACGTCCATTTCAGTAGCATTTTCAGTGACAGTGCTGCGAAGATTCGGCAGGCCAGGATCTGGCGTCTGTGGCACCTCAGAAGGAATCTCAGTAGCGGTTGCATCTACCTGATCAGACGACGTCAACGGAGCCGGAAGACTCTGTGTAGAGGTGCTACCTACCTTGGCAACCTTGGCGTATGTGACAGGGATCTCAGTGATCACCGCTGGGGACGCTTCCTCGCCGACCGGCGTCTGGATCAGGCGGCGTCGCATGCAGGCGGATCTGACGTGGCCTTCTTGTCCACAACACGTACATGTTCGGGGTTGGCCGTCGTACATGACAATGGCTCGCACCCCGCCAATTGTCAGGTATGATGGTATATGTTTTTTCAGTTCAATTTTGACCTGACGCACACAATTAAGGACATGGTAGGTCGTGAAGGTTTGCCATTTTTCCTCTACGTAACCGATGACATTACTGTATGGTTGTAACGCAGAGACAACTTCGTCCTTCGGCACTTCAAAAGGTAGTTCAAACACCCTAATCGTGCGTTGGCCGTACTCTGCGAGTTCAAGTGTTACAGCTCCGACGTGACCATCAGAGTATTTGAACTTAAGTCCATTGGCATGGCGGCGAATAACATCTTCACACACCTCGGTGTTTGTCATTTTAATATAAACGACACTACTCATGATCGAAAAATCGATTCCGATAACGTGGTTAGGATCTAAACGAACTTCTTCACGTATGAACGTTTCAACTTCATGTGCACGAGGTCGCGCATGTTCAGCTGGGAAGGAAACTTTAAGGATCGCACGGCGGTAAACGCTCGACATGTTCATGGTGGACGGACACAAGCCTTAAAGCTACGACGCGGAAGTAAACAACGCCTGCAGGGGAGCACTGGCCGGCGCGCGGGGCCGTCCGCACGCTGCCACGGCCGAGAGCCGACTGACACTAGACCACGGGTTCACACACTCTGACAACATCTCGGAAGTGCATAACACTTCCTCCTGACACTTCCGCATCGTACAGTGTTGCCAGATTGTGCAGATGGCCGGACTTAGTTTTATGTCTAAGACTGTACAGGAATATGGTAATCTTATTAGGTACAGACTGAAACTTGACTACAGACTGGTACAGACTAATGCAGACTGGTACAGAGAAGTGCAGATAAATGCAGACTAATGCAGACTGATGCAGACTGACTAATCGGAGACTTTTTTTTTTCTTTATTGATTTTCAATTCCCCCCAAAGGGGGCGGACTGGCAGCAGCTTAGTACGCTGCTCTACAGCCTACAGACTTTTTTTAAAAACGGAAGAAGAAAAGAAACAAGAAAAATAGGCGATAAAACGGTGACTTAAAGTGTAAAATGGCGGAAAAATGCGGAAAGTTAAAACAGAAAGCAAAGGGGTTGGCAATGTTAATAAAATACACAGGAATCAGAGAAGTAACATAGTAGACACACAATTAAAAAAACATGGCGACAGTTTGGTTTCTGTTCGCAAGAGATAAAAAAAAATCACACCCAGCGACAGTATGATGGCCGTTCACGACACTTCCCAAAAGACACAACACGGAACACTCACTGTAAAACACTCACTGTAAAACACTGCACAAAAATGGCGGCACAAAGATGACATTCCCGAGCCAAAGGCAGATGGGGGGGGGGGGGAACCTGGAGGAGGGGGAAAACAAAGAGGAAGGAGAGGAAAAAACGAAAGGGGGGGGGAACCAAGGAGGGAGAGGACTCATAAGGGGGGAGAGGGGCAGGGCAGACACGAGAGGGAATGAGAAGAGGCAGAGGAGGGAAATGCAAAAGGACTTGGGGGAGAGAAGGGGGCAGAGAGAGGGGAGGTGGGGAAAAAAGAGGGAGCCCGCGAAAAGGACAGAGGAAAGGAGGGGGAGTGAGGATCAGAGTTGATAGGAGGGATAAATGGAGGGAGAGAGGGCATCATCCGGGAGGGGAGTTGATGGAAGCCTCCTTGGGAAAGGAGATGAAGGGTGTAGAGATGGAGGGTAGGGGGGACACAACAGTGAAGACATGGCAGGGGGCGGGGATGGGAGAGGAGAGGAGCAACCAGGGGGTGAGGGGGATGAAGGCGGCGGGAGGTGTAGAGGACGCGGATATGTTCGAGGAATAGGAGCAGATGGGGGAAAGGAATGAGGTCATAGAGGATCCGCGTGGGGAACTAATTGGAGGTCTCTACACTCATAATACCTCGAGCGTTCAGGTATCACTGTGCGAGTGTGATCCAGGAGGAGAAAAGGATCTACGTTAACAGCAATCTCATTGGCTGCATTACATATTAATACGCGGATTGGCGAAAGCAGAATTTGGTCCGTCTCTAAGACAGCGCCATCTCGTAGTGCAGAGACGGACGAGCGCTGCGCCTGCGCTGTTGTGCTTAGCGGGGCGCACTCAATTGGGAAAGTTGTGTACAGTCTCGTAAACGTTGTTTCATCATGACAAGAACACCTAACAAAATACCAGGCGATTTTTCGTAGCACTTCCATTTACATGACCTGTCATATTGGTCTATTCACTTGCGGTATCGTACTGTTAATAACCTAGGGAATGTGTTCTGCTAACGAGTCCACCAACAGCTACTCGCATAGTAGCTACAAGAGGTATGTCCTTAGTTGTAAGGAAAAAAATTGTGGGAAGTAATCACGAAGATATGTATAATGCATGTTGTCTCCACGTATCGTATCCTCAGCTAGTGACTGGATGTTTAATCGCTGCATCCCAGCATTTACTGATTGCCCGTTCTCAGCGTCAATCCGGAAGAACATCAAGTAAAAATTATAGAACCCAGTTTCATGTATCTTCCATCTGTTCTAAACTATCACTGCTTCATTGCTACAAATGCTAGTGGTCGAATGAGGTAAGGTAGTAGTTGAACGTTGGAATTTCATTAAAGCGAGCGGGTTTAAATTCCCAATCTGAGAACTTTAGTTTATGTACACTTTAGGAGAATGCCAAACGTATTCCTTCTACAGAAACACGGCCGAATCCTTCCGTATGCTGAGCTAGTTCTTCATTCCTGAATAACTCTACACAAGACGTCAAACCGTAGCCGACTTTGCGTATGAATGTCCTTCAGAGATGAACTATTTGCTCATATAGCCCTATATGTAGGGTATTACCTTCCGAAGCGGAGATGTGAGCCAAGCCAGGCTGTAGTGCGTGTGCTGGATTAACGGCCTCTGGTCTTGCACATCGGAAGCCCGACTGTGGATTACAGGCAGTTAACCACAAGCATGTACCTACATACGAACCGCTGTTCCCCGTCTGCGTCGCAGAAACACAAAACGCTGACAAAGTACAGAGTCGAAATTTACACTCTTCCCAGGCATGACTTTCAGCCACATCTTGGGCTGAAAACCAAGTGATGACGGCAACGGTATCCGGTCTCAGAAATTAAAAGTTATCAAATCTAGGATGGCTGTGTGTTTGTCATGTAACACCGAATGATATCAAGAAAGAGGAACGAAATATGGACGTGTTTTAGTATCTCCGAAGAAAATGTTCGGGCGTGGTGGAACCTGTGTTTTTGGTTGTACGGAAACGATGAGCTATCGCCTTCCAACATATTGGTTACATTGAGACAATTACATGTTTTCTTACAACTAAGGACATACCTCTTGTAGCTACTATGCGAGTAGCTGGTGGTGGACTTGTTAGCAGAACACATTCCTTAGGCGATTAAGGGTACGATACTGCCAGTCAGTAAATAGTTTAGTATTCTACAGCTGGTTAGGTGGCGTAGTCTATACATACATTAGTAATATTTGAAGCAGAGCTACATCAGTTAAGCTGCGGACTTGCATAAAAATTGAGTTATCACATTAGTATCTGCGTCCGCAGAAAATGAAATGGGTGACACGATTGTAACTGCTTCACACTGGTCATTTAGAGATGAAAAATTGCAGTACCTGATCGCAGTTCGTATCAGGTGACGTGCACACAACGTGGAGAGGTTTATATGCTCCAGACACATTCAGATGGGGATGTACACTCCTGGAAATGGAAAAAAGAACACATTGACACCGGTGTGTCAGACCCACCATACTTGCTCCGGACACTGCGAGAGGGCTGTACAAGCAATGATCACACGCACGGCACAGCGGACACACCAGGAACCGCGGTGTTGGCCGTCGAATGGCGCTAGCTGCGCAGCATTTGTGCACCGCCGCCGTCAGTGTCAGCCAGTTTGCCGTGGCATACGGAGCTCCATCGCAGTCTTTAACACTGGTAGCATGCCGCGACAGCGTGGACGTGAACCGTATGTGCAGTTGACGGACTTTGAGCGAGGGCGTATAGTGGGCATGCGGGAGGCCGGGTGGACGTACCGCCGAATTGCTCAACACGTGGGGCGTGAGGTCTCCACAGTACATCGATGTTGTCGCCAGTGGTCGGCGGAAGGTGCACGTGCCCGTCGACCTGGGACCGGACCGCAGCGACGCACGGATGCACTCCAAGACCGTAGGATCCTACGCAGTGCCGTAGGGGACCGCACCGCCACTTCCCAGCAAATTAGGGACACTGTTGCTCCTGGGGTATCGGCGAGGACCATTCGCAACCGTCTCCATGAAGCTGGGCTACGGTCCCGCACACCGTTAGGCCGTCTTCCGCTCACGCCCCAACATCGTGCAGCCCGCCTCCAGTGGTGTCGCGACAGGCGTGAATGGAGGGACGAATGGAGACGTGTCGTCTTCAGCGATGAGAGTCGCTTCTGCCTTGGTGCCAATGATGGTCGTATGCGTGTTTGGCGCCGTGCAGGTGAGCGCCACAATCAGGACTGCATACGACCGAGGCACACAGGGCCAACACCCGGCATCATGGTGTGGGGAGCGATCTCCTACACTGGCCGTACACCACTGGTGATCGTCGAGGGGACACTGAATAGTGCACGGTACATCCAAACCGTCATCGAACCCATCGTTCTACCATTCCTAGACCGGCAAGGGAACTTGCTGTTCCAACAGGACAATGCACGTCCGCATGTATCCCGTGCCACCCAACGTGCTCTAGAAGGTGTAAGTCAACTACCCTGGCCAGCAAGATCTCCGGATCTGTCCCCCATTGAGCATGTTTGGGACTGGATGAAGCGTCGTCTCACGCGGTCTGCACGTCCGGCACGAACGCTGGTCCAACTGAGGCGCCAGGTGGAAATGGCATGGCAAGCCGTTCCACAGGACTACATCCAGAATCTCTACGATCGTCTCCATGGGAGAATAGCAGCCTGCATTGCTGCGAAAGGTGGATATACACTGTACTAGTGCCGACATTGTGCATGCTCTGTTGCCTGTGTCTATGTGCCTGTGGTTCTGTCAGTGTGATCATGTGATGTATCTGACCCCAGGAATGTGTCAATAAAGTTTCCCCTTCCTGGGACAATGAATTAACGGTGTTCTTATTTCAATTTCCAGGAGTGTATTATACTTGGTGGGAGATGAGAAAGGAGTGAGGATGAAATTTCCTCAAGATGCTAGTGACCTTCCCTCCGTTACTTCTTTTGAAGGAATCAGCGCATAAACAGTAAAGTATTCGACTGCTTTCGAGGAAACCTCGCGTCGCAACGATGACTACATAGCCAGTGAGAGTCAGTACTAGACACATCTATCATCCAGGATCACTTTTGTACTGATCTGGCGATAAACTACTGTAGTGCGACGTCTAAGTGTGCTGATGTTCGTTTTTTTGTTTTTGTTTTTTTAACACGTACCATTCATCCTTTTAAAGCTGTTGCACGTTCCTAACGACATGGCAGTAGATAACTTCTTGTAGCTCTACCTGTGGTCAGTTGTTTATTTATATCTACAATCTATGACAATTTCATCAATAATAATAGATTAACATGATTTCGCTTGCCTATCATTTCGTTGCTCTACGCTGAATCCTATCGCAAGTAGCATGACCGCGGTACACTAGACACTACATACGACGGGCTCCCTCATCTCATAAGTAATACCCCTTACAATGCGTACAAAATGACTTAGCGCCTACCTGCGCAGACGCGCACTCTGGTAGAGGTTCCCTTGTGGACGGGCATCGCGCGGTAAAGGGGATACAGATCGGCAACTTAAAGCAAGTAAACTGTTTATTATTTGAAAATTAATCGTCATAACTGATAGTACATTTATCCCAGTGTGAGAAGAGACAGTCAGTGCCTTCATGCAAAACCGTTAGCTGTTGCCTACGGAACCATGATTGTACCCAGGCGCACACTTCTTCGTCCGAAGCAAACGTCTTTCTTCATGGCTCCACACATATGGAAATTGCGTGGGGAGAGATCGGGACGGTATGGACGATGTTAAGAGCTTCCAAGCGGAAGTTCTGCATTGTAGTCGAAACAACCTTGGCAGCATGTGGACGGGCATTATCCTGCAACAGAATGATGCAGTCCGTCAACGTTCTTGGACGTTTGGACTTGATGGCGCACTTCAATTTTTGCAAAGTGTCCACGTATCGCGGTGCGTTAATTGTGGCAGCGTGTTCCAGAAAGTCATCGAGCAGCGGACCCTTACAGTCAAAGACAAAAATCACCACGACTTCCCCGGAGCTGGCGTGCCGGTTTTTTTTCAACTAAAGCGTAAAAGTTTCGCTGGGAAGCCCTTACACATCCTACAGTCCCGATATATCCCCACGTGTTTTCGGAGCCCTGAGGAAAGACATTCGATGCACACCTGGAGACAGTCATGGTTCTGTAGGCAACTGCAAACATTTTCCATGAAGGCAGTGGCATTTTGTCTCATAGTGGGATAAATGTATTAAGAGTTATCGCGATTACTTTTCAAATAATAAACAGTTTACTTACTTTTTCCATCCGTCCCGTTTTCATTTCGCTGTTCCTTATAATATATTCAAATGATATACACTGCCTGACAAAAGAAGTGAAGCACCCAGGAGGGTAGGAGCAAACGAAATGAAACTTGACAAGGTGAGAGGCTATTTGATTTTGTTTCAGTGATTACTCCAGACTGAAGGGATATTCTTTCCCTCAAATTACGTATTACTTATATTTTCGGAAGAAGTTTATCCTTACGTGAATCCCCTAGAAGATTCGAGAAGCCATGTTGGTACCTCCATGTGATACATTTTCCGCCCACACCAATGTCCCTGCTGCTCCCTCGCCACTTCTCCTCTCGCCTCCCATAAGAACAGCAAACGTGGCTACCGTGTACATTCTTAAATCATGCTGCTATGCTATCTTCAAAATTGCATAGAAACATAACCATAAGCTCAATTTCTATGCGGTCTGAATCAATCTAGTGGGTATTTTCCACTGTATACTTCATTCATTACCTTAATTTACGTTATTACCTAATATTACAGTTGCTAACGAGTGTACGCGGAGGAATGAAATATCATTGCCATATCTCAAATTATTGCTGTGTGTTCTCGATCGTCTTTTGTATGCGTTGTGGTGTCTGTATGCCATTTGATATTCGTTTGCGCGTTATGTAGGTGCATGTATTATTGTGTACGGTATCGGATACACTGGGGAAGGGGGGAACTTCAGTGGAAGAAATCGCATATATTAGTTTTTTCATTCATTCGCCAGCTCAGAAATCATGTGATTTTTAAAACTGAAATTTTTTTGGAGATACAGTACGTCTTGCAAAAACAAAGAATGTATACATAACGACAGAACAGTTCATCACGAAACCAGACGTGAATACGAGTACTAAGTTTGCTGCCCAGACCTGTGTGCTGATGTATTCTCACAACATTTTTACATTACGCTTGTTCGCTCTCTAAGCAAACAGAAATTCAGGACTGTTTCAACAAATTCAACAAAGCTCAAAAGACGCCATTTACAGAATTTTACAGGAGAGGAATTTCGTAGTTGTACTCAATATCGTTGATTCAAAAAATTTCAAAACTATAATACTAGGCATCCCTGTCGAAAGAGATCTCCTTATTGCATTGAAAACCACCAGTTGTACTATTCTTTTATCGGTTTCAGTTCATCAAACGATTGACCACTCAAGGGAAAGCTGGACATTATTGTTTTCAAAAAATGGTTCAAATGGCTCTGAGCACTATGGGACTCAACTGCTGAGGTCATAAGTCCCCTCATTAGTGTTTTACACATACATATCGGTAAAATGCCAATTCACTATTATAGTGAATTGCCATCGTACCGATATGTGTGTGTAAATCACCAACGTCCAGCTTTTAGTGTTTTACACATACATATCGGTAAAATGCCAATTCAGTATTATAGTGAATTGCTATCGTATCGATATGTTTGTGTAAATCACCAATAGCTAGCTTTCCCTCCAGTGATGATGGTTTTATGAACCGAAATCGGTAGATGAATAAAATTGCGTTGGTACAGTTGTTGGTTTGCAATGCATTATTCATTTGTTAAAAATTTCGGATCTTTGACGATCTTTGTGGCTAAATGGCTGAACTGATTTTAGCTCTTAAGTAGGTTATTGTACGCGAAATTTTATGCTCTTCCATTACAGTGTTACGAAAATTTTTGTAGAAGTTTTTCGAATTGTAAGCGAAAGTTTTTGTATGATGTATCGTTTTCTAGATATAAGCAAAAAAACTGAAAAAAAGTCCAAAAACTTCGTGATTTTTCGGCTCTCAAGTCTAGCACAAGCCACAAATCGTCACAAACCCATATAACTCAACATCGATTAAAATTATTTCGAGGTTTTGCATATTTATTAGTAAGCAAAAGTCTTACGTACCTACACCAATCGTAGTAAAAAATCATCCTGTTCAACTTTTATCTTATTCATGTACGGGCTATCTCTGAAACGAATAAGATCATCGAAAAACAAAAATCCTACTTTGCATATTGTTTCGACATGGTTACAGTCTGTATCCAGATCTTCGTTTGACGGTGCAATCGTGAAATTCTCACTCTTCTGACGTTGACGACTCCTGCTTTATCTTGCACTTTTCACCCCCTGAACTGTTTCAGAATATTTTGAAACTTCTGACATCTTAATAATGATGTTACAACAACAGCGTAGTATAACAGCTACTAATCTTATAGTAAAACTATGAGTGAACCTGAATGTGAATTTAGTGGGACACTATGAAATGTTGTCCAACAAACGCTCAGCAAACAGTTGGGTTATCTTGTAGTATGTTGTGCAATGCCTGACAATAAACACATGCGAGTGTAAAGGTTTTTAAACTTATCTTTTAAATTTTATGTTCTTAGTTTCAACTATGCACTATAAAAGAAAGATTAGTTTAGTTTTGTGGAATCTTGAAAAATGGAGATATCGAATTTTGTAAAAATTTGTTACGTTTAGGCGCATTATACAACGACAAATACAGGATGAATCGAAAAAGGACTTTACATCATTGGAATGATATAGAAATTTATGGAGACAACTTACAGGATCGGTGGATGTGTCATTTTGTAGCAAAAACCCTCAAGTATGATTTAAGTAGCGCTTCTTTACTCCGTTCCGCCACCAGGAGTGCTAGTGTAGTGCACAGTTAAAATGTTTTACTACGATTGGTGTAGGTAAGTAAAACTTTTGCTTACTAATAAATATGCAAAACCTCGAAATAATTTTAATCGATGTTGAGTTATATGGGTTTGTGACGATTTAAAATGTGTTTTGGTTTCATGAGACGAAGTCTGCAACAACTTTTCGGCGTAACCTCCAAGCTTGCATACAATTTACTCTTGGCACAAGAACATTGTTCAGACGGGCTTTTCATTGCGACATGGTAATTCACCAGGTCGCCCGCATGTTGGTAATTATATCGAACAAGTTTGGGAGAGCTTTGCCTGCAGTCCACAAAAATCAATGTGACCTGCGTCGCACGAGACTGGCATTCCACAAAAGACTGTACGGCGAGTACTGCGTAGACGTTTACGCTCGAAACCATACTATTTACAATGGCACAACACATTAGTGGTGCAGATAAGGTTGCTCGTAGGGACTTCTGTCCGGTAATTTTGCATGGGAAAGAAGATGATGACATATTCCTGAACACAATAATCTTCAGCGATGAGTCAACATTTCAGATCAGTGGCATAGCAAACACCCACATCTGCAGAATATGGGGCAGCGAAAATCCGCATGGAACCCTCGAACACGTTCGTGACAGCTGAAAAGTTAACGTGTTTCGTGCACCTAGCAAATTGAAAGTTTACAGATCTTTCTTCTTCATGGAGAAAACTGTCACTGGTATTGTGTATATGGATGTGATTGAAAACTATTTAATTTCACAGATCGGTGAAGGTGACTGAGATGGGTTTACTACCAGCAAGACGGTGTACCACCTCATTTCCCCATGGAACTTCCAGGTTTCTTGGCTAATCGCTTCCCAGGCTGGTGTTTTGGCCGTGAAGGACAAATCGCATGGTCACCTCGCTCCCGAAACCTGACACTAATTGATTTCTTTCTCTGGGAATTTGTATGTCCCTCCCCTACCAAACAACTTAGGCGACCTTAAAAACGGAATCTATGTTGCTGTTGAACAAGTTACGCCCGATTTGCTGCTATGAGCATGGGAAGAAAGTGATTACCGGTGGTATGTTTGCCGCATCACAAATGTTAGTCACATAGAATCGAAATAACACTTGACACTGTTATGTGAAACTTGACGCTGTTTGCTACAAAATGGCACATCTGCCGATTCTGTAAGTAATCTTAATAAATTTTTATATCATTCCAAAGTTGCAAAGACCTTTGTGACTCACCCTGTATTCAATTTTGCGTATTTTCTTTTAGCTATCCATTGCGTGTGGCTCATGTGAAAGTACCAGAATCCGTTAAAAACGCATTGTGCAAAAAAAAAAGCGTTTGTTGAATTTTGTTACAACGGTCCTCAGTTATGAGGGTCACATAATCCTCTGGGATCTGGAGATGCAGCACTGATTAAGTACAGGGTGACAATTACTGAGCCGACCGCTGTGGCCAAGCGGTTCTAGGCGCCTCAGTCTGGAACTGCGTGACCGCTGCGGTCGCAGGTTCGAATCCTGCCTCGGGCATGGATGTGTGTGATGTCCTTAGTTTAGTTAGGTTTAAGTAGTTCTAAGTTCAAGGGGACTGATTACCTCAGATGTTAAGTCCCATAGCGCTCAGAACCATATGAACCTTTTTTGACAATTATTGAACTATATGAAATAACTTCTGAACAACGTCAGGACGTTCAAACTGTACTGTTGGCAGAGGGGAATGATGGTAATTAGTATGTGCATGTATGGTTTGGTTTAGGGACGAAGCCCAGTTTCATTTGGATGGGTTTGTCAGTAAGCAAAATTGGCGCATTTGGGTTACTGAGAATCCACATTTCGCGGTAGAGAAGTCTCTTCACGCTCAACAGGTGACTGTGTGGTGTGCAATGTCCAGTGATGTAATAATCGGTGCGATATTCCTCAATAGCACGGAGACTACCGAGCAGTACCTGAAGATTTTGGAGGATGATTTCATCCTCATTATCCAAGGGGACCCTGATTTCTACAATATGTGGTTCATGCAAGACAGAAATCGACACCATCGAAGCAGGGGAGTGTTTGATGTCCTGGAGGAGCACTTTGGGGACCGCATTCTGGTTCTGGGGTACGCAGAGGCCACTGGCATGGGCCTCGATTGGACGCCATATTCTCCGGATCTGAAAACTTGCGACTCCTTTTTACGGGCTCTATTAAAGACAAGGCGTACAGCAATAACCCCAAAACCATTGCTGAGCTGAAAACACCCATTCAGGAGATCATCGACAGCACCGATGTTCCGGGACTTCAGCGGGTCATGAAGAATTCGCTATTCGTCTGCGTCACATCATCGACAATAATGGCAGGCATACCAAACATGTCGTAACCTAAATCCAAATAACTATAGTGACGTTTACATGTTGAATAAAGTGTGTGCATGCAGCAGTTTGTAACTAATTTACGCCTTTTTTTGGTATAGTTCAATAATTGTCACACTGTAGCTTATAATGGTCGCCTAGTCGTAGATATTGGTATAATCGCACTATTTCACTCCCATTTACGGAGCTTGTTAGCACTTGATGTTAGGTTAGGGCCATTAAAATGCATTGTGGTAATCGCTGCTGCTTTCTGGATCACTGCTGTGTCTCGATGCTAATGCTGGCTCTAAATCTGGTTGTCTATGGGTAAAAAGATGAGGTCCCCTGTTTTTGATGTGCTTTTGATGATAAATAATGAGCGAAACCAACAAATATTTAAACTTCAAATATTTATTACTCTGGTGGCCATCTTAATTCCACTGTCCACCAAAGATAATGACACAACACAAAGTAGCACTTCTTTTACATGTTCTTTGCAATGTTTATCCACATCGAACAATAACACGCATACACTTTACCAAAGTGACATTCAGACTCCACCCCCGAGCTTTCTTGCTGCTTGTATTTATAATCTTGTCAAAGAACTACTAAAAAGAGATATAGTTTATAAGTCACATGTACATCTGTTGTAATTTGTGCGGAAAAGTTATTAATTTATATCGAGTGACATAATTTAACAGGTTATTAAAATGACAGACAGATTTGTTGACTTGACAGAATAATTCTTTGTTACAAAAAGGCCGTTTTTTAGAAGTTTGTCAATTGACTTCTCTAATATGCATAAACAAGTAAATAACATTAATTATTAAGAATTACATTGGTTTTCGTCTAAAATAGGAGTGTTTACATGAATACTGAGTGAAAACGGTCCTAGTGAACAAATAGGTTTCACTGGGTGGTTTTTATTTAAGGAGATCCAAAATACGTAAGTTGGCCACTATTTTTCGTACTTCATATTAATTATTTAAGATGAACTTAGTGTTTTTACATTATGACATTTGCTGTATCAGTGATCAAGTGATATTAACTTTTGTGTGAGTCAGTTATTCAGTATAATTTAATGGGTTGACTGTTTATTGAGACATGTTATTCAATCATTGTTCACATACACAATAACTTTTCTATAATCATAAATACTCGTTAAACTGGTTGAATTTGGAGCGTATCGCATACTTCGGTAAAGTAAGCCTTTAATAGGTTCCGTTACAAGCTGCACTTTAGACGAAGGGGCTGGTGATTAGGCACTGGGAAGTCTTTCCGCTGACGTGGAAGAAGACGCTTCAGAGCTGTCCCCGAAGTGTTGCGGCTGACCCTTCACCTTGAGTGCAGGAGTACGCTGGAGGAGCAAGGTGAGAGGCGGCGGACGGCAGCCACTGGACGTGGCCGCCACGGACGAGTCGACCACTCGACCCCGACAGGCCAGGAGCGCTGCCGGTGGCATTTGGGCGCCTCTGGTGCTCGTCCCCAAGGCCGGCTGACGGCTGTCCAGTCTACTCCAGCGCCGCAGGTGCGCGCCGCACAAAGGTCGCGGCGGCGGAGAAATCCTGCGGGTCGCCAGCCGCCTGCCGCCTGCTTCTGCCGTTCGGCTCGGCGCGCCCCGCAGGCGAGGTCGATGGGAGCCGCCTGCCGGCCGAACAATCGCCGCGCCACACGTTCGACCTTCCGTGGGAGGCAGCAGCAGCAGCAGCGAGAGCCACTAAAACACCCGCAGTGCCGACACACTCGTAGCGAATGTAAAGAGAAATAAATTGTTTGAAGTGCACAAGGAGCGACTGCCCTAGGGTATTTACACTGAAAAGGAACCGACTGCAGCGAATGTACACATTTTCTCTTCAACAACGTAAATGTCTTAAAAGTACGTGGTCTTTCAAACAAATTCATCCAGTTTCACAACACTGTATCGTCTGCATCAGTGAAAATAGAAACTTGGAGTACATTGAACCTTCAAACTTTTTATTTTCAAAACAACCATCCGATTTTACAAGTGTGGTGGAGACTGGGGCGGAACGGATCGCCTAAGGCTTTGAGCAAATTTTCGAGGTCTCATTGATGAAAACAATTTTCAGAAAAATTACGAACATTTTATTCAGACTTTTTTGTAATACAATTTGCAACTGAAGTGCGTCCACCGCCTGATTATCAGTTCCCTTGATGTGGTGCACCCTAAATGGGAAGGCGGAAATGCGGACAGCCCACCTGGCGATCCTTCCGGTTTTAGGAGGTCGAGCAAGAACCCAGCTTAAAGCCTGGTTATCAGTCTCTAAATCGAATTCTCTATGTTCTAGATAGAATCTGAACTTTTTCAACGCGAAGAGTACGGCAAGCACCTCATATTCATAAACAGAATAATTAAGCTCCGTTCCACTGACCTTCCTCGTAGCGTATGCCAACGGACGCTTCACACCCTGGTCTTCCTGAAGGAAGACAGCCGCGATCCCAGCATTAGAGGCGTCAGTCTGAACAATAAATCGCTTTACGAAATCGGGAACCCCCAACTCGGGAGGGTAGGAGATAGCAGTCTTGATCGCTTCAAAGGCAGCCTGCTGACTATCTCCCCAAGTAAAGTGCTGTCCTTTCTAACGTAAATCATTCAGAGGACCATGCCACTTGCGCAAAATTAGGCACGAATTTTCGAAAATAATTTGCCCTGCCGATTAAGCGTGCAACCTCTTTTCTTGTTCACAGAGGAGGGTGCCTCTTAAGGCCAGTTGTGCGGTCTTGGTCGATGCTGATTCCGTCCGCGGAAATAAGATGGCCTAAGAATGAAACCTGCTGTTTAGCCAGAGTAATTTTAGCTGGCTTCACAGTTAACCCAGCAGAACGATATCTATCGAGCACTTGTTAAGATGAACGAGGTGATCCTCAAATGTTTGACTATAAATAACATCGTCCAGATAATTATAGACACACTTAAACTTTAAATCACCGAGAACACGGTCCAATAAACGTGGCACCACTGCGGCCCCGGGGGCCACGCCAAACGGAACTCGGTTAAATTCATAGAGATTCCAGTCCGTACAGAACGCGGTGACACGCTTGGACTCTTCACTCAGAGGAATTCGAAAATAAACCTGATTCAGATCCAACACAGTGAACCACCTGGCACCCACAAACCAGGTAAAACAATTATGGACATCCGGTAAAGGAACGGATTCCAGAATAACCTTCTTATTTAACACTAGATAATCTACAAAAGGCCGAAAATCCTTGCTCTTAGCCTTAGGGACAAGGAACATGGCGAGGCGTATGGAGATCTTGATGGCCTAATAACACCGTCCTTCAACATGCTTTCTAATTTATGTTTTAATATCCTCATCTTGGGAGGTGAAAGACGGTACGGAGATTGCGCCACGGCTCACAGGGGGTCAACATTTGGAAGGTTTCGTGGACAGGACAGGAGGGTGAGGGGGCGGGGGGGTGGGTTGTAGGGGGAGATTGTGGGAGGCAGTTCCCCTCTGAGGGGCGGATGACGCAGAGGGAGGGGGCGTGGTTGGCACAGAGACCGAGGAGCGGCGAGCTGTAATCTGTTCTGGGTTGGAGCCGGGAGGAGGTGGTGCAGGGAGTGGTGGGAAGTCTGCAGACAGCGATGGAGCGACAGCGACAGGGGAGGTAGTGTTGGTAGTTACAGCAGAAAACGACGCAGGAGTGGGGTGGACAGGTAGGGAAGGAAGGACGGGAATGGGGGTGGCGGATGAGCTCCATGAGATGGTGGTTGGAGGAGGGGAAGCTGAAAATGATAGAGGTGGGACATGATGGCGGCGTGCGAGAGGGGGGCGAAGACGGCGACGGAGGTGACGATGAGGGTGACAGCGACGGCGGCGGCGGCGGCAGGAAACGAGAAATGGCGGCAGCGGCGACGGACGACGGCGGCGGTGAAGGAGACAGTAGCGCGAAGGGGCAGCAGCCCCTCCAGCAGGCGATGAAAGCTGTCTGGTGAAGCCCTCTGGTCATCGGCTGGACGACGTCGGCAAGAAGGTGGCGGCCCAGAATCCCCGGGCTGCGGTGGCGGCGGCGGCGGCGGCGGCGGCGAATAGGCAGGCGGACGGACGGACGGCTACAGCAGCAGCGGCAGCAGCAGCAAGCACCGGGGGGCAGCTCTGGCGGACGGACGGACATACAGACAGACAGAAAACCAACAGCAACAAAGCTTCGAAGACGGAGATTCCACCCTGAGGGTAGCCCATGCACTGCAATCTGTCGTTTTCGAAGGAGGGGATCCAACCCTCTAGATGTGCATCGTACACAAATATAGCTTAGAATATGCTGATTCAGATGGACTATACATTGATTGCCAAGAAAAAATTACGACAGAATTACCTTAGTTGGAAATGGTCCTTAGTATGAAAGTTATAATAGAACAGCGAAGTTGCTCACTTTTATTGGCAGACAACGTGACTGGCGCGCAACAACAGTTGCAACCTTACTAAACCACAACAGACATTGTTTTGTTACACACTTTTCAGTCTGAGCGTCCTCTAGGCCTCTGGATGAAATTAGACCTCAGAGACCGTTCTGCTCTGGAAGTCCATTCTGCCCCAGTCTTCCCTATATCCTTAGCAAGCATGCATATACAGCCTCAAAACACTTTTTATACTCCCTTTATCACAAAAGTAGGCAACGGCCTTGTCGCAGTGGATACACCGGTTCCCGTGAGATCACCGAAATTAAGCGCTGTCGGGCGTGGTCGGCACTTGGATGGGTGACCCTCCAGGCGGCCATGCGCTGTTGCCATTTTTCGGGGTGCACTCAGCCTCGTGATGCCAATTCAGGAGCTACTCGACCGAATAGTAGCGGCTTCGGTCAAGAATATCATCATAACGACCGGGAGAGCAGTGTGCTGACCCCACGCCCCTCCTATCCGTATCCTCCATTGAGGATGACACGGCGGTCGGATGGTCCCGGTAGGCCACTCGTGGCCTGAAGACGGAGTGCTTTTTTTATCTCAAAAGTTGCAGGACAGGCTTTTTTACTTCCGAATTTCCAATACTGAAAAGGAACGAATGTTGTTTTTATGTTACGAGGGATGTGTGCGTCCTTCAAATAATCTTAGTCATGTTTCCGTGCAAACTCACTAGGTGGCAGCGTTGAGTTTAGCAACACACTGGCGCATTAGTTACGATGACACAATGAATGCTGTTTGTGAGCAAATAGTGAACAATCGGTTCTGCCCTTAACTCAGGAAAACTACTAGTGACACGTGGACAATGGTTAAGCAATCATTTGCAGGCGAAGTACTTTC
Source organism: Schistocerca nitens (assembly GCF_023898315.1). NCBI lineage: Eukaryota > Metazoa > Arthropoda > Insecta > Orthoptera > Acrididae > Schistocerca > Schistocerca nitens. Next base: position 368,284,362 of record NC_064619.1, read on the forward strand.
AAGAAGTCGCGTTTTCGAGTGCCACAAAAGGTTTCGCGAAGACAGAGATTCAGTGCAACACGCTCCCAGAGATGATCACCCATCTACAGGACGTGCCGATGCAAACGTGGAGCGTGTAAGGCAGTTATTTCAAGAAGACTGTCTTTTACCTTTGCGTGTGATATCAGAAGCACTTAATTTGACTCGTGATGTGTGTCATAAGATTTTATGCGAAGATTTAAGGAAACGGAAATTTAATGCAAAACATGTCCCTCACACACCAACAGACGAACAGAAAGAGAAAAGATGAAGACATTTTGTGCTGAACTACTGGTTAGACCCAGAAGTGATCTTACATTTCTGTTAGAGATTACTACTGGGGATGAAGTGCTACCTGTACGACCCTCACACGAAGCATCGGAGTCCTGGATCACCAGCCTCGTCAAACAGGGAACCAAACCATTAAAATCTTGAAATGTCTGCGACAAGCAATTCTACGTCGCCGCCCTGATCTGTGGCATTCTCAGGACTGGTTCTTATTGCATGACAATGCAAGACCCCATACTGCTTTATCTGTTGCCGAGTATCTGGCCAGATGTTCCGTTAATGCCATCCGACACCCGTCATATTCGTCCGACCTCTCGCCTTGCAATTTTTTCTTGTTTCCGCGAGAGAAAAGGCAACTGTAAGGAAAGCTTCATCAAGATATTGCAGACATCCAACGGGCTGTGACAAATGAGCTTACAAGCATCGCAGTGGAAAATTTCTCTGATTCCAAGACCTCCAGAAATATTGAAAACTACGTACAGATAGCCATGGGGGCTACTTCGATAGGGGCTAGGATAATTACTTGGTACGTGCTATTTTGTGGTTTCTGAGAAAAACTGTCCTGGAACTTTCCTGACAAAGGGAGTAGTTATGTTTAGGACCAAAAATTTTAATTATTTTTCATAATTGTTCGATATGCCCTCCATTGCAAGCACGACGAACTTCTATACGATAGTCGCACTCGTCCCATACTTTAGCGAGCCACTGCATTCACTGCTTTTGCTACATGGTGTCGCGGTTCCCCCAAAGTTGTTGCATTGTCTTGCAATGCAAGGCCAGTACCCTGGCTGATGTCTTTGCGGAAAACTTCACACCTGTAGAGGACCCCATTGACGAGGAGCACATACGTTTAGTGCAGCAACGGCTCCCAGTCTTTTTCGAGGGGGAAGCAGTAGCAGACATCGAAGAATTCACAGAGGAGAAAGTAGAGGCACAACTGAAGTAGCTAAACCCGAGGAAATCCGGAGGGTGCGACCAGCTGGAAAACGCTATACTACTTCAGCTTTCTGAAACAGCCATTCGCCCCATCACCGCTATCTTCAATCGAATTATTCAGACTGGCAACTTCCCCTCTGCATGGAAACATGCAGAGGTGGTTGCTATTCCAAAACAAGGCAAAGACATCAGGCTCCCACAGAATTACAGGCCGATCAGCCTTTTACCGGCAATCTCTAAGATAATCGAACGCCTGTACTCTAAAACGCTAATGGTGCATGTAAACGCAGAGGAGCTGATCCCGCCGGAACAATTCGGCTTCCGACGCGGACACAGCACGGAGCAACAGCTGCTACGTCAGGCAGAGGACGCGATGAGTGCGCTGGAGAATCGGCAGTACGCAGGGGCCATGCTGCTTGATGTCTCTAGGGCTTTCGACTGTGTATGGCACAACGGCCTCCTCTACAAATTGTTCACACTGGGGGTACCGACTCCACACGTCCGCCTTATCGAGTCCTACCTCAGTGGACGAACGTTCAATGCCCGTGCGGGAGCGGGCATATCCACAGCTAGGCCCATACAGGCGGGAGTACCGCAGGGTTCTGTTCTCGGACCCCTGCTGTACTCCCTGTACACCTCGGACACTCCAAAGGTCAACAGAGTCTCGGTCGCATTATACGCGGACGACACCTCGCTGTAAACAATAAGTGCGAATGCGAACCTCATGCGCCGCCGCCTGCAGACGGCATGTGACGCTCTAGGCACATGGGCCACAAAGTGGCGCCTTAAATACAGTGCTGGCAAAAGTCAGGCAATCATCTTCACGAGGAAAAAGATCCCCATCGACCTACAGCCGGTGTGGATCATGGAAGGCCTCATCCCATGGACCCTCACTGCGAAATACCTCGGGGTGACCCTGGACAGATGCCTCACGCGGGGGTCCCACATAAGGGACATTAGGGGTAAAGCATATGGAAGATTGAGAACACACTACCCGATCTTGAACCCGAAGACAACCCTATGCACATGCTGAGGTATTACGCTGTTTCTCGCCCTTGTAAGGCCGGTAATGGAGTATGCGGCAGTCGTGTGGGGCAATGCGGCAGACTGCCACATCCGAAGATTGCAGGGCCTCCAGGGTACAATCCTTAGGATGATCATGAAACTCGCGCGTGACATCCCAACTAGGGAGCTACATAATATGACAGGAGTACAGACAATTAAGGATAGGATTAGACAGACGGCTCGACTATTCTACGAAAAGTCACAGCAGTCCGAAAATAGACTTGTCTCGAATCTCGGGAACCAACCACACAGAAGGGGCACAACGAGATGGCCCGACCTGCTAAGGCAGTGAAAAACTGCCACAGTGATGCATACTAAGCACCATAAAAAGCTCAACACACAATAGGACCAACACAAACAATAGGACCACCTAAAATACATATTAGGAAGTGCAGGAATAGTGCAAAGCACTTAACTTGCGTAACCTAGAGATAGTGAGGCACTATCCAATTAGGTAAAGAGCGAGCGAGTGAGCCTTGCATTGAGGGGACCACACTAGAAAACTTGACGCTAGCCGGCAACGTTCTTCCTCAAGCAAGTACACAGTCGCACATGAGTCATCGCATAATACATGCACTGCGTTCCGAAAAACAACAAACATAACAGGGCTGCAGCTGTCAACAGGTTTTCCCTTTTTTGTACTACCTTTCTACGTGGAGTATAGGACTGATAGAAAAATGATATAAAGCTGATACATTTATCTCCCTTGATATGACATACACAGTCCACAATGGTATTTAGTACCAGAGCGCCTGTATGAAATTGTTGGTTGCAAGTTTCCTATCTGACTGTGTGATTCAAGTACTAGTATTCCCTGTTGCATAGCAGATGTCTAAAAGGTAATACATTTCGTCGCCGACACATTTTAATATATCTTCAATTATCTGTATCGGTTCTTGAGAGATACAACCAAATTTTACGGTTGTTATGGAAAGGCAGAACATACACGACTTCGATATATTCGGAAGAAAGGAATCCGCCAGCTCTTAAATAATATTACCGCGAAGCTGGTAACAGCATAAGCGTATCACCATTCCCGATATGACAAGTCTAGTGTGCTGGTAAAGCAGCACTCAAATTTTCACGAACGTTAAGGTGAAAAAGAGAAGAAGCACCGTCTTGATAAAAGACTAGTTTAGGAACATTTTTCTGTTAGAAGCACAGTCAAAGAAAATGAATTTAAAGACTGTCTTCTAAAAGTTTCAAAGATTTTGTGTCTGTTCGTCGTACGAAACACATACATTTTCTCGAGTTTTCCTCATACTCCGAAACCCTATACGGGTTTTCTGCTCCATAACCTAACACCATGGGGACTGGCCTTTTGGCTCATTGGAGACTTGCTCCATCAGTGAGCACTCACCTCTCATAAATTTATTCACTTGTTACAGGCTCTTCATTTAAGCGAAGAAAGTACCATGGTTTGGCTTGTCTGGTCATCTGAACGTCTGGATGAAATTCAGTACGTAGACAGAAAGCACTGTTTTTTTTTTCAGAATGAAGCAATGCATTTGATTTGTCTTTTCTATCCTACTCAGCGTAAGTGGATTTTATGATCATTCGCAATGGCTGTGACTCAGAGACCAGCGGAGCAAACAGGCAGTTCCTGTAGTCAATAACGATGAAGTTCACATAGTGAATGACTAGTCATAAACAAAGTCAAGGGCGCAGTGAAAGTCGTGTAAGCGAATGCAAACCGTCCATGGAGTGACCCATACCGAAAAAAGTAAATACAGGCAAGGTCGGATACTCTGCTGTCAATGGCACGTGTCGAAGGCTTCAGAGAATAGCGAGAACTGCCGCACAAGTGACTGGGCCGCGGCATTTGCAGGTACTGTTGCGTCACTGGAAGGGCCCCAGTGACGTTCAAACAGTGACAGCGGCGGCACAGTCCGTGGACCAAACTGCGGCTGTCGTCTGAAGCTCGAGAATCTCTGACCTTCCCTCCATATCCACACTTGCGCTTAACAGGGAATCTAAAGCACCGTCCTCTTTCAGTGACACATAGAGCCATAAACGTCCTGTGCCGAATTTGTCGAGGAAAGAGAGAGAGAGAGATGCTGAAATTCCTACCAAAGCCTCTCGCGGTATTTCCTTGCCGCGATCGGCTGGATCGAAATGCAGTGGTGTTTGTGAAATTGTTGGCTAACCATCAGTTTCTGGGCACCCACTGATCTTGCCTGCAGGGAGAGAGTGCAGACTAGCGGGCCGTATTTTTAAAGGGACAATTGTCTGGGTCCCATGGGTATCTCAGTCCGAGAATGATCAACCATCGCTGACTACTTACTGATTGCAGCCTCTAGTGTTATTGGGAGCTGAAAGTGGCTTAGGGGGCAGAAGTGGTTCCCCTCCCATCGCTGGCCAAGGTCGGCCCCGTGTTGCCACATAAGACGAGAGCAGAAGTTGTAGCTGTGGCAGGCTTGTCCCGGACGTGGTTGCTTGAGTCGTGCCCAATCGGCTGCTGATGTGGGGGGAGGGAGCGCTAGTGCCATTCTTGTTGGCAGGGCTGATTGCCAATGCCTTTGTATGAGCTCCTAGACTTCCAGTTTTTGAAACATTTTACGCCCCCATTGCCGACAAAGGAAGCTTGGGTCCACTGGGATTCTGGTCGGAAGTGCTAGGCCGTCCTTGGTAACCCACATGGTTATAAGGCCGTGTGCGTGGGTGGAGGGTTTCGCTAAGTCGGGCGCAGCAGGTCGATGAGGGTGTGGGATCTACATCCGTGATAAATTTTGGCTGGGCTCCATTCATTTACAGAGATGGGCCAGTACTTTGCAAGAAAGCTGTTGAATGCTTCCCACGAGTCGGCTGTCGTCATTATGTTGCGTGTCTATGTTCTGAAGTTCCTGACCACCTGCTCGGCTTTTGAATTGGAGGGTGAATGGGAAGGGAAGGAGGTCAGATGTTCAATATTGCTGAATTTACAAAAATACTGAAACGCAGATGCTGTGAATTCGAGGCCACTGTCGAAAACCATGGTGCACTACGCCCCTTCTGTTGCACACATGATGAAGGTACAAATGGTAGCTACAGTGGTGATAATAGCCATTCCTTCCACAAAAGGGATGGCAGAGATGGCAACCACATGGCAACTCAGAAGGGCTCGACGAAATCAATACGTAGTTTTTGTGTGGGGTGGCGAGTGTGTTGCCAAGCGTCGAAACGCAGTACCAGGGCTGACTGAAGGCGAGCACAGGCCTCGCGGTTCCGGACCATATGTTCTACGGCAGTTTCAGCACCGGGCCAGTAGACACAACGCTGCGCTATTGCCTTCAGTGTGCAGTGTGGAGCAACTTCAGTGTTTTAGGGTGGAGCATGGGCGGAATTACCATCAATTTTCAGTGTCGCCCTTGGTTAAAAATAAGAAACCGCCAGCTGCGTTAAGCCAGTGTTGTAACGAAAAATACAGGGTGAACATTAATAAAAACCGACAAATGCAGAGACGGATTCCTGGCTGGGAATTAAGAAAAAAAGGTCCTATGAACATGTGTGCGGAAATGCACCGCTGCCACGATAGATTGCGCTGACGAATGAAAGTTCCTCTCACCGTGTGCAGTGTGTTCCCTGTGTGTTGCGGGCTGTGTGACTGACGCGGCGTACTATAAGCGACAGAATGGTCCGGTATTCACGTCGGGAACAAGCCGAGAATGTGTTTGTGAACGATCAAGCACATGGCAACGGTCTAGAGGCAGCCCGGCTATACCAAAACAAGTACCACTACAGACACCATCCACACAACATTTCAAGCTCTTTTCAGGCAGATGAACGTGTAGGGAGGCGACAGACTGCATGTACACCAGATTTGGAGGACTGGATTCTACATGATATTGAAACAAATCCTAGGAAAAGCTTCAGGCAAGTGGCCTACCAACATGGTGTAAGCCAAAGTACGATTATGTGTATCCTGCAGACAACCCCTGCTATCCCCTTCACATGCATCGAGTGCAAGGATTATCTGCAGCAGCAGATCTCGCTCTACGGGAAGGATTTTGTCGATGTTTTTTCACCATTACAATTATGGGTTTCTGTTGTCACTCCCCTTAACCGAAGAAGCAGCCTTTACCAGAACTGCCATCATCAGACTGCATAATTGTCATCTGCGGGATACAGACAGTCCTCAGGGAATGGTTGAGGTGCCTCATCAACATCAGTTCAGCATCAACGTGCAGGCAGGAATTCTTGACGACCACAGGCTTGATACCCAGTGCCTCTTTCTCTATTTGCGAATAATTTTACATTTAATTTAAAGTGTTAGATGAAAACGCAATGGGTCTGAAATACTGCGGGAGGGCTCCCAATCCCAAATGGCAGTCTGTTATAAAGATACCTACCGAGTGGCGTATTAATCACTAAAAACTGTAATCTCTGATCGTCCGCTGGTAATTGAAAAACTGGCTTCAGCGAGCTCTATTTTGGAAAAACAATGGCCCAGCCATTTTTGCCAACAATTTGTCTTGCCTAGAAACTGGATACAAAGCAACGTTAGCTTGAGCATTAATGGTAGACCTGACGTTACCACAAATTCTAAGTGACTCATTTGGCTTTTTAATTAGAACCAAGGAGACTGTCTACTGGCTGGGCGATACTGGGATATTACTCCCATACTTTTCAATCTGTCTAGTTCCACTTTAACTTCATCACACTTGGCGAAATGCACCTGCCATGTTTCGCAAAACGTTGGCCTTACTGATTGCTTGAAGGATACGTGAGATTGTAACCCTGTTGCAAAATCCAATGTAGGTTCAAACAGTTCCTTGTAACACGTACATAACGTAACAGGTTGTTTGAATAGTATTGCAGTTGAAACTAGATTCACTATGTCTTCAATTTGAAAACTAAAAAGCACAAACGTGTCCAAGACAAAAATTTTCTAGGCGCTTCAGTATGGAACCGAGCGACCGCTACGGTCGCAGGTTCGAATCCTGCCTCGGGCATGGATGTGTGTGATGTCCTTAGGTTAGTTAGGCTTAAGTAGTTCTAAGTTCTAGGGGACTGATGACCTGAGATGTTAAGTCCCATAGTGCTCAGAGCCATTTGAACAAAAATATTAGTTGTCATAGCTTGGACTACAATCTGACCTCACAACGGGACTGCACCGAGAATACCGCACTGTGAGGGCCAATGTCGGGTGAGTGTCCACAGTAATCAGAGACACAGCAGCGCCTGTGTCCATCTGGAAACCTGCTGTTGCTCCATTAATTTCCAGCTTCAACATGAGCTTCTGCATCCCGTCTGCAGCTTGGCACCGGCAAGGTAACGTGCAACACGCTGCCGGCTGTTGTTGTCGCCTGCCGTCCAAAGCAGACACTTATTATAGATGAGTGGGCTAAGCTGATCCCTGGCAGTTGCAGTGGGCTAAGCAAGGCAACTTCCTGAGCCTGCCTGCTCCAACCAGTAACGTAACGCAATTTTGTAAGTGTCTCAGTTTCAACACCTCAGAGTTGTCACAGCTCTGTAGACGGCTACTGCTTTCGCCTGCAACCGTTAGCGCTTCGCAGTTGAATGCTGGCAGCAGTGCTGCTAGATAACAGGGAGCTTCTAACGCCATCTCGGCTACCCATTTCCAGGTCTGCTGTTTGCGAAACAGGTGACGTCACGGAATTGGCAGTTATGTCTTGATGCCTCGGGCCACAATCTAGAAATGATTAGATTGCACTAATTTTCTGGGACTCTTTGACAATGAAATGGAGAAACATTTTGTTGAGCTCACAATCGCTTTGGAACACACCGACAGCTAACAGAATGCATCAGCTCGTATGGGTCTACCAATGATAAAAGCAGTGAACTGATAACTACTGCCCTAACTACTAAATTTCGCATCTTCGAATTACTGGTCGATCGGGTGCTCAGTAAACTGGATGATGACGTCGATTAGCTGTGCTTAGCTGATTGTAGAACGTAACTGTGACTACTAATATTAAGAAAAGTGACAGCAGAAGTGTCGTGAAACGTATCTTCCGCTGATGCTGTTACTTTATGAGCTTTGGCAAATTTTAGCGCATCACTTAGATTTAGTTCTGATGACTCTGAAGTCTACAGACTAATTTCTCTATCAGGTACAACATACACTAATTGTTGCACATATGATGTGGCGTAATGTTTAAGTAAAATGGACACCTGCATGCTGTAATGGATAATATTATTTTTTCTCTTCATTTTTTTCTTTAAAAGTTTTGCATCACCTCGGTTCTGAGAGCTTCGGAACCTATACAGAAAATTGGAATAGAGATCAACATAAACATCATTTCTGCCCTTTTTATTGCTCATGAAAACCATACATTGCATATTGTACCACCATACAGCGAGACCTTCAGAGGTGGTGTTCCAGATTGCTGTACACGCCGATACCTCTAATACCCAGTAGCACGTCCCCTGGCATTGATGCATGCCTGTATTCGTAGTGGCATACTATCCTCAGGTTCATCAAGGCACTGTTGGTCCAGATTGTCCCACTCCTCAGCGGCGATTCGGCGTAGATCCCTCAGAGTGGTTGGTGGGTTACGTCGCCCATAAACAGCCCTTTTCAATCTATCCCAAGCATGTTCGATAGAGTTCATGTCTGAAGAACATGCTGACCACTCTAGTCGAGCGATGTCGTTATCCTGAAGGAAGTTATTCACAAGATGTGCACGGTGGTGCGTGAATTGTCGTACATGAAGACGAATGCCTCGCCAATACGCTGCCGACATGGTTGCACTATCGGTCGGAGGATGGCACTCACCTATAGTACAGCCGTTACGGCGCCTTCCATGACCACCAGCGGCGTACTGCGGCCCCACATAATGCTACCTCAAAACAGCAGGGAACCTCCACCTTGCTGCACTCGCTGGACAGTGTGTCTAAGGCGTTCAGCCTGACCGGGATGCCTCCAAACACGTCTTCGTCGATTGTCTGGTTGAAGGCATATGCGACACTCATCTGTGAAGAGAACATTATGCCAATCCTGAGCGGTGCATTCAGCATGTTGTTGGGCCCATCTGCACCGCGCTTCATGGTGTCGTGGTTGCAAAGATGGACCTCGCCATGGACGTCGGGAGTGAGGTTGCGCATCAAATGGTTCAAATGGCTCTGAGCACTATGGGACTTAACATCTATGGTCATCAGTCCCATAGAGCTTAGAACTACTTAAACCTAACTAACCTAAGGACAGCACACAACACCCAGCCATCACGAGGCAGAGAAAATCCCTGACCCCGCCGGGAATCGAACCCGGGAACCCGGGCGTGGGAAGCGAGAACGCTACCGCACGACCACGAGATGCGGGCGGTTGCGCATCATGCAGCCTATTGCGCACAGTTTGAGTCGTAACACGAAGTCCTGTTCCTGCACGAAAAACGTTATTCAACATGAAGGCGTTGCTGTCAAGGTTCCTCCGAGCCATAATCCGCAGGTAGGGGTCATCCACTGCAGTAGTAGCCCTTGGGCGGCCTGAGCGAGGCATATCATCGACAGTTCCTGTCTCTCTGTATCTCCTCCTTGTCCGAACAACATCGCTTTGGTTCATTCCGAGATGCCAGGACACTTCCCTTGTTGAGGGCCCTTTGTGGCACAAAGTAACCATGCGGACGCGATCGAACCGAGGTACTGACTGTCTACGCATGGTTGAACTACAGACAACACGAGCCGTGTACCTCCTTCCTGGTGGAATGACTGGAACTGATCGGCTGTCGGACCCCCTTCGTCTTATAGGCGCTGCTCATACATGGTTAACCGCGCGACTGCTACTGTCGCAGGTTCGAATCCTGCCTCGGGCATGGATGTGTGTGATGTCCTTAGGTTAGTTAGGTTTAAGTAGTTCTAAGTTCTAGGGGACTGGTGACCACAGATGTTAAGTCCCATAGTGCTCAGAGCCATTTGAACCATACATGGTTTGTTTACATCTTTGGGCGAGTTTAGTGGCATCTCTGAACAGTCAAAGGGACTTGTCTGTGATACAATATTCACAGTGAACGTCTATCTTCAGGAGTTCTGGTAACCGGGGTGGTACAAAACTTACATGTACGTGAAGTCAACGGTAAAGTAATGTTATGGCAAAGATAATGTTTTCAGAAAGAGAAGAGTAGAGATACGCTCTTCAATTGATTAATTTCTGAATTTTCACTTGTTTGTCTCTATAAGTGGTAGCGGGTGGACGTATGATGAGTTCCGCCGTGCCAGTATTGTACAAAAATACGTATTCCAACCGTACATTAAAAAAGTGCTATAAAAGTAATTAGGGAGACCAAGTTTATATGTAGATATTTATGTAAATAACTCGATCTGTTCGTCATTTCCGCCGCGCCGAGAATCCTGCATCAAGAGGGCCGAAGCAGACAAGAGGAATCTGCGTGAGCAGCGGAGTGGCGATCCGGTAAAAGCATTGTCATAACCAGCTCTACCAGCTCTATGCACAATGGAGATAACAAGAAGAAATACGCAAATTTAAATGATGAATGTTGATCTTACATGTAGTGACACTGAAGGTCTGTTGATAGTAGTGCCAGTTAAAATTCACCCAGGATGTGTGTACCTTCCAATTTCTTTCAGTTATTCTTTCCAATTTTTTAAATTATTTAATCAGCAATTATTGAGCAGTTTCCATTATATTATTTTGCCAGCCTCCCTATATGCCACCATTCAGTGCTAAGCCTTGCAAATCAACAGTCCAGACCGCATATGTCTGGTTACGTTGCTAAACACATTTAAATTTGAGCCCAGCTGCAACTACATGGGATTGGTGACCGTAATAGTCAGACAGAAAACCACAAACACCAGGAACGCTGAAACTATTGGGGTCTGAGAGTGGGGGTAGGTTTTGCACAACTTTATATGGTTTATTACTAGAAGATAGTGAGAGAGCACTCTGATGTTCAGGGTCAGTTATTGGACTTGCCTTGTCCTGAAGAACAAAAGACATAAATATGCCTCCCAAACATTATTTGCCTCATCGAATCAACTGAATGGTTGATGTGGAGGATTAATGTTGCTGCAGTTGCAGACATTGGTGGGTTTACCAAAGCTGTCACAACAATTTCTACTCTTGCTGTTGGACTTGCCACTGTTTTTCTTCCTTTTGCTGTTATTACAGTAGTAGTTGATGTTGCAGTTGCAGCTGCACAACTACAGAAACTAAGATCCATGCCTCACACTGAACAGCTGCACAATCTGTAAGTTCTTATTGCCACTTTTCTGTTCTACTCAGCGTAGGTAGAAAACAGATAATTATCACATACAATGGCAGTGACGCAGAGGCTGGTGGAACAAACAGGCCGTTCCTGTGGTCGATGATGGCGGAGTTCGCAGAGTGAATGGCCAGCCAGAAGCAAAGTCCAGAGCACAGCGAAAGTCGATGTAAACGTGCACAAAAAGGTAGTGATCCGAAACTAAAACCATAAGCAAACACTCTACTATTAATAGCATATATCGAAGGGTACAGAAAATGAAGAGTGCTGCCATAGAGACGTTTACAAAAGCGCGTTGCGTAATTGGCCGAAGAAGCGCCGCAAAGCTGCCGAGCCCATGCCAGTGCAGCTGTCAGGGATCAACTAGCGCACACTGTTGATTTCGTTTGCGTTCTGACTCGCAGCTCGGATGTACCCTACGTTCTGAATATATGAAGATGGTATCTGTTCTTTCGGATGCACTCACATTGCTCTAACTCTTACGGGAATCGGTAGATTGACTACCGCGAGTAATGAGTATAGTGGGCAGGGGCACTACCAATGTAGTGTGTTGGCAGTAAGTTGGAAGCGTGGGTCTCACGGGGAGCGTGCCAGAGATAAGACCATGCAGTCGAAGTAACTTCTGTGTCCTCGGTGACTCAGTCGAACGCCGGTACGGTAGCTCAGCGTGTTCGGTCACAAGGTTTAGCTACCCTCAAAATAAAAATAAAAACTGAGTGAACCGACCAACGAACAACCTGAACGAGTGTCATCGGAAGTCCGCTACGAACAAAGTCAACGAACAATATAGAACAATATGAGCTTAAAAAAAAGATAGAGCGTCTGTAACATAAGCAGGAGATCCTGGGTTCGAGTCCCGGTCGGGCCACACATTTTCAAGTCTTCCCGTTTAAATTTATCAACGCCTGTAAGCAGCCAATGGTCTAGATTTTATTGTAATTTCGTTCAGTACTTCCTCCCGCGAAGGCTGCCAAGGGCCAGGATGTTTCACGGAATATAAACACCAGTGGGTCAAAGTTGTTGTACCTAACGTGTCCTACTCGGTGGTCGATTGTTGAATTGCGTTTAAAAATGTCTTCTATTGTTTACAATATTCGCTGTATGTACAAATTCTATCATACAAAAGCTTTCTGCGAAGTAGCCATTGTGCAAACAGAAATTCAGCCTGTGAAGTACACAGACATGAAATTACAGAGAACAAGCCTACTGGAGGTCGAGTACCATTGCATCCTATTGTGATATTTCAATAAAGAATAAATACAGTTCACTTTTGCACTATCTCTTTTTCAAAACATTAAATACCCCTTTTCTCGAGCATTCACCTACAAAAGTAGTAGAGTGGCATAATCGGCGCAATGAAATCTAAAATCGTATTAACGCAAGCAGGACTCAGATACACTCCTGGAAATGGAAAAAAGAACACATTGACACCGGTGTGTCAGACCCACCATACTTGCTCCGGACACTGCGAGAGGGCTGTACAAGCAATGATCACACGCACGGCACAGCGGACACACCAGGAACCGCGGTGTTGGCCGTCGAATGGCGCTAGCAGCGCAGCATTTGTGCACCGCCGCCGTCAGTGTCAGCCAGTTTGCCGTGGCATACGGAGCTCCATCGCAGTCTTTAACACTGGTAGCATGCCGCGACAGCGTGGACGTGAACCGTATGTGCAGTTGACGGACTTTGAGCGAGGGCGTATAGTGGGCATGCGGGAGGCCGGGTGGACGTACCGCCGAATTGCTCAACACGTGGGGCGTGAGGTCTCCACAGTACATCGATGTTGTCGCCAGTGGTCGGCGGAAGGTGCACGTGCCCGTCGACCTGGGACCGGACCGCAGCGACGCACGGATGCACGCCAAGACCGTAGGATCCTACGCAGTGCCGTAGGGGACCGCACCGCCACTTCCCAGCAAATTAGGGACACTGTTGCTCCTGGGGTATCGGCGAGGACCATTCGCAACCGTCTCCATGAAGCTGGGCTACAGTCCCGCACACCGTTAGGCCGTCTTCCGCTCACGCCCCAACATCGTGCAGCCCGCCTCCAGTGGTGTCGCGACAGGCGTGAATGGAGGGACGAATGGAGACGTGTCGTCTTCAGCGATGAGAGTCGCTTCTGCCTTGGTGCCAACGATGGTCGTATGCGTGTTTGGCGCCGTGCAGGTGAGCGCCACAATCAGGACTGCATACGACCGAGGCACACAGGGCCAACACCCGGCATCATGGTGTGGGGAGCGATCTCCTACACTGGCCGTACACCACTGGTGATCGTCGAGGGGACACTGAATAGTGCACGGTACATCCAAACCGTCATCGAACCCATCGTTCTACCATTCCTAGACCGGCAAGGGAACTTGCTGTTCCAACAGGACAATGCACGTCCGCATGTATCCCGTGCCACCCAACGTGCTCTAGAAGGTGTAAGTCAACTACCCTGGCCAGCAAGATCTCCGGATCTGTCCCCCATTGAGCATGTTTGGGACTGGATGAAGCGTCGTCTCACGCGGTCTGCACGTCCGGCACGAACGCTGGTCCAACTGAGGCGCCAGGTGGAAATGGCATGGCAAGCCGTTCCACAGGACTACATCCAGCATCTCTACGATCGTCTCCATGGGAGAATAGCAGCGTGCATTGCTGCGAAAGGTGGATATACACTGTACTAGTGCCGACATTGTGCATGCTCTGTTGCCTGTGTCTATGTGCCTGTGGTTCTGTCAGTGTGATCATGTGATGTATCTGACCCCAGGAATGTGTCAATAAAGTTTCCCCTTCCTGGGACAATGAATTCACGATGTTCTTATTTCAATTTCCAGGAGTGTATTTATCATGTTACGCTACGGGGGACATCTAGTGCAACGACCTATTCTGAGCTCCTATTGTTCCATAGTAGGAAAAGGAAGAGAAGTAAAAATAGTAGGTGAATATGGACGGAGGGAAAGGAATGAAAGAGGAAGCCGCCTACCACAGTTTTGCACAGAGCTTAATTTAATCATTTCTAACACTTGGTTTAAGAATCGTAAAAGAAGGTTGTAAACGTGGAAGGGACCTTCAGACACCAGAAGGTTTCAGGTTGATTGTATAATGGTAAGACAGGAATTTAGGAATGTGAAACGTTTCCAGGGGCAGATGGGGACTCCGACCACAATTTATTGCTTATGAGCTGTAGATTAAAACTGAAGGAAATGGGAAAAGGTAGGAAATTAAGGAGAAGGGACCTGGATAAGTTGAAAGAACCAGAAGTTACTGAAAGTTTCAGAAGGAACATTAGGCAAAGTTTGACTAGAACAAGTGAAAGGATTACAGTAGAAGACGAATGGGCAGCTTCAAGAGATGAAATATTGAAGGTAGCAGAGGATGAAATAGGGAAAGAAACAAGACCTAGTAGAAATCCTTGGATAACACAAGAAATATTGAATTTAACTGATGACGGTAGGAAATATAAAAACGCAGCAAATGAAACAGGCAAAAGGGAATACAAACGCTTAAAATCAGATTGACAGGAAGTGCAAAATGACCAAGCAGGAATGGCTAGAGGACAGATGTAAGGATTTAGAAGCACATTTCATTAGGTGAAAGATAGATACAGCCTACAGGAAATTTAACCTGTAATGAAAAGAGAAGCGAAAAATATATCTATTCAAAAAATCAGATAAAAATTCAATTGAGGGCTGCCTAAGAGACAATCTCCACTCATTCCAAATTAATAACATAAGTGTAGACCAGATGTGGCCTAAATTCAAAGAAATAGTATCGGCAGCAATTGAGAGATCTATACCTAATAAATTAACAAACGACGGAGCTGATCCTCCTTGGTACACAAAACGGGTTAGAACACTGTTGCAGAAACAACGAAACAAACATGCCAAATTTAAACAGACGCAAAATCCCCAACATTGGCGACCTTTTACAGAAGCTCGAAATTTAGCGAGGACTTCAATGCGAGGTGCCTATAACAGTTTCCACAACGAAACTTTGTCTCGAAACCTGGCAGAAAATCCAAAGAGATTCTTGTCGTATGTGAAGTATGTTAGCGGCAAGAAACAATCTATGCCTTCTGTGCGCGATAGCAATGGAGATACTATCGAAGACAGTGCTGCCAAAGCAGAGTTACTAAACGCAGCCTTCCGAAATGCCTTCACAAAAGAAGACGAAGTAAATATTCCAGAATTTGAATCGAGAACAGCTGCCAACATGAGTAACGTAAAAGTAAATGTCCTCGGATTAGTGAAGCAACTTAAATCACTTAATAAAAGCAAATCTTCTGGTCCAGACTGTATACCAATTAGGTTCCTTTCGGAGTATGCTGATGCATTAGCTCCATACTTAACAATCATATACAACCGTTCGCTCGACGAAAGATCCGTACCAAAAGACTGGAAAGTTGCACAGGTCACACTAATATTCAAGAAAGGTAGTAGGAGTAATGCACTAAATTACAGGCCCATATCATTAACGTCGATATGCAGCAGGATTTTAGAACATATATTGTGTTCCAACATTATGAATTACTTCGAATAAAACGTGGGTTTAGAAAACATCGTTCCTGTGAAACACAACTAGCTCTTTATTCACATGAAGTGTTGAGTGCTATTGACAAGGGACTTCAGATCGATTCCGTATTTCTGGATTTCCGGAAGGCTTTTGACACTGTACCACACAAGCTGCTCGTAGTGAAATTGCGTGCTTATAGAATATCATCTCAGTTATGTGACTGGATTTGTGATTTCCTATCAGAGAGGTCACAGTTCGTAGTAATTGACGGAAAGTCATCGAGTAAAATAGAAGTGATTTCTGGCGTTCCCCAAGGTAGTGTTATAGGCCCTTTGTTTTTCCTTATCTATATAAACGATTTTGTAGACAATCTGAGCAGCCGTCTTCGGTTGTTTGCAATTGACGCTGTCGTTTATCGACTAATAAAGTCATCAGAAGATCAAAACAAATTGCAAAACGATTTAGGAAAGATGTCTAAATGGTTCGAAAATTGGCAGTTGACCCTACGTAACGAAAAGTATGAGGTCGTTCACATGAATGCTAAAAGGAATCCGTTAAACTTTGGTTACACGCTAAAGCAGTCAAATATAAAGGCCGTAGATTCAACTAAATACCTAGGTATTACCATTACGCACAACTTAAATTGGAAGGAACACATAGAAAATGTTGTGGGGAAAGCTAACCAAAGATGCGTTTTATTGGCAGGACACTTAGAAAATGTAACAGATCTGCTAAGGAGATTGCCTACACTACGCTTGTCCATCCTCTTTTAGAATATTGCTGCGCGGTGTGGGATCCTTACCAGATACGACTGACGGAGTCATCGAAGAAGTTCAAAGAAAGGCAGCACGTTTTGTATTATCGCGAAATATGGAAGAGAGTGTTACAGAAATGTTAGAGGATTTGGGCTGGAAATCATTAAACGAAAGGCGTTTATCGTTGCGACGGAATCTTCTCACAAAATTCCAATCATCAACTTTCTCCTCCGAATGCGCAAATATTTCGTTGACACCGACCTACATAGGGAGGAACGATCACCACGGTAAAATAAGGGAAATCAGAGCTCGTACGGAAAGATATAGGTGTTCATTCTTTCCGCGCTATACGAGATTCGAATAATAGAGAATTGTGAAGGTGGTTCGATGAACCCTCTGCCAGGCACTTGAATGTGATTTGCAGAGTATCCATGTAGATATAGATGTAGATGTATTTGTATCAAGAGCTCAGATGGGAAACCAGTCTTAAGCAAAGAAGGGAAAGCTGAAAGATGGAAGGAGTGTATAGAGGGTCTGTACGAGGGAGAGAAACTTGAAGGCAATAGTATAGAAAAGGAAGTGGACTTAGATGAAGATGAGATGGGAGATACGATACTGCGAAAAGGATTTGGCAGAGGCCTGAGAGATTTCAGTTGAAACAAAGCCCCGGGAGTAGACGATATTCAGTCAGAACTACTGATAGCCTTGGGAGAGCCAGCTATGATAAAACTCTTCTCTCGTTTTCGAGATGTATGAGACTGGCGAAATGCCCTCAGGCTTCAAAAAGGATGCTATAATCTCAATTCCAAAGAAAGTAGATGTTAACGGGTGTGAAAATTACAGAACTATCAGTTTAATAAGTCGTGGTTGCAAAATACTAACAAGATTTCTTTACAGGAGAATGGAAAAAACTGATAGAAGCCGACCTCGGGGAAGATGTTTGGATTCCGGAGAAATCTAGGAACACGCAAGGCAATACTGACAGTACTACTTATCTTAGTAGATAGATTAAGGAAATTCAAATTTACATTTTCAGCTTTGTAGACATAGAGTTAGCTTTTGATAATGTTTGCTTGAATATTATCTTTGATATTCTGAAGGCAGCAGGGTTAAAATACAGGAAGCGAAAGGCTATTTACAACTTGTACAAAAACCAGACGGCAGTTATAAGAATCGAGGGGCATGAATAGGAAGCACGGGTTAGGAAGCGAATGAGACATGATTGTAGTCTATCCCCCATGTTATTCAGCCTGTACATTGACCAAGCAGTAAACGAAATCAAAGAAAATTTGCAACAGGAATTAAAGTTCAGGGAATAGAAATAAAAACTTTCAGGCTTGCTGCTGACATTGTAGTCCTGTCAGAGACAGCAAAGGACTTGGAAGAGCAGTTGAACGGAATGGACTGTGACTTCAAAGGAAAATGTAAGATGAACTTGAACGAAAGCTAAACATGTATAATAGGATATAGTCGAATTAAATCAGTTGATGCTAAGAGAATCAGGTTGGGAAACAAGATACTTAAAATAATAGATGAGTTTTGCTATTTGCGCAGCAAAATAACTGATGATGACCGAAGTAGAGAGGATGTACACGTTGACTGGCAATGGCAAGAAGAGAATTTCTGAAGAAGAGACATTTGTTAAGATTGAATGTAAATATAAGTGTTAGGAAAACTTTTCTGAAAGTATTTGTCTGGAGTGTAGTCTTGTATGGAAGTGAAACATAGACGATAAAAAGATTAGACAAAGAGAGAATAGAAGCTTTAGAAATGTGGTGTTACAGAAGAACGTTGAAGACTGGATGGGTGGATCACGTAAATAATGAGAAGGTACTGTTTAGAATTGGGAAGACAAGAAATTTGAGGTACAACTTGATCAAAAGAAGAATTCAGTTGGTAGGACACATTCTGAGACATCAAAGGATCACCAATTTAATATTGGAGGGAAGTGTAGGAGGTAATAATCTTAGAGGGAGACCAAGAGATTGATACAGTAAGCAGATTCAGAAGGATGTACTACGTTGAAGTATTTACTTGGAGATGAAGGAGCTCGCGTAGGATAGAGTAGCATGGAGAGCTGCATCAAACCAGTCTTCGGACTGAAGATCACCACCACAACAATAACAACAACAACAACTATTACTGTTCGATTGCGTGTTTCCTCTGGGCTGCAGTCCTCAATTTAGTAAAAGGCATGGTATTATTCTGAAACAGAATTAAACTCACAGGCTTCTATTTTTCAGTCGTCCTGAAACAAAAAATCTTAATTCATTCTGACGAAGTGTTCACTGTCCTTACAGGGTGGTCAGAGACAATCTGAAAAGCTTGTAAGGGTGTTGCAGGGTAGGCTGTGATGACAAATAATTTTGTGGTAAACCTTCCGGGATGTAAGGTCGTGGTCCATGAAACTCTTCAGCTCCTAACGTTTCGTCCAGAGCTGCGCTGGACATCTTCAGAGGGGTGTTTCTCCTCCGGTGAGTCTTGCCGACTGACGGGTCGGACGTCTGAGAGCGACTTATGTATCATAGAAACGTTAGGAGCTGAAGAGTTTCATGGACCACGACCTTACATCCCGGAAGGTTTACCAGAAGATATGTCATCCGGTCGTGAAAGCTTTCATACTATGACAAATAATTGTTCAGAAAAAAAATTCAATACGTTGTGCCGCTTCAATTAGCATTGTAGTTGGCCAATCAGGACGTTGCGCACGCAGATTCAAGCGGCCTGCCAGATACAGTTAATGTCAGTTGTTCCATAGCGCAAATGATAGCGCAGGAGACTGCCCCACCTTTGGCTCGTTTCGATCTTTACTACCGTTCCATGTTCAAGTTTTTTATCATTCTCTTGTTCGGTTTTAGGAAACCAAACGAGGAATAAGTTTGGCGACACCGTCTCTGGAGCCCATTTGAATCTGCTCGTGCATCGGACTGGTTGGCTAATTTAAACGCTACATAACTCGGAAACAGCGCAACGTATCGAATTTCTTCTTAACAGTTATTTCTCGACACAACCTACCCTGCAACACCCTTACAAGCTTTTCAGACTACTTCATTG
This sequence comes from Schistocerca nitens, assembly GCF_023898315.1. Classification (NCBI taxonomy): domain Eukaryota; kingdom Metazoa; phylum Arthropoda; class Insecta; order Orthoptera; family Acrididae; genus Schistocerca; species Schistocerca nitens. The sequence goes on from NC_064619.1 coordinate 368,304,127, forward strand.
GCAACCCCCAGGAGACATCACGCTAAAATCATGTAACAACCTACGAGCTGACACACGGGGTCGAGCAGCAAAATTACGAAACTTACCACCTCCAATGGAACATTTAAGTTTGCTGAATACTATGGCTTACGCACCACCGTGATTACCTTTTCCCTTGAGGTGTAGGTCTGCAGCGTCTTGCTTAAAGTCTCTGAAATTTCAGTAGGTGCAGACCAGTCCAAAACAAAGTTTAGGCTATACACAGGATCATCTATGTTTCAATAAAACTTTATTGCCTCAAATAAAAGTTAGCGTAATTACGCGTTCGTTTGAGACACGGTAGGCTGAGCTACATTAGAGCAAGCGCAGCGCAAAACAGCCACGTATCATTCTACTGAAGATCGAAATCAATTGGTATGTCCTCCTAACACAGATTACTCAACAAACCGCTAATACAAGGATTGTATTTTAAGTAAGTGCCGTTATCAACCAAAATCAATACATGGAGACTTTTCTTAGTAGTTTTATTTTTACGTCCGAGCCGTTACTTTAATTTAGTTTTCTACGTATTCACCACCAATATAAAGGCACTTTTCGTGTCGTACAACCAGCTTTGAACATCAGAGATCTGTCGCCTGAACATACCTTTCGATAATTTAAACGTTCTGTAACATTTGCATAAAGCACACTTCTTGACACTTGAGGAAAATTATCACATAATGTTTACGTCGTAAAGCGTCTGTTCTCTCTCACTTTTTCATCAATTTTCTGCATCAGATCGTCAGTAATGACTGAAGGTCACTAACTTCATTCTTCATCATTCACATTCCGACGGCTGTCACCCATTTCCATACCATAATATAGCTCATAAGTGTCTAGAAGTGAGCTTTATGAAATTTTTACAGAACGTTTAAATCATTGAAAGCTGTTCTCAGGTTGCAGATATCTACAAAGCCGATTGTACGGTACGATAAGTGCCTTAATATTGATCGTAATTATGTAGGAAAGTAGACTAAAGTAGAGGGTTTCACATGAAATTGTTAAGAAAAGTCTACCTGTTTTATTTTTATCTCAAAACAGTACTTACTTTAAAAAAGACACCTCGTAATTCCCCTAGAGTTCCATAGTCCAAGGTCATTAATTGATCCACTTGCAAATCTCAAGGTAACTCGCGAAGTCAATGAAATTAGATATCTGTGTAACTCCTATACGATTCATCAAGACGACCGATCCGCGACTGAAGCTACTTTTCAACGCATACCGGTTGCCATACGAAACTTAAACGTCACGTCCGCAAAACCCAACCAACTTCCGTTCCTACAACACCCACCACCAGGCTACTGCGCTAATTGTTCACCGGACCACCACTACTTGCGCGCTTGGATTCCTAGTCTCTGACGTCACAATTCCACGTCAGAAGGTGTCTGAAAAGTAAAACGTAAATTATTTAAATTAATCATAACTGATTAATATAGTACATGGTGTTGCATACACGCTAATGAAACAAGAAAATTAAGCCCAAGTGACTGGTTCTATGCTCATTGATATCCAAGATACATACTGTAAATGTTGTTTTTAAATTGCGTAATTTATAATACAAAAGAAATATGTTATGTTCCTAGTATTCGTCGGCACATCACTCGTCGCCAACACGTTAAAAATTTTGCTGGCATATTTGAAACAAAGACGCGAGTGAAAGAAAGTTATACATTGGGTGATTCAGCTGCAATGCGCAACACTTTGAAAAACCATGCATGAGATTTTCTTTTTCTCTCGCTCACTATGCACAAACTATTAGTCCTGCAGAAAATATTAATAGGATATTTTTGTAGAAAGTGTAATGTAGTTGAATTTTGTTTCGGGATACGATTTCGCTGGAAGCCACGGTTTTCGAGTTAGTCAATAAAACGCACTCGAAGGTTCGAAGGTCACTTTTATACGTGTTGCTTGAACAATTCGAAAATTACAGCCTCTTGCGAAAACGACTCCCAGTACAAAATTTAACTATATCAAATTTCCTGCAAAAAGGTCCCCTTAATTTTTTGCGGGACTATTAGTTTGAACATATCGAGCGAGACAATTTAAAGTCTGCGTATGGCATTTGAAGGTGTTGCGGATTGCACAAAACCGATAAGTAAGGGTAGCTGAATTACCATTTATATACAGGGTGTCTCACCTAACTCTGCCACCTCAAACATCTCTGGAACAACAATAAATATGCAAAAACGGTTTTCACCAGCAGGAACGTACGGCAGGGGTTTAGGAAACCAAATACTATGCGATATTTTAAAACGTTACAAACACTATTTTCAACACAAGCTTGTGTATTTTTAAATGGACACCCCCTATTATTTCATATGCGATCAATAGTATGAAAAATCACAAAAATAATGGCGTTGGTTGCACCGCAATACATCAATTACATCCCGAGAAACTGCGAAGCGAGGTTGACGCTTGAAATAAATGAAGCGCACAGCCAGTGCACGTCCTGAGACTCAAGCGTGCACCTCGCGCTCTGCCGGTAATCGTGATGTGATCGACGTACTACCACAGTGGAGTGTTAATGTATGGTGTGGTATTGTGTGACAACACATCATTGGCCCATATTTCATTGATGGCACTCCTAAAGAGGGATAGCTTAGCCCCTTCTTGAGCTGTACCTTACTTGAACCTGTCCACCTCTTACAATGTGTCAAATAATGCGGTATCAGAATGATGGATGTCCTGCGCATAATGTTTATTGTTGCGAAATGGCAACTAGAGGTACAATTAGTGGTAACACACTTGGTTTCACGTTTCTAAACCTCATAAATTCTGACGTAATGCATCGCATGTAGTACTGTGCTCAAAGCAGGGGTTGCCTGCACTGGCGCCTGTATCGTGCCGTAAACATACCAATATCACCACGGCACGCTCTACCTTCAGTTTCTCCTAATCTGGTCTACTAAACTGCTCCCATACTGTAACATAATTCACGTACTTTGCCACATTAAAATCTGTTTTCTTATGGCTTGTTACATCTGCCGTCATCTAGTCGATATGCCGTCCCTCAGTAATGATCTAGATATTATTTCAGTTTATGGCGAATATCACAGAAATGCAACCGCAGCTGTGACACACTGTAAGCTGAACGCTACTCAGACCGGCGGTGTCCGTCACGTCGAACCATTGGCCACATCTGCAAGACACTCGCGGAAACAGAAAGCTGGGCTCCCACAAAACGTCGTCGTACAACGCCAGACACTGGCAATGGAAACGAAATTGCTGTTCTGGCTGCTGTAGCGCACAATCCTCAGACGGGTGTACGAGCAATTGCACGAGGTGCAGGAATAAGCGACAGTAGTGAGTGCAGAATCTTGCATAGGCATCGGTTTCATCCGTTCCATATCTCACTGCACCAAGAACTGTAGGGGAATGACGTTGAATGCCGCTTTCCATTCTGTCGTTTTGCACTTCAGCAGTTGCAAGGCAACTCAGTATTCCTAAGCAATACGTTGTTTACGGACGAGGCTTCATTTACAAATCATGGTAATGTGAATCTGCGGAACATGCACTACTGGTCCGTGCAAAATCCCCCCTGGATTCGCCAAGTTGATCATCAACGACAGTGGAGTGTCATGTTTGGCTCGGTATCATTGCTAACTGTATTGTATGTCCCTGTTTTTGCCTTGGAACATTGAATGGACAGCAATATGCATCATTTCTTCAACGTACACTAGCGCTCCTCATGGAGGATCTACGATTGGAAACTCTTCTATCAATGTGGTTCCAACATGATGGATGTCCCACGCAAAATGCAAAAGTTGTCAGAGACGTTCTAGATGCGACATTTCCAAATAGGTGGATGGGGCTGGGAGGTACTGTGAGATGGCCAGCACGGTCTCCCGACTTGACGGATTAGACTTCTTTCTCTGGGGTGCAGTGAGAGACAGAGTGTATCAAGAACCCCCAACGACAGTAAAGGATATGTGACATCGTATTGCGGCGTGTGCGGAAATATCTGTAGAAACTCTACAATCTGTGCAACCCTCTCTTCACCCGTCTGCAAACGTGTATTGACGCAAACGGAGGGCACTTCGAACGTGACACTGTTTTATTGGTCAAGATATGGGTGTATTTTCTATGCTGGATGTAATGCACAACAATACAGTTTCTGTGGACGACAGGACGCTAGTAAATGTGTTGAACAAAATGAATTCAAGTGTGTTATCTGTAATTGTAGCTCTAGTTGTCATTTCGCTAGAATAAACATACATTTACAATTTGAAAAACGTGTTACTTGTTTGTTTTTGTGGATTGTGCATACCTTCCCATTGTGTGAGCCCCTGACACAGGGACGGCCGGAATGGCCGAGTGGTTCTAGGCGCTACAGTCCGGAACCGCGCGACCGCTACGGTCGCAGGTTCGAATCCTACCTCGAGCATGGATGTGTGTGATGTCCTTAGGTTAGTTAGGTTTAAGTAGTTGTAAGTTCTAGGGGACTGATGACCACGGCAGTTAAGTCCCATAGTGCTCAGAGCCTGACACAGGCAGCGTGAGGCGCACGTTTGTCTCAGGACGTGCGCTAGCTGTGCGCTTCATTTATTCCAAGCGTCAACTTCGCTTCGCAGTTTCGCGGGATGTAACTGACGTATTGCTATGCAGCCAACGCCATTATTTTTGTGATTTTTCATACTATTGATCGCATATGAAATAATAGGGGGTGTCCATTTAAAAATACACAAGCTTGTGTTGAAAATAGTGTTTGTAACGTTTCAAAATGTCGCATAGTATTTGGTTTCCTAAGCCCCTGCCGTACGTTCATGCTGGTGAAAACCGTTTTTGAATATTTATTGTTGTTCCAGAGATGTTTGAGGTGGCAGAGTTAGGTGAGACATCATAAATAAAGCCGACATACTGCAAAAACGGCATACTGCATGGACGTATTCCTGAGTGGAAATGGAGGAAGAAAGATAAGGTCCTATGAACATGTGTCCGGAAACGCCTCGTTGCCCACGGTAGATGGCGCTGACGAATGAAAAGTCCTCTGAAGAAGTGCAGTGTGTTCCTTGTGGGTTGCAGGCTATGTGATTCACGCGGCGTACTGTAATCAGCAGAACGGCCCGATATTCATTTTGGGAACAAGCAGAGATGATGTTTGTGTACGGTCAAGCACTTGGAAACGGCCGAGAGGCAGCCACACAATACCAAAACAAAACCCTGACGGACACCAACTACAACCCTTCAAGCCCTTTTTGAGTGTTTGTGTGGTCGTGAGTTCTTTCCTATAGATGAACTTGCAGGGAGGCGGCGGACTGTGCTTACACCAGATTTGGAGGACCAGGCTCTACAGGATATTGAGACGAACCATAGTACAATGGCCCGCCAACATGGTGTAAGCCAAACCACCATTATGTGTATCCTGCAGAAAATCGCTACAATCCCTATCACCTGCACCAGTTCGCAAGTCCTACTAACACAGATTACTCAATAATGTGTTAATACGAGGAGTATTTTCTAAGTAAGGTTGGGCAAAGGGTATAGAACTGGTACCTGGAGGTCATATGGCATCTCCACCGCTCACACAAGTCATGGCAGTGAAGTGTTTTGTATGGAATCGACGCATTAAGGTGGATCGATGTGAAGACGTGACAAAAGCGATGGAAGGAAATATCGTGTCTGGACGTGCCCATGACTACAACGTGAATGGAGTTGCTCGATGTGTTAGTGTGTGATTGCATTCATCATTCGTCTAAAAGAAGAAAAAAAAACGGAAAATCTAAACCGTTATGGTTGGATGGAGTACTGAACCATGCTTCCTGAATTCAAATATAGCTGTTTACATATAGTGCAACCTACTTCAAAACTTCGCTGTGTGTGATACGCGAGGACAAATTAATTTTTGAAGTTTACGCGAAAGTAGCTGACGTAGAATTAGTTACGTTTAAACAAAAAACATGGAAAACTTACTTAACCGATACAGGATGCAATGGAACCTGCCGTCTGTTTCGGCCTTGGGAAAGAAAGTGGTTTGACATTAAAGAAAACAGGAGATATAAAGATGATATCCTTTTCCTGCGTTGAAATAAATGCCCAGAGTGTACGAAGCGGATACATACTTTCTGCAAGGATGCGTAGATCTAATCCTGGAAGCCAATTCATACTAGAAATGCAAAAGAGAAAAGCGAAGATTTGAGACTGATGCAATGCTAAAGCGAGTTGACCTCCTTTTCTCTTCCAAGAAACTATAAGGAAGGTTAATATCCCCATTTAAAGGTTTTCGTCACCCTCTCTCCGGATGAGTCATTTTTACTCATTTGTACGACCAGTGGAACCAGACACCTGTAATTTAGTCGAGGTCATTTCTAATTTCCCCGTCAAGGCTTACCACATACGACGCTGTCTTTCTACACCAGTCCGCATTCCTAAAGCGCATCTTTGAAGTAAAAGATATATAAAAAGAAGGAGATAACGTATTTTTAATGATTGCTGCTACTTCCTAAACCACTCGGCGATTTCAAATAAATAAATGCAGGCGTTAGATAGTCCCACATTGGCGTAAAGTGATACTATAGCTAGGTATACCGATATCTCTTAGACGGTATCAGATGGTTTTTTTTTTTCAAGGTTTTCTAGTTTGTGTAGTTTTACAGGTAGGCAATACGACGATATGGGTTGATTTCGTAATGATGTAATGAACTTTCAGGGATGAAAGGGAAGCGTAAATATATCATTCTGAGGCAAGGTGCCTGGTCTGGAAACGACCGAGTCGAAAGTTATAAGCGAAAATCGGTCTGGTACCTCTGACAGTAGAATACACGTACCGATATTGTTGTTGCTAAAATTGCAGCTTAGTCAACTTTCAGAGGTATAGGCCAAAAGAAGAAAAAAAATGTCTAGCGAACATGGCCTCCGAAATGCAGCACTGTGAAACTTATCTCTCCTACTGCAAACTCTTTAGTTTGCAAACTCTTTAGTTTCCACATTTTTGGAAGATGTGTTATTGGAACAAAACAAGAAACGTAAGTCCAGTAAATAAAGGCCATGAAATACTCACCTTAAGAGCTATGGGCACTTGCTCAGTGGAAGAAATTTGTGTTACAGTAGCGAAGATGAAGAAGTGCTCATTGTTCTTAAGATATGCGCTTTAGAGCCCAAGTTTACTAGACTTTTTTTTTTCTTGTTTTGTTCAATACTAGCACCTCTGAAAGTTGCCTACCCTACAACTGTAGTAACAACAGTACCAGTACATATACTCGTCAAAGGTGTAACATCCCCTTTGGAAAATTATAATTGACTGTGCTAGTAAATCTCTTACGTTATTTGATTTTCAAACAGCTGAGCAAAACTGAACGTACTCAGACAGTTCTCTCATTACTTATTCTGATCAAAACCAAACTGACACGCAATATTTTAAGCGCAACGCAATATGACTTTCAATAATCCCTACAAAAAAAAGGCCCTGACTAGCAATTACCTATACCTTTCATGAGTCACTTACCTCACAAAAATCTTTGTTACTCGAACTACTGCAATACAGCGAGCGCCAATACTGCCAGCTAAATAAAAGAGTCTAACTACTGAAGGCACTAACTACTGATAGGCATAGTTAGCAAATGACAGATTTTGATAGAGAACAAACAATGTATTTACCTTATTAGTGTTCAAAACACACGTGCTGGCGGCTCACCGCCAACTGCCCAACGCTACGTGCTGTTCACATCCAACTGCCCAACACTACAATAGCGAATATTCCAACAACGCCAGCCAGCCACAGACTGCACCGCTCCCCCCTACTCACGATCTAGAGGCATTCTGTCCTTCGGTAATATAGTAAACATAAGTATGTGGCCGGGCCGCGTATAGGTTCCTGAGGAGGAACAGATGATTATATCACCGTACTCTCTTTGCTATTGGACTTTTATGTCGTAAATTTACCTACTACTTTATAGTTAGCCATTGTAAGGACGAGTGCCTGATGAAAAGTAATCTTTCCGAATATTTTATCCTGTTTTCATTATCGGTTAACTTATTACACGTCACGCATACAACTCTGTCGACTTTTCCGCTTCGCTGAATCAAGTTGAACCCTCTGCCGCTAGATGGCTCCGAATTGTCGCGTATAACATGGCTTTGGTAATGTAACTATGTCGGTGCGTGAGAAACAGCTTGCTGTAATCGCTCAGAAAACTGAAAGCACGAATTGACGAGTTCGTCCACGCGTGGAGCACCCTCTCCTTCAGCAGGACAACGCCAGACCACACACGAGCTCTGCCACATCTGCAATAATCCGATACTTTGCGTTTACTGTCATTGATCATTCAAATGGTTCTGAGCACTATGGGACTTAACTTCTGAGGTCATCAGTCCCCTAGAACTTAGAACTACTTAAACCTAACTAACCTATGGACATCACACACATCCATGCCCGATGCAGGATTCGAACCTGCGACCGTAGCGGTCGCGCGTTTCCAGACTGTAGCGCCTAGAACCGCTCGCCCACTCCGGCCGGCTGTCATTGATCATCCTCCATGCAGTCCCAACTTGGTACCATCCGATTTTCAACTGTTTATAAAACTTAAAGGACAAACTTCACTTTGATAGTGACGAAGGGGTGCAAGCAGAGGTAAGATTGTTCCTCCGTCTAACATTCTACTGTGATAGTATCAACACACGTGTCTCTTGTTGCGCAGATGTGTTTGTCGCCAGAGTAACTATGTTGAGAAATAAATATGTAGATCCGTAGAATAAAAATGGAGAATCTTAATAAAGTTTGTTTTATTTAAAAAGCGTTAAGAGTTTTCACATAAATAATTCGGAGGCGTTACTTTTCAGCACGCCCTCGTATTTTTCCATAATATCATAGGGCTTTGTTTCTTAATGCTGTTGCACCATGTTAATTTACACCGCCTTTCGGTTGAATTCATACGCCTAGACAAGGTGCGTGGTGTAGTGAGATATTTATTCTTTTTTTTTAGTATGCATAATTTCGTTTTTGCCTTTTGCAGCGATTCATTTTATAAAATGTGATTCTTAATAGTTAGTAAGAAACACTCGTGTAACCTAGTTGTGCTAGTTAAGTGTGAAAAAGCGAACGTTTAGCGGATTGCTTTCGTAGTTTCTTTCTCTTTCGAAACGCTTTGTGTACATTTCAAGCATTTGTGAACACTGTCGTGGGCTTTAATGTTACATAAAGCAAAATAAGCTTTTCTGTTCTTGAACACCAGTCTGTGAACGCAGTTTTAAGTTTTCTCTACCAGCAGGATTTGAAGAGGTTACTTCCGTAATGGAGGGATACGGCCGTATGGCGAATTAAGAGTTGCTTTATGAGTAATGATTGCTATGTAGCTAGCTCACTGCCGAGATTTTCCTGTCAAGCTGCCAGTTGATAACGATAAGTGCCATAACGAACTAGTCTTTTTTTGCCTTAATCCTTCAACTACCAACATTAACCCTGAAGTAATTCAGCAATGTGAACAGTTACTGCAAGCTGTGTGATACAAGAATAACTGACTAGACTTTTATATACAATAAATGTTGATCAGTGGAAGTTACCTGAACATGGCAAGTGAATATACTTCAAGGGTAGGAAACGTCATCTCTGAAACTGTCCAGTTAGCTAGAGATGAATGCGTTTTGTAGGAAACTTCCAAAAATTAACACAGAAACTGTACCAAATGATATAACTCAAGGAAGAATCATTTAAACAACTAATTTCTTTTTCTGGTCCTCATAATGCTTTTTCTCTTGATTTACGAAAGACCTGACACAAGATCATACATTGAACAACTGATTTTCTAGACTGAAATCCTGATACTGGCTAGCTGTAAAAGGTTTTTTTTCTTAGCGCGCTCGTGAGTGCCGGGACACTGAGAAGCTTTGGAATGGAGCAGAAGTCATACAGATTTTTCGACAAGTTTCGGGAGTGGTAGGGATTGCGATGAGGTTGATTAAATCGCTTCCTGAATTGTAATCGCCCTACAATGGTTCCAGTAAATAGCGACCTCTACGACACTAATAACACGCACACAATGTGTATCTTTGGGATGGAAAGGCACTAGAAAGGTAATCATTTACCTGTTACATAAACACGAAACGGAGAATATTCTATGGCTCTGAGTTCCACCCACAATTGAAAACAATTTTTTAAGAAGAGTTTGTTTCTATCATCTCAGTTTCTTTTTATTTATTTTTTAATTTTTTAAAATCTTTTCAGCCCCTTTCCCTGATTGGGAGCCGAAGGGCTGCTTGAGAGAAACTTGTTGCGCTATCGGCTATTTGGGTTTACTCAATTCTTTTTTTATTTTTCACAGTTTTACTGTACAATGTTTTCACATACTAGCTTTATTTTTTTCTTACAATTTTTCGTATGTAGTTGCTTACTCTTTTGTTGGAAATTTTTCTAGATTTATTTCTAGAATATTTTAATTTCCTCTCCTTTGTGTAGGGGCTGCTTTTTACAGTTATTTAACTTAGTAATCTAATTACGTACCTGATAGGGCTGTTTGTTTTACCTAATGTTTTTGTGGATCTTATATACTACGTATGCACATTTGCCCCTGATGTGTGCAGAAGTTGGTTACTACAATTTTTATGTTGTACCTATGTTTATTTTATCCTAGCGTTCTTTAACTGTCCGAGTATATGATCAAACCTAGTCATCCATCATTTTCAATGCAATTGGTTCTGTGAAATGAACTTTTTCTTCAAATACATACGGTTGCGGTATCTCTCACGGCGAAATATCGTCTGTTATCAATATTTCACGGTGGTTGTAGTAGATTTATGCTTGGTTTGTGAACCAATCGAGACTAGGAAGTGTAGCGAAATGTTCACGTGCCACATGAAAATATCTTACGTGGGCACTGTAGCATAACGTCTATTTTTGTAAATTCATTACTATTCAATAATAGACTAATTTGATTGGCCTATAACGAATCGTTACGGTTACGCTACGTGCTGTTTCCACTCTGCAGAACAGAAGTGTGAAATCTTACAGTTTCGCTTTAAGATATGGAGACTAAAACTGATATGTGTTTAAGCATCAGATATTTCATCTAAGCTATGTATTTTGTAACGCTCCATTTTGGCAACGTCACTTTAGCTTCGTACCGGCGCATCGAGCTATTAAATAATAACGTGTACCGCAGTTCGTTTATACCTAACTTTTATTTTCCTGTTCAATAATGTGAATGTTTTTGTAATACACTTGTGTAGAGTATCGTGTTTGTTTCGTGATGTTTTATGTGAGTGAAAATGAATGAGAGCATCTGGACCAGGGAAGCTACTCGACAAACAACCCATTTGACACACTGACACACGCCGAACGAACTCAGCAATCGCAGCAATGGCAGTACAAAGGGGTCAACGTCTTGAATCATCGCATCCCCAGAAAACAAACGCTAACTGGCTGCTTGAAGTCACGAACTATCGCTAATAATAGTTGTGATATTCTACAGACAATAATCGTCATTCATGTCATTTGCTTGTCCGTTTTGGCTACCAAGTGAGAGAAGAGACGTGTTTGTCAAAGCTCTAACGTAGCTCATTTTTGTGGTAAGAGGCGAAGACTACTGCTTTTGCTTTACAAACAGTAGGATTCTGTAATAGTAAAATTGCGGAAGTAAAACAGACGATTATTCTAAGTTAGATACAGGGTATTTCGATGAGTCTGGGAACGTAACTGGCTTTGTGAAAGATACCAGATGACAGAAGATATTTTCTTGGAGATATGGCCCCTCTATGCACCTAAATGAAAGACTGTTTGTTTTGTGCCGTAAGCGTTTTACTTCTTTTTATTTATGAAGATACTTCAGTGGCATGTAATACCTTTCTGTTTTATGCATGTAATAATTGCGTTATATAATGATCCCAGGTGATTTGCTGTACTGCAGTTTTATTATTCTCTTGTTAGATAAGAAACAGCTTTTTGTGGCACAAGTTTCATAAGGTTAAATCAATATTCGGTTCTGCTTACGACTTTGTGATCTTCTTATTCTATGCGTGTCGTCCTGGAATTGTATTTACTTGAGCTGCATGACGAAGCGGATTGCATATGGCAGTAAATTTCTGAACTTCTATCTGCAGGAACGTGCCTCTCATATAAACTTTCCCCACCCCGTCCCCCTTCCCCTCCCCCTCACCAAGCCTCAAAAGTCACAAATTTCGATTTTTGAAAGCTTGTGATATAATTTACAATCATAAAGCATTTTGTACAAAATACAGTCCTGAAATAAAGGTTTTTAAAACATAATTTCTTAAATTCAAAACAAAAAATCAACAAAATTTAATATAAACAATAGATGCTACCATCTGTCCCCTTAGCAGTGTCATTTTGACCCCTAGTTCTGCTCGCTACGTGTCTGCACAAGTCTGTAGTCTCGGTGACTATGACGTCATGTTTTCAACTTGTGCGAGTAGCAGGATCAAAACAGTTGCATTGTAGCTGCTCGGTAAACATCGTGTCCAGTGTTAATTAATAAATAATTTAGCGATGAGTGCCGATGAGCATATTCCTGGTCCATCAGGACTTCCCGAAGAGTCAGGAAAAACAAAACACGATGTGACATGAGTCATGGAGTTAGATGTTCACTTCTGTCGGCGCGGCGGAAAGTTACTCTTACGTTACGTTCGATTTACGAGTAATACACGTGTACAATTTTTTTAATTTCCGGTGCCGACATGTTACAGTGAGTTAAAAAAATTTCTAGGAAGCGTTGGAACGCTGTTCCATCACTTTCCGGCCGAAATTAAGTCCTGGCATTTGGTGGAAAAGAAATAGCCTTTCATTTGGTAGCAGAGACGGACCATATCTCCAAAAACACAGAAACAACAAAGGAACGATGGAAAATGGATAACGAAAGATATTTTGTTTGACACTTAAAGTAGAGACGGGAGTAGAATTTATTTTTTATTTTTTATAAACGAAAGGTCTGTATAGGATACATTGTCATGTGACTCATACGATTAGTAAGTAGTGGTGGAATAACTGTCCATTGAGACATAAAATTAAATCTAAAACTCTTGTCAGTTGTATCGTGTCCTAATTCTTGACGTTTTTACTGAACTGATACTGATTTCTGTAAACTTGCTGAACACAGTACTGCATTGAGTCGTAGCTAAGCGTGCTGATTATTTCTAGCAATTACTTATAGAAATAACAACGATTTTTAGTAGTTATGTGGTAGAACACTCGTAACTTTCTCGTAGTCAGACTAAAACAGAGCAATGTTAAAGCAGATTGTCTGAAAGTAGAACAGAGAAATTAGTTACTGTGACTTATTCACCAAGAATGCTGACGTTAGTGAATACCCGTAGCGTAAGAGAAGTATAAGAGAAATGATTTCTGTGATACATCACAAAGATTGCGAAACGAAATCAGCTTTTTCATTCATTGTTTATAACACAGAAGACCAAAGCTTTCAAGTAATTAATCATGTGGTTGTAAGACTATTAGTTCATGCTACGTAAATGGAAGTCAGATAAAGAAATGAGGTGATAAATCCAATAAAAAACGCTGCGTCAGTACGATGAAGTTTACATCTGTGTAGTGATGTTAACTGGATGTCAGACTCATGATTTTCGTCTGTATATTTTGAGTCACCATAATAGTAGTTAGAGAATGTAATGACCACTCCGAACTGCTGTTTGCTTTTAGAGAAAAAGCATATATTTAAGTTGATCGTTCTTGTTTGCTCAGTAGCGCAATGATTTAGCAGCACTACACGTTGGAAACCACTCACGAACCATGGCCATGTCGCGAAAGAGTAGCTGCCATGCCTCAGCGATACAGATTGCCGTACAAAATTGCAGTCACATCGAAGGGTATCTGTGGAAGGCAAGACCAATATATATGGTTTATGAAGAGCGGCAGCAGCTTTGAAGTAGTTGCCGGGGCAACAGTCTGGCTGACTGATCCGGTCTGCCGGCCGCTTGACCGAGCGGTTCTAGGCGCTTCAGTCTGGAACCGCGAGACCACTACGGTCGCAGGTTCGAATCCTGCCTCGGGGATGGATGTGTGTGTCCTTAGGTTAGTTAAGGGTTGATGACCTCAGATGTTAAGTCCCATAGTGCTCAGAACCATTTTTTGATCCGGTCTTGTAACATTGACCAACATGGTCTTGCTATGGTGATACTGCGAAGGTCTGCAAGCAAGTGGAAATTACAGCCTTTAAAATGTTTCCTGATTATATTCAGCTCCAGTGTATGGCTTATCAGTTCCGTTTTGTAAACCCTCGTCGCCAGTTTTGTAAAGGCCTCGTCGCTACTGCTGTGGAGGCCAAGTTGCCACTGTTGTTAGGGTAGGCCGGGTCTGAGTTCGTGAAACGGCTTCTGGTGCAGTACACCGCTAAGACAATTCCTCCCTGCCACTATTACACAGCTATGCCCCATGATCAGGTAACAACATAGGAGAACGAAGGTTCTACAACACTCCAACAAATCAGTAACAAAGTCACAAAAATGAGTTGAAAAGGTTTACTTATCTTTGTGACTTGTTGAAAAATGAAAATCTTCAACACTGCATGTAATACAACATAAAATGGCCCTCAGAGGCTAAGGGCAAACAATCGCAGCAGTACATAACAAATTCAATTTACAACAACTGCCTGTTCACTTCTAAGAGTTCACTAAACGACGTTCCGTGTCTAAGTCAGACCTGGACGATGATCTATAACCAAGTGGACGAGAGCTGCTCTTCTGTCTTCCGAGTACGCTTCTGTCCGTTGTCGTCCTGTCGTTGGCGGATTGTACTCTGCCTGCTATTGGCTCCTGTGGCGCTGGTGGAACTCGCGCAAGTGGCGAGTCTGTATGGTATTGGCACAAGCCCGCATCTTCGCGCCTGTGCTGCTTTTGCCCTGGCTGTGTCTTGTTCGGACGACACAGCCTTTCCCCTTCGAATGTCATGATATGTACTACTTAAGAGGATGTTGCCATCAGTAATTACATGAAGAATAGAAGCTTTTGTAATGTGGGCTACAGAAGAACGCTGAAGGTTGGATGGGTAGATAGCGTAAGTAATGAGAATGTACTGATTCGAACTGAGGAGAAAAGAAATTTATGGCACAACTTGACTAAAATAAAGGATCGGTTGAAAGGACTCATCATGAGGCGTCAAAGAGTAGTCAGCTTGGTAAAAGAGGGAAGGATGCGTGGTAAAAATTGTAGAGACAGACCGATGGTTTACTAAGGTAAGCGAGCTGAAGAGAACGTACATCGCAATAGTTATGCAAAGATGAGGTTGCTAACACGGTATGAACTAGCTTGGAGAGCTACACCACATCAGTCTTCGGGCTGAATACCACAACACAATACATTCGATTACGTACCATAATGTCTCATGTGATTATCTGCGCTTCTTAACAACACTGTTACAGGAAGTAAGTGCGTACTGTTACAGTTTGCAACAGCCAGATTATTTTGTTTACAAGGCGTAGGACAGATAACGACTTTGATGATCAATCTAAGATTGTATCGAAGTAATTACCAAAATAGAATTACCCATAAATAGTGAAGGGAGGAAGAAGATTAGAGTTTAATGTTCCCTTGATGACGTGGTCATTAGGGACGATATTACGGATTAGTAATTAGCTTTAGCAGAAATGTTAATATGCTACTGTCAGCTATAATGGTCAGATTTTGCCGCAAGAAGAGTCACATGTCGGCAAACAATCATTTTCTTTGTAAAAGAAAAGTGGTATGATAATGTTGACTGGAAGACCCGAAATAGCAGGTTCAGCTACCTAAAAGGAAAGGTTTTTCTTATCCCTCGCAGGCAATGGCACTTTTCCTTCGCGAAGTGTGAGAGTTGTGTATATAACTGCAGCTGATAAGTGCAGGTGGCTGTAATGGACGTGCCTAGGTGGTGTCATGTTTGTGCTGGATGATGAGAGAAGAGAGAGGATGAAAGCCGGCACTGGCACATAGCCTACTCTTCTCGAATAGCACCAACAGGGGACACCCGAGATTAACGTCCGCATCTGAAGGACGGATCACCACCAAGTGTCACACGTCCTCATATCTTAAAACCCTGCAGAGAGGTTTGGAATTTAATCCAGGACATTGGGGTAAAGTTTGATGGTAAGGACTTTATGCCACCAGGTCTCCTTCCCTTTGCCGTAAAGGCCAACAGCGCGTGGCGTACTCAGATGGCTACCCGACCAAGTGCTGGGCACGCCCGACCTTGCTTGACTTCGGCGATCTGACGACAACTGGTGTATTCAACGAGGCAAGACCGTTCGCATCTTTTTTGACACAACGAGCAACAGGTTGAACTGAGAAATTTGGAAAATTACTTCATTGTCAACAAGAATTATGATCTAAGACTGTTTACATTGTCAAATAGCTGCAGATTAATAAAACGGCTACAGGGTGCTACAATTCTAATGAAAGTCAATAAGAGTGTCACTGTCTCTCCTTCACAGTGATGCGTCGATTGCGGTCTGGTCCCTCCTTCGTTTCGAATATGTTCCCTATTCGTTCTCCACATGCCCAATTGAATTATGCCAGTTCCGTTTCTCTGCATTAGTGACTGAGTAAAGACAGTGGATTTACGACACTTGCATCTAGATAACTGCAACAGGATAACGCCACTCACATCCACCCCGTCTGATTCCTGGTTGCTGACTGTCCGCTGACACTGTTTCACTTTAACAAAGCTAGCTCGCCAACACAAACTTCTGCTTGACTCCTTTTCAATACACTCCACAGATCGTTCATTTGCAAAAGTTTCTTAAAATATAATTGAGCTTATGATTAAATTCTATATTAATTCCGGAACACATTTATGTTAAATTACGCAGGCATGACAGATAGCAAGAGGGTAGGATATACTACACTGAGTGTGTGTATTCCTCTGTGTTTTTTTATTTATTGTGCTAATGCGTTGAACTCGCTGCACGTGATCCAGAGGTCGAAAATTAAATGGACGGGCCACGTTATACTGTTACAATACCTTCATCCCTTCTACATCGGAAGACTAGACCACAACCACAGCCTCACTGAATCCTGTTTGTAGCCATGTGGAGACCTGAACTGTCCAGACTAAAAGTCACAAAAGCTAAAAGTAACTGTGTAGGATACAAAAGTGCACTTACCTTTGTTTATTCCTACCAAGACACCTTCTTTCTGGCCAGTGGATTCACTAAGCAATCTACCAGGTGTAACTAAAATTGTGTTCTACGACTCTAAACTTAATTATTTACAGTGTCAGTTTCAGGTACATCTATATTCAACGAACAGAAAAGAAAAAAGGAATGCTGAACTAAAAATATCTGAAAGAGGCCCATAACAATGCCAACCTTTATATAAAATAACGGATGAGGAAGAAGGGTACCGTAACAGTTGCACGTGTGTCGATCAGTGCGCTTCTTGGCCTCAGAGTTACTAACCACTTCTGTTAGGCAGCTTGTTAGATCGATGGAAAGTGAAAACAAGCAAAATAGCTCATGGGCAATACCTATTTGCTGGATGCATTACGCTGCCATATGAATGGGAGACTGGAACCAAGAGAGACACGTGTAGTCAAGGTAACTTTTCTCAGTTTTAATCGGTAACATTCAGCACACGCTAATTGTACTTCACACAAGACAACCACCCGTTGCTCGTGACATCAAAAACAGAGTGTCAGCAATGTGATACTGAGAGCACTGTCTACTGAAATGATTTTTTCTAAAGTACAGTAATTGCGCGTTGAATGTTACCAATCATAACTGATAAAGTATACAACCGCTACATCACGTCATAACAACGGATAATATTAAAAAGTTACATTCTTTATGATTTTGACGCATACACCACTCAGTCAGTACGTTATTACATAGGTCCTACAACTGGTGGTTAAACCTAGTCTACAAGGACAGGCATAATGCAGAATACCAACAAATTGTACCAACACACCATGTTCGCTGGCGACAAATCAGCCTTTTGAAATGAATCCGACACATGACCTTTATGTTATATGGAGCCCACAAAGTAAATATTAGATAGCAGGGATGTATGGCATTCTCGCCTGACAGACAATCCATGGGATGGAACAGAAACTATTTGTGGTAATAAACGCCTAAAATAGAATGTGGTCGAACGCCGTTCATGAAATACTCCTCTTGTAATTTCTCAATCGCAATTTCACCACTTGCCTGTCTTGTAGGACAGAGAAACTTCCACCATGAACATGATCGGTGAAAATTTCCTTTGCTTCTTCTCCGAAAATATCACGACAACCAGCTTTCCAGATTTGTCCTGTGCGAAAAAGTGCATGAAACCTTAATGCTGAAATGCAGAAATTTCCATTTTCTGGCAAACATCGTAGGTCTTTAACATCGAGTCAATCTTCCGGCCACATTATTAAATATTACCTGTTCCTACAGTTTAAGCACGCAGTTCTTTGCCCCAAACGTTGTTCGTCCCTAATATTTTCAGCAACTTTCCGATATTAAGTTTTAAATTCCACGTTTCAAAAATCGTTCACGCAGGAGAAGCGTACTAACATATTGTCATTTGATTCTCGCAGAGTCCCATATGGAAGACATATTAATAAGCATTCCTGGCGTAAAGAGTCAACTGAAAGAGTTGAAAAAAAATAAGTCGGCAGGTACAGATGGAAGCCCAGATCGGTTTTACAAAGAGTACTCTAAGGCATTGGCCCCTTACTTAGCTTGCATTTATCGCGAAACACTCGACCATCACAAAAGTCTCAAGCGGCTGGAAAAAAAAGCGCTGGTGACTTCCATATATAAGAAGGGTAAAACAACGGACCCGCAAATTACGGACAAATATCCTTAACATCAGTCTGCTGCAGAAGTGTAGAACATATTCTGAGTTCGAACATAATAAATGCCCTAGACACCGAAACTCTCGGGAATCAACACGGTGTTAGAAAGCATCTGTCGAGTGAATATCAGTTTGTCCTTTTCTTAAAGGAACTATGGATGAAGGGAAGCAAGTGAATTCCATATTTCTAGATTTCCGAAAAGCATTTGACACTGTAACCCACTGTGGACTCTTAACATATGTACTAGTACACGGAATAGGTTTCCAGATATATGAGTAGCTCGAAGACTTCAATAATAGGGCCAGTATGTTGTCCCCCATGGCGAGTGTTCATCAGAGATAAGGGTGTCGTCAGGAGTGGCCCAGAGAAGTGTGATAGGTCCGCTATTACATTCTGTACCAAGAAAGAGTTGCGGGACACAAAGGAAAGTTGGTAGGCGTGTTTCTACATCTGAAAGATGATGTCTGTTCAAATTTCGCACCAGTCGCATAAGAGTGGCGCTAATAGCACCACTATGAGAATGCAAATCAGGTTTGCTTGAAATACACGCTACTACGGTCGTGAGCGTTAGTCGCCTTTGAGACAGGACGTGGTGAGATGATGTTAGTCAAGAATGCCTTTAAGACGACGAAGACGCCATTATGAACACCTCGCCGAATTTGAACGAGGTCGTGTGATAATGCTCCGAGAAGCTGGACGTTCCTTCTGCGATATGGTTGAAAGACTTGGCAAGAAAGTAGCCACTGTACATGACTGCTGGCAGCGGCGGTCATGGGAATGAATGGTCTCAAGAAGACCGGGCTCCAGATGGCGACGTGGCACTAACGAAACGGAAGACCATCGTGTTCGGCGTATGGCTCTGGCGAATCGAACTGCATCTGAGCGGCAGTTTGAGCAGCAGTAGCCACCACAGCGACGCAACGACTCTCTGACCGCAGACCACCGCCATTTGCGACTTCAATGGTGTCAAGCGAGAGCTCACTGGAGGGAGGGGTGGAGTTCTGTTGTGTTTTCTGATGAAAGCTGGTTTTACCTTGGAGCCAGTGATGGCCATGTGTTGGTTAGAAGGAGGCCAGTTGAGGGCCTGTCACCAACCTGTCTGCATGCTAGGAACACTGACCCTGTACGTGGAGATATGGTCTGGGTGAGATTTCGTATGACAGCTACATCGGGGTTATCCGACCCACCCTGAGTGCAAATTTATGCCTCCGTCTGGTGATTCAACCTGCTGTGTTGCCATTCATGAACAACATTCCAGGGGTTGTTTTCCAACAAAATTGGTTCAAATGGCTCTGAGCACTATGGGACTTAAAATCTGAGGTCATCAGTCCCCTAGAACTTAGAACTACTTAAACCTAACTAACATCACACACGTCCATGCCCGAGGCAGGATTCGAACCTGCGACCGTAGCGGTCTCGCGGTTCCAGACTGAAGCGCCTAGAACCGCTCGGCCACAGCGGCCGGATGTTTTCCAACAGGATAGCGCTCTCCCACGTACCGCTGTTGTAACCCAATATGCTATATAAAGTGCCGATGTGTTGCCTTGGCCTACTCGATCACCAGATCTGTTTCCGGTCCAGCAGATGTGGTACATCATCGGACAATAAATCCAGCGTCATCTACAACCGCATTAACCGTATCTGTAGTGACCTACCAAGTGCAACAGACACGTAACTACATCCCACAAAGTGACATCCGGCACCTGTAAAAGACTATGTGTGCGCCTTTGCATGCTTGAATTCAACATTCTGGCGGTTACACCGGTTATTAATGTACCAGCATGTCACAGTTGCTCTGGTTTATCTTGCACTTACATTAACCAGTGATCTTGCAATGTTAATCACTTACGTACGTTAGCTAGACAAATGTATTCCCGAAATTTCATTACTCCCCATTAATTATTTTTTGGTGTTGTGATTTTTTACCGTCCGTTTGTACCCATAAATGATCTGGAGGATCAGATGCACAGCAATCTGCAGTTGTTTGCTGATGCTTGTGTGGTGTATGGGAAGGTGTCGAAGATGACTGACTTTAGGTTGATACAAGATGATTTAGACAAGATTTCTAGTTCGTGTGAGAATGTCAACTGGCTCTAAGTGTAGAAACATGTGTGTTAATGCAGATGAGTAGGAAAAACAAACCCGTAATGTTCGGTTACAGCACTAGAAGTGTCCTGCTTAACACAGTCACGTTGTTTAAATATTTGAGTATAACATTGCAAAGCGGGAAGGAGAATGGTCAACTTCGGTATATTGGGAGAATTTTAGGAATGTGTGGTTCATCTGTGAAGGAGTGTTTGGGATCCGCCCCCGCTCAGATTAAAGGAGACATCGAAGCAATTCAGAGGCAGGCTCCTAAATTTGTTACCGGTAGTCTCGAGCAAGACGCAGGTGTTTCGGAGATGTTTTGGGAACTCAAAATGGAATCCGTGGAGGGAAGGTGAGGTTCTTTTCGAGGAATGTTATTGAGAAAATCTAGAGAATTCGCATTTGAAACTAACTGCAGTGCGGTCCTACTGCTGCCAACATACATTTCACGTAGGGACCATGAACATAAGGTACGAGATATTAAGGTTCGTGTGGTAGCACACAGACAGTCGTTTTCCCCTCTCTCTGTCTGCAAATGGAATACAAAAGGATACGACTAGTAGGGATTCAGAGTGCCTTCCGCCATGCACCATATGGTGGCTTGCGAAGTACATATGTAGATGTACATATAGACATTATGTTCTCCTTAAATACCTCTTAAGAAATTAATGCAGACAACTTCTCTGTTGATCCATCTTGGATACGAGACAGCGGCTGGCCAAATATTTACCAAAGAAAAGTTGCCAAACAGCCGTATGTTTTCAGAAATAATTTTATTTAGACGACCCGTTTCAGCATCTCATAAATGCATAGGGGCCTGCAGGTGGTATTAAAAGGATGTCGAAACTGGTCGTCTAAATAAAACATTTTCTGAAAAAATACGGCTGCTTGGGGGTTTTCTTTGGTAATAAACTTTGATGACTGTATGCGAAAAATTTCGATTTTTAAGATCTCCTTCTAGATATTGTAAAATATACGGAACCAGACTGCAGTAATCTTGTAACATATAGAATTTCGAAATCGTGTTCTTTTGTTGCCAATGCCCACCTGGTTAAATGATTTTGCATCAGCTCACACTTCAACAGAAACGAAAAGACTCGTTGCTCAGTAATTCCTACAGTGTGCCAACCCAACAACTCGAAGCAACATAGGTTCCTCCTCAGCTCTCAAGTAGACAGTGATATGCTCTCAAATGCTATTTTTCGGTTTTCCGTCTGTCAATTGATTTCAAATAATTGATAACATTGAATGCCGGCTGCGATTCACTATAATTGGTCCCGGTTAAAAATTCTGACATAAATCCAGGTGGTGATACGTCGGTACTTCTAAGACTTGTGTTTTATTTTCGTTAAAGACTTTCTGCTGTTTGGTGTTCCGTTTCGAAACTGGATCTTTCTTCAAGAAATTCAGTAAACCTGGTGATGACCAGTAATGTCCTTTGATGAAGCTGCGATAAAACTTACAGAAACCGAGAAATGATGGAAGCTGTTTCCTGCATATTGGCATTGCAAAATTCTTTCTTCGCAAGACGTGTTTCAACGCCCTTTGCAGACAGTAAATTCTGCCCAACACCACCGTTGACGTGTCATACTGTGGTAAGGTTGTCACGTCCCCTCTTACCCACGTTTCAGCCGTTTTTTTGACGCCTCTGCGACGGTGGGCAGAACCGCGACGCCCAGGTTGAAATTACACGGATGCCTCATGAGTGACCGAGGAAAAAATTTCAGACACGCCGCCGCTCACAATCGACACTAAAAGACGTCAGCAGGTGGCATAAAGAGGGGCACCCATTAAATTCCGCATGCCCGCAAACAGGCGCTCGAGCAGCAGTGGAGCGCCACTTAGCCGGCTGTACAGGTACATTTTTAAAGTGCTCGACGAAGGTGCTTCGGTGGCACCGAAGGTATTGTCGAAATCGGCGGTCTTAGAGTCACACTTTGCCGTTTTACTTACGCATTTGTCAGTGTTTCACCACCTCCCCCCTGTAATGACGCCACAGGACGGCGCGAAATACAAGCGCTGAAAAAGCATAAACATCCTTCACTGCTTCGTAATCAACGCCCAGTGGGAATGCGTGATTCTTGGACGCCCTTTATGCCACCTCATGGCGCCTTTCCGTCTCGGTTCTGAGTGGTGGAGCGTCTGCAACGTCTTCCTCCGTCACCCGTAACAAAACTTAGTGATTTCTGTATCTACATCTACATCCATACTCCGCAAGCCACCTGACGGAGTGTGGCGGAGGGTACTTTGAGTATCTCTATCGGTTCTCCCTTCTATTCCAGTCTCGTATTGTTCGTGGAAAGAAAGATTGTCGGTATGCCTCTGTGTGGGCTCTAATCTCTTTGATTTTATCCTCATGGTCTCTTCGCGAGGTAAACGTAGGAGGGAGCAATATACTGCTTGATTCCTCGGTGAAGGTACTTTCTCGAAACTTCAACAAAAGCCCGTACCGAGCTACTGAGCGTCTCTCCTGGAGAGTCTTCCACTGGAGTTTATCTATCATCTCCGTAACGCTTTCGCGATTACTAAATGATCCTGTAACGAAGCGCGCTGCTCTCCGTTGGATCTTCTCCATCTCTTCTATCAACCCTATGTGGTACGGATCCCACACTGGTGAGCAGTAATCAAGCAGTGGGCGAACAAGTGTACTGTAACCTACTTCCTTTGTTTTCGGATTGCATTTCCTTAGGATTCTTCCAATGAATCTCAGTCTGGCATCTGCTTTACCGACGATCGACTTTATATGATCATTCCATTTTAAATCACTCCTAATGCCTACTCCCAGATAATTTATGTTGCTGACCTGCTATATTGTAGTTGAATGATAAAGGATCTTTGTTTCTATGTATTCGCAGCACATTACACTTGTCTACATTGAGATTCAATTGCCATTCCCTGCACCATGCGTCAATTCGTTGCAGATCCTCCTGCATTTCAGTACAATTTTCCATTGTTACAACCTCTCGATATACTGCAGCATCATCCGAAAAAAGCCTCAGTGAACTTCCGATGTTATCCACAAGGTCATTTCTGTATACTGTGAATAGCAACGGTCCTACGACACTCCCCTGCGGCACACCTGAAATCACTCTTACTTCGGAAGACTTCTCTCCATTGAGAATGACATGCTGCGTTCTGTTATCTAGGAACTCTTCAATCCAATCACACAATTGGTCTGATAGTCCATATGCTCGTACTTTGTTCATTAAACGACTGCGGGGAACTGTATAGAACGCCTTGCGGAAGTCAAGAAACACGGCATCTACATGGGAACCCGTGTCTATGGCCCTCTGAGTCTCGTGGACGAATAGCGCGAGCTGGGTTTCACACGATCGTCTTTTTCGAAACCCATGCTGATTCCTACAGAGTAGACGTCTAGTCTCCAGAAAAGTCATTATACTCGAACAAAACGCTAGGTGTCGCGGTTCTGACCTCCATCGCAGAGGTGTCCAAAAAAGGGCTAAAATATGGAATAGATGGGGTGTGACGACCTCCCATCATGTGACACGTCCACGGTTGCGTCGGGCTGAATCGTGGTGCACTTTAGTGCCAATGTAACATCATTAGCCCGCCTTACAACATACATTAACTTCTAAACTCTAGAACTTTTTATCGCATATGCCGACGTCTTGCCGTTTGAAGCGTAGCCGAACCCGATGGTGATGTCGCAGGGCGCCACGCTTTTGCCTCATTACAGAGGAAGTTTGTGGGCACCTTTGAGCCAAATTTACAACTTCTGCCTTGCAATGGCAGACAATTGCGCGGTTTCAAAAATTGATCCTTTAATTGTGTTTCACAGTGTACAATACCTGAGAATGAGACAGGAGCCCATGCTGAGGGAAGTTTTTCTCTGTTTGTATGCACACGTACTGCTCTAATGGCGCCGGCCGGTGTGGCCGTGTGGTTCTAGGCGCTTCAGTCTGGAACCGTGTGACCGCTGCGGTTGCAGGTTCGAATCCTGCCTCGGGCATGGATGTGTGTGATGTCATTAGGTTAGTTAGGTTTAAGTAGTTCTAAGTTCTAGGGGACTGATGACCACAGATGTTAAGTCCCATAGTGCTCAGAGACATTTGAAACATTTTTTTGCTCTAATGGCAATTGATCATCTTGGTCAAATTTGCTGTTCGAAATTCCCTGACAGTAACACATCCCAGCATATTCACATGCACTGTACTAAATGTACTGCTACTATTAACAACGTCCTAGCAAGTCACGTCAGGGAGGATCTCCGCAAATATATAGTGGAAGACCTTTCAGCTTGTTTGTTGACGTTTCATCAGTCACTGATGTGAGCTAATACTTGGGGATAGTTACTCAGTACTACAGTGAGAACTCGAGAAAGATTATCTTCAACTTCTCTGGAACGTTCTGATCTTGAAAAAGGCAACGCAAATTCTATTGCATTTTGCATCAAGAACACTCTAACTTAAAACAGTCTTAAATTGTCTAAACTACAAGGGCTCGGAGTGGATAACACTAGTGTTACTGTAGGCATTGTTAATAGAATATGTCAGAAGTTGAAACAAGATGTGCCGAATTTGATTTTAGTTAAGTTTGTGTGCCATTCATTACATCTAGAAGTATCAGTGAAATATGAAATTCCGCTCCCAAGCCATCTTGAATTCGTTGTCCATGAAATTCACAATTGGTTTTCCAAATCATCTATTAGGCAACAAGTTAACAGACAGATTAATTTTATTAATGATGGAAACAGTCCACTGAGTTTCTTAAGAGCATGTACAATAAGCTGGCTATCAATAGAGTCTGTGGTTAGCACAATTTTAGATCAATGGCTGGAATAGCGAACACATTTTGGAATCGTAAGGCAAAAACAAAAATGTTAACCAACAGAAGTATTGTGTGATCTACATACTGATGGAACGGATTGCTCGTTTGTCGTGTTTGAACATTCTGTCTTAAAGGAATAAAAGCAGTTGATGAATGCATTTCCATCTAGTAGCGTCGACCCCACAAACCAGTTGTCATATCCAACAGTAGTTGGAAAATCATTGTGCAAAAGAGTGGTTGCACCAACGACAAGAATTAATTGCTTTAAAGATACCGTGAAGGATTATTTAAATCCAAAAGCATATTTAGGATAAATCTTTGAGAAAATGATTAAAAAACTACGTACAGGTGGTAGATGAAACCACAAAAATGAGAAAATGATCAGGGAACGCTATTTAACTTTGTAATTACGTTAAAAAAACAATTGCAGCAGCACTACCTTACAGTGTAAAAGCGCTGAGAAAAGTTTCCTTGCCATCTCTAACACATTGTTTAAGTGGGGTGGAGGAACTATTGATGTCTTTCTTCGAATGCTGTGGAGTTTTAGCAACTAACAAAGATTCAGTTCACCTCCAAGGTGATAAATTGTCACCAATTAAATGGAACAATACGTCCAATAGCATCCCGTTATGGGATGAAGTATTTAAGAACAGAAATGTGGCTGAAGAAGACCTCTTTAACACATTGGCTTCTTTCACATTATTTGTGCTCATTCTTGTGTTGCGTGACCGCTACGGTCGCAGGTTCGAATCCTGCCTCGAGCATGGATGTGTGTGATGTCCTTAGGTTAGTTAGGTTTAAGTAGTTGTAAGTTCTAGGGGATTGATGACCACAGATGTTAAGTCCCATAGTGCTCAGAGCCATTTGAACCATTCTTGCGTGGTTAACGGTGAAGTTCAAAGAGTATTTACTCAAATGACCGTAGTTAAAATGAAACATCGTAATTAACTGAGTTCTGAGATGCAAATGCTACTGATAAAGTACGAGCAGGTTTTTGAGACCACAATAACTGTGCTGGCGTAACATGTCGCCAGGACACTTGTTGGCAAAGATGTAGTGCGAAGATCGATAGTAGGCACCTATTACGAGAGAGGCTGGAGACACATCCGCAAGCAACAGGCTGCCAACGCCCTCTCAGCAGCATGTATTTTAGGCAGCCGCCGTTGTCTTGTGGGCCTCAGATATGTGTGACTTATCCTGTATTCGAAAATTACCTGATTTCTTTTAGTACTCATGTGAATAACTTCAACCTTCCTTTATTCAGGGTCAATAGCCACTTTCCGCACCATACAGATATCTTACCCAAATCATTTTGCAAGTCGTTTTGATCATCTGATGACTTTACAAGATAGTAAATGACAGCATCTTCTGAAAACAATCTAAGACGACTACTCAGATTGTCTCGTATGTCGTTAATATACACTCCTGGAAATTGAAATAAGAACACCGTGAATTCATTGTCCCAGGAAGGGGAAACTTTATTGACACATTCCTGGGGTCAGATACATCACATGATCACACTGACAGAACCACAGGCACATAGACACAGGCAACAGAGCATGCACAATGTCGGCACTAGCACAGTGTATATCCACCTTTCGCAGCAATGCAGGCTGCTATTCTCCCATGGAGACGATCGTAGAGATGCTGGATCTGTGCAACGGCTTGCCATGCCATTTCCACCTGGCGCCTCAGTTGGACCAGCGTTCGTGCTGGACGTGCAGACCGCGTGAGACGACGCTTCATCCAGTCCCAAACATGCTCAATGGGGGACAGATCCGGAGATCTTGCTGGCCAGGGTAGTTGACTTACACCTTCTAGAGCACGTTGGGTGGCACGGGATACATGCGGACGTGCATTGTCCTGTTGGAACAGCAAGTTCCCTTGCCGGTCTAGGAATGGTAGAACGATGGGTTCGATGACGGTTTGGATGTACCGTGCACTATTCAGTGTCCCCTCGACGATCACCAGTGGTGTACGGCCAGTGTAGGAGATCGCTCCCCACACCATGATGCCGGGTGTTGGCCCTGTGTGCCTCGGTCGTATGCAGTCCTGATCGTGGCGCTCACCTGCACGGCGCCAAACACGCATACGACCATCATTGGCACCAAGGCAGAAGCGACTCTCATCGCTGAAGACGACACGTCTCCATTCGTCCCTCCATTCACGCCTGTCGCGACACCACTGGAGGCGGGCTGCACGATGTTGGGGCGTGAGCGGAAGACGGCCTAACGGTGTGCGGGACCGTAGCCCAGCTTCATGGAGACGGTTGCGAATGGTCCTCGCCGATACCCCAGGAGCAACAGTGTCCCTAATTTGCTGGGAAGTGGCGGTGCGGCCCCCTACGGCACTGCGTAGGATCCTACGGTCTTGGCGTGCATCCGTGCGTCGCTGCGGTCCGGTCCCAGGTCGACGGGCACGTGCACCTTCCGCTGACCACTGGCGACAACATCGATGTACTGTGGAGACCTCACGCCCCACGTGTTGAGCAATTCGGCGGTACGTCCACCCGGCCTCCCGCATGCCCACTATACGCCCTCGCTCAAAGTCCGTCAACTGCACATACGGTTCACGTCCACGCTGTCGCGGCATGCTACCAGTGTTAAAGACTGCGATGGAGCTCCGTATGCCACGGCAAACTGGCCGACACTGACGGCGGCGGTGCACAAATGCTGCGCAGCTAGCGCCATTCGACGGCCAACACCGCGGTTCCTGGTGTGTCCGCTGTGCCGTGCGTGTGATCATTGCTTGTACAGCCCTCTCGCAGTGTCCGGAGCAAGTATGGTGGGTCTGACACACCGGTGTCAATGTGTTCTTTTTTCTATTTCCAGGAGTGTAGATCAGGAACAATAGAGGGCTTATAACACTTCCTTGGGGAACGCCGGATATTTCTTCTGTTTTACTCTATGACTTCCCGTCTATTACTACGAACTGTGAACTTTCTGATAGGAAATCACGAATCCAGTCGCACAACTGAGGCGGTACACCGTAGGCACGCAGTTTGGTTAGAAGACACTTGTGAGGAACGGTGTCTAAAGCCTTCTGGAAATCTAAATATATGGAATCAATTTGACATCCCCTGTCGATAGCACTTATTACTTCATGAGTATAAAGAGTTAGTTGTGTTTCACAAGAACGATATTTTCTGAATCTGTGCTGACTATATGTCAATAAATCGGTTTCTTCGAGGTGCTTCATAATGTTCATATACAGTGTATGTTCTAAAACCCTAATACAAATCGACGTTAGTGATATAGGCCTGTAATTCAGCGGATTATTCCCACTTCCCTTTATGGGTATTAGTGTGACTTGAGCAATTTTCCAGTCTTTAGGTATGGATCTTTCTGTGAGCGAGTGGTTGTATATAATTGCTAAATATGGAGCTTTTATATCATCATACTCTGAGAGGAATCTGACTGGTATACAATCTGGTCCGGAGATCTTGCCTTTATTGAGTGATTTAAGCTGCTTTGTTACACCGAGGATATCTATTTCTATGTTTCTCATCTTGGCAGTTGTTCTTCATTGGAATTCAGGAATATTTACTTCGTCTTCTTTTGAAGGAGTTTCGGAAAACCGTGTTTAAGAACTCTGCTTTAGTGGCACTGTCATCAGTGACTTCATTGTTGTTATCGCGCAGTAAAAGTATTGATTGCGTCTTGCCACTGGGATGCTTTATGTATGACCAGAATCTCTTTGGGTTTTCTTCCGGTTTGGCGTCTGTCAATTCACTCGCGGAGCTGGTATAGTACATAACAGGTTTCGACAGTACATAGCAACCAGATTTGTGACTATAGCAAGGTCACCGATATTGTCTGCAAGAGGACTATTACTGATAAGCTTGTAGCACAACACATAGATTCTATTCAAGATATGTAAATGTTCATGTAAATAAAGAACCATATTAAGCCACGTGTGCATTTTTGTTGTAGGAAGAGAATACCGGCCACCTATAGCAACATCCTCTCCCTTGCTTCCTTATGTTACAAGAATATACAGTGGCGAAAGAGGATAATTCAGTGGCTATCGAAGATAATCAGCTTGGCCGAAGATTTTGCTTGCTTCTCTTGTTTTTAGGTTGCAGGGGTGATCGTGTTCAAGTGTTTCTGTTTGCTAATTTCTTGCTGTGTTCTTGCATTTATTCCGCGAGGGGAGCCGCAGAAGTACTCAAATTTCTCTTTTCATTGGCTTTGCTTGCTTTTTGATATAACGTATTTGTGTAAACCATGAATTCCCCACCCCCTCCATCCCTACCCCCATGCCTCAGCCGCAGACGGCTAATGTGATAGACCTAACACAAGATTTTAAGTTTCAGAACCAACAAATTGCTACCCTACTGAGAACGGTACAACTAGCGGCAGCGCAAGCTGCGACGGCTGGACAACCACAGCCGACCAACCAACCAGCTCAACAAGTGCCGCCGACCAGTATACCACCGTTCCGGCAATTTAAGGAC
Source organism: Schistocerca nitens (assembly GCF_023898315.1). Taxonomy (NCBI): domain Eukaryota; kingdom Metazoa; phylum Arthropoda; class Insecta; order Orthoptera; family Acrididae; genus Schistocerca; species Schistocerca nitens. Next base: position 368,334,186 of record NC_064619.1, read on the forward strand.
ACAGAAGAGGAATGGATTGAATACCTGACTCAGTTCCAAGCACACTGTCAAGTTCATCATGTTCAAAGTACTGTAAAGTTACAATACTTCCTTTCGATTGCGGGGTCCCCAATATTCAGTTAATACAGAAACTATTCCCAACTGCATCTCCCGACTAACTCAGCTATGACCAAGTAATCTCTGCGTTAACTAAATACTGCGACCAGCAAGTCCAAGCAGCTGCAGCTAGATATCAGTTATTTCGCTTGCAGAAAAAGCCGGAACAGACGTACCTCGAGGGGTACACAGAATTAACGGGCATGACTAGGAAGTGTAAATTTAAGTGTAGTTGTGGCAACTTTCACAGTGATTTAATGATATGGTATGCAATAACATTCAATGTCCCAGATAGTAGAATACGGGAACGGATCTTAAAGTACTCTGATCCATCACTCATCCAGGTATTGCAAATCTTAGACCAATATGATTCGGGTGCCGTAGCGTCCAGTAAGTTGGACCAGGCCCCGATTTCTCGGGTCAAGTCGTGCCTTGCTCGCGACCGCCTCAAGCGGCCACAACAACGAGCGCGTACACAGCCGTGCGGACAGCCACCTAGACATGTAAAAAGGCCTGCGAATTTAGTGAAGTCTTGCTCTCGATGTTTTGCTCGCCATAAAAGACAGGATTTCCCATCAAGTAACGCAAGGTGTTACACGTGTGGAAAAAAAGGCCATGTCCAAGCAATTTGTTTGCAACGGCACAAAAACGCCAAATTTTCCCGCTCTCATAAAAATCAGGCTAGTGCACATGCAGTGAACGCTGTGTTTTTAAAACTCCCAACAGGTTCTGACAAAATTAAGATTAAGGTTGTGCCTCCTTCTCGCCCTAGTGCTGTACAACGACGTTCTAACAAACTACACTCCTGGAAATGGAAAAAAGAACACATTGACACCGGTGTGTCAGACCCACCATACTTGCTCCGGACACTGCGAGAGGGCTGTACAAGCAATGATCACACGCACGGCACAGCGGACACACCAGGAACCGCGGTGTTGGCCGTCGAATGGCGCTAGCTGCGCAGCATTTGTGCACCGCCGCCGTCAGTGTCAGCCAGTTTGCCGTGGCATACGGAGCTCCATCGCAGTCTTTAACACTGGTAGCATGCCGCGACAGCGTGGACGTGAACCGTATGTGCAGTTGACGGACTTTGAGCGAGGGCGTATAGTGGGCATGCGGGAGGCCGGGTGGACGTACCGCCGAATTGCTCAACACGTGGGGCGTGAGGTCTCCACAGTACATCGATGTTGTCGCCAGTGGTCGGCGGAAGGTGCACGTGCCCGTCGACCTGGGACCGGACCGCAGCGACGCACGGATGCACGCCAAGACCGTAGGATCCTACGCAGTGCCGTAGGGGACCGCACCGCCACTTCCCAGCAAATTAGGGACACTGTTGCTCCTGGGGTATCGGCGAGGACCATTCGCAACCGTCTCCATGAAGCTGGGCTACGGCCCCGCACACCGTTAGGCCGTCTTCCGCTCACGCCCCAACATCGTGCAGCCCGCCTCCAGTGGTGTCGCGACAGGCGTGAATGGAGGGACGAATGGAGACGTGTCGTCTTCAGCGATGAGAGTCGCTTCTGCCTTGGTGCCAATGATGGTCATATGCGTGTTTGGCGCCGTGCAGGTGAGCGCCACAATCAGGACTGCATACGACCGAGGCACACAGGGCCAACACCCGGCATCATGGTGTGGGGAGCGATCTCCTACACTGGCCGTACACCACTGGTGATCGTCGAGGGGACACTGAATAGTGCACGGTACATCCAAACCGCCATCGAACCCATCGTTCTACCATTCCTAGACCGGCAAGGGAACTTGCTGTTCCAACAGGACAATGCACGTCCGCATGTATCCCGTGCCACCCAACGTGCTCTAGAAGGTGTAAGTCAACTACCCTGGCCAGCAAGATCTCCGGATCTGTCCCCCATTGAGCATGTTTGGGACTGGATGAAGCGTCGTCTCACGCGGTCTGCACGTCCAGCACGAACGCTGGTCCAACTGAGGCGCCAGGTGGAAATGGCATGGCAAGCCGTTGCACAGATCCAGCATCTCTACGATCGTCTCCATGGGAGAATAGCAGCCTGCATTGCTGCGAAAGGTGGATATACACTGTACTAGTGCCAACATTGTGCATGCTCTGTTGCCTGTGTCTATGTGCCTGTGGTTCTGTCAGTGTGATCATGTGATGTATCTGACCCCAGGAATGTGTCAATAAAGTTTCCCCTTCCTGGGACAATGAATTCACGGTGTTCTTATTTCAATTTCCAGGAGTGTATTTGTTCATTACGAATTGCTGGGTGTCGTGTGAACTTTCAGTTAGACACAGGTGCCTCAGTAACTTTGCTTACTCGTGCCACGTACGGAAAGTTAGGGTCATCACGCCTTTCAAAATCTAGCAAGCACCTCACTGCTTGCAACGGACAGGAAATTACAGTGCTTGGACAGTGTACTTTGCCTGCCACTTGCAAATCTCACACCAGGACCGTGAATTTTACTGTGTTGAAATCAAGAGACAGTGAGAAAATATTCGGTTTAGACGTCTCTGATTTGTTTGGACTTAGCATCCAAGACAATGTATTTCCCGTGACTGCGGTTAATCCTAAAGACACTATGCTAGCTTGCTGAAAGAATTTCCTGAACTATTTTCAGAAGGAATGTGAAAAGGTAATAAATTTGTAGCGCATGTTACATTGAAAGGCAATGCACAGCCTAAGTTTTTTCTGGTCCTGCCCTTTCCAATTGCTCCAAGACACAAAGTAGCCAGTGAACTGAAAGAATTGCAAGACAATGGTGTAATTGCTCCAGTTCAAGCTAGTCAATGAGCAAGTCCTCTCGCTTTGTTGCCTAAACCTTCTGGTCGCATTCGCATTTGTGTGAGTTCAAGTCTACAGCCAACCCACAGACACTAGTTGACACTTGAAACTTCCTGACAGATTAAAACTGGGCGCTGGACCGAGACTCGAACTCGGGACCTTTGCCTTTCGCGGGCAAGTGCTCTACCATGTGAGCTATCCAAGTACGATTCACGACCCGTCCTCACAGCTTCAATTCTGCCAGTACCTTGTCTCGTACCTTCCAAAATTCACAGAAGCTCTTCTAGTTGACACTTATCCGTTACCTCACCCTGAGGAACTAGTGGACAGGCTTGGTGCAGGACGTTACTTTTCTAAGATAGATTAGAGTGATGCCTACTTACAAATTCCATTGGATGAATAATCATAGAAAGCGTTTGTTGCAAACACCCGCCGTTTTTCAACGTTACTTGGAACAGCTGACAGCAAAAGTGCCATTTTTTACAAACTACATTGACAATACTGTCGTCTCAGGTCGTCCACAAGAGGAATACATTGCTAATTTTCGTACTCTGTTTCGTGTTTTGTCAGAAGCAAGACTCAAGTGTCGTCTAAAAAAGTTCGACTTTTTTCAAACTGAATATAGTACTTAGGCCATGGCCGCGCGGGATTAGCCGAGCAGTCTTTGGCGCTGCAGTCATGGACTGAGCGGCTGGTCCTGGCGGAGGTTCGAGTCCTCCCTCGGGCATGGGTGTGGGTGTGTTTGTCCTTAGGATAATTTAGATTAACCAGTTTGTAAGCTTAGGGACTGATGACCTTATCAGTTAAGTCCCATAAAATTTCACACACATTTGAACTTAGGTCATGTGAGAAACAGTCAGGGTGTGCACCCCCTCCAATCTCATTTGCTTGCAATCCGTGACCTGCCGGTTCTTCGCAGTGTACCTGAACTGCAGTCAGTACTAGACAAGATGACATACTACATTAGATTCACACCGAATGCCGCTCAATCGCTGCTCCATTGCATCGCTTGCGTTGCAAAAATGTGCCTTTCGCGTGGAGTAAAGATTGCCAAGGCGTATTTCACAAACTCAAAAATGTCTTGCTCAGCACAGATGTTTAGTTCATTTTGA